>NC_071519.1:4117872-5512455 GCF_027887155.1 Malaclemys terrapin pileata | reverse complement strand
GGGACTCAATTTCAGTCCCTACCTGCTGATGTTCCTGCCCACTGGATTGCTTCAGGAGACTGGGTCTATGTGAAAGAGTGGAAACACGAGCCTCTCCAACCCCGGTGGGCGGGCCCTTTCCAAGTCCTTCTTACCTCTCACACTGCTATTCGAGTGAAAGAGCAAGACACTTGGATACACCACACCCGAGTCAAGCTAGCCCCGAGGACGGGGCCAGAAGCAGACGACTTCGGACCTCGAGGGAGCACCGCCAGCTCTTCCCACCGCGACCCGGAAGAGCCAGAAGCAGATGATACCTGGAAAGCTGAACCTCTTGAGGGACTAAAGCTTCTGTTCCGGCGAACAAAATCCTAAGACTTTATAACTATGGGTTCTCAGACGGTTTTGCAGTGGCTATTGCTTTTGGGTTTGCCCCTTCCAGCCAGATCCTAACCCACACCCAGCCACTAAATCTCTTCAGCAAATAGCCACGTTGGGACACTTATCTGATTGTTGGCTGTGTCACAAAACCCGCTCTGAGGAAGGAATAGGATTGTGGGCTGTACCTGCAAAACTTTCTGAAGTACTCTCCTTACAGGTAGAACGGAAAACTGAATGGGCATGGATTGGGGAATATCAATATGACAAATATGGGAGAAGGTCTGAAGTTTGGCATTATTACTGGGTAGCTAAGGGGGTCCCTATTTTTGAAGTTCTTGGGATCGGGTATAACATGTCCCTTTGTTTGGAAAATGCTGAAGGAAGTGGGAGGAAAGTGGGCTACCTTCCCCTGGAGGCCTGTGATCAAACCCTTCGGTTTGAGGTCAGAAATGGAACCTTCTGCCCTTTAAATACCCCTGAGAATGCTCCAAAACCCCATTGTCTCCTGCACATGGCCATTACTGTGAGACCAACAGGCATTTGTTATCAAGGGCAGTGGTTTCACTTATTCCTCCCGTTAGGCCCCATAAATAAGACACATATGTATTATATGGATATTTACTCTGGCATTCTGTTGCCCCACACATCCCTTGAAAGGATGTCTGGATGCCCAGAGTCCATGGGATCACTTGCAAGTTTTACAGCTAACATATTTGGGGTTACGTATTGTGGGGCCATTTTAAACAATACCCATGCCCTAGGAGACTTAAATGTTTCCCATTGGAGGTGCCAGGACCGGCTAGTGAGTAACTCCGTGCGCTGGGATAGATGGGTGACCTGGTGCCATTGAGTTGCGGGTAATACCCTTACCCTCTATTTAGAGACCCCTGGCTTGTATTTTATCTGTGGCCACAATGTCTACAAAGCTCTCCCTTTAGGTTGGCAAGGTCGGTGCGGTGTGGCCCGGGTGTTACCAGATGTCCAAGTGAACGACACATTGGATGCCAGCCAGATCCTCAACCTGGCAGCTATGCCCATAAGTTTTTCAGCCCCCCCCCTTTATAAGGACTCGAGCGAAACGTGCCAACAATCCCCTAGTAGTCAGGCAAACGGGGTTTCACTCCTTTGTTTGTGCGCTCATTCCTGGGTTGGGGGTAGCCGAGCTAGAAAAAGCAGTAGTAAATATTTCTGCAGAACTAGAAAAAATAGCCAATGCATCAATAGACGCTTTCCAAAAGTTGAAACAGGAGATTGATGAGGTGGCAGAAATAGCTTTGCAAAATAGACGTGTGTTAGATGCTATGAATGCTGAATTAGGAGGGGCTTGTGCTTGCATCGGGGAAAATGTTGTTTCTATGTTAATCATTCTGGCTTAATTGAGCAGGATTTACAAGCCATTAAGAATGCTGCTGTTTTTTTCCATGCTGTATCTCTTGATCACACCTTTAGTTTTGAGGACCTCCTTCCAGACCTTGGGTCATGGTTTATAGGGCTCTTTCAAACAATTGTTAAATGGATTTTTTTCTTTCTTTTCTTTCAATGTGTTATTTGGATAATGATACAATGTGCCAAATCCCTGTGTAATACTATGATCAAAAACTCTGCTGTCCATAAGAAAACCCAGTATCTGTCCCTCCAGCTTGATCGCAAATTGGGTAACAGGCCTGACAATTTTTGAATTTGTCATGCCCGAAGGGGGGAGTGTGAAAGTTACTAGTGACCCCCCTTAATCTGAGCAGTCGTTATGTCAGCCAGCGGCCATTAGGGAGAAGCAGACACCTTAAGGACACAGTAGGCTGAACTTTTCAACTGTTTTCCCTTCAAGGCCTTAAGGTAGTTGGAGCTGGTCCCAAGCTAGTTTTCACTGACCAGATAGCAAAAGCACGGGTCTGACCACCACCAATCAAGTGTTAACACTGCAAGGACCTTGGTCTGAATGTGTATAAAGGATCTGTAAAATGTGTGTAAGACAGAGTTTTTGTACTAAGGTGCAAAGCTCTCCTTTCTTCTGCAGAATAAAGCAACTCTTCCTTATCCCTGTCTGGCTGTTATTGGCTCTCAACTAGGTGGACCCGATATTTCGGTAACAATTCATATATGGTTGTGATATTTCATACAAAGCATTCCTGTATATTATCATATGAAAAGTCATGATCTGCTGAAATCCATCATTCTGTCCAAATATGTACAGCATGAGGGTGTATGAAGTTATGCATTTTGCTGTATGGTTGTTACTGCAATATGCTATAAGTTTGCTAGTGACACACAAAGGACCCCTGCTCAGGAGGGTCAACCTTCAGAACTAACATGCTGTGAGAAAGTGGAAATGTTGATAGCTCAAATAATTCAGTTTCTTCTGTGTCTTGTGTCTGCTTTGTGTGTGTGTGATCGGTGGGTTTTTTTTTTTTTTTTTTTGCTTGTGGAAGGTTATAAAAAAAATGGAGATATACCTATCTCATAGAAGTGGAAGGGACCCTGGTAGGTCATTGGCATGGTCTACACTACGACTTTAATTCGGATTTAGCAGCCTTAAATCGAATTAACCCTGCACCCGTCCACACAACGAAGCCATTTAATTCAAAATAAAGGGCTCTTTAAATCGATTTCTGTACTCCACCCCGACGAGCAGAGTAGCGCCAAAATCAATGTTATTTCGAATTAGGGTTAGCGTGGCTGCAATTCGATGGTATTGGCCTCCGGGAGCTATCCCACAGTGCACCATTGTGACCACTCTGGACGGCAATCTGAACTCGGATGCACTGGCCAGGTAGACAGGAAAAGCCCCGCGAACATTTGAATTTCATTTCCTGTTTGCCCAGCGTGGAGAGCACAGGTGACCACAGATAGCTCATCAGCACAGATAACCATGCAGGCTGATAATCGAAAAAGAGCACCAGCATGGACCGTACGGGAGGTACTGGATCTGATCACTATATGGGGAGAGGATTCAGTGCTAGCAGAACTTGGTTCAAAAAGACGAAATGCAAAAACTTTTGAAAAAATCTCCAAGGGCATGATGGAGAGAGGCCACAATAGGGACTCAGATCAGTGCCGCGTGAAAGTCAAGGAGCTCATACAAGCCTATCAAAAAACAAAGGAGGCAAACGGTCGCTCCGGGTCAGAGCCGCGGACATGCCGCTTCTACGACGAGCTGCATGCAGTTCTAGGGGGGGCCGCCACCACTACCCCACCTCTGACCGTGGATTGAGAGGCGGGAATAATCTCATCAGCTACACCTGAGGATTCTGCGGACGGGGAAGAGGAGGAGGAGGAGGACGAGCTTGCAGAGAGCACCCAGCACTCCATTCTCCCCAACAGCCAGGATCTTTTTCTCAGCCTGACTGAAGTACCCTCCCAACCCAGTATCCAAGACCACGACCCCATGGAAGGGACCTCAGGTGAGTTTACCTTTTAAAATATAAAACTTGTTTTAAAAGCAAGGGTTTTTAATGATTACTTTGCCCTGAGGACTTGGGATGCATTCGCAGCCAGTACAGCTACTGGAAAAGTCTGTTAACATGTCTGGGGATGGAGCGGAAATCCTCCAGGGACATCTCCATGAAGCTCTCTTGGAGGTACTCCAAAAGCCTTGCCACAAGGTTTGTGGGCAGTGCAGCCTTATTCCATCCTCCGTGGTAGGACACTTGACCGCGCCATGCTTGCAGCAAGTAATCTGGTATCATTGCATGACAAAGCCTGGCAGCGTATGGTCCCGGTGTTTGCTGGCATTCAAGCAACATCTGTTCTTTATCTTGCTGTGTAATCCTCGGGAGAGTGATATCGCTCATGGTAACCTGGTTGAAATACGGGAATTTAATTAAGGGGACAGAGGTGGCAGTTCCTACTGGGCTGTTTGCTTGTGGCTGAAATGAAATCCTTCCCTGCAGTTAGCCAAGCAAGGGGGGGGGGAGGGGAATTGGCCCAGAGCTTTTCGCGTTTGTCTAGTAGGGATCTTCCCTGATACCAGCCACACGGTGGGGGGAGGGGTAAAGTGATCATGCCAGAGAATTCATGGCGGGGTGGGGGGTGTTAGTTTGGTCCCTGCAGGGATCTTCCCTGATACCAGCCACACGGTGGGGGGAGGGATAAAGCGATCATCCAGAGAATTGGATGGGTGTGTGTGTGGTTAATTTGTTTTCTGCTGCTGAATGTTAACAGGAAAACCGCAGCACTCAACGGGCTTTGCTTGGTATGTGGGAAAGGAGGGCGCAGAAGCCGAAAGACAATGGCTTACCATGGCCGCATGCAAGCCGAATTCTGTTGCCCGGACCTGCGTCTGTGATCTCTAGCAGCAAAGCCACAGGCACTCAATGTTAAGAGGCAAAATGCGACCTTGCACAGAAATCATGTGCTATGTAAAGTGTTGGTCACCGTGAAAGAGCATAAGCATTGTTCTGCAAAATGTATCTTTTTAAAAAATTCTCTCCTTTTTTCCCTCCCTCCAGCAGCTGCAAATTCTTCAAGCCTCCCTCCTCCGTCCCGAAGGCTATCACAGATAAGGCGTCGGAAAAAGAAGACGCAAGACAAGATGTTCGCAGAAATCATGGAATCCACCCGCAGTGACAGAGCTCATCTGAATGAGTGGAAGGACATGGTTTCAAAGTATAGGAAAGAAGCCAGTGAACGTTAGGACAGGAGGGACCAACATGAGGACAGGAGGGACGCTCGAGATGAGAGGTGGTGGCCTGGAAGATCAGAGGAGGCAGGATGCAACGCTGGGGCTGCTGCATGAGCAAACAGACATGCTCTGGCGTCTGGTGGAGCTTCAGGAACGGCAGCAGGATAACAGAGTGCCGCTACAGCCCCTGTATAACCCTCCTTCCCATGTTCCATAGCCTCCTCACCCAGATGTGTAAGAACGCGGTGGGGGGGAGGGGGGAGGCTCCGTACACCTTCCCATTCCACCCCAGTGGACTGCCCAAGCAAAAGGCTGTCATTTTTTTAACCTTTTTTTAGCGGCCTTTTCCTTCCCGCCGATCCTCCTCCCAAACCCCACCCGAGTTCCCTCCCTCTTTTTATAATCTATTAATAAAGAATAAATGATTTTTAAATGATAGTGACTTTATTTGGTTTGAAAGCAAGCTGGGGGAAGGGGGAGGGTGGGTTCCTTACAGAGAATGAGTCAATAAAGGGTGCGGGTTTTCATGAAGGAGAAACAGATATTTCACACTGTAGCCTGGCCAGTCATGAAACTGGTTTTCAAAGCTTCTCTGACGCACAGCGCTTCCTGGTGTGCTCTTCTAATCACCCTGGTGTCTGGCTGCGCGTAATCAGCAGCCAGGCGATTTGCCTCAGCCTCCCACCTCACCATAAAGGTCTCCCCCTTACTTTCACAGAGATTGTGGAGCATACAGCAAGCAGAAATAACAATGGGGAGATTGGTTTGGCTGAGGTCTGAGCGAGTCAGTAACGATCGCCAGCGACCTTTTAAATAGCCAAATGCACATTCTACCACCATTCTGCACTTGCTCAGCCTGTAGTTGAACAGCTCCTGACTCCTGTGCAGGCTGCCTGTGTATGGCTTCATGAGCCATGGCATTAAGGGGTAGGCTGGGTCCCCAAGAATAACTATTGGCATTTCAACATCCCCAACGGTTATTTTGTGGTCTGGAAAGTAAGTCCCTTGCTGCAGCCCTTTAAACAGAGTACTGTTCCTGAAGACGCGAGCATCATGAACCCTTCCTGGCCAGCCCACGTTGATGTTGGTGAAACGTCCCTTGTGATCCACAAGTGCTTGCAGCACCATTGAAAAGTATCCCTTGCGTTTTATGTACTGGGTACCCTGGTGCTCCGGTGCCAAGATAGGGATATGGGTTTCCATCTATCGCCCCACCACTGTTAGGGAATCCCATTGTAGCAAAGCCATCCATTATGACCTGCACATTTCCCAGAGTCACTACCTTTTGTAGCAGCACCTGAGTGATTGCTTTGGCTACTTGCATCACAGCAGCCCCCACAGTAGATTTGCCCACTCCAAATTGATTCCCGACTGACCGGTAGCTGTCTGGCGTTGCAAGCTTCCACAGGGCTATCGCCACTCGCTTCTCAACTATGAGGGCTGCTCTCATCTTGGTATTCTGGCGTTTCAGGGCAGGGGACAGCAAGTCACAAAGTTCCATGAAAGTGCCCTTATGCATATGAAAGTTCCGCAGCTATTGGGAATTATCCCACACCTGCAACACTATGCGGTCCCACCAGTCTGTGCTTGTTTCCTTTGTCCAGAATCGGCGTTCCATGGATAGAACCTGCCCCATTAACAACATGATCTCCAAAGCACCGGGGCCCGCGGTTTGACAGAATTCTGTGTCCGTGTCCATGTCCTCATCACGCTTGTTGCTGCGCTTCCACCGCCGCTGCCTCCTCGCCTCGTTTTTCTGGTCCTGGCTCAGCATAAACTCCACGAGAACGCGCGAGGTGTTTACAATGTTCATGACTGCTATCTTGAGCTGAGCGGGCTCCATGCTTGCCATGGTATGGAGTCTGCAGAGTTGACCCAGGAAAAAAGGCGCGAAATGGCTGTCTGCCGTCCGTTGCTTTCATGCAGGGAGGGAGGGAGGGGTGAGGCTGTACCCAGAACCACCTGCGACAATGTTTTTTGTCCCATCAGGCACTGGGATCTCAACCCAGAATTCCAATGGGCGGGGAGACTGCGGGAACTATGGGATAGCTACCCACAGTGCAACGCTTCAGAAATCGACGCTAGCCCCGGAACATGGGCACACACTGCCGAATTAATGTGCTTAGTGTGGCCGCATACATTCGACTTTATACAATCTGTTTCCCAAATTCGAATTATATAAATTCGGATTAATCCCGTAGTGTAGACATACCCATTGAGTCCAGCCTCCTGTCTTCACTAGCAGGACCAAGTACTGATTTTGCCCCAGATCCCTAAGTGGTCCCTTCAAGGATTAAACACATAACCCTGAGGTTTAGCAGGCCAATGCTCAAATCACTAAGCTATCCCTCCCCCCAACCGTGTTCAAGTGGTCTGTGGGGAGGGGCCAGACAAAACAGACATCCTGGCCTTCCAGGTTGGTGTTAGGCAAAGGAATAACAACCATGTTCCATAAAAAACAGAATATGTTACAGAAACAGTGGTGGAAACAGTGCTAGAGAAACTGGTAAATAATCACAATGCCTGGGCTTGAAGTCATCTGAAATACAAAATTCAAAAAGCAAAGCTCAGGGGAAATTTGGGGTTTATTCTCTGAGCTTAGCCATGCGCAATAGCAGAGAGCGCACTTTTAAAAGTCTCCCATCCCACAACTGGGGAAAGGAAAAGGATTCTTAGGTTCTAGCTTGAATTGAAGGAGGATGTCTGGACCATGGACTGGCCTTTGCTAGAGAAACCAGTGATACACAGAACCAGGCTAAGAAAAATGTTTCCTGGAGTCAATAATTTCTCCCCTGGAATAGCAGCCATATCAGGTAGCTGGAAATGTCTCACAAGAGGAAGTAGAGCATTGGTGGTTCAGTAGTAGAAGTCTTAGATACAGCATGGGAGGTCTATGTTTGTTTTCTAGCTAATAGAGGGCTGAGTTTTATCGCTTCAAAATTTCAATAGAAAAATTCACACCCAAACTGTGTGTGGTGGGGAGATTCGTGGGGGTTTCTTTGGTTTTGATTCGGTTTCATTTGTTTTTCTCATTTTAAAAGACCTTGATCACTTTGATGGGAAAAATGTTTGTATGACACCAAGGAAAAATTAGAAAAGCTAAAAATCTGCCAGGGAGTTTCTTAGGCTATTTTTAGAAAAAGTCATGTTCAGGTCACGGACAATAAACAAAAATTCATGGCCCGTGTCCTGTCCCTTTTTTTACTATGAATACCCATTACTAAATCTCTGCTTCTGGGCCCCAGTGGTCTGGGGGCCACTTCTCCAGTGGTGGGGGCTGACTGCCCTCTGTGGCTGCTGCTCTGAGGCTCCAGGGACCACTCTTTCAATGGCCCCAGGGGCTGCTGCTGAGGCCGCCACCTGTACCACTGTTGCTCAGGTGGTACCCGGGGCCACTTATCTAGCTGCCCCCATGATTGGTACTTGGGTGCTCCCTGGAGCCACCCCCATTATCGCTGCTCAGCCGCTCCCCAGGACCAGCCGCACTGTCCGCTGTTCAGGCGCTTCCCAGAGTTTGAGTGTTCAGAACAACCCCCATGTAGATGGATCTTCCGGCAGCTACAGATGGCTGAGGAGGTGCACTGCCAACACAAGGAGCCAGGTGTGTGCGCACACAAGCGATTTAATGACTGTTAGGTTGACATAATTCTATAATGTAGACATTGCCTTAGTATTTCACTTTTTGCACTGAGATGAGTGTAAAACATCCACCCACAACACAGTGATTAAATTCCTCAAAATTCAATGCCTCTGCACTTTCCAGAAAACTGCACAATTCAGTTCATTCTGGCTAGCAGAGGGAAAATTCAGGTGATAGTAATGTTTATATTTAAAAAACCCTAAACATTGTTTAATCTAAGAGTAAAGGTGCAGACTCTGGGAGGGAGTTTGGGGATTGGAGGGGTGTGGCAGGAGGGGGTGGAGGCTCCGGACTGAAGCAAGGGGTGGAGGTGCAGGAGGGGGTGAGGGCTACTGGCTCTGGACTGGGGCTGGAGTCTCTGGGAGAGAGTTTGGGGATGGGAGGGGGTGTGGAGGGAGTTTGGGTGCAGGCTCTAGGCTGGGACAGGGGTGCAGGAGGGGGTAAGGGGTGCAGGCTCTGGGAGCGAGTTCAGGGGCAGGAGGGGGGGGTGTTGGAAGGGGGTGAGGGTGCAGGCTCTGGGAAGGAGTTTGGGTGCTGGGTGCAGGCTCCTGGCTGCGACAGGGGCTGGGGGTGCAGGAGGGGTGAGGAGCATGCATTCAGTCATTTCATAGGGCAGAGTTTTAAGGCTATTAAGATTTGGGGAACTATTCTTCCTAGCATCTTCCCTTTGTAGATTTCAGAGGTGTTCACACACTCACCCCTACAGAGCCACACTGTTACACCCCAATCTAATAGAAGGCTGGGAGGTCTCCAAGTTCATAAAAACAAACAGACAAAAACTAGAAAAAGGAACAAAATGTTTCTAAGATTATAAGGGGTTGGATCTCTGCACCTCTCTGTCTTTGGAGTCACCTGGAGTGGGAACTGTAGCTGCAGTTTAGGAACCAGGTACTGGCATAGATGGTCCAGCACGTTGGGCTAGCAGGCTTTTCAGGTACAGGGAGACTAGTGAAGGCTGCATAGCCTGTAGATTTTGTGCTTCATTCCCCAGAGGGGATCAGTCCTGGGATCCTGGCAGTCAGTCTCTCTGATGTTATGGCTACATTGGCAGAGTTACAGTGCCACTCAGAGAGCACTGAGTGCTATTGTGTGTTCACACTGTCAGCTGCCTGCACAATAGCGTGTTCACACTTGTGGCACTTGCAGTGGTATTCAGAGCAGTGTACTCAGCATCCCACTGAGCATCTCTTCCTCTTATGCTGCTAAGAGTTGTGGGAAGACAGAGGGGCTTGCGGGACATCCCAGGTCCTGTCCCAATGCCCCATGATGCATTGCTTCTCATCCCAGAAATCCCTGTGCTTCCGTTCACATTTGGCACCATCTTTCAATGCTTGGTGTACTGCACATTCTGCCTCTTCGGGCAGCAGGAATGGATCCCACACTGTTGACCAATATGCTGCTCGCTCTTACTAACACATCACGAGTGGCAGTGGAATTATTCCTTAAACTACAAAGGCAAGAGGAGTTTGACATTGATCTCGCCCTGCATAGTAACTATGACACGAGATTGCTTGTGGGGTTCATGGTTGGTCACCTGAGGGTAGTGCAGTAGAGTTCAAACTGATGACCAGAGAAACGAGAACAGGGATTGTGAGACACCTCCTGGAGGCCAAATTGCAGCACTGTAATCCACCAGGGTGTCTTCTGTAGCCCCGGCACAGAAAGATGTACAACTCTTGTTGGGGTGTTTTTTTTACAGCCCTACAACTGCGCTGTTTCTGTGCACTAAGTGGCTTGGCAGTGCGTACACCTCAGAAGTTACATGACAGAAAGCTGCTTTCCTGAGCAGAAACTTGCCAGTGTAGACAAGGCTGTAGATGGCTTACATAAGAATTCAAGACTGGTCATACTGGGTCAGACCATGGTCCATTTAGCCCAGTGTGCTGCCTGAGAGTGACCAGTGCCAGATGCGTCAGAGGGAATGAACAGAACAGGCTTGTTGACCTGCAAGGTGAGGGTCTTTCACCCTTACCTTTAACTTCATTGTTGTCGATTCCTACTTATCCTATTTTACCACACCTCCCCCGAGGTCTCTGGGCAAATCAGGAGTGAACCACTCCTTTGATACAGATGTGTCCCAATCCAGCTGAATTGAGGCAGACTTTGGGCCTATGTCAATTTGGAAAAGGCCTGCTTAACCCAGAAGGTTTCTCAAAGTATCTGTTGCTGTGAACCGCATTTAGTCTGGATGTGTAAACCCCAAAGATATCAAACATGAAAAAACACAAGGCCAGTTCTGAGGAGGTTTCCTCACAGATCTTGGGACACAGACCAGACCTCGCTTACAAACAGCCCCCCAACCTGAAGCAAATACTCACCAGCAACCACACACCACACAACAAAAACACTAACCCAGGAATCTATCCTTGCAACAAAGCCCGATGCCAACTCTGCCCACATATCTATTCAAGTGACACCATCATAGGACCTAATCACATCAGCCACGCCATCAGGGGCTCGTGCACCTGAACATCTACCAATGTGGTACATGCCATCATGTGCCAGCAATGTCCCTCTGCCATGTACATTGGCCAAACCGGACAGTCTCTACACAAAAGAATAAATGCAAATCTGACATCAGGAATCATAACATTCAAAAAAACAGTAGGAGAACACTTCAACCTCTCTAGTCACTCAGTAACAAGAAGTGGGCTGTAACCCATGAAAGCTTATGCTCAAATAAATTTGTTAGTCTCCAAGGTGCCACAAGTATTCCTGTTCTTAGAGCCAGGCCTGAGGGTTAAACAGGTGTGCTCAAAAGGAAAAGGGGCCTCAGCACCTATAAAAATAACTGGTTGAAAAAACAAAACAAAACACCAACCCAGAAAAGCTACCATCACACATCCATCACCATTTTAGATTCTGACATCTCCTGCCTGATGTGACATCTTTGCTTTGCAAACAAGAGACCTGGAGAACTCTGTGGCTGTTACCCTCTAACTGGATAAAAGGTTACACCTCTTGTCTCGAGTAAATTTCCTCTTAACAGAAGATTGATTTGAAAATTGATCAAAATAAATTCCATTTGAAATAGAAATTATTAATCTATACTGGGTCTCTATTCTCGTTCATGCAATTCTCTCACATATTCTCCCACTCTAATTCCTTTGGAGTGAGGTTTTAATTTCAGGATTAGCCACCATTTCCAATATAGTAGGAGAGAACTAGAAGAAAACCTGATTATGTGATAACTTTCAGTGTTACACTAATTCATGTTTAATTTCATTGTCGCTGGTAACTTATTCAAAGATTACAAAATATAAACCTATAGGGCAGTTTTGTCTTAATTCCCATTTCCATCCAGTGAGTTTTGTGTGAAGTCACCTTCTACAATAACCTAGGACCCTTTCATTTCTGTGAGTTCATTTCTCCCTGGGTCTTCTCCCGTAAGTATGGGTGGAAGGGGGTCTCACACTATGTGGGAAGGTTGCATTATGAGAAAAACCCACTTGTGCTCTATTTTCACACTTTCTAATCTTTCAGACTAGCAGGAGGTGGAGAAGTGATACAAATGCATAAGACTAAATAGCAAAACTAAGACACGAAACCACAGAGTCAGGACTCAGCATTCATGTATCCTGCAGTCTGAACTTGGAATCTGATACATTCCCTTGTTGGGATATTTTAGGGTTAAGTATAACAATAAGCTGCTAATGTGCTGACATGGTATTAGTGGACAAAGGCATATGTAGGCAATAGTTTTGTTTCTAATATATAAGTTGCAAATTTTTCAGTATTTCTTTGTTTAAAATGCAAGTTGCCAGATTCTTCCCTTCCCTGTTGCTCATAAAGATTAATAAAGATGAGGCTGCAGAAAAATGCCCTTTGTGTAGAAGAAAGCAAAAGGAATGTTATCTTCCCCTCCCTCCCTTTCCCAGCTACATGAACCAGCCTGGGTTTAGGGCCCCTTCCCCCGCCTCCCTTGAGAACTGTTCACAGCCCCTTCCTCCCTCGCCTGGGAACTGCTGAGGATAAAGATTTATGGCAACAAATTGTTGCAAAGAAATGTATTTTCAAGGTAAAAGTATGTGTAATGCTATGAGCAATAGACAGAGGTGGGTTTACTAACAGCGGGTGTTTCTATTACTTAATAAGGGGTTTTGGGGTGTTGTAATGAATGTAGGCGTGTACATACTAACCTAAAAAAAAAAAAAAAAAAAAAAGAGCGTGCTGTAACTAATTCAGTGCTTACTGGATAATTGGGTCCAGGGGAACAAGTACCGCAATAAAGAAGCCCATCTACTGGGTCAGCCTGCTCCTGCTTCTAACATCCCTTATTGGCTACCATCATTTGTCCAGCATGGAAGTGCTTCTTGTCTAACAAGGCAGCCAGATTGGGACCCATAGGCATGGAATGGCTCTGAAGGAATCAGCTGTTTCTCTCTGTGCTTCATCTAACTTTGGATCCAAATGGTAAAAGACCGTTGTTCCCAATTTAATCATGGCATCTTTTAGGACTGTGATCAATGTCACTTAACTAGGGAGCAGTGTTCTAAAAATAGTTTACCTGGGCCACAGGTTACCATAGCTTCCATATCTGGGGTGAAAATCAACCATTAGTACCTGCAACTTCTACCTGAGTCCTTATTAAATCTTTGACCTTAAGTATAAAATTAGTCCAAGTCTCTGGAGTAGAATTCTTCACCAACCACCCAACATATCAGTAGCGATAGTGAAGTATAACTCCCCCAAATATGCCTTTTTATTTCTTTAATCTGGTGGCACAGATTTAAATTAGGGACTAAAATCAGGTGTGGTTTAGAATCCCGGTAAGACAACAAATGTCAGGTATCTATTAAAAATAGTTATCTTTCTGCAGCTATACCACATTCACCACAGATTCCATTTTTTACAAATTTGCAGCATCTCCCAGGGGTGAGCTGAACAGAACAGAAACGTCACTTCCATTTTTCCCATCTCTATCCAGAAAGGGATTGCATTTCCCAAATAATAGGCAACATGCACCTGATTAGGAAGGAGATATCTTCAGGAGCGACCTCCTGCAGGGCCTGAGGCACAACTGTTTTGGGAGCCCAATGCATGGGTATTTTACATGTCATTTAATAAGGAATCCTCTTCCCACCCCTTTAGAAAAAATATTGACCTAACCAATTGAACAACAGGGGGGTTGGGATGGTGATGGGGAATAAGGGAATCCCTCTGACTTACCCTAGCTTCTTCTGTTGTTACAGCGAGTGAAATGACATTTTTCCCTATCCCTGCCCTGTTCCTGCTCTTTGTTATAGTTCAATATATTTTAAGTGAGGAAAACGGTAATAAAAATATCTGCTCTCCAGCACAACCTGAAGCAACATCAGAGCAACTGGGAATGAAACAATTTGTTCCCCAAGGGGGAACTTGATGACTAGCAATTGCTTTGAACTGGGGGAACAGTATAACCATGATGCTCAGGGTTTGTTTAGACTAGGAAAAGTCATGGAGTTTAGCACAGGTCAAGGGGAAAGCTAATACCAACCACTGCACCTGGGCTGCATCTGCTCTACAACTATAATTGTCTTTTTACACCAAGATCACTAACTTGAGCAGCCAACGCCATGTACAGTCCTGGTGGATGTAAGGCACAGGTAGTTTTTGCCTCAGTGTAGCTTGTTGGGATCAACCCTCTCTCCCGCACCTGGAGCTGATGAACATTCCTGGCTGTAGGGACACACACTCCTACGACTCAAAAGGAAAGGAGTTGATAGAAAAGATCACAGGACTGACCCCAAAGAAGGGTGAGCTGCAAAAGGCAGAAGCAGGCAACTCATCTGGGGGAGCTGAGAGAACTCGGTGAAGATGATGCAAAGATCACTATATTGGAATTAGCAAATGTGATTTTTTTTTTAAACAAACAAATCTTTGGCCAGCCCTAATCAAGGCATTTCTTACAGTTTGCTCCCATTTGGATTTTCTGATGTCTAATAGGGAATGACCTCTGATTTAAGCTTTTCCCACACGCAGAGTCTCTCTCCACTGTGGATTCTACGATGTCTGACAAGGTCTGAGCGCTCAATGAAGTTTTTCCCGCACTCAGAGCACGTGTAGGGTCTCTCTCCTGTGTGGATTCTCTGATGTCTGCTCAGGCTAGAGCTCTGTTTGAAGCTTTTCCCGCACTCAGAGCATGTGTAGGGCATCTCTCCGGTGTGGATTCTCCGATGTGTGATAAGGTTTGAGCTCTGATTGAAGCTTTTCCCACATTCAGAGCATGTGTAGGGCGTCTCTCCTGTGTGGATTCTCCGATGTGTGATAAGGGCTGACGTCCGACTGAAGCATTTCCCGCACTCAGAGCACGTGTAGGGTTTCTCTCCTGTGTGGATTCTACGATGTGTGATAAGTTGTGAGTTCCGATTAAAGCTTTTCCCACACTCAGAGCATGTGTAGGGTGTCTCTCCTGTGTGGATTCTCCGATGTGCGATAAGGGCATAGCTCCAACTGAAGCCTTTCCCACACTCACAGCATCCATAAGGTTTCTCACCCGTGTGGATTCTCCTGTGTGTGTTAAGGTATGAGCTCCGATTGAAGCGTTTCCCGCACTCAGAGCATTCATAAGGTTTATCACCCGTGTGGACTGTCTGATGTGAGATAAGGTGTGAGTTCCGATTGAAGCATTTCCCACACTCAGAGCACATGTAGGGTCTCTCTCCTCTGTGGATTCCCTGATATGTGAAAAGGTCTGAGCTCCCATTGAAGCTTTTCCCATACTCGTGGCATGTGTAGCGTGTCTCTTCCAAGTTGATTCTCTCGTGTGTAATAAGGTCAGAGTGGCTATTTAAGTTTTCCTCTGGCCTCTGCTGAGTCTCACAGGCTTTTGCTTTTTCTGAGAGTTCACAACTCCCAGAAAAATTCCCTTTGGATCTTCCTGATAACATCCCATGTGGTTCTACTTGCTCAGCATCTTCCTGCTGGGGATTCTCCTCATTCTCACTCACCATCCCAACACCTGATGGGAGACAGAGAGAATCCAGACATAGGTCACTCTCTGTGCCGGGGAGAAAGGAAATCTCAGAGACAGGAATGGAAAAAGGGATGAACAAACAAAAATGTGTGTGGGAGAGATCAAACCTATCAGGAGCTGACTTTCCCCAAACCCTTCCCCAGAGGAGAGAGGAAGGGATCAGTTTTAGTCCGTATCTCACCAGAACACTCAGGGGAAAGCGAGATCAGGGAGGGATCTGCTGCCAGTTTTCAGTCAGGATAGGTGGGAAGCCATGAGTGGCATCTGCCTAATGATTCCACATCTGCAGGGAACAATCCTGAACTTGGAGAGCTCACAAGGTCTTTGTAGGGCATCCCAAATGTTTCCTGTATTCATGGACAGTTTTTGAGTTGCTTTAACCAATTCCTCACCTGTGCAGGCAGCTCTCAGGAGCACTTTTTTCTCAGAGCCGTAGAGGTCTGGGACCCACGGCTCTTCCCCTTGTTCCAGCTGCAAGATCACATCAGGTTTGGAAACTGGTAACCCTGCTCAAGGCAAAGAAAACAAGGGAGGTCAGTGGAATTTGTGGGATACTTGTCACAAAGAATATTCCATGATTTTAAGCCCAGCTCATTTTTAAGCAGTAACATCCATCCCAAGGCCAACTTCCTTTGCTCAAAGTGCCAGGAGAGTTGTTATTATTATGAATCATATTCATTACCTTAGTGCCCAAGGACCAACTAACAGTGGGTCCCCATTGTGCTAGGAGAAGTACAAACACAGAATAGTAGATGGCCCATGCCCTAAACAATTTACAATCTGAATAGACAAGACAGACACTTACCAATGGTTGTGGTACCCTCATTTCTGTATTGTTTTATCTTTATGGCCATCACTTTTCTATTGTTAATCTGTCTGGTTCTCTAATTGTTTCTGCCTGCTGTATAATTAATTTTGCTAGCTGTAATTAATTAGGATAGTAGGATATAATTGGTTAGAGAATTATGGTACAATATGTTAGGAATGGTTAGTTAAATTTCAGTAAAATGATTGGTTAAGGTATAGCTGAGAATATGACTATATAAACTGGGGTCAAACAGGAGGGGGAAAGGAAATTGGAATCAGGTTTATTAATGGGGGGAATGGGAACAGGGACACAGGCAACGCTCTGCGGCATCAGAGCTGTGAAGGGGACGCAGGGTATATGCTCCATGGCCTCAGAGCTGGGAACGGAACACTGGGGAACAGACTCTCTGGGCGTATAGCGACAAGCCCGACTGGCGTAACAGACTTTGGAATATGCTTGCTTGGAAATGACCCCAATAAACATCACATTATCTTCCCTTGCGGATTTCTGGTCTTTTGCTGCTTGTGGTCTGCATGACAAGAACCAGGGAAGTGGGAGGGTGAAGGGAAAGCCCTCTAACAAAACTGACATGACCTGATAACCAAGAGGTAAGCCTTAGAGGAAGCCTTTAATACACTTAGGCTTGGTCTACACTAAACCCCCAAATCGAACTAAGGTACGCAACTTCAGCTACGTAAATAACGTAGCTGAAGTTCGAAGTACCTTAGTTCGAACTTACCTCGGTCCACACGCGGCAGGCAGGCTCCCCCGTCGACTCCGCGGTACTCCTCTCGCCGAGCTGGAGTACCGCAGTCGACGGCGAGCACTTCCGGGTTCGACTTATCGCGTCCAGACAAGACGTGATAAGTCGAACCCAGAAGTTCGATTGCCAGCCGCCGAACTAGCGGCTGGGTATAGACGTACCCTTTGTAACTGATGAGGGATTCCCACGAGGACTGTTGAGGGGGCAATGGTAAATACACATTTAGATCCTTTTCTTGTTTTATATCTTTTTCTCATAAGGCTTAACATCTGGCACACTGTCATTGATACATAGCATATGTGCAATGCCCTGGCTTTTAAACAGTCCTTGGGAGGTGCCTCTTGAGTGCGCCAGACCCCCAAGGGGTCCCACTCTTCTACAAGGATAGGTCATGTAGTTTCAGCACCTGAGACTGAGCCTCTGGCTTCAACACTCCTATTTCAACCTGTGAGCTCTGCCAGCAGGTCCAGCTGAACTACACTCCTGTTCAGAGACTGTTCCTCATTCATGCTTCAGTGCACCTCAGCAAGTTTTTGCTGTGACACTGGGCAGACTGTTAAAACACAGCAGGGTTTATTAGTCAACTGAAACACAGCATTAAAAAGTCTTTAGATTAGGACAGAGAAGCAAAGAAGACAATATACTCCATATTGGCCAATGCTCTTGAGCCATTCTGATGTTAAAAACAGTTTGGTTTCCTTTCACTTTGCCTGTCCATTTGTCTTCACTCCGGTACAGCTCCCTGCATCTGCAAACCCAATTTTTCCTGCTCCCAAAAACATAATGAGTCCATGTATGCGTCACTCAGCAAAGCTGAGATCCTCCTCCCATGGATAGGTGAGAATTATTCCCTTGTCTCTGTCGAGTATTCCATTGATGTAGGTTGGTCCCAGCCAGTCCTTATGACCCATTCATATCACCCCATGACAGCTCCGTGACAAAACACCTCATGTCTCCTGCTCTTTATAATCATAGCAATACCAATCACAGAGGGGAAACTGAGGTGTGTATTGGTATCATACAAGTATCTCCAAAATTCCCACCTCTATCACACACACACACTGCTCACAGACCTTAGAGAGAAAGCAAAGCACAGGAACTGGACGTTAGTCCAATGAACACAATGGAGGACTAGCTGCAATCCTCAAACTCTAATAAAAAACGAGAGGCATGTGGGTCCTTACCCATAGAGAGGGGCTGGCTAGAGGCCTGATACCTGACAGGGCATTCCTTGAGCAGACCGTGGAGGCAGGTCAAAGGCTTAGCTACCCCAAAACTGTGACATCGCAAAAGCACATTTTGGGGAATTAGGAAATCTAGTGACTCAGATGTAATGGGAGGGAGAATTACACTCTCCGAGAGTGTGGAGAAGGCTGGAACACTAAAATTCAGGAGCAACAGCCTCTAATTCTTCCGGAAAAGGAGAATGTAAGAAACAAGAACTGGGCCACGCAACTTCAGGAGGGACAGGCTCAAAGATCCAAGGAGCCTGGAGGGAAGACGGCTTGTGGCTTCTGCAAGGGGGGGGGGGGGGGGCAAGACTCTCTCCAAACTCTCACTCCTGTTGACCCTGACCTGATTTTATGATCTATGTCCTAGTCACATGTCTTGTGGGTAAAATGTCATTATCAGAGTATTGCTTATTAGTTTGGAACATGCATGGAGGGGAAGGAGGTGAACATAAGTAAATGGGTTATTAAGCTTGCTACAGTTAAGGGCTTTATATTAGGTGGAGGCTTTGTGGGAGTAGTTATACTGAAGTCTGGGATTTACCTGAATCGGACTAAGGAGAGAATCCCAGATCAGGTATTTTGCACACTGATTTTGAGAGACTAATGAGGAACCAGAATAGGTGCAATACGCCACAGGATTCTGAAAGGAAGTAAATTTGGGGCGGGCTTTAGCAATTAGGTTGCTATGCAGTATCTCAGCAGCTGGACCACATTCATATATTGGAATTGATAAATAAGTGATGTAAATCATGAGTATTAATGCTTGATGCTTAATTATGGACTTCCCAGAAGCCAGATATGGGTTGCAGCAGCTATTGACATTATTTTAATCAGAGCAAAGGAGCAGATATGGTATATAGCCGTACTATTACCATAAGGAAACTGATAAAATACCTCTCCTAGTTACCATTTTTTCATTTTGTCAGGTCCCCAAGTAAAGTCAAGCAGGGCCTCCATTCTGATGGTCTCCCTTGCCCCTTGACCTTTGTTTCCAAAGGTGTCCATAACTTGTAAGTATGCATAAGGCAAGACCCTCTTTACTATACTTATCTTAGTCTAATCATTATGTGTATTGATCCTTGCCTATGATTTCAATTATAACTGTCTGTATTAAATCAAGTTTGTGTGTTTCACCAAATTCCATCTTCTCAATTAACTTTGAGTAGCCATGTACAAGGGAAAGTTGTACCCCAATATGTAATCTCAGAGCTGTAAAAAGTGCCCATTTGTGCCTAGGTAGTGGCCCTGCTATGGGAGGGAAGAATGCAGCAAGGACTCAGGATCGGTGGCCAGGGTCGCTGTGCATAGAGATGGGGAGGGGCGTAATGAGCGAGAGAGGGAGGTTAAGAGTTAAAATAATAATATTGGGGGGGGGAATGTAAAAAGAAGTGAAACAAAAGAAATAAAACTGGAGCGTAGGCGCTAAAGCAACAAGACTTGGGTAGGGATTCAGGGTTAAATGTCTGGGATCCCCCACAACTGTAGATCCCAAAACTTCTCGTCCTTCCCACTGACCTACCCAGCCCACTTCCTGGGTGTCCTTCCTCCACACTCCCCTCCCCTTCTTCCCAGTACTCTCAGCTGTCACCACCTCCTGGCACCTTGGGGCTTCTTGTGTTCCCTCCTCGTCTCTCACTACCTCCTCCATCCCTGCTGCTTCTTAGCTTTCACCCTGCCCACAACCTCACCATTTCCTGGCCCCCCAGAATTATCTATTCCCCCCCTTCTACGGCTCTGTTCTCCTTTCACCAGTGGGATCCTGAATGGCAATACTATGCGCTCTCCTCTCAAAAGATGAGCTCATCTGACAGTCACACAAGCATGCGTCAGTCATCGACCTATTTACTCAATTTAGAATTCTACAGGTGGCATATTTTCCTCTTAAAATGAAGAAAAAGCATGAAAGTGCTAGTTATTAATGTATCCAATAAGGATACATTAAATGCAATTTTAAAATGACTGACGGCACCAAAAAGGCACATGTCCAAAAATTATTCTAGCGGGTGGGTGATAAGGAAAAAAAATGGGGGCAAGGAAACTTGTCAAAACTTGTATGATGAATAAAGGTATAAAGTTATTACTACTCAGGTTCTTTAGAGACCCCACAGCTTCTAATAACTGAGGTGACAGGACTCCTTACCCAGAAAGACCACCGTCTCATAGTTCTCCTTCATGACATCCCTGTAGAGGGCTCTCTGAGCGGGGTCCAGCAGAGCCCCCTCTCCACTGGTGAAATACACAGCCACCTCCTCGAAAGTCACTGGCCCCTGAAAGAGCAAGAGTCCAACACTCAGTACCTGCTGCCCCATTACAACCCCACTATTCACGGAACAGCAGCACCAGGTAAATGGAAGCTTTGGTAGGCACATGTTAGTAGAGTCCCACCCCACGTTGGTTAGAGCAGCCAGGAGGCATCAGAGGGTAGAAAGAGAGAACGTTTGTGTCTCGCAGTTGACAGATGGAGGCAGGGTCTTCACATTTATCACATACCTACTAGCCAGAGCTTGATATAGGAGATAGGGCTGTCTCTGGACCCTGCTGGTGGCTCCCTGGTAGGGATCCCAACACACTCCAAATAAAATATGGGAAGAAAGGGGAAGTCAATAGTAAAGAATATAAGGGAGAAGGTCAGAATTGTAGAAAACTGGCTATCAGAAATCAATGACCAATCAATGACAATAAGAAGGAAGTTTTTAAAAGTATATCAAGTACAAAATTAATCCTAACAATGGTAGTGGTAAAATTACTAGACGGAAATGGCAGAATTATCAAAAATAATGCAGAAGAGGTAAAATGTTCAATAAATATTTCTCCCCTGGATTTGGAGAAAAACAGATGTTGTACTCATATCATAAGATGTTGACGACGACACTCTTTCCATTCCAACAAGAACTCACAAGGACGTTAAACAGCAGCTATTAAAGTTAGACATGTTTAATCAGTGGGTCCAGATAACTTGTATCCAAGAGTTTTAAAAGACCTGGTGGAGGAGCGTGGTGGACTGTTAATGTTTATTTTAATTAGAACTTGGAACACTGGAGAAATTCCAGAAGACTGGCATAAAGCTAATGCAGTCCCAATATTTAAAAAGTGTAAAAAAGATGACCCAGCTAATTACAAGAGTGTCAGTCTGACATCGATACTGGACAAGATAATGGAGCAGCCAATACTGGATTTCATTAAAATAAAGAATTAAAAAAGAGGATAATATAATTAGTACCCATGAACAAAGGTTTAGAGAAAATAGATCCTATCAAACTAACTGGATATCCTTATTGGAGGAGATGAAAAGTTTGATTGCAGCTAATAGTATTGATGTAATATACCTAGACTTCGGTAAGGCATATTGTGCTGAACCAAGTCATAAGTTGACTAAAAAACTAGAATGATACAAAATAAACATGGCATACATTAAATAGATTAAAAACTGGGATTGTAAATGGGGAACCATGGTCGAATGGATTTATTTCTAGCGGGTTCCCGCAATAATTGGATCTTGGCCCTGTGCTATTTAACATTCTTATCAATGACCTAGAGGAGAATATAAAATCATCACTGAAAGTTAGCAGTTGCCACAAAGATTGGGGGTGGTGGGAACTAATGAAGTGTCAATAGATTCAGGCTCCAGCATTGGGAATCTGGGAAGTTTTCCCAGCCCTTGTTGGAGAGCTATTTCTTGTTCCACAAAGAGGGGACATTCCATTCCCAACTCCTGTGTCTTGAATTTAGGCTCTATATGGCACTACACCCCATATTCAGTATAGCTGTATGATTATAATAGGATTAGGTCATAATTATGATACATTATGTGCAAGATGCCTCATGTGCGGTGTCATTGGAAAAGTTATGATTTGCTGAATAGGATTATCCTATTTGTGTGCATAGATCATGTTTGTATCTGAAGTTATGGATATTGACTATGTACCTGTATTTCAAATGTTTTTACTCTGGGTAACACCCACAACTAGCCTTTCAGGTACAACAATGAAGAAGCCAGACAGTGCTGATGGCTCATCAACAAAGACAATGGACCGTGGAAGAGCTCAGCCTTCCTGTGAAGGTTTCAGGCAGCCTATGAGTCATGGCTACTATGACTCAGCAGTGCATGCTAGGGCATGTGACCAGACCACATGACACTGAACTCCATTTTGTTACCTCTATTTTTCCACAAATTGAACTGGGAACTGAGTTTGGAAGAAAGGGTTCCCGCCATGTGGAAAAGCTACATAAGGTGGGGCGTGACATCATCTCTTGGCCTCATTCCCCACGCAAGAGAACTCCTGGAAACACCTAAGAAACAAAGACTGAACTGGGTAAAGTGCTGGTCTCAGGGTAAAGGGATTTCTAGCTTGTGTATGGAAACTTGGTGGACTGCTTTTACCATCAGTCAGGGTGAGAAATTGCTAATTCAAATTCTATCCATATAGTATGTTAGGTTTAGTTTGAGTTTTTGGTTATTTGCTAAGTAATCTGCTTTGATCTGTTTGCTATCACTTATAATTGTTGGCATATGTTAGGGTTAAGTAAAAGAGCTGAGAAGCTGCTAATGTACTGACATTGCATTAGGGGACAAAGGCAGAGGCGAGGAAAGTGATCAGGAACAGTCAGCATGGATTCACCAAGGGCAAGTCATGCCTGACTAACCTAATTGCCTTCTATGAGGAGATAACTGGGTCTGTGGATGAAGGGAAAGCAGTGGATGTGTTATTCCTTGACTTTAGCAAAGCTTTTGATACGGTCTCCCACAGTATTCTTGCCACCAAGTTAAAGAAGTATGGGCTGGATGAATGGACTGTAAGGTGGATAGAAAGCTGGCTAGATCGTCGGGGCTCAATGGATAGTGATCAATGGCTCCATGTCTAGTTGGCAGCCAGTATCAAGCAGAGTGCCCCAAGGGTCAGTCCTGGGGCCGGTTTTGTTCAATATCTTCATTAATAATCTGGAGGATGGCATGGACTGCACTTTCAGCAAGTTTGCAGAGGACACTAAGCTGGGAGGAGTGGTAGATACGCTGGAGGGTAGGGATAGGATACAGAGGGACCTAGACAAATTAGAAGATTGGGCCAAAAGAAACCTAATGAGGTTCAAGAAGGACAAGTGCAGAGTCCTGCACTTAGGACGGAAGAATCCCATTCACTGTTACAGACTAGGGAATGAATGGCTAGGAAGCAGTTCTGCAGAAAAGGACCTAGGGGTTACAGCGGACGAGAAGCTGGATAGGAGTCAACAGTGTGCCCTTGTTGCCAAGGAGGCTAACGGCATTTTGGGCTGTATAAGTAGGGGCATTGCCAGCAGATCGAGGGACAGGATCATTCCCCTCTATTCGACATTGGTGAGGCCTCATCTGGAGTACTGTGTCCAGTTTTGGGCCCCACACTACAAGAAGGATGTGGAAAAATTGGAAAGAGTCCAGCGGAGGGCAACAAAAATGATTAGGGGGCTGGTGCACATGACTTATGAGGAGAGGCTGAGGGAACTGGGATTGTTTAGTCTGCAGAAGAGAAGAATGAGGTGGGATTTGATAGCTGCTTTCAACGACCTGAAAGGGGGTTCCACAGAAGATGGATCTACACTGTTCTCAGTGGTACCAGATGACAGAACAAGGAGTAATGGTCTCAAGTTGCGGTGGGGGAGATTTAGGTTGGATATTAGGAAAAACTGTTTCCCTAGGTGGGTGGTGAAGCAATGGAATGGGTTCCCTAGGGAGGTGGTGGAATCTCCTTCCTTAGAGGTTTTTAAGGTCAGGCTTGACAAAGCCCTGGCTGGGATGATTTAGTTGGGAAGTGGTCCTGCTTCGAGCAGGGGGTTGGACTAGATGACCTCCTGAGGTCCCTTCCAACCCTGATAGTCTATGATTCTATGCAGTAATTCTTTGCTTAATAAATAAGTTGCCATATTTTTCCATTCTCTGTTGCTTGTAAGAATTGATAAGAATCAATGCATGAGAAATCTAGTTGTTGGAATGAATGTCCTTTGTGTGAAAGAAAGTAAAAGAAATGTTATCTCCCCGTCCCTTCCTTTCGCAGCTACATAAACAAGCCCTGGCTTATGGCCCCTTCCACCCTCCCCTGAGAACTGATGATTAGGGAAATTTGTAGCAACACATTAATGCAAAGAACTGTATTTTCAAGGTAAAAATGTCTGTATGACATGCGCAATCCTGTGAATAATAGACGAGGTGGGTATACTAACTGTATGGGTGTTTCTATTACTTAAGGGTTTTGGGGGTGTTGTAATGGATGTAGGCGTGTACATACTAACTTAGATAAAAGGAGCGTGATGTAACTAATCCAGTGCTTACTCAACAATTGGGTCGAGGGGAACAGTATCGCAATAAAGAAGCCTGTACTCATATTCGCCTTCGGGTCAACCTGCTCCTTTTTTCTTCTAACAATAATCACTTAAAATCTATCTTTCTGCAGTTAATAAACTTGTTTTATGCTTTATCTTAACCAGTGTTAAGTATTTTGAGTGAAGTGTCCGGAGAAAATCTCATCGTGGTTAGCACAAGCTTGTTGTGCACATCTTTCCCATATCGAGGGGAAGGCAAATTATATTAATGAGATTACATTATGGAGATCCCTGTGTACTATAAAATGGTATAATTCTGAATTTATACTACAGCAAGTGTGCAAGTTTGGGGATCTGGGAAATTGGCTGTTGTCTTCTATCTGTCCTTGAGTGGCTCAGGTAAAGCACCCAGGTAGCTTAGTTGGGTGTATGGTGCCACCTGCTGTCGTGTTAGGTGATAACAGGGCTTGGAGAGGCTGACTGAATCTCCAGCAAAGCAGTGTGAGACAAGCCAGCTTGAGGGTTAGAGGGCACAGTGGTTCCCAGACAACACCCCCTAATCACACCCTAAATTACACAAGTCTCAGTGGGTTTGTCACATCGTGTTATTTCCTGCCTCCCACCACCTGTAGCAGCTACCACCTTCCTTTGCCTTTACTGCTCTTCTCCATCCAAGCAGAACCCACCACCAGTTCCGTGATTATCTCTTACCTGAGCCAGCTCCATTGCAGCCATTTCCTTCCCCCTGGGAGGATGGGATGATCTGGAGCAAAATGTGGACATTATTCTGTAGCCTGACAGGATGAGAAGGGCAATGTGAGAAAATTCAGATGGGGCTTTCGTCCATTCCACATGCCGATTCCCCTCAGGATTTTTCCCTGCTAATGGACATTCTAGGTTCTGTCACACTGAAGCACAGATTGACCTTCTTCCAGTAGAGGCCTAGCCCCCTCCCATCAGGGTGTAACCCTCTGAGAAATGGTGAAACTCTCCCAGTAACAGTCTCTGTTACGCTTATCAAGTTTGCGGACGATAGCAAGCTGGGAGGGGTTGCAAGTGCTTTGGAGGATAGGATTAAAATTCAAAATGATCTGGACAAACTGGAGAAAAGGTCTGAAGTAAATAGGATTAGTCCTCAACTGAAGTACTGTGTCCAGTTGTGGGTGCCACATTTCAGGAAAGATGTGGACAAATTGGAGAACATCCAGAGAACAGCAACAAAAATGATTAAAGGTCTAGAAAACATGACCTATGAGGGAAGATCGAAAAAACTGGGTTTGTTTAGTCTGGAGAAGAGGAGACATGATCACAGTTTTCAAGTATATAAAAGGTTGTTACAAAGATGTGGGAGAAAAATTGTTCTTCTTAACCTCTGAGGATAGGATAAGAAGCAATGGGCTTAAATTGCAGTAAGGGCAGTTTAGGATGGAGATTAGGGAAAAAAAACTTCCTGTCAGAGTGGTTAAGCACTGGAATAAATTGCATAGGAAGGTGGTGGAATCTCCATCACTGGGGATTTTTAAGAGCAGGGTGGACAAACCCCTGTCAGCGATTGTCTAAGATAATACTTAGTCCTGCCTTGAGTGCAGGGGACTGGACTAGATGATCTCGCAAGGTCCCTTCCAGTTCTATTATTCTATGAACCAAAGGCCAGAAAAGAGCAGAATCAAAGGAGTCACTTTGGGGATTCTCCCTCTCATTGTCCCCAAGGCAGCTGTCTCAGGTTTACAAAGTTGTTTGATACTCCAGCCTTTATACAGTGTGTCTTGGGAGTGCCCCTTTTCAAGGGTTGGGCCTAGTTTTAGCTTTTAACAAGCGTGAACCTGGGGGCTCTGACACTGGACCTTCTTGCCTCAGCACACCTTGTTTCTTTCTGTGGCTCCCCAATGAGTCCAAATGAGTAGATATGGCTCATAGACACTGTGCACATAAGAAGGGCCCACTATGTGAGACCAATGGTCCATCTAGCTTAGTGGCCAATGCCAGGTGCTTCAGAGGGAAAGAACAGAACAGGTAATCATCAAGTGATCCATCCCCTGTCACCCATTCCCAGCTTCTGGCAAACAGAGGCTAGAGACAGCATCCCTGCCCATCCTGCCTGTGACACTGGCAGATGAGGTGTTAGCTCTTGCAAAAGCCCCGATGTCTTAATTGAATATGGACAAACACATAGCTGGAATCAGTCTGACTCACCTGTGTTAGTATTGTTAAAACAGGTATTAGGATTATAAGAATGTGTTTAGACTTCATTGAATGCTCGTGAGTTGCTGCTTGGGATAATATCTGACTAGTTGCATTGTGAGCCTCTGTGGCTATGTAAATCACCAGACAGGAGAGAGACTTTACCTATGTGAAGTGCTGATTGGCAACAGAATGCATTACATCCTGCCTGGCAGGAACGGTCCATCAACACCAGATAGACTATTATGGGATGTTAAAGAAGACAAAATATTGTTGTTGTGCTCTTGACTTCCCATTAGCTGAGTTTGCAGTTCAGATCACATGGCAGGAAGGGGATAAAAACCCCATACAGAACGAACTGATTATCTGTATTCTGCTTGGACTCTGGGGGGCAAAGTTTCTAGGCATAAGCAAGAGATCCCCCGCTGATTAGCCTGGGTTAGTCCTAAGGAAGATAAAGAGCTTGCTATTATAGAAACTTCTATTACCTTTTGAAATTTAAGACTGTAACTTCACTGCATCTATAGGATTACCTGCTTTAACTCTATAAACAACTCTCATTTCCTTTTAAATAAGTCTAAATACAGGTTATTAAAGGACTGTTTACAAGCATTGTCTTTGTTGTGAGATCTAAGATTCAATTGACCTAAGTAAGTGACTGGTCCTTTGGGACAAGGTCAGGCTTGACAAATCATAGAATATCAGGGTTGGAAGGGACCTCAGGTGGTCATCTTGTCCAACCCACTGCTCAAAGCAGGACCAATCCCCAGACAGATTTTTGCCCCAGATCCCTAAATGGCCCCCTCAAGGATTGAACTCACAACCCTGGGTTTAGCAGGTTAATGCTCAAATTACTGAACTATACCTCCCCCCTGGCTGGGATGATTTAGTTGAGGATTGGTCCTGCTTTGAGCAAGGGGTTGGACTAGATGACCTCCTGAGGTCCTTTCCAATCCTGATATTCTATGATTCTATAACCGGCAGTAACTTGAACATTGCTGTGATTCGTGGTGTAAGGCAGTGGTTCTCAACCAGGGGTCTGGGGTCCGCTGGGGGGCCACTAGCAGGTTTCAGGGGGGCTGCCAAGCAAGGCCAGCATTAGTCTCGCTGAGGCCCAGAGCAGAAAGCTGAAGTCCCAGCGCATGGGGCTGAAGTCCAGGGCCCTGAGCCCCACCACCCGAGGTGGAAGCCAAAGCCTAAGCAATGTAGATTTGTGGGGCCCCTGTGGCATGATACCCTGAGAGAGGAAGAAAGTGCCCCAAGGACTCAGCCAGAGGGTTGAGCCCTGACACACTACTGGCTTAGAGGCTCTCTGCCAGTCAGGAAGGGGGAGCAGCGAGGGAAGACTGGTAACTGATGTTTGGAGGGGTGAAGAGGTTTGGGGGAAGAAGCGTCTGGGACTGGATAACCTGGGGCTGGGCAGTCTCCATGGGGACACTTGCTCCTCCTGTGCCCTTTTCCACACTCTCTTGTGAGTAGACAATGAGTAGACACTCTCTCCCCACCCCCAGAGGCAGCCATGTCTCAGGACTCTTCTAAGTTGCACCCACTAACTCTCTTCCTATTTGGGGTATAGCTCGGGGCAACAATTTCCCACCAAGATCAACCCAGCTGGCTGTTGGCTGTTCTGGTGCAACAGGGTGGGTGAAAGGCAGAACTGCAGCACTTCTCGGGCAGAATTTATTTTCTTCATGCAAAAAAAATAATTCTGCACTGGACATGAATTCTGTGCGTACGCAGTGGCACAGAATTCCCACATGAGTAACTCACACCAGGCACAAACATAACCTCCTCACTCCCATCTCTTCTCCCTATGTGTCGAGTCCCAGAGTTGCTGCTGTCATTAATGCACACAGGCTTTCACTCCTGCCAGTGCTGGGAACACCCAGTCCAGTTACAGGACTGAACTCCCATCACAGGGGACAGTCTCAGCTAAGGGACGGTGAGAGTGGGTACAAAGGGAAAAGAGTCGTTGTAGCTATGTTGGTCCCAAGGTATTAAAGAGAGGTATTTTTAATTGGTTCTAAAAGAAATTAACTCACCTACCTTGTCTCTCCAAGAGATCTGAAAGTGGCAGAAGGAGAAACAGGAAGACAGAGCTCAGGACTCTAAATCAAACGTTTTCAAACCCCTGGAAGAAACTACATTTCCCTTCTGCCCCTGGGTATGTTTGTGTCCTATATGAGGGACCACCCCATTCCTCTGACAGCAGCAAAGGGAGACTACAGACAGCCCCAGATGGTCTTTCCCAATCCTGGGATGTGTGTTGTGACAAAGTTTGTGTGTGGTGGGTGCAGCTAGACCGATCTGCAGAGTGGAAAGTCAGGGCAACTCTAGCACAGCATGGGGGCTGTGGGCACAGGTAGTATTTCTGGAGCTGGGCCTCTGTCCCCTCCAGGTCCTATGGCAGATGGCTTTGGAAGCATCAAGTGGGTCCATCAGTGCAGGGGAAGGTTGGGTAGTGTATGAGATTGGGGTGAGAATTAAAGGGGGGTCCATGCTCAAGAATGGAAGTCACCTCCCCACCCCTCTGCAGATCCCAGCAACTAGGGGTTTATCCTGTGAAGTGAATTTCATTCTGGGTGACTTTGAGCCAGCCACTGAAAGATCCTTGTGCCTTAGGTTCCACACTGGCCAAAGGAGTTTATTAGTACTCCTTCCCCAGACCTCCAGGGACAGCCAGGGATAATTAGTGGGTTATGGGAATTAGAAGATGAAAATTCACTAAGAACAATGATATTTGTGTGTTTATTATTAAATCCCCAGACACCCACCAATCGCCGTCCTCCTTCCGATGAGCTATAAATATCTAAGGGACTCAGCTATTGATCCTGCAGTCAGTTCCTGCCCTTCCCCACTTTCTATAGCAGCACTTTTAAGAACAGGACAGGGAAACATGTAAATACTTTGAACCAAATTCCAGAAGCTGCTGAGCATGGAGAAGTTAAAATGAAACCAAGGTTCCGTCTCTCCAAGGACCTGGCCCCTAGTGCAAAATTATAGACACTACATAACTGATAGAATGTTATTTATCTATTGACTTCTGGGAATAACCAATAGAAAAATAAAAAAAAACTAGTGAACGTGATATCCTGAGGGAAAGATCTCAGGTGTCTTTACAAATTGGTATGATCTAATCTGGAACTTTATACACTAAAATGCCTAATTCATAGCCCTGGCAATTGCCTGGTGTCACTACATGGCAGAATTAAGGTTGGGTGCCTTAGCTGTGAATTTCCACCCTCAAGCATATTGTGATTGCTGTTAAGGGGGTTTGACAAAATTCATTTTGTCTATTTCTTTCTTTTAATTTCAATAGATGATATCGATATTTATTTTTAAGCTCTTTTTTCAATGTTTATAATTTCAACGATCAGACCTGTGGGAAGTTATGGGGGTCGTCGGACAACAATTATTTAATTACAGTAAATGTTGAGATTCCAAAAGCCAAATCAATAACTGTTCAAAGAGAAATTGTCAATGTCACATGCAAAATATACAGTATAAATATCCTTAAATCAAACTTGACTTTCTCCAGAAGCATTTCTGTATATTACCTATATAAATATTTTTTCATCTGTGTGTGTGTGTGTGTACAGTGAAATCAACATTTACTGCAATTTATTCATAAAAATCCAATCCTTTCAAGAATAATTTTAAGTAATGACGTACTTGAATTCTTTCTTCCTGGACTGTAATGCTTCATTTCAGGACAATTACACCCTCCCTGTGATGTATTTAACTCTCAGTACCGTAACCCCATCGTGATGTAGCTGCTGTCTGGGAGCTCTGCTGAGGCCAGTGGCATTATGATCTGAAGACGACACTCTGACACATGAGCAGAGACACCTGGGGGAGGGTGGAGGATGAGGTAACATGGAGGCTACCAGAGTTGAATATGGCCCTACAGAATGTGGGGAGCAAACTCCCTCCCAGCCTCTCCTCTCTCCCACCTCCCAGAGTTAGTAATTCTGATAAATCGTTCCCTGAAATGTAAATAGCCCCAGTATGAGAGACCGTGATTAACGCAGGTACCTTAGGGGTTGCAGCGCCAGCCCTGTGCCTTGATGAGAAGAATTGCAGTAGAAATGGATTAGGCTGGGAGAGGGCACAACTGATATGGGACTGGGAGCCGAGTTGACCAACATGCGAGAACTCATTGGGGGGTTGGGAGAAGAAGTCAACAGGACTGGGTAGAGGCACTTCAGTATATTTTCCCCATTAACCATTCTGCCATGTATTTAATTTAGAAACTTTTCATTCACATCTAAACAACTTGGAGCTAAACTGGGTTGATGCATTTCCACTTACAGTGGTACAGTTTTAATTAGGTTCTTAATCAGATGCTTATGCAACACAAAGCAGTCAATAATCGGTGTGCTTTCATTAATTAACTTGACTGTGTGCTGTGCAGCACTTTGAAAAAAAAAAGATGGCATGAGCAAGTGTCAAAATTTTAGGCATTAAGAAACGGTAATTAGGTGTCAGCTCATTTCTCATGCATTTATCTTGTAATTTTAATTTCAGTTTTGAATCAGTATTAACACCATGTTGTTTTAATAGCATTAGGGTATATTTGTATAATTGTTTGCAAGATTTCATTGGATATTGTGAACCAGCAGTCTTAACCTTTTATTTTAAGATTCCTAAATACAATCCAGCGCACCACTGCTGAAAGGCTGCAAGCCCTGGCCGGTGACATGTTCCTTAGAGACCAAACACCTGACTAGCCCTTTTGCCCTAAAAAGCACTTTTGTCTCTTTGACATTGCTTTATCCACCCCCACCAGAAAATGCTATAGGTAACCAGGTAATTACAGCAGACCTTCACTACCAGCTATGTGCCAAAATTCAAATGGTTCTGTTTGTTTCATCTTTCATTCAGCTTTGCAATTATTAGATCCCATTTAAAAACTGGAACTGAAATAACCGAAGCAAGTTAAGAAGAGAGTGACATCGGGCACAGGTGGGGGCAAAACAAAGGGAAAGAACTGACTATGCAAAAAGGAACATCGCAAACTATCAGAGCCCCAGACCCCCGTCCAAGTGAATCCACCCCAGCCAGGCATATCAAGCTGGGCTGCTGAAAAATCGCCTATCCCATCTAGCAGTGAAAGCTGCGTGTTCCAGATGGAGCTATGGTGTGTGTGTCTGCTCTGCTGACATGCTGCTCTGGTACGGAATGCACGATGGCCACAGGGAGCAGAGACATGAACTCCTACAAAACAAAATCCCAGATACACCTCCAACCTCCCATCCCCTCCCCATCCCATCTCCACACTACCATCCCCTCCCCCACCTCCACATAGCCATTCTCAGCCTATTGTTAACAGTTCCTTCCAGCCTTCAGCACTATAAGTAAAAAAACCATGGTGTTAAAAAAGTTAGATTGTGCCAGAGAAACCTGGCATTTGATACAGGCATTTGATACATTTCACATGGGAAACTATTTGTTAAATTGGAGAAGAAGGGGATTAATATGAGAACTGAAAGGTCAAAGAATTGGTTAAAGGGAAGTCTACAAGGGGGTCATACTGAAGGGTGAGTTGTCAGGCTGGAGGGAGGTTACTAGTGGAGTTCCTCAGAGATGGGTCTTGGGACCAATCTTATTCAACATTTTAATTAGTGACCTTGGCACAAAAAGTGAGAATGGGACACAACGCTGGGAGGGATTGCCAATATGGAGGAGGACAGGAAAATCATACAAGAAGTTCTGCATGACCTTGAAAGCTAGAGTAATAGAAATGGGATGAAAATTAATACTGCAAAATTATGCACTTAGGGACTAACGACAAGAATTTTTGCAATGAGCTGGGGACTTATCAGTTGGAAGTGACAGAGGAGGAGAAAGACCTAGGTGTATTGAATTATCCTGTGATCAACATGAGCTGCCCATGTGATGTGGCCGTGAAAAGGGTTAATGCGGTCCTAGGATGCATCAGGCAAGGTATTTCCAGTAGACACAGGAAAGGGTTAGTACTTCTGTGAGTCTATAAACTGTGCTTTGTGTTGCACAGACACTAATGGGGATCAGAGCCCCATCGTGCAGCGCATAGCAGAGAACCTGACTGAGATCAGCACCCCGATTGTGCTGGGCACTGCACAGACAGAGAGGGACAGTCCTTGCCCCAAAGAGATCCAATCCAAGATAGAAAGGCTGTGACTTCCCCAATGTCACCAAGCCGGTCAGTGACAGAGCCAGGAACAGACCCCAGTAACGCGGCGAACAGCAGAGGCTAACAGCGGGAGTTTGCCTGGGAGCTGTCCGAGAGGAGGTACGCTAAGTGCTGCATTAGGGGGGCTGTGTTGGTGAGTATCTGAGTGTCTGCTGCTGGGACAGTTGGTCAGTTTGACCGTGTGCTTGATTGCTTGCTTGTTTGTTTGAAAAGTGTGAATTGGGAGTGCTTTGTTCCAGCTGGGCCTTGAGTGGGCCTGACTGGTATATAAGGGCAGTCAGCAGCGAACCAGCTGAGCGGCGAACAGCAGAGGCTAACAGCGGGAGTTTGCCTGGGAGCTGTCCGAGAGGAGGTACGCTAAGTGCTGCATTAGGGGGGCTGTGTTGGTGAGTATCTGAGTGCCTGCTGCTGGGACAGTTGGTCAGTTTGACCGTGTGCTTGCTTGCTTGCTTGTTTGTTTGAAAAGTGTGAATTGGGAGTGCTTTGTTCCAGGTGGGCCTTGAGTGGGCCTGACTGGTATATAAGGGCAGTCAGCAGCGAACCAGCTGAGCGGCGAACAGCAGAGGCTAACAGAGGGAGTTCGCTTGGGGAGAGCGCACTGAGGCTTTCATCTGCAGGTTTCTCTGAGTAGTTCCTGCAACTGTTGAGGAAGCTCTTAAGAGGACGGTGATATGGAAGGTGAGCGATCAGCTGTTGTAACCTGCACAGGTTGTGCCATGTTTGTCTTTCTTCCACAGGACAGAAGCGACTTTGTCTGTACAAAGTGCAAGCTGGTCTCCATATTGGAAGAGAAGGTTCGAGGGCTGGAGAAACGAGTGTCGACTCTGCGTTGCATAAGGGAAAATGAAGATTTCCTGGACAGACGTCAGGAGATGCTTCTACGGCCACAATGTTCTGAAGATTCAGAGCAGGCGCAGCAGGGACAGAAGGATTGTGAGGCGGTTTGGCAGCATGTGACCTCCAGAAGAAGAAAGAGGAGCGTCCATGCACCAGCAATGGAGATACAGGTGAGCAATCGTTTCCATGTTCTCTCTACAGGTACTAATGCGGAGAGTGGACTAGATGACCCATCTGAGGGAAGGGAGCAGAAGGAGACTCCACCGATTGGAAGGCAAAAGATGCACTGTCCTAGGGATGGGGGTTCCACGATCACCACTCCCAAGAGGAGGAGGAAGGTGGTGGTGGTCGGGGACTCCCTCCTCAGGGGGAATGAGTCATCTATCTGCCGCCCCGACCGGGAAAACCGAGAGGTCTGCTGCTTGCCAGGAGCTAGGATACACGATGTGACGGAGAGACTGCCGAGACTCATCAAGCCCTCGGATCGCTACCCCTTCCTGCTTCTCCACGTGGGCACCAATGATACTGCCAAGAATGACCTTGGGCGGATCACTGCAGACTATGTGGCTCTGGGAAGAAGGATAAAGGAGTTTGAGGCGCAAGTTGTGTTCTCGTCCATCCTCCCTGTGCAAGGAAAAGGCCGGGGTAGAGACTATCGAATCATGGAAGTCAACGAATGGCTACGCAGGTGGTGTCGGAGAGAAGGCTTTGGATTCTTCGACCATGGGATGGTGTTCCAAGAAGAAGGAGTGCTAGGCAAAGACGGGCTCCACCTAACGAAGAGAGGGAAGAGCATCTTCGCCAGCAGTCTGGCTAACCTAGTGAGGAGGGCTTTAAACTAGGTTCACCGGGGGAAGGAGACCAAAGCCCTGAGGTAAGTGGGGAAATGGGATCCTGGGAGGAAGCACAAGCAGGAGAGCGCAAGAGGGGAGGACTCCTGTCTCATGCTGAGAAAGAGGGACGATCGTTGAGTTATCTTAAGTGCCTATACACAAATGCAAGAAGCCTGGGAAACAAGCAGGGAGAAAAGACGGTTACTCACCGTTGTAACTGTTGTTCTTCGAGATGTGTTGCTCATATCCATTCCATTAGGTGTGTGCGCGCCGCGTGCACGATCGTCGGAAGATTTTCTACCCTAGCAACACCGGCGGGTCGGCTGTGGAGCCCCCTAGAGTGGCGCCTTCATGGCGCTGAATATATACCCCAGCCGACCCGGCGCCCTTCAGTTCCTTCTTGCCGGCTACTCCGACAGTGGGGACGGGGGGCGGGTTTGGAATGGATATGAGCAACACATCTCGAAGAACAACAGTTACAACGGTGAGTAACCGTCTTTTCTTCTTCGAGTGCTTGCTCATATCCATTCCATTAGGTGACTCCCAAGCCCAACTTAGGTGGTGGGGTCGGAGTGAGACATTGCCGTGTGCAAAACCGCTGATCCGAAGGCAGCATCGTCCCTGGACTGCTGCACTAGTGCATAGTGAGCTGTAAACGTGTGGACTGATGACCAAACCGCCGCTCTACAAATGTCCTGTATCGGAACATGTGCCAGGAAAGCAGTCGAGGAGGCTTGGGCCCTCGTGGAGTGAGCGGTGAGGTGCGGTGCTGAGACACCTGCCAGGTCATAGCAAGTCCGGATGCAAGACGTAATCCAGGAGGATAGGCGCTGTGAGGAGACCGGTGAGCCTTTCATTCGGTCGGCCACTGCAACGAAGAGCTGCGTCGTCTTTCTAAAGTGCTTTGTGCGGTCAATATAGAAGGCCAGGGCCCTTCGTACGTCCAGGGAATGCAAGCGTTGATCCTGGCGAGTGGCATGTGGTTTGGGATGAAAGACCGGGAGAAAGATGTCCTGGTTGATGTGAAAAGGAGAAACCACCTTAGGGAGAAAGGCAGGATGTGGACGAAGCTGCACTTTATCCTTATGGAAAACTGTATAAGGGGGCTCGGATGTCAGCGCCCTGAGTTCAGAAACGCGCCTTGCTGAGGTGATGGCTACGAGGAAGGCTGTCTTCCAGGATAGGTACAGAAGTGAACAGGTGGCCAGTGGCTCGAATGGAGGACCTGTGAGCTTGGAGAGAACCAGGTTGAGGTCCCACGTCGGGACGGGCTGACGTTGTTGTGGGTACATCCGGTCTAAGCCCTTGAGGAATCTAACGACCATCGGGTTAGAGAATACCGAGGACGCGAGTTCCCCTGGGTGAAAGGCCGATATAGCGGCCAGGTGAACCCTAATTGAAGATATCGCCAACCCCTGATGTTTTAGGGAGAGGAGATACTCCAAAATGAGAGGAATGGGTGCCTGCAACGGGGACGTGGCTCGTTGTTCACACCAACAGGAGAACCGCTTCCACTTGGCCAGGTACGTGGTGCGTGTTGAGGGCTTCCTACTGCTCAGCAGAATCTGTTGGACAGAGTGCGAGCATTGCTGCTCTGCCTGGGTGAACCATGGAGCAGCCACGCCGTGAGGTGGAGTGATTGCAGGTCGGGGTGACGCAGCCGGCCGTGGTCCTGCGTGATGAGATCCGGATACAACGGAAGCGGGATCGGTGTCTGAACCGAGAGTTCCAACAGTGTGGTGTACCAATGTTGTCTCGGCCACGCTGGAGCGACCAGAATTACCTGTGCCTGGTCTCTGCGCAATTTGAGCAGTACCTTGTGGACCAGAGGAAACGGAGGGAAGGCGTAAAACAGGTGGTCTTTCCAGGGAAGGAGAAACGCATCCGAGAGGGAGCCCGGAGCTCGACCTTGTAGGGAGCAGAACACGTGGCACTTCCTGTTGTCTCGGGATGCAAACAGGTCTATCTGGGGAAACCCCCACCTCTGGAAGATGGAATGTATGATGTCCGGACGGATAGACCACTCGTGCGTCTGGAAGGACCTGCTGAGTCGGTCCGCTAGAGTGTTCTGGACTCCAGGGAGGAACGATGCCGTGAGGTGGATTGAGTGGGCGATGCAGAAGTCCCACAGGCGAATGGCCTCTTGGCATAGGATTGACGAACGTGCTCCTCCTTGCTTGTTGATGTAAAACATGGCCGTGGTGTTGTCGATGAGAACTAACACACATCGGCCACGTAGGAGGTTGAGAAATGCCTGGCACGCCAGGCGCACCGCCATCAGTTCCCGAACATTGATGTGCAGGGCTAGCTGGGATGCAGTCCACAGGCCCTGGGTATGGTGTTCGTTGAGATGGGCGCCCCAACCCAGAGATGAAGCGTCTGTGACCAGGTGCAGAGAGGGTTGTGGGGCGTGAAATGGCATCCCCTCGCAGACCACATTGTGATCTAGCCACCAGGTGAGGGAGGTCAGGACCGAGATCGGGACCGTGACCACCATGTTCAGGCTGTCCCGATGTGGACGGTATATTGATGACACCCAGGTTTGAAGTGGGCGAAGCCGAAGTCTGGCATACCTGGTTACGTACGTGCAGGAAGCCATGTGGCCCAGCAGGGTAAGGCACGACCTCACCGTGGTAGTTGGGAATGCCTGGAGCCCTTGAATGAGGCTCATGATGGTGCCAAATCGGTTGTCTGGCAGGATGGCTTGTGCACGTCTGGAGTCTAGAACTGCGCCTATGAATTCTATTCTCTGGGTAGGTTCTAGAGTGGATTTGTCCTTGTTGAGTAGGATGCCCAACTCGTTGAATGTGTGCACTATTATGTGGACGTGAGCTTGAACTTGCTCCTTGGTGCGACCGCGTACCAGCCAGTCGTCTAGGTACGGGAACACCTGTATCCCTTGCCGACGAAGGTACGCTGCCACGACAGCCATACATTTCGTGAACACTCTTGGGGCCGAGGATAGGCCGAAGGGAAGGACTGCAAATTGGTAGTGCACCATGTTTACCACGAATCGCAGGAAGCGTCTGTGAGGTGGGTAAATTGAGATGTGAAAGTATGCGTCTTTCATGTCGAGGGCGGCGAACCAGTCTCCAGGATCGAGGGAAGGGATAATGGCCCCCAAAGAGACCATGCGGAACTTCAACTTTACTACGAATTTGTTGAGTCCGCGCAAGTCCAAGATGGGCCGCAGACCTCCTTTGGACTTGGGGATCAGGAAGTAACGGGAATAAAATCCCCTGCCCCTTAACTCTACTGGAACCTCCTCTATGGCCCCCATGGCCAGGAGCGTAGAAACCTCCTGAATAAGAAGTTGCTCGTGAGAAGGGTCCCTGAAGAGGGACGGGGAAGGGGGGTGGGAGGGGGGGATAGAAGAAAATTGGATAGCGTATCCCCTCTCCACCGTGCGGAGGACCCAACGGTCCGAAGTTATAAGGGACCAAGCACGGTGGAAGTGGGAGAGGTGATCCCGAAAGGAGGGGGTTGGATCCTGGGGGATGACTGGGGCGCCGTCCTCGACCGCACCTTCAAAAGTTCTGCCTGGGGCCTGAAGGTGGTCTAGGTGGCCCCTGGTTTGGGCCGGGTTGAGGGCCGGTCCACCTTCTTCTACCACCTCGCCCTCGCCTCCTGGCCGAGTCCTGTCTCTGACGAGGTGGGGGGGGTAGAAGCGCTGAGGCTGCGGCCTAAACGGCCTGCGCTGAGGGCCCACAACATGCATCCCCAGGGAGCGCATGATTGTTCTCGAGTCCTTTAGGCTCTGCAGGCGAGAGTCCGTTTTGTCTGAGAACAATCCGTGTCCCTCAAAGGGGAGATCCTGTAGGGTTTGCTGCAGCTCCGGAGGCAAACCCGAGACCTGAAGCCAGGAGATCCTACGCATAGCGATACCCGAAGCCAGGGTCCTCGCAGCTGAGTCTGCTATGTCCAAGGAGGCCTGCAAGGAGGTCCGAGCCACCTTCTTGCCCTCCTCTACCATGGCTCCAAACTCTTCCCTGGACTCTTGGGGAATCAGCTCCTTAAACTTCCCCATAGAGTTCCAGGAGTTGAAACTGTAGCGGCTCAGCAGCGCCTGTTGGTTCGCTGCTCTAAGTTGTAGCCCTCCGGCTGAGTAAACCTTACGGCCAAACAAATCGAGCCGCTTAGCCTCTTTTGATTTAGGCGCTGCAGCCTGCTGGCCGTGGCGCTCTCGTGCGTTCACTGATTCCACCACCAGTGAACACGGTTGGGGGTGGGTATACAAGTACCCATAGTCCTTAGACGGGACAAAGTATTTCCTTTCCACCCCTCTCGCTGTGGGTGGGATAGAGGCAGGAGTCTGCCATATCGTATCCGCATTCATTTGAATCGTGCGGATCAGGGGTAACGCTACCCTCGATGGGGCATCCGCTCCAAGGATATTCACGATCGGGTCGTGAACCTCCACTATCTCCTCCGCCTGCAGGTCCATATTACGGGCCATCCTGCGCAGAAGATCCTGGTGAGCCCGAAGATCTATTGGAGGCGGGCCTGTGCACGATGTGCCCGCCACTGCCTCATCGGGAGAAGAAGAGGAAGATGCCTCCGGTGGAACCGGATCCAAGGGCTGGTCCTGGTCTCCCTGTTCCTGGGCTGGAGCATCACCTGTGCCTGGGTCCAGGGTGTCAGGTGGTGCGGACCCAGAGGCCTCCATGCCCCCTGGCGGAGGCCGAGAGATGGTGGACTCCGGGGCCCCTCTGACGGAGTGACCGGAGCGAGAGGTCGACGCAATTGGAGCCCCTTGCGCCTGATGGTACGCCCACGGGGTCCAGAACGACCAGTGAGATGGGCCATGAGCAGGGTCCTCTGCTACCTCCTGCCAATGGCCTATGTCCTGCTCCTCGGCTTGACCCTGAGGGGGGTATGCCGATCTCGATACTTCCTCAGAGGAGCGGGACACCGATCTCGATGGCCATGGCGGTGCCGAGTGCGTCGAGACGAATCCCGTGGGATGCGGTGCCGCACGGTGCCGGTCCGGGGATGTTCTATCTCCACGCGGTGCCGGCGATCGGTGCCGGGACCGCGACCGGTGCCGATGACCTCGTCGGTGCCGGGAGTCGGATCTGGACCTCGACGAGGACCTGGAGTATGCCCGGTGCCGGGAGCGGCCTCTCGACGTCGAGCGTCGACCGTAGCGGTGCCGAGAGCTACGTCTCGACGTTGATCGGTGCCGACGATCATATCGGTGCCGAGACGTAGAGCGGTGCCGCGAAGAAGATCTTGGCCGCGAGTACGACCGGTGCCGAGATGATATTCGGTGCCGGGACTGCGAGCGGCGTGGGGACCTGCTTCGGGACCTGGAGCGGTGCCGAGGTTCCAGTCCTTGTGGAGGGCGCATCAAGGCAGGTTTCCCCCTCGACTGGACCGGGCGAGTCAGCGGTGCAGTCGGTGCCGGTGGTTGAGGCGGTGCCGGCTCCGTGAGAGCTATTAAGTCTCTCGCCGCCGCGAAGGTCTCTGGAGTCGACGGTAGGCACTGTATCACCGCCGGCCTCGGTGGAGACGCTATCTGCACCGGACTCAACGGCTTCGGTGCCGGAGTCGACGGTGCTGGAGGCACCTGTTTCCTTTGCTCCACCGGCGGACGCGGCTCTACCCCCGGCACTGGGGGAGCTGGCGTCTTCGGCACGGACGTCCCCGTTTTATGGGCTTTTTTATGCCCCGGGGATAATGATCGGCGCCGAGGCACTGCTTGCGGTGCCGACGAGGTCCGGTGCCGGGGAGGCTTGTCTGACGCCACTCGCGTGGTCGTCAAAGCCGGTGCTGCCGGTGCACTGCGCACCGAGGTGCTAGGCGCCGGGGTCTGGCCCGTAGAGGGAGTGTCCGGGCTAAGTGCCGCCTCCATCAGGAGTTGCCTGAGCCGAAAGTCCCGCTCCTTCTTGGTCCTTGGTCTGAAGGCCTTACAGATCTTGCACTTATCTGTTTGGTGGGACTCTCCCAGGCACTTCAGACAGGAGTCGTGCGGGTCGCTCGTGGGCATAGGCTTCGCGCAGGAGGCGCACTGCTTGAAGCCGGGAGCGTTGGGCATGAGCCCGGCCCCGCGGCCGGGGAAGAAAGGGGGAGACGACCCCCTTAATCCCCTGAGCTACTTAGAACAACTATAACAACTTTTTTAAAAACTATTTAACTATTTAACTATAAACACTATAACTATAACTGCTAATAACCAACAAAGCTAGGGAGAGTGGAGAACAGCTAAGCAGCGCTCCACAGTTCCAACGACCGTCAGGGGCGGTAAGAAGGAACTGAGGGGGCGCCGGGTCGGCTGGGGTATATATTCAGCGCCATGAAGGCGCCACTCTAGGGGGCTCCACAGCCGACCCGCCGGTGTTGCTAGGGTAGAAAATCTTCCGACGATCGTGCACGCGGCGCGCACACACCTAATGGAATGGATATGAGCAAGCACTCGAAGAAGAACTGGAAGTCCTGGCACAGTCAGGGAACTATGATGTGATTGGAATAACAGAGACTTGGTGGGATAACTCACATGACTGGAGTACTGTCATGGATGGATATAAACTGTTCAGGAAGGACAGGCAGGGCAGAAAAGGTGGGGGAGTTGCATTGTATGTAAGAGAGGAGTACGACTGCTCAGAGCTCCGGTATGAAACTGCAGAAAAACCTGAGAGTCTCTGGATAAAGTTGAGAAATGTGAGCAACAAGGGTGATGTCGTGGTTGGAGTCTGCTATAGACCACCAGACCAGGGGGATGAGGTGGACGAGGCTTTCTTCTGGCAACTAGCAGAAGTTGCTAGATCGCAGGCCCTGGTTCTCATGGGAGACTTTAATCACCCTGATATCTGCTGGGAGAGCAATACAGCGGTGCACAGGCAATCCAGGAAATTTTTGGAAAGTGTAGGGGACAATTTCCTGGTGCAAGTGCTGGAGGAACCAACTAGGGGCAAAGCTTTTCTTGACCTGCTGCTCACAAACAGGGAAGAACTAGTAGGGGAAGCAAAAGTGGATGGGAACCTGGGAGGCAGTGACCATGAGATGGTAGAGTTCAGGATCCTGACACAAGGAAGAAAGGAGAGCAGCAGAATACGGACCCTGGACTTCAGAAAAGCAGACTTTGACTCCCTCAGGGAACAGATGGGCAGGATCCCCTGGGAGAATAACATGAAGGGCAAAGGGGTCCAGGAGAGCTGGCTGTATTTTAAAGAATCCTTATTGAGGTTGCAGGAACAAACCATCCCGATGTGTAGAAAGAATAGTAAATATGGCAGGCGACCAGCTTGGCTTAACAGTGAAATCCTTGCTGATCTTAAACGCAAAAAAGAAGCTTACAAGAAGTGGAAGATTGGACAAATGACCAGGGAGGAGTATAAAAATATTGCTCAGGCATGCAGGAGTGAAATCAGGAAAGCCAAATCACACTTGGAGTTGCAGTTAGCAAGAGATGTTAAGAGTAACAAGAAGGGTTTCTTCAGGTATGTTAGCAACAAGAAGAAAATCAAGGAAAGTGTGGACCCCTTACTGAATGAGGGAGGCAACCTAGTGACCGAGGATGTGGAAAAAGCTAATGTACTCAATGATTTTTTTGCCTCTGTCTTCACGCACAAGGTCAGCTCCCAGATTGCTGCACTGGGCAGTACAGCATGGGGAGAAGGTGACGAACCCTCTGTGGAGAAAGAAGTGGTTCGGGACTATTTAGAAAAACTGGACGTGCACAAGTCCATGGGGCCGGATGCGCTGCATCCGAGGGTGCTAAAGGAGTTGGCGGGTGAGATTGCAGAGCCATTAGCCATTATTTTTGAAAACTCATGGCGATCAGGGGAGGTCCCAGATGACTGGAAAAAGCCTAATGTAGTGCCCATCTTTAAAAAAGGGAAGGAGGAGGATCCGGGGAACTACAGGCCAGTCAGCCTCACCTCAGTCCCTGGAAAAATCATGGAGCAGGTCCTCAAGGAATCAATTCTGAAACATTTAGAGGAGAGGAAAGTGATCAGGAACAGTCAGCATGGATTCACAAAGGGGAAGTCGTGCCTGACTAACCTAATTGCCTTCTATGATGAGATAACTGGCTCTGTGGATGAGGGGAAAGCAGTGGATGTGTTATTCCTTGACTTTAGCAAAGCTTTTGATACGGTCTCCCACAGTATTCTTGCCGCCAAGTTAAAGAAGTATGGGCTGGATGAATGGACTGTAAGGTGGATAGAAAGCTGGCTAGATCGTCGGGCTCAACGGGTAGTGATCAATGGCTCCATGTCTAGTTGGCAGCCGGTTTCAAGCGGAGTGCCCCAAGGGTCGGTCCTGGGGCCGGTTTTGTTTAATATCTTTATTAATGATCTGGATTATGGTGTGGACTGCACTCTCAGCAAGTTTGCAGATGACACTAAACTAGGAGGCGTGGTAGATACACTAGAGGGTAGGGATCGGATATAGAGGGACCTAGACAAATTAGAGGATTGGGCCGAAAAAAACCTGATGAGGTTTAACAAGGAGAAGTGCAGAGTCCTGCACTTAGGACGGAAGAATCCCATGCACTGCTACAGACTACGGACCGAATGGCTAGGTAGCAGTTCTGCATAAAAGGACCTAGGGGTCACAGTGGACGAGAAGCTGGATATGAGTCAACAGTGTGCTCTTGTTGCCAAGAAGGCTAACGGCATTTTGGGCTGTATAAGTAGGGGCATTGCCAGCAGATCGAGGAACGTGATCGTTCCCCTTTATTCCACATTGGTGAGGCCTCATCTGGAATACTGTGTCCAGTTTTGGGCCCCACACTACAAGAAGGATGTGGAAAAATTGGAAAGAGTCCAGCGGAGGGCAACAAAAATGATTAGGGGGCTGGTGCACATGACTTATGAGGAGAGGCTGAGGGAACTGGGATTGTTTAGTCTCCAGAAGAGAAAAATGAGGGGGGATTTGATAGCAGCCTTCAACTACCTGAAGGGGGGTTCCAAAGAGGATGGAGCTCGGCTGTTCTCAGTGGTGGCAGATGACAGAACAAGGAGCAATGGTCTCAAGTTGCAGTGGGGGAGATCCAGGTTGGATATCAGGAAAAACTATTTCACTAGGAGGGTGGTGAAACACTGGAATGCGTTACCTCGGGAGGTGGTGGAGTCTCCTTCCTTGGAGGTTTTTAAGGCCCGGCTTGACAAAGCCCTGGCTGGGATGATTTAGCTGGGAATTGGTCCTGCTTTGAGCAGGGGGTTGGACTAGATGACCTCTTGAGGTCCCTTCCAACTCTGATATTCTATGATTCTATGAACGCCAGAGCCTCGTCACCCGCAGCTTGGAAAGGTCCCCAGACCCCATTGTCTTAGAGTGCAGGAAGAGGTGGTTTGTCCATGGATGTACAGGCTGTCTTGGCAGGGCAGCTCAGCTGCAGTCCCTGCACACAGCTGGGGGTGTGTGTCCTGGGTCAGGAGAAGTCAGTGTCCAGTCCTGTGGGGCTGTGCTCCTGGCTCATACCTCCAGCACTCATTGCTGCCCCTCCATTACCAGCTGCACTGTTCAGCCAGCCCCAGGCCTCAGACAGGTCACTGTCATACCTCCCCACCCCCACCCCCCACAAGCCTTCAAACTGGGACATGGTGCACCAGTGCCAGAGTGCACTAGTGTAAATTCTGTCTATACTAAGGGTTTGCACCAGTGCCTAAAACACCAGTGCGGCAGAGACCTTGAGTACCCAAAACAGCAATACTGTGGCACTAGAACTGGGATCTATTTCTAGCTCTGTCACGGATCGCCTGGGTGACCTTGGACACGTCAATATTTCTCCTACCAAATTTAGTCTCTTTACAGCTGCGCAGAGAGACTGGGGTCTCCTCTCTCTCCAGAGCTGCTCACCACTCAAATCTGTGTGGTGTCCCCAGAGCTAAGGTGATTCAGCTCTGGAATAGTCTTACAAGGGTGGCTGTGGAGTCTCTTTCCCTGGAAGTTTTTAAGAACAGGTAGGACAAACCTCTGTCGGAGACAATCTACATATACTTGGTCCTGCATCAGTAGAGAGAGCTGGACTTGATAACATCTTGAGGTCCTGTCCAGCACTACATTTCTATGATGCTATGAAATATATACGTATGAAACACAACATACAGAATAAACTACAACATGTCAGCCAATTCAGAGAAAAAAAAAAAAAAACCTCACCACAGCATAAAGTGACAATACTAAGGAAAATACAATGCTAACACACACAACCTGGGACAATATTCCACAATGAAAAAGAGCTCATCTCAAATCAACACAACACAGGCACCAAACATGCTGAGGCAAAACAATGCACCATAAAACTATGCAACACAACATGGTGCAATCACAGTTCCAAATGGCACCATGCAAAACAGCTCAGCATAGAACAGGACACAGCACAAAAGAGAATTATTTCAGTGTAGGCATGGAAGGGATCCTGAGAGGTCGTATACTCAAGCCTCCTGTGATGAGTCAGGACCAAGTATCCCTAGACATTCCCAGACTGGTGCATCTCTAACCTGATCTTAAAGACCTCCAGTGAAGGAAATTCCACAACCTCCCTTGGAAGCCAATGCAATGCAAACACTCAGACCAAAACAACGCTATACACTCACAAGCTTGGCTTGGGATTAAGGGGAGAGGCAAGAATTCAAACAATCTGGGTTCAGTTTCCAGTTTTGCCCCAAATTCTTCATGCAAACTTGAGCAAATTACTTCAGCTCTTTGAGCTTCAGTTTCCCCATCTGTAAAATGGAGAGCAGCCTCCCACTATTTCCCTATTTAGCCTCTGAGCTTTTTGGAGCAAGGACTCTGTCACTGTGGGCATGTCTACACTGCAGTTAGACACCGATGGCTGGCTCGTGCCTTCTGACTTGGGCTCACACAGCTCAGGCTACAGGGCTGTTTAATTGTGGTGTCGATGTTCCAGCTTTGGCTGCAGCCCAAGGTCTGGCACCCTCCCACCTTGCAGGGTCCTACAGCCTTGCTCCAGCCTGAGCCCAGACATCTACACTGCAATTAAACAGCCCCTTCGCCTGAGCCCTGTGAGCCTGAGTCAGATGGCATGGGCCAGCTGTGGGTTCTTCATGGCAGGGTAGAGGTACCCTTGGTGTCTGTTCAGCACCTGTCACAACGGGGACCCTGACCTTGGTCAGTGTCTGTGCAGAGCCCTGCACAACAAAGTCCCTGTTCTCTGTAGGCGTCTGTGCAGTTCCTGGCACAACCAGTGCCCCAAACTTGGTCAGGATTTGTGCAGTGCCTGGCACACTGGGGGACATGATCTCAGGCAAGGCCTGAGTCATGCACAGTATGATAAGAGCCCTGATCTTAGTCAGACACCTGGGGAGAAAAGCGGGAAGATTTTCAAGAATTTGATGTCAGTATTTCAGAACTGAGGAGAAAATGGGGCACAAACTAAATATTTGCCAATATAAGGGATAAGCACCAACATGTGGGGAGATTTTATGTCACCATTCAACCGTTCAAGAGAAAAGATGGGAAATTTGAAGGGATTATATAGAGATATTGAACCAACAATAGAATGGGATGGATTCTTCTTGCCTCACATTCACATGGCCAGCAGAGCCCTGGGTGATGTCGCTTTCACAGGGGAAAGGAGTGGGGCTGGAGTCAGAAGGTCACTGGCTGTGGGTAGGGGCTGGCTGTGGGGTTTGGGAATGTGACTAGCAGTAGGTGGGGGGGTGGGCTGCTGGGTTGGGCAGGGTGGGGGAGGGGAAGTAGCTAGGACTGGGCAGTCTCCATGGGGGACGCTTGCTCCTCCCTTCCCTTCCTGGGCCTTTCCATGCCCTGTTGCCAGCAGAGAGTGGCCCCCAACCCAGAGGTATCCCTGTCTCAGGGCTCTCCCAGCCTCTGCCCATTAACCCTCTTTCCAGTTCAGAAATCACTCAGGGGAACCATTTCCCACCTAAACAAGGACAAATCACTGCAGGTAAAAATGGGGGGAAACACCCCAAACCTGAGATTTGAACTGGATATTGGCAAAGAGGAGAGAAAATGGGACACAATCGGGGGGAGGAGAACAGAGACCTTCTCAGGGATTTGAGGGAAGGGGGGGTCACCCTGGATGTGGCTCGTTGCTCTCTAGGGAGAAAGGGGGCAGGGCTGGAGAGGATGGGGGGTCCCCACGGGAGGGGGCAGCGGTAAATCCGAGGGGATCTCAGCCCCCCCTTCCTCTCCCCGCTCCTCGGGGGGGTCACCTGCTCTTCTCCCCCCCCCCCAAATGTCCGGGCTGCACAGACATTTTCCATCCGCCCCTTTCCCAGATCCCCCCTCCCGGCAGCCCCCGCCCAGCCACACGCCGGGACCCCAGTGGGGGCTGGTCCCCTCCCCGGGACCCCCCGTGGGGCCCCAGGGCAGAGCCTGGCCGGGCCGGGGGCGTTGGGCTCCTGCGGGGACAGCAGCTCCGAGCCCCCCGCGGGCGCTGCCCCAGGGAGCAGATCCCGGCGCTGCGAGATGCCGGGTCCCCCCCACGGACACTGGGGCAGAGTCACCGCCCGGCCCCGCCCCCGGGGCTCGCTCCGGTACCTGGCGGCTGCAGCTCCGCAGCGGGGCGAGCAGAGCCCGGGGCGGCCCCAGCGGGAGCAGGGCCCAGGCCGAGCAGTTAATAAAGGTCTCTCTCCCGCCGCGATCTGCGCATGCCCAGAGTTCCAACGGCACAAAACCCTTCTCCGGCCCCGCGCGACCCAGGCAGAACCGCAGGGCTCCGCGCGCGTTCGCAGCCCTGCTCCGGCTCCACCTCCCCCGTCTGACGTCACTTCTGCTCCCGAGAGAGTTAGGAACTACATCTCCCAGCCTGCTCCGAGGGCGCTTCCGCCCTCTCCATGTTAGGTAAAAGGGCGGGCCCTGGAGTCAGCCTGATCCTCCCCCTGCCTCTCATTCCCTCCCTCGCAGAGACTCCCCGGTGAAGTTAGTGAGGCATCCACAGTAGACTGTTGTATCCTTGGGGGCAGCAGGTTTAGGAAGAAATCACTTGAGACCAGAGAGCTGTAAGCCTTAAAAAGCAACCATTTATTTTCACACACTGAACTAACCAAAACCAGCCAAAGCTGGCTGGGCTATCCCCTAATAATCTAACTCAGTTGCCATAGCAACAACAAGGTGCTATTACCACGACAACCACATACACAACATATTCCTCCCCCCTTAATAAGAACATCCCCTAAATAAAACAAACACTAAACTAGAGAATGAGGGTAGACTGCCTCCATTCCCGGCTAAACCCCGGGGATTATTTTGCCCCATAACCGTGGGTTCGCCCTAGCTAAAATCCAGCTATTGAGGAGATCTTTTGTCTCTAGGTGGATTACGGCGAACTTCTGGTGTTGTTGCACCCGAAAGTACCTTGGGCGCAGGCCCTGACAATGGGCTCAGGGTTCATAGCGTGAACGGATGAGGAAGTGGTGTCAGCTTGGCAAGGGGGTATCTCAGCTGCCAGCAGTAATGGAGGAGAACAGTCAGGAACAGGTGATTCTTGATTTGGTGTCTCGCCAGAAGAGGTGAAGTCAGACAACTCAACTGAAGATGTGTCTTGAGGACTTGAGGTGAGATTCTCTGCAGTCTGGACTGTGTAGGAAACAGGTCCTGTTTGAGCAATGATCATGGCGGGGACCCATTTAGCTCCAGAAGTATAATTCCGAGCCAAAACCGGCTGACCCGAGCTAAAGGTTCGGTCTTTTGCTCTGGGTGCCCATCTGATGACTTGATATTGCTGCTGACGTCCCACAATTTGTTGGGGTTCAGACAGATTCAGCAGATCAAAGCAAGTGTGCAGCTGTCATCCCATCATTAGAAAGGCTGGGGATGCCTTGGTCGTAGCATGAGGTGTGTTTCTGTAGGAAAGTAAGAAGGTGTCCAGACGCTTTTGAATGGAGTGTTGTCCCCTTGCCAATTTCAAAGCTTTTTTCATTCTCCGCACAAATCTTTCAGCTAATCCATTGACAGATGGATGATATGGTGCCAGTGAATTCCCTACACCCCCCCTGAATTTCCCCAACCCCGCCCCCGCACTTTTGTGAACTAGTTACATGCCAATTTAGTGACTGTTTGGAAATTTGAATTGAAATTGCAACATTAATACGCACTTTAAAAGCATATACAGTGTATGATAAAATACATGTATCTGAAAAAGTATCATAGATTTGATAAGTATAAACATAGACAAGCTTCGTTATACAGCTGTTGTTTTTTATGACAATGTCAGTGCATTCATTTCGGTGATGTTGGCCAACTTAATACACCTCTACCCCGATATAACGCGACCCGATATAACATGAAATCGGATATAACGCGGTAAAGCAGTGCTCTGGGGGGGGGCGGGGCTGCGCACTCTGGCGGATCAAAGCAATTTCAATATAATGCGGTTTCACCTCTAATGCAGTAAGATTTTTTTGCTCCTGAGGACAGCGTTATATCAGCATAGAGGTGTAATTTCAAATGATGATTTGTAAGCAAAGTCTAAATGAGCTCTCCCTGACAGCTAGTGATGAGCTGGGGCTGGGGGGAAAGGCTTCAGGACCAGATTGTGTTTACATTCATCCCTAATCTACCTAGGTATCCAGCAAACAGAGCTGTGTTGCCCAAGTGATAGATTTTGGCTGGGGTTGGGTTACAAATCACTTGAATGCGGGGGTGGGGGGAATGGATGAAATGTTGTTCTTAGGCTACGTCTTCACTACGGGGGCTACGGGGGGGTCTATTTAAGATGCGCAAATTCAGTATGCGAATAGCGTAGCTGAATTTGACGTATCCGAGCCGACTTACCCTACTGTGAGGACGGCGGCAAATCGACCTCCGCGGCTCCCCCGTCGACGGCGCTTACTCCTACCTGCGCTGGTGGAGTACAAGCATCGATTCGGGGATCGATTGTCGCGTCCCGACGATCAATTTCTACCTGCCGATTCAGGCGGGTAGTGAAGATGTAGCCTTAGTGTATGAAGAAGAACAGGAGTACTTGTGGCACCTTAGAGACTAACAAATTACTCCTGTTCTTCTTTTTGCGGATACAGACTAACACGGCTGTTACTCTGAAACCTTAGTGTATGAGTAAAGGCCAGTAGAACTGTACTTAGCCTGTGCTGATTGAGGGCATCAAGAGAGAGGGTGGGAACCTGTCCCTCTCCACTGTTAAAAGACAGAGCTGATTAGGCTCCATAGATAGTCTTTTGTTCTGTTAAGTGACCACTGCAGCTGAAATCACTGATAATCAGGTCTAAGTGCTTAGACCTGCTGTGGGGACAGTGTTTCTGTGGAAGAGACAGCCCAGCCTGCACTAGCAGCGAGGTTCCCCCACTGAGAGCTCAGCTGAAATCACTGAGAGCTGGTGGAACCTCAAGAGACCAACTCACAGAGGTCACAGTGGCAGCAGAAGGTGACTGCGCAGTGCCATTGGCAACAGAGTGGTGGAGTGAATGGTGGCACAGCAAACAGTGAGCAGCTGGAGGAAGGAGCAAGGTGCCTTCTTGCCCCCCACCTGGGAGGTGAACTCATGTGAAAGCACCTCTGAACTTTGAGTCTCCACTGACCAAGAACAACACCGGTGAGTGGGGTGCAGTGGAGGGGAAAGTGACGGGCACGTTAAATAAACATTTGTTTGTTGGACTATATTTTAGTGACTTTGCTCCAGAATGCTAGATTTGTGACTGGAAATGGAAACTTATATAAATATGTTTCCTAGTAGGCCAAGATTTTTAAAATGCATTATTTGCCAAGGTTATTATCTCACATCGTTGCTATCCTGAGAGGTCATTATGTTGGGGAGTTTCTGTACTAAACATTTTTATTATTATGATTAATTTTTACATAAGAATGGTCAGACCAATGGTCCATATAGCCCAGTATCCTGTCTTCCGACAGTGGTCAAGGCCAGGTGCTTCAGAGGGAATGAACAGAACAGGTAATCATCAAATAATTCATCCCCTGTTGCCCATTCCCAGCCAGGTAAGCAGGCTGGCTAACCTAGTGAGGAGGGCTTTAAACTAGGTTCACTGGGGGAAGGAGACCAAAGCCCTGAGGTAAGTGGGGAAATGGGATACCGGAAGGAAGCACGAGCAGGAGAGTGCAAGAGGGGAGGACTCCTGTCTCAGACTGAGAAATCGGGACAATCAACGAGTTATCTTAAGTACCTATACACAAATGCAAGAAGCCTGGGAAACAAGCAGGTAGAACTGGAAGTCCTGGCACAGTCAAGGAACTATGATGTGATTGGAATAACAGAGACTTGGTGGGATAACTCACCTGACTGGAGTACTGTCATGGATGGATATAAACTGTTCAGGAAGGACAGGCAGGGCAGAAAAGGTGGGGGAGTTGCATTGTATGTAAGAGATGAGTACGACTGCTCAGAGCTCTGGTATGAAACTGCAGAAAAACCTGAGAGTCTCTGGATTAAGTTTAGAAGTGTGAGCAACAAGAGTGATGTCATGGTAGGAGTCTGCTATAGACCACCAGACCAGGAGGATGAGGTGGACGAGGCTTTCTTCTGGAAACTAGCAGAAGTTGCTAGATTGCAGGCCCCGGTTCTCATGGGAGACTTTAATCACCGTGATATCTGCTGGGAGAGCAATACAACGGTGCACAGACAGGAAGTTTTTGGAAAGTGTAGGGGACAATTTCCTGGTGCAAGTGCTGGAGGAACCAACTGGGGGCAGAGCTCTTCTAGACATGCTGCTCACAAACCGGGAAAAGTTAGTAGGGGAAGCAAAAGTGGACGGGAACCTGGGAGGCAGTGACCATGAGATGGTCGAGTTCAGGATCCTGACACAACGAAGAAAGGAGAGCAGCAGAATATGGACCCTGGACTTCAGAAAAGCAGACTTTGACTCCCTCAGGGAACAGATGGGCAGGATCCCCTGGGAGAATAACATGAGGTGGAAAGGAGTCCAGGAGAGCTGGCTGTATTTTAAAGAATCCTTATTGAAGTTGGAGGAAAAAAACATCCCGATGTGTAGAAAGAATAGTAAATATGGCAGGCGACCAGCTTGGCTTAACAGTGAAATCCTTGCTGATCTTAAATGCAAAAAAGAAGCTTACAAGAAGTGGAAGATTGGACAAATGACCAGGGAGGAGTATAAAAATATTGCTCAGGCATGCAGAAGTGCAATCCGGAAGGCCAAATCACACTTGAAGTTGTAGCTTGCAAGAGATGTTAAGAGTAACAAGAAGGGTTTCTTCAGGTATGTTAGCAACAAGAAGAAAGTCAAGGAAAGCGTGGGCCACTTACTGAATGAGAGAGGCAACTTAGTGACAGAGGATGTGGAAAAAGCTAATGTACCCATTGTTTTTTTGCCTCTGTCTTCACGAACAAGGTCAGCTCCCAGACTGCTGCACAGGGCAGCACAGTATGGGGAGGAGGTGACCAGCCCTCTGTGAAGAAAGAAGTGGTTCGGGACTATTTAGAAAAACTGGACAAGCACAAGTCCATGGGGCTGGATGCGCTACATCCGAGGGTGCTAAAGGAGTTGGCGGATGTGATTGCCATTGACCATTATCTTTGAAAACTCATGGCGATCGGGAGAGGTCCCGGATGACTGGAAAAAGGCTAATGTAGTCCCCATCTTTAAAAAAGGGAAGAAGGAGGATCCGGGGAACTACAGGCCAGTCAGCCTCACCTCAGTCCCTGGAAAAATCATGGAGCAGGTTCTCAAGGAATCAATTCTGAAGCACTTAGAGGAGAGGAAAGTGATCGGGAACAGTCAGCATGGATTCACCAAGGGCAAGTCATACCTGACTAACCAACTGCCTTCTATGAGGAGATAACTGTTTTGTGGATGAGGGGAAAGCAGTGGATGTATTATTACTTGACTTTAGCAAAGCTTTTGATACGGTCTCCCACAGTATTCTTGCCACCAAGTTAAAGAAGTATGGGCTGGATGAATGGACTATAAGGTGGATAGAAATCTGGCTAGATTGTCGGGTTCAACGGGTAGTGATCAATGGCTCCATGTCTAATTGGCAGCCAGTATCAAGCGGAGTGCCCCAAGGGTCGGTCCTGGGGCCGGTTTTGTTCAGTATCTTCATTAATGATCTGGAGGATGGCGTGGACTGCACTCTCAGCAAGTTTGCAGATGACACTAAAAATTGGGAGGAGTGGTAGATATGCTGGAGGGTAGGGATAGGATACAGGGGGACCTAGACAAATTAGAGGATTGGGCCAAAAGAAACCTGATGAGGTTCAAGAAAGATGAGTGCAGAGTCCTGCACTTAGGACGGAAGAATCCCATTCACTGTTACAGACTAGGGACCGAATGGCTAGGAAGCAGTTCTGCAGAAAAGGACCTAGAGGTTACGGTGGACGAGAAGCTGGATAAGAGTCAACAGTGTGCCCTTGTTGCCAAGAAGGCTAATGGCATTTTGAGCTGTATAAGTAGGGGCATTGCCATCAGATCGAGGGACATGATCATTCCCCTCTATTCAGCATTGGTGAGGCCTCATCTGGAGTACTGGGTCCAGTTTTGAGCCCCACACTACAAGAAGGATGTGGAAAAATTGGAAAGAGTCCAGCGGAGGGCAACAAAAGTGATTAGGGGGCTGGAGCACATGACACATGAGGAGAGGCTGAGGGAACTGGGATTATTTAGTCTGCAGAAGAGAAGAATGAGGAGAGATTTGATAGGTGCTTTCAACTACCTGAAAGGGGGCTCCAAAGAGGATGGATCTAGACTGTTCTCAGTGGCACCAGATGACAGAACAAGGAGTAATGGTCTCAAGTTGCAGTGGGGAAGGTTTAGGTTGGATATTAGGAAAAACTTTTTCACTAGGAGGGTGGTGAAGCACTGGAATGGGTTCCCTAGGGAGGTGGTGGAATCTCCTTCCTTAGAGGTTTTTAAGGTCAGGTTTGACAAAGCCCTGGCTGAGATGAGTTAGTTGGGAAGTGGTCCTGCTTCGAGCAGGGGGTTGGACTAGATGACCTCCTGAGGTCCCTTCCAACCCTGATATTCTATGATTCTATTCTGTGATTCTTCTGGCAAACAGGCTAGGGACACTCAGAGCATGGTGTTGCATCCCTTCCCGTCCTGGCTAATAGCCACTGATGGACCTATTCTCCAAGAATTTATCTAGTTCTTTTTTAATCCTGTTCTAGTTTTGGTCTTCACAGCATCCCCTGGCAATGAGTTCCACAGATTGACTTTGTTGTGTGAAGAAGTACTTCCTTTTGTTTTTTTAAAACTTGCTGCCTATTAATTTCATTGGGTGACTGCTAGTTCTTGTGTTATGTGGCAGATTAAATAACATTTCCTTATTCACTTTCTTCACACCAGTCAAGATTTTATAGACCTCTATCATATTCCCCCCCTTAGTCGTCCCTTTTCTAAGCTGAAAATTCCCAGTCATTTTAATTTCTCCTCCTGTTTCATACCCCTAATAATTTTAGTTGCCCATCTCTGTACCTTTTCCAATTCCAATATATCTTTTTTGGGATGGGGTGACCAGATCTGCACACAGTATTCAAGGTGTGCACGTACCATGGATTTATATAGAGGCAATATGATATTTCTGTCTTATTAACTATCCCTTTCTTAATGATTCCCAACATTCTGTTTGCTTTTTTGACTGCCGCTGCACATTGAGTGGATGTTTTCAGAGAACTATCCACAATGATTCCAAGATCTTTCTTGAGTGTTAACAGCTAATTCAGACTCCTTCATTTTGTATGTATAGTTGAGATTGTTTTCCAATGTGCATTACTTTGCATTTATCAACATTGAATTTCATCTGCCATTTTGTTGCCCAGCCACCCAGTTTTGTGAGATCCCTTTGTAATTCTTCGCAGTCTGCCTGGGATTTAACTATCTTGAATAGTGGTTTCAGCTTTGGCCTGCTAAACCCATAGTTGTGAGTTGAATCCTTGAGGGGGCCATTTGGGGATTTAGTTGGGGATTGGTCCTGCTTTGAGCAGGGGGTTGGACTAGATGACCTCCTGAGGTCCCTTCCAACTCTGATATTCTCTGAAACAGTTCTATCTGCAAATTTTGCCACCTCACTGTTTACCCATTTTTCCAGATCATTTATGAATATGTTGAACAGTAATGGTCCCAGTCAACCCCTCAGGGATACCACTATTTATCTCTCTCCATTCTGAAAACTGGTAATTTATTCCAGAGGGCGAACAATTTATGAGTTTACCCTGTATAAAGCTTATACAGGGTAAAACGGATTTATTTGGGTTTAGACCCCATTGGGAGTTGGGCATCTGAGTGTTAAAGAGAGGAACACTTCTGTTAGCTGCTTTCAGGTAAACTTGCAGCTTTGGGGCAAGTAATTCAGACCCTGGGTCTGTGTTGGAGCAGATGGGAGTGTCTGGCTCAGCAAGATAGGGTGCTGGGGCCCCGAGCTGGCAGGGAAAGCAGGGGTAGAGGTAGTCTTGGCACATCGGGTGGCATCTCCCATGCGGGTTTCTGTGATCTAACCTGTCACAGTGGTATGATTGCTCAGAGCTCCAGTATGAAACCAGAGAAAACCCTGTTGAGAGTCCCTGAGTTAAGTTTAGAAGTGAGAGCAACGAGGGTCATGTCGTGGTGGGTGGGTGTGATGGACCAGGAGCATGAGGTAGACGAGGCTTTCTTCGGACAACTAACAGAAGTTTCCAGATCACAGGCCCTGGTTCTCATGGGGCAATTCAATCACCCTGACATCTGCTGGGAGAGCAATACAGCAGTGCACAGACAATCTAGGCAGTTTTTGGAGAGTGTTGGGGATAACTTCCTGGTGTAAATGCTGGAGAACCCAACCAGGAGCCGTTCTCCTCTTGACCTGCTGCTTACAAACAGGGAAGAATTGGTAGGGGAAGTAGAAGTGAGTGGCAACCTGGGCAGCAGTGACCATGAGATGGTTGAGTTCAGGATCCTCACAAAAGGAAGAAAGGAGAGTAGCAAAATACAGATCCTGGCTTCAGAAAAGCAGACTTTGACTCCATTACGGAACTGATGGGCAGGATCCCCTGGGAGGCTAAGATGAGGGGGAAAGGTGTCCAGGAAAGCTGGCTGTATTTTAAAGAAGACTTATTAAGGGCATAGGAACAAACCATCCCGATGTGCAGAAAGAATAGCAAATATGGCAGGTGACCAGCTTGGCTTAACTATGAAATCTTCGGTGAGCTTAAACACAAAAAGGAAGCTTACAAAAAGTGGAAACTTGGTCAGATGACTAGGAAGGACTATAAAAATATTGCTCGAGCATGCAGGGGTGTAATGAGGAAGGCCAAAACACAACTGGAGTTGCAGCTAGCAATGGATGTGAAGAGTAACATGAAGGGTTTATACAGGTATGTTAGCAACAAGAAAAAGGTCAGGGAAAAAGTGTGGGACCCTTAATGAATGGGGGAGGCAACCTAGTGACAGATGATGTGGAAAAAGCTGAAGTACTCAATTGTTTTTTTTTTGTCTCGGACTTCACAAAGTCAGCTCCCGCACTGCTGCACTGGGCAGCACAGTATGGGGAGAAGGTGAGCAGCCCTCAGTGATGAAAGAACAGGTTAAGGACTATTTAGAAAAGCTGGACATACACAAGTCCATGGGTCCAGATCTAATGCATCTGAGGATGCTGAGGGAATTGGCTGATGTGATTGCAGAGCCATTGGCCATTATCTTTGAAAACTTGTGGCAATCAGGGGAGCGCCAGGATGATTGGAAAAAAAGCAAATATAATGCCCATCTTTTAAAAAGGGAAGAACCCAGGGAACTACAGACCAGTCAGCCTTACCCCACAGTCCCTGGAAAAATCATGGAGCAGGTCTTCAAGGAAACCATTTTGAAGCACTTGATAGGGATTGCATTTCCCAAATAATAGGCAACACGCCCCTGATTAGGAAGGCGATATCTTCAGGAGCGACCTCCTGTAGAGCCTGTTCCACAACTCCTTTGGGAGCCCAATGCATGGGTATTTTGCTTAGTTACAAGTCATTTACTAGGGAATCCTCTTGCCAGCCCTTTAGCAAAAATATTGATGTAACCAACTAAACAACGGAGGATTGGGATGGTGATGGAGAATAAGGGAATCCCTCTGAATTACCCTATCTTCTTTGTTGTTACAGAGGGTGAAATTACATTTTTCCCTATCCCTACCCTGTTCCTACTCTTTCTTATAGTTCAATATATTTTAAGTGAGGAAAATGGTAGTAAAAATATCTGCTCTCCAGCACAACAGGAAGCAACATCAGAGCAACTGGGAATGAAACAATTTGTTCCCCAAGGGGGAACTTGATGACTAACAATTGCTTTGAAATGGGGGAAACAGTATAACCGTGATGCTCAGGGTTTGTTTAGACTAGGAAAAGTGATGGAGTTTAGGTCAGGTCAAGGGGAAAGCTAATACCAACCACTGCACCTGGGCTGCATCTGCACTACAACTATAATTATCTTTTTACACTAAGATCACTAACTTGAGCAACCAAGGCCATGTACAGTCCTAGTGGATGTAAGGCACAGGTAGTTTTTGCCTCAGTGTAGCTTGTTGGGATCAAACCTCTCCCTCCCACCTGGAGCTGATGAACATTCCTGGCAGGAGGGACACACGCTCCTATGACACAAAAGGAAAGGAGTTGATAGAAAAGATCACAGGACTGACCCCAAAGAAGGGTGAGCTGCAAAAGGCAGAAGCAAGCAACTCATCTGGGGGAGCTGAGAGACCACGGTGAAGATGGTGCAAAAATCACTAGCAAATTAGTGAATTAGCAAATGTGATTTAAATAAAAAAAAAAAAAATCTTTGGTCAGCCCTAGTCAAGGGATTTATAACAGTTCTCTCTCGTGGATTTTGTGATGTGTAATAAGGCTTGAGCCATCACTGAAGCTTTTCCCGCACTCAGAGCATCCATACAGTTTCTCACCTGTGTGGATTTTCCTGTGTGTGTTCAGGGCAGAGCTGTGATTGAAGCTTTTCCCGCACTCAGAGCATCCATACGGTTTCTCACCTGTGTGGATTCTCCAGTTTGTGCTCAGGGCAGAGCTCTGATTGAAGCTTTTCCCGCACTCCGAGCACGTGTAGGGCGTCTCCCCTGTGTGGATTCTCTGATGTCTGATAAGGTGTGAGCTCCGATTGAAGCTTTTCCCACACTCATGGCATGTGTAGCGTGTCTCTTCCAAGTTGATTCTGTCGCGTGCTATAAGGTCTGAGTGGCTACTAAAGTTTCCCTCTGGCCTCTGCTGAGTCTCACAGGCTTTTGCTTTTTCTGGGAGTGCACAACTCCCGGAAACATTCCCTTTGGATCTTCCTGATAATGTTCTATGTGGTTCTAGTTGCTCAGCATCTTCCTGCTGGGGTTTCTCCTCCTCATTCTCACTCACCATCCCATCACCTGATGGGAGACAGGGAGAATCCAGACATAGGTCACTCCCTGTGCCAGAAAGAAAGGAAATCTCAGAGATAGGAATGGAAAAAGGGATGAACAAACCAAAATATGTGTGGGAGAGATCAAACCTATCAGGAGCTGATTTTCCCCAAACTCGTCCACAGAGGAGAGAGGAAGGGATCAGTTTTGGTCCACATCTCACCAGAACACTCAGGGCAAAGCGAGATCGGGGAGGGATCTGCTGCCAGTTGTCAGTCAGAATAGGAGGGAAACCATGAGTGACATCTGCCATAATGATTCCACATCTGCAGGGAACAATCCTGAACTTGGAGAGCTCACAGGGTCTTTGTAGCGCATCCTAAATGTTTCCTGCATTCCCAAACAGTTGTTGAGTTGGTTTAACCAATTCCTCACCTGTGAAGGCAGCTCTCGGGAACACTTCTTTCTCAGAGCCCTGGAGGTCTGGGAGCCACGGCTCTTCCCCTCGTTCCAGCTGCGAGATCACTTCAGGTTTGGAAATTGGAAACCCTATTCCAGGCAAAGAAAACAAGGGAGGTCAGTGGAGTTTGTGGGATACTTGTCACAAAAAATATTCCATGGTTTTACCCTCAGCTCATTTTTAAGCAGTAACATCTGTAGCCCTCAGGATTAATCTGCTTGCCTGCATAAATATATCTTTTCTTATAAGTACTGTATTGTAATACGTTTATTAATTCATATTAAAAATAAGTTTGGCTGTAATGCAAGAAACCTACAGGCCAAAAACCTGCATGTTAAGCTAAAGGAAAGTTAGCATAGCTATATCTTGTGCCCTTTTATCCAGAAAAGCAAAGATGACCTTTTTAACTTGTTTTTCCTATACTCAAATAAAGTGCATACGCTTAGGTCTAAGACCCTTTACCTAGACCAACAGACAATGAAGATGGCATAGGGGATTTTTCAAAGTTGTACCCACAGACTTAGCAAGTACACCACAAGTGCGCACATACCTGTCATCCATACGCACATACATATTAGCCTATGGGATAAGCGTACCCTAACATTTCTATGGGGAAAACTGAAATTTGGGCATAAGAGGAAGGATTTCCGGCATTTATTTCTATAAAAAGAGGTAACCTTTTTATGATACCCCCACCTCCTCAGTGTTCACTACACTTCACTATCTTCAATGATTTATTATTATTATTATTTATTATTAATTAAAATAAAAATTAAATTAAGTTGCTAAAACAAATCAACATTACTAACACACCCCAAATCAGGCTACACATCCCAAGGCTATCTTCCTTGGCTCAAAGTGGCAGGAGTGTTATTATTATAATAAATCATATTCATTACCTTAGTGCCTAAGGACCAACTAACAGTGGGTCCCCATTGTGCTAGGCAAAGTGCAAACAGAGAATAGTAGATGGCCCATGCCCTGAAGAATTTACAATCTAAATAGACAAGACAGACACAGAATGGGGGAAGGGGTAGAACCCACTGTTAGAATATAGATATTCAGGCCTGCCTGTAAAGCCTATACTTTAAGAACTTAGGTGTATTTTTATCACTTTGTCTTTATACCCCTGTAGCTAGCTAAGAATCAAAATCACAGTCCACCTGTGTATAGGCCTTCTCTCACTAGGATAGTCTGAGGCCTTGTTCTTAGGCTAAGGCCTTTGGCTAAGCAGCAGGGGGCCCCCATAAGCTGGGAAGCATATGGTAACATCCTCACCTCCCAAACCAGTCACACTGAAATAAGGTGTGGGCTGTTAGGAAGACGATCCTGTCCGGATAGCGCCCATCACCACCAGATACAGAAACAGATCTTAAGATGGTTAAAGAAAACTTAGTTTGATAGCATCCTGTCTGGCAAGAAATCACTTATCAATGGTTGTGGTTGTGAAACGTTCATTTCTGTATTGTTTTATCTTTGTGGCCACCACTTTTACACTGTTAATCAGTCTGGTTCTCTAATTGTTTCTGTCTGCTATATAATTAATTTTGCTAGGTGTAAGTTAATTAGGGTAGTGGGATATAATTGGTTAGAGAATTATGTTACAATATGTTAGAAATGGTTAGTTAAATTTCAGTACAATGAGTAGTTAAGGTGTAGCTGAGAATATTACAATATAAACAGAGTCAAACAGGAGCGGGAAGGGAAATTGGAATCATGTTTGTTAAGGGGGGAATAGAACAGGGAATGGGGACCACACGCATCAGAGCTAGGAAGGGGGACATGGGGTAAACACTTTGCGGCGTCAGAGCTGGGAAGGGAACACTGGGGAACAGACTCATATAGAGATCAGCCCAACTGGTGTGAAGGGCTTCAGAATATGCTTGCTTGGAAATTAACCCCAATAAACATCACATTATCTGTGCTTTGGACTTCTGGTCTTTTGCTGCTTGCTGTCTGCGTGACAAGAACCAGGGAAGTGGGAGGTTGAAGGGAAAGCCCTCTAACAAAATTGACATGACCTGATAACCAAGAGGTAAGCCTTTAAGGAAGGTTTTAATACACTTTGGAACTGATCAGGGATTCCCATGAGGACTGATGAGGGGACGATGGTAAATACACATTTAGATCCTTTTCTTGTTTTATATCTTTTCCCCAGAAGGCACACTGGCACACTGTGATGGATCCATAGGATCTGTGCAATGCCCTGGCTTTTAAACAGTGCTTCGGAGGTGCCCCTTGAATGCACCAGACCCCCAAGGGGTCCCACTCTTTCACAAGGATAGGCCATGTAACTTCAGCACCTGAGACTGAGCCTCTGGTTTCAACACTCCTATTTCAACCTGTGAGCTCTGCCAGCAGGTCCAGCTGAACTACACTCCTGTTCAGAGACTGTTCCTCATTCAATGCACGGAGCAAGTTTTTGCTGTGACACTGGGCAGACTGTTAAAACATAGCAGGGTTTATTAGTCAACTGAAACACAGCATTGGAAAGTCTTTAGATTAGGACAGAGAAGCAAAGAAGACAATATACTCCATATTGGCCAATGCTCTTGAGCCATGCTGCTGTTAAAAACGCTTTTGGTTTCCTTTAACTGCACCTATCCATTTGTCTTCGCTCTGGCAGAACTCCCTGTGTCTGCAAGCCCAGTTCTTCCTGCTCCCAAAAACATAACAAGTCCATATATGCTTCGCTCAGCCAAGCTGAGATCCTCCCATGGACAGGTGACAATTATTCCCTTGATGTACATTGGCCGCAGCCAGTCCTTAATGACCCATTCATATCACCCCATGACAGCTACGTGAGAAAACACCTCATGTCTCTTGCTCTTTATAATCATAGCAATACCAATCACAGAGGGAAACTGAGGTGTGTATTGGTATCATACAAGTATCTCCAAAATTCCCACCTCTATTACACACACACTGGTCACAGCCCTTGGAGAGAAAGCAAAGCACAGGAACTGGACGTTAGTCCAATGAACACAATGGAGGACAAGCTGCAATCCTCAAACTCTAGTAAAAAATGAGAGGCATGTGGGTCCCTACCCATAGAGAGGGGCTGGCTAGAGGCCTGATACCTGACAGGGCATTCCTTGAGCAGACCGTGGAGGCAGGTCAAAGGCTTAGCTACCCCAGAACTGTGACATTGCAAAAGCACATTTTGGGGAATTAGGAAATCTAGTGACTCAGGTGTAATGGGAGGGAGAATTAAACTCCCCTAGTTTGTGGAGAAGGCTGGGGAATTAAACACTAAAATTCAGGAGCAACAGCCTCCTTCCAGAAAAGGAGAATGTAAGAAACAAGAACTGGGTAACGCAGCGTCAGGAGGGACAGGCTCAAAGATCCAAGGAGCCTGGAGGGAAGACAGCTTCTGTTGGGGCAGCTATTGACATTACAGTAATCAGAGTAAAGGAGCAGATATGGTATATAGCCATCCTATTACCATAAGAAAGTGCATAAAATACCTCTCCTAATTACCATTTTTTCATTTTGTCAGTTCCCCAAGACAGTGTAAACTGAAGCAGGGCCTCCCTTCTGATGGTTTCCCTTGCCCCTCGATCTTTGTTTTCAATGGTGCCCATCACTTGTAAGTATGCACAGAGCAAGACCCTCTTTACTATACTTATCTTTAGTCTAATTGTTATGTGTATTGATTTTTTACTATAATTTCAATTATAACTGTATTAAATCAAGTTTCTGTGTATTTCACCAAATTTCATCTCCTCAATTAACTGAGTAGCCTTGTACAAGGGCTAGTTGTACCCCAATACGTAAGCTTATAGGTGTAAATATTGTACAGGCTACACTACCACCCTGTGACATCATCAACAAAGTGCCCATTTGTGCCTGGGTAGGGGCCCTGCTATGGGAGGGAGGAATGCAGCAAGGACTCAGGATCGGTGGCCGGGGTCGTTGTGCATAGAGATGGGGAGGTTATATGGGGAGGAGTGGGTAATGAGTGGGAGAGGGAGGCCGAGAGTTAAAATAATAATATTTGGGGGAAAAAATGTATAATGAAGTGGAACTAAACAGAAATAAAACTGGAGTGTAGGCTCTAAAGCAACAAGGCTTGGGTAGGGATTCGGGGTTAAAGGACTGGGATCCCCTACAGCTCTGGATCCCCAAACCGCTCCTCCCGCCCACTGACCCACCCAGCCCACTTTCTGGGTGCCCTTCCTCCACACTCCCCTCCACTTCTTCCCATTACTCTCAGCCGGCACCACCTCCTGGTACCTTGGGAGCTTCTTGTGTTCCCCCCTCATCTCCCACTACTTCATCCCTCCCTGATGCTTCTTAGCTCTAACCCTGCACAAACCCTCCCCATGTCCTGGCACCCCAGAATTATCTACTCCACCCCTTCTCCTCCCCTCCCACAGCTCTGTTCTCCCTTCACCCGTGGGGTCCTCAATGGAAACATTATATGCTCTCCTATCAAAAGAGGAACTCATCTGACTGTCACACAAGCCATGCATGAGTCATACACCTATTTAATTAATTTAGAATTCTACAGGCAATATATTTTCCTCTTAAAATGAGGAAAAGGCATGAAAGCTACAGTTATTAATGTACTTATTCATGTAGCCAATAAGGATACATTAAATGCAATTTTTAAATGACTGACGGCACCAAAAAGGCACATGTCCAAAAATTATATTAGTGGATGGGAGATAAGGAAAAAAAAGGGGGGCAAGGAAACTTGTATGATGAATAAAGGTATAAAGTTATTACTACTCAGGTTCTTTAGAGACCCCACAGCTTCTAATAACTGAGGGGACAGGACTCCTTACCCAGCAAGATCACCGTCTCATAGTTCTCCTTCATGACATCCCTGTAGAGGCTCTCTGAGTGGGGTCCAGCAGAGCCCCCTCTTCCCTGGTGAAATACACAGCCACCTCCTCGAAAGTCACCGGCCCCTGAAAGAGCAAGAGTCCAACACTCAGTACCTGCTGCCCCACTCACAACCCCACTATTCACGGAACAGTAGCACTAGGTAAAGGGAAGCTCCTGGAGGCACATGTTAGCAGAGTCCCACCCCACGTTGCTTAGAGCAGCCAGGAGGCATCAGAGGGTAGAAAGAGAGAACGTTTGTGTCTCGCAGTTGACAGATGGAGGCAGGGTCTTCACATTTATCACATACCTACTAGCCAGAGCTTGATATAGGAGATGGGGTTGTCTCTGGACCCTGCTGGTGGCTCCCTGATAGGAATCCCAACAGTCTCCAAATAAAATATATGGAAGAAAAGAGAAGTCAGTAGTAAAGAATATAAGTTAGAAGGTCAGAACTGTAGAAAATTGGTAAGGGAAGCTATCAGAAATCAATGATCAATCAATGAAAATAAGAAGGAAATTTTTAAAAGTATATTAAGTACAAAATTAATCCTAACAATGGTAGTGGTAAATTACTAACTGGAAATGGCAGAATTACCAAAAATAATGCAGAACAGGTAAAGTGTTCAATAAATATTTCTTTCCTGGATTTGAACAAAAACAGATGATGTTCTTATATCATAAGATGTTGATGCTGACAGTCTTGCCATTCCAACAATAACTCACTGGAGAAATACAGTAAGACAGGAATAAAGCTAATGCTGTGCCAACATTTAAAAAGTGTAAAAGAGATGACCCAGCTAATTACAAGAGCGTTAGTCTGAAATCGATTCTGGGCAAGATAATGGAGCAGCCAATACTGGATTTCATTAATAAAAAATTAAAGGAGGGTAATATAATTAGTACCTATTAACAAAGGTTTAAACACAATAGAGCCTATCAAACTAACTGGATATCCTTATTGGATGAGATCAAAAGTTTGGTTGCAGCTAATAGTTTGTATGATGTAATACACCTAGACTTCTGTAGGGCATATGACTTGGTTCAGCACAATATTTTGACTAGAAAACTAGAAAGATACAAAATACACACAACATACATTAAATAGATTAAAAAACTGGGATTATAAATGGGAAACCATGGTCGAGTGGATTTCTTTCTAGCGGGTTCCCGCAAGGATTGGTTCTTGGCCCTGTGCTATTTCACATTCTTATCAATGACCTAGAAAAGAATATAAAATCATCACTGATAAAGTTTGCAGTTGCCACAAAGATTGGGGGTGGTGGTAACCGAAGTGTTAGTAGATTCAGGTTCCAGCACTGGGCATCTGGGAAGTTTTCCCAGCCCTGACTGGAGGGCAATTTTCTGTTCCACAAAGATGGGAAGTTCCATTCCTAACTCCTGTGCCTTGAAATTTGGCCCTATATGACACTACACCCCATATTCAGCATAGTGGTATGATTATAATATGATTAGGACAGAATTATGAGGCATTTTGCGCAAGGTGCATCATGTAGGGTGTCATTGGAAAAGTTATGATTTGCTGAATAAGATTATCCTATTTGTGTGCATGGATCATATTTGTATTTGAAGTTATGGATATTGACTATATATCTGTATTTCAAATGTGCTTACTCTGGGTAACACCCATAACGAGCCTTTCAGGTACAACAATGAAGAAGCCAGACAGCACTGATGGCTCATCAGCAAAGTCAATGGACCGTGGAAGAGCTTAGCCTTCCTGTGAATGTTTCAGCCAGCCTATGAGTCACAGCTACTATGACTCAGCAGGGCATGTGACCAGGCCACATGACAACTTCATTTTGGTACCTGTATTTTTCCACAAACTGGACTAGGAACTGACTTTCGAACAAAGGGTTCCCACCATATGAAAAAGCTACATAAGGTGGGGTGTGACATCGTCTCTTGGCCTCATTCCCCACACAAGAGAACTCCTGGAAGCCCCTGAGGAACAAAGACTGAACTGGAGGGAAGTGTTGGTCCCAGGGTAAAGGGATTTCTAGCTTGTATATGGAAACTTGGTGGATTGCTTCTATCATCAGTCAGAGTGAGAAATTGCTAATTCAAATTCTGTCCAGCTAGTATGTTAAGCTTAGTTTGAGTTTTTGGTTATTTGCTAAGTAATCTCCTTTGATTTCTTTGCTATCACTTATCGCTGGGAAATTGGCTGTTGTCTTCTATCTCTCCTTGAGTGGCTTAGGTAAAGAACTCAGGTAGCTTAGCTGGATGCATGGCGCCACCTGCTGTCGTTTTCGGTGATAACAGGGCCTGGAGACGCTGGCTGAATCTCCAGGAAAGCAGTGTGAGAAGGGCCAGCCCAGCTTGAGGATAAGAGGGCACAGCAGTTCCCAGAAGCCCCCCAGACTACACCCCAGGGTAACGATCACACCCTAAAGTACACAAGTCTCAGCAGGTTTGTCACATCCTGTCCCCTCCCTTTCTCTACCCGAGATATTTCCTGCCTCCCACCACCTCTAGCAGCTCCCACCCTCCTATGCATTTATGCTCCTCTCCCTCCAAGCAGAACCCACCACCAGCTCCCTAATAATTCTTTACCTGAGTCAGCTCCATTGTGGCCATTTCCTTCCCCCTGGGAGGATGGGATGATCTGGAGCAAAACGTGGACGTTATTCTGTAGCCTGTCAGGGCGAGAAGGGCAATGTGAGAGAATTTAGACGGGGTTTTTGGCCATTCCACATGCCGATTCCCCCCAGGATTTTTCCCTGCTAATGGACATTCTAGGTTCTGCCACACTGTGAAGCAAAGAGTGACTTTATTCCAGTACAGGCCTAGCCCCCTCCCACCAGGGTGTAATCCTCTGAGACATGGTAAACCCCTCCCAGTAGCAGAGTCTCTCTGTTACACTTATCAAGTTTGCAGAGGATACCAAGCTGGGAGGAGTTGCAAGTGCTTTGGAGGAGCAAAATGATCTAGACAAACTGGAGAAATAGTCTGAAGTAAATAGGATGAAATTCAATAAGGAGAAATTAAAAGTACTGTACTTAGAAAGGAATAATCAGTTGCACACACACAAAATGGGAAATGACTGCCTAGGAAGGAATACTGCGGAAAGTGATCTGGCAGTCATAGTGGATCACAAGCTAAATATGAGTCAACAGCAGGGGTTCTCAAACTGGGGGTCAGGACCCCACAGGGGGTCACGAGGTTATTACATGGGGGAGTCATAAGCTGTCAGCCTCTACCCCAAACCCTGCTTCGCCTCCAGCGTTTATAATAGTATTAAGTATATAAAAAAGGATTTTTAATTCATAAGGAGGGTAACCCTCAGAGGCTTGTTATGTGAAAGGGGTCACCAGCACAAAAGTTTGAGAATCACTGGTCAACAGTGTAACGCTGTTGCAAAAAAGGAAACATCATTCTGGGATGTATTAGCAGGAGTATTGTAAGCAAGACACGAGAAGTAATTCTTCCTCTCTACTCCAGTTGAGGACTAATCAGCGCGGAGTACTGTGTCCAGATCTCGGTGCCACATTTCAGGAAAGATGTGGACAAATTGGAGAAAGTCCAGAGAAGAGCAACAAAATGATGAAAGGTCTAGTAAACATGACCTATGAGGGAAGATTGAAAAAATTGCGTTTGTTTAGTCTGGAGAAGAGAAGACTGAGAGGGGACACGATCACAGGTTTCAAATACATAAAAGGTTGTTACAAGGAGGATTGTTCTTCTTAACCTCTGAGGATCAGACAAGAAGCAATAGGCTTAAATTTCAGTAAGGGCGGTTTAGGTTGGACATTAGGAAAAACTTCCTAACTGTCAGAGTGGTTATGCACTGGAATAAATTACTTAGGGAGGTTGTGGAATCTCCATCATCGGGGATTTTTAAGAGCAGGCTGGACAAACACCTGTCAGGGATAGTCTAAATAATACTTAGACCTGCCTTGAGTGCAGGGGACTGGACTAGATGATCTCTCAAGGTCCCTTCCAGTTCTCATTGTCCCCAAGGCAGCTGTCTCAGATTTACAAAGTTGTTTGATGCTCCAGCCTTTATATAGTCTCTCCTGGGAGTGCCCTTTTCATCGGCTGGGCCCAGTTTTAGCTTTTGGCAAGCATGACCCCGGGGTTTCTGAGACTGGTCCTTCTTGCCGCAGCACACCTTGTTTCTTTCTGTGGCTCCCCAGTGAGTCCAAATGAGTAGATATGCCTCATAGAGACTGTGAGCAAAAGACTGACCCACTGCGTCAGACCAATGGTCCATCTACCTCAGTGGCCAATGCCAGGTGCTTCAGAGGGAATGAACAGAACAGGTAATCATCAAGTGATCCATCTCCTGTCACCCATTCCCAGCTTCTGGCAAACAGAGGTTAGAGACACCATCACTGCCAATCCTGCCTGTGACACTGGCAGACGAGGTGTTAGCTCTTGCAAAAGCGCCCATGTCTTAATTGAACATGGACAAATGCATAGCTGGAATCAGTCTGACTCACCTGTGTTAATATTGTTAAAACAGGTATTAGAATGACAAGAATGTGTTTAGACTTTATTGAATGCTTTATTGAGTTGCCGCCTGGGTTAATATCTGACTAGTTGCATTGTGAGCCTCTGTGGTTATGTAAATCACCAGACAGGAGAGAGACTTTACCTAGGTGAAGTGCTGATTGGCAACAGAATGCATTACACCCTGACTGGCAGGAGAGTTCCATCAACAGCAGATAGATTATTATGGGATGTTAAAGAAGACAAACGACTGCTGTTCTACTCTTGACTTCCCATTAGCTGAGTTCCCAGCAGCTCAGAGCACATGGCAGGAAGGGGATAAAAAAACCCCACACAGAATGAATTGATTATCTGTATTCTGCTTGGACTCTGGGGGGCAAAGTTTCTAGGCATAAGCAAGAGATCCCCAGCTGCTTAGCCTGCATTAGTCCTAAAGGATATGTAGAGCTTGCTTATTAAAGAAGCTTCTATTACCTTTTGAAATTTAAGACTGTAACTCGTCTGCATCTGCTTTAACCTGCTTTAACTTTCTAAACAACTCTCGTTTCCTTTTAAATAAATCTCAATACAGGTTATTACAGGACTGGCTACAAGTGTTATCTTTGTTGTGAGATCTAAGATTCAATTGACCTAAGGAAGTGACTGGTCCTTTGGGATTGGCAGTAACCTGAACATTGCTGTGATTCGTGGTGTAAGGCAGTGGTTCTCAACCAGGGGTTTGAGGCCCCCTGAGGGGGCATGAGCAGGTATTGGGCGGCTGCCAAGCAAGGCCAGTACTAGACTCACCGAGGCCCAGGGCAGAAAGCTCAAGTCCCAGCGTTTGGAGCTGAAGTCCAGGCCCCTGAACCCCACCACCCAGGGCTGAAGCCAAAGCCTAAGCAATGTAGCTTTGTGGGGGCCCCTTTAGCATGGGGCCCCAGGCAGTTGCCTTGCTTGATACCTCCTACCACCAGCTTCGGCTTGTATATACAGAAAACCAGTTATCGTGGCCCACGTGAGCCGTGGAGTTTTTATAGCATTTTGGGGGGGCCTCAGAAAGAAAAGGTTGAGAACCCCTGGTGTAAGGCAGTGGTCCCCAACCTTTTTCGTCTGGCAGGCGCCAGACGACGAGCCATGGAGGACCGGGCCAGCGGAAGAGCATCCGCCGAAATGCCGCCGACAAGCAGCAATGTCAATACGCGTCGCCGCCACAATGCTGCCAATAAGCATCATCATCCAGAGGCACCGACACCTCTGGATGATTATGCTTGTCGGCAGCATTTCGGCAGATGCTTATCCGCCGGCCAGTACGTGGGCGCACTTAGATGCCCCGGCGGGCGCCATGGGGCCTGCGGGCACTGGGCTGGGGATGTGACGAACTGGGACTGTTCTTACTGTGGGCTTTGGGGAATGCTGACAGGGGAGTGCGGCTAGGATAGTCTGCACTGGGGGATGGGAGACTGACCGAGGGAGAATACCTGAGCATGTAACATGAGAACCCAGGAAGGGGTTAGAGGCCAGGTGACACCTTTGCCCGGGAAACTGAACAAAGGCTGTGGGAGGGTTCACTGAAGGGAGAGTGAGAGGAGGTAGCTGGTGGAATGGCTGGGAGACAGACAGGGCTCTAACCTCCCAAGGGGGCTGGGGTGCCCTGAGACCCCAAGATGGACCCAACTGAGGTGGGGGGTCCTGTTGTCTGTGCCTGCAAGACCTGTCTTGGGCTGTATTCCTGTCATCCAAATAAACCTTCTGCTTTACTGGCTGGCTGAGAGTCATGGTGAATCCCAGGAAGCCGGGGGTGCAGGGCCCTGAGTCCCCCATACTCCGCGACAACTGGTGGCAGAGGTGGGATCTACTGCACCCTGTGGACGGCGCTTCCTGCAGTAAGTGACTGGGGAGCAGTAAAACGAAGGGGGATTGATGGGGACCAGGCATGCTGAAGAGTCAGAGAGACGATTATCACCCCTGGGAGTGTGTGACCAGCGAGAAGGACTTTTGCAGTAACAGGGTCCCCCGGGGGATCGCAGCGAGTGGTCCCAGGGGCGGAGGAGTCTGCAGCTCGACTCTGGCAGAGAGGTGGTGACCTCGAGAAGGGCTGGCACACTAGGGGTCTCCCTGGAAACTGTGGGGAGTGGTGAGCACCCAGGCCTGTGAGTGGCTGCCGGAAGATGTATGCCAAGCGGCTTAAGAGTGACCTGGTGGAGCTGTGCAAGCATAGGGGGCTGTGCAGTGGGAGGCTCACCAAAGAACAGCTCATTGCCCAGCTGGAGGAGGGAGATCGCGCGAATGAACTGATTCCTGTCTCTGAGGGAAGCAGCCTGGCAGATGCAGCGCAGGCCCCAGTGTCTGTCCTAGCTGGGAGTGGTCAGCCGGCTGCTGAGAGCTTCCTGAGACCCCCCCTTCCTATGCCTAGGGGAAGGGCGGGGAGGAGCCCAGCAAATACCCAGGGCGCGGTGACTCCCCCAGCCAGCAGAGGATCCTCCTGGTGATGCGCAGCATCCGTGGAGCGGAAGTGGCTGGAATGGGAGAAAGAGCTAAAACTGAGAGAGCTGGAGGATCGTGAACAACAGAGACAGCATGAACGGGAGGAGGGAGAGAAACAGAGGCATCATGAACTGGAACTGGCCAGGCTGAGGGGCTGTGAGCCCCCGGCTGCGGTGAGTGAGGGGGGACCCAGGACTGCACGGAGCTTTGATAAGTGCATCCTGGCCCCACGTAAGGAGGGGGAGGACATGGAGGACTTCCTGGATGCCTTTGAGACGGCCTGCAAGCTGCACCAGGTTGATCCTGCGGACAGACTCCGGGTTCTAACCCCCTTACTGGACCCCAAAGCCATGGCATTGTACCGCCAACTGGAAGAGGCGGAGAAAGGGGACTACAAACTATTCAAAAAGGCCCTGCTACGTGAGTTTGGGCTGACTCCTGAGATGTACCGGGAAAGGTTCCGGAGTCAGGATAAAACCCCTGAGATCTCATATCTGCAACTAGCCGTCCGCATGGAGGGATGCGCCAGCAAGTGGGCAGATGGGGCCCAGATGAAGGAGGACCTGGTTAAACTGCTGGTACTGGAGCAACTGTATGAGCGGTGCCCATCCGACCTGAGGCTGTGGTTGAGGGACAAAAAACCAGAGAACCCGCGACATGCAGGCCGGCTGGCCGATGAGTTTGAGCCGGTCAGGAGATAACAGGGAGGAGTCCCAAAGGAACAGTCCCACCACAACGCAGAGAGAGAGTCACCATGGGACCTCCCAGCGGGAAAATACGGAAAAACCCCATCAAAGGGGAACATCCGGCGTCAGGGCCATCCGACCCACTCGAGGGGACCCATAGGACATGGGCTGCTATCACTGTGGCCAGAGAGATCACATACGGGCCCAGTGCCCCAGGCTCAGGGATAGACTGAGCAGACCGAACCCACAGAGGGTTGACTGGGTAGAGACCCGGCCGGGCGAGAGGCAGCATTCCCAGGGAAGGGGGGCTGGCAGAGTACCACTTGCTAAAGAGGGAGGAGAGCTCCAGGCCAGCTCCTCTGGGAGGCTGGATGGTCCAGACTCAGGGTTTTTGGTTTATACGGTGGGCGCGGGGCTGTCCCTCCGGAGAGAGTACCTTGTTCCCCTGGAGGTGGATGGGAGGAAGGTCAATGGATACTGGGATACGGGCGCAGAGGTGACGCTGGCCCGGCCCGAGGTGGTGGCCCCAGATCAGGTGGTGCCCAACACCTACCTGACCCTGACGGGGGTGGGCGGGACACCAGTCAAAGTGCCCGTGGCGAGGGTACACCTGAAGTAGGGGGTCAAGGAGGGCCCCAAGGATGTGGGGGTACACCCGTATTTGCCCACTGAGGTGTTGATGGGGGGGGACCTGGAGGACTGGCCAAGCAACCCCCAGCGTGCCCTGGTTGTGACCCGGAGTCAGAGCCGGCGAGGGGCACTACGCCCTGACCTTGGGGAGGGTGCCTTGCCCAAGGCGCAGGACCCTAACCTGGTGGGGAGGGAACACCCAGGGACACGGCTCAGGGAGGCTGCAGCTTCAGACCCAGCCGTCGAGAAAGAGCAGGTAGCCATCCTTCTCCCAGCTGCTGAGTTCCAGGCCAAGTTGCAGAAAGATCCCTCCTTGCAGAAGATAAGGGACCTGGCCGACCTCAGTGCGGTACAGACCATGGGGAGAGGTGGCCGGAAAAAGTTCCTGTGGGAGAAGGGGTTCCTGTACCGAGAATGGGCACCCCCAGGGAAAGTGGATTCGGGGGGAATCAGGAGGCAGCTGGTGGTACCCCAGAAGTATCACCGCCAGCTGCTGTACCGGGCCCATGACACCCCCCTCTCAGGGCACCAGGGAACCTGGCGTACCCAGCAGAGGCTACTACGGAGCTTTTACTGGCCTGGGGTCTTTGCTACTGTCTGACAGTACTGCCGATCCTGTGACCCCTGTCAGAGGCGGAGGAAGGCCCGGGACAAGGGGAAAATGGCTTTAGGACCCTTGCCCAGCATAGAGGAGCCTTTCCGGAGGGTGACCAAGGTTAAAAGGGGGGCTCTGAACCAAGAGAGCCCGAATCACCGACCTCCAGACTGGAACGCTGGGAGAAGACCCCAGCCCAGTTGGAACCCCAGGGGTATTGGGGTGGGAAAAGGGCACAGGCCGCATAAACCTTCCCACATGCGAACTACGAGTGCCACCGAGCACCCCCGACCTAAGGGGGGGCGTGAAACTGGAGAGGCCTGATGTAATTCTCACCACGGAATGGGACGGATGCTGGGGCATCCATGGGAATGGGGGTAGATTCGAACTTCCCCGGGTCACTGGTTAAAGTGACCCCGCTCAGTTCGGTCTCGAAGGGGGGAGAGATGTGACGAACTGGGACTGTTCTTACTGTGGGCTTTGAATGCTGACAGGGGAGTGTGGCTAGGATAGTCTGCATTGGGGGATGGGAGACTGACCAAGGGAGAATACCTGAGCATGTAACATGAGAACCCAGGAAGGGGTTAGAGGCCAGGTGACACCTTTGCCCAGGAAACTGAACAAAGGCTGTGGGAGGGGTCGCTGAAGGGAGAGTGAGAGGAGGTAGCTGGTGGAATGGCTGGGAGGCAGACAGGGCTCTGACCTCCCCAGGGGGCTGGAGTGCCCTGAGACCCCAAGATGGACCCAACTGAGAGGGGGGGGTCCTGTTGTCTGTGCCTGCAAGACCTGTCTTGGGCTGTATTTCTGTCGTCTAAATAAACCTGCTTTACTGGCTGGCTGAGAGTCATGGTGAATCGCAGGAGGTCGGGGGTGCAGGGCCCTGAGTCCCCCATACTCCGCGACACCCTGGTGTAAGGGACCATCTGTCACAAAGGTTGGCTCACCTCCATTGTGAGATATATGGGATGACCCAATGGGACGGTCTGTGATTCCATGTTAATGCTGTTACACTGTATACTTGGTTGGTGAAATCTACATATAGACCTCACAACCAATTTGGGGTTTGTTCCCTGCTTCTTCCCAGTCTGCCTCAGGCTGATGCTCATGCTCTCGAGTCACTGAAGACAGCAAAAACAATGAGGAGTCTTTGTGGCACATTAGAGACTAAAATTTATTTGGGCATAAGCTTCTGGGGGCTAGAAACCACTTTATCAGATGCATGGAGTGAAAAAATACAGGAGCAGGTATAAATACATGAAAGGATGGGGGAACTTTACCAAGTGTGAGGTCAGTCTAAGAAGATAAATCAATTAACAGCAGGATACCAAGGGAGGAAAAACTACTATTGAAGTGGTAAGAGAGCGGCCCATTACAGACAGTTAACAAGAAGGTGTGCCTAACAGTAGGGAGAAATTAGTATTGGGGAAATTAGGTTTAGGTTTTGTAATGATCCAACCACTCCCAGTCTTTATTCAGGCCTAATCTGATTGTATCCCATTTGCAAATTAATTGCAGTTCTGCAGCTTCACATTAGAGTCTGTTTTTGAAGTTTTTTTGTTGAAGAATTGCCACTTTTAAGTCTGTTATTGAATGACCAGAGAGAGTGAAGTGTTCTCCTACTGGTTTTTGAATGTTATGATTCCTGATGTCAGATTTGTGTCCATTTATTCTTTTGCATAGAGACTGTCCGGTTTAGCCAATGTATATGGCAGAGGGGCATTGCTGAAAACAGTGTTAGAGACTTAGGGGTGCTATGCCACCAGCAGCAATGCAAAACAGGCTTTACAGTGACAGTGTGGGCCAAATGGTCTATGGACTCAATCAAGCTCCAGTTCGCCTCCAGTGAACATCAGCATCCCAGCAACCTTCAAGGAGGGTCAAGGCTTCCACTCCTTCAGTGATGATGGATCTCCAGCATAGCATCACCCATGCCCCATGACCCGCTCTATCTCCTGAGACAGAGGTGAGTGAGAGAGGGTGCACAACAGATCCTGGGGGGTAGGGAAAGGGATAACAAAATACACCTTCTGGGCATCACCCCTCAGGAAGTGAAGGTGACAGGCATTGTGGTGGGAGTAAAGGGGGAGGGGAGGGAGTGGGAGGAGGAGGGAGCAGCACCCTCAAAGGCAATGTTGCCAGTGGGTCACCCCACCACATCAGGCATGGGGCTGATAGGGGGCCATTCCCTGGGCACCTGTGAAGGGCTATATAAACCCCACACTGGCACAGAAGTGGTTAAATTGCTGCTTTAGTCTGGACTGGCACAGCTCCACCACAACAGAAAACCATGCCAGGACTGGAGCAGGAGTGAACAGGAGAGACCTACTCTACTCAGATGGGGGCAACCCTGGGAAGGGAACAGTCTGTGGAGCATCTCCAGCCCCAAAGAGCAGGCTGGCAGCATTTGGGGCTCTGGGCTTCACTGAGGGAGGGTGGGGATCCCCGGAGCTCAAAGGGGGAGCAGGTTGAAACTTGCGCTGGAGACCCAGTAAAATCTGAAGGGCCCCCAGAAGTAAGAGAAGCCCATAGCCTGATGGGAGCTGTCCACATTCACCACCACCACCCCGTTTCTTTCTTTCATTCCTTTATTTACCCTTGTTTGCCAACAGTCAGCTCTTTTACTGTTTCACTTGGTAACCCAAGAGAGTAAGAAAGTACCCCGAGACCTCAGTCAGAGAGTTGAGCCCTGACACACTAGAACGACATGCCCCTGTAGCACCCCTGGGGCAGGGGGCAATTGGACTCACAGAGCTGCACCACAGAAGGCCTGAGGCCCAGCAGTTGGGCACCAGTTTGATGGGCTGGATGACCTCTCACTGGGGGCTGCTAGCAGCCTGGCGCATGGAGTAGATATGAGGTGGCTTGGAGAGCAGGAAGCAGGGCAGCGTCCCAAACAGCACACTGAGAAGGGAAATGGAGAGGGGACATGGGGCACTGCAGTGAACTCAGCACCTGTCCTGAAGGCCACTGGCAGAAAGTCATCCTCTCCCTGGCCTATGGGGGTTAGACAGTGACAGATCCCTTGGCAAAGGGTCACTTGGTCTTTGCCAGCAGCTCTCACCTGAGACCTGACAAACCCATCACACCAAACACATCTCTTGAAGATGATCATGTGAGAGATCTACAGAAAGCTCATAAATGGTTAAGACTCATAATAACTGAGAGATCAACGTATGGGTCATATGTACAGAACAAAGCATTTATATTGAAAATCTACTTTATGGACTTGGAATGGAAAAATCAATCACCGAGAGGTAACGGGCCCCGGGATTGGCCCATCCACCCAAGAGGGAGTCATCACTTCTCACTAGTCAGCTGGCAAGGTAACACAAGGCTCAAGTGACCAGCCTTGCTCCCTCCCAAACTATCCATGGAAAACCATCAGGGCACCACCAGACAACTGAAACTGGGGTCGGGGGTGGGGGGTGGGGGAGGAGCTGAAGGTAACACAAATTTCATCATCCCCAAATCCAAAATAGGAATCGTTTAAAGCTACATGTTACACATCTATGGTATGGAGGGGCAGGCCAGAGTGTATAGGGGAGGGAGCCTGTTTGGAGGAGAGACAGACTGGGCAGAGCTAGGGCATGGCTGGACCAGGAGCAGAAGGCCCAGCTGGAGGTAGCAGTGAGGGGGCCCAGCTCAGGCTACATTACCAAGGTGGCATGCGCCAGACCATATGCTGCTGCCTGTAAAACGTGTGTGCAGCAGCCTAGGACAGGAAACAGCTACTGGCTTTTACAGTGCTAAGAAAGGGCTGGAGGGGATGGACAGGAAGGGGAGGTTGAATGGGAAATGGTGGCAAAAGGTGGAGAAGGAAAGGGACACAAACACCAGTCTTCTCTGATGTACTTAGTTACTGGAACCACCATGTGATTAAACTGTCAAGATCTTGGGGCACAGACTATGTCAGAGATTTCTCTCAATGAGAAAAAGGGATCTGTTACCAACTGCCCATGACAAACACTTGAAAGAAGGGGAGGTGGAGCTGGAAATGGTGGCAGAAGGAGGAGGTGGAGAAGGAGAGAGACATTTGAAAGCATGACCATTGTTCCCATTCCACCATAATAAAAAGTACAGGAGAGGGGAGCAGCACTTCAGAATCACCGAGCAACTATGTGGAGAGAGCACTGGACAGGGACAATTCCTGGCTATGCCATGGGCCTGCTGGGTGACCTTGGGTAAGTCATTGCACTTCTCTGTGCCTCGGATTGCAAACTTGTGAGAGACCCACAACTGCCTATAGGGATGCTAATTCCTCCAGACAACATCACCGTGCAAAAAGCTAGGAAATTCACTCAAAAAAAAAAGATAATTCAGGATTTAAGGTTGCCCAGAGCTGTCTGGTGCCCCTCCAGAAGAGGGATCAGCAAAACTCAAACTTTTAATAATCAGGAAATGCAGAGATAAGGTACACACCAATGTAATCCTAATACTGACCAACATAAGCAATGACCCTTTATTTACTCCTACAACACATCTGTGTACACCGGCCATTTGAGATAGTGCCTATCACTAAAGTATTAGAGAAAATGACAACCACGGCACACAATAAAGCACTTTATCTTTGCTGAGACGGAATTTGGTTTTAGGTGAGCTGCGCTGTACAGGAGCTACTGACACCTGTTCTACACTCAGACACTGAGCCTGCTCGCCAGGAACAGCCACACATTTGGTTAATTGAACACCTCTTCACCCCTTTTTACAACTCTTTCATCCTTACAGAAGTTCCAGCTAACATTCTACATTCACTTACCCATCATTAAGCACACAGTCTGCTCTCAATCCTATCTCAGATGCTGACCATTGCCATGGCAAACAGTCCCCTGTTTCCTCCTGACAACATGCACAGCTCAGTGCAGAAATGATAAAGACTGGAAGCTCAAGATACACATACACTTCTTTCCTTTCGTTGCACACATGGGGGGGACTCAGACCCAGATCTTCTCATATCACAATCACACCTTGTCATAAACATAAAGCTAAGGGTAGCATAAAATCCCTCCTTTATCTGTAAGGGATTAAGAAGCTCAAATAACCTGGTTGGCACCTGACCAAAAGGACCAATAAGAAAAGAAGATACTTTCAAACCTTGGGCATGGGGGAGGGGAGGCGGAAGAAGGTTTTGTTTGTGCTCTGTTTGTTCTCTGTCTGGAAGAGAGAGGGACCAGGCAGAAAAAAAAATCTCCTAAAAACCTACCTGAAATGAGCATCTAAGATAACAAAAATTGTAAGTAAAGGCAAGGAAATATGTTAAATTATCTATTTTAGCTTGTGAATTTTCCCTATGCTAAGAGGTAATTTCATTCCTGTTTTGTAACTGGAAAGCAGAGTCAGAGGGGAATCCTCTGTGTTTTAAATTTTTTTATTTACCCTATAAAGTTACCTTCCATCCTGATTTTGCAGGTGTGATTCTCTTATTTTACTTTTTTTTTTTTAATAAAATTCTTCTTTTAAGAGCCTGATTGATTTTCAGCGTCCTAAAAACCCAGGGGTTTGGTCTGTGCTCACTTTGTAACCAATTGGTTGGTATATTATTCTCAAGCCTCCCTAGGAAAGGGGGTGAAGTGGCTTGGGGAAATATTTTGGGGAAACCGGAACCCCAAGTGGCCCTTTTTCCTGGATTCTTATTTAAAAATCACTTGGTGGTGGCAGCAATACCGTCCAAGGACAAGAAAAGTATTTGTGCCTTGGGGAAGTTTTAACCTAAGCTGATAGAAATAAGCTTAGGGGGTCTTTCATGCGGGTCCCCACAACTATACCCCAGAGTTCAGCATGGGGAGGGAACCTTGACATGGTGGCAGCACGGTGGGATCATTATGAACCCGAAGCACAGACCTCAGGATTTTAAAAGGACACATTTTTTCTTTTGGCTGCTTGAAAACCAGGGAGGTTTTTTTTTTAAAAAGGACACTTCTTTTAGCTGAGAGCAGCTGGATTTTTTCCCTTTGCCTGAGGGCAGAGTAGTTAAGTTCCTGCAAGGGAATTCACAAGCTTTTTTTTTTCCTCTCTCCCCTTTCTAGCTCTCAGGTTAGGCCAGGCTAAGTGCAGGAACGCTAGGATGATGGAAAGTGAGGTCCAAAAGAAACTAGAATTAGCCAGATTGGAAGCTGAAGAGAGACAGAAAGAACATGAAAGACATATGGCCTTAAAGCGCTTGAAGTTGGAAGTGGAGGAGAGGAAAGAAGCGAAACGCTTAGAGATGGAAATGGAGGCAAACCACTTTAAGGCAGAGGCAAAACGCTTAGATACAGAGTTAGAGCTGAAGCACTTAGATCTGGAAAGGGCTAAGCTGGGTCTATCAGATAACTAACAGTCCTTCTCCAGGTACCGCTCCACATTCCAAAAAATTCCCCACCTACAACTAGGTGATGATACAGAGGCCTTCTTAGAAAATTTTGAAAGTGCCTACCTTGGGTACAGCATTTTTACAGACCAGTATATGGTGGAGCTGAGGCCACAGCTCAGTGGACCCTTAGCAGAGGTGGCAGCTGAAATGCCTAAAGAACACATGAACAGCTATGAACTTTTTTTTAAAAAGGCCAGTATTAGAATGGGGCTTTGTAAACAACCTACAAAACACCCTCCAAACCTCTTTAGCCCTTGATAGAGAAAACCTAAAATATGCGCAGGAAGAGCAAAAGGCCTGGTATGATAAACATGCCAGAGAGCGTTCCTTCAAAGTAGGGGGACCAGGTCATGGTCTTAAAGGCGCTCCAGGCCCATAAGATGGAAGCATTTTGGGATGGGCCATTTACGGTCCAAGAGCACCTGGGAGCTGTTAACTATCTCATAGCATCCCCCACCTCAAACCTAAAGTATACCATGTTAACTCTCTAAAGCCCTTTTATTCCAGAGAATTAAAGGTTTTTCAGTTTACAGCCTAGGGAGAAGATGACGCTGAGTGGCCTGAAGGTGTCTACTATGAAGAAAAAAGTGACGGTGACGTGGAAGAGGTGAACCTCTCCATGGCCCTCGGATGTATGCAGTGACAGTAAATCAAGGAGCTCTGCACTCGCTTCATGTCGATGTTCTCAGCCACCCCAGGACGGACCCAACGGGCATACCACTCCATTGACACAGGTAATGCTCGCCCAATTAGAGCCCAACCTTACCGGGTGGCTCCTCAAGCCAAAACTGCTATAGAACAGGAGATCCAGAACATGCTACAGATGGGGGTAATCCCCCCCCCCCTCTAAAAGTGCATGGGCATCTCCAGTTGTTCTAGTTCCCAAACCAGATGGGGAAAATATGCTTTTGCGTGGACTACCATAAGATAAATGCTGTGATTCACCCAGACAACTATCCAATGCCACGCACAGATGAGCTATTGGAGAAACTGGGATGTGCCCAGTTCATCTCTACCTTAGACTTAACCAAGGGGTTCTGGCAAGTACCGCTAGATGAATTCACCAAGGAAAGGTCAGCCTTCATCACCCATGTAGGGCTGTATGAATTTAATGTGCTCCCTTTCAGGCTGCGAAATGCACCCACCACTTTCCAGAAACTTGTAGATAGTCTCCTAGTGGGATTGAGAGAATCTGCAGTCATCTACCAGTACAATGTCTATGCAGATGCCAATGGCTAACTGCCACTAGTATTGTCAAGTGTAGGCACCAAGTAACTTGTGCCTCTTCAATGGTGAGCTGGAGATAGAGCCAGCATCCTCTGCCCCTATTGAACAAGCGGGATTAGTGCTCTGTATCTCTGAGGAGAGCAAGGGTTTGAACTTCTTGTGGGAAGAATGGGAGGGGAATCAGTGCAAGGAGCCATATCTATCCGATGTTCAGATTTCCCTTGCCTCGGTGAGGTGGTGGTACTGGTCTCTGTGCTCGAGTGGCTGTTGGTACCAAGGTGGTCTTCAGAGGTCCCATATCAGGGCACAGAAGAGATCAGATCCATTTGGAGGTTGATCCTTGCTAGTGTCTGAATTCCCTTATTGATTGTTTGAGAAAGCATAGCTTAAGCTGAGTGTCCCGAGACTGCTGCTCGGTGTAACACGGTTCCTTTTCAACCAGGACAATCTGGCACATGGCTCTCACCAAGATAAAGACAGTTGCTGTGGCAGTCTGTAATAGGAATGAGTCCTTGGCAGAACAGACACTGTTTGAAACCAAAGGATTTTGAATGTACCATTTTAGGCCCAGACAGGGATGCACAGAGCTGAGGAAAAGTTTTAAATTTAAATCTTTTGTGGGGTTTTTTGGTAACTCAAATCAAAGAGGGAGCTATTTGAAGGGAATTAATCCCAATTTATGAGAGTAATTCTGCTAAGGGGTTTTGGGCGGACACAGCTTGTTCCATCTTACCGCCACAGGTGATAAGAGAAGAGAGGGATAGTTGCAGCTGCTCTGCCCTTAAAGTAACATTCATGGCCAGGCATGGCCCAATTGACACTGCTATTCACAGATCCCAATCTCGTGCACATAACGTGCAGGTGCACCTAGACTGGGATTCACACAAACACATACGCTAAGAAGAAAGTTATGGTCTTTCTGCATACTGATGGAATCGTAGGGCACGACATCTCGAGTCACACTCTGAAGCTTCACAAATGCTGAATAGAAGCAATGTCAAGATTGAGCCCCATTCGACTTCCGTAAGGGATTTTCACTTAGCTGTGAAGGGGGTGATCATGACCCACTGGAAATTGTCAAAGAGAAATGAGCAAAGCTAATTTAAACCTGACTCCATCCACCCAAACGAGATCACATAAGCAGGTCAGCAGCACCATGTATTATTGCTTGCATTATATGAAAGTAGCTCCTACAGAACCCAACAGATGGGAAGATTAATGCAGAGACAATGTCTAACATTTATTTTAGTCAAACTCAGAGGTAAAATGCCCATCTTTGCATAACCGACACAATGATACATAATTTCCATTTCACACTTATAAATCCTGAGATCCTTGCCTCTGCAGTCTTTGGACTGAGATTTTCCTTGAACACTTCAAAAACCCTGATATGTTCAGGGTTCTGTATATCAGCTTCCCTCCCTCCCCCATGCAGAAACTGGCACAACACAGATGCTGACAAGCTCAGGATAGTTCAGCCAGCACAAATTTCAGTCATGGGATTTCTGACGGGCTAGTTAACATGCTTATCTGATGCTCAGTATGTTCTGTTCACACAGCTTTTACCTTTCTCATGCTCTTGACTGCACTATGAATTTATGTTCTCTCACAAAGGGGTTTCGTTTTTTAAATCGCTTTGGTTAAGAGACAATTGCATTCATCTATTTGAGTGCTGCCAACTCTTGTGATTATGATGAACCTCCACGTTCTTAAAGCCCCAGCTCCTGGAGTCATGGGATTGTGAGAATCTCAGCTTCCATGCAAGTAACAATTTTAAAAAGTGAATCCTACATTTGCAAAAGCCCAGAAGGCAATTTTTTTCTTATTATTTTGGGGAACGGATTCATTTTTGAATGCTTGGGATTGACAGTGCTGCTACTCTATAGCAGTGGGAGAATATGTATTAGGCGATTTCTTGGCCACTAGGAAAAGTGGTGCAATTGCTCACTTCCATTTAGGTAATCTCTAAGTTAACTGAATTTGCCATTAACAATTGCACTTAAGCCACGTCTACACTAGCAAGTTTACAGCGGCACAGCTGTACCAATGCAGCTGCGCCACTGTAAAATCATTCGTGTAGCTGCTCTTTGCCGATGAGAAAGAGCTCTCCCATCACCATAATAAAACCACTTCCAAGAGTTTCAGTAACTATGTTGGCTGGAGAAGCTCTCCTGCCGACACAGCGCGATGCATGCTACCATTTAGACTGGTGAAACTTGTCGTTCAGGGCGGTGTTTTTTTCCTACACTCCTGAGTGACATAAGTTTTGCTGACATAAGCGGTAGCCTCGACATGGCCTAAATTCCCCTCCCTATCTTGCATGCCACCATTTATCCCTTTTGCTTCCTTCCACCCAGCAATGCCCAGCTCCAGCATCCTTAGGCCATGCCCAGCTTTCAAATCATTCTTTACACATATGGCAGAAGGATGGGGGCTTATCACTAGCCTGGTATGTTACATCCCCTCTCCTCTCTCCCACATCTGCCTCAGGCTATGTCTACACTGCCAAGTTTTTTCGCCAAAAGTTAGACCACTTTTATTAAACCGCTTTAATTAAACTGCTGTTGTATGTCCACACTGTGCTCCTTGTGTCACTGGAGCCAGAGCCGTCCCTTGAGTAGGGCAAATCGGGGCAACCGCCCCGTGCTCTGATAAAATAGGAACTGTCCCAATATTTAGCCCTTTGTACATCGGTCAGGACGTGGGACAATCAGGATGCCATTTGTCCCAATATTCAGGTGAGGTGGGAGGGTGAGCGGGGTGAAGAGGCGAGTGGCAGGTAGGCAGGCGGAAGGGGAATAAGGAGGGGGAGGGGTGGGTGGCCGGATGGCGAGGAGGAGAACGGCAGACTAGTGGAGTGCTGGACAGGTGGCGAGGAAACTAACGGGGAGGCGAGAGTCAGCCAGGCGGGTGAGGAGACGAGCGGCAGGCAGGTGTGCGGACAGCGAGGAGGAGAGCAGCAGGTGAGGAGGCAAGGGATGGCCCGGCGGCCAGCAAGGAGGCTGATTTGTCCTAGGCCTGGCACCCCCCTAGGGACAGCCCTGGCTGGAGCGCATCCACACTAGCAGCTCTTGCAACGACAAAGAAAGCAGTACACTATGATCGCTATCCCACTGTGCAACTGGCTGCAGGGTGCTTTGGGAACGGTTGCAATGCCTCATGGGGCAGGTACAGCATCTCATGATGTAGGTTTCTCAATCCCATTATTCCATGGGCATCCTACTAGATTGCCAGCCACTTTTTAACTGAAGTGCGGGGGGGAGGGGAAGGGAGGGGAGGGGAGGAAGAGAGTGTGTGATGGAGTGTGTGTGCATGAAGGGGGAGAGACAGACAGTGTGTGCTGGGGGAGATTGAGTGTCCTGCCCCGCCCCAGTTCACCTCCGCTCCACTTCCTCCCCTGAGCGTGCCGTGGCTCTGCTTTTCCCCCGCCCCAGCGCTTCCCGCCTGGGAAACAGCTGATTCGCAGCAGCAAGCACTGGGAGGGGAGGGGGAACGCGGCATGCTTGGGGAAGAGACGGGCCCGGGATTTGGGGAAGGGGTTGTGATGGGGGCGGGACAGAGTGGGGCTAGGGGTGAGCACCCACCGGTGCCTGGAAAAGTTGGCGCCTATGGTTGTGTACTAAGTTCAGACAGCTGCCAAAAGCAAACTGTCCTGAGGCAGGGGGAAACCCCTGACACCAGCCCCTGGCTCCCTCTCTGGCTCTGCACAGCATGTCTCTCTCTCTCTCTCTCTCTCACACACACACACACACACACACACACGCCTGCCTGCCTCTGTGTACGTACTGTGGCAGACAAGCAGGAACATTCCATGTTAAAGATTTGCTCTATGATTCCAGGAGCAGCACAGCACGCCAGCTGTCAGAAGGGAAGAGACACATGCCTGCAAGACTGCAGAGTTCAAAACAATGAGCAGCGCGGTCACTGCAGGCATTGTGGGACATCTCCAGAGGACAATGACAGTGATAAAAACAAACAAGGTGTTTACACCGGCACTTTGGGAATAAAACCTTTGCGCAAAAAGCCTTATCACTCTCATGGAGATGGTCTGATTACAGCGCTGCAACGCAGGAGTTTCGTCGCAAAAGGTGGCTTTGCAGCGCGTACACTTCTGCGGTTTCATTGCCAAAAGCTGCCTTCTAGCAAAAAAACTTGGCCGTGTAAACCAGGCCTTAGTCTTTGCAGAGTATGAGCTCTCTAGGGCAGAGAGCTCATCTCCGTCTGTGTTTGGAAAGTCCCTGGCACGGTTGGGTACTACCACAATCTAAATGATAACACTCTCCTCCAAAGTGTGGCAGGTTTTTCCATACTGCACCTACTTCTACAGACTAGAGATTCAACCTACAAGAACTGTTTACCTACTAAAACTTTTCATATGGAGCATATTCACTGTGTGGTAAAACAACAGTTGTTTTATATCTTTCCAAGTCAGGTGGGAGTTTTACCTGCCACTTATGACATGTTACAATATCCACTGTAAGGGAAGTCTTTTCACAACCTCATTTAAATATCATTTAGCCAGTAAGAGAGACCCCAAGTCTGAGATTTGAGTTGACTGAATCGCTCCCACCCTGTCAACATCTGTACTTTGTGCCAGTGCTACAGGAGAAAGCTGACAGGGAGAGCCCAGAGTATCGCCAATATTTCAACTACAAGAATCATTTGAAATCCCATTCCCTTTTGGAACTTCTCTCTGCTTTCCATTCCCAGCATCCCCACTGACCGCTTTCAAACACTTCCATACTAATTACCATATATGGACCATTAACCATTTAGTTATGATACTACAGTTCTCAGTGTACCACAAAGTGGTGTGAGAGCAGAGACCACTGAGGCCCTTAGAGCACCAAAGCCATTTGATCATACCTGAGGGCAGGTAGCTTTGGAAAATATCGATTTGCTGAATATCTAATGTTTATCCAGACATACACAGGCTAGACTTTCCTCCTACTCTGACGCAACCCCGATGTGACTCAGCATTTTGTGTTTCTGATATTAGTTTTAAAAGAGCAATAGTGTTTCTAGCACTGTTGGAAGAGTCTTTGGATGTAGATTTCAGTAACATACTAAATGTAATCATAATGCCTAGAAACTAATACTTGTTGCAGATTTATACTTCATTCCTGGGCCTAATTCAGAAAAGTGCTAAACATTCACAATCCCCCAAGAGCGAATAGTAGTGGATGCCGGGCACCTCTCTGGATCAGGCCTTTGTGTGATTGTATGACCTCCAGTTCAATCACAAAACCTCAGTGCCAAGGAGTACAGGGTATACTTAGAACAAAGACTTCAATGGAACCCTTAAAAGGAAACAAATTTAATTACACTAAAGGCCATTTAAAAGTACTGCTATGGGAATGAAGAAGTTAAAAAGTTTTAGTAAATCAGGATTACCCATTTAACATACTCCCATTATACCTTATCTCTAATGTACTGTAGTTAAAATCCCAAAGCAAAGAAGATTGAAAGTACTCCGCAAACAGAGATTAAATCAAAAGCCTTTCTGCTTCAGAAGTAAGTTTTAGCTGGCTCCTCGAGATCACAGTAGCATACCTAACCACAGAAAGTAAACAACCAAAAACAGAGTCTTTACAGAGTAAATACCAACCAGTTTGACTTTCAAGAACCCACACACAAAACATAATTCACACGATACAGCACTAGAAAGAGACTGATTCCCTAGTGCATCAAATGAAACTTTACACTTCCTGCCACGACCGTTTATTCTGTCAGCCAATCCAAGCTCACTCACACTTTCAGCAGACCAAAACCCAAAGGCAGCATGCAGTTTTCAGGCCTCTGGAGCGCGAACAGCTCCAAACTCACCACCACACAGGTCAAAAAGTGAAGTGACTAATTAACTTCCTTTGCATCAACAAGACATTCATTTAGCAAACAAGGCCACTAGACTTTTTTCCTTCAGAAGTTTCATCATCCCTACCACTACTAAACCAAGTGCCAACACGGATTCTGCTCTACAGAAGCTTTTATACTGCGCTCATTGCCATAGGATCTGAGCATCTTCCAATAAGTGTGTTAAGCAACATGACTATACATCTGTCATGTGGTTGTTCGCTCTTCCTCTCCCCAGAAGAAAGTGTGTGCAGTGGAGTGTTGTTTTGGTAGGAGTTTTCTTTTAAGTAACCAAATATACCTTTTGCTATAGATTTACATTAGAGAAGGCAAGGTCAAGAAATGCACCTGGCACTTCACACAAAACGCTGTGCAGTTTGTGACAATTCTTAGTTCCTGGGGGAGCTCATTTCCCAATCTTGGGCCACTCCTGGAGAAGATTCCGTCTTCCGCACAGATTATCTTTATACTCTTACGGTTGAGAATTCCGGTGTGCCACAGGAAAGCAGTTGTCAACCATGGCCTTTGGCCTAGAGCTTTAGACAATCTTTTCAATACCCTGGGCCCAGGCTGTGTAACACTTTCAAGGTTCAATGGCAAACAAATGTTAATGCAGAGTTAAGATTGCTTGGCAGTATATCGTCCTCTTGCAGCATACCGAAATGAGCAAAACTCAAACTTCTGAGAACCAAGAAATGCACAGTTAAGATTCAAAGGGAGCCCCATTAATTTTGTTAGGCCCAGGTTAGGATCCAATGGGGAAACAAATACTTGCACCTGAAGCTATAATCTGTCCAACCCTTTTAGAAATCTGATAGTTATGGGGTTGGAAAAAAAAAGTGAGCACTCACCCACTGGAGGGAGGAATGCTGCAATGGCTGCCAAATGTACTTTAATGGAACTAACTGTCAGGCCTTGATGTTTTAGGTGCAACAAATAATCCAAAATGTGGTTAATAGAAGCATGCACTGGAGACACATTCCTCTGCTGAGATCAAATAGAGAAACGTTTCCATTTGGCCAGGTAAGCATGCCTAATTGAAGCTTTCGGCTGTTCAGAAGCACCTCCTTCATATCTTTCAAGCAACTCATTTCTACTGGTGTTAGCCACAAAGCATCGCCGCTGTTAAGTGGAGGGTCTGCAGATCTCTTCCCTTGAATGTGTAAAACTGCTGCCATCCTTTTAAGCAGTTCTTAGTGAGCCTTGTTATCTTCTTGTGGTCAAGAAAAGTTCACCACCTCATCTGGTGATGAGGAACACAAACAAAACAGGACACTGAGGCAATGGCTAGTCTGCCTCTTGTAGCGGAGGAGCTGTCTGAACATCTTCCAGTTGCTCAGTCCTGGTCAGAGAATGTTGTCTGCAGTGCAGATGATCTTTGATGAAGCCAGCTCAGACAAGTGAGGAGAAGTCCTAGCAGCAGGAGAGATACCCCACTGTGTCCAGAATAGCCACTGACATGGTGATGGAAAGTCCCATGGTTACACAGGCCATTGCCCCTTGAGATGTGCCCACTGCTGGGACATCCACAGACCCCCACGGGGCTCTGATGCAGGGAAGGCTTCCCACCTGGTGTGGGACACAATAGGACCCATTTCCAGATCCAACGAAGATGACTCAATCATGCTATAATGGTGGAGCAGAACCCTGTGGACAGGAGGCCAGTAAGCCAAACCCAGAAATGGTGGCAACAGGGATATTAACGGTGGCAAGCCCCTAGAATGTACAGGCCTCCTAGGCACCAGAAGTAGCATCAGTACTGTATGCTTTTGCAGAGGTGGTGTAGGGACCAGTTTCCAGTGAGGGCTGAAACCCTTCCTGAATCACAAGGGACACTGGTACCAAGAGGTTCCGTAATTCTCTAGCGGCGGTGTACCCTTCTGGTGTAGTCAATATCGAAATTGGATCTTGGGTCCGACACAGACACTTCAGGAATCTGCCTCAACAGATCTGGCACAGGTTCTGGGCTTGACAAACCCCCTTTTGCAGCAGATGAGCATGCTGGAGAATGCTTCCCTTCAGGGTCCCTCTCAGAATTCTTGCTTTTAGATGGCCTGGGTATCGAAGGTCTTTCTGGACAACATACCATGTCCTTGGCAGATCTGGGTCTCTTCATCAGTTCTAGAGATACAGAACACAGTGCCAAGGCCTCTCAGGAGGTACACTCTGTACAGATGGAGCCGAACTTGGAGCGCACTCTGAGCCCAACAGCTCCAATGGAGGGCCAAGTGCTGCCTCCATAAGGAAATATTTAAGTCTCACAGCTCTGTTTTTTTTGAGTGAGGTTTAAAATGTCTATAAAAGGTGATATTTCTCACTGATGTGAAACTCCCCCAACATTTTAGGAAGCTGGGGTGTGGGTCACTGACCGACACTGGCCTGGCACACAGCTAGCAGGACTTAAAACAGGAGGTTTAAAAACAAACAAAAGGAACTATTTCTTCACACAACACACAGTCAACCTGTGAAACTCTTTGCCAGAGGATGTTGTGAAGGCCAAGACTATAACAGGTATGACAAAGTTCCTCTATCTTGGTGGGTCCTGCGCTTATTGGCAGATTTTCTTGCCTCAGAGATTCACCATGTGGGTTGGGGAACAGCCCAGAGACCTTCCCCTCTGGAAGAACCCACAATCCAGGTGAATTGGGAGGTTTGGGGGGAAACCGGGCCCGCCCTCTACTCCGGGTTCCAGCCCAGGGCTTTGTGGACTGCAGCTGTCTATAGTGCCTCCTGTAACAGCTGCATGACAACTACAACTCCCTGGGCTACTTCCCCATGGCCTCCTCCAAACACCTTCCTTATTCTCACCACAGGACCTTCCTCCTGGTGTCTGGTAACGCTGGTGCTCCTCAGTCCTCCAGCAGCAAACCCTCTCACGCTCAGCTCCTTGCTCCCAGCTTCTCACACTCTCACCACAAACTGAAGTGAGCTCCTTTTTAAAACCCAGGTGCCCTGATTAGCCTGCCTTAATTGATTATAGAAGCTTCTTCTTAATTGGCTCCAGATGTCCTAATTAGCTTGCCTGCCTTAACTGGTTCTAGCAGGTTCCTGATTACTCTAGTGCAGCCCCTGCTCTGGTCACTCAGGGAACAGAAAACTACTCATCTAGTGACCAGTATATTTGCCCTCTACCAGACTCCTGTACCCCACTGGTCTGGGTCTGTCACACAGGGTTCAAAAAAAGAACTAGATACATTCATGGAGGCTAGGTCCATCAATAGCTATTAGCCAAGATGGGCAGGGACGGTGTAACTGGCCTCTGTTTGCCAGAATCTGGGAATGGGCAACAGGGGGTGGATCACTTGATGATTACCTGTTCTGTCATTCCGTCTGAAGAACCTTGCATTGGCCACTGTGGGAAGACAGGGACCTGGGTTAGAGGGACCTATTGTCTGAAGTATGGCCATTTTTATGACAAACCCCAGAGAGAGAGAGAGAGAGAGAGAGAGAGAGAGAGAGAGAGAGAGATGACTCTGCCAGTTCTGGACCAGAGAATCAAATTTGGTCCAAAAGAGACCAAAAACTAAAACCTATCATTAACGAACTACTGAACAAGAAACAGACTTTATGCAAAGAGTGAGGGAAATAAACTGACAATAGCAAGACTTCCAATACCATCACTGATGGTAAGAAGAAACTGGGAGGGGTCAGGGGCAGCTCTGCCCTCTTATACCAGCATGCAGTGGCGTGCAGCAACAGAACACTCAAACCGCTTCAACCGGTATTAGGGAGGGGAAAAGTTCTCCAACAGCCATGCACGAATCTAAAGTGGAATGGACATGTGCAATCACTCAAAGAAGAATGTTTTTGTGTCATACAATATACCAGGGGTAGACAACCTATGGCAAGCGTGCCAAAGGCAGCACGCAAGCTCATTTTCAGTGGCACTCACACTGCCTGGGTCCTGGCCACCGGTCCCGGGGGCTCTGCATTTTAATTTAATTTTAAATTAAGCTTCTTAAACATTTTTAAAACCTTATTTACTTTACTTACAACATTAGTTTAGTTATATATTATAGACGTATAGAAAGAGACCTTCTAAAAAGGTTAAAGTGTATTACTGTCAGGCAAAACCTTAAATCAGAGTGAATAAATGAAGACTCTGCACACCACTTCTGAAAGGTTGCCGACCCCTGCAATACACATTTACTGGGTAGCCACACACCTGCCCATTTCCTGATTAATATTGTTCTGACTCAACAGCTTTCATATTGTCACTGTATTGATTATTCAAATGTTCAGCCAAATCAGAGAAAACTATTACACAGTTCCTGGACACACATTTCTGATGCTGTCCAAATCTGCTATCAGACATGGTTTGAGGTGTATACCAGGAATAAAAAAAAAAAACAAAAACAGATTATTTCCACCTGAGTGAATCACCATGAGGTCCAATAGATCACAACCTCTTAAGTCACCAGTTAGATGCCGCAGGGTGGGTAAAACATGATGCTAATGCAAGCCAACTCTCTTCACCCAGATCAGCCTGTAGCCAGCAATCCCCATGCCATGGCGTACTTCTTGCTCTCCTGCAAACTTCTGCAACCTCATGATCCAGGAATCACCAAGAATCCACATGCTGCCAACCCAGGCAGCGCACATCCTTTTCCCTCAGCGATCAACTTCCATGCTGTGTGTCTTTGGAAACACCACATTCATCTGTCCAGAGATCAGGAAGTAGCCAGGACACTACTACACCCAGAAGAGGCAAAAAGAAGGCAGGGGGAATTAAGGCAGAAGTTGACGCAGAGCCAAATACAGCAAAGGAGTGGGTCTGTTGGGGCAGCAATTTTTCCAGAGTCCCCCAGAGAATTAGCAGGTGCCATGCAAAACCTGAGATCAAAACTGACTGAGACCATTTTGACCTGCATCACAGCAACAGTTTGATCTCTACCTCGGCACAAAACCCCCCAAAACACACCAATTTTTTTTGAAAAATGGCTATTTTCCCCTCCCAGGTTATATCTCTGGAAACCCTAGTTCAAGTGACCCCAAGTTTGAATCACCAACCCTACTCTGCACTCCAACGAGTCACAGGTAATTTCAAGAAACCCAATGCAAGCATGCATATTTTAGAGCAGTCAGAAGTGTCCTTTAAAGAGGAAGTGAGGATGGGAAGGGCTCCTTTACGCATCCACTGACAGCATAGGAGGGTCTGAAAGGTGTGAAGTGGCACATTCGTTTCAATGTGATGTTCTCAGCATGCAAACACCCCACGGAGATGAATATAATCTAAAACATTAGATCTGAGACAGGTGAACTGCTCCATGCATCTCAATGTGTGTTCCCATCCACCTCCTGCTTTACAGTTTGTGATATGCATGAAGTATGCATGTTCTCAGCTCCCCATCCAAAGGGGCAGGACTTTTCCAGATGCTGGCTCAAATGAGGGGCAGGGAGAGAACCTCAATGTTAAGGCTCCACAGGTCTGGTGCCTTGCACAGCTCTGGAACAGTCCCTGGGAGAAGCCCTTTAGTGTATTAACCCCTTAGCCTCACTGCCTCCTCGGTCCGAACTTCAGAGCCTTCAGCACCCATTTCACTCAGTGAGTCCACTCGAATTGGCCACCTGGGGGGAGACTTGCACATCCAAAGGAAGCAATGCACCCCCAACCTCAGTGACTCAGATAGCATTGTAAAAATAGAAGGGTTTATTACATGTCTGGAACACAGCATAGAAAGTCCTTACTTAGCATCGAGAATAGAAAAAAAGTTACAGCATAGTCCACCTGGGTCAGTCCTGCCCCTCCTCCTTTGTCCCTGTCCTGCCCCTCCTCCTTTGTCCCCAGTCCAGAAGCGTGTCTCCTGATTCCAGCAGCCCACACAATAAAACCCCAAGGGTCTCTCCTCCATCCTTTGTTCCTCTTCCTGATCTGAACAAGGTCACCTGGTTATCTACTTTAGCTCTCTGTCCCGCACCTGGACAAAACCAGCTGGCTTCCTGCGGTTATTACTTGTCCAGGGTTATTATTTGCCAGGCACCACATGTCCAGCCATTGGGGTGGCCATATTCTGCTGAGACTCTGCCAGAGTAAACAACTCTTCCCAGCACCTAGTTCAACATGCAGCACATAGGGGAAACTGAGGTATGCACAGTAATTATACAAAATATTAAGCAACATTCCCACTTCATCACACTCAGACCCTCTCAAAAGGACAAGTGCCCCCCCCGCCCTCACCAGATTGCTGCTCACATGATGGGGGAGGAGGGGTATAGAAACCCTGAAAATAGAGAATATAAATCATGAGAAGGAATTTTCTATATCTTTCAAAGACTGGCAAATAAGAGCATTTTGGTTACTCATGTAATGTCAGATGAGTCCCCTGAAGTTCACACAAAAAGCTTTAGCTCACTGGCAAAACTTCACTTTAGGTAATTACATCTGGCCTACCTAAGATGCCTTGGGCAGGTTTAGCTGGATGAGATTTTTACACTTCCTGTCCTTTTGCTGTTGCTGCGTACTGTTGAACAGTTGCCACATTCCACCCATGAGGCTGGATTTCAGTGATGGGTGAAAAGAAGAACAGGAGTACTTGTGGCACCTTAGAGACTAACAAATTTATTAGAGCATAAGCTTTCGTGGACTACCGCATCCATATATGCATCCGAAGAAGTGGGCTGTAGTCCACGAAAGCTTATGCTCTAATAAATTTGTTAGTCTCTAAGGTGCCACAAGTACTCCTGTTCTTCTTTTTGCGGATACAGACTAACACGGCTGTTACTCTGAAACCTGTCAGTGATGGGTGACGCAATTCATATATATAGCGTCAAGTAAGCTTAAATGCATTGTGAATTTTGAAGATGAAAGGCATAATTTGAAGTGATCAAGATGATTACTATGAAAGTATAAACAAAAAGTCTGACTGTATAGTGGTACCCAAGTTACCTGTGTTGACTGGATCACTAAGGTCATTAATGTAGCAAAAGCTGCCCCCATGGCAGAACAAAGTCCAGCAGTCCCAAAGGTCAGCCTGCAACAGAGGCGATCCCGCAGCTCCTTGTTCATCCCATTCCGTACCAGGTTTTCAATCTGCGCTTTCGTTTTAGGGTTCTGCAAAAGAAAAACGAAGGTTCTGTTCCCACTGCTCAAGGAGGATCTGATGGAACAATTACTGCTGCAGTGCAGTTTGTGTTAAAATAATTCTCACTAAGTCACAGGATAGGAAGAAGTGGTCTCCGTATCCACAACCCAAGCTCTTTTAGAATAGAAGTTCTATGTTGGTATAAGAAAGGATCACTCTTTGCTCTAACCTTTGTCACTTCTAACATGTTCTCTATTCAAACATATTTAATTATGCATAGGCTTGGAAGTACTAGATTTTTATTGGTAAATGTCAATTTCACCATATACACACAAATCAACACAAATATTCCCATCTATAATAATCAAAATGTACATATAGGCAAAGAAAGAAAAATGCTGCTTGAGAACTTGCTAGAATTTGAGTCAAGGCTCAAATTTACTTTGTATATTTTGACAAGTGATGTTGACTAGTTGTGTTTTAGCAGTTACAAAGCTTTAACTTTCTGAATCTCAACATCTACAGTGATTAATAATTATTCGCTGACCTTCCTATTGTCTGAAATACCCCATAATTTCCTGCCGCTGTGAAAAGTTATAGATTAAAGTCAGAAAAATGCTTAAAAAACAGTTTTATATTATCCATCAAACTGACAAAGTCAAGTTCTGCCAAGTCTAATTATGCATGACTTAATTATTAAGGAAGTGAATTGTACTCCAGAAGATGTTCCTTTCCAAAGTTAAGACCCAGAACCAGACAGCTTAGAGTAATTTATATTTCAAAGAGTTGCAACAAAATTGCTTGTCAGCTGCACCAGGAATTGGGAATTTAAAAAGACTTATGAGTAAATTTTCAAAGGCACCGTTAGTCAGTGGGAGTTGGGCTCCAAGGGTGCCTTTCAAAACACTACCCCCTACAGTATTAGGTAATCTTATTAGTTTCTAGCGGCCAATGCTGAACCATTCCCTAGTGCTTTGCCCAGTTTAGCTTTAAGTTACTCAAGCAGAGGATATGCTGTGTTGTTGTAGCTGTGTTGGTCCCAGGATATTAGAGAGACAAGGTGGGTGAAATGACAAGGTGAAGTTCATTGGACCAACTTCTGATGGTGAGAGAGACAAGCAGAGGAGTCAAGCAACAATTGAGTCGGTGTCACAGTCAGGACATGTGTGGGATATTCAAGTTACATTCAGCCTCAGAAATGTGTTTGGATCTGTGAGTACCCACAGTAGTCAAAAAAAAGGATAGGACAAGATTTGTTTTTATGTAGGGGAATGTAAATATGAATGCACAAGCAGCTTCAGTGTCTCTAAGGCCTGGTCTACACTAGGCGTTTATGTCGAAGTTATCGCCGTTACATCGAATTAACCCTGCACCCGTCCACACTGCGATGCTATTTAGTTCGACATAGAGGTCTCTTTAATTCGACTTCTGTACTCCTCCCCGACGAGGGGAGTAGCGCTAAATTCGACATGGCCATGTCGAATTAGGCTAGGTGTGGATGGAAATCGACGCTAATAGCTCCGGGAGCTATCCCACAGTGCACCACTCTGTTGACGCTCTGGACAGCAGTACGAGCTCGGATGCTCTGACCAGCCACACAGGAAAAGCCCCGGGAAAATTTGAATTTGAATTCCTTTTCCTGTCTGGCCAGTTTGAATCTCATTTCCTGTCTGGACATCGTGGCGATCACAGCAGCACTGGCAACGATGCAGAGCTCTCCAGCAGTGATGGCCGTGCAGTCTGTGAATAGAAAGAGGGCCCCAGCATGGACTGATCGGGAAGTCTTGGATCTCATCGCTGTGTGGGGCGATGAGTCTGTGCTTTCCAAGCTGCGATCCAAAAGACGGAATGCAAAGATCTACGAGAAGATCTCTAAAGACATGTCAGAGAGAGGATACAGCCGGGATGCAACGCAGTGCCGCGTGAAAATCAAGGAGCTGAGACAAGGCTACCAGAAGACCAAAGAGGCAAAACGGACGCTCCGGATCCCATCCCCAGACATTCCGTTTCTACGAGGCACTGCATTCCATCCTCGGTGCGGCCGCCACCACTACCCCACCACTGACCGTGGACTCTGAGGATGGGATAGTGTCCACGGCCGGTTCCTCGGACATGTTAGGGGACGGGGAAGATGAGGAAGGAGATGAGGAGGGCGAGGCAGTCGGCAGCGCTCACAACGCTGATTTCCCCGACAGCCAGGATCTCTTCATCACCCTTACAGAGATCCCCTACGAAGCGTCCCCAGCCGTTACCCCGGACACAGATTCTGGGGAAGGATCATCCAGTAAGTGTTGTAAACATCTAAACATTTATTTTTAACAGAACAGGAATATTAACAATTAAAAGAATGGGTTGTTCATGATTACTTTGCCCTAGGCGCTTAACGGTTCAGTCATGGGCAGTGCAAGTTTTGAAAAAAAATCTAGGAATGTCCGGTTTTCCGTGATTGTCCTGCCCAAGCCGCTCTACTGTTTATTCCCTGCTACTGCAGCTACAGTAAAATGCGGTCTATATGTCCGGGGATAGAGCAGTAATCCTCCTGGGACATCTCGATGAAGCTCTCCTGGAGGTAATTGGAAAGCCGTTGCATGAGGTTCCTGGGGAGAGCGGCCTTATTGGGTCCTCCGAAGTACGACACGTTGCCGCGCCATGAGACTATCAAGTACTCGGGAATCATTGCTCTGCACAGCAGGGCGGCATACGGCCCTGGTCTTTGGAGGCTTTCCCAGAGCATTCTCTCTCTCTCGCTCTCAGAGATCCTCATCAGGGTGATGTCGCCCATGGTGACCTGCTTTGAATTAGGTAGGGGAATGTTAGTGTTGGGACTGCTTGACCGTTCCTTTACAGAACTGTAACCGCTGGTTTGCAGCCATGCGGTGGAGGCGGGAGAGGGGCAGCCGAAAGGGATCGTTCCCGGGGACAGCCGCGAGGGGGTGGGACAGGGGCAGAGTTCCCGCTTGCCGGATTGCTGGCAGCAGGGACTGACATTGTTTTAAATGTGAAATGAGGCCAGTGGTAATATAAAAGTTTTAAACTGCCACAAGTCTACGGCTTACCATGTCTGCCTGCAACAGAAATTCCGTTGTGCTGCCCCGCTTCTCAAATGTGCTGTGCAAGACCCCAGGCACTGAATGCGAAGGCCGAGAATTCGACCTTGTGCTGAGTGCGCATGTGATAGGTGCTGTGCATGGTCTTGTTCACAGAGAAAGACTATGTTCTTTGTTCACAACTACATTTATCTTTCTGAGGAATTCACTCCCTTTTTCCCATTTCCACAGCCCCATCTGCGACTGTCTCACAACCTAGCCTGGCATCACACTCCCAGAGGCTAGCGCGGATTAGGCATAGGAAGAAGAGGACACGGGAGGACATGTTCTCGGAGCTTATGGCCTGTTCCCAAGCCCAGGCAGCACAGCAGACCCAGTGGCAGGAGAACTTGACCCAAATGCACCAAGCAAACATGGATCGGGAGGAGAGGTGGCGGCAGGAAGACCAGCAGGCGACTCAAACGCTGCTTGGACTACTGAGGGAGCAAACAGACACGCTCCGGCGCCTTGTGGATGTTCTGCAGGAACGGAGGCAGGAGGACAGAGCCCCGCTGCAGTCCATCTCTAACCGCCCTCTCCCGCCACCAAGTCCCATACCCACCTCACCCAAAGTGCAAAGAAGGAGAGGCGGCAGAGTCTGTGCTAACTCTCACTCCACCCCTGCAGAGAGCTCGAGTAGCAGAAGGCTCTCATTCCCCAAAATTTGAAAAGTTCTTTCCTTCCCGCCTGACACAAGCCCCCGTCCAAGTTTCACCTCCCAGTTCCATGTGTAGTTGATAATAAAAAATATGTTTCTGTTAACTACTGTTTCAATCATGTTCTTTTGGAGGAGGAGGGGAAAGGGGGTTGGTAATTGGACAGGACAGTCACCTTTGGCAGGGTACATAGGCGGGGGCAGGCACAGCAGCAGGGCACATAGCCAGTGCAGTGATGCAGTGACTAGTTAACCTGGTTAGTCTGGGAGGTGGTTTTCATGTTATGTGGTGGGGGGTGGGTTGCTCTGTGACTTTGTGGCGGGGGAGGGCAGTTACAGATCTTAAGCGGCGGTCCTTATGCAGGATCACAGAGCCACGCAGCAGGGGATCTGTAACCGTCCTCCCCCTGCCACAAAGTCACATAGCCCCCCCCATACACACAGTCCCGATCAGGAGGGGTGACAGGCTCCGTTGAAACAACCATCCCACCGCAGCGGAGCCTGTCAATCCTTGAGTTTAGAAGCTTCATTCGCGTCACTACACTACACCGCTCCGCACCACAGTCTGCGTCCCAGTTTTAAAAAATTCCCGCGAAAACAGTAGTAAAGAAAACGGTGTTCATTAACAAAGTAGAACTATTTTTATTTCGACACGTGTGTTGGAAGGGGGGTGAAGGGGGTATGTAACTGGAGAGGATAGTCAACATTAACTGGGTAAAGAAACGGGGGCAGGTTCAGCTTCTCTGTACACAAACTTTAAAGTCACAGGTTACCCTGCTCACTCAGGAACTTTGCTTTCAAAGCCTCCCGGATGCACAGCGCTTCCCGCTGGTCTCTTCTAATCGCCCGGCTGTCTGGCTGTGCGTAATCAGCAGCCAGGCTATTTTCCTCAACCTCCCACCCCACCATAAAGGTCTCCCCCTTGCTCTCACAGAGACTGTGGAGCACACAGCAAGCTGATATAACAATGGGGATATTGGTTTCGCTGAGATCACAGCGAGTCAGTAAGCTTCTCCATCTCCCCTTGAGACGGCCAAAAGCACACTCCACCACCATTCTACACTTGCTCAGCCGGTAGTTGAAGAGTTCTTTTTCAGTGTCCAGGGCGCCAGTATAGGGCTTCATGAGCCAGGGCATTAGCGGGTAGGTTGGGTCCCCGAGGATGACTATAGGCATCTCCACATCCCCAACAGTTATTTTGTGGTCCGGGAAGTAAATATCTTGTTGCAGCCGTCTAAACAGACCAGAGTTCCTGAAAACACGAGCGTCATGAACCTTGCCCGGCCATCCCACGTAGATGTTGGTAAAACGTCCCCTGTGGTCCACCAGTGCTTGCAGCACCATGGAAAAGTAGCCCTTTCGGTTAATGTACTGGCTGGCCTGGTGGTCCGGTGCCAGGATAGGGATGTGAGTTCCATCTATGGCCCCACCGCAGTTTGGGAATCCCATCGCTGCGAAGCCATCTATGATCGCCTCCACGTTTCCCAGGGTCACTACCTTTGGCAGCAGTACATCAACGATTGCCTTCGCTACTTGCATCACAACAACCCCCACGGTAGATTTGCCCACCCCAAACTGGTTCGCGACTGACCGGTAGCTGTCTGGCGTTGCAAGCTTCCAGAGGGCTATGGCCACTCACTTCTGGACACTCAGTGCAGCTCGCAACCGGGTGTCATTGCGCTTCAGGGCAGGGGACAGCAACTCACAAAGTTCCAGGAAAGTTCCCTTCCGCATGCGAAAGTTTCACAGCCACTGGGATTCATCCCAGACCTGCAGCACTATGCGGTCCCACCACTCAGTGCTTGTTTCCCGTGCCCAGAATCGCCGTTCCACGGCATCAACATGACCCATTGCCACCGTGATGTCCTCGGCACTGGGTCCCGTTCTTTCTGAGAGGTCTGTGCTACTCTCAGACTTCAGGCCATCACCGCGGTGCCGTAGCCTCCTCGCCTGACTTTTCTGCATCTGCCTCAGGGAAACCTGTATGATAAGCTGCGAGGCGTTGAGAGCGGCCACAACTGCAGCGATGGTCACAGCGTGCTCCATGCTCGCAGTGCTGTGGCGTCCGCGCTGTCAATGACTGGAAAAGTGCGCGAACTGATTTCCCGCCGGCGCTTTCAGGGAGGGAGGGCGGGAGTGATGGACGGATGACGACAGTTACCCAAAAGCACCCTCGACACATTTTGTTACCCAGAAGGCATTGCCGGCTACACCCGGAATTCCAATGGGCAGAGGGGACTGCCGGAACTGTGGGATAGCTGACCACAGTGCACCGCTTCGAATGTCGACGCTTTCACCGTTAGTGTGGACTCACAAAGTCGAATTACTGTCCTTAGTGTGGACACACACGTTCGACTTTGCAATATCGATTCCAAAAATTCGATGCAAGTAAAATCGAACTACTCTCGTAGTGTAGACAAGGCCTAAGTAGTGACAAAATTACTACTGTCGTGTACCCATAATTTAATCAGAATTGTAAAAAATATTTTAATATATAAAACTCAGCATTCATGCAATGTGAAGACTGCACAGTTCATTATAAACTCTGGCAATGCAAAGCAGAAACTGCAGCTCCAACAGCAACTTTTATTGCTTGATTTGAAGCAAGGCTGAATTATATAAATTAGAGGTTTATCCAGAAGAAGAAGAGAGTGTGGTTCTCAAACTATTGTAGTGGTGACCCCTTTCACATAGCTAGCCTCTGAGTGTGACCGCCCCCTTATAAATTAAAAACACTTGTTTACATATTTAACATCATTATAAATGCTGGAGGCAAAGCAGTGTTTGGGGTGGAGGCTGACAGCTCGCGACGCCCCTTGTAATAACCTCACAACCCCTAGTTTGAGAACCCCTGGTGTACACTGTATTTGCACTACATGGTACATATGAACCATTTACTATTCCTCTTTGGGGTAAAGTATTACTGCTCATTACAAAAGGCACATCTTTTTATGTCTTATGCTGTACAACAGCTGATTAACATTGAAGTTGGACCCTTTTTATTTCTAACTGTGCAACCTCAGCATGTTTTCTGTATTGATTTTCCTAGTGTTTTCTGGGGGAAGCTGGAAGTGTGGAAGCTGGTTTTAGAAGACGTCTCCAACTTACAGGCTCACTACTCCATAGCTATTCCATTTGCAACCCTTACAAGTTCTGCTTTCTACTGCTGAATTCCACAAACCAATATGTGTGCACTTCCATATTTGTATTGCACTAGCATACATAGTATAGTCAAACGTGCGTGTGTAAACTTTATTTTTCTACTGCACAGATCCAACATTCAATTTTGAATGATTGAACAAAATCTGTTTTGATTTAATCTAAGCAATGGAAGTCATCCTCAATAAGCACAAAGTCCTTATCAACTTTTACGCTTCAGAGCTCAGCTGTTTCTTTTTACAACTGGGGAATGGGGAGGAATGCTTCACTCTCACCCAACAGTCAGACTGTCAAATGCAATTTGACTTTGGGTAGAGACCAGTATGGGAAGTTTACAAGAATGCTGCTGTTGTACTTAAAGTACTGCACAGGATCTTTTCAGGGGGAATAAGACAAAACGCCATATTTATTAGTAATACATGTATTCATTAACACTGTATTATATGCATATAATATATTACACTTACACTCACACACACACACAAACACACTCCGTCTTGTTGTTACCAATTAGTTGCTCCCCTTAACTTCACTGGCCAGGTGAGTTAGATGGGGGACGGGGTGGAGCCGGGCTTCTGCCGATCCGGATCGATGCTCCCATGTTGACAAGACGAGACCCGGGGTCCTCTGCAAGACACCTCACTTTTATAGCAGCTTTTCTCTTATGCAAATCTGTACCAGATTCAAACTGTGTCTGTGTCCATTGGTCCTTTGTGCTGCTTTCTTTTGAGTGTTGTTCCAATGCTGCAAAGAGGGTGTTTCCAAAAGAAGGTGCTTGCTTCTAACCCCCGAGGCCGTCAGTATGTCTGCTTCTCTTTAATGAGCCCACTTGACACGTTTTATTGTCCTTGGGTCTGGCTCCCAGCCCCTCTCCAACAGTTGAGGCTGTCTGGAGGTGCTGCCTTCCATGCCTTGCTCATCCACACCTCATTCATTCAACAGGGCAATTGATTAAGAGTGGGGGGGGGGGAGAGCTCTTGTTCTACTGTTAGCAAACAGAAATTTTTCTTCTATCTTATTCTATCCTTAGGGGCTATAATATTATACCAAGGGCAATGCAAAGTTTCTAAATGAGGCTTTGATACAAAGTCCCATGAAAACAGAGGTCACACGTGGGTAGACCCACCACAAGGTTATATGAAGAGGCACAATGTAAAGTCATATGAAAATTATCAGAGATTGATCCCGTCCCCCATCTAACTCACCTGGCCAGTGAAGTTAAGGGGAGCAACTAATTGGTAACAACAAGACGGAGTGTGTTTGTGTGTGTGTGTGAGTGTAAGTGTAATATATTATATGCATATAATACACGGTTAATAAATACATGTATTACTAATAAATGTGGCGTTTTGTCTTATTCCCCCTGAAAAGATCCTGTGCAGTACTTTAAGTACAACATTTTGGTGGAGAATGCGGAAGGGGGAGCAAGCATAGAATCCACAGTTATTATAAAACTTTTATCATGCCCACTCATAGTAGTCTCCTTTTTAAGGTACCAAGCCCAGTGTTTTCAATGTCTTCATAGGAGAGTTTTTCCAGGCCCTTGGTCCTTCTCCTCACCTTCCTCTGACCCCCCTCTAATCTAGGGCACAATCTTGCACTAATCTGGTCAAGCCACATCACAACCAGGGCTGTCAAAGTGTTTCTAAATGCATGATGGAAATTATAATGATGAAAACTAAGCTTTCTATGCCTGTATGTAAGTGGTGTTTCCCCCGCCCTGCGGTGCATAATATTGCCAGAAGCTTGTCCATGCAATAGCCTGCACTGGGAAACCAGTGATGCTGGAAATGCCTGACAGAGCATTCCTTCTGGTATCTAAAGCTGTCAAAGATACTTAGTGGAGCAGGCTTCCCCAGGGAGTCGATGCATGGAGTGGCTATGCTGAAGCTGAGTGTGCTTTCTCAGCGGCCTTTCTTGCCCCTCTTGACTTGGGCAGTGAGGGAAAGTATTTGGTTCCAAGCCATTATGCATTGCCACTATTCCAGCGGTGCAGCTCCGCCCCCTCATACACTCCTCTATGTGAATCTCTTACCACCTGGGTGCTTTCTTTTCTCCTTTACCTCATCTCCTCCAGCGACAAAAAGAGGAGCCTCGCTATGGAACCCAGAACACTTCCCATAAGTGGGGGATTGCGGGGAATCCCAGGAGGGAGTGGCTTCTGCCTCTCCACCCCATCTGATTGCCCTGGGAGAGGGGAAGACATTGGGCAACAATTCAGGTGAGGGAGGGTGTGAGGGTTATTGGTGATGACAAAGAGATGGGAGGGATTATGTGGCGAGCTGGGTTTTAAGGAGGAATTTGCAGAAGGAAAGAGATTTCTAGTCCGATGAATCCAAGGAGACTGCTCTGTGCACAGGGGCAGTCTGACAAAAGACACAGTGCAAAGAGTGAGGGGAAGAAGATAAACGGAGCAGGAAGGAAAAAGGTATTGTGTCACCTTTCCACATCATTGTGCCATGATCTACAACAACCAACTCTGAATCTCCACCTTGCTCTGTCTATGCACCTCAGTCATATAACCTACATTACCTCTCCCCCTGCCATTCCACTCCTTGGCCTCTTCAGCAAAGACTGGGCCTCATGCTGAACTGTGTGGTATTTGTGATGTGGACAAAATGGCCATTAAGAACTACGTTGCTAGTAAGAGTGTGGCTCATTTGTGACCTAAACCAAGTCTTCTTTCAGGTCTCCAGAGGTGAAAGGCTAGCACACTAGCCTACTGCACTATTTAGCTCCCTGTAAATACTTCTAGTCCACGTATGCGGCCACTGATTAAAGCCTAGATTAAATACTCAGTCACACTAACCTATCAAATGCAATTTACTCTAATGGTTAGAGCACAGGATTAGGAGGCAGGGAGATCCTGAATCCTAACTTCCTTTAACCTGAGGAGTCAGGGTCACATTCTGTTGCTGGCAGGGTTGCAGGTCTCTACGCGAGAGCAGAATGTAACTCACGGTGTTAAGCAAAAAGCAAAAAAACCCAGTTCTCCTGAGATGTATTGGTATGAGCTGTCAGGAGACATCCTCTCTGGCAGGGTGATTACCAGTATCTAGAAAGCAGATGCGACTGACTCACAGGCTGGGAAATCATCCCAACCTTCCTTGCAATCTGGTGGCAGAATATTAACTGGTGGATTCAAACAGGACCTCATATATTCTGTTGGATCTGTCTATTTAGGTCCCAATCCTGCTTTCAGCAAAGTCAGTGGGTATTTTGTCATTAGCTGCAGTATGGGGGCAGAATTAGTTCTTTGCTAGGCTGACATCAATAGCCCATCAGAATTAAGCTGCAGAATTCTAAAGCTGTTTCCTAATCCCTCTGCCCATTACTATAGAGTCCTTCACATTTCTTAGAATATCAGGGTTGGAAGGGACCTCAGGAGGTCATCTAGTCCAACTCCCTGCTCAAAGCAGGACCAATTCCCAACTAAATTATCCCAGCCAGAGCTTTGTCAAGCCTGACCCTAAAAACCTCTAAGGAAGGAGACTCCACCACCTCCCTAAGTAATATCCAACCTAAACCTCCCCCACTGCAACTTGAGACCATTACTCCTTGTTCTGTCATCTGCTACCACGAGAACAGTCTAGATCCATCCTCTTTGGAACCCCCTTTCAGGTAGTTGAAAGCAGCTATCAAATCCCCCCTCATTCTTCTCTTCCGCAGACTAAACAATCCCAGTTCCCTCAGCCGCTCCTCCTAAGTCATGTGCTCCAGCTCCCTAAACATTTTTGTTGCTCTCCACTGGACTCTTTCCAATTTTTCCACATCCTTCTTGTAGTGTGGGGCCCAAAATTGGACACAGTACTACAGATGAGGCCTCACCAATGTCAAATAGAGGGGAATGATTACATCCCTCGATCTGCTGGCAATGCCCCTACTTATACAGCCCAAAATGCCGTTAGCCTTCTTGGGAACAAGGGCACACTGTCGACTCATATCTAGCTTCTTGTCCACTGTAACCCCTAGGTCCTTTTCTGCAGAACTGCTGCCTAGTCATTCAGTTCCTAGTGCCTAGTCTGTAGCAGTGCATGGGATTCTTCTGTCCTAAGTGCAGGACTCTGCACTTGTCCTTGTTGAACCTAATCAGGTTTCTTTTGGCCCAATCCTCTAATTTGTCTAGGTCCCTCTGTATCCTATCCCTACCCTCCAGCTTATCTATCACTCCTCCCAGTTTAGTGTCGTCTGCAAACTTACTGAGAGTGCAATCCATACCATCCTCCAGATCATTAATGAAGATATTGAACAAAACCGGCCCCAGGACCGACCCTTGGGGCACTCCGCTTGATACTGGCTGCCAACTAGACATGGAGCTATTGATCTCTACCCGTTGAGTCCAACTATCTAGCCAGCTTTCTATCCACCTTATAGTCCATTCATCCAGCCCATACTTCCTTAACTTGCCGGCAAGAATACTGTGGGAGACCGTATCAAAAGCTTTGCTAAAGTCAAGGAACACCACATCCACTGCTTTCCCCTCCTGGGCACCGCTGTCCCCTGTATCTATTAAGCCCCCAGCTCACCGGGTCCCAGAGCGCCAGCTGCCGCTCGCTCATGCGGCTGAAGCCTGTGGTGAAGATCTTGCCATCAGCCAGGAAGATGGCACGCATGGGCTGCGCTCCCTCGTGCGCACGCTCCTTCTCCTGGAGGGAGGGGGACAGCAGGGTGAGGGACGGACTGACACACTCCCCCCCCCCAAACCAACTGTTGCATGGCAAGAAGGGACCTGGGGCCACCCCCCCCGGAACTTCAGCTCCACTGGGGTAAAGGAGTCAGGTTCACCCCCACCACCAGGGGGCAGTGACAAACTTACGCCCCATTGATGGGAGCAGCTGGTGCCTTTAAATACTCCCCGCTCCCCAGATCAGGCTTCTAACACCTCTGGGCCCCACACTCAGTCAGGGGACAGAATGGGTCTGCAGAGCACAGGAGGGGAGGGGAACCACCAGGCAATGCTGCCAGGGTGGGGGAGAACCCGGGGCCATCATGTAGGAGCTGGGGGTCCGGGGTCCAGGGTGGATCTGTCCCACCATCTGCAGCCCACACCGGGGGGCCCCGGAGGGGTCCGTACCGCCACGACCACCCCTCGGCGGGGATCCACGATGCGGACGCTCTTGTCCTTGCAGGCGGAGCAGAAGAGGCTCCCGTTGTGGCTCCAGCTGACGTTGTAGATGAGGTCGGGGTGCATGCTGTCCAGGCGGTACAGCTCCTCGGCCGTGCCCACGTTCCACACGATCACCACGTTATCACAGCCTGGGGGGACCGGTCCATCACACCCCGATCCCCAGAGACAGCCCCTCCTCTCCCCCCCAGCTCCTCAGCCGTGCCCACGTTCCACACAATCACCAACCACGTTATCACAGCCTGGGGAGGGGGACAGGTCCATTACACCCCGACCCCCAGAGACAGCTTCCCTCATCCCTCCTCCCCCCCAGCTCCTCAGCCGTGCCCAAGTTCCACACGATCACCACGTTATCAAAGCCTGGGGGGACTGGTCCATCAAACCCTGATCCCCAGAGACAGCTCCCCCCTTCCCCCAGCTCCTCGGCCATGCCCATGTTCCACACGACCACCAAATTACCACAGCCTCAGGGGGCGGGAACTGTTCCCCACCCCCACCGTCCCCACTCCAGAGAGCATAAGAATGGCCACTGGGTCAGACCAATGGTCCATCTAGCCCTGCCTCTTCCTTTTGTTTGTGATGCACCCTCCCCAGATCAGATTGGAAGCTTCATTCAGAAACCAAGTGACATCAGTCCTCTCTGCAGCATGCTAGTCATTTGGCTGAGATGCTGTTACAGTCTGGGTTTAAGGTTGCACTGGGTTTCTGGAAACGCATTACTGTTAGAGAGACAAAGAAAGGAACTGTGTTACCACAGTATCATTACCGTGTAAACTGAGAGGCACAGAATGAGCACGGGGCACGCAGGTTAAATAAATAATGATGAGACAAAAGGAGCACTGCAGAACAAGGGCATGGGTATGTACAGTACTGCTGACTCTGCTGGCATGTAATCTCTCAAGAGACCCACTGTGCTTATCTTGCATGATCTTGACTGCTAAGAAAACCTGAAGATGGGAAGGGAAGTAAATGGAAACATTATGGGAGACCAATACTGAATAGGATTTAAAGAATCTGGAATAAACAATATACAGAGGGATTATAATGAAAACACTGGCCAGAATAAAAAAAAAGGTACCTAGTAAATTCAGGACCAGATTTTCAGCTGTAAATGTAAATCAGAGCAGCTTAATTAAAGTCAACGGTGCTATCCCAATTTACCCCAGATCATGTAGGGATCCAGCCCATAATAATGATTTCCTGGATTACACTAACTGATTTTGCATGTACAACTGAATTTTGACTAACGACCGTATCACTGTGTTGTTAATATGTATTACACTTATCGAAAAGTAAAATACATTTTAAAAACTTAAAAAATGATGCATCACTATTCAGAATGGTTAGTTATATGATACTGCTACCTTTTGGCCTAATTGTAGTCCCACTGAAGTCATGATAAAATTCCCATTGACTGAGGAACAGCAGTAAGCGCTTGTTCACTAGATCATATACTTGCAAATCCTGAAGTTTATTATTTTAAATGATATGTTAGCTTTCATGTTTCAAAGATATTATTTTCTCTGCATTTTAAAACAAAACTTTTTTTGGCCTAAACGATGGTCACCTACCTCTTTGCAGCTGTCATTACACTACACACCATGGCCACTCCTAGCTTCATGACGACAAGGCCAGACCTCACATCCTCCTATTGCGAAAATGCAAGCCACTTGCCACCAAGTGGAAGGAGAAGCTTTAGAGGTGCTGAACATCCATACAAGGCTCCTTTCAGCCGGCCAGTCTCTCTTTTCATCGGAGTAGCTAGCAATAGGGTGCCTGGTACCAGAGTGATCCAAACCCACAGAAAGCAAGACGTCACACACACTCTTTTTACAGTGGCTTTGCTCCTTGGCAATTCCTGGTGAATGAGAGTTGGCAGCTGTATATTCTGCTCTGGGACAGACAGTCAATTAACCTTTACTTTCCCAACTACCCAGGCAGACTGTACCTACCTTTTCACACCAATTAGTCTGTTCATGTTTGTCTCTAGGGATGTTGCTTCCTTGGCCTTTCTCAGTTAATTGTCCCATTGGACAATGGACTTTACTGTTACAGTTTCCCCTCATAGCTTGATTCAGCTCTACAAGTTTATGGTATTGCCAATCTCCAACATTCAGAACCATGTGTCTGACTCCAAAAATTGTAAGATTAAGATTGTAAGATTAATTGTAAGATTAATTGTAAGATGTAAATCATCAAATTTACAAAAATAATTCAACCTGAGCGGGGGCGGGGGGTGGTGGTGGAGGGTACATCAGTTATACTTTTCTTTTTGTGGTGGTTTAACTCCAGCTGAGGCACAGCTGGCAATGCTGCTGAACAAAGGGTTTATTCCTTAGATGAAGGGCTTTTTCCTCACTTGCTGGGAGGCGGATGAGAACAGTCTATTTGGATCACAGAGCTGTTCTAGGGATTTGCAAGTAGAACAGATGACAGTGTAACTGGCAATAAATGCTCATTTTCCTTAGCTAGCAACTGGCTACTAAGTGTTCTGAGCCAACATAAAAGGAAGGAATGATGAAGCAACTGGAGAGGATTTTCTTTGTTCATAGATGTGGCTTTTCCGGACATAAGAATGACCTACTGGGTCAAACCCATGGTCCTGTATCCTGTCTTCCAACAGTTGCTGGTGCCGGATGGTCCAAAAGTAATGAACGGAACAGGGCAATTTATCAAGTGATCCAACCCATTGTCCAGTCCCAGCTTCTGACAGTTGAAGGTTTAGGAACACCCACAGCGTGGGGTTACATCCCTGACTATTTTGGCTAATAGCCATTGAAGGCTCTATTCTCCAGAAATTTATCTAATTCTTTTTTGAACCTGATTCACTATTCTTTCGGCTTTCACAACATCCCCTGATGAGTTCCACATTTGGACTGTGCATTGTATGAAGTACTTCCTTATGTTAGTTTTAAACCTGCTGCCTATTAACTTCGTTGGGTGACCCCTGGTTCTTGTGTTATGCCAAGGGGTAAATAACTTTCTTATTCACTTTCTCAACAACATTTGTGATTTCCTAGACCTCTATTATATCCCCCCCAGACACACACCTCGATACCCAGGCTCAGGGCACCTGCTGGGCAGGCATGCTTGTGAGTAGAACAGCTATGCTTTACTTATGGCAAACCCTTCTGCTTTCCTTCTTAAGTGGGATGGGCTCTTGGAATCCTGCCTGCCAAGCGCTGAGCCCACTCAGCTGCTCTGTGACCTGCACTTCCTGTCCTAAACTCTTGGCTAGTGCTCAGCAGCGGCTCCCTGCCCCAGAGGTGGCTGCACATCATTGCTGGTGTGTGCACTTGATTTAGTTGGGATTGGTCGTACTCTGAGCAGGGGGTTGGACCTCCTGAGGTCCCTTCCAACCCTGATAGTCTAGGATTCACTAGGCCCCATCCTGCTACCATCAAGGTGGGGTTTCCCATTGGCGTCACTGGGCGCCGGAGAGGGCCATGGCTGCGTGAGATGGTCTCTGACCAAGAGGGGAACACTTGGTGGACACCCACAGTGGGTCAGCCCTAGCCGCCTAAACACTAGCGGCGTCCAACTCCGAGAGAGAGAGCAGGGACTGCCGGGAACTGGAGTCCCTTACTCTCCCGAGTCTCCTCCCACAGCTCGACCCGCGAAGGGAGGGAGAACTACGTTTCCCGTGGGGCACCGCGAGAGGGGCAGTACAGGGACGGGCACGCAGCAGCGCCGGCCGGAGTCGGAGGCGGGCGGGGTGCGGGCCCAGGAGCGCGCGTGCCGGGATGGTGCCGCTGGCTCTGGGTGGGCATGGCCTGGAACGCGGCTGCGGCGACTGTTGGGGGCGGGGCCGGAGAAGGGGCGGGGCTCCGGCTGGTGTTGATAGTGCTCGGCTCGCGGAGCGCGCAGCGGAGGGACCGTTACCCTGAGGCGACGCAGCCTGGCGGCGGGAGGGCGCGTGAGGCCCGGTGACTGCACTGGGTGGGGTCTGTCCTCGCGCCCGCACAACCAAAGCTGTGCAGCCCAGAGGCATCCAGGGTTAGAGGGCAGGTGGGACAAAACCTCTTACTGGTCAAGGTCAACTCCCAAAGTGTTTCAGTACTACAGTACGTTTCCGAGTATACTGTCAAGTTTTATGATAAAACGAAAGTATTTATCAGAATAAATGACTAAATAGTATTATATGATGTAGCGTCTTTCAGCTTCTTAGGGTTGACTGGCTTGCAGAACCTTAAGCAAGCAAAAATGTGGTAATCTGCAAGGAGTCTTTCAATTTTCATGAAATGAAATTCTCTTTTAGCTCAAAAGTAAAACCCTCTTCTTTGGTACACCTGCCATTTGGCCAGTATTGGCTCTGTCCCGGCAACCAGTTCAAATAGGAAAAATGAATCTAAACTAGATGAAATTCCTTTTTGGTGCACCAGCATTATTGGTGTTGGCACACTTTCGAGGGGAACTAGCTGTTGCTGCACCGTCAGCTGAGAGAACTCGCGCACTGTGGCATTCGTCTTTTTGTGCATTTAAACTAAACGTTACATTATTCTCTACCGTTCAGGGCTTATTTCCCATTGGTTGAACAGTCTAATGAAGGATCATTCGTTTTGACTGGAGAAAAATGTTAGGCTATTATTTTAATCCTCTCTACAGCGTTTCTCTCAAGTGTAGCAGAAGCCGAGCCGTGCCAGGCAGTGCTAGCTCTAGCCACTGGCTGACCTTTGTGTGGTAAATGTCAGCGGTGCTCACTCCATCTTTCAGATTCCAGTTGCCTTTTTTTAACCTGTGCTTAGGACACTGCCTTAAGCTACTCTGAAGAACCGCTTCTCTAGTCTAAGCCATATTGTACCCAGTGTATATGTACAGTTGGGCTGTCTGATTATCACAAGACTTAATTGTGTTTCTAGCTGTGTATTAATTGTATTGCAGATCAATCTGCATTGTTGGTGAGTCAGTTTTGAGTCTTGGGTTGTGTCTACACTACAAATGCTGCAGTGGCGCAGCTGTGCTGCTGTATTACTGTAGTGTAGACATTTACTACAGCGATGGGAAAACCCCTTCCATTGCAGTAGTAATGAGTACCCTCCAGTACCTCTTGAGAAGTGGTAGTTAGGTTGATGGAAGAATTTTTCCATCAACCTAGCAGTGTCTGCACCATGACTAAGGTTGGCTTAACTATGTCTCCTTGGGTGTGAATTTTTCACCCCCCCTAAGCAATATAGCTAGATTGACTGACTGAAGTTTTAGGTAAACCAGACCTTGGTTACAGCTTTCATAGACTGATATATTTCCAAGGCCAGAATGGACCACTGTAATCCTCTAATCTGACCTCCTGTATAATACAGACCATGGAACTTCCCCAAAATAATTTCTAGTGCAGATCTTTTAGAAAAACATCCAATTGTGATTTTAAAATCATCAGTGATGGAGAATCCACCACAATCCTTAGTAAGTTGTTCCAGTGGTTAACTGCTCCAGCCGTTAAAAGGTATGCCTTATTTCCAGTCTGTATTTATCGATCTTCAACTTCTAGCCCAGGGGTAGGCAACCTATTGCAAGTGTGCCAAAGGCGGAACGCGAGCTGATTTTCAGTGGCACTCACACTGCCCTGGTCCTTGCCACCGGTCCGGGGGGGCTCTGCTTCTTAATTTAATTTTAAATGAAGCTTCTTAAACATCTTAAAAACCTTATTTACTTTACATACAACAGTAGTTTAGTTATGTATTCTAGACTTTTAGAAAGAGACCTTCTAAAATCGTTAAAATGTATTACTGGCACACGAAACCTTAAATTAGAGTGAATAAATGAAGACTTGGCACACCACTTCTGAAAGGCTGCCGACCCCTGTTCTAGCCATTGGATCATGTTATACCTTTCTCTGATAGATTGAGGAGCCCTCTATTAAATATTTATTCCCTATGTAGATTCTTGGTGTCTAATCAAGTCTCTGAACCCTCTCCAGTGTATCAACATCCTTCTTGAATCGCGGGCATCAGAACTGGACACCGTATTCCAGGACTGGTTGCACTGTTGCCAGCTATAGAGATAAAATAACCTCTCTACTCCTACTTGAGATTCCCCTGTTTGTGCATCCCAGGATTGCATTAGCTCTTTTGGAAACAGCATCACAGTGGGGACTCATGTTCAGCTGACTGAAAAATGATTTGGAGGTTGTGGTGGACAATCACTGCTTCCCAGGATAGAATTCCCCATTCTGTAAGTTTTTGGCTCACTTCCCCCCCCCGTTTCTAGATGTACACATTTATATTTAGCCATATTAAAAACACTGTTTGCTTGCACCCAGTTTACCAAGCAATCCAGATCACTCTGTATCAGTGACCTGTCCTCTTCATTGTTTACCATCTGCACATTTTCAGTGACTATTGTTTTCTTCCAGCTTGAGAGAAATAACTATCAAAAATTACACCACCACATCGAGTTCAGGATGTTCACTGCTCAACTGTGTTGAAAGGGCTTCATGACTCCATGCTCTCATTACAAGATGCCTGGAAGGAACTTTCATTTCTGTCTCTTGAAGTGGTTCTCCTCTGTATTTGAGGGCTAAAAAGCTTTGCAAGGTGCCTCATAAAATAGAAGGATCCTTACAACACTGTATAAACTAAGAAGTCTGAACAGTGCTATAAAAGTAAGACGACCAGTTTTCTACTTTAAGTATTTTATAATCTAAGGGTCTGATGATCTGTAGTTTTGTTTGGGTAAATGCTAGACTCCAGGGGGTAGAACCTTTTCTAGGTAGTACCATACAAATTGGTGGTGCTATAGTCAATGTAACTTTATAAACTATTAAACCGGATATAATTAGTAATCGCAAACTAGGCGTTCCCCAGTGCGATGTGAGGCACCACTTCTGAGTGGATGTTTAGCAATAGTAAGGGCCACTGTGGTGGCATGGCTCCTGTAGTGAGCTCTAGGAGGCAGTGCACAGGTACTGAGCCTCCTTGCTACCATTCATAAAATGTGTCGTTTAAAGGACTGAGCCCCATTCCAGACTCTCAGGGAGGACAGTCCTGCCCTCTCCTTGCCCTGGCATATGAGTAGGTGAAAACTGGAAGTACAAACTCAGTTTCCTATAGCTTATGGAGGTTATTCTCATGTATGGGGCAATTCTGCCCTAAGTAAATGGGCAGGTGTCCTTTTCAGAGTCTCATCTTCTTCCTCCACAGAGCTGCTTCCTGTGTTGTCACTATATCCACGTTTACAACAGTAGGAAACAGAATTTTGAACAGTTAATTTAAATAATGTTTTCAACCTTCTTTCTGCCCTGACTCTCCATATCCTGTTAATCCAAGGACTCTCTGGGTGAGAATGCTCTGTGATCATTTTGTCCTTCAACTTTCCCTTCAGCATATTTCTCTAAATACTTCACTTTTTTCAGATAGCTTTGTCCCCTGCTGATGTAAAAGAGGGAGTAGTACCAAGGGATATGGCAGCAGATTTTGCCGCTTGCTGCCGCTGAATGAGTTTTGTGGGACAGGGCTCTTAATACATACACATGAACATGTTGGGGGGGGGGCCCGTCCTCCTCCTCCAGCAAAAGATGTGGGGGAGGAGGAGTGCTTGAGCATCATATCCTTTGCCTCTTTGATCATCTGCCTCAACGCTGTCCTTATGCTGAGTTTCTGAATGGATGGGGCACCTCAAACAGCCCTGACTGTCCCTTGTTACCTGCAGTGTTGTTTGCAGAGGGTTGGAGAAGCAAGATTTAAAAAATATTCCCCCTCCCAACCTACTTTCTGAAATAACTAAAATAATAAACTACAAGCAAGCACACTTCCATACTTCAAGCAAAAGGCCCCCCTGAAGTAGACTTCTGGCCATCCTGCCAACATATTCTATACAGTATCTCATTTCATAGAACAGAACGTGTCACTGGACTTTTAAATACAGTAGAACCTCAAAGATACGAACACCAGAGTTACGGACTGACCGGGCAACCGGACACCAAGTGAAGCCGTAAGTAACCAATCAGGCAGCAGCAGAGGACCCCTCCTCCCCCGCTTCAAAAAAAAAAAGCAAATACTGTACTGTACCTGTATTACATCTTAAAGGTAGGCACATCTGGGCCATCTGTCTCCACCCCACTCCCACGCCCACGCACGGGGCAGCCACTTACAGCAAGACACTGGGGTTGCCAGTCCAAGGCAGCAGGTGCAGCGCTGGGTCTGCATTGCTTTCACCCCACCTCCTGCCGGGAGGGGGATGGGCTGTTTTCAGACACACCTCTGTAGATAGGGGGACAAGCTTGCAAACTCCTGCAGGGGCTGTGTAGGGAGCAGCTCAGCTGCTGCTGAAGCATGGCCTGGAGTGTCAGCTGCTGGATCCGGAGCTTTATTCCGAGTTACAAACATTTCAAAGTTCCGGACAACCTCCATTCCCACGGTGTCGGTAACGCAGAGGTTCTACTGTAGGGATTCGAGCAAGTTGAGGGTTTCCATAGCATCTGCGCCCCACCCCCCCATCACATACCTTTCTATACCCAAAACACTTGCAGAGACTCCTCCATGTATCAAATTAAGATTCAGCCTTCAAGAACGTTCAACTCTCCTTTCAAGGGACTTGTCCACTGATCCCAGTGTGGGGGCCACAGTGGATGGACAGCCAGAGGAGGCAAAGAATTCTTACCAGTGATCAGTGAAATAATGAGAGCTTAGATTGCCTAGCTTAATGTCATCAGGGGAGGATAGGGGAGGGCCACTATAGTTCATTTAAACTGGCCAATGTAATTGCAACATTCAAATTTAGCAAAGTGAATTTTCAAGTTAAGACTGGATTTTTCCGCCTACCTACCTGAATTTAAAAAACCCACAGACGCTGATATCATCAGAATTTTCTAGTTTTGACTGGACCTTCTCCACTCTGTGCTAACTGGCTATTTGTTCCAATGCTTCCCCTCCCCCCGTTTTCATCTCAGCCTTATACCGGCCTTTCTTGGCCTTCACTTCTCCCCTGCAACGCACATACACCATTTGTCCTTTAAAGTTATTCTATGCACAAGGTAAATATGGATGGCCCCATTTTCAGAGCTGCTACTTCAATGGGAGCTGCAGGTGCTTGGAACACCTTTAAAAACTTACGCCAAGAAGTTACTTCCTCGGTGAACCTTGATGTAAAATTTGGGCCCCTTTAACAGACTTTTAAAGAACGTCAATAAGGCATTCTGAATACACTTCAGCTGAAAAACTAGCTGCCCTATTTCCTTGACATTTCCCAAGACTTTCTTAAAGATTTCTCCCCACCTACTGAGGTTTGGCATCAAAGACACTGAAGAAATACCATGGTTGGTGAATAGGGAAATTTCTTTGGGGTTGCCCCTTTCTCTCTCTCTCCCCTCACCCCCAAGAGAAGAGTTTATCAGTCACTTCTCCCCACAAGGTCATATGCTCTACAAGATCATCAGGATCTTGTCCATGGTAGATTTCCTCTAGGTCACTAGGATATAGCAGGTTTCAGAGTAGCAGCCGTGTTAGTCTGTATCCGCAAAAAGAACAGGAGTACTTGTGGCACCTTAGAGACTAACAAATTTATTTGAGCATAAGCTTTCGTGGGCTACAACCCACTTCATGGGATATAGCAGTATCTGAATTGGCATCTGTCCACTTCAGGGATAGTCCTTCAGTACACGTTCTCTGGAATTCTTAATCAGGATCAGTGTGCTTACAGTACATTTGGTACAGTCAAAATACATGTCTGGAAGGAGGTGAGGATTGGACAGTTTCAGCTTTGTTATCTATGTCAGACAAACTAAGAGAAGACAGAGTCACATTCATCCCCATCGTGGTATCTTGGACAGACTGCAGATAAAGTATTACATACACAGTGAAGGAAACAGGTGAATAAAATGGGTTAAAAGGAAAAAATAGGAAGGAGCCATGGTCAAAACAAAAAGAGCTCAATGAACACTACTAGAAGGGCAGTTCCAGTGCTGTGAAAGGGTGGAAGTCAGACTGGAAGTGATCCAAGTACAGTAGGTTATTTTGGGAGAAGTGGCTGGATAAAAATAACGGATGTGCTTCAGAGCCACCTATACTGAAGGTTCTACAAAGACGGTGTGAGTATCAGGAAATGCAGTACCGCACATCTATTTCTGATTTTTGGACAACAGGGTTAAATCCATCTCAGTTGTAAGTACACTGAAATCAGTAGGGCTGGTCCAAGGATGAATTCACACCAAGGAGCTTCTGGGCTTACCCCTGAATTCCATGAATAATGTTACATCAGTATTGGATTTCACCTGCCAACAGTAGTCTCACCCTCTTTACCACCACCTTTCAGGATACCAGATAAATCACCAGAGACCAGAGAGTACTGAACTGTCAGGGCTCAGCATAGGCTATATGCATCCGATGAAGTGGGCTGTAGTCCACGAAAGCTTATGCTCTAATACATTTGTTAGTCTCTAAGGTGCCACAAGTACTCCTGTTCCTTTACCAGAGGGATTTTTAGGATCTCAGCAAAACCTAAACATTGCTATATTGAGAACCCTGAAGTGAAATTAACAATGAAAGGGAAATTGGTTTCACTGATTGTCACTGAAAGAGCTGAAGGAAATGAAAAAGGAAGTTGCATAAAGACTTAAAAAGCAAATAAGATACTTAATTTTTTTTTAGCTTTTTCTAGTATTTTCACCTGTTAGAAATAATACACAGTTTAAGATGATGAAACTAAAGTATCTCAACTCCTACATATACTTCAAATTACTCTAGTCAGCTTGATACCTCCATCTCTTCCTTATTCTGTTTAAGCTAAATTATTCTACTCTTTTTAGTTTCTCCTTGGATACAAGATCTTTGTAGACCTTTTCTATTTCCGTTAGAAGATGTCCTCAGAGATAAAGTGCTATTTAGTTCTCAACATCAATTCTTCGAGTGCTTGCTCATATCCATTCCATTAGGTGTGTGCGCGCCGCGTGCACGATCGTCGGAAGATTTTCTACCCTAGCAACACCGGCGGGTCGGCTGTGGAGCCCCCTAGAGTGGCGCCTTCATGGCGCTGAATATATACCCCAGCCGACCCGGCGCCCCCTCAGTTCCTTCTTACCGCCCCTGACGGTCGTTGGAACTGTGGAGCGCTGCTTAGCTGTTCTCCACTCTCCCTAGCTTAGTTTGTTGTATCACAGTGATAGTTATAGTTATAGTTCTAGTGTTTATAGTTAAATAGTTAAATAGTTTAAAAGTTGTTTTAGTTGTGCTAAGTAGTTCAGGGGATTAAGGGGGTCGTCTCCTCCTTTCTCCCCCGGCCGCGGGGCCGGGCTCATGCCCAACGCTCCCGGCTTCAAGCAGTGCGCCTCCTGCGCTAAGCCTATGCCCACGAGCGACCCGCACGACTCCTGTCTGAAGTGCCTGGGAGAGTCCCATCAAACAGATAAGTGCAAGATCTGTAAGGCCTTCAGACCAAGGACCAAGAAGGAGCGGGACTTTCGGCTCCGGCAACTCCTGATGGAGGCGGCACTTAGTCCGGACGCTCCATCTACAAGTCAGGCCCCGGCACCTAGCACCTCGGTGCGCAGTGCCCCGGCGGCACCGGCTATGATGACCACGCGAGTGGCGTCAGACAAGCCTCCTCGGCACCGGACCTCGTCGGCACCGCAACAAGTGCCTCGGCGCCGGTCATTATCCCCGGGGCATAAAAAAGCCCATAAGACGAGGACATCCGTGCCGAAGACGCCGGCTCCCCCAGTGCCGGGGGTAGAGCCGCGTCCGCCGGTGGAGCACCGGAAACAGGTGCCTCCAGCACCGTCGACTCCGGCGCCGAGGCCGTTGAGCCCGGTGCAGATAGCGTCTCCACCGAGACCGGCGGTGATACAGTGCCTCCCGTCGACTCCAGAGACTTTCGCGGCGGCGAGAGACTTAATAGCTCTCACGGAGCCAGCACCGCCTCAACCACCGGCACCGACTGCACCGTTGACTCGCCCGGTCCAGTCGAGGGGGAAACCTGCCTTGATGCGCCCTCCATCGCAAGGGCTGGAACCTCGGCACCGATCCAGGTCCCGAAGCAGGTCCCCACGCCGCTCGCAGTCCCGGCACCGAATATCGCCTCGGCACCGGTCGTACTCGCGGCCAAGATCTTCTTCGCGGCACCGCTCTACGTCTCGGCACCGATATGATCGTCGGCACCGATCAACGTCGAGACGTAGTTCTCGGCACCGCTACGGTCGACGCTCGACGTCGAGAGGCCGCTCCCGGCACCGGGCATACTCCAGGTCCTCGTCGAGGTCCAGATCCGGCTCCCGGCACCGACGAGGTCATCGGCACCGATCGCGGTCCCGGCACCGTTCGCCGGCACCGCGCAGAGATAGATCATCTCCGGACCGGTACCGTGCGGCACCACAGCACACGGGGATCGTTTCATCTCTCTCGGCACCGCCATGGCCATCAAGATCGGTGTCTCGCTCCTCGGAGGACCTGTCGAGATCGGCATACCCCCCTCAAGGGCAAGCCGAGGAACGGAACTTGGGCCATTGGCAGGAGTTGGCAGAGGACCACTCCCAGGGACCATCTCACTGGTCATTTTGGACCCCGTGGGCGTACCACCAGGAGCAAGGGGCTCCAATACCATCGACCTCTCGCTCGGGTCACTCGGTTAGAAGGGCCCCAGAATCCACCATCTCTCGACCTCCGCCAGGGGGCATGGAGGCTTCCGTGTCCACGCCACCTGACACCATAGACCCGAGTACAGGTGATGCTCCGGCCCAAGAGCAGGGGGATCAGGACCCCCCCTTGGATCCAGTACCACCGGAGGCGTCTTCCTCCTCCTCTCCGGATGAGGCAGTGGCGGGCACTTCATGTACGGGTCCCCCTCCGATAGATCTTCGGGCTCACCAGGATCTCCTGCGTAGGATGGCCCATAATATGGACCTGCAGGCGGAGGAGATAGTGGAAGTACAGGACCCTATCGTGAACATCCTCGGAGCGGATGCCCCATCGAGGGTGGCGCTACCCCTGATCCGCACGATACAAACCAATGCGGATACGATATGGCAAACTCCTGCCTCTATCCCACCCACAGCGAGAGGGGTGGAAAGGAAGTACTTTGTCCCGTCTAAGGACTACGGGTACTTGTATACCCACCCCCAACCGTGTTCACTGGTGGTGGCATCAGTGAACGCACGAGAGCGCCACGGCCAGCAGGCTGCAGCGCCTAAATCAAAGAGGCTAAGCGGCTCGATTTGTTTGGCCGTAAGGTTTACTCAGCCGGAGGGCTGCAACTTAGAGCGGCGAACCAACAGGCGCTATTGAGCCGTTACAATTTTAACTCCTGGAACTCTATGGGGAAGTTTAAGGAGTTGATTCCCCAAGAGTCCAGGGAAGAGTTTGGAGCCATGGTAGAGGAGGGTAAGAAGGTGGCTCGGACCTCCTTGCAGGCCTCCTTGGACATAGCAGACTCAGCTGCGAGGACCCTGGCTTCGGGTATCGCTATGCGGAGGATCTCCTGGCTTCAGGTTTCGGGTTTGCCTCCGGAGCTGCAGCAAACCCTACAGGATCTGCCCTTTGAGGGACATGGATTGTTCTCGGACAAGACGGACTCTCGTCTGCAGAGCCTCAAGGACTCGAGAACAATCATGCGCTCCCTGGGGATGCATGTTGTGGGCCCTCAGCGCAGACCATTTAGGCCGCAGCCTCAGCGCTTCTACCCCCCCCCCCCGCCTCGTCAGAGACAGGACTCGACCCGGAGGCGAGGGCGAGGTGGTAGAAGAAGGTGGGCCGGCCCTCAACCCGGCCAGAACCAGGGGCCACCTAGACCACCTTCAGGCCCCAGGCAGAACTTTTGAAGGTGCGGTCGAGGACGGCGCCCCAGTCATCCCCCAGGATCCAGCCCCCTCCTTTCGGGATCGTCTCTCCCACTTCCACCGTGCTTGGTCCCTTATAACTTCGGACCGTTGGGTCCTCCGCACAGTGGAGAGGGGATACACTATCCAGTTTTCTTCTATCCCCCCCTCCCACCCCCCTTCCCCATCCCTCTTCAGGGACCCTTCTCATGAGCAACTTCTTATACAGGAGGTTTCCACGCTCCTTGCTATGGGGGCCATAGAGGAGGTTCCAGTAGAGTTAAGGGGCAGGGGATTTTATTCCCGTTACTTCCTGATCCCCAAGTCCAAAGGAGGCCTGCGGCCCATCTTGGACTTGCGCGGACTCAACAAATTCGTAGTAAAGTTGAAGTTCCGCATGGTCTCTTTGGGGGCCATTATCCCCTCCCTCGATCCTGGAGACTGGTTGGCCGCCCTCGACATGAAAGACGCATACTTTCACATCTCAATTTACCCACCTCACAGACGCTTCCTGCGATTCGTGGTAAACATGGTGCACTACCAATTTGCAGTCCTTCCCTTCGGCCTATCCTCGGCCCCAAGAGTGTTCACGAAATGTATGGCTGTCGTGGCAGCGTACCTTCGTCGGCAAGGGATACAGGTGTTCCCGTACCTAGACGACTGGCTGGTACGCGGTCGCACCAAAGAGCAAGTTCAAGCTCACGTCCACAGAATAGTGCACACATTCAACGAGTTGGGCATCCTACTCAACAAGGACAAATCCACTCTAGAACCTACCCAGAGAATAGATTTCATCGGCGCAGTTCTAGACTCCAGACGTGCACAAGCCATCCTGCCAGACAACTGCTTTGGCACCATCACGAGCCTCATTCAAGGGCTCCAGGCGTTCCCAACTACCACGGTGAGGTCGTGCCTTACCCTGCTGGGTCACATGGCTTCCTGCACGTACGTAACCAGGCATGCCAGACTTCATAGAATCATAGAATCATAGAATATCAGAGTTGGAAGGGACCTCAAGAGGTCATCTAGTCCAACCCCCTGCTCAAAGCAGGACCAATTCCCAGCTAAATTATCCCAGCCAGGGCTTTGTCAAGCCGGGCCTTAAAAACCTCCAAGGAAGGAGACTCCACCACCTCCCTAGGTAACGCATTCCAGTGTTTCACCACCCTCCTAGTGAAATAGTTTTTCCTGATATCCAACCTGGACCTCCCCCACTGCAACTTGAGACCATTGCTCCTTGTTCTGTCATCTGCCACCACTGAGAACAGCCGAGCTCCATCCTCTTTGGAACCCCCCTTCAGGTAGTTGAAGGCTGCTATCAAATCCCCCCTCATTCTTCTCTTCTGGAGACTAAACAATCCCAGTTCTCTCAGCCTCTCCTCATAAGTCATGTGCTCCAGACCCCTAATCATTTTTGTTGCCCTCCGCTGGACTCTTTCCAATTTTTCCACATCCTTCTTGTAGTGTGGGGACCAAAACTGGACACAGTATTCCAGATGAGGCCTCACCAATGTCGAATAAAGGGGAACGATCACGTTCCTCGATCTGCTGGCAATGCCCCTACTTATACAGCCCAAAATGCCGTTAGCCTTCTTGGCAACAAGAGCACACTGTTGACTCATATCCAGCTTCTCGTCCACTGTGACCCCTAGGTCCTTTTCAGCAGAACTGCTACCTAGCCATTCGGTCCCTAGTCTGTAGCAGTGCATGGGATTCTTCCGTCCTAAGTGCAGGACTCTGCACTTGTCCTTGTTGAACCTCATCAGGTTTTTTTCTGCCCAATCCTCTAATTTGTCTAGGTCCCTCTGTATCCGATCCCTACCCTCTAGTGTATCTACCACGCCTCCTAGTTTAGTGTCATCTGCAAACTTGCTGAGAGTGCAGTCCACACCATCCTCCAGATCATTAATAAAGATATTAAACAAAACCGGCCCCAGGACCGACCCTTGGGGCACTCCACTTGAAACCAGCTGCCAACTAGACATGGAGCCATTGATCACTACCCGTTGAGCCCGACGATCTAGCCAGCTTTCTATCCACCTTACAGTCCATTCATCCAGCCCATACTTCTTTAACTTGGTGGCAAGAATACTGTGGGAAACAGTATCAAAAGCTTTGCTAAAGTCAAGAAATAAGACATCCACTGCTTTCCCCTCATCCACAGAGCCAGTTATCTCATCATAGAAGGCAATTAGGTTAGTCAGGCACGACTTCCCCTTCGTGAATCCATGCTGACTGTTCCTGATCACTTTCCTGTCCTCTAAATGTTTCATAATTGATTCCTTGAGGACCTGCTCCATGATTTTTCCAGGGACTGAGGTGAGGCTGACTGGCCTGTAGTTCCCCGGATCCTCCTTCTTCCCTTTTTTAAAGATGGGCACTACATTAGCCTTTTTCCAGTCATCTGGGACCTCCCCCGATCGCCATGAGTTTTCAAAAATAATGGCTAATGGCTCTGCAATCTCACCCGCCAACTCCTTTAGCACCCTCGGATGCAGCGCATCCGGCCCCATGGACTTGTGCACGTCCAGTTTTTCTAAATAGTCCCGAACCACTTCTTTCTCCACAGAGGGTTGGTCACCTTCTCCCCATGCTGTACTGCCCAGTGCAGCAATCTGGGAGCTGACCTTGTGCGTGAAGACAGAGGCAAAAAAATCATTGAGTACATTAGCTTTTTCCACATCCTCGGTCACTAGGTTGCCTCCCTCATTCGCCCACTCCAGACCTGGGTGTCATCAATATACCGTCCACATCGGGACAGCCTGAACATGGTGGTCACGGTCCCGAACTCGGTCCTGACCTCCCTCACCTGGTGGCTAGATCACAATGTGGTCTGCGAAGGGATGCCATTTCACGCCCCACAACCCTCTCTGCATCTGGTCACAGACGCTTCATCTCTGGGTTGGGGCGCCCATCTCAACGAACACCATACCCAGGGCCTGTGGACTGCACCCCAGTTAGCCCTGCACATCAATGTTCGGGAGCTGATGGTGGTGCGCCTGGCGTGCCAGGCATTTCTCAATCAACTACGTGGCCGTTGTGTGTTAGTTCTCATCGACAACACCACGGCCATGTTTTACATCAACAAGCAAGGAGGAGCACGTTCGTCAGTTCTATGCCAAGAGGCCATTCGCCTGTGGGACTTCTGCATCGCCCACTCAATCCATCTCACGGCATCGTTCCTCCCTGGAGTCCAGAACACTCTAGCGGACCGACTCAGCAGGTCCTTCCAGACACACGAGTGGTCTATCCATCCGGACATCATACATTCCATCTTCCGGAGGTGGGGGTTTCCCCAGATAGACCTGTTTGCATCTCGAGACAACAGGAAGTGCCATGTGTTCTGCTCCCTACAAGGTCGAGCTCCGGGCTCCCTCTCGGATGCGTTTCTCCTTCCCTGGAAAGACCACCTGTTTTATGCCTTCCCTCCGTTTCCTCTGGTCCACAAGGTACTGCTCAAATTGCGCAGAGACCAGGCACAGGTAATTCTGATCGCTCCAGCGTGGCCGAGACAACATTGGTACACCACACTGTTGGAACTCTCGGTTCAGACTCCGATCCCGCTTCCGTTATGTCCGGATCTCATCTCTCAGGACCACGGCCGGTTGCGTCACCCCGACCTGCAATCACTCCACCTCACGGCGTGGCTGCTCCATGGTTCACCCAGGCAGAGCAGCAATGCTCGCTCTCTGTCCAACAGATTCTGCTGAGCAGTAGGAAGCCCTCAACATGCACCACGTACCTGGTCAAGTGGAAGCGGTTCTCCTGTTGGTGCGAACAACGAGCCACGTCCCCGTTGCAGGCACCCATTCCCCTCATTTTGGAATATCTCCTCTCCCTAAAACAGCAGGGGTTGGCGATATCTTCAATTAGAGTTCACCTGGCCGCTATATCGGCCTTTCACCCAGGGGAACTCGCGTCCTCGGTATTCTCTAACCCGATGGTCGTTAGATTCCTCAAGGGCTTAGACCGGATGTACCCACAACAACGTCAGCCCGTCCCGACGTGGGACCTCAACCTGGTTCTCTCCAAGCTCACAGGTCCTCCATTCGAGCCACTGGCCACCTGTTCACTTCTGTACCTATCCTGGAAGACAGCCTTCCTCGTAGCCATCACCTCAGCAAGGCGTGTTTCTGAACTCAGGGCGCTTACATCTGAGCCCCCTTACACAGTTTTTCACAAGGATAAAGTGCAGCTTCGTCCACATCCTGCCTTTCTCCCTAAGGTGGTTTCTCCTTTTCATATCAACCAGGATATATTTCTCCCGGTCTTTCATCCTAAACCACATGCCACTCGCCAGGATCAACGTTTGCATTCCCTGGACGTACGTAGGGCCCTGGCCTTCTATATTGACCGCACAAAGCACTTTAGAAAGACGACGCAACTCTTCGTTGCAGTGGCCGACCGAATGAAAGGCTCACCGGTCTCCTCACAACGCCTATCCTCCTGGATTACGTCTTGCATCCGGACTTGCTATGACCTGGCAGGTGTCTCAGCACCGCACCTCACCGCTCACTCCACGAGGGCCCAAGCTTCCTCGACTGCTTTCCTGGCACATGTTCCGATCCAGGACATTTGTAGAGCGGCGGTTTGGTCATCAGTCCACACATTTGCAGCTCACTATGCACTAGTGCAGCAGTCCAGAGACGATGCTGCTTTCGGATCAGCGGTTTTGCACACAGCAATGTCTCACTCCGACCCCACCACCTAAGTTGGGCTTGGGAGTCACCTAATGGAATGGATATGAGCAAGCACTCGAAGAAGAAAAGACGGTTACTCACCGTTGTAACTGTTGTTCTTCGAGATGTGTTGCTCATATCCATTCCAAACCCGCCCCCCGTCCCCACTGTCGGAGTAGCCGGCAAGAAGGAACTGAGGGGGCGCCGGGTCGGCTGGGGTATATATTCAGCGCCATGAAGGCGCCACTCTAGGGGGCTCCACAGCCGACCCGCCGGTGTTGCTAGGGTAGAAAATCTTCCGACGATCGTGCACGCGGCGCGCACACACCTAATGGAATGGATATGAGCAACACATCTCGAAGAACAACAGTTACAACGGTGAGTAACCGTCTTTTTTAGTTCACTACATCACCTGAATCTACACAGAACAGCAGTTCTTTTAACCAGGGATCCTTATAGACTGTTACATATCATTTAACATTTGTCCTTTTTACCTCAGAAATAATTCAAAGCATCAACATGTTTGCCTAAGTTGACATGGCAGACATCTGTTGACTTGTACACTCCAGTGTGCAATAGACCATAGTAATGCATTTTTCAAGCCTCTCCGCAAGTCTGGCTTAAAGAGCACCAAGGATTCTTCACTAACAAATACTAATAATGTAGCGGTTTTAATTTTTTTGAAGATTTGGTTGCCAGTACATCTTAGGTTCAGTTTTAAGAAACTAATACCAAAGTATTGCCTTACCTTACAGCCTCTTATTTAATTGAACTGCTAATTCCCTATGGCCTTCTTTGCACTTTGAGATGCTTTTGCTATCCCCAAAATACACCTGCAGCGAGTTATGGCTAGGATTTTTGTCCTTCAGCTTTATAATAATCTTCTTTGGCCACTGAAATGCATATGGAGTGATTTCAGAATATTTCTTCTCTTTGCTTTCTGACAATTAGTTGTGCTCAATTTGTCATTGTTGCTTGGAGAAGCGTGCTTTAAAGGTTTTGTAAGGAGAAAGATCTTCTATTAGTTCCACTGTCAGCCTTTAGAAGACAATTTCATCAATGCCCCTATTTTAGTTTTATCTTTAAATGCAACTTTACAACAACAAAAATGAGAAAACTACAGTACAGTTGCACTGCAGCATCTTTTCCAAGTGAAACAGCTCATCTGTCATAATCTTCCGTGTATACACAGCCACCACTACCAGTCCACATCAAGGATCATAGCCACCAACCAAGGCCCGATTCTGCGATAAGCTCAGTGCAAGTGCACCACTATGCTGGCAGAGCCCCCACTGAAATCAATGGGACTGCTCACAGGGGTCTGCACATCCAGAATTACTGCAGTTCCACAAGTCAAACAAGTTTTCGCCACTTGCTGTTCAGATAACAGCTTTGCAGTTTGTCCTGCTTGACACCAGTATAATAATCCCTCTTCTCAGGCACAGAATGACATCCATATTCCCATTATGGAGACTCTCCATTTACCCACCCCCAGAACTTAATATCACATATAGCCAACACTGATAAAGTTAAGATTACTCCACTGAGCATGCTCAAGTAATCAGACATCCATTAGAGCAGGGGTGGGCAATTTTTTTGGCCCGAGGGCCACATCCGGGTATGGAAATCATACGGCAGGCCATGAATGCGCACAAAATTAGGGGTTGGGGTGCAGGAGGGGGTGAGGGCTTCGGCTGGGGGTGCGGGTTCTGGGGTGGGGCTGGGGGTGAGGGTGCAGGAGGATTGGAACTGAGGAATTTGGAGGGTGGGAGAGGGATCAGGGCTGGGGCAGGGGGTTGGGGCACAAGAGGGGATGAGGGGTGCTGGCTCTGGGCAGCGCTTACCTCAAGCAGCTCCCGGAAGCAGTGGCATGTCCTCCCTCTGGCTCCTATGCGGAGGCACAGCCAGGCAGCTCTGCGCGCTACCCTGTCCGCAGGCACTGTCCCTGCAGCTCCCATTGGCTGTGGTTGCTGGCCAGTGGGAGCTGTGGGGGCAGTGTGCAGAGCACCCTGGCTGCCCCTACGCTTAGGAGATGGAGGGGGGACATGCTGCTGCTTCCGGGAGCCGCACGGAGCGGGGCAAGCACCCAACCCCACTCCCCGGCTGGAGCATTGCTCTCCACAACAGGTTCTCAGGCACTATGGTGACAGGGGCCTTATAAGAGGATTATATCAGATCTTCAGTGAAAGAAGCTTGTTTTCATACCACTCGAGAAGCATATTCCGACACTATGTAAAGTCAGCTAATGAAAACACGCAGCCCACCTACTCCCAACTGAGGTTGGGACCCTACAGTGAGCTCCATGTGGGAGATGTTCTGCTCAAAAAAACCCTGCCCTGGGACCCCTTTTTGAGAAGTCTGTACATGCCCAAACTCAATCTTGGGAGAGCAAAGAGAAAATAAAAAGAATTCAGACATGAAAAATGGGACCAAGGAGAGGGGGGGAAATGCTCATAGCAGAATAGGCTAGTGTTTCATTTAGTCAAGTATGTGGCCTACAGATGAGGAGGAGTGAAGACGGGGGGCTGGGAGGGGGGGAGAACAGGATGCTGTTGTACCTTGTAAACTTGAAAGAGCTAATTTCTCAGCAATAGAAATATGAGACGGGATCAACAAAAAAACCTGACAAAAAGAGGAAACTGAGGAAAAAGTAAATGAGCAGAAAAGGAAAGAAATGGAAAACCATGATGGAAACAGAATTTAGATTAGTGAGTTTCCTTTCTACAAATGCCTACGTGTGATGTTATTCTTTGGAAAGCATCCTACAACTCTTAATCTGAGAGGGAAAAAAAGGAAAAGTCAATATTAGCAAGCTAGTGCTATTTAGCCTGGAGTCAAATGGTTTCCTGTTGTTCCTCTTGGGCACTGCAGATTAATGGCTAAAGTGGGTGTTTGTTAGCCACAGGCAGTTGCAGGGACATTAAAAACCTAAAATGATAACAGTCCAAAAGGCTGAGGGTTGTGTATTAATTAGGCTCCAAAAACTGGTTTTAAAATGGAGACAGCAAGTATCTGTTTACAATGACAATGCTATGGGATGAAAGCTTCGCAGAAGTAAATTAATCATGTATGTGCAAGGCATGTTTTGCTTTGGCATTTGGCCAAAGGAAAGCTATCATAATTAAGGAGTTTAAAAGCAAAAACAAGAGAACCATATATATAAAGATTCTAATTTAAAAAATCTAATTCACTATATTGGTTTTTGATAAGGATATCATACTACATAGCTGCAATAGCAAAAAATCTTATCAAAATATTTTCCCATTAAAATTTAGTATTTAAAAAACCTGTTTCTAATGTTCTTCTATCTAGCATCATTTCAGGAGACAAGAACCAAAAATCCTGCACATTTTCCCTTCATGCTTTGTTCAAATACATTCATTCAATGAGATGTTTGTTGAATAAGGTCTGGTGTTTGGATTTTATGATGTTGCACTTTGGGCTGCAGTTGCATGAGAATTCTGGAAATCAGGCACTAGCACAAAGTGAAACTGACCTAAAAGCAAGTGTAAAACCAAGCGATTTTGACACTTTATTCCCACTGTCTACAATTAAAAGTGTAAACTTCATAAATTAGATGTTTTAAAAATTCATTATTAATCTTAGGTATTTAGTAACACCGGTCAGGAAGCTTTTTAAAAAGCAAACAATTTTTAACCTGACAATGTACCTAGGAATTACTTTGTGGAAGTTTTGTCCTGTGTTATACAGGAGGTCAGATTAGATGATCACAATGGTCCCATCTGGTTTAGAATTGATGAATCTCTACAAGAAAAATTAGCAGCCAGATAATCCACAATATTGGATCCTGACTACATTCTAGAATTAAATTTTAGTGTTTTGTGAAAACTGGAATAGTTGTGCAGCCCTTTTGGTGCCTCATTCGATTTTTCAAATAGCATGCTACAACTCCAATCTCCATGTTTAATGTTGAAAGAATGACGTACGGCTACGTTTACATGTTCGTTTTCTAGATTCAGAAAGTCAAGACAAATAAAAAAGTTACAATGGCCTCACATAATTCAGTGTAAATATATCTTAGGAACATGGATAATTACCAGTATATTGTTTTTAAACTCCTTTAATGTCAATACAAGGTATTCTTCACTTCTTGTCCCAAGCAGCTGTGCATGTGCTATTAAGCAGTTGCTAGGTTTCAGGTGACTACATTCAGTACTAGCCAAAATATTCTCTTTACAAAGAGTTCTTACAATCAATGACATTTATAAGAGCTTCGATATCCTAAAACGAGCCAAATCCTACAAAAGCTTATCACATGTATGCAATTTTGGCTTCAGCAGGAGACAGGTCTTTGCAGAATCAAGCCTAACAATGGAACTCTCATATCAAAACAAATTAATAAGTCATCTAGTCTGTTAGCAGGGACAACAGCCAATACTCAATGCTTCAGATGAAAGCATTCCAACGCCATAATGCATCTAATTACGTAATACCATTGGATACTCTGGCTCATTGACTCCAGCTGGTGGTGAGCTTGTGCCATGAAGTATTATAGCCTTTATTTTTTTTAGGCTAGACAGTAAGTGTAAATGCTATCCCTATTTATATAGATGCCTAATCCTTGTTAGTATTTATTCTACGGCAGCGTATTACTTTAGGTAAGTTACACCTTGCATGAAAAATATGTTTGCCTATTTACGTTTTTTGCCTTTTTCATATTGAATGCCCCCCCTCAGAACCTGTCAAATCACCACAAAGAGTTTCTTATGTTGTCCTTCTACATTAGGACCAGATTAATTCTCTCTGGGATTTATCTGAAAAGAGAAACCATTGAAGTGTTCGCTTCGCCACGTAAAGCAATGCATTCAGTAATTTATCTGCCAATCAATGCATTTATTGCCAGTCATCAACATTCCCCTTAATATCTTCTTATAGGCTGCATTATGTGCTAAACAGATTACAAGAGAACATAGTGTTTACTCCCATCTGTGATTCCAGGATCTTCATAGGCCACATTCCTCCCCCCATATATTTTTCAAATGACTGCTCTCACCCTTCTCCCTTGTTGCATGAGAGCTCAGCTCATCACCACCTGAGCAGTCGGACAACCTCATAAAAGGAGCATCAGTTACTGGGCCAGGGAGAAGGAGAACTGGAATGAGATGTCACCAGACCAGATCTGACACTTATTGGCAAAAAACAAGAGAGATGAGGAGGATAAACACATTACCAAGGGCAAAGCCAACTAATGCCAAATTAATGTGTCCTCAGAGGGAACAAAGACACCCACACCCATACCGAGTGGTCATGTTTGTTTGTTTTTTAAATGTCTCAAGACAGCAGTATCCAGTGGTGACTAAAATACACTTTAAGGAACAGCAAAGTGCACCTTAGTGGGATAAAATCTGCAAAGGGTGGGGGAATGGATCCTTCCATCGGAGAGCTATCGGCCAATGCTGGGATAACCAGTGATCTGAGAACACGGCATGATGCCCTTTTGCGCAATCCAGTCACTCCAAAAGGCAGACACGCTGTGTCTAGCGCATAATAACTCTACCCCCTGCGGGCGGTCATACTCGGGTCTCATTCCGGGTGGCTGGGTTTAGTGCAGGGCTGGGGGGTGGGGGGAATCTGTGGCTTTTGATTTACAGGGGGTCAGATGAGAGGATCTGGTGCTGCCTTCTGGCATGAAGCCCCCCCCCAACTCCCAGCCCCGCGCACACACCCCCGGCAGCCCCCCGCCCCCCCCAGACACGCACACACCCCCGGCAGCCCCCCGCCTCCCCCCAGACACGCACACACCCCCGGCAGCCCGCCACACGCGCACCCCCCGGCTCACCCCGGCCGCTCCTGGGCAGGGCACACGCACGCAGACCCCCCGCCCGTCGGGTCCCCACCTTGTCCCAGCTGAGCCATTGCCCGACCGCCCAGTCGCCTCAGGGTCACGGTCCCTCCGCTGCGCGCGCCGCGAGCCGAGCACTAGCAACACCACCAGCCGCAGCCCCGCCCCCTCGCCGGCCCCGCCCCCAACAGTCGCCGCAGCCGCGTTCCAGGCCACGCCCACCCAGAGCCAGCGGCACCATCCCGGCACGCACGCTCCTGGCCCCGCGCCCCGCCCACCTCCGACTCCGGCCGGCGCTGCTGCGTGCCCGTCCCTGTACTACTGCCCCTCTCGCGGTGCCCCACGGGAAACGTAGTTCTCCCTCCCTTCGCGGGTCGAGCTGTGGGAGGAGACTCGGGAGAGTAACGGACTCCAGTTCCCGGCAGTCCCTGCTCTCTCTCTCGGAGTTGGACGCCGCCAGTGTTTAGGTGGCTAGGGCTGACCCACTGTGGGTGTCCACCAAGTGTTCCCCTCTTGGTCAGAGACCATCTCACGCAGCCATGGCCCTCTCCGGCGCCCAGTGACGCCAATGGGAAACCCCACCTTGATGGCAGCAGGATGGGGCCTAGTGAATCCTAGACTATCAGGGTTGGAAGGGACCTCAGGAGGTCCAACCCCCTGCTCAGAGTACGACCAATCCCAACTAAATCAAGTGCACACACCAGCAATGATGTGCAGCCACCTCTGGGGCAGGGAGCCGCTGCTGAGCACTAGCCAAGAGTTTAGGACAGGAAGTGCAGGTCACAGAGCAGCTGAGTGGGCTCAGCGCTTGGCAGGCAGGATTCCAAGAGCCCATCCCACTTAAGAAGGAAAGCAGAAGGGTTTGCCATAAGTAAAGCATAGCTATTCTTCTCATAAGCATGCCTGCCCAGCAGGTGCCCTGAGCCTGGGTATCGAGGTCTGTGTCTAGGGGGGGACATAATAGAGGTCTAGGAAATCACAAATGATGTTGAGAAGGTGAATAGGAAACTTATTTACCCCTTGGCATAACACAAGAACCAGGGGTCACCCAATTAAGTTAATAGGCAGCAGGTTTAAAACTAACATAAGGAAGTACTTCATACAATGCACAGTCCAAATGTGGAACTCATCAGGGGAGGTTGTGAAAGCCAAAAGAATAGTGAATCAGGTTCAAAAAAGAATTAGATAAATTTCTGGAGAATAGAGCCTTCAATGGCTATTAGCCAAAATAGTCAGGGATGTAACCCCACGCTGTGGGTGTTCCTAAACCTTCAACTGTCAGAAGCTGGGACTGGACAATGGGTTGGCTCACTTGATAAATTGCCCTGTTCTGTTCATTACTTTTGGACCATCCGGCACCAGCAACTGTTGGAAGACAGGATACAGGACCATGGGTGTGACCCAATAGGTCATTCTTATGTCCAGAAAAGCCACATCTATGAGCAAAGAAAATCTATCTATTAATGGAGATTCTCTATGTCTTAGTAAGGAGGAGAGGATGGAAGATGATAAAATACAGGTAGGATCTGATGAGAAACAGTCAATTAAAAAAGAGTCCCATTCAATGACATCATGTAATGGCAGACAGCTAAAAAATGACAGTTTTTTTAAAGTCCTTATATACAAATGCTAGAAGTCTAAATAATCAGATGGGTGAACTAGAGTGCCTCGTGCATGAGGTTAGTGATATAACAGGCATCACAGAAACTTGGTGGAATAAGGATAATCAATGGGACACAGTAATGTCAGGATACAAAATATATCAGAAGGACAGAACAGGTCGTGCTGGTTAGGGTGTGGCACTATATATGAAAGGAAGCAGAGTCAAATGAAGTAAAAAAAAAAAATGAACCAAACAGTCCCATAGAATCTCTTTTGGATAGAAATTCCATGCTCCAACAATAAGAATATAGCAGTAGGGATATATTACTGACCACCTGACCAGGATGGTGATCGTGACTGAAATGCTCAGGGAGATTAGAGAGGCTATAAAAATAAAAAAAACTCAATAATAATGGGGAATTTCAACTATCCCATATTGACTGGGTAGATGTCACCTCAGGACTGGATGCAGAGAGAAAGTTTCTTGACACTTTAAATGACTGCTTCTTGGAGCAGCTAGTCCTGGCACCCAGAAGTGGAGAGGCAATTCTTGATTTAGTCCTAAGTGGAGCACAGGACCTGGTCCAAGAGGTGAATATAGCTGGACCTCTTGGTAATAGTGACCATAATATAATTAAATGTAACATCCCTTTGGCGGGGAAAATACCACAGCATCCCAACACGGTAGCATTTAATTTCAGAAAAGGGCACTACACAAAAATGAAGAAGTTAAACAGAAATTAAAAGGTGCAGGGCCAAAAGTGAAATCACTGCAAGCTGCATGGAAACATTTTAAAGACACCATAATAGAGGCTCAATTTAAATGTATGCCCCAAATTAAAAAACATACTAAGAGAACCAAAAAAGTTCCACCGTGGCTAAACAACAAAGTAAAAGAAGCAGTGAGAGGCAACAAGACATCCTTTAAAAAGTGGAAGTTAAATCCTAGTGAGAAAAATAGAAAGACGCATAAACTCTGTCAAGTGAAGTGTCAAAATATAATTAGGAAGCCAAAAAAGAATTTAAAGAACAGCTAGACAAAGACTCAAAAGGTAATAGTGTGACGGGTTGGATCACAGAAACCCCCTTGGGAGCTGCCACCCGATGTGCAAAGACTACCCCTGCTCCTGTTTTCCCTGCCAGCTCAGGACTCCAGCACCCTGTCTTGCTGAGCCAGACACTCCTGTTTGGCTCCAGACACAGATCCAGGGTCTGAATCACTTGTCCCAAAGCTGCAAGTTTACCTGAAAACAGCTCACAGTAGTGTGCTTGTCTTTGGCACTCAGATGCCCAACTCCCAGTGGGGTCTAAACCCAGATAAATCCGTTTTACCCTGCATAAAGCTTATGCAGGGCAAACTCATAAATTGTTCGCCCTCTATAACACTGATAGAGAGATATGCACAGCTGTTTGCTCCCCCAGGTATTAATACATACTCTGAGTAAATTACTAAATAAAAAGTGATTTTATTAAATACAGACAGTAGGATTTAAGTGGTTCAAAGTAGTAACAGACAGAACAAAGTAAGTCACCAAGCAAAATAAAATAAAATGCGCAAATCTATGCCTAATCAAACTAAATACAGATAATCTCACCCTCAGAGATGCTTCAGTAAGTTTTTCTCAGACTGGACATCTTCCAGGCCTGGGCACAATTCTTTCCCCTGGTACAGCTCTGGTTGCAGCTCAGGTGGTAGCTAGGGGATTCTTCATGATGGCTCCTCTCTCTCTCTGTTCTCTTCCCCCCTTTATATATCTTTTGCATAAGGCGGGAACTCTTTGTCTCTCTGGTTTTCCACCCCCCCTCACTGGAAAAGCACCAGGTTAAAGATGGATTTCAGTTCAGGTGACATGATCACATGTCACTGCAAGACTTCATTACTCACTTGCCAGCACACACATATACAGGAAGACTCACAGGTAAATACAGCCATCTGCAGACAATGGGAGTCATCAAGATTTCAAACCATCATTAATGGTCCACACTTTACACAATTACAATAGGCCCTCAGAGTTACATTTTATATTTCTAGTTTTAGATACAAGAGTGGTACATTTATACAAATTAGATGATCATACTCAGTAGATTATAAGCTTTGTAATGATACCTTACAAGAGACCTTTTGCATGAGGCATATCCCAGTTACGTTACATTCACTTATTACCGTATTTTCTCTAAAACTATCTCAGTTACATTATATTGACTTATTATCAAGTTTTTATAAAACCATATAGACTGCACAACGTCACAAATAGCAAAAAAAAAAAATTTTTTTTTAAGTACATCAAAAGCAGGAAGCCTGCTAAACAACCAGTGAGGCCACTGGACGATCGAGGTGCTAAAGGAGCACTCAAGGACGATAAGGCCATTGCGGAGAAACTAAATGAATTCTTTGCATCGGTCTTCACGGCTGAGGATGTGAGGGAGATTCCCAATCCTGAGCCATTCTTTTTAGGTGACAAATCTGAGGAACTGTCCCAGATTGAGGTGTCATTAGAGGAGGTTTTGGAACAAATTGATAAATTAAACAGTAATAAGTCACCAGGACCAGATGGGATTCACCCAAGAGTTCTGAAGGAACTCAAATGTGAATTTTCAGAACTACTAACTGTAGTCTGCAACCTAGCATTTAAATCAGCTTCTGTACCAGATGACTGGAGGATAGCTAATGGACGCCAATTTTTAAAAAGGGCTTCAGAGGTGATCCCGGCAATTAGAGGCCAGGAAGCCTGACTTCAGTACTTGGCAAACTGGTTGAAACTCTAGTAAAGAACAGAATTGTCAGACACACAGATGAACATAATTTGTTGGGGAAGAGTCAACATGATTTTGGAGTCTTTCCAGTTACTTCAATGGGCTTTGAATCAGGCCCTCCAGGGCTCTTACAGAGTAATTTACTACTTAATGTAGTAAATGAATGTGACAGATGTAGTAGAAGGTGGCATAATTGGGCTCTTTGTGAGGATAGGAGATGATGAAAGCCCTGATATGAGCAGAAAATGATACACAAGGAAAATACATATGAAACAGAAATAAAATAAGAATAATGGGCCACATCTTCAGCTTCAATGGAGCAGCACTGATCTGAAGGTATGAGTCATAATCTCCGAGGCAGGAGCATGCCTTTTTTGCAGGTGTTTGTACATTGTCTGGTACATTGAGGGGGCTACTAGACATGTCATGCCAGACATACCCATATACCTGAGTGTTGTGCCTTTCCAGCCACACACAGCAGCTGTAAACTGGTTTAACCAGCCACTTGAGGGTTCTCCATGTGTAGGGGAACACTTGGGTCATGCAGATGGACCATGGTGGCTCCTAGTCCTATGGTTGGTGTACTGGAATAGGCTGCCTCACTAAGAACCACCCCCCGCTGGGTGAACAGGCTGATCCTCCCACAGCGGGTTTGACAAACCCCCAAGTTTGTTGACCTTCCAGGCACACTGCAATCCCCATCTGTTTTCCATTGCAGACTTATTTGCTGGAAGTGATGGTGATCAGAGGAAAGGATCTTTATGGTGAGTGTAGATTTTATTGAGACATTTACTGGATTTTTAGATCAGTCCTTTAACTAACATTGGATCAATGTGTTATTTGCTACTTTAGCTAACGTGTTTCAGTTTTGTACTCTCAGAAGTCTGAGTGCCTTTGATCAACCTATATAAATAAACAAAAGGACAGGAGGTTGGGATGAATTCATCGCAACAAAGGAAAAATGGATATTATTAATATTGTTCCACCATCTGTGTGTCTGGCACTTTCTAGAGTTGGAGTGCTGATTTAAAGGGCCATCCAGACAAGCTGGCATCATAACCAGTTCATCCAAGACAAAGTATCAGCCAACATGAAGAAACATGAGGGCAGGCACCTCATGGATAATGGACATCGGCCTGGGAGACTTCAAAAAAACAGCAAGAATGCGTGGCAGGGAAAAGGATGAGAAGCAAGGGCCATGACTGATGAGAAATATTAATCTTGACCATTAACATGACTCCACCTGAGATCTGGGAGATCTGGTCTGAGCAAGGAGTTAAAAATATGAAACAATTGCATTTAGCTAAGATCTGCACTCTCAGCCAAAGACAAATAAAACTGCGATGAGGAGACCAGTTGTGCCGCCCTTACTCACAGAGATAGTGTCATACTAAACAAGTATCAGAGGGTAGCCGTTTTAGTCTGTATCCACAAAAAAAATGAGGAGTCCGGTGGCACCTTAAAGACTAACAGATTTATTTTATTTTTAACCACAAAAGCTTATGCCCAAATAAATCTGTTAGTCTTTAAGGTGCCATCAGACTCCTCATTGTTTTTGTACTAAACAAGTTGTCTTGTTGAAACAAGTGGGACTCTGCATAGTGAGGTACAATCCAGAGACTCCATGATGTCTTCTAGGGACTCTGCAGTTGCTATTGATTTTACATGAAAGCTACTCAGATACTTATGGTGATGGGCAGTAGTGTAAAACTAATAGTTAGCTAGATAATCAGCGTGAGTGAGGGTTATACAATTAGACCATAGTTAAGGCCAAACTTTCCTTACAGCGGATGCTGGAAACTTCTGGTGGAAAATGAAAGATCAGATTTAAAACCAAACAATTGGCCTGAAGACCAGCTAGGATTTTCACTACTAAGCTCCCTCCTGAATCGCCCCTCTGATATACGGCCTGTATTGCCATATATCTCCAGAGATGTGTGGAGGGTCTTCTATATTTTCAAGGAAAACCCAGCTATATAGAGATGCTTAACACTGAGTCCATTAACTTATCAGTTATATCAAAGATGAATAGAGCTGTTTATGTTTGTATGCGGCACTCATACAGCACACATGCATCTGTTATATAATAAATTTTATATAAAGATACAATCTAGTATCGCAATAACTTTGCTTGATGTCCTGTGTTGTTTTCTCTCTGTCTTTTGTAATAAGGCTCTTATTTAGTTCTATGTGATAGCTGTTTTTATAGAAGCTGTGATGGGATGTGTAACATTCCCATGGTGTTATCTGGACCGGTGATTTGCTAGGTCACTCCAATCCTCAACTCTGGGAACCAGCCTTACCCTGCTTTGCTGTGAGAACCCCCACTCCTGGACTGTTCACGCACAACATCTAGCATGTAACCTGCTCCCAACTACATGAGTGAGCACTTTTAGCAAGCTGCTGCTTGGATCATGCAACCGAATGACACTAGCCAGTATCTCCAGCCCCAGACCCAACCCTAGGAACCTCTATCTTGCAATTTCCAGTTATGCCCACTGGACACTGCAAGCTTATATGAGTCATCAATTTAACAAAGAAATTGATATGTACCAGGTGTGACAAAGTTCCTCCTCTATCTTGGTGGGTCCTGCGCTTATTGGCAGATTTTCTTGTCTCAGAGATTCACCATTGAGTTGGGGAACAGCCCAGAGACCTTCCCCTCTGGAAGAACCCACAGTCCAGATCAATTGGGAGGTTTGGGGGGAACCCAGGCCCGCCCTCTACTCCGGGTTCTAGCCCAGGGCCCTGTGGACTGTAGCTGTCTATAGTGCCTCCTGTAACAGCTGCATGACAACTACAACTCCCTGGGCTACTTCCCCATGGCCTCCTCCAAACACCTTCCTTATTCTCACCACAAGACCTTCCTCCTGGTGTTTGATAACGCTTGTGCTCCTCAGTCCTCCAGCAGCACACCCTCTCACTCTCAGCTCCTTGTGCCTCTTGCTCCCAGCTCCTCACACTCACACCAAAAACTGGTGAGCTCCTTTTAAAACCCAGGTGCCCTGATTAGCCTTCCTTAATTGATTCTAGCAGCTTCTTCTTAATTGGCTCCAAGTGTCCTAATTAGCCTGCCTGCCTTAACTGGTTCTAGCAGATTCCTGATTACTCTAGTGCAGCCCCTTCTCTGGTCACTTAGGGAACAGAAAACTACTCATCCAGTGACCAGTGTATTTGCCCTCTACCAGACTCCTGTACCCCACTGGTCTGGGTCTGTCACACAGGCTTGTCTCTGACACACTTCAAACCAAGCGCACAGCTTCAGGTAGAACAAACAAATGTATTAACTACAAAAGAGATTGTGAGTGATTATAAGTCAAAACGCAACAAGTCACATTTGGTCAAATGAAATAAAAGCAAAACACATTCTATGCTGATCTTAACACTTTCTGTGCCCTTACAAACTTAGATGCTTTTCACCACAGGCTGGCTGGTTGCCCTTCAGCCAGGCTCTCCGCTTTGATCAGCACTTCAGTTGCTTGGTGGTGGTGTCTGTAGATAGAGGTGGAAGAGAGAGAGCATGGCAAACATCTCTCCCTTTTATCATGTTCTTTTTTCCCTCTTGGCTTTGCCCCCTGCCCCTTCAGAGTCAGGTGAGCATTACCTCATCGTAGTCCCAAACTGACCAAGGGAAGCGGGGTGACTCACTCGAGAGTCCAACAGATCCTTTGTTGCTGCTTAGGCCAGTGTCCTTGTTCCTATGAGGCTGTGCTGGGTTTGTCTCATACATGCCCTGATGAGGCGTGAACTGCTCCTCTGCTCTTGGAGAGTTTTTGTTTGGGCCTCTGCTCCTGGAGGGTTTTGCCTGGGCTTTTTTTAAGCCACGAGGACACATTTTCAGCCTCATAACTATATACATGAAATTACAACCTATAACATTACTATAACAACAATGCTCCATGCATCATGAGCCTTCTGAAAACACCCAACGTGACAAACTTTGCCTTGGATAGCACACAATCATATTATAAGGATGAACATGGGGGTGCAGGGTGTTCCCCAAGGTATAGAGCGTCACAGGGTGTCTGTCCCCTACAGGGCCTGAAGGGGTAAATTAGGCCAACTAACCTATAGGCCACATCTGGAGGAGAGTCAGGGAGTGCTGGGCCTAATTTGCTGATAAAGTCCAGCTGGGGGAGGAGCTGGTCCAGGTTTATAAAGCCAGGAAATTGGCAGCAGAATAAGGCTACAGGGAAGGAATCCCTGGGATTAGGGAGGTCTGTTACAGGGTTCAGTAGTCTGTAGTTACTCCCTGGGAGGAGGGAGTTCGAGCTGTTACACCCACAGTGGGAGGAACCAGAAACTGTAGAAAGGAGTCCAGGGGAGGAGCAACGGGGTCTGAGGGAAAGCAGACCGCAGTTGCCCAGTGCAAGGTTCCTGGACTGGAACCTGGAGTAGTGGGCAGGCCTGGGTTCTCCTGCTAGCCACGGTGGAAGTGGCACCCTCAGGGGAGTGCCAGAGAAGACTGCCTGAGACCGTTCATGTGGAAGAACTTTGGTACCCTGTAGGGGAAAACTGCTGAGTGACCTGGCCGGAGTGCTAAGTCACCAAGAGCAGGCTGCAGCTTGTGGAACTAGAGGGGGGCCAGAGAGGCGGAGAGACCGCATGTAACCGCGGGAATGGGCATTGACCTCGTGAAGCTAATCCCCAGAAAGGCCAGAGGAGGTGCCATTCTAGTGGTGAGTCGAGCTCCCCGTCACAGAAGCATTGAAAGTGACAGGCCGATCGGATTATTTCTGAGTACTGACTGAGCTGTGCCTGGAGATGGGTTCTCTCCCCTCGCTCCTTTGCAAGGTAATAAATAATACACGAATAACATAAATACTCTTCTGAACTTCTATAGCAACTTCCGCCTGCGGGTTTACAATCAGCATGGAATGCAGCCGAATAGCGCCTCATGTGACATAGCAAAGTATTATCCCTAAGTCACAGATGGGGCATCTAAGGCACAGAGACACTTTGTGACTTACCTACGGTCTCCTAGCAAATGTGAAGCAGACTCAGGAATAGAAGCTGCATCTCCTAATTCCTGCACATGCTTTGCCATAAAACCACCCCTATCCCAGGGAGGTTTTTTAGTGGTCTTTGGTCAAAAGTTGAGCTCAGCTCTGTGGCCAGGCCAGAAAAATCCAGCCGATCTAGCCTGTGGGCATAGAGTGATATTACTCTAAGGTGAAATGCTCTGTTGCACCAGGGGTGTGCCTGGTGCCACCTTCCAGCTTGTAGTGTCACCTAGAGGTAATCTACAGAGCTGAGCTTCTGAAAGAAAAAAGCTGAAGCCTGAGATTCTCTGCAAACAGAATTTTGCATCCATCGGGAAATGCTGCCTTTGGGCTGCTTTAATATTTCATTTGATCACTACAGACCAGACTGTAGCCCACCCTTACATGGCTATGCAGGGATGTACTGGGAAGCAAGACCCTGGTCACACGCCCAATCCGCTCTGCTGCCTCTCCACATTGCAGGTGCAGGCATGGGAGAAGGAGAAGAGTTGCACACCTGGCATTTCACCTCCACCCCCAGCCCATGCAGGTGGATGAGAGGGGGTGGAGAGGGGTAGGAAATGGGTGGAATCTTGGCTTTGCTTTTCCTCCCCTCCAATACAACATGCTTAATTATTTGCTCCATTTATCTTTCTGGGTACTGAACTTAAGATGGCCTCTGCAGTGTGTATAGGAGAGATTAGGGTTACACTTTTTTCTGAGCAAAGCTTGTACTCCACCATGTCTTCAAGAGAAGTTTGCAGCTCCATCAAATGCACAAGCAGACAGCTTGGGGTCCAATTTACAAGCATTTAACTCTTCTAAGACGTGGGTTGTCACAGATGCAGCCGATGTGTCTTCTATAACCTGAACATCTAGAAATGCATCTGCTGGCCTACCCCTGACATCAAGATAAGACACGCAATGACTTAATACTCGACGCCCATTTGCACTGGTGCATTTATCAGACATATATGCACATTTTTTGAATGTGGTGAGAGAGTTCTTCACTTTTTCAACTGCTGAGTCTTTCAATGTTGCACCGCATGATTCTAACCAGTCCATTGAGTTTCTTGCAGAAAGATAAGCTTTCGTGGGCTAAAACCCACTTCATCGGATGCATGCAATGGAAAATACAGTAGGAATATATATATACACAGAGGACATGAAAAAATGGGTGTTGCCATACTAACTATAATGAGAGTAATCAGTTAAGGTGGGCTTGTTATAGTTAGTATGGCAACACCCATTTTTTCATGTCCTCTGTGTATACCGGTATATATATTCCTACTGTATTTTCCACTGCATGCATCCGATGAAGTGGGTTTTAGCCCCTGAAAGCTTATGCTCAAATAAATTTATTAGTCTCTAAGGTGCCACAAGGACTTCTCGTTCTTTTTGCTGATACAGACTAACACGGCTACCACTCTGAAACCTTGCAGAAAGATAGTGAGCATTTGCTGGTCTTGGTTGGAACCAGTGTCCAACTTCAGGGTTAACAAGTAACAATGCACTTAACATTGGCCTCCAGTTTGTAGGATGTGGGATCTTTTGCTTAAATAGAAAGTATGATACGACAGCCATGTTTGTTTGCATAAACTGTGTTGTGTCTCCAGCATTCTTAACAGCCTCATTAAGTATTTCTGGCAGTGAGTAGCTTATAAGGCTTTCAGCAGGCTTGGTGTTTTGCAGCCTTTTCATGTAGTTTGTCAGCTCTGGCTTTGCTGATCGGTCCGGCAAACCAAGCTCCTCCAGTTTTACCAATTGTTACAGTGGGAAGCTTTCCTTCTTCGTAAGCTTATTTGCAAGAGGCGCACCAGCAGCCATGTTTTGTAACTTCAATAAATGGGACAAGTTTGACCAACAAACATCGGGAATTGCCTTTAGATTGTGGCGATTTTCTTCAGTAGGTAGCTGTATTTGTGCTTCGGGCTGTTTGGATGTTTTGAACCTGCAGAGGACATGTTGGTATATTCCTGGTTCTTGGTTTGTTCTTCAGCTTGGTTGGGTTGACCCCTGGAAGGGTGATGGGGGAGTTTTTTTGGGGGGTGGGGTGTAGGAAAATTCCTGGTGTGGCTGGAGAGGATGTGGAAACCGCAGGAGGGCATTGATATTTATGCTTCCGAGTGAGAGCAGCTACAGAACTGTGCCGTTTCGACACTGACGGAGTAATGCTGGATTCTACGAGGAAAAGGCATTATCGGTGATGTGACTCCAGGGAACCCAGATTCTCTGAGTTTGGTGCATCCAGCTATCATAGAATCGTAGAAGATCAGGGTTGGAAGAGACCTCAGGAGGTCATCTAGTCCATGCAGCTAAGAAGCTATCTGTTACCATGCTGGGAGTCTGGGTATCTGAGGTACAACCTATCCTGCCTGGCAAAGGCGGAAGATCAACTCAGCACTTACAACAACTAGCAGAGTGTGTGGGTCAACTAGCTGCACCAGCAGATGCTGCATCAATTCCCCAGCAACCACAAAGAGGGTGGGGAAAAACGTTTCTTGCTACATATGGTCACAGATGGGCCATTTATTACAATATGAATGCAGGGCTAAGAATAATGTCTGGAAGCCATCAGGAAATTAGGGGTGAGGGCTGGGCTTATTGGCCAGACCCTCTGTTATCATGGTGATGGATACGGTGAATCAGAATAGAATAGGGACTAACTGAAGCAGAGCAAAGGCCATTTACTGAAGTAGCATTACCTCTGTTGCTGGTGTTCATAGACTCATAGACTCATAGACTTTAAGGTCAGAAGGGACCATTATGATCATCTGGTCTGACCCCCTGCATGCTGCAGGCCGCAAGACCCTTCCCTGGACTCTACCGTTGAAGTCCCCAATCCTGTGTTTTAGTGACTTCAATTGGCAGAGACCCTCCTGCTAGTGATCCCTGCCCCATGCTGCGGAGGAAGGCGAAAAACCTCCAGAGGCTCAGCCAATCTACCCTGGAGGAAAATTCCTTCCCGACCCCAAATATGGCAATCAGTAATACCCCGAGCATATAGGCAAGAGTCTCTAGCCTGACCCTTGTTGGCCATTATGCTATTCATGTACCATTGCTTGGTTTTCCTTGGCTACTATGTTTTATCATTAAACCATTCCCTCCATAAACTTATCCAACTTAATCTTAAAACCAGACAGGTCCGTCGCCCCCACCGCTTCCCTCGGAAGGCCGTTCCAATATTTCACCCCTCTGACAGTCAGAAACCTTCGTCTAATTTCAAGCCTAAACTTCCCCCCGGCCAGTTTGTATCCATTCGTTCTCGTGTACACATTAGTACTAAGCTGGAATAATTCCTCTCCCTCCCTTGTATTAACCCCTCTGATATATTTAAAGATAGCAATCATATCTCCCCTCAGCCTTCGCTTTGTCAGACTAAACAACCCAAGCTCCTCTAATCTCTTTTCATACGACAGGTTTTCCATTCCTCTGATCATCTTAGTCGCCCTTCTCTGCACCCGTTCCAGTTTGATGGGTCACAGTGTTGTATGGGTCACTGTGAATCAGACAGCTGCTGCCTGGTTTAGTGGCTATGGGAGCTGCTGTTTCTCTAGTGACTTGAGAACTTTGAGCAAATATCCCCCTGACCTATCCTCATCGGCTTCCTGTCCACGGAACTGAGGGCCAAGAATTGTCAGTTAAAGGCAAGGCAGATCTTACTGTACATATTGGGGCCTCAGCAGGGGACACCTCTTTGTGATCACTCATATGGTCTAGTTTGGGAGTAGATTCTTGTAGACTGGAATCCGATGGCGATTCCATGTGCGTAATCAAACATCAGGGTGAGATGAAGATCGTGCTGAATTACACACTAACACCAATGTATCAATTTCATCTTCTGTGACTGATACAACAGTGCCCTTGGAGGATGTGAATATCCTTTTGTCCAGTTACAAAGGCATCTTAATTATAGGACTTAGCGGCAAGCTGGGATGGGCTCATTTGACAGCACTATATCGATACATCGAGATGTACACCCCATAAACAGAGACCCTCTTGCACAGCTGTGCCAAGACAGTAGAAAACCTGTTACAGGTCAAAAAGAGAGTGATTTGGCCATCTCATGGACATCACCAGTTTTTCTAGTCACAAGGGAAGATAAAGTACACTGCTTTTGTGGGGTTGTTAGACAGCTAAATACTGTTACAAAAAACATACACCGCCAATCCTACAGATTGATGATGTTCTGGACCAATTTGGGGGTGCTCAGGAATCCACTACTCTGGATTTGCCCAGTGGATATTGCCAGGTTCTCTTACGGAAGTTCTGCATAAAGATAACCTTCACTATTGGGCTGCGTCATTATAGTTCAGTTCAGCTTTTTGGGATGACCCAGGGACCTGCTGCCTCTCAGAGATTAATGACTTAAGCAGATGTTTCTTCTACTTGGATGGTATCATTGTGTACACCATCCAGCTGGATGGAGCATCCGCAATGTCTATGAGCAGCATAGGAATGTCGACAGTTAGAACCAATGAGGCCACCATCATCAGGGGAAGTTCTGAGTGGCAGTTGGGCCCAGGGTTTTGCAGGTATTTATGTGCCTAACTCCCTGACTGAGTAAAGGTCAGAGTAAAGGTTAATCCATACTGGTTAACCACCTGCTCATAGGGAAAAGCAGGAATTTATGCCCCATTTTAGACAAAACCTTAACCTTAACTGGAGTCGCCACCAGGCACCTCCATAATACTTTGTCGCTTATATGGTTAACAACCCTTGGTCCTTCCTTTATTACCCGCCCGTGTTCATGGCAACAGTGACATAAGTGCTGCAGTGTGACCTCACTATGCTGTGATTTGAACACTGGCTCAGTTGGCCCTCAGTGTCAGTTGCTTTTACTTGGACAGGAGAGGCTGGGTATTGTGCTGGCTAAAGTCGATTTCAGATCCAAGATCTAATCTATTACTGAGGGGAAAAAAGTAAGTGGGCTTTCTTACTCCCCATGGCTGTCCTACCTCTGACCAACAGAGACCCACTTTGCTTAAATTCTGTTTGAAAAGGGTCACCAAATTAAATTTGTTTTTTTGGCCCAGAACCTTAAAGGTATTTAGGCACTTAACTCCCACTGAAATCCATGGGAGTTAGGAGCCTAAATACCTTTGAGAATCTCTCATTTTATGTCTCTCTCGCTCTGGCATGAAAAGTGCCATCCTAACAGAATCCAGGAGGGAATCCAGCTGTCTGATCAGGGGCTACTTGTGCCCTACCTCTCTCTTACACTCAATTCTTTAGTTCAGCTGTAAAAATTGTGGCAGATAGGGAATAACTCCAGAGTTGATAAGGCTGCATGTTAAGGTTATATTTCATTAACCCAGCAGGGACTTACGGAGATCACTGAGATCCCTAGAAAGACTTGCCCCCTCTGGGAGTCTCTTCCGCTGATCCCTTCTCTGGGACCCTGTTCTAGGATCTCACACAGGGTCCTTGTCCCTGAAGTGGAGAATGAAAGGAAGTGGGTTCTGTTCCAGGCCTCCATTCATCTGTAGACGAGCTCCATACGCACAGACCCCAGAGGACACAATCAGGGGAGTCGCCCACTAACTTCAGTGGGCTTGGATCAGGCCCAGATATAGGCCCAATCAAAAGATGGCTCCTGCTGTCCCTGCAGCAGAGTGTGGAAAGGAGAGGCTCTTTGCTGTGGCATTATTTCCTCCAGGTGCAGAATGGACAGTAGGGGATTTCCACTTCAGTTCCTGGAGATTTAGGGAAGCTGATCCCCATTCTGTGGCCTCACCCTCACAGCTGGCATGAGAGGCAGCAATTGGGCTCGAGACATGGCCCTTAAAATCTGCCTTCGAGTTGATTCTCCATAATTCTCCATCTTGGATGAAGAATAACATTTCCTTTCCCCACTATGGCAGATCATTTTGGTTTTGCGCTGCCCATTTCAATGTTTACAATTTTCCAGGATTAGGAAGGAATGAGGAGATACATATACATGCTCTTTAATGCTTTTGGGGGTGCAATTCTCCCCCGGGCTGAGGGTCAGCAAAAAGTCATGTACCTCTTACATCCCACTAAAATCCAGAGCCTTGGAGAGTGCAATGAAATTTTGCAATGAATGTGAAGAGCTGTAATTTTTCATGCTGTCTCCAGTGGAGCACAAGCAGCGGCGGCTCCAGGCACCAGCGCTCCAAGTGCGTACCTGGGGCGGCAAGCCGCGGGGGGTGCCCTGCCGGTCGCTGCGAGGGCGGCAGTCAGGCTGCCTTCAGCGGCGCGCCTGTGGGAGGTCCGCTGGTCCCGTGGATTCAGCGGTAATTTGGCAGCGGGTACGCCGAATCTGCGTGACCGGCGGACCTCCCGAAGGCGCACCGCCGAAGGCAGCCTGCCTGCCGTGCTTGGGGCGGCAAAAAAGCTAGAGCCTCCCCTGAGCGCAAGCATGTAGATTAAAATTTAAATCTTTGACAGAGGATTTAAGTAATATTGGAGCACAATGTGATATTTTGAATACAGCTAAACTTTGTGTTGCCCACTAGACTAAGAAGTATATTGTGATATTGATTGATGACCATCAAGCCTGTAATCTTAGCTTTGTGAACTTCTTTCTCCATCTTTGTTCATAGCTCAAGTATTGGAGGAAACCAATGATTGTGAAATTAGTTAAGAGTCCCAACTTCTAAAGCAAGTAAACTTTGGGCTTAAAATGTGTTGGGTTTTATGGGCCAGATCTTCAGCTGCTATAAATCGACAGCTCCATTGACTTAAATGAAGTATTCTGATTTCCAGCAGCTGCGGATCTGACTCAACAAATGTATTATTCAAATGAAACGCGTATGCGATGGACAGTGTTCAATGTGGGTTTTTTAGAAGCACCATAACTGAATTTTGGGTTGGCAAATATTGTGATACATATATATTTGTTTGGATTTTTAGGTGCTTTATAATTCCACTCTTGGTGCCGTCATTGTGTCAGATTAGTTTTGTCGCCTCTTTTCTCTTTACAAACATTAACTAAGTAACCTTCCTCATCCCTGGGAGGTACAGAAGGGTCAGTGTCATCCCTTTTTGATACATGGGTAAACTGAGGCACGGGGCAGGGACGTGAGTTGCCCAGCATCACACAGTGAGTGAGTGGCAAAGCCAGGATGAGAAATCTATTTCTGGTTTCCAGTCCCATACTCAAACCATTAGACCACACTGCTTATCCTTTGCATAGTTTTGAGTATATTTATTGACTTTATTAAAACAACAAAGTTCCAAAAGGAACCCCCAAACCTTTGCTAATCTACAATTTGAGTCGAGGATTTATTTCTGTATTTAAAAGAACTAGGTTCATTACAGCTGAGCATTTACATGCTAAAAAGGAAGGCAATTCTCAACTGAGGTTCTGGCACCAACCTTTAATCTGGCCCCAGCTACTTCTCATTTTGTAGAATCACAGAACTGTGGGGCTGGACGGCTCCTCAAGAAATCATCAAGTCCAGCCCCCTACGCTGAGGCAGGACCAAGCAGGGTGCGATTCACTGCTTGAGGAGACATCCCTGCGCTAACTGTCATCAAGCTAGCGTGTTAAATAGCAGCGTGGCTGCGACAGTTCAGGCAGTGGCTTGGGCTAGCCGCCGGAGTACGTACTCATAGGGTCCGGGTGGGGTTGTACTCGGTGTGGCTAGCCCCTCTCACCGCTGTCCATGCTATCCTTGCTACAGTGCTATTTTAGCAAGCCAGTGCGAATATGTGTATGCGAGCTGGGTATCACACCCCCAGCTGCAAGTGTAGAGATACACTTGGTGGGTGGATTGGCAGGGGGTGCAGGGTCCCAGGCCCAGATTCTCAGAGGTATTTAAGCTCCTAACTGCCATTGATTTCCATGGAAGTTAGGAAACTCCATACCTTTGAGGATCTGGGCCCCAGTTCTCGGGCTCTGCTGTCTGTGGCTCACATTTTTAGCCGGAGGACGACACACACATTCTCACTAGCTTCTGGCTGGAAATTGTCCCACAGACAATAAGATCGACTGAAACAAAACTGGCCACCCTTCCTGACTTGTTGCAGAATGGACGTGCACAGCTTGCCAAGGGAGGAGAAGGAGGAGGACGCGGCTGCTGAGGGCACGTCCACCTTGGGAAGAGAGGAACATTCCAGTGGGAGTCAGCGTGAGCCGGAGCTGGCTCGAGAAGATACTCAAGATGGCCCAGCCAAGGTCGTTCCTAAGCAGAGTGGGCCCATCCTAAGGTGTCTAAAGCGAATCTGCCAAAAAGCGAAGAGAGGCAAGACGCGATATCCCCGAACTGTCACTACAGGTAAAAGGAAAGGCTCAGGATGCGCTAAGGGGTGGGAATGAAGGGAGGTAAACTCAGTCTCAACCCCCCTGTGTTCAAAGATTTGCAGTGATCCCAAAGGCTCTTGGGTTTGTGTTCCACTTAGGGGAAACTGAAGACAAGGCACAAAGAGTGGAGGGGAAAACATGGAAAAAGTGGAGGAGGGGAGAACAAATAGATGTGGCCGCATGGCTTTGCTAGTGGGTGGACGGCGCTCTTCCATGGCTGAGCCTGCATGCAGCTCGAGGGCAGCCCTCTGTTCTGCACGGGGGGCAGAGATCACTGCTGGAGCTTGGCAAATAAATAATGAGCTAGCAGTAATCAGTCCCAGTACTAAGCATCCCGGAATCTCCCAGAGACTGGAATGACAGGAGACAGTGTTCCTGAATCAGGACCAGTTTGGTAAATGCTGGATCTCCGTGAGGTCCTTCCATCCCCAGAGTGAACACAATACTTACAAGCCCTGATACAAACACTAGACCCGGGTGACGGTCAGACCCCTGTATTTCTAAGGCTCTCCAGCACTGGTGGAGGTGATGATGCCCCCAGAGCCTGTATTTCTCTGGGAACCTCTGGCTGCTGGAAGAGGAAGGGCAGTTTCTATTTCTCTCCACCACACACTGCTCTCCCTTCTCTTTCTTACCCTTGTAGTGAAGTCATTGCTTGGAGCAGGCAGAACAATACAACACTAGGGATAACTGAGTAGCCCAATACCTGGGTTGGAATGGGAGTCCTATTTCTGGATCCTAGAGCCTGGTTCTCATTACACTAAGGCCTCTTTCCACTGCTCTGGCAGGTACATCTCTCTCAGGAACCATAAGGAGGAATGGGGAGGGAGTAAAAGGGGGCCTAGGTGTGGCCACGCCTCTGCACCCAGAAGTGTGCAAAGGAAACACCCCCACACTCACTCTGGGCCCAGCTGGTGCCTCTCCACAATAGGGCCCTGCTCTTGGAGAGCCCGTAGGCATTACTGTAATAAAAATCTTAAATAACAGCTAGAGACTTACATTGTTTCTAAATGAAAGCTTAGATGCTGCAGAACAAAAAGGCATTAGAAAAAAGAAGCCAATATGCCAGGCCACCGCGGCCCATCCCACGCTGAGCCCTGGTTGAGTCCAGTCTAGTTTTAAATGTCTTTAGCCAACGTTTCTCAAACAGTGGGTCTTGACCCCAGATGATTCCACAGAGCAATCAAGGGAGTCAGGAGGCATTGAAAATTGTATTATGACCTAAAGCAAAAATAATCTTGCTCCCCCACTCCCTGCACACCTTTACCCTTCAAGGTCAAATATTCTTGGCCAACCTCTCACAACACACGTGCAGGTGAATTCTGTAGGGCTAACGTTGTTAGCAATGACCCATTTCTAACTCTTATAGTGAGTGTAAAGGTGAAATTCTTTGACTTTGAATAAGTGGCCAACCTGAAAACCACAGACTTAAGCAATGGGGCTTCCACCACTTCCCTTGGGAGGATGTTATCCTGGCTGTTCCACCCATCACGAGCTCCTAGCTGCTTTCCCATGCTGCTGACGGTGGCAAAGCAGGATATGTGAACTGAATCCTAATTGCAAGAGCATCAGCCAGTCCTATTCAGCCATATTTGGCTGGCTAATGTTCATGCTATCGGACAAATCTATTATTTGGTTGGCCCTATACAGTACAGCGAGTCCTGGTATTTCTTTGGGTCTGTGTTCATTCATGTCCAATCGGAGAGCACAAGATATTTATTGTGTAATGAATCAATAACATTTATCCAAGAAATAAAGGGGGTAGAGGATGTGACTGGAGTCAGGAGAACTATCTTCTATTCCCAGCATTGCCAGTGACCTGCTGTTTGACTGAGCCAGTCACTTCACCTCCCTGTGCCATGGTTTCTCCAGCCATAAAAATGGTGGTAATAATACCGGCCCACCTTTAAAAGCCATTTGGAGATCCTCCACTGAAAAACTCCATAGAAGTGCAAAGGAGTCTCATTCTGGGTCTCTCTTATTTTGTTTTTGTTTTTTAAGGAATCCCCAATTTGATTCTGATTTTGATCACACCAATCTCTCTTGCTTTGAGAGTCAGTGGCTTATTTCACCAGCATCAGTTTCCTTCACTTCTCCCCTGCTCAAGCAGGATATAGATGTCTAGCCCTATTCAAAACAAGCGGTGGGAATCAAACCAATCAAGCCAACAAACAAAAGATAACCCTACCCAGAGCAGAGATATCTTACCCCAAAAAGGGAGATGTGCCAATGACGCCAAGCTTTCCACTAGGAACTTCGCTATTGCTCATTGATTTTAGCTGGAAGGAGCCCAGATACCACGGTGATGGGCAGCAGTATACAACCCCAAGACAGACAGACCGTGTCCTTTCTTTGATTTAAATGAACTGTCTTTTGGGCACCAATCAGTCCATGAATGACACCTCAGAGCTCGTTCGTTCCCCTTTAACCAGCAATGGTAGTAATTTCTCTCTTTCTGTCATTCCTTCTTTCTTATTAGTCCCAGATATCTCGTGCATGGAGACTATTTGGGAGGCAGATGAAAGTGGACGTGAGCAGCATGGCTGTGCTATGGAGGGAGCCATGCTCTTGCTGGAATCATGGAGAAACACTGTTGACTACTTCAATAGTAACAAAGAGGTATAAACCTTCTCCATCTAATCTGTAAACTAGTGTCCCCTCACGCTGTCCGTCCCACCTGACCCAGCCTGGGACATCCCAGAAGGTTTATCACATAGGTTCTGACTTCTCTTCAAACCCTTTGCCTACAGCACTCAACCTTTCTTCTTTCACTTACTCCAGACAATCCAGCCTCTGGATGCTTTTCTCCTATTATACAGATTAGGTGCCTTCTCCAGATACATCCCACAAACTCTTTGGTGATCTCATGCCCCGTTTGTTGGTGGTATCCTTGATTTGCAGGGATTTCCCACCACTCTGTGCTAGTTTCAGTAGATTCTTGCCCGGCTACTCCCCTGCCTCACACTATCCGTTGGACTCAAGGACGAGACATTTCCACCCAAGGTCTCCCCTGACGACTGCTCCTCTCTCAGGGCTGGTCTACACTGGGGGCGGGATTGATCTAAGATACGCAACTTCAGCTATGAGAATAGCGTAGCTGAAGTAGATATATCTTAGATCGATTTACCTCGGGTCCTCACAGTGCGGGATCGACGGCCGCAGCTCCCCTGTCGACTCCGCTTCTGCCTCTCGTTCTGGTGGAATTCCGGAGTCGACAGGGAGCGCGTTCGGGGATCGATTTATCGCGTCTAGACGAGACATGATAAATCGATCCTCGATAGATCGATTACTACCCGCCGATCCGGCAGGTAGTGAAGACGTACTCTTAGACCTTCACAGATAAAACAAATGGGTCCAGCTTTATCGCTAATACACATGGTGTCAAGGCTGAATCCCTACTCTGGCACTTCGAGTGCAGAAGGTGGAGGCTGGAAAGGATTTAAAAAATCAATACTTGCCACTCCAGGCTTGTATTACACTCCCAAGGTTACAGCTTTTCTCTGACCTTGTCTTGGTAAACGCTGCCACCACCCAAATGCAAAAAAACCCCTTGGACCCAGGAAGGAGCACTTGGGAATTCTTCCCTGTGGGGTATCCTCAAGCCCTTTCAAATCCCGCCCCCTACCCCCCCCCCCCGGGAAGAGCTGAGAAAGAAAACAAAGGAAATCTGCTGTTGCCACCAGCTAATTAAACAACATGCACAAACCTCTTAGGACACCAAAAATCCAATTCTGTTCTTAAAAAAGGTAAATTTTGTTAAAAACAAAAAGGAAGAAAGTACATCTGGAACTTAGGCTTTTTGCTAGATCTTAAAAGAAAACAATTACAAAAATTAAGCATCAAGATAGCTCTCTTGAGGTTCAGATCAAGGTTACAAGCAAAACAAAAGTATCTGGGGTTAGCACAGAGGAGATCCACAAGCCAAAATAAAGAAATAAACCTGATCGCGTCTAGTTAAACATTCCCTGTCCAATGATTTTTCTCGGTATGGAAGATCAATTTTCATACCTGGTTCCAGCCTTACACAGAATTGCTGCTCCGTGTCCCGTCTCCAGAGAACAGACACAGACAAAGAAACGTTTTTTCCCCATTTTAAAAAGTTTTAGCCCTCCCATTGGATCTTTTGGTCAGGTGCCCACTCCTTTTCCTTTAGCTGGGGAACTTTGTTAACCCTTTACAGGTAAAGCAAGCAGAGAACAGCCACCAAGAGAGACTTTATAGCTAACTGGCTGGCTGGGTGTTCATAAAAGGGAGCCCCCCACCTTCATTTATTACACATGGTCACGCTACATCTGGCTACTTGTCCTACAGAAAACAGGCCCTGTGTGGAGTCCTCCACATGGAGTCCCATTGCTGTTCTGCTTGTTCTCCTTGATCCAACCCTTCTCTGAACAAGTAGCTCACACAGTCAGGTCCTACACAAGCCAACATTCTGCTGGAAGCCATCAGAACCCTTCTTAGACTGTCAATTCTTGGGAGCTGGGCCTGTGTCTTCCTTTGTTTGCAGACAGAGCCCAGTATATTGTAGGTGCTGCCCGGATACATCATCATCCTCAACTCACCACGATTTCTGATCCTGACTATTCATTGCTCTGCAACATTGTTAATTTATCTACCAGGTGTTCCGTGTGGAGGGGTTTTGAATGAAGGTAGAATATTCTACCCGATGATGTTCTCTATCTAAATCCCTTTCACCCTGATATATATTTTTTCTCATTTTGGTTTAGGATTTCGTTATGAAAAAATGTTTCTTAAGACTCTTGTTTGTTCTCAGCAAGAGCATCGACTGGCATAACATGCCTGACTTTTTTATTCACAACTTTGCATCAGACACTGCAGGAGCCATAGTGGTGAGTAAATAATATACACAGGGTCCGTGTTGTTGGTTGGAAAAGATGGATGAACTGTGGAGAATACTTAGCTGCTAAACCCACGCTAGGGTCCTTGGAATCTGGAGAGTTGTAAAGAACTTTGTTGTATACACTGAAGCAATTATTTCAGTGTGTAAAATTGAGGTCAGTGCTGATTGACTGGAAATATTAGTGTGAATGGACAGAGAGGATGCTAGTTGGTGGGAAGTAGGAGATGAGTGGACAGAGATGGATGAGGAAATGAGTGAGTGAATTTGTGGCTGGGTAGAAACGGATGAGATCCCTTTGGACAACACCACTGGCTGAGTAGCTTCATGATCTGGGAGCTCTTCTATCAGAAAGGAAGATCCTGGGTTTTGGCTGGGCTCCTTGTTACTTTTGGAATATCTGATGTTCTTTTAGCTGGGGATTTATTGGAGACTCCGGAGAAGCCTGTGGCTAATTTAGCCTTTTTTGAGGCCTCCAGAGTTAGCTGTGATGCCAGGGCTTTGTATAACCTCCTCAATGAATGTGTGAGGGAGTAGGACTGATGCTGGGAGCACTTGTGTCTCATTTACTATGTTTGCCCCTTTGTGACTTACAGGAGATGATTAAGAAAGAACTCTGGGACTCTCTCTCCAGTACCATACGGCTCCAGGCCATGGCCATCATTATCGAACTGAGGTAACGTGACTTCTCATTTAACTGCCCAGCCTTCACACCTGGCTTCTCACTCCATGCTCGGTGGGACCAGAGTTGCCAATAGCAGTCCCTCACTTGGTGCCTTTTTCTCCTTAGATGCTGAGGACTCTTTGGGGAGGAGCTGGGGGACTATTGCATGGCTGACTGATGATTTTCTACCCAGTAACATTGTAATTCTCTTTACTCCACATGTGATTCAAAGCCAAGAGTCTCTGCAGACATTTTGAGATGATTTTCTTTCTGGAGGTGTCAGCTGAGTCATTTCCTTCACTCACTTCTGTAGCGTTTCTGAGCCAGATTTACTATTCGGGTCACCAGTCCCTGCCCTCCCGTGCTTTTCCTGTATTCTGTTAATCTTTGCCAGTGTCTTACATTGTTACTGTTCACATGATCTTGTTCTCTTGTATAGTCCAGATGTCTCTTAGTCTCATGCTCCCATAACCCTCAGTTCATGTCCTCACCATCTGATGCCTTCGTTACGCTTCAGCACCTCAAAGTCCAATCCAGGCTTCTTCCTTTTACCAGCAAAAAGCATGTAGTGAAGGCCATGGGCTCCCACCAGAGAAGGGTCCTGCTGAGAACATTCCTCAAGAGCGTGTTTTCCCTGCCACTTCTAACGACATTGCAGGCTCAAGGAGTAATCAAGGGTACAAGCGCCCAGGAAATAAAGGTAACTCAAGAATGGCTTCCTGTTACTTACTTTGGGCCCATATTGGTGATATGTGACTACACTGTCAGCGAAATTTCTCATGGAACGCCATTGTGGAGTATCAGTTGGGGACTTTAGCCCCGGTGACGTGGCCCTGATCATTCGTCCCATGCATACAGCAAGTAGCTGCCACATTCCCAATTATGAAAATGATCCATCCCTTTTCAATTTACTAGGGAACTACTGGGGATCCCAATCTGGGTGGTGAAGCTAAAATGAGGCATGTGGAATGAGGAAAATGTACTTAGTGCTTGCCCCAGAAATGGGGCTGGCTATTGTTTGATGACTGACCAGGTATTTCTGGTGTGTGGCACCTCCCACAGCTAGGTCCTCTTGCATGAAGGGGCTGAATAAAGTTGGGGTCCTGCAGCACTTGATACAGCCAAATTTTCAGCCTGAACTTTACTTTAATCCCTACTTTTGACCTGCAATTATTTGCAGTTACACCTTAGCTCACGTGGGCACCTGAAATACCTGATTTCACACCTAAATCCAGTACTTTGGCATCGAAGTGATCAACTTGACGGGTAAAAAGACCAGTAGGAGCAAAGCTGCGCCTGCAAATTGTGGGTGTAAATATGGTGGCAAATCTTTAAACATCTGACCCGTACTGTCAGAGTTACTAAGGCTTTCAGTGCCTGTGCTTTTTAATTCTGAAAAGCCATTTATGGCCCTAAAGTTGAGGGGAGAGAAATTACAGACACTGGACCAAATTCACAACTAAAGTCAATAGAATTAAGAACACTTAATTTGCCTCACATCCCGCATGCTAACATATGCTCTCTCTAATCACATCATTGGAGTGAATAGTATCTAAGACCCAGAGGAGTAAAGGGCAAAGACACAGGGCCGGCGCAACCCATTAGGCGGTCGCCTAGGGTGCTACAATTTGGGGGGTGGCGACCACAGCGGTATTTCGGTGGCGGGACCTTCCACCACCTCTGTGGGGGTGGCATTTCGGGGTGGGACCTTCCGCCGCCTAGGGCAGCAGAAAAGCTGGCAGCACTCCTGCAAAGACAAGGTGATATATTTATTAAAGTGATATTTATTTCTAATGTTAAAAAAAATCTCATTTCAATGTAGGACTTTCTTTTGCTATAACATTTTCCTTACTCTCTGATAAGGGCTTTGCTGCATGTTATCTTCCCAAGGGAGGCATTGATGAATTAATTACATCAGGTTTGGGGGATGATTTGGAAGATCAATTATAAGACAAGGGTCATTTATACTGCAGATGTCTTTCTGTTCTCAGTTTCCTTTGGTTTATAATGGAAATGAGGCAGGGATATAACGATGCATCTGGCTTTCTGGGTGATTGTCAAGAGCACAGCTTTGAATCACGGCAGGCCAATATCAGTTGAAACATGAGGCTAGTTTTCTCAAGATTCCTGAAGGATTCACTGCCCAGAACAAAGCTAAATACAGTTTCTCTTGCGCTCAGGGCACCCACATTATAGAATAAGTGAAGTAGCTAATTATTTAGCAACTATTTTGCACAAGAAGTATGGGCCAGACCCTTCGCTGGTCTGAATCCGTGTAGCTTCACGCCCGCTGATGGAGCTATGTCAATATGCACTCATTGAGGATCTGGCCTTATTTTTATAGGCCTTGTCCTAAGACAAGGTCTGAATTATAAATTCTATTGGTTTATGACTTGGAAGCCAGAAAGGACCATTAGATCATCTAACCCAGAGGTGGCCAACCTGAGCCTGAGAAGGAGCCAGAATTTACCAATGTACATTGCTGAAGATCCACAGTAATGTGTCAGCAGCCCCCCCATCAGCGCCCCCACCCCACTCCCAGCGCCTCCCGCCCTCTGGCAACCCCGCTGATCAGCACCTCCCCCTCCCTCTCCGCACGTCCCCATCAGCTGTTTCGTGGCGTGCAGGAGGCTCTGGAGGGGAGGAGCGATGGCACGGCAGGCTCAGGGGATGAGGTGGGAAGGGGTAGAGTGGGGGCAGAGCCTGTGGCAGAGTCGGGTTGAGCAGTAAGCACCAGTAGCGTAGCTAGGGTGGAAGCGGGGCAGTGGCCGCTCCCCCACCGAGCACAAGTGGCGTCTTTTTCATTTTACTCACCCGGGAGCAGGAAAAAAAAAGGCGCCACCTGCTGCAGCGCTTTTACTGACGGGGCGGCGCTCCGGGTCTTGGCGGTACTTCGGCCGTGGGACCTTCACTAGCTCCGGGTGTCTTCGGCGGCACTGAAGCTTCATCGCCGAAATGACGCCGAAGACCCGCAGAGCAAGTGAAGGTCCCGCCGCCGAGGTGCCGGAGTGCCGCCCTGTCAGTAAAAGCGCTGCAGCGGGTGGCACCTTTTTTTCCAGTGCCCCGTTCCCTCCACCTGGCTACACCCCTGATGAGCAATCCCGGGCACACTGGAACGTTGGCGCCTGTAGCTCCAGTCCTGGAGTCGGTGCCTATACAAGGAGCTGCATATTAACTTCTGAAGAGCCGCATATGGCTCCGGAGCCACAGGTTGGCCACCCCTGATCTAGCCTGATTTCTTGTATAATACAGGCCAAAGAATTTCACCCTGTGATTCTTGCCTCAAGCCCATAAGATAAATTATTTGTATAATCCACAGCTCTGTGGCGCTGAGCATAACGGTTCCCCCTCCTTTCAGGACCTCTTCATTGGAACATTGCAGACCCTCAACGAGATGCTCCAGAGTCTGATTTTAGAAAATCCAGTTCCGGCTGAGCTAGAGAGGATCTTGCAGGTAAACAGGATCTGGAGATGCCGGTTGGAGGATGGTAAGGTAGGGAAGAGGAGCAGGAAAATCTTGTTAAAAGCTTGTGAGGGAAAGGAGAGTGTGACCGGGTCGGTAGCTCACCGCTGTGGCGCCTCCTCCTGGCCGCTTAGGGGAATTAGTTTTGCGCCAGTAGAGCGCCCTCTTTGGGTGGCGTTCCGCCTGTCGTCTCGCCTCTGTGGGTGCACGGACTTGCGTTGCTCCCGACGTCGGCGTCCTCTTCCGGAGCACTGCCCTCCGACAGTGTCCCTTTGTCCAATCCCACCCCCTTCCGGGGGGGGGGGTTTAAACAACAGCCCCACACCCTCAAGTCCAATCCTCAGAGTCCAGGACCCAGTGTGGTTCTGACCGGCCGCTCCCTGCGGCCCGTGGCTGTGCGTGGGACAGCACAGCAAACAAAGGGGAAAAGGGGGGGGGGGGGACGACTCAGGCCCACCCACTACTCTGAGTCCCGGTCCAGAGGCCTTCAGACGACAGTCTCACTGTCTTCCTTCTCCTTCCTCCTCTGACTATCCCTCTGGACCGCTTCCCCAACAGCCCTTCGCTACACTAGGCCTCCTCCTCCCAGGCCTGCTGCCTAGCAGGCTATGGAGTAGGGCCTTCTCCCACTCTCTCAGGCAGGCCTGCACTGCGCTGTCCGTGGTACTGGCCTCCCAGCTCTGGAGACAGACCTTCCCCTCTGAAGGCCTGGGACAGACTGATTGCTCCTGCTCTGGGCAGCCTTTTATATGGCTAAGCCGGGCCCTGATTGGCTGGCTACAATCTGCCTTCTGATTGGCCCTCTGTAAGCCCTTCCCTGATTGGTTGGGTGACTGCACAGGCGCCTAGGCCTGCTGCAGCCCCCCTCTCTGAGTGTGGGGCAATCGCCCCACCACAGAGAGTTAAGGAAAGAACGGAGTGCCCCATCTCCACAGGGTTCTCCTATTAGGGCATATGTGACAAGGTTCATGTAGCACGGGGGAGTCTTCTATTTCCATCTATGAGGTCTGACAATCTCCTCCATTGTTACCCTCAGTTTCTTTCCTGTCTCCTGGTGGCCCTTACATCACAGTGTCCTTTCCAAATGAGGACATTATTCCCTTTACTGCCCATCATTGCCACTCCTGATGCAATTGGAGGGGTGGCTGCCCGTGAGGGCTGGCACCTGGCCTCCACAGAACTCCCAGCTCCAGCTGTCCCACAGTGAGAACCAATGGGTGCAATGGGAACCAAGACTGCCACTAACTACAGAGCATGAGGGCTGGCCCAAAGTCTGCAATCATGAAAGGATAGAAGTTTTCCTCCAGCTGCTCTTATTTTGCTGAATGAAATGCTGGATTGTGTGGCTTGTCCAGAGAAGACTTGGCCCTTCCCTTCCTTACATAAGACCCAATCCTGCATCCATTAAAGGCTCGATCCAATGCTCATTGAAATCAAATGGGGACCTTTCTGTTGACTTCAATGGGCATTGGATCGGTCCTTAGATCAATGTCAAAACTTTCATTGACTTCAGCGGGTGTGTGACTGGGCCCTCAGAGAGAAATGCACTTTGCTTTCGTTCGAAGAGAAGAATTCCATGTGTATTTTGAGTCTGCACAAAGCAGACGCAGCCTGTATCTGTAAGACTGAGATGATTCAGCCAGAATAAAGATTATCCGTTGGGGATCACTTGTATACACCCTTTCCCCCTGTTATTTTTAACCTCTCTTGTTTTTCCTGCAGCTCATGGACTCCTGGATGCAGTCCAGGAAAGATTGCCTGCGGGAGAGGGCTGTATGGAGCAGCATACTGCTCCTAAACTTCGTGGCCACAGAAGTCAAACTGGATGTGAGTAACTCTTGACTTCTAGTGATCTGATTGCAAACAAGACCTACAGGGCACTCTCCCACACAAGAGAAACTTCCTGCTTAGAAGTATGTTGATGGGCCCCACAATGCAATGCTCCCTAATAGGCGGAGGAAAAACCAATCTCGTTGCTCGTCCATCATCCTGACTGAGATGGGTTGGCGTCTGATACACTTGGAAAATAAATCCAGTGCCCTGGAAGAATAGGCCACCTCTTTCCAATGCAGGAAAGGCAGCTAACAAGGGACACAGGAAGAACAGGTTTTTCTATGGTCGGATCTAATGAATTTCAGAGAAAAGAGATTTCAAAATCCTAGAGACTGAAGACATTTCATCCCCAGCTGGTTCCCTGTTTGCCTCCATTCCTCATCCTAGTACCATGGGATACTTTCCTCTTGTGGAGCTGCAGGAAGAGGCCTCTCCATTCCAGCCCACCTCAGCCATTACAGATCATTATGATCCTGATCTTGCTCCCACTGACGTCTGTGGCAAAACTCCAGTGGACGTCTGTGGTGCGGGATCGAGCCCTATATTCTTCTTCTGGCTCCCAAGCCTCTTCTGAAGAGGGAGAGCTGAGGATCACGCCCCATTATGGAAAGGGACTGTGTGGATATAGACTCCTTGCCTAGGAGACACAGCCCGCTTTCCCTGCAGTGGTAATGGATTCCTCCTCTCCTCTTTTGTACAATTAGGAAGCGTCTCCATTCACCAGGCTCGGACACCTGGTTGCAGTGCTGGGGATCCGCTGTGGGGATCCCGTCAAGGCGATCGGCTCAAAGGCAGCAGAGGCTGTTCATTACCTCGTCTCTATTGCGTGGCGCCAAAAGAGTAAGAGAAGCACTGATGAGCATCTGAATCCCCCTCCTGGGAGCTAAATGCTAGAGACTTTCCTCAGGCAAAGCTCCCGTTCAGGATAGTGCCTGAGTAAGAAGTAGAGCATCTGGCTCGGTATTTATTCCTTACGTTCCTTTGAACAGAGTGCTGTTTTTTTTGTGGATCTAGAAACAAGCGTCTGATAGTCATCCCGTAATTCTAGCCCTGACTTTCAAAGAAAGGAAAGGGGAGGGGGGAATACAGAGAAAGGCAACACACGTTATCGCAAACTGAGACTGGTAGAGCTCATTCCATCAGTGGGAATGGGAAGGGTCAGTAGGACACGATGATAGGGGATTAAACGCCATCAGACCAATTAGATCAGTTCGAGATGCCTGTACCCCGAACGCCCCAGAACTTTGATGGCTGTTGGAAATCTGGATCCAAATCTGGGGCTCGATTTATGACTGTGTTAATCCACTTCTATGCCACTGAAGTGTTTTGGCTAGATTCCAGTCACCACTTGATAGAGCCACTTTACTCTGGGGGTCAAGGCCCTGATCCAGCACAACATTTACGCACATCTGTAACTTTCATCAGGCGAGTAGTCCCACGGAAGTCCCTGGGATTATTCATCTGCTTAGAATAATGTACGTGCTTAAATGCTTTCCTGGATCAGGGCCAAACAAAGGGGGATGAGAGCAGAAGCCAGGAAGCAGAATGGAAAGTTAAGAGTGTTATTAACATGTATTTCAGTTGCACAGTTGGACAGAAAGAATGTGGAATGGACTGACCAGAGGAACAAGGAATTTCTGGCTGCTTGGAGCCCCACTGTGGTTTGCAACAGCCCCTCCAAGATCGCAGAGGTAATCACATCCTGGCACTAATGACCATTCTACATTGGTGTCAGTACAATACAGTATCGCACAGCTCCAAACTACTTCCTGTCCCTGGATCGCCCATCTCTATTGTGTATGGCTTACCCAAGAATTACAGCTCCTGCCCTTACTCATGGCTAGAAATGACATGCTCAGAAAGAAACAAGATGGGTGAGGTCCAATTTTTTTATTGGATCAACTTCTGTGGGTGAAAGAGACAAACTTTTGAGCCATACAGAGCTCTTCTTCAGACAGAGACAGAAGAGCTCTGTGTAGCTCAAAAGCTGGTCTCTCTCACTACCAGAAGTTGGTTCAATAAAAGATATAACCTCACCCACCTTGTGTCTCTAATATCCTGAGACCGACACGGTTACAACAGTGAAAACAACAAATGCTCATAAAGAGTGATCTACTCTGTAGCAAGTGGTTCTCAATCTTTCCAGACTATTGTACCTCTTTCAGGAGACATTGATTTCAGTCCCAGGTGGCGGGGTTCGGGCTTCAGCTTGAGCCCCGGGCGGTGGTAAGGTGGCCGGGTGCCCGGTTTTCGACCAGAAAATCTGGTTGAAAAGGGGATCCGACAGTGTCCGGTCAGATCTACTGACTGGACACCCAAAGTCCAGTTACTGCGGGTGAGGGAGGTGGGGAGGTGCCAGGTCATCACCCGCATCAGCCCCTACTCACATCATGCGGCTGCAGCTCCCAGCAGGCAAATTGCTCCTGACCTGGGCAGGGAAGAGGGGAAGAGCAGTGAGCAACAGTGGAAGGGGAGAAGAGGACCAAATGGGGGGCAGGGCCTCGGGGGGAAGAGGCAGGGCAGAAGAGGTCCAGCACTCCTGCATGAGTGTCCAGTTTTAAAATATTACAAAGTTGGCAAACCTAGGCAGTGGGCTTGGCTTGGGCTTCAGCTTCTGCATGTATCTTAGATTTGCGGGGGCCCTGCTTGCCACCCCCAATGGCGACTCTAAACTTGTGACCCCCCATAACCCATCCCATGACCCCCCTGGGGGTTGCCACCCCCAGATTGAGAAACACTGATATAGTAGATAGAGCAGTATAAACAAGTCTTTGTCTGTATGAAATGTTAGTTTGGACTAACTTTGCTAGTGCTTTTTATGTAGCCTGTTGTAAAACTAAGCAAATATCTAGATGAGTTGATGTACCCCCTGTACTCCCAGGGACGGCAAGTTATATGGGCCCATGGTGCCCAGGCTTGAGAAAATTCAGGGCCCAGGGGACCCAGCTCCACCAATGTTCGGGGCCGGGTCTCTCTCCCAGCCCCGCCTGCCGCCCCCACGCACCTCCCCCGGCCCCGGCTGCCACCCCCGCGCACCTCCCCCAAGAGCCCCTGCCTTCCCTGGGCAGCAGGTGGCTGCCCCCTGCAGCTCCGCACTGTGCTCCCTCGCCAGCCGCTGCCGCAGCCGGCTACAAGGAAGCGGCGCCGGGGGCAGGCTGAGGTGGCTGCTGTGCCTGCGGAGGGAGGAGGGGAGGAGCGCATGGGAGCCCTCCCCCCTCCCCCCCGGCAGGAGACTGCGAGTCGACTCGGGGGAGGGGAGGGGGAGGCTTATCCTGGCTGGACCTCCTGAGCAGCAGCCTGGGGGGGCTTGGATGAGTGTCGTGTTGGGGGTCGGTGAGGAGGCCCCCCCTTCCTCTCCCCCAGAGCTCGCTGCCGCCAGCAGGGAGAGGGCTGGGGGGAGTCCTCCTCTCTGGCCCCCTGCCCCAGCCCAGGGTCAGCTTGCCTGCTGCACCCCAAACTCCTCATCCTTGGACCAGCCGCACGCCCCCTCCCACACCCAAACCCTCAATCCTAGCCCAGAGCCTGCACCCAGCACCCAAACTCCATCTCAGAGCCTGCACCCCTCCTGCACCCAAACTTCCTCCCAGAGCCTGCACCCAAACCCCCTCCCGCACCCAGACTCCCTCGCAGAGCCCGCAGCCCCTCCTGCACCCCAGTCCCCTGCCTCAACCCAGAGCCTGCACCCAGCACCCAAACTCCATCTCAGAGCCTGCACCCCTCCTGCACCCAAACTTCCTCCCAGAGTCTGCACCCCAAACCCCCTCCTGCACCCAGACTCCCTCCCAGAGCCTGTGCTCAAACTTCCTCCCAGAGCCTGCACCCCAAACCCCCTCCCGCACCCAGACTCCCTCCCAGAGCCTGCACCCCAAACCCCCTCCCGCACCCAGACTCCCTCCCAGAGCCCACAGCCCCTCCTGCACCCCCAGCCCCCTGCCTCAACTCAGAGCCTGCACCCAGCACCCAAACTCCATCTCAGAGCCTGCACCCCTCCTGCACCCAAACTTCCTCCCAGAGCCTGCACCCCAAACCCCCTCCCACAACCAGACTCCCTCCCAGAGCCTGCACTCAAACTTCCTCCCAGAGCCTGCACCCCAAACCCCCTCCCGCACCCAGACTCCCTCCCAGAGCCTTAGGCAGGTGTAGGGGGAGGCGGGACTTGGACCCATTCTGGGCAATGCCAAAAATTATACAAACCTGCCGCACCTGTGTGTACCCCCAGGGGTATGCGTATCCCTGATTGAGAACCACTGCTCTAGCAGATGGGTTCCCAACCTGGGGGGCACAGCCACCCTGCCCTTTCCTTATTGCCAAATGGGATAGGGTCTTGGCTAGTTTGGAAGGGGACTCTGGGAGGGTCCTAGTACAGGAAAGGGAGTGTCCATATGGGGAAGGTTGAACGCCTACTGCTCTAGTACTTTGGGTTGTTAGAAGCTGTCACAATGAGGTCTATACTATATAGGCTTGATCCAAAACCTATTGAAGCCAATGGAAGTCTTTCCATTGATTTCAATGGTTTTTGGGTCAGGCTGCAAGCCAGGAAGTATGGTGATGGTGTCGTAATCAGGACTTGGGTGCTGTATTTCTGCTGGGATGTGTTGTAGGAGGGTATCACATGCAGTCACAGTCAAAGACCGAGTACTGTAACAGTCATTACTAATATTACTACATGGATCCCGCAACTGCTGATCTTTTAATGGTGACCCTTGCACCTCGGATGCCTGAGAAGTAGGTGTCTGACACCACTAAATGCACATCCTGACGTGCACGGCAGCACTCCTAGGTTGGCCACTGTAATGGTTTAACTAGTCCTCTTGCCTCACTGTGAGTGATATGGTTTCACAGCAGAAGCCTCATCAGCCACTGGGGCCCTGTAATAGAAAGGAGTAAAACAGAGCCCCTGAGAAACTGGAGAGGACCTGCAACCCCCAGACAAGGCTTTCTCTGGGCTCCAGTAGTTATCAACCCCCCATGGAATCAGGCCGAGGCCTTTTGTAAATTACACTTTTCCCTGTATGCTTCAGCTCTTTGGAGTCTATTTCAACCCAAGAGAGAGGACAGATTTCATTCTGACTGTTATGGATGGCCTGACGAATCACTGCAACAATAACTGCCAGCCAACTGCAGAGGGATTGCTGTCTGCCATGGTGAACAGCGGTGGGACTAAGGTGGAGAAGGTATGGGGCGCTGCTGCTGAGATGGACGGAAACTAGAATTCCCAGTGCTAGGAACAGTCATACGTTCAGAGAGTTTAAGGCCAGAAGGAACCATCAGATCTTCTAGTCTGATTCCTGTATATTGGAAAACATAATCCCAACTATACATACAAACGGAGGGGGTCTAAATCAGCTGTTACCACTCAAGGGTGGAGTCATCATGGACAATTCTCTGAAAACATCCACTCAGTGTGCAGTGGCAGTCAAAAAGGTTACCAGAATGTTAGGAAGCATTAGGAAAGGGATAGATAATAAGACAGAAAATATCATATTGCCTCTGTATAAATCCATGGGATGCCCACACCTATAAATTCATGAATGGTGTGGAGAAAGTAAATAGGGAAGTTTTATTTATCCTTTCACACACACACAGACACAGACACAGACACACACACACACAAACCTGGGTTAATACAAACCTAAGGAAATATTTCTTCACACAACACAACTCGTAACTCATTGCCAGGGGATGTCGTGAAGGCCAAAAGTATAACTAGGTTCAAAAAAGAATTAGAGAAGTTCCTGGAGGACAGGTCCATCAATGGCTATTAGCCAAGGTGGTCAGGGGTGCAACACCATGCACAGGGTGTCCCTACGCCTTCTGATTGAAACTGGGACTGGGTGACAGGGGATGGATCACTCGATAAATTGCCCTCTTCTGTTCATTTCTTCTGAAGCATCTGGCACCAGCAGAAGACAGGATACTGGGCTAGATGGACAATTGGTCTGACCCAGTATGGCCATTCTTATGTTACCCCTGTATTGTGCCTAGATAGGACTCATCTCCTTTGAGCCATTGATATGTGGTCTTTGCGACAATGCACCTTGTAAGGCTCTGAAATGAGCCCTGCCAATAGTATAGGAAATTGTGACTTTTAGGCAAAACCTAGAGGCTAACTCTGATTCTCCAGGGATGCTGAGGTTCCCTCTTGCCCCAGCTGCAGGATGGGATGAGAGTCTTGTCCCGTCTCATCTGGTTCCCTCTCTCTCAGGCAGCAGACCTTGTGGCTGGGGTTTGCAGCCGGTTGGATTCAGTCCAGCAGCCCAGCTCCAGGACCCTGATGAAGAAGTTAGTGGCCCTGCTGGCTGGCGAGGCGGAGCATCTGGACACAGTGATCTCATGCCTTCTGGACTACTCCTTCCCTACAGACAGGTACGAAATGCCTCCACTCTTCAGGCCTCGCGTGATCCTTTGAGGCCCTATATGAGAACCTCACCACTGAGCACATTGTTTGGCCTTACTAAGGCAAAGTATAAAGCACTGACTGTTGAGGACTGAATCTCCCCCCTCTACATGGGGCAAATTACCTGCCCTCTCCTCCTGATGGCTCTTCTCTTTTCAGCCACAAACCACAGCGAGCGAAATCCGCCTGTCAGAGATTCCTCTCCCCCATTCCCTGAATGTGTCTACCCATGTGCAAGGCAGGAGCTCTCATTCCCAGTCCCCCTCTCCTGGCCCCTGGGACTTGTTAGAGATCTGCCTGTGGGAGGGGTTCTCAAAAGCACAGTCCCCCGCACCTACGGTCAGTGCTCATGGGTCCTGGAGCAGGGGGTGGATTTAAGTCTGTGTTCTTGAGTTCACTATCCCTTTGCTACTCCGGCTGGCAAGCGCAGAGCTCATTCCGCCCTTCTCCTTCATCTGAACGTACAGATAGTGAGCCTAGGTGGAACATTTGCTGTCTGAAGCACATTTGTGTTTGGGCAGGAAAAGTTGAGCAACAGTGATTACACAAAGCGTGGTTTTATGATGGATGATCCCAAGCGGTGAGTTCCAAAAACAATCCATATCAGCAGGGCCGGCTCCAGGCACCAGCAAAACAAGCAGGTGCTTGGGGCGGCACATTTCTAGGGGCGGCATTCTGGAACCGGCCATCATAGGTGCTGACTCCGGAGCATGGGGAAAAAGTGCCCCCGCCACCCCAGCTCGCCGCCCCAGCTTGCTTCCGCTCCGCCTCCACCTGCTTCCCTGAGAGCGCCGCAGCCGCTCCGCTTCTCCCCCCTCCCTCCCAGGCTTGCTGCACGCGAAACAGCTGTTTCCCGCAGCAAGTCTGGGAGGGAGGAGAAGCCGAGCAGCAGGGCGCTCGGGGGAGGCGGTGGTGGTGGAGCAGAGGTGAGCTGGAGTGGGGAGCGGTTCCTCTACCCCCCCGTTACTTCCTGCGCCCCCCCACCCTAGCTCACCTCCGCTCCACCTGCTCCCCTGAATGCGCCGCCGCTCTGCTTCTCCCCCCTCCCTCCCAGGCTTGCCACGCGCGAAACAGCTGTTTTGTGCAGCAAGGCTGGGAGGGAGGGAGGGAGGGAGAAGCTGAGCGGGGGGCGTTCAGGGGAGGCGGAGGTGAGCTGGAGAGGGGAGTGGTTCCTCTACCCCCCGTTACTTCCTGTGCCCCCCGACCCTAGCTCACCTCCACCTCGCCTGCTCCCCTGAACGCACCGCTGCTCCGCTTCTCCCCCCTCCTTCACCTGAGAGGAAGGGGGGAGAAGCAGAGCGGCAGCGCACCCGGGGGAGCAGGCGGAGCGGAGATGAGCTGGGGCAGGAGGTCGCGGGGGCCCCCAGGAAGCAATGGGGGGGGGGAAATGTGACACGCCCAGGGGAGGAGGTGGGGCTGGGGATTTGGAGAAGGGGTTTGGAAGGGGTGGAGTTGGGACGGGGCCGGGGGAGGGGGGCATGAAAAAAAAAAAGTGGGGTAGCCAAAATTTTTTTTGCTTGGGGTGGCAAAAATCCTAGAGCCAGCCCTGCATATCAGAGGACTCCACTGAAACCCTCCCTCACACAGTTGTTCGCTGAGCGCTGCGGAGATCTGAGCCACGCTGCTGCATGCCCGCTCCCTTTTTTTTAAAGGGAATTTAATGCTGGTGAAAGGTGCCCTATTGACACCCTTGGACAATGAAGATCTCAGCTGCAGCCCAGGAAGTGACAATGAAGCTTCCACCACACTGCCCCTAACAACACTCTGAGCTCATAGCTGGAGGAGCTGCCGACTAGGCAAGAAAGGCTCATTCAGCCCCCATGTCCCGTTCAATCCCTGAACCTACCAACAAGGGCCAAGTATGGTGGTTGACTCTGTAATGTGGACAGCGTGCACTGGGCATTGGTCCGAGACCCTTAGTTCATTTCATATAGGACATCTGCTGCCAGAGAAGCTGTATTAGCCATCAGCCTCTCGGTATTAGCCATCAGCCAGTAACAGGTCATGACCAATTGAGGCCAGATTCACACTGGCAGCCTTGAGCTGAAATGCTCCATATCCTGTGCCAGTGATTCTCAATCTGAGGTCCATGGAGTCCGTGTTCATGCTCCACATTGAATTGCACAAGCTCTGGGGACTGGACTGCTGGGCAGGGCGTTGGCTCCACAGGAGGATTTCTCTTACAAAGAGGTTACATTGGTGAAGAGGTTTAATAGCTTTTCTCCTAAGCCATCCAGTCCCTCATGTTGCCGTAATTCTGAATTTCTAGCAATTCGGCCGAGCTGTGGCAGTTCCTATCTGCTGACCCGGCCCTCGGAGGACAGGTGATGGAGAACCTGGTTGTGAAGCTGCAGAGTCACCACAGCTCTGAGCACCAAGCCTCTCACACGTCTGCTGCCGTAAGTCCCTGTTCGAACATCCATAGCCCCATACAGTTAAATCTATCCTATGTCTCGGTCACAGGGCACACTCACCGCCAAGGCGCCTCCTCATGCCAGGACATGATGTTGCAGGGCTTATTCCACACTGGTGTCCCCTTGTCCAGCCTCCTGGTTCTGCAACACTCCGCAGGTTCCATGGTCTGGCCCTCTGGCCACGTCACCTCTTCCAGGGTTAACAGAAAAGTCCAATATGGGAAAACCCAACATGTAGTGGCCTCTGTGCCAGGCCCTCAGCCCCCATCTGAGCCTCATCATTCTTGGTCTCTTAGTCCTGAGGTCGGTACTTTGCCTCTTGCTGGGGAACCCAGACCTGACCTCTGCTCTGGGTTCCAGCCCACGGACCCCATGAGAGGCTGCTAAGGACTGTTCCTTCAATCCCTCACCACTTCCCTGAGCTGCTCCTCCCTTTTCCCTGCTTGTTAGCAACTCCCAGGGGTCTGCAGCTTCTGCTTTTCCCGCCCTGGATTTGTGGCTCCTTGTCACTTCTTCCCACCCAACTTCTGAGGAGCTTCCTCAAAGCTGTTCCCAGCTTCCCTGACAGCAGCTGGGCTGTGTTTCAAACAGTCCTTCTGGTTTCCCTCCATAAGATAGGAGTCCCTGCCCCCTAGCCTTCCTCCTGGAGGTGGCATTTACTTCAGGCAGTCCCTCCACCTCTCCTGCAGGCAGGACTCCCCCAGTCTCCTCCTTTATGCTGGGTTGTAAGTTAGCCAACTGTGGGGCCTTAGCCAGATTCTCCTGGTGGCCCTTTTTCCCCAGTCAGTCCTCAGGCTCAGAGGGTTCAGGCATAGGTGCTGGAATTAGGGGAATGGGGGTGCTGTAGCAGTTTCCATCATATACAGGGTTTACAGTTTGGCTCAATGGCTTTCAGCACCCCCACTACACAACGTGTTCCAGCACCCCTGGGTTCAGCCTTCTCCTGCTGGTGTTTTCTCTGCTAGGAGGGAGGAGGCAGAATGTATGCTGATCCCCTTCCTAAAGCTCATCCCAATTCACTGGGAGAGAGGGGAGTCCTGGCCCTCCCATTTTGCAAGGCTCCTGGTCCCAGGTCCTTACAGAAACATAACAGGAGTTCCTCCTGAACACGACTTATTCCTTGGACCACTTCTTCCCTACCAGTATTTCCCAGCTCCTTACGTATATCAGACATCTCAAAATCTGACAGGGCCACACCACGTGACAAGGGTGGGCTGACCCCTAGCACCGCTACCTTTACAGGAACAGACTATCCCCTCCGTTTTGGGGCTACTCCATAATGTCCTGACAAACCCTTGGGGGAGGGTTCCATTCATCACATCCATGTTGGAGCTCTGAGAAACCCCTGTGACGCTGTCTGCCCTGGTGCCAGCTCAGGATAGGGTTGCAGGCTAATTCACTCAGATGCTAATAGAAATCAAAGGAGTGTCAAAAGCGATTGTAGTGTAATCAGGCAGTTCACCTGTGTGTTTGTTTAGTTCAAAGGAAAAGTTAAAGGAAACATTTATCTTTATAACCTGTTGTTTGCTATTGTATTGTGTATATCCCTGTAATTAGTTACCCCTAGATCAAAAGTGTGCATTGGTGTTAAAAGATGAGAATGAACTTGATGTGTAAAGTTTATGAAAACTAATGAAGGATTCTTGTTTGCTGTTCCATTATATTGGCATCGTGTATATCCCTGTAATTAAATTACCCATCAAACACCATTGGAGACTTGGAAATGTAAATGAAGAAGACTGCTAACTTCAAAGCAAGGGCTACTGTGTTTGACAATGGGAATTCACAGACTAAGTCTGAATTTCCTACTCATCAAAACCCACTTGGGTAAAGACACTGTTCAGATTGGTTTCTGGAAAAGCTATAAAATAGATGTCAAGGAATGATTCTGTATCTCTGACTGTTTGGACTCTTACAGGGAAGATGCCAAATGCAAAATGGAGATCCCCAGAAACATCTGGGTTCCTGAAAAGACTTTTAGGAAACCAAGAGATTACTACATCTCCGCTATCATTTGGGATTTACAAATTTTGACTCACCTGTTAATGTATTTTACCTGCTTTAACCTCTCAATAACTCTCATTTATTTTTCCTAGCTAATAAATCTTTAGTTAGTTTACTAGAGAATTGGCTGCCAGTGTTGTTTTTGGTGTGAGATCCAGAGTACCAATTGACCTAGGGTAAGTGACTCACCCTTTGGGGTTGGAAATAACCTGATGTGGTGTGATTTTTGGTTTTAATAACTTTTAATCACAAAGTTCAGTTTGTCTGGGTGGCAAGGAATGTCTAAGGAGACTGTCTGTGGTAAGACTGTCCTTGGTAAAACTGGTACTGTAATCCAGGAATGCACAATTGTTACTGGCTTTGTGAAATCCAATTATAGAATATACTACTAGTTTGGGGTGCCTGCCCTGTTTTATGACAGTCTGATCTAAGATTGGCACTCACAGTTGTGAACCACTCCAGAGAGCGTGACAATTGGCGTAGTTAGCACAGGAGTCACATGCCACAGGTCAATTGGGCCTAAAGATCATAACCCAACACTATTTAAAGTTTAAATTGGATATGGAGAGTTTTAAGGGTTAAAGATGAGTTACAATGGGTGAATCACAATCCTATGAGAGTCTTGACTCAAAAGAACTTGAAGAAGTATGTAAAGAAAGGGGGCTATCTGTTAAGAAGAAAGCCGCAGAACACGAACTGAGAGATTTGCTCATGGACTTTGACCAAAAAGCAGGGTCTCAGCCCCCCTATACCCCAGATGCAGAAGAAAAGGCCCCTCTGAGGCACTTGGAAGCCAAGAAACAATGCAAGCATGAAAGAATGACGGTGGAAGTCCAAATGAGGGAGAAGAAAGATGCCGAGGAAGCTGATGAAAGAGCCACTCTTCTCTTCATTAATTTATTCTCTCCCATTCTTAATCCCATGAGGCATTACCCCCACCCCAAGCATGCTGTCTCTGCAGCCCCTGCAGGTCAGGAAGCTCTGCGAGATCCGAAATCAAAGCTAGGTCCCCTGTGTGGCAATGCAGCCTAGTGTCACCAGACTCCACAAGGCAAAGCCTTCAACCTGCCAGTGCCCTGCTGCTCGGGGCAGTTTAACTTGGTTTGTTTCTCCATGAATCAGGGGAGTTCATAGCACATAAGCAGGAAGTCCTGAGAACTGACGCAGGAGGGAGTAGGATTTCCAAGTAAGCTTGTGTCTGTCTTGTTCCCTCTTCAGGCCACATGCGCCCTCTATGAGATGATCTCGGTGAGCAAGTCCAGAGATGTCACAACCCGCCTCTATCCTCAGCTGCTAATGGCTCTTCTTGTCGAAATCCATTTCAGCCTGGGACAGAGCATACCAGGGAATAAAGTCTCTGGAAGGGAAAGCAGCCGGCAGAGCCTCCACACCAGGTACTGCGCCTCCTGGAAAGTCAACGGTCTAATTACATGGACAGTCATAGAGAAGTCATAGTTCTCTTCTCCAGCTCTCATGTGGCCCCTGCAGGTTTTCCATAACTCTCTAATTCTGAGGGAGTTAGCAGGCAGAGCTTAGGTTGCAAGGGTGTCTCTCAGTGGTAAATGACATACCGACCAATGCCCTGCAGAGGAAGTAGAAAGACTATCCCAGCAGCTATGGGGAGAAATTAGTGGGAGCCAATTTGCCAGTGTGTCAAAGGAATGTGGGTCCGACACTAAAGGGCTGAAGTTCTCCTGTTCTGTGACATTGACATGCCCTAGTGCTGATGTGCAATTGTCTGTAGGATTTGCTCAGAACTCTTTCTCTTTCTTCATATTATTAAATTGTATTACTATAGTGCCTAGGAACCCCAGTCACAAACCTGTGCCTTCCTAAGCTCTATTTAAACCATTGGTGTGTCTTTCCACACACAAGTGAATCCGTCACTCCCTGACAGACCTACCGTGAGGGGGCTCCTGGCACTCAGTCACGCTGGTGTGTTGTTTGAATCTAGCTCTGCAGTGAAGGCTATAAAGATGCTGCTTCTCTGTGTTGGCTGCCGTTCCGAGCTGACTGTTATGGAGAAGGAGCAAGGCTGGATCCTCCTACAAAGCCCCCAAGATCACCTCCGTGGGGTGAGCCTGCTGGCCAGGTAATACACAAGCGTTTTCCATGCAGTCAGTCCTACTAGTGGGGGCAATTCCAGAATGAAACAGTCCTCACTTCTGGGCTGCCATGTGGCCCCAAGCTGACCCCTCACCCCCTTGTTGCAGAATGTGCTTCTTCCCTTACTAACAAAGGTATTTCTGCTTTGTGTCACAGAGCCACGGTGCACTATGCTTGCCCTGAGACCACAAGGATGCTGCTGGACCTAGTGATCCCGCTCCTCGACAGAGGTGATAAGAAACACAGGCTGACCATGATGGCCTTCTTTGTAGAAGTAAGTTTCATTAGCTGATGAGAGCAATTGGGTCTTGTGTCCTAGATTAGTGAGCAACTCCTCAAATCAAGCCTTTGAGACTCATTATTGCACTACATAAACGATGAGCTTTATTGGTCATGTCCACATTGCCAGGTGTCCATGCAGCACTGACTAGGCTCCCCCAGTCCTGTCCCAGCACGCTCAGTGTAAAATCTGAGATGGATCCTTTAGGGGATCATTGGTTGCTCCAAAGTTGTAATCAGGAGCCTGATGGGAATATCCAAGAAACTAAGGTTCTGTAGAACAGCATCAGCCTGGACTCTCCCGAAGGGCAGCTGGGTCTCCTGTCGGCATCAGCCTTTCTGCAGGTCCATGAAAGGTTCCTCCCTGCAAAGTCACTAAGGAAAAGCAAAGAGGGGCATTGAGAGTGGGTATGGCGGAGAGAGGATCATGGTAAAAGCTCCCCCAGATGCAGGATCAGTAGCTCTGAATGTGGTGAGCAATCTTTAACCTTCTCTATTGGATGGGTTAGTTAGAGGCACATCACCAGGAATGAGGTGGCTCTATAGTCCATCGCTAGGTTGTCCTCCCCATTTCCACGGGTTCTGTCTGGCTAGTTCCTATTGACAGTTTTCAGGGATTGTCTCCTCATCTAACTCATTAAGGGATGGGGTTTAATTCTCTCCTCACCAGGAGTCCAATCCTGGGCCCATTGAGATCAATGGCAAAACTTCCACTGACTTCAGTGGGGTCAGGATTTCAACTCAGGGGTTTGATTTCTCAGTCCCAGCTTTCGCGTTATCTCAGAGCGGCTTGTTCTGCTTCACAGGGTCACCACGAGGGGTTCGGCTGCTCTTGGCAAACCCCCAGATGCACAAGAGTCCGCCATACAAATGGTCACTGAACATTTTGTTGCCCTACATGTTCTCCTGGAGGGTAGAGCAGCTCTGCTAACACCTATGGCTGAGTCTAGTGCTAACGGCCAGTCAAAGCCCCAGGAAGTCAGTGGGAGGACTGGGTGTCACACACAAAGTGGGGCTGATGTATAGCAATGGACGGTACAACATGTAGGTTATGATGCCTCTCCACAGAACCGACACACAAATTTTTCCGGTAAGCACCCTGCTGCTGATTCACTCTGTGTTGTTTTCCACTTCTGCGTTACAAAGAGGCCAAGAAGCTCCCACATCCAGACACTTTGGACCGTCTCGAGGAGTGGACAAAACACCCCAGCCCAGTTTTCCGTTCACTTGGTCTAAGAGGACTTGGCATCCTGGCAACCCAACCAGGGAAGGTGAGAGCCCAAGCTTGGTTAACTGGGAATGTTTTTAGGAGCGTATCAAAAGGAGCAACTAGAATGGAAACTGTGTACCAGCCTTAACTATGGAGATTGCTGCCAGCATCTGCTATAATAATAATAATGAGTAGCACGTAGAAAAGAGAGAAAAGCCCCGAAGCAAACCACAGCTTTGCCCACCCTACACCAGAACGACCTGGGACAGGGTTAGGATTCACTGATTGCCTCGTCAGGCATCCCCATCGATTCTAAAGCACCACGCCTCCGACTGTGGAGACGGAGCTTCTCTCTGACTTGGTGCCACGGGGTAGAATAAACACAGCCCTGGCACTGTGGCTTGTACTCTCTGGAGGGCTGGGAGATCTGATGAGCCCCCCAGTGTGTGTGTGTGTGTAGGTGGAACAAGTCAAGGCCCTGCTGCCTGCCATCCTTTGGGGCTCGGATGAGAAGGATGATGGGAGTATTCTGGAGGCCATCTCAGCTGTTCAGAACCTTCTGCAGAGCCTGGATGGGAGTGAGCGCACCAGCGTGGCCAGGAAGCTAATCCCCTTACTCGATGCTGTAAGTCAGGGGCTCTTGACCTGCCCATCTCCAGCCAGGCAGTGTTGTGACTCTGGAGTTGTAGTGGTGGCATATCTGACCTGATCAGTTCCGAGCCATTGCCTGGGCCTCAGGCATTGGTGACATCTTGGTCTCTCGTGTTCTCTGTGTGTGGCATGCAACCGTTTGGTCTCCTGAGGACTGATATGCTTTAATCTAACTCAAGTTAACATGCTCAATGTAGTGGTCATGGGGTGAAATGTAATGTCCTGTGCTTTGGAGTCTAGATGAATGAATGGCCCTTAAATGCTATGAAACGATGAAAGTGTTGAACCCATTAAAGAAACCCTCCAAAGAGCCCTTCACTGTGGATGGAGTCAGCACTTACAGGAGGCCTCCAGGGAAATTTAGGAACCACTGTCCTAACCTGTGTTGTCTGCCCCTCCACCCAAACCTTTCTGCAAATGGGTGGGCAGACCATGGAGTTATTAGTCAGACTAGCCCCTATCTGTGGTTTGCATTGTGCCGAGCTCACCCTGTAAGGAGAGTGTGAAGCTCCCTCGGTGAGATCCCCTCATGGTTGTGTGTCCATCACAGGTGAGACCCCAGGTGCTCTGCTGCCATCATGCTCTTTACAAAGTTGCTTAACACAGTGAAGAGGAGGCAGAAGCCCCTGCTGCAGGAGGAAGTGACCTGCAGCCTGGTCCCACTGCTCCTTCACTTACAGGACGAGGACCCTGACGTGGGCAAGGTGAGTCCCGCTGCCATGTGCTCCCTGGTGCAGCAGGCCCTGACTGCTCCAGCTCTCCTGCTAGGTCTGTCTCCAGAGCCGCCTCCCAAAAGTGAAAAATCTCAGCCCTACCTGCTTACCCAAGCATGTTCCCTGGCCTTCAATGGACACACAAGTGGAGATGTTTTATGGCTCCCAGCAGCCACTTCCTAAGTCACTGAACTGCAGCCACCATGAAGATCAAACTCCAGGAGCCTCCACTAATAGGAACAAAGAGACACCAAGGGTCAGCAGGATACCATGTGACCCCCACATTCCTTTCCCTCGTTGATCATTTCAGCTGGCTTTTCACTGCAGAGTGACCACAGATTCCAGCTCTTCTCATGATGCAAACTCTCCTTGTCCCATCTTGTGTTGCAGAGGTGTCAGAAAGCCTTGGCTGGGTGTTTTCAGCTCCTGGGATGGTCTTGTCCTAAGCAGATTAACAGCAAGAAGGCTTGGCACACCCATCCCCAGGTGGTGGACAAGATCTGCCAGCACTCTGTAAGTGAACAATCGGCTTCTCGTGAGTGCTGCTTCTAGATGTGGGACCGGAAACGTGTTCCCTCACTCACTGCCCTGATTGCATGTCTAGTACTAGCATAGTGCACTCTGGCTTCCTCTTAGAAGCACCCAGCTCCCCCACTCCTCCCAGTGCCTGTCAGATCTGAACAGCCAGACCTGGCCAGGAGTTCAGTACGGAGGTGAAAGCTCAGAACATAAAGAATCAGTTGATGGCAAAAATGCCTTCTGAATCCTGCAGGAAACTGGATGTCCCCATTTTTCACCTTACCCCAGCCCATTGGCCACTTCTGCACCGTATTTCCTATGCTTTGCACTCTCTCTAATGTCCTCCCCAGATGAAGCCCATACAACCGGGCTTCAGTGTTCTCTAGTGCCAGGCTCCAGCCCTGCAGTGCCAGCAGCTCAGACACCAGCAATGTGTCTGGTGACGCTTTGAAATGGTCATTTAATGACTGCCTGGCATGTAGATGGTCGCCCCCAGGATACATGGAGATGGGAGCTGCATTCTTCCCACCCCTCCAAGCCAAGCAGATGAAATCTCTCTTCTCCTCACCCTGCGGCCCCAGCAACAAGAAGCTTCTTTGGTTTCTATTCCTAGGTGCTGAAGCTCAAGAACGTATCTGACATCTTGCTCCAATGTCTGGATCACCTCCAAAGCCCCCAGGCTCCAATACGACGGGCAGCAGCCATCTTTATCGGTAACCACTACTTTTCTTAAGCAACTTCTATCTGAGAGGTTGTCCCGTGTTCTGCTTGGAGGGCACTAGCAGCAAGAATTAACCCCCTGGGATCCTAGTGTCTAGATTTCCTGCCCTTGAGGCAGTTGGGCTGGGGATTATATCAAAAGGCCTGGAGCAAATTACAACCCTACCCTCCAGCTCCACCCACTGGAATCCCTGTGGGACTGCAGCAATACCATAGCCATTGGCAATCAGGCTCTCCGTATCTTCCAAGACATGAGCCTCTCTGTCTTGGAGCTTGTGGACTTGTCTGATTATCCCAGAGACCACTTGAAAGCTGTTTTGCTTGTTGAAAAGACTGACATTTTTTAAAAGGTAGCCCCAGGGGAGGTGAAAACTCCTGCAAGATTCATTTCCATTGTACGTTCTAGGTTGCACTGTTCAAAGCTCAGAGCCCGCCATGGTCAGGCAAGAGAAGGAGCTGATACTTCAGTGTAAGTAGTTGCCACATGGCTGTGTTTGCATGTGGAAGGAGAGCTCATGCTTCTTGTAGAATATCAGGGTTGGAAGGGACCTCAGGAGATCATCTAATCCAACCCCCTGCTCAAAGCAGGACCAATCCCCAGATAGTGTTTGTTTGTTTTTTAAACCCCAGTTCCCTAAATGGCCCCCTCAAGGATTGAACTCACAACCCTGGGTTTAGCAGGTCAATGCTCGAACCACTGAGCTATCCCTCCCACTTGTGAACCAGTCTAGGAAAAAGTGCAACTCCTCCGCCATGCTGCTGCATTGAGTTCAATTTAGACGTGGCCAGAGGTAGCTGTTGAGAGAGCCTGGACATCAGTCCCAGCTTTGTTTTCTCTGATGTCAGGCGTCACTTCCATCTCCAGGTGCCAGAAGGTTTTACAAGGAGAAAGTAAATGCCAGGCAGGGTGAGAGGCCCTGGCATGTGTCAGGGAGATGGTGCTAAGGAGGTGGATGCCCCAGAATGCAGTGGAAGATGGTGCTGCCAAGGGCAGATGTCACTGAGGACTTAAGGGGTTATCAGATGGCGATGACACTGATAGCCCAGGTGGGTCCAGAGCATCTGGGAGGAGTTAGTTGCTGTGGAAGATCAGGGGTGGCTCCAGGCACCAGCGCAGCAAGTGCGTACCTGGGACGGCAAGCCACGGGGGGCGGCGTGCCGGTCGCCATGAGGGCGGCAGTCAGGCAGCCTTCGGCGGCTGCCTGCAGGAGGACCGCCGGTCCCGCAGCTTTGGCGGCAATTCGGCGGCAGGTACACTGAAGGCGCGGGACCAGCAGATCACCAACAGAAACGCCGCTGAATCCGCGTGACCAGCGGACCGCCCGCAGGCATGCCACCAAAGGCCGCCTGACTGCCGTGCTTGGGGTGGCAAAAAACATAGAGCCGCCCCTGTGGAAGATACAGAGGCCCATGGTGCAGGTGCTAGGGCATGCTAATACGATATGTGTTTTGACCTGAGCTTCCTCTCTCTGTCTCAGCTCTCAGTGGCCTGCAGCAAGATCCGGATTCCTCTGTCCGTGTCAGTGTCTCACGGGCCATTCAGCAAGTTCGGGATGGTGGCAGAAACCAGTCACGTCAGACCCTAGGAGCTAGATTCAGGAACCTGCTCTGCTGCTTGACTGGTCAGGAGGAGAGGGAAAATGCTCCTGACAGAGATCTCTTGGGTGGCCCGGACCCTTCCCAAAGCCACTGATGGGACTCAGGAGGGCCCTGAGTTCCCACAGAGAAGTTGGTGACTGGAGGAGGTCAGCTGAGCCACCACTCCAGCCCCGAAGCCAGTGCCTGCATGATTCTGTGGTAATTACCTGCATTGTTCCCCATGAGATGTAGGCAACTGGGGATGAGTTTAAGTGACCCCAGTACTCAGCAGAATGACGGCTACTGGCTCCAGCTAAACAAAAAGGTGACAAGACTGTTAGTGTAAAACCAAGGGCATTTGCTCTCACGTCTCTGTCTTCCTTCCATAATGGGACGAGTTGCAAGATAGCTGGTTCATTGCATCCCTTTCTTCTGATTAGCCTCCGATCTCTGACACATTCTTTGTGACCTTGTAGGAAGAGATGGAATCTGTGCATTAGCCCTCTCATGCTATGGAGCCACAAGAAGGTTTGACAGCAGAAGTAGATGCAGTGTTGACGAATCTACGAGGGACTAACAGGTTCATGCCAAAAATGATTAGGGGTCTGGAGCACATGACTTATGAGGAGAGGCTGAGGGAACTGGGATTGTTTAGTCTCCAGAAGAGAAGAATGAGGGGGGATTTGATAGCAGCCTTCAACTACCTGAAGGGGGGTTCCAAAGAGGATGGAGCTCGGCTGTTCTCAGTGGTGGCAGACGACAGAACAAGGAGCAATGGTCTCAAGTTGCAGTGGGGGAGGTCCAGGTTGGATATCAGGAAAAACTATTTCACTAGGAGGGTGGTGAAACACTGGAATGCGTTACCTAGGGAGGTGGTGGAGTCTCCTTCCTTGGAGGTTTTTAAGGCCCGGCTTGACAAAGCCCTGGCTGGGATGATTTACCTGGGAATTGGTCCTGCTTTGAGCAGGGGGTTGGACTAGATGACCTCTTGAGGTCCCTTCCAACTCTGATATTCTATGATTCTATGATTCTATGCCATATGGTATGTTCGCTAGCTGATCTGCAAACTTGTGCTTTGGTCCCCTCATCCTTCTCCAGGTATTTATCCAGCTCCTCTCCATCCTCTCTCGTTCTATGCAATCCAGCCCAAATAGGGATAATTCTCCTTCACCAGCCTCTTATCTTACATAAACTGACCTTTCTCTAGACACGTATCCTACATGATAGCTAAGTTCAAAGCTGTCTGTGAAGAGTTACAGAGGGATCTCCCCAAACTGGATGACTGGGCAACAAAATGGCAGATGAAATTCAATGTTGATAAGTAGAAAGTAACGCAGCTTCCATGTACAACTGAGGGAATTCTGCACCAAAAAATTAAAAATTCTGTAAAATTCTGCATATTGTATTTGTCAAAATAACACAATATAATCACACCATTTTCCATTATTTGCTGACACATTTTTTTAATAAATTACCAAAATAATTAGGGATGTCGATTAATCGCAATTAAGTCACGCGATTACCTGAAACAAATTAATTGCGATTAAAATAATTAATCATGATTAATCACAGTTTTAATCGCACTGTTAAGCAACAGAATACCAATTGAAATTTAGTAAATATTTTGAATAAATGAAATTAATAGGCAGTAAGTTTAAAACAAACGTAAGGCAGTACATCTTCACACAACGCACAGTCAACCTGTGGAACTTGTTGCCAGGGGATGTTGTGAAGGTCAAAGGTATAATTGGGTTCAAAAACCACTAGATACATTCATGGAAGATAGACACTGATGAATCTGTTAGCTAAGATGGTCAGGCACACAACCCTATGCTCTGGGTGTCTGTAGCAAGGTGCTGCAGGACCCTGTTGGCTCCTAACCCTGTTGGGCTGATAAAGTCACTTCAGTAACCTCTGGTGCAGTTTATTTACACGTTGTGCTCTCACCACCTTTTCACCATACAAGTAGCCCTTTACCTACAGGCAGGAGGGAGGGGAGAGCTACCTCCCTGCTTCCACTTCCTGCCTTTTCCCTTTCTTCCTGCTCCTCTCCTGGCTTCCTTCCCCTGAGGCTTTTATACAGCCCCAGCCTAATTAGGCAGCAGCTGTCTCTACTTCCCCAATTAGGGCCAGGTGGTCTAATCAGCTCCAATTCATCTCCCTTAATTGGAACCGGAGTGACCGAGGGCTGGCTCAGCAGCTCCTGCTCAGCTCCCTGTCACAGTGTCCCTCAACTTGGGACTGGATGACGGGGATGGATCACTTGATAAATTGCCCTGTTCTGTTCATTCCTTCTGAAGCATCTGGCACTGGCCACTGTCAGAAGATGGAATGCTGGGCTAGGTGGACCACTGGTCTGATCCAATATGGCTGTTCGTATGATCCAGGCCTCTAGTTCCCCTTGGACAGTTAAATAAAACCCTTCATCTCTCCATCCATTGACATTATATAATCTCACTTTTCTTTAGACACTTGGGCCAGCACTTTCAAACATGGATGTCAAAAGTTAAGTACCTAAATCCATACTTCTTCTTCAACGCTTAGCCGAACGGTCGGCTGTAGCAATTGTTCACCATTGATCCGTTCCTGTACTTGACGGGCCGAGGGCCCAACGTCGGAATAGACTTGAGGCACCCATGTAATAGGGGGCTTGCCTTTGGGCTGCCTGCACCCCTTGATTGGTGGAATTGTCTCTCGGATGTTAGGAGACACTCAAAGAACGGCGTTGGCCAGAACGTCTTGTGGCATACTCGCGACATGTCTGAAAAGCATAAGATGCCATCTGCAGACAATGGCCCCAGTAGTCTGTAGACCGGAGCGACCAGAAACATCTGCTTTACAAATGAAGTCGTTCCACTCTATGCCCAATATACAACGTTGGCATTTTATGTGGAAAGCCTCCAGCTTTGCCCACTCTGAGTGGCGCAGTCCCAATGTTTCGCAACCGTACAGCAGTACAGAGAGGATACAGCTCGATTAGATCCTGAACTTGGTTGTCGTGCCGAGATGATGTTGATTCCGTATTCATTGTAAATGACCCATGGCAGAGGCTGCAATGCCACACTCAGGCACCTAAATAAATGGCCTGACCTTTCTCAAATGCTGAATACCAAGAACTTCTCGCTCGAATCTGCCGAAGCCGTGGCTGTTCAGCTCCTCTGAAAATCAATCCACTCGTTTAGATGCCTGAATATGAATGTTAGTGCCAGACTTTGGACAGTGACATAGGAAGACATTGGCCTGAGCCTATGCATGGACTCTCATCCTACAATCCAGCCCCTCAACAGATACATCCCAGCTTCTGACTGTGAGCCATTCAACTACAATGGGGAGGCCTAGATGCTGTAAGTGAATTAACATGTAATGATAGATAGACAGATAGATAGTATAAGCTATTCTTTCTACCATCTGCCGTACGGATTTGCTCTGTAGAGCTTGCTGTCCCTGTTACTCATGGGTATTTATGTTCCAGAGCCCCACATGAGAGAGAGAGAAGGATTTCAGGCCCAAGGCCCAAGTAGGGCAGGAAGAAGCACACGCTCACCTCAGTTGCCTTCTTTGCTGAGGTAAGTTTTGTTGACTTGTTGAACCGAGATTGCAGAGCGTTGTTCAGTCCCATATTCTCACAACTGGCAGTGCCCCATATGTATGTCTGGGGCACCTTGCAACCTCATTTCTCTCACATCTGTCTTCCTTCCATAACAGGGTGAGTTGCAAGACAGCTGGTTCATTACATCAGCCACGGCATTATTGACCTTTTCCCTTTCTACTGATTAGCCTCCGATCTCTGATACATTCTTTGTGACCTTGTAGGAAGAGATGGAATCTGTGCATTAGCCCTCTCATGCTATGGAGCTACGAGAAGGTTTGACAGCAGAAGTAGATGCAGTGTGGACTAATCTACGAGGGACTAACAGGTTCATGCCATATAGCAGGCCTGCACAACATACGGCCCGCGGTGGCGTGCCTGCCCGCCGACAGGAGCCAGCAATGCGGGCAGCTGAGTCCAGCCCAATCAGAGCTGCGGTGGCGGGGCTTTCAGGCGCCCCCCCCTGACCCAATGCCAGTGCCGGCGCAAGGATATTTTTGCGCCCTCACGCGCTGCTGGCCCCCCCCACCTCAAGCAGGACACGGGCACGGAGCCCTCGCGCGCCGCCATGCCTCCACCCCCCGCCGGCCCCAAGCGAGACACGGGGATGGAGCCCTCGCGCGCTGCCGCGCCTCCACCCACCCCCGCCGCAAGAGGGACACGGGGATGGAGCCCTCGCGCGCCGCCGTGCCTCCACCCACCGCCGGCCCCAAGCGGGACACGGGGATGGAGCCCTCACGCGCTGCCGCGCCTCCACCCACCCCCGCCGCAAGAGGGACACGGGGATGGAGCCCTCGCGCGCTGCCGCGCCTCCACCCACCCCCGCCGCAAGAGGGACACGGGGATGGAGCCCTCGCGCGCCGCCGCGCCTCCACCTCCCTCGGCCCCAAGCGGGACATGTTGTCCCACAAACTTATACAGGATCATTTTAGAGGTCAAGGCAAAGATGCCACATTTATTATTAATCTGTAACTATTAGCAAATACCTCAATGCTTATACACATACAGTCACACACACACACACACACCAAAATGTTCTGCAGCTGCTGGATAGTTACCAGTCCTGATTGTAGTTTGAGTTCTCAGCTTGGGATCGTAGCTCGTGACAGCTAACTGGCCAGGAAAGCTGAGCACGAGGGGGAGCCGGGTCTCTGTCGGGCGCGCACCGATGCTCCTTGATGTTGATAGCAGAACATTACCCAAAGTCTCTCATCTCACCCTTCCTTTTTTATAGGAGTTTTGGATTCAAAGTCTCTAGGTCTCGCTGTGTCACGCCGCCTCTGGGTTTGACTTGATCACCCGTCAATTGCAGGCGTGACTGTCAGCCTGGGACCTGGCTTTGATCTTCCTTCTGTTGTTTCTTTTTAAGGTGGATGCTTCTTGCTTGAGTTAGGGCTGTTGTCTAGTTCTTCAGCCGTTGGTATTTGAACTTTATCTCATCAGGACGGGCTGGTGCTGGAGGTTGATTCTATCACCCATACATCCCTCATTCATACATCTTAACTAGACTAATAAAATTACAGCAGGGTTTGCAAAAATGAAGGTTGCAGCAAGCCCTTACAAAATGGAGTAAGCGTTTTAAAATGGGGTTTGAATTACAATATGGCACAGAAGTTACAATGTAGGCAAAATGGCAAGTGTAATGAAAGTTACAATGTAGGCAACAGAAGTTACAATCGTAACAATTTCATTCACATTGGTTCTACAGACACGGGGATGGAGCCCTCGTGCGCCGCCGCGCCTCCACCTCCCCCCACCCCAAGCGGGACACGGGGATGGAGCCCACGCGCGCCTCCACCCGCCCCCGCCCCAAGCGGGACACGGGAATGGAGCCCTCACGCGCCGCCACGCCTCCACCGCCCCCCCGCCCCGGCCCCAAGCGGGACACGGGGATGGAGCCCTCACGCGCCGCCGCGCCTCCACCTCCCCCCACCCCAAGCGGGACACGGAGCCTGCGCGCGCCGCCTTCCCTACCCACTGCCCCAAGCGGGACACAGGCACGGAGCCCTCGCCCCCCCCCCCAGCAGGACACAGGGCTCTGCCACCGCCCCCGTCCTGAGCGCTTTTTGGCCCACCCCCCCCGGGACTCCTGCCCCATCCAACCCCCCGCGTTCCTTGATGCCCCCCCTGGGACCCCTGCCCCATCCACCCCCTTCCCTGTCCCCTGACTGCCCTCCGCCGCCCCATCCAACTCCTCTCCTGATTCCCCATCCAACCACCCCTTCTCCCTGTCCCCTGACCACCCTTGGAACCCCTGCCCCGACTGCCTCCCACCGCCCCATCCAATCCCTGCTCCTTCCTGACTGCCCCCCGGGACCCTTGCCCCCATTCAATCCCCCTGTTCCCTGTCATCTGACTGCCCCGACCCCTATCCAGCCCCCCACCACCCTCCTGAACTCCCCTGCCCTCTATCCAACATCCCCTCCCTGCTCCCTTACCGCGCTGCCTGGAGGTGGCTGGCGGCGCTACAGCCGCGCCGCTCGGCTGGAGCCGGGCCACGCTTCCACCGTGCAGTGCCTGGAGCACCGGGTCAGTCTGAGCTTGCAGCCCCCCCGCTTCCCGCCAATCAGCTGTTCGTGCAGGAAGCCTGGGAGGGCTGAGAAGCAAGCGGCAGCTTCACGCTCAGGCCCAGGAAGGCAGAGCGGAGGTGAGCTGGGGCGGAGAGCGGTTCCCCTGCGCGCCCCTCCCCCCGGGTTACCTGCTGTGGCGCAGACGGCTCCCCCCACCCCAGCTCACCTCCGCTCCGTCTCCGCCTCCCTGGGCTTGAGCACGAAGCCGCTGTTTGCTTCTCTGCCCTCCCAGGCTTCCCGCGCGAACAGCTGATTCGCGGGAAGCGGGGGGTGAGGGGGAGAAGCGGGGCGGAGTGTTCAGAGGCGGAGGTGAGCTGGGGCCGGGGAGCGGGGCAGAGAGCTGGAGCACCCATGGGGTCGGCTCCTAAGGCGCCACTTTTGGATAATGTGCTCAGGGGGAGCAGCCGCTCCCTCTGCTCCCCCCCAGCTACGGTCCTGGTCACTTCAACTTACCGGTTGTTAAATTTAGAAGCCCTTTTAGAACCGGTCCCGCGCAGGACAATTGGTTCTAAAAGGGCTTCTAAATTTAACAACCGGTTCCCACGAACCGGCTCCCGCTCACCACTGGAGACTCCCCTTGCCGCTCTCACCCTAGGAGCCAGAGACCTCCCAGCAGGGCTGGTGAGTGTGGCCAGGGAAGGGGGAAGGGTGTGGTGGAGTGAGTGTCTGGGAGGTGTGCGGGGGGTGCTGGGCTGTGAGGGTGTGGAGGGCGCTGGGCAGTTGGGGAGGTTTGTGTGTTTTGGGGTGCTAGGCAGTGGGGGCCTGTTGGGGGGTGCTGGGCAGTGAGGGAGATCTCATAGACTCATAGACTCTAAGGTCAGAAGGGACCATTATGATCATCTAGTCTGACCTCCCGCATGATGCGGGGCACAAAACCTGACCCACCCACTCCTGGAAGAATTCTCACCCTTGACTTAGCTGTTGAACTCCCCAAATCATTATTTAAAGACTTCAAGTCGCTGAGAATCCTCCAGCAAGTGACCCCTGCCCCGTGCTGCGGAGGAAGGCGAAAAACCTCCAGGGCCTCTGCAAATCTACCCTGGAGGAAAATTCCTTCCCGATCCCAAATATGGCGATCAGCTGAACCCCGAGCATGCAGGCAAGATTCTCTAGCCAGACCACCTGGAAAAGTTCTCTGTAGTAACTTTTAATATCCCATCATTGACCATTGTTATTGACCTATTGACTAAAATCACTGTATCCCATCAAACCATCCCCTCCATAAACTTATCAAGCTTAATCTTAAAGCCAGAGAGGTCTTTCGCCCCCTCTGTTTCCCTTAGAAGGCTGTTCCAAAACTTCTCCCCTCTGATGGTTAGAAACCTTCGTCTAATTTCAAGCCTAAACTTCCCAACGGCCAGTTTATATCCATTCGTTCTAGTGTCCACATTAGTACTGAGCTGAAATAATTCCTCTCCCTCCCTGCTATTTATCCCTCTGATATATTTAAAGAGAGCAATCATATCCCCCCTCAGCCTTCTTTTGGTTAAGGTAAACAAACCGAGCTCCTCGAGTCTCCTTTCATACGGCAGATTTTCCATTCCTCGGATCATCCTAGTGGCCCTTCTCTGTACCCGTTCCAGTTTGATTTCATCCTTTTTAAACATGGGAGACCAGAACTGCACACAGTACTCCAAATGAGGTCTCACCAGTGCCTTGTATAACGGAACCAGCACCTCCTTATCCCTACTAGAAATACCTCGCCTAATGCATCCCAAGACTGCATTAGCTTTTTTCACGGCCACGTCACATTGCCGACTCAGTCATTCTGCGATCAACCAGGACTCCGAGGTCCTTCTCCTCTTCCGTTACATCCAACTGATGTGTCCCCAGCTTATAACTATAATTCTTGTTAGTTATCCCTAAATGCATAACCTTACACTTCTCACTATTAAATTTCATCCTATTACTATTACTCCAGTTTACAAGGTCATCCAAATCTCCCTGCAGGATATCCTGATCCTTCTCCGAATTGGCAATACCTCCCAACTTTGTGTCATCCGCAAACTTTATCAGCCCACTCCTACATTTGGTTCCGAGGTCAGTAATGAATAGATTAAATAAAATCGGACCCAAAACCGAACCTTGAGGAACTCCACTGGTAACCTCCCTCCAACTGACAGTTCACCTTTTAGTACGACCTGCTGCAGTCTCCCTTTAACCAGTTCCTTATCCACCTATGGATTTTCATATCGATCCCCATCTTTTCCAATTTAACCAATAATTCCTCATGCGGTACCGTATCAAACGCTTTACAGAAATCAAGGTATATTAGATCCACCGCATTTCCTTTATCTAAAAAATTGGTTACTTTCTCAAAGAAGGAGATCAGGTTGGTTTGGCACGATCTACCTTTCGTAAAACCGTGTTGTAATTTGTCCCAATTGGCATTGACCTCAAGGTCCTTAACTACTTTCTCCTTCAAAAATTTTTCCAAGACCTTGCATATTACAGATGTTAGACTAACAGGCCTGTAGTTACCTGGGTCACGTTTTTTCCCCTTCTTGAAAATAGGAACCAGATTAGCTATTCTCCAGTCAAACGGTACCACCCCCGAGTTTATGGATTCATTAAAAATTATTGCTAAGGGGCTTGCAATTTCCCGCGCCAGTTCTTTTAATATTCTCGGATGAAGATCATCCGGTCCGCCCGATTTAGTCCCGTTAAGCTGTTCGAGTTTGGCTTCTACCTCGGATATGGTAATGTCAATCCCCACTCCTTTATTCCCATCCGTCTCGCTTCTACTATTGCTCAGCCTTTTATTAGCCTCATTAAATACCGATGCAAAATATTCATTTAGATATTGTGCCATGCCTAGTTTATCCTTAATCTCCACTCCATCTACAGTCTTAAGCGGTCCCACTTCTTCTTTCTTTGTTTTCTTCCTATTTATATGGCTATAAAAGCTCTTACTATTGGTTTTAATTCCCCTCACAAGGTCCAACTCTACTCGGCTTTTGGCTTTTCTCACTCCATCTCTACATGCTCTGACCTCAATAAGGTAGGTTTCTTTGCTGATCCCCCCACCTCTTCCACTCCCTCTACGCTTCCTGTTTTTTCTTAATGACCCCTCTGAGATACTTGCTCATCCAGCTCGGTCTAAATCTCCTGTCTATGAACCGTTTTCCCTTTCTTGGGATACACGCCTCTGACAGCTCCTGCAACTTCAACTTGAAATAATCCCAGGCGCCTTCCGCCTTTAGATCCTTAAATATGTTAGTCCAATCCACTTCCCTAACCAGTCTCCTTAATTTATTAAAGTTAGCCCTTTTGAAATCATAAACCTTAGTCTCCGATTTAATTCTGTTAATCTTTCCATTTAGTTTAAATGGAATTAGCTCATGATCACTTGAGCCAAGGTTGTCCCCTACAACCATTTCCTCAACGAGGTCCTCACTACTCACTAGCACCAAATCTAAAATAGCATCCCCCCTCGTCGGTTCAGCAACTACTTGATGAAGGAATTCATCAGCTATTACGTCTAGGAAAATCTGAGCCCTATTATTGTTACTAGCATTTGTTCCCCAATCTATATCTGGGAAGTTAAAGTCTCCCATGATTACACAGTTCCTATTAGTATTTACTTCCCTAAAAACATTAATGAGTTCTCTGTCCATATCCAGGCTAGATCCCGGCGGTCTATAGCACACACCAAGCACTATCCCAGGGGAGGCTCTAGTAGTTCTTTTACCCAATGTGAGTATTGCCCAGACAGACTCCGTCTTATCCATTCCATCGCTTATTATTTCTTTACAGTTTACCTCATTATTGACATACAGTGCTACTCCCCCACCTTTACCTTTGATCCGGTCTTTCTTAAACAGCACATACCCTTCCATACCTGTACTCCAGTCATGACTACTGTTCCACCACGTTTCAGTTATTCCTATGATATCCGGTTTCATTTCTCGGTCCAGGAGCTCCAATTCCTCCATTTTGTTACCTAGGCTTCTCGCATTGGTGTATAAACATCTTAATTTATGCCTTTTGGCCTCTCACATTCATTCTCCCATTTGATATGGACACCGTACTGCTAGTATGACCCATTAGTCTGGTATCCACCCCCCCTCCTCCTTATGTCCAATCTCTTCCCCCTGGCTGTATCTGTTCTTATCTCATTGTCCTCCCTCTCAATGTTATAATCTGGTGTGGAGATTAACTGGATATCTCCCAACCGTCTCCCCCAAATTCCTAGTTTAGAGCTCTTTTGATGAGATGAGCCAGCCTCCCTCCCAGAAGTCTATTTCCTTCCCTACTCAGGTGAAGTCCGTCCCGTGAGAACAGTTTTCTGTCCCCGAAAGCCTCCCAGTGGCCATACATCCCAAAGCCCTCTTTATAGCACCACTCCCAACTATTTATCATCACAATCCTTTCACCCTTTTACTGCCCTTCTCTAGGAACAGGCAGAATCCCACTGAAGATGATCTGAGCCTCGAATTCCTTAAGCGTCTTCCCCAGCCTGGCATAATCTCCCTTGATTCTCTCTAGCGAGAACCTAGCCGTGTCATTTGTTCCTACGTGAAGGATGATCAAGGGGTTCTTACCTGCTCCTTTTAGGATCCTTTTCAGCCGCAAGTCCACATCCCGTATCTTAGCGCCCGGGAGACAGCACACCCTTCTGTTCTCTGGGTTCGCCCTGGTTACAGGCCTGTCCAACCTCCTCAGTAAGGAGTCCCCAATCACGTACACCTGCCTTTGCCTGGTGGCAGTGCGATCTACTAATCTATCCCCTGTTCCTTCTAGCTGCAATCCCTGTCCATTCCTATTTTCCCTTATAGTCCCCCTTACGTCATCCTGTATCCTCCCAGGGCCCAGAATTGGTGCTGTCTCCATCAACTCCTCCCCTCTTTCTATGGGACTAGCTGCTCGTCTCTTTTTCCTCACTCTGCCCCCTTCAGTTACCACCTGCTGCACCCCTTCCTCATTCTCCAAACACCCAAACCTGTTCCTGAGCTCTATTTCTCCTTCACTGGCCCTCCTTTTCCTTTGCCTGCTTCTCACAGTCACATGCTTCCACTGCCCTTGTTCTCCCCCCGGGATTCCCCCTCACAGGTCTTAGCCCCTGCTACCACCTGTACCCCTGAGCATTCCCCTTCAGCCCCCACTTGCCTTTTCTCCATCAAGTGCTCGAACCCCCTTCTAAACTCTATCAGGGTATCTACCTGCATCTCCAAGCCTCGGATCTTTTCTTCCAGCAGTTCTATTAGGCGGCATTTCATGCACACATACTTCTGTTCAGGTACCGCTGCTAGGACCATGTACATACCGCAGCTGCCGCATGCAATCATCTGCATTGTGTCACCTGCGGCTTGGCTCATGGCTTCTGTTGCCTGGGCCCGCCTGCTTAGCTGTGCCCTCTGCACCTGGGGAAACACAGCACACAGGGCACCACGCCCTCCTGCCTCCCCTTCCACCTCCTCCAATGGAACTCCCACTCAAACTCCCCTGTTAGCAGCCCTGTTCGCTGCCTCCTGTGCCGCTGCTCGCAGCTGTTGCCGCTGCCTGGCGGGGTGGCCGCTTTTATAGGCCCTCTCCTCAGCCAAGCTCCGCCCCCAATCAGGGCTCAGCTGCCCGCCCAGCACGCTGCCCCTACAGGCCTTTACACATACAAGCAATACAAAGACAGACACAAATACAGGTACCTTCTCCTCCAATGGAACTCCCACTCAAAGATCTGTGTGTGTCAGGGCACTGGGGTCTGTGTGGGGCATTCTTTAGTTGTGGTGGTGGGGCTGTGGGGAAGGGCACTGGGAGGGAGGGAGGAGAAATCTGTGTGTATTGGAAAACTAGCGAGTGGGGGGTTCTATGTGGGGTGCTGATGTGTATTAAGAGTTACCAGCTGGATTGAGGACTGATAGATTTGGACAGAGTTTATATTGAATGGGCAAATGAAAAAGATCGCAAGGAAAAACAGTAAGGTTAGTTTAGCAGTCTTTGACATTTCGACCAATAAAGAAATTAAAATGCATTTGTAATTACATATCTTATTCTTGGCTGATAATCATTTATTGATATTTTTTAGGAAAATTTTCAATTTAAAACACAAACTTTTGTTTTTCTTTTTTTACTTATGATGTCTCTATCTGAAAACCCATATAAATTGACACAAATTGCAAATTAAAACTTTTTAAATGTATAAGCGTTTAATCACTTGGGCGCATTTGCCTCATGGCACACAAATTTGAACTCTGCTTCAAAAATTTGCACAGAAGAAATGTTTCTTTTACCTTAATTATACTATCTTAGGAGCCCGCTATAACATAGTACCAAGGTTCAATACAAAGTCATATAAAGGTTATACAAAAATGCATAATGCAGAGATTTATCTACAACTGCATTGATTGACTGCTGTGTGCAGTAATATAGTGACCCCTGGACCTACAGGCTTCCACACACCGTCAGTGCCTTGCTAGTGTGCCATGCGCCGTGAGATATCTCTTCTCTTTGTGTGTGACTGTGAGTGTTTCCCTTGTGTGTGAATTTATTCAACAAAATCTTGAGCTTTATAATGGATACCATGAGTGAAAAGAAAAAGAGGAAAATAGAATCAGAGCAGAGTTTTCAACACTGAATGGACGAATAAATACTTATGTACTATTTCCAAAGACAAAATACTGTGCCTCGTGTGTCGCGAAACATTAGCCGTTCCGAAAGAATACTACCTTCGGTGGCACAATCTCGCCAAATTGAGCCCAAATGAAAAAATAATTAAAGCAGCCAGTTTAGCGAAAAACCTTAGTAGAGAACAGCAAATTTTCAAGGCACTGACGGTGTGTGGAAGCCTGTAGGTACTGCACACAGCAGTCAATCAATGCAGTTGTAGATAAATCTCTGCATTATGCATTTTTGTATAACTTTTATATGACTTTGTATTGAACCTTGGTACTATGTTATAGCGGGCTCCTAAGATAGTATAATTAAGGTAAAAGAAACATTTCTTCTGTGCAAATTTTTGAAGCAGAGTTCAAATTTGTGTGCCATGAGGCAAATGCGCCCAAGTGAGTAAAACGCTTATACATTTAAAAAGTTTTAATTTGCAATTTGTGTTAATTTATATGGGTTTTCAGATAGAGACATCATAAGTAAAAAACGAAAAACAAAAGTTTGTGTTTTAAATTGAAAATTTTCCTAAAAAATATCAATAAATGATTATCAGCCAAGAATAAGATATGTAATTACAAATGCATTTTAATTTCTTTATTGGTCGAAATGTCAAAGACTGCTAAACTAACCTTACTGTTTTTCCCTGCGATCTTTTTCATTTGCCCATTCAATATAAACTCTGTCCAAATCTATCAGTCCTCAATCCAGCTGGTAACTCTTAATACACATCAGCACCCCACATCACATCAGCACATCTTAATACACATCAGCACCCCACTCGCTAGTTTCCCAATACACACAGATTTCTCCTCCCTCCCTCCCAGTGCCCTTCCCCACAGCCCCACCACCACAACTAAACAATGTCCCACACAGACCCCCAGTGCCCTGACACACACAGATCTCCCTCACTGTGCAGCACCCCCCAACAGGCCCCCACTGCCTAGCATCCCAAAACACACAAACCTCCCCAACTGCCCAGCGCCCTCCACACCCTCACAGCACAGCACCCCCCGCACACCTCCCAAACACTCACTCCACCACACCCTTCCCCCTTCCCTGGCCGCACTCACCAGCCCTGCTGGGAGGTCTCTGGCTCCTAGGGTGAGAGCGGCAAGGGGAGTCTCCAGTGGTGAGCGGGAGCCGGTTCGCGGGAACCGGTTGTTAAATTTAGAAGCCCTTTTAGAACCAGTTGTCCTGCGCGGGACAACCGGTTCTAAAAGGGCTTCTAAATTTAACAACCGGTAAGTTGAAGTGACCAGGACCATAGCTGGGGGGAGCAGAGGGAGCGGCTGCTCCCCCTGAGCACATTATCCAAAAGTGGCGCCTTAGGAGCCGACCCCATGGGTGCTCCAGCTCTCCGCCCCGCTCCCCGGCCCCAGCTCACCTCCGCTCCGCCTCCGCCTCTGAACACTCCGCCCCGCTTCTCCCCCTCCCCCCCCGCTTCCCGCGAATCAGCTGTTCGTGCGGGAAGCCTGGGAGGGCAGAGAAGCAAGCGGCGGCTTCGCGCTCAAACCCAGGGAGGCGGAGACGGAGCGGAGGTGAGCTGGGGTGGGGGGAGCCGCCCGCGCCACAGCAGGTAACGCGGGGGGAGGGGCGCGCAGGGGAACCGCTCCCCGCCCCAGCTCACCTCCGCTCCACCTCCCTGGGCCTGAGCGTGAAGCCAACGCTTGCTTCTCAGCCCTCCCAGGCTTCCTGCGCGAACAGCTGATTGGCGGGTAGCAGGGGGGCTGCAAGCTCAGACTGACCCGGTGCTCCAGGCACTGCGCGGTGGCAGCATGGCCCGGCTCCAGCCGAGCGGCGCGGCTGTAGTGCTGCCAGCCACCTCCAGGCAGCGCGGTAAGGGAGCAGGGAGGGGGTGCTGGATAGAGGGCAGGGGAGTTCAGGGTGGTGGTGGGGGGCTGGATAGGGGTCGGGGCAGTCAGATGACAGGGAACAGGGGGATTGAATGGGGGCAAGGGTCCTGGGGGGCAGTCAGGAAAGAGCAGGGGTTGGATGGGGCGGTGGGAGGCAGTCAGGGGCAGGGGTTCCTAGGGTGGTCAGGGGACAGGGAGAAGGGGTGGTTGGATGGGGAATCAGGAGAGGAGTTGGATGGGGCGGCGGAGGGCAGTCAGGGGGCAGAGAAGGGGGTGGATGGGGCAGGGGTCCCGCGGGGGGCATCAAGGAACGCGGGGGGTTGGATGGGGCAGGAGTCCCGGGGGCGGGGGGTGGGCCAAAAAACGCTCAGGACGGGGGCGGTGGCTGAGCCCTGTGTCCCGCTGGGAGGGGGGGGCGGCGCGAGGGATCTGTGCCTGTGTCCCGCTTGGGGCAGTGGGGAGGGGCAGCGGCGCGCGCGGGCTCCGTGTCCCCCTTGGGGCCGGGGCGGGGGTGCGTGGAGGCACGGCGGCGCGCGAGGGCTCCATCCCTGTGTCCCACCTTGCTGGCTCCTGTCGGTGGGCAGGCATGCCACCAGGAGCTGCCCCAGGAAGCGCCACCATGCCAGCCTCGGGACTTTGTGTGCGTGGGGTTTAGAATCCCCCCGCGGGCCGCACAGTGAGCCCCCACGGGCCGCATGCGGCCCACACGCCGTATGTTGTGCAGGCCTGGTCGTGTGGCATACTCTCCACATGTCTGAAAAGCATAAGACGCCATCTGCGGACAATGGCCCCAGTAATCTCTAGACCGGAGCGACCATAAACATCTGCTTTACAAATGAAGTCGTTCCACTCTATGCCCAATATACAACGTTGGCATTTTATGTGGAAAGCCTCCAGCTTTGCCCACTCTGAGTGGCGCAGTCCCAATGTTTCGCAACCGTACAGCAGTACAGAGAGGATACAGCTCGATTAGATCCTGAACTTGGTTGTCGTGCCGAGATGATGTTGATTCCGTATTCATTGTAAACGACCCATGGCAGAGGCTGCAATGCCACACTCAGGCACCTAAATAAATGGCCTGACCTTTCTCAAATGCTGAATACCAAGAACTTCTCACTCGAATCTGCCGAAGCCGTGGCTGTTCAGCTCCTCTGAAAATCAATCCACTCGTTTAGATGCCTGAATATGAACGTTAGTGCCAGACTTTGGACAGTGACATGGGAAGATATTGGCCTGAGCCTATGCATGGACTCTCATCCTACAATCCAGCCCCTCAACAGATACATCCCAGCTTTTGACTGTGAGCCATTCAGCTACAATGGGGAGGCCTAGATGCTGTAAGTGAATTAACATGTAATGATAGATAGACAGATAGATAGTATAAGCTATTCTTTCTACCATCTGCCGTACGGATTTGCTCTGTAGAGCTTGCTGTCCCTGTTACTCATGGGTATTTATGTTCCAGAGCCCCACATGAAAGAGGGAAGGATTTCAGGCCCAAGGCCCAAGTGGAGCAGGAAGAAGCACACGCTCACCTCAGTTGCCTTCTTTGCTGAGGTAAGTTTTGTTGACTTGTTGAACTGAGATTGCAGAGCGTTGTTCAGTCCTATATTCTCACAACTGGCAGTGCCCCATATGTATGTCTGGGGCACCTTGCATTCTCATTTCTTGACCTGTAAGTGGGGTGGTCTGGGGTTTATGTAAAAGGCAGGGATTGTGTTGAAACCATAATCATCCAGATACTTCTGAGGAAATCCCTCTGGAACAGTGGAAATAGCGTAGCATTTGGCCATCAGTCCCTCGGTAATTTCCCAGATTGTGACTGCGTTTGATTTTCCGTGAGACGTCTTGAAAACTGCTCTCTTTGTTGAGAGGCTGAACCTCTGAAAGTTCGCCCTGGAGAATGTAAGCATTGACAGGAGAGCCGTTGTGTTGATTCCCTAGGGCACACTGTCCAGCACGCCGGCAGACAGACCCAGATTAGAATCATAGAATCATAGAATATCAGAGTTGGAAGGGACCTCAAGAGGTCATCTAGTCCAACCCCCTGCTCAAAGCAGGACCAATTCCCAGCTAAATCATCCCAGCCAGGCTTTGTCAAGCCGGGCCTTAAAATCCTCCAAGGAAGGAGACTCCACCACCTCCCTAGGTAACACATTCCAGTGTTTCACCACCCTCCTAGTGAAATAGTTTTTCCTGATATCCAACCTGGACCTCCCCCACTGCAACTTGAGACCATTGCTCCTTGTTCTGTCATCTGCCACCACTGAGAACAGCCGAGCTCCATCCTCTTTGGAACCCCCCTTCAGGTAGTTGAAGGCTGCTATCAAATCCCCCCTCATTCTTCTCTTCTGGAGACTAAACAATCCCAGTTCCCTCAGCCTCTCCTCATAAGTCATGTGCTCCAGACCCCTAATCATTTTTGTTGCCCTCCACTGGACTCTTTCCAATTTTTCCACATCCTTCTTGTAGTGTGGGGCCCAAAACTGGACACAGTATTCCAGATGAGGCCTCACCAATGTCGAATAAAGAGGAACGATCACGTTCCTTGATCTGCTGGCAATGCCCCTACTTATACAGCCCAAAATGCCGTTAGCCTTCTTAGCAACAAGAGCACACTGTTGACTCATATCCAGCTTCTCGTCCACTGTGACCCCTAGGTCCTTTTCTGCAGAACTGCTACCTAGCCATTCGGTCCCTAGTCTGTAGCAGTGCATGGGATTCTTCCGTCCTAAGTGCAGGACTCTGCACTTGTCCTTGTTGAACCTCATCAGGTTTTTTTCAGCCCAATCCTCTAATTTGTCTAGGTCCCCTGTATCCGAAGGCCGGGACTTGGTACGTGAATGTAAGTAATATCCTTTGGTTAGTGCAGTGAGGAAGCAGAGGTCCCAGGGTGTGGGTCAAGGAGATGGCAATGGGGACGCAGAGGCCCTGTCATGGCACCAGTGGGGTCTAATTTGTACTGTATGCTTTGGTCATCCACTGTGTGATGATCCTCTTCTGTAATGGGTGCCATCGGCCTGTTGTAATGGCTCCAACACCACCCTCCTCCCAGCCTCAGGAGAGGGAGGCGTTCCCAAGGGAGAGGGGCATGGCTGCGGCATCCCCGAGGCTTCTCTGCTTTATGCTGAGGGCTAGCCCAGTGGCCAGATGGCCTCCAAGTTGGTGGGGGTGGCGCACAAAAGCGTCTTTCAGGCACATTCCCACGCAGCTGCCAGGATCTGCACTGAGCCTAGGATCTGCAGAACCATCTCACAGGCTGGGCCTCAAGGCTGGCAGGTTGGCAGATGCTGCACTGAGCAGCAGAGTTACTCTGTGTCCTGATTTCAGAGTAACAGCCGTGTTAGTCTGAATCCGCAAAAAGAAGAACAGGAGTACTTGTGGCACCTTAGAGACTAACAAATTTATTAGAGCATAAGCTAATAAATAAATAATAAGGTAGTCCACGAAAGCTTATGCTCTAATAAATTTGTTAGTCTCTAAGGTGCCACAAGTACTCCTGTTCTTCTTTCTGTGTCCTGAGTCAGGAAGCTTTTCTGCTGCTTCGCTGATCAGAGGAGCCTGGTAGTTAAATGAGGCAGGAAGATACACCTGGTTAATGCAAAGACACAGATGGAGCCCTGGAAGCCCGTATTTCCTGGTGTTTAGTCAAAGAACATCAGGCCTGGGCAATATGACTTGACAGTCCTCAGCAAGGACTCATCAGAGAGACCCTCAGATGTAGAGAGGGAGGAGGTGGGGGATATTGGGTACAAACTCCCCAGGTCCAGTTCCTTAGTCCGGGATCTGAGTGAGGGTGAGACCAGCCCGTCAGTCAAAGGAAATAGTGTAGCTGGGCTGTGTGCACTGCACACTGGGCTCCCAACTGCAGGATTTGACTAGTAGCCTTTTAAAAAAAAAAAAGTTTTGAGGTGCAGAAGGACAAGGAAAAATGTGACACCCTGTCCCAGACCCTGAGCTATTTCTGTGGTCCAGGGGTCCCTTTACGAACACAGCAGCCATCTCCATACAGCAGCTAACAAAAAAAAAAAGCTTCCATGATCCTTAAATCCTGACCCTGTCCCTCTTCCATCCTGCACTGTCCTTTATTACACAAAGGCCTTGTCTACACGTACGTCAGCACGTAGGGTGTGTGTAGCTACACGTGAAAGGCTGTGGTAGGGAGGGCAGCCAGGCTCAGCTCGGGGAGCTGCCGGTGCCATTCCGCATTGCCTCCCCCGACCAGAGCCTTTCCCCACTGGAATCTTTCACTGCCGTGGGGAAAGACTCCGGCAGCGGGGAAGGGGCAGGACTCTACCCTACTAAATATAGCAGCGTAGACACGGGAAGCCCTGCACGGGCATGTAGGGTGCATAGCCATAGGGTTCAAGCGTCCCTTTACTTGCCTTAGCCAGGCCTCACCATCTACACTGCTGTTACACCCGTGCTAGCAGGGTCGAAATAGCCCCAAGTGTAGACCTACCCAAAGCAACCACCTCTGTTCCTGGACTCCTAATTGACTGCGCTTGAAGAGGCTTGGGGATTGCAAAGGAAGGCAGGGTCCAAGTTAACACCCTAGCCCAGCAGCAGCCCCTCTGGTGGGAATTCATCCTGGGCTCACTGCAAGAAACCAGTTCCCCCTTAGTTAGGACTTTGTATTGTTCTTCCAAAAAAGTAAGGCAGAAACTAGTCATGTAAGCCACTCACCACAGGGTGGCGCTGATGCTCTGCCTCCCCTACGTTTTTCTCCTCTTAGGTCCCTTTGCAGCGAATCAGATTATGGCCGGTCTCTATGCCCATTGATGGAGTCTGAGTAGCAGGACATGGGCTGTTATGTGTTTGAATGATTAATCCTTCCTCTTCCTATTCCAGGCTAGAAGGGCTGAGGTGCTGTTTCCCGAGGAGCTGTTCCAGGACTAGCGAGGTAAGCACAGACACTGGCCGTGCACTACAGCTCTAGGTACACCCAGGAGCGCCGCCAGCGTTTTTGCCGCCCTAGGTGGCGGAAGGTCCCGCCCCCAAAATGCCGCCCCCAACAGGCAGCAGAAGGTCCCGCCCCCGAATTACCGACAACGGGGGCAGCCGAAGATCTGGCCGCCGCGGTCGCCGTCCCCCAAATGTTAGCACCTAAGGCAACCGCCTAGGTTGCCTAATTGGTTGTGCCGGCCATGGGTACACCCCTGTAACCCTAGAGGGGCAGGAAACGTGGTCCTTTCAGGTGGAAACGATGGTCGTTTTAATATGAGTGTAGAGTGTTTAGATGCAAGCTGGATGGATAGAAACAGAGAGTTTGGAAGATCAATATATAGCTGAAGATCATTGTTTTGACTGTGTTTTTTCCCCCTCTCATAGGAGCCTTTCCAAGCGTCACAGAAGTACAGGCCAGAGTTAACATGGCATAGAGTTGTTTGTTGCATAATAAAGCTGCTGCTGATTTCCAAGTGTGTGCGGCCAACTTTCCTCACTGTGCACTAGGCTGCGTGTAGCCATGTGACTGAGATGTCAGCCTTCTCTTTTCTGGGCACTGCACCTTTAATAGTAGAGGAATCTTGCTGGCTGCAAGCATCCTGTCTAGGGTTGCCAGGTGTCCGGTTTTCGACCGGAACACCCGCTCGAAAAGGGACCCTGGTGACTCCGGTCAGCACTGCTGACTGGGCTGTCAAAAGTCCGGTTGGCGTGGGGCTGGCAGGCTCCCTACCTGGCTCCGCGCGTCTCCCTGCAAGCAGCGACATGTCCCTCGGCTCCTAGATGGAGGACGGCCGCAGCCCCATGCACAGCCCGCACCCCGAGCGCTGGCTCCGCATCTCCCATTGCCTGGGAGCCGCGGCCAATGGGAGCTGCAGGGGTGGCACCTGAGGGTGGAGGCAGCGTGCAGAGCTGCCTGACTGCGCCTCCGCCTAGGAGCCAAGGGACATGTCACCCTTTCCCTGGAACCGGCTGAGGTAAACACCACCCAGAGCCCGCACTCCAAAACCCCTCCTGCACCCCAACCCCCTGACCCAGCTCTGAGCCCCCTCCTGCACCCAAGCTTGGGGATTGGTCCTGCTTTGAGCAGGGGGTTGGACTAGATGACCTCCTGAGGTCTCTTCCAACCCTGATATTCTATGATTCTATGATTCCCTCCCAGAGTCTGCACCACCCCAACACCCTACCCCAGCCCTGAGCCTCCCCTGCACCCCAAGCCCCTCATCCCCAGCCCCACCCCAGAGCCCGCACCCCTAGCCGGAGCCCTCGCCTCCCCCCCCCGCATTCCAACTGCCTGCCCCAGCATTGAACCCCTTCCCCCACCCGTCATCCCCAGCCCCACCCCAGAGCACACACCCCCAGCTGGAGCCCTAACCTCCTCCCGCATCCCAACCCCCTGCCCCAGCCCTGAACCCCATCCCACACCCAAACTCTTTCCTGAAACCCATGCTCCACCCCCCTGCCGCAACTTGGACCCCCCCTCCTGCACTCCAAACTCCTCGTCACCAACCCAGAGCCCACACCCCCAGCTGGAGCCCTCATCCTCATACCCCAACCTCCTGCCCCAGCCTGGATCCACCTCCCACACCCTGAACCCCTCATTTCTGGCCCCAGTCCAGAACCTGCACCCCCACCCCAAAGCCCATGTCCTCTCCCACACCCCAACCCCCTGCCTCAGCCCAGACCCCCAGCCGAAGCCCTCACCCCTTCCCACTCCCCAACCACCTGCCCCAGGGAAAATGAGGGAGTGGCGTGAGGATGGGGGAAGAGCGAGCGACAGAGGGCGGGAGGAATGGAGTGAGCGGGGGTAGGGCCTCGGAGACGGGGCGGGGCGGGGCCTCGGTGATGGGGTGGCAATGGAAGGGGCCTTGGAGAAGGGTTAGGGCAGGGGTGTTCGATTTTGTGTGATTAGAAAGTCAGCATCCCTAACGCTGACTTTCGGGGGCAGGGGGCAAAGCCGGGGGGCCTGCTGTAGTCTGATCAATGGCTGGAGTTCCAAGTGGTGCCTGTTGGCTCACAGTGGAGCAAGTTCAGCCTTTCCTTTCAAAAACTCAGCCGGGCATTTTGAAGGAGAATCTCAGCTTTCTTCTTCCTTTCTTCAAGTGAGTCGCTCTAGATTTTATGGCTGTGGGTAAATACTTGAAAATGTGAACTCCAAAGGCTCAAAAACCAGAGAGCAAATCATTTATTGATTTATTAACCTCATGATTTGAGGGGACATGACATGATTTTTGAACATGGGGTGTTGGCCCTACTGCCTCTGCGTCTAACCCTTGGCAGGGGGAAAGGTACTTCCTCCTCGTGGGTTGCCAATTTAGGTTGGACATATTCCTGAAGGTTTCATAACATGACATAATCCTTAATTAAAGAGTAATCTTGAATTCATGGAGATGCCAAGCCAATCCTGGAGGCTTGGCAACCCTACCTGCAGCACAAGCCACCTTCTCTCAAGAAGAAACACCTACAAGTGACGTCCCCCAGCTCTGCCCACTCTCTGTTTTCTTGCTCCATTTTATCATTCTGTCTTCATCACAAATCACCCTTTCCCCTGCCCTGTGGGTCATTCTATCTGTTCCTCTTCCTTGCCTGTCTCTCTCCCTCCATCTTTGTTCCTCGTTCTCTGGTCCCACCTGTTTCCTCCCTCCCTTGTTCTCTACCTCATCTTCTGCTTTGCCCACCCTTGATTCATCTCCTACCTAGAAATTTAGCCAGGAGAGTGGGGGTAACCCCCCAATTCTGGCAAAAAGTGGTGTGGGATCTTCAGCAACGACCCCTGATTGGCATCTCAGGTTTACGGCTCCTCCGGCAGGTGGTCCAGCAGCAGAGCGGCCCCTAGCCCCACTGGCTCAATATTGACACAAAGGACCTCCAGCTCCTGCATTCCAAGCAGTGCAGGCTGGAAGATTCATAGTTGGCCAAGGGGAACTCAGACCAAATCTGAGTGACATTTGATGAGGAGGTAAACAATCATGAGTTAAAAGGTCTTGCGAAAACAAATAGTCAGGTGCCTGCAGATGCTCCTACACATTGGCATTCTCTGACATCACGGCCTGCTCCTGTTCCTCCTCCTGTTCATGTGTAGATAAAAGCCTGAAACACTTGGAGAGCTTTAATTTTCTCTGCCCCATGCAGAGGTAACAGGATAAATGATCCACACCTCTGCTTACTTCTCTGTGGGGAAAACACATCTATTCTGCATTGCTCGAGCCACAGGGTGACTCATGGGAATGCAAACGTTCTCACTGACCTCCCGAGAGCCACATCAAACACGGAGCCGTGGCAGGAAACAAACCTACCAGACTGTAGGTCACGGCAAGTTCGGCTCTGGACTGTATTTCACCTGCAAACTGTTAACAATACAGGCAGCTCCAGAGGGAGTGCCACCAAAACACTCCCGGTTCAGCTTTGTGTTGACAAGAGCAGCTAAGGACACGGACAATAACAGACCCAGAGCTAGGTTCTTGACACCACTGGTTCCCTAGGGCGTAGGTTTCTGGCTCTATGCCCAGTGCAATTCAAATCTGTTATTATTATTATTTATTTGGATTTCAGTAGGACCTAACGGCCCCAGTGCATTGTGCCAGGTGCTGTATATGTGTTTGTTATTTATATTACCATACGATTTAGGCGCCCCAGTCATGGACTAGGCCCCATTGTGCCAGGTGCTGCACAAACACAACACAAAAGACAATCCCTGCCATGAAGAGCTGACAATCTATCAATGGGATCAATCTTCACACTGTGCACAGTCTCTTCACAAGTGCACAGTCAACCTGTGGAACTCCTTGCCAGAGGATGTTGTGAAGGCCAAAACTATAACAGGATTCAAAAAAGAACTAGATAAATTCATGGAGGATTAGGGTTGCCACCCGGCCAGTCCAAGTTCCGGCTTGTGTGTCCAGGTGCCATTTGACAAGACCTGATATCTGGGTTTTTTGGATCTGGAGTGGAAGAGGTGGATCAAAGGGTGTGGTCTGGGAGAGAGGTTTATCTCACGGTGACACTAACACTTTTGACTGACTGGCCAGGAAGTACCACCCCCTCATATCTGAGGACTTCCTGAAACAATCAGAAACACAGATGGACTGGGGCTGCAATTGCTCTCCAACAGTCCCACCTCTGGGACCCACTTCTGGGATTCACAGCATGGCAGTCAGCACGTCCCAGAGCACATGTGGGTGTCCAGCGCCATGGGGCTGGAATTCCACTCTTGCCCATCATAAATGCCAGCTGCCACGCTGCCGCTGGAGGGATTAGGAGCATTTAGATCCCCGGCTGTGATTAGATCGCTGACGTTCCTTTGTACAGACTAACACCTTTCACCTGGGATTCGGGGCAGGACTGCTAAGGGCGCAGCCGCAGAATGCGCCTGGTCCAGTGAAGCTGCATGCAGAAAAGAGCATCTGAGTGGCAAGGAATGGCTTAACTGGGCAGGGTAAGGACGCGACAGGTGAAGCCTCTGGTATGGCACTCGAGGTGTATATGTTCTGTATGCAGCTCCTCCAATACATTACGTAAAGAAGAACCCCACGGACTAGACAGTGCCATATAGGCACAACCCTGCGCAGGGCAAATCCACTGCCCATAGGAGTATGAGGCCCAAAGCTTGCAGATAGGGTGACCAGAGAGCAAGTGTGAAAAATCGGGACAGGGGGTGGGGGGTAATAGGAGCGTATATAAGAAAAAGACCCAAAAATCGGGACTGTCCCTATAAAATCGGGACAGCTGGTCACCCTACTTGCAGAGCTCCCCAGCCTGGGCCCACGGCTGTGCCCCACAGGAGGGTGCAGGGTGCCCTCCCCTCTGCTGCTCACCAGCTTTGTCTCTCCACTCCAGTCCTTTCACCACGGTGGCCAGTGTCCACAAGGCTACTAGCCGGGAGCAGACCCTGCACCCTCCAGCAGGCCTGTTTCAGGACGGCATCAATGTGCATTAGGTACCTTTAGGTCCCACCAGTGGAGTCTACAGGGGCTGGCTAGAGTGCGACATGCGAGTGCTGCACAACTCACACCCCCATAGAGCGGACTGCGGCGCTGTGTAGACAATCCCATCGGTGCCTAAAGGGGCAGTTAGGTACCTAAATCCAACAATTAGACACCACTGGCATTCACAAAAGCCCACTCAGCTGCTACCCTATAGGCACCTAAAGCCTCTAGGCATCTACTGGGCAGTACAGCATGGGGAGAAGGTGACCAACCCTCTGTGGAGAAAGAAGTGGTTCGGGACTATTTAGAAAAACTGGACGTGCACAAGTCCATGGGGCCGGATGCGCTGCATCCGAGGGTGCTAAAGGAGTTGGCGGGTGAGATTGCAGAGCCATTAGCCATTATTTTTGAAAACTCATGGTGATCGGGGGAGGTCCCGGATGACTGGAAAAAGGCGAATGTAGTGCCCATCTTTAAAAAAGGGAAGAAGGAGGATCCGGGGAACTACAGGCCAGTCAGCCTCACCTCAGTCCCTGGAAAAATCATGGAGCAGGTCCTCAAGGAATCAATTATGAAACATTTAGAGGAGAGGAAAGTGATCAGGAACAGTCAGCATGGATTCACGAAGGGGAAGTCGTGCCTGACTAACCTAATTGCCTTCTATGATGAGATAACTGGCTCTGTGGATGAGGGGAAAGCAGTGGATGTGTTATTTCTTGACTTTAGCAAAGCTTTTGATACTGTCTCCCACAGTATTCTTGCCACCAAGTTAAAGAAGTATGGGCTGGATGAATGGACTGTAAGGTGGATAGAAAGCTGGCTAGATCATCGGGCTCAACGGGTAGTGATCAATGGCTCCATGTCTAGTTGGCAGCCGGTTTCAAGTGGAGTGCCCCAAGGGTCGGTCCTGGGGCTGGTTTTGTTTAATATCTTTATTAATGATCTGGAGGATGGTGTGGACTGCACTCTCAGCAAGTTTGCAGATGACACTAAACTAGGAGGCGTGGTAGATACACTAGAGGGTAGGGATCGGATACAGAGGGACCTAGACAAATTAGAGGATTGGGCAGAAAAAAACCTGATGAGGTTCAACAAGGACAAGTGCAGAGTCCTGCACTTAGGACGGAAGAATCCCATGCACTGCTACAGACTAGGGACCGAATGGCTAGGTAGCAGTTCTGCTGAAAAGGACCTAGGGGTCACAGTGGACGAGAAGCTGGATATGAGTCAACAGTGTGCTCTTGTTGCCAAGAAGGCTAACGGCATTTTGGGCTGTATAAGTAGGGGCATTGCCAGCAGATCGAGGAACGTGATCGTTCCCCTTTATTCGACATTGGTGAGGCCTCATCTGGAATACTGTGTCCAGTTTTGGTCCCCACACTACAAGAAGGATGTGGAAAAATTGGAAAGAGTCCAGCGGAGGGCAACAAAAATGATTAGGGGTCTGGAGCACATGACTTATGAGGAGAGGCTGAGAGAACTGGGATTGTTTAGTCGCCAGAAGAGAAGAATGAGGGGGGATTTGATAGCAGCCTTCAACTACCTGAAGGGGGGTTCCAAAGAGGATGGAGCTCGGCTGTTCTCAGTGGTGGCAGATGACAGAACAAGGAGCAATGGTCTCAAGTTGCAGTGGGGGAGGTCCAGGTTGGATATCAGGAAAAACTATTTCACTAGGAGGGTGGTGAAACACTGGAATGCGTTACCTAGGGAGGTGGTGGAGTCTCCTTCCTTGGAGGTTTTTAAGGCCCGGCTTGACAAAGCCCTGGCTGGGATGATTTAGCTGGGAATTGGTCCTGCTTTGAGCAGGGGGTTGGACTAGATGACCTCTTGAGGTCCCTTCCAATTCTGATATTCTATGATTCTATGATTCTACTTTTCCACTGTTGAAGTCTGTGAGGCGCTTACACTCGGTGGTGGTGACCCCTGCGCAATAGCCCAGGAATCAGAGCTCTCACCTGGATCCAAATCCCCCCTCTGCCTGATGTGGGGCAGGGCCTCGAACCCTGCTCCCACCTCCCAGGAGAGTGCCCAGGCCCCTGGGCTCTGGGGTCTCTCTCCTGGTGAAGCTGTTCCCAGTGGTGCAGAGGCAGGCTGCGGGGCCTGGCATAGCACTGGGCCAATGCTCGGCTTTGGCGCCCGTCTCCCGCGGGGGAGTTGCTGCCGTGTTGTGCAGCAGATGCTCGGCTGCGATTTGGAGACGGGGCTGCAGATGCCTCACGCACTGGGCCCTACAGGCTCTAGCATCTGGTGGGCTCATACCCAAGGGACCAGTTAGGATCTATGATACACACAGTAATTCCTATCTTGGCCTGTAGGGGGCAGTCCAGTAGAGGGGTACAGGGTAACCCTGCCCCAGGGTGTGTCTCACGTCTGTTGCCTGGGGTGCCCCTTCCAGGCCGTCCCTATGTTAGAGGGCAGGTTTCCCTGTCGGGGGCTCAGCCAAGCAGCCTGGTCTCATTGGGGCCTCACCTCATTCTCCTCCTGTCTAGCTGCAGCGGTTGGATCACATCTGTTATTGCAGGCAGCTCCCCCTGGGAGAGACCATTAGGCTGCAAGCCCCAAACTCCCACCCCATTGACGATGCACGACCTGCCCCAGGCCCTTTCCATGCAGAGACGTCCCTTCGCTGTGGTCAGAACACACTGCCCCCTGTCCCAGGCTAATCCCTGGTGGCTGGGGCACTGCACTGCACCGTTAGTTCACATTAGTGCCCCATTGAGAGACTTGAAGGGCACCTGCCTCTGTGCTCCTGCTGCAGCTTCTGCAGCCTCCTCTCCTGGCTGCATCCCCTTCCCTTCCTCTGCCTCCAGTTCCCAGGCTGCTGGATCCCTCATGTCCTCTGGCTCCCTAGTCCCTCTCCACTAGGCCGTCACAGCACCTTCTAGAGGCTGAAATGAATCCCTGCCCCTCCAGGAACGACCCAGGGCTCCGTCCCTTGCCACCAGCCCGTTCTGAACCGCTACAATGGGCTCTGTGCAGACAGGGGCGGCCCTAGGCGAGCTGCCAGGAACTGGCGCCCTAGGCAAACCATGCAATCGGCGCCCCACCCCCACCCCCAAGGGCAGATCTAGGCTGAGGTTTTTGGTAAACTGGGAAACATTTTGCCCCTTTTTTCCTTTTAATGTTTTTAAACTTTTTTTTTTTTTTTTTTAAACAGAGACTTAATTATTCGGTTTGTCCATCCGTCCATCTGTCCAACAAATGTTTCTGAGATCAGATAAAATAGAGAGACACAATTTTCAGAATAGATTTGTACACGACAGCTAGATGATATTTCAATCCAATTTCAAATAAAAATGCATTAAAAATGTTAATTATAATTTTTATTATTACAAATCCAAAATCATCCATTACGCTATCCTGCTTTAACTGCCATTACCACCACATCCGATATAGAAAGAAATAAAACTCTTCAATGAACTTTAACCTGTATTTACAAAACACTCCGAATAAAAAACACTCTGTGCTCTTAAAACATGACTTTTCTTGCTTTAAGTTTTGAAAATTCAGTCACTAGTTCTTTTAGATCCAGTTTTCCAGCTCTTTCATGCTCTATTGACATTGTGGCAAGTCCAACAAGTCTCCACCATTGTCGAACACAGATATGTTTTTACCAATTTTAACTTTGAGAAGCTATGTTCCCCACTAGCTACGGAAACTGGCAAAGTTAAAAGAGCTATAAAAAAGTTTGGAAAACTGTCTGAGTTTATTTTCACAAACAAACTTCAGGAGTGGAATGTTTCTTATGTCGTCTGGAAAAAGCCTGAATGAAGCTCACTACATAGATCTGTAGCATCAATGTCTTCTGAATTTTCATGAGGCAATGCCGACACCAGTTTTATATAAAATTCTCTTATCTGTTTTGCTGTTTTTTTTTGCAAGCTGTGGATATCATATACAAAGCCAAATACTGACTCTAACTGCTGCATGTATTGAAATCTTTCATCAACCGAGTCAATAGCAGTATCAAGGACTGCGAAGTAGAAATTCACTTTGAACCTTTGTTTTGGATTCTGAATGGGTGTGTCTCGTCCTTCATACGAAAACTGCTGTTTCTTTTGCCGAATCAGAACTGGCTCTGCTTCAAATTCTTCGGAAAGTCTCTTTCTTCAGTGAGCTCAAGAGAATCTACCAGTGTTCTTTCGAACCCTTCATCACTTCTCAATTCCTCCAGAATATTTTTATTTTGCTGCAGTTTTTGAATAGCAGAATGTACGTTCTTTTCCTGAAGCTGATTACTAGTGAGGTTAATCTCAAAAAGGATATTATACCACAAAATGAGTGAAAAGTCACAAATTTGAACTTGGGAAGACCATTTGCAAGAGCTTCTGCATCTGAACGTGCCATATTTCCAGATGATCCAATAAAGGTAGTATCATCAGAAATTTCAATTAGGGCATCATAAATGTTTCCAAGTTCATCGTGAAGAGGCTTCAAAGCATCAATGCCACTCTCCCATATTGTCTGACTAAGTGGCTTCACAGTTAGAGAATTCACATGGCGAGTCAGAATCTCCCAACGGCGTGTTCAGCCTGAGACAAACACAAACACGTTGCACCAGGTCAAAGAAACTGCTTGCCTCCAAACAGCATCTAGCAGCATCATTGACAACCAAATTCAGGGAAAGCGCACTGCAAGGAACGAAAAAGGCCCGAGGATTGATTTCCATCATTCTCCTTTGCACACCATTGTCTTTACCCTTCCTATTACTCACATTATCATAGTTTTGGCCACGTAAGTTTTCAACAGATAATGACATTGTTTCAAGCTCTTGTAGAATAGTTTCAGTCATAAATGCTCCAGTTGTCTCCTTCAGTGATACAAAACCCAAAAAATGTTCCTTTATGAGCACTTCAATATTATCTTCATCTGCAGACTTTTCCATATTCACAAAGGTAAGGGAAATTCATGAACTTGTTCGGGTCCATGTTCCACAAGAATTTGCCGCACGCTGTCATTACATCTGGGCCATGAAGCTGGGTCCCCATACTGTAACTTGTTTGTAACGTCCTCGTCCTTTCTTCCAGAATTCTACTTCATTTACTTCAATTTCTGCATGTGTCCAAAGGTGAATAAATTTTTTCCACTTCCTTATCAGTCTGATGCTGTGAGCTGCCTTCATCTAGAAGTAAGTTTCCATCATCTTGATGTTCCAAACTGCTTCCATGCGGATGTGAGATAACCTTCTCTCCAAGTAAACTTCCTTCATCTGGATGCTGTGAACTGCTTCCATCTTTATTTGGATTAAAGAGAAAATATTTCAGGAAGGATCCCTGCTGTTTTGCTTGGTCCTTTTCCTTCTCAGTCTTTTGTTTACGATACTCAGCTCCGGAGGGTTTTCTTTTTCCTCTTTCTGCCATGGGGCACTTGAATATTGTTATGTACTGTGCTCCCGACTGCAAGCCTTATAGTGTTAAGGATGGCTGTCGCACCACATGGTTGGTGATTTAAACCACATTGCAGTCATTCCAACATGTCTTTTCACTGCTTAAAGGTTCAATAATTAGTAACATACGCTCAAAAACAACAAGGAGTCTGGTGGCATCTTAAAGACTAACAGATTTATTTGGGCATAAGCTTTCGTGAGTAAAAACCTCACTTCTTCGTTTTTACTCAGAAAGCTTATGCCCAAATAAATCTGTTAGTCTTTAAGGTGCCACCAGACTCCTTGTTGTTTTTGTAGATACAGACTAACACGGCTACCCCCTGATACTTAACATACACTCACTTACCTATTAAAACAGTTAGTTACAGCATTTACATGGAAACAAAATGACCTTTTTTGACGTTATAACCTGACACCAGTTGTTTGGAAAGTAATCCCCTTCCTCACGGTTACCCGCTTGGAGAGGGACGTCATCACTTTCGTAGTCTATTAAGCGTTAACGCTGTCACTTTTCTTTTATGGACCTTATTTATTACATGTGAACCAGTTATAACAAAGAAAAGTTCATAATTACACAGCCCGATAATAACGCTAAGATTTAATAACGCTTAAAGATACTCACATTTTGGATTTATAATGCTGAAAGACATTATTCTTTATTCTTTGGCACCAGGAAACACAATTTTCCACAGTATTCACTCGATTCTTAACCACTTACCTGCGATGTGTGTTAAAATGACCGTTTGACATGTATCAACTCGTGATATCTCCGCTCTACATTAATTTCTGGCTATGCAACCTTGATGTATATTCGAGTTAGGTGTCACTAGCATTGTAGCTCTTGCCACTGGCGGATGTGTTTCATTATGGCTGAGTTATTGCTTATCAAAATTGCGGAGTGGGTCATCTTGACCCTACGTCGCAAATAGAAAAAAAAATCGCTAAAATCTTATTTATTTTTGCAGTAAATAAAGGATTTGACATATTAATAAATTCTCAAAAATGTAGAGAAATTAATTATAATTCCTATTCCCTCTGTATGCACATGGGAATTGAAATAATGACATCTTCGTTATTTTATTTGTATTTTTTTTCATCTTTTTCATTTTTTCCCCCCTTTATTTTTTTTTAATTTGATTTTTTTCCTCGAATTTGGCACCCCATTTAACTTGGCACCCTAGGCGACCACCTAGTTCACCTATATGGACGGGCCGTCCCTGCTTCCAATATATTAAGAAATATGTTAGAAAGAAGCCAGTGATCAGTTGTTCTCCATGTCCACTGAAGGGAGGACAAGAAGTAATGAACCTGCAGCAAGGGAGATTTAAGTTAGATATTAGGAAAATTTAATAAGAGTTAAGCTCTGGAATAGGATTTCAAGGGAGGTCGTGGAATCCCCTTCACTGGAGGTTTTAAGAACAGGCTGGACAAACACCTGTCAGGAATACGCCAGGGTTACTTGGTCCTGCCTCAGCAAAGGGGGCTGGACTGGATGACCTCTCAAGGTCCCTTCCAGGTCGATATTTCTGATTCTGTTGGGCTCTATTGTAAATGACTGGATAATTATAGTCACTTGAAAAAGAAACCAAGACCCATTTGTCTTGTAACCACCCATTTTGTTGTCACTTTATTTCATTCAATTAAAATTTTTGAAGAAAATCCATTCTATAAACTCCTGCATTTTTAAGCACCAGAAAGGTCCATGAGCCCCGGTCATTCTTACCCTCGCTAACCCATGACTTGAGACCTACTGCTACGCAGGGCCAGCTCCAGCTTTTTTGCCGCCCCAAGTGGCGAAGCCAAAAAAAAAAAAGATAAAGCCGCAATCAGTGGCACTTCAGCGGCAGCTCTACCATGCCGCTTCATTCTTCGGCGGCAATTCAGCGGCGGGTCCTTCCCTCCGAGAGGGAGTGAGGGACCCGCCGCCGAATTGCCGCCGAAGAACTGGATGTGCTGCCCCTTTCCATTGGCTGCCCCAATCACCTGCTTCCTTTGCTGGTGCCTGGAGCCGGCCTTGCTGCTACGGGGCTATATTACAAGATTATGGGCGGGATCCTTAGGTGGTGGAAAGCGGTGTCGCTCCATTGACTTAAATAAAGCTATGGCAATTTATATCAGCTGAGAATCTGGCCCCATGACCCCAGTGGAGTTACACGAGGGATGTATTCGACCCCATATGTTTAGTTTTACATAGAAGACTGGACTTCACACTTCTTTCCAGCTACAAGTTTCAACCTGCAGTCTACAAAAGCAATCAGCATTCCAGCACAGTTTAATAAAGTAATAAATGGGTTAGCGCATTCATGTGCACCACTGCCCTCTACTGGATGGAATCCAAACTACTCAACTTTTCCATTATTAAAATTTATTATTTCGGGGGTGCCATATTTACATACTACCTTATTAAAAAACTTTTTGGCCACTACCCTGGTGCTATTATTTTTAGTAGGAAATGCCTTCACTCATTCTGAAAAGGAATTAATTATTACCAATAAATACTGGAATCTTTCCTTACTTCTTGGCAATTTATTAATAAAATCAATTTGAACCCTGTGCCACGGCCCAAGCCTTTGTTGGTGCATCATGGGTTGCCAGTGCAGAGGACAAGCCTTGTCCTGAATGTACCACACACAATTCCGCACCCATATTTTAATATTATTCTTTCTGGGGGTCGGCAACCTTTCAGAAGTGGTGTGCCAAGTCTTCATTTATTCACTCTGATTTAAGGTTTCACGTGCCAGTAATACATTTTAACATTTTTAGAAGGTCTCTTTCTATAAGTCTATAATATATAACTAAACTATTGTTGTATGTAAAGTAAATAAGGTTTTTAAAATGTTTAAGAAGCTTCATTTAAAATTAAATTAAAATGCAGAGCCCCCCGGACCGGTGGCCAGGACCCAGGCAGTGTGAGTGCCGCTGAAAATCAGCTCACGTGCCGCCTTTGGCACGCGTGCCATAGGTTGCCTACCCCTGGTTCATACACTCCCATTCTGCTACTTGTTTTAGCCTTTTTAAAGTCCCTTCCACTTTTTCATGCATAAACTGATGGGCTACATTAAGTACATGGAACATGGTTAGGGTGATTTGCAGTGCCATCTGTTGGCTCAGATGTGTCAGCACAGATATTCTTGTCGGGCTATTGTATCTACCCGATTATTCCAGGCGGTTTTTATACCCGTTTCTTTACTGTGTGCCCTTCCATGTCGCACCTTTAACTGTTTAGGGTTTTTTGTTACCCACTGGTAAATCTTTTTTTTTTTTTTTGAATATGCAATTTTTTTTTATTTGCTGCTTTTCACCTGTTCCTATACCAATGCTGTATCCAAAACTGTATTCCCTTCACACAAAAATCACTGTCAGCATAAATATATACGGGCTGTGGGGAATTTTCATATTGCCTTCAAACCTGATAAATTGCGTGAAGCTCGGCATGCTGAGCCGATCCATGATCTAAATGTCCCTGAATGACTTCCTCTTCTAAGTTAACGGCAGCGTATTTTACACACCTTTTCCTTTTTACTACCATTGCACTCCCATCAGTAAACCAGACGTGCTTTTCTTGACCCACGGTATCTAATTCTTCCAGTGGGGGGCCTCTACCAAGGCAATTCTTTGCTTCAGAGTGACCCCTGGACATTCATGTTGGGTTTTTTTTTATATTAGGGCATGTGTTACCATGTCCAGCTTGGACACTGTTTCTGTTGTCACCCCGTTAACTAAAATAAGTGTTCATTGGGCCATTCGGGTGTTTGAGACTTTACCTCCCATTAATCTTCCTGATAAAATGTACTTTAGAGGACTGTGGGTGCTTTGAATAGTACTAGGGGCTGTTCCTGTAAGAGGCTGAAAAACTGGTACTGCCCAGACGGCTGCTAGACACTCACGTTCACAGGGATCAAAATTTATTTCTGCTCCTTGTAATTTTCTGGATTTCTATACTACTGGCACTACCTTTCCCTCTTCATTATTTTGTACTAGTGTGGCAGTCAAGGCTATGTTATTAGCTGCCAAACGAATAACACAAGGCTGTAATTCATTGTAGGGCTGGGGCTGTGAGAGCCTTCTGTTTTAATAGGGTTAAAGTGGAGTCCTGCTCTTTGCCCCATTCCCATTTTGTCTTTTTTTTTTTTTAAAGCAGTTTTCACAATGGATGAGTTATTTCAGCCTATTTTTAAATGTGCGGTCTAAGAAAATTGAATCCTCCTAGTAGTACTCTTAAAGAGTGGGCATCGGTGGGGGCCGGCATTTCTACCTTACCTTCCTCTGATCTACCCTTACCTTCCTCTGATCTACCTGTTTTCCTTCTTATTCTTTGGTTTGATTCCTTTGTGCTGTCGTTTATGGGCAGTTCTTTTCTTCCTTTATTAGAACAACAGGCTGCTAGGCAGCTCTCTAACACCACATTCTACAGACCATTACCCTCTGATCCCATTGAGGGTTACCAAAAGAAACTCCACCATCTGCTCAAGAAACTCCCTGAAAAGGCACAGGAACAAATCTGCACAGACACACCCCTAGAATCCCAACCAGGGGTATTCTATCTGCTACCCAAGATCCATAAATCTGGAAATCCTGGATGCTCCATCATCTCAGGCATTGGCACCCTGACAGCAGAATTGTCTGACTATGTAGATTCTCTCCTTGCCCTATGCTACTAGCACTCCCAGCTATCTTTGAGACACCACTGACTTCCTGAGGAAACTACAATCCATTGGTGATCTTCTAGAAAATACCATCCTGGCCACTATGGACGTAGAAGCCCTCTACACCAATATTCCACACAAAGATGGACTACAAGCTGGCAGGAACAGTATCCCCGATAATTTCACCGCAAATCTGGTGGCTGAACTTTGTGACTTTCATAGAATCATAGAATATAAGGGTTGGAAGGGATCTCAGGAGGTCATCTAGTCCAACCCCCTGCTCAAAGCAGGACCAATCCCCAGGCAGATTTTTGCCCCAGATCCCTAAATGGCCCCCTCAAGGATTGAACTCACAACCCTCAGTTTAGCAGGTCAATGCTCAAAACACTGAGCTATCCCTCCCCGCTCACCTTGTCCTCACCCACAACTACTTCACATTTGGGGACAATGTATACCTTCAAGTCAGCGGCACTGCTATGGATACCCGCATGGCCCCACACTATGCCAACATTTTTATGATGGACCTAGAAGAACGCTTCCTCAGCTCTCGGCCCCTAACGTCCCTACACTACTTGCGCTACATGGATGACATCTTCATCATCTGGACCCAAGGAAAAGAAGCCCCTGAGGAATTCCACCAGGATTTCAACAATTTCCATCCCACCATCAACCTCAGCCTGGACCAGTCCGCACAAGCGATCCAGTTCCTGGACACTACAGTGCTAATAAGCGATGGTCACATAAACACCACCCTATACCGGAAACCTACTGACCGCTATACTTACCTACATGCCTCCAGCTTTCATCCAGACCACATCACATGATCCATTGTCTATAGCCAAGTTCTAAGATACAACCGCATTTGCTCCAATCCCTCAGACAAACACCTACAAGATCTCTATCAAGCGTTCTTAAAACTACAATACCCACCTGCTGAAGTGAAGAAACAGATTGACAAATCCAAAAGAGTACCCAGAAGTCACCTACTACAGGACAGGCCCAACAAAGAAAGTAACAGAACGCCACTAGCCGTCACCTTCAGCCCCCAACTAAAACCTCTCCAGCGCATCATCAAGGATCTACAACCTATCCTGAAGGACGATTCCTCACTCTCACAGATCTTGGGAGACAAGCCAGTCCTCGCTTACAGACAGCCCCCCAACCTAGCAAATACTCACCAGCAACCACACACCACACAACAAAAACACTAACCCAGGAACCAAACCCTGCAACAAACCCCGGTGCCAACTCTGTCCATATATCTATTCAAGGGACATCATCATAGGACCTAATCACATCAGCCACACCATCAGGGGATCGTTTATCTGCATATCTACCAATGTGATATATGCCATCATATGCCAGCAATGCCCCTCTGCCATGTACATTGGCCAAACTGGACAGGCTCTACGCAAAAGAATAAATGGACACAAATCAGACATCAAGAATTATAACATTCAAAAACCAGTCAGAGAACATTTCAACCTCCCTGGTCACTCAGTTACAGACCTAAAAGTCGCAATTCTTCAACAAAAAAACTTCAAAAACAGACTCCAATGAGAAACTGCAGAACTGGAATTAATTTGCAAACTGGACACTATTAAATTAGGCTTGAATAAAGACTGAGAGTGGATAGGTCATTACACAAACAAAAACTATTTCCCCATGCTAATTTTTCCGCTATTGTTACGCACATCTTCTTGTCAACTATTTGAAATGAGCCATCCTGATTATCCCTACAAAAGGTTTTTTTCTCCTGCTGATAATAGCCCACCTTAATGGATTAGTCTCGTTAGAGTTGCTATGGCAACCTCCATTTTTTCATGTTCTCTGTATATATATATCTTCCTACTGTATTTTCCACTGCATGCATCCGATGAAGTGGGTTTTAGCCCACAAAAGCTTATGCCCAAATAAATTTGTGAGTCTCAAAGGTGCCACAAGGACTCCTCATTCTTTTTGCGGATACGGACTAACACGGCTACCCTCTGAAACCTGCATGAACACTGATGCTTTCTGGCTTCCTTTGGATCCAAAGCCATCAGCAGTTGAGAGACTCTGTCTTACAAGGGACACAATCAACTTCCACCAGAATTTTGATTACTTTCCACTTTTAACTCCTGCTTCCAAAACATCCGGCGATCTGAAAAAGAAAACAGCCTATTGTGGCTCCCTTTGGAGCCCTAATAGGATCTTAATTAGGTAGTATGGTCTGCGTTTGCATTTCTTTTACCCCTTCTACAATATACACTGCACGTTTGGGGGAAAACGCACATTCCTTCCATAGTTTAACTTTTATAACATTAGCCATATTAATTTTTACATAAGGTGTAACTGTTTCTTCTGTGCTCACAGAGTTTTTATGTAGCCTTATCAAAGTGACAGTTTGATGACACAGAGCCACCTTAAGGCTCTGTCTGGGACACTGTCTTTTTTTTTTATTATTTTATTTATTTATTTATTTTGTACTACAACTCTTATTTGCTATTTTGTTACTAAAAAACAAATCCGGAATTTTTCCCATTCTCCTGGGTGTGACTGCCCTGCTGCAGCCACGACTTTGGTCTTTTAAAAAGATATTGAACTTATAAAGCATTAAGGTACCTTAAGGGTAAATGCTAAATACCAAAGCCAAACACCACTAGTTACCTGTGTATGGCAAAAAGTGTTTCTCAGTTTTGCAACTTTGAAGGAACAATTCAAATGGATTTTAGAGATATTATTTAAAAACAAACCCAATTCATCTGAAGCCTACAAAACAAGAGTTTTACAACCAGGAGTGTTGCTTTAGGCCCTAAACACTCCACATATTTACACAATATATTTATACACATTATACATATTTTTTTCTCAACATTCCTTACACTGCTTTAATTTTTACACAGCTGTACATAGATCACATTTGTATACATTTGGGGGCAGTTACGTTCCAATGGAAACCCCTTATGTTCTTTTAGTGAATTTAACTAAATTGTCCATAATCAAATGATGTAAATCAGATAGTCTCTTTGCCTGGCTTATTTACAGACATTCCTTTAGAAAAGGGCCCATTTCCCTTCAGAATGGCTGCAAAGAATTCAAGAATTCTCTTTCTATAACACTTTTCCTTTTTAACATTTTTACAACACTCAACTGCTTAATTCCCTCCAGCTTCTGCAGAGCTAACGTCTCACTCTCTTTCCTTAAATCACTTGCTTAGCTCCCAAAATGACGCCTTCATCAACTCAGATTTCACCATTCCAGGGATCTGAATTCCCCAGGCCTGTACTTACTGCTTTCTTTACTCCTGCCACTATGCCCTCAGCGCTTCCAACCTAAACGTTTTCTGACCCCTGATTCGTCATTTTAAATTACCTGCATGTCAAGTTGAACACCTGTACTCAATCTGCTCTGCAGGATCTTTTCACGCTGCCTGGAGCAGAGTGTGTGGGTGGGCAGTTTGTGTGTGAACGGTTCTATTTTCTCTCTTCATTCACACAGATCTGGGATTCTGCACTCCTGGGCCTGACTTGGAAATGTCTTGTTATGGAAACTTCAAAGTGAAAACCCCTTCCCAAAATCAATCCCTCTCAGTGAGCTGTGAGGACAGGAACCTTCAGGGTGAAATGAGGAGGGGAATGTGACACCTCATTGAAGATATGTTAAAATTACTAGGTAATATTTGGGGGTGGGGAGGAACAAATTCAAGACAAACTCAGCCAGTTGTCAGAAACACGATTCAAACCCACTTCTCCACAGGAAATCTCTAATTTAGACACATTACCACATGCTGCTCAACCATCTTGAAAGCTAGGAGAAAGGAGGGCAGCATGACAGCTAACCAATCTGGAATCTGATTCCTCAATGGGGAGACGGTCATCCTTGCTAAACAGCCCTCTTCCTTAGATTTCCCTCTGCTGGGGATCAGGATAGAGGAAAACCAGTGTCTGAGGATTAATTGAATACCATATTTTGATTTCAAAGGCAGACAAGATCGCTATGGACATCTGGTCTGACCTGCTGCATAACGGAGTCCAGAGAATTTTACCCAGTGAGTCTTACATCCACCCCAATATCTTAAGGTTGAACTAGGACAGATCATTCAGAAAGTCATTGTGTTTGGATGTAAAGCCTTTACATGTTAGGGGGGAAACTGGCCCTTATTTCAAGTTTAAATCCTGTAATTTCTACATCTAAGCATAGAACCATAGGTTTGGAAGGGACTTCAAGGGTCATAGAATCATAGAAGATTAGTGTTGGAAGAGATCTCAGGAGGTCATCTAGTCCAACCCCCTGCTCAAAGCAGGACCACCCCAACGAAATCATCTCAGCCAGGGCTTTGTCAAGCCGGGCCTTAAAAACCTCTAAGGACGGAGATTCCACCACCTCCCTAGGGAACCCATTCCAGTGCTTCACCACCCTCCTAGTAAAATAGTGTTTCCTAATATCCAACCTAGACCTCCCCCACTGCAACTTGAGACCATTGCTCCTTGTTCTGTCACCTGCTACTACTGAGAACAGTCTAGATCCATCTTCTTTGGAATCCTCCTTCAGGTAGTTGAAGGCTGCTATTAAATCCCCCCTTACTCTTCTCTTCTGCACACTAAATAATCCCAATTCCCTCAGCCTCTCCTTGTAAGTCATGTGCCCCAGCCCCATGATCATTTTCATTGCCCTCCACTGGACTCTCTCCAATTTGTCCACATCCCTTCTGTAGTTGGGGGACCAAAACTGGACGCAATACTCCAGGTGTGGCCTCACCAGTGCCGAATAGAGGGGAATACTATCTGTTGGCAATACTCATACTAATACAGCCCAATATGCCGTTGGTCTTCTTGGCAACAAGGGCACATTGCTGACTCATATCCAGCTTCTCATCCACTGTAATCCCCAGGTCCTTTTCTGCAGAACTGCTGCTTAGCTAGTCGGTCCCCAGCCTGTAGTGGTGCATGGGAGTCTTCCGTTCTAAGTGCAGGACTCTGCACTTGTCCTTGTTGAACCTCATCAGATTTCTTTTGGCCTCATCCTACAATTAGTCTAGGTCACTCTGGACCATATCCCCACCCTCCAGCATATCTACCTCTCCCCCCAGTGTCATCGATGAACTTGCTGAGGGTGCAATCCATCCCATCATCCAGATCATTAATAAAGATGTTAAACAAAACCGGCCCCAGACCAACCCCTGGGGCACTCCACTTGATACCAGCTGCCAACTAGACATTAAGCCATTGATCACTACCCATTGAGCTTGACAATCTAGCCAGCTTTCAATCCACTTTATAGTCCACTCATCCAATCCATGCTTCTTTAACTTGCTGGCAAGAATACTGTGGAATATCAAAAGCTTTGCTGAAGTTCACCGCTTTTCCCATATCCACAGAGCCAGTTATCTCATCATAGAAGGCAATCAGGTTGTTCAGGCATGACTTGCCCTTGGTGAATCCATGTTGACTGTTCCTGAACACCTTTCTCTCTTCCAAGTGCTTCATCTAGTCTAACCCCTGACCAAGAAGCAGGATTTGTTGTGTTTAAACCATCCCAGACAGATGGCTCTCCACCCTCCTTTTGAAAACCTTCAGTGAAGGAGCTTCCATGAATTAGGCAGTCTGTTCCATTGTCCTATTGTTCTTACAGTTCGAAAGTTCTGCCTGAGATTTAATCTAAATCTGCTGTGCTGTAGTTTGAACCCATTGCCTCTTGTCCTTCACTTGGTGGCAAGAGAGAACAACTTTTCTCCATCTTTTCTAGGGCAGCCTTTCAAGTATTTGAAGACGGCTACCATGTCCCCCCTTCATCGCCTCTTTTTCAAACTAAATATACCCAGTTCCTTCAGCCTTTGCTCATAAAACTCAGCTTGGCATTGGCCGTGAATTAAGCCCAGGCCTGCTGGATGGGAGACAAAAATTCTCCCACTGAACCACAAGTGTGCAAAATATAAAAAAGTGACCTGTGCACTATGGGCCCCACTCTGCTGCAGGGCACAGGGGTGTGACTGACACTCCTGGGAGCTCTGTGTTTCTAAATCAGAGTCTGGGAACTCTATTTCCTTGATCAGAATGCCATTATTTGGAAATTAATTAATTAATGGTATGGGGATTAATGGGTTCTATTTACATATGCCCTGTGCCTTTAAGGGTTTGGAGCAATGCTGGGGAGGTTAAAAGGCACAGAGCTAGGGAGCAGGGTATGGTCCCAGGTAAGTAGTAGTTGTGCTCTGGTGGGACTGAGCAGGTGTGGGGGATTGTGCAAGGTGTGGTGTTTACATGCACATAGAATGTATAACAAACCCCCATTTTGAAAACCACCCATGTCTGAGAACGTAACAAGAACTGTTTGAAACAGAATCTGTCCCTTAGAATCCTTAAGCTCCCTCCCTCCAACAGAGTATTGGAATAGGGAGTATAGCTCAGTGGTAGAGTATTTCACTACAGATCAAGAGCTCCCTGCTTTAAATCCAGGTGCCCCCTCAATGAGCTTTTTTATTTTAAAGAAAATATATTTCCGGAGCCATCTCCAGTACTCAAGAACCTCAGAGTAACGAATGGATGGATCAACCATGCACCTCCTTAGGAAACAGAAGTACGCAATCAGGCAGCAGCAGCAGACAAAAAACAAACAAAAAAAGACAAATACAGTACAATACCATGTTAAATGTAAAGTACAAAAAAAAGGAAAAAAGGGAAAGCTAAAAAAAGATTTGCCAAGGTAAGGAAACTGTTTTTGTGCTTGTTTCATTTAAATTAAGATGCTTCAAAGCAGCATTTTTCTTCTGCATAGTTAAGTTTCAAAGCTGCATTGTCAATGTTCAGTTGTAAACTTTTGAAAGAACCACCATGATGTTTTGTTCAAAGTTACGAATGTTTCAGAGTTATGAACAATCTGATTCCCCAGGTGTTCGTAGCTCTGAGATTCAATTATGAGGCGTGCCACTGAATGTGGATGCTTGAAATGAATTTAAACACTCAACATTTTTCCTCTGCAAATGTATAAAAACCTAGGAAACCTGTCCATCAGCTGAAATCCGAGCTCTAAGTATGACACTCTGTACCCCCATGTAACACCCTGTACCCCCATATTCACCACTGTCATATGGTTACATTTTGTACAAAGTATGCCTTGTGAGGTATCATTTAAAAACTCATGATCTATTGAAGGTCATTGTCCTATTAAAATGAGTGCACCAACATTGTATGTGGAGCTACAAGATTTTCTAATATGCTTGTTATTGAAGTATGTTGTAATTCTGGGGAATGACTCATCAGTGTCCACAAAGGACTGACCACAGGTGTTAAAAATCTATTAGCTACTGAAGAAACCATTCACCATTGGGAGGGGGGGGGACTGTACACAAAGGATTTGCATATCATCCCTGAAGATGTCTCAAAATTCACATATACATAAGGTGTGAACAAGAAATTGAGAATTCACCCGAAAGATGCTTCAGCTCTCACAGACACAGGGGACTGTTTTGTCTGTACTCCGCAGCATGGTGGGTAATCTTCAAAGAGAGGGGGAGGGTATAAAATAAGAGACAGTGACCGCCACATGAACTCTCCTCCCCCCTCTCTACTCAGGGCAACAGGATTGCTTGAAACACAGCAGGAGCATCATTGATCTGGTGGGGGGTGCTAGTTGGAAGGCTTTTCTGTTAGTATGAACTGATGAACGTTTATGGGTGAGAGAAACCTTTTTCAAAACTTATTTAGCTTGGTACAGCTTAGGAATCAGATTCGGGTTTTATCTTTTAACTTCTTTGTAACCAGTTTCAACTTTTATGCCTTTATTACTTAGATTTGAAGTGATTATATCTTTCCCCAGTTAATAAAGTTGTTTTTATTGTTCTGTCTAAAGCAGTGTGCTTTGATTGAAGTGTGTGGGGAATCGCTACTCAGATTAACAAAGGCTGGGGCACAATCATTTCCTTGGATGAACTGACGGACTATTAACGAGCTTGCTTTGGTCAGTAGTATGCTGGACAGAGCAAGTTGCACATTTCTGGGGTGCAAGGCTGGGACTAAGAACTTGGGGATGTCGTCCTTTCTATAAGTCATGAGTGGCTGGGACAGCATTCATGTAACTCAGCTGGGAGTGACTTTGCATGCTTGTGGCTGTGTGAGAAGAGCCTGGAGGGGTTTGTTGTTCACCAGCAAAGCAGTGGGCTGGAGCGTTAGGGGAACACAGCAGTTCAGTGGTCCAGGTTGTACCCTGGGGAATGTCTCACTAAGTCTCTAGTTTATGTTTTCATCGATTTAACAAAGGTATAATATGATGCACATTTGGCAGGTCCTTGGTCACCACTGCTGTGCTGTGCAGAAGAACAAGAACCACATCCAGCTGGGGCTAGGAGTCTGACAAGCAAAGGCACTTTGGTGCAGGCCGAGGTCACCAGCAGCTTCGCCCCTTCACATTCAGCCAGCAACAGCTGGGCCCTCAGGACAAGGAACAAGATCAAGCCAATGGCTCTGAGCAGGAAAATAGCCACCAAGAAGCTGGTCAGAGCTGCCAGGATCCCAGAAAGGCCACCATGCCCAGGACTAGGAATAGCCCTAAGAAAGTGGTGGCTGCAGCAGGGACCAAAACGGCAGAGAAAAGCCCCCAAAAGGTTGACGCTGCCAAGCCCCAGGCAGTGGTCCTGAGCCCACCTAAAACCCAGACAGGAGAGAGCGAGGCCAAAGCCAACCCCAAAGCCAGGGCTAAGCAGGTGGCCCTGAGAAGAGATTTCCATGGGATTGACTCCTGCCCCCCAACGGCTCTTTTAAGAATCCCCATGGACCTCCCAGAGAGAGCCAGGTCCCTCAGGCTAGGCAGCCCCATGGAGAGTCCAGCAAGGTAGGAGGGACGTGTTTCTCTCCCAGAGGTGAAGTGCTGTTTTGTGAAACACCTCCCAGGTGAGTGATGTACTGACAGGGCAGCTGCCCAGAGCTCCCACAGGAGCTTGTTGTCTTTGATCAGCTTCTGCTGTTTAGAACCAGCACTAGAGAGAGTGTGTGACTCCACCAGCTACAGAACAGGCTGTGTTGGTATCTCCACTATGATTCATCCCAGTTTTTAATTTATTCCTATTGTGATAATTGCACAACACTCCACCTCATTCTAACTTTCTGGTCAGAGGTCGAATAAAGGGAGGAATGGACTAGTTTGTTACATTTGGTGCAAAAATTGCCATAATCTGTGACTGAAAACTCTACTGGAGGTGGGCACAAGCATGTTAAAAAAATAAAATAGCCAAGTTTTATCAAACTATCTGTTACACATTCAAACCTCCCTTTGTGCACCCAATAGAAATTGGGGCACTAATAAATGGCAGTTTTCCTTTAACGCAGATCACTGTTCTTTTGTAACTTTCAGATGCATTGAAAGGGCAGGTGTTTAAAGTTAATGTGCTTCTCCTATTTCATAATTCGCAGCAGTCTCCCTAAGTTTGCCAACCACAGAGCTGGGTGTGTCTGCATCTTTTGCAGGGTTAGTGTAGTACCAGCAAGTTACTTAGTTAGATGCAGTAACACAGTGCTTTTAAAATCTTCCCACCTGCAGGGTGGGAAAGGGAAAGGATGCTCAGGCTGTTGCTAGAGAAACACAGAACCAGGCTAAGAAAAACACTTACTGCAGTCAACAATGGCTCCCCTGGGGTAGTAGCAGCATTGGGCAGCTGGAAATGTCACAGAGGAGCGACTAGAGCATTGGTGGGTCTGTGGCTGGTGTCTTGCCTGAAGCATGGGAAGCCGGGGTTTGTTTTCTGGCCAATAGAGGGCTGTGTTTTATTGCTTAGAAATTTCAGTCAAAAGGTCAGACTCAAACTGTGTGGTGGGGAAGATCGTGTATGTGTGTGTTTCTTTGGTTTTGATTTGTTTTGTTTCTTTCTCTCACTGTAAATGTTCTTGACGACTTTAGTGGCAAAAATGTTTGTAGAAGGCCAATTCAAGGTAAAGAAAAGCTAAAAAACTGCCTGGGAGTGAGGGGGTCTCTGAGTGTCAGGGCAGGGATGGAGATTTTCATGGAGGGGGAAGTTAAGGGATAGAGGAGAGTCTTTTGCTGGAGCACAGGGAGAGGTTTTCCAGCTTCATTTTAATCACGTGACAAACTCCTCATCTTGCCCCTTGCTGCCCCAGCTCAGACCCCACAATAGGTGACCTACAGTCTCCCCTCTGGCAAACCCCCCTGTAAATCAGAGAAACTCCCATAGTCTCACACTGAAACCACCCTGCAAAGCCCAGAGCAACACCCTCCCAGCTGGAGCTCCTGGCAGCCACAGCGGTCAGAGGAGCTGCCAGGCTGTTCCCCTACATCCCTGTGCAGGGGAAGCTGCCAGTTCCGACCTCATAAGTATAGTGGTAACCTATGTTCCCTCTAAGCTGCGTGCCTGCACAGCTGCCCAAGAGTCAGTCAAGTGCCCCGCACATCTGGTGACTTGTTTCAGGTGCCCCTCCCCCCTTCCTGCAATACACAGATATTCTCTGTCATTTTATTCTTTCAAAGTGCTGTTGGTTTAGTTTTTGACTGGTCTGTGCATTTCATAATTTTATTTCTCTCTTATGCTTACATTAAATTCTTTGAGTAGTGAGTTCTAAAATGCCCTAACCTGTCCTGGCTGGAGTAATTATCCCTATGGTAACTTTTAAATACACCTCTATCTCGATATAACGCTACCCGCTATAACATGAATTCTGATATAACACAGTGAAGCAGTGCTCTGGGGGGGCGGGGCTGCACAGTCCGGCGGATCAAAACGAGTTCGATATAGTTTGATTTTTTGGCTCCTGAGAACAGCCTTATAGCGAGGTAGAGAGGTGTGTGTGTGTGTGTAATCATATCTAGGCTTTTGGTTTCTACTGGTGGCGCACATCCACACATCACCTTGCTATTGGTGCCCATAACAAAATCCATTCTGCACATGAATGGAAAAATTAGAGGGAACATTCGCACTGTCGCCACCTGTCACATGGGAGACTGGGTCATGAGTCCCTGAGTGGAGAGCTGTGATTTTGAGAGTAACTCAGACCCTCCTGCTGCTCACCTCTGAGACGCGTCTAAATTCTGCAAGTTATCCCAAGCTCTGGGAACACAACCACAGTAGCCACGATTGCAGCAATAGTGACTTTTTAGTTGCACGGGGATGGGATGCAACCAAGTTGGTCATTTCAGATTGTGCAGTGATCCCCTCAGAGCAGAAAAATCACTCTCAGGAGAAACCCCTTCCCCTCCCGAACTCCATCCCAGCTGCGATCTGTTCGGGGACAATCTAATGACAGAGCAAGGGCTCAATCCAGGCAGTGAATTGCAGTCAGGGAGGAGTCCTGGCAGCTCTTCTGGGAATACAGATGAGAAATGCTCCCCCTTCTCTAGATTCTCCTGCTCCCCCTTCTCTAGATTCTCCTGCTGGGGCTCTGGAGAGCAGGGCGGGCGTGTGTGATAAATTCCATCCAACACCCTGGTTCCTAGGGCATCCTTGGGGACTCTAATCAATGCCACTGAGCTCGGGAGCTTTGTTCTAAACACACTTTTACTTGGACTGTAGCTCACCACAGCTTTCATCTCTGCGGTGAGAACCAACGACCTGGGGCTATTTCTACTTGAGTAGTTTTTGCCAATCTTTGGTGTTGATGAGGGCAAATTTACATTTCTCTGGAGAAGAATCCTTTACCAAACCACCCAAAATCTCAGCAGTGTTAGTGAGGAATGGCTTCTCCAAACATGCCAAGTTTATTTCCTTCATTCGATTGCACATGTTTAAATCAGAAACTAGACACAAGCCTGGATGAGAATCACTATACAGGACCAGAGGTGGGGTTTCTATTCAAAACGAGTATTTTTTCTGCAGCTGTCTCACATTAAACACTGATTTCATTTTATACACATTTGAAGCGTTGCAAAGAGTAAATTCAAAAACAACAACAAAAACCACTTCTATTTCCTGCACATCTGCATTGCTAGAGACAATATTTTCCAAATATTAGGATTAGCTGGGAGATATCTTCAGGAGTAACCACCTCAAGGGTCTGGGTCACAACTGTTTTAAGAAACAAGTACGTGGGCATTTTGCATAGTTCCAAGTCACTTACTGTGAAACTCTCTCCCCGGATGATCTGAAATAATATTGACCTAAATAACTGAACAACCCTGTGATTATATCCAGTTACTTAAGTTAGTTGTACAGTTTGGGGTGTGCTGTTCTTCACCATTTCAGACTGGAGATTTCAAACCACTACCATTTATTTGGTAGCGTATCCCATAACTGGGACTATTCGCTCCAGCTGACTGAGTTGCATTTGAACTTTCCCCATGACATCACGGAGGCGTAGGAGAAAAGCAAAAACAAAAGAAGACATGGCTATTAAAGCAAATGGGAAATTGTCTCAAAGTCCTCAATAAATCTGAACTACATTCTGCCAAAGAAAACTAATATCCAGTTGTGTGACCAACCAGCCTTCAGGAAAGAGAAAAAAAATCTACATCTCAGAGGGGTGTAAGACATTTTCCATTTCAGATAGAATGAGATTCTAGGGCAGGTTACGTCGGATGACTCAGAATCAGGACCACAGATTTTCCCATTGCGTTGTCCTCTGATCCACTGAAACCTGCTTCACTCAGTGCGGTTTCATTGTTATTCAGTTGTTATTTGCAAAAGTTTTAGCATCATGATAAATTAGCAACAGGATTCTAGACTAGGAAACATATTGTACTTGGGCCATGTCAGTATAGAAAACACAGCTGTCATTTTACATCTGATAGCTCACTGGAGCTGGCTAACTACAAACAATGCTAATGACACCAGGCCCATGCAGGTTTCTGTTCCCCCCCACCTGGGGCTGATGTGCATTCCTAGTAAGAGGGACTCATACTCCCATGACTCATGGAACAAAGCAGTTGATAGAAAGGCTCTTTGGAGATTCAAGAGCTGCAAAAAGCAAAACCGGACCACTCACCTGGGGGAGCTGAGACCACAATGAAGGAAATCGCACTGACAGCCTTAACGGCCACATGTGAGAATTAGCAATAATATTTAGGTTTTTATGCTGTTTATCTAACTTGTGGATTCCCTGATGATAAATAAGGTGTAAACTCTGATGGAAGCGTTTCTCACACTCGGAGCATCTACGGCAGTAGTCTCCAGCTTTATATGCCCAAGATCACTTTTTGAATTTAAGGGAAACCCAGGATCTACCCCCTCCCTTCCCCTAGGCCCTGCCCCTTCCCCAAAGCCCCACCCACTCCATCTCCCCTCCTCCCCATCGCTCGCTCTCCCCCACCCTCACTCACGTTCACCAGGCTGGGGCAGGAGGTTGGGGTTCGAGAGAGGGTGCAGGCTCTGGGCTGAGTCTGGGGCAGTGTGTTGCGGTGCAGGAGGGAGTATGGGGTACTGGCTCTGGGAGGGGGCTCAGGGCTGGGGCTTGGGGTGTAGGAGGGGGTATAGGATGTAGGGGGGAGTCAGGGCTGGGGCAGGAGTTTGGGATGTAGGAGGGGGTATGGGGTGCTGGCTCTGGGACAGGGCTCGGGGCTGGGGTGCAGCCTCCCGCTGGGCGGTACTTACTGAGGTTAGTGGCAGAGGGAGGCTAAGGCAGGCTCCCTGCCTGCCCTGGCCCCACACTGCTTCCAGAAGGGGCCAACGCGTCTCTGCGGCCCCTGGGGAAGCGCGGGCGGCACGTGGCTCTGCACGCTGCCCCTCTCTGCCCCCAAAGTGCCCATTGGCCACAGTTCCCTGTTCCCGGTCAATGGGAGCTTGCAGGCAGGAGCAGGGCATGGAGACCCCTTCCCCACCCCGGAGCCGTGCAATCGACAGGTTGGTGACCACTGGTCTACGGTGTCTATCCCATGTGGATCTTCAGATGTCTCCCAAGGTCTGAGTGAAAAATGAAGGTTTTCCCACACTCACAACATTCGTAGGGTCTCTCTCCTTGTTAGATTCTCTGATGATTAATAAGGGCTGATCTATCAGCATTCCTAGGGGCTGGCGCCTGTGTGGGTTCTCTGATGCCTAATAAGATGTGACTGTCAAGCAAAGGTTTTCCCACACTCGCAGGTTTCTCTCCTGTGTGGATTCTCTGATGTATAATAAACTCTGAGCGCTGAGTGAAGGTTTTCCCGCACTCACAGCATTCATAGGGGGGCGCCCCTCTGTGGCTTCTCTGATGTCTGATAAGGGTTGAGCGTCGAGTGAAGGTTTTCCCGCACTCACAGCACCCATAGGGGCTTGCGCCTGTGTGCATTCTCTGATGTCTGATCAGGTGTGAGTGACGATTGAAGGTTTTCCCGCATTCACAGCACTCATAGGGTCTCTCTCCTGTGTGGATTCTCTGATGTTCAACAACGTGTGAGCGCCGAGGGAAGGTTTTCCCGCACTCACAGCATTCATAGGGGGGCGCGCCTCTGTGGATTCTCTGATGTTTGATAAGGGTTGAGTGTCGAGTGAAGGTTTTCCCGCACTCACAGCACCCATAGGGTCGCTCTCCTGTGTGGATTCTCTGATGTCTGATTAGGTGTGAGTGACGACTGAAGGTTTTCCCGCATTCACAGCACTCATAGGGTCTCTCTCCTGTGTGGATTCTCTGATGTTCAATAACGTGTGAGCGCCGAGGGAAGGTTTTCCCACACTCAGGGCACATGTTTTTTCTCTCTCCCATCAGGATTCTCTGCTGGGCTGTGGTTTCCTTGAGGTCCTTGTGATTTTCCTCACAACTGATGGATTTACCCACTTCCTCCTTTGGCTGCCTCTCCTCACGACTCCAGGACATGATTCCTTGAGTTCTTTGTGATAATCCCCCGCACAGTTCCACGTGCTCAGCATCTTCCTGCTCTGGATTCTGCTCCTTGTTCTCACTCACCATCCCACCATCTCCTGAGACAGAGAGAGAAGCCTCAGGCAGGGAGGGAAAACCAAAGTAAGTGCTGGAGAGAGGGGGGAAAAGATCAGGAAATGAATCCCACAAACTCTTTCCCAGAGAAGAGAGAGAAGGGGATCAACTCTGTCTCCACATCCCATCCCAGCGCTCAGGATGAAAGGAGGTTGGGAACTGAGCTATTGCAACGTGTTGATAAGGATGGGTAGGAAGCCATAAGCATTATCTGCTCTGAGGATACGACACCTGCTGGGGGACAATCCTGAACTCAAAGAGCTCTCAAGGTCCTGGTAGGGAATCTCAGCTGTGTCCTTCAGGCACACACAGTATTTGAATTGGTCTAATAATTCCTCACCTGTGCAGGTTCCTTTCAGGAGCTCTCTTTCCTCCAAGCCCTGAAGATGTGAGACCCACAGCTCTTCTCTTTGTTCCAGCTGGGACATCACCTCAGGTCTGGAAACTGGAGACCCTAGCTCAGATGAAGGAAAACAAGTGAAATCAGGTGAATTCATGAGACCTTTGTCAGAAAGAACATGGCCCTTTTTTTTTTTTTTTAACCCCTGCTCATTTTAAAGCATTGAAATTCTGGAGCTAGCTCTCCAGGTGCTCAGCGGTCTCAGGCACTCTGCCTATAAGGAGATTAATTCTGCTGGCAAACACACAGCCAGACACTCCTCATCAAAGGGGCTCCTAAAACCCAGAGAAAGGAACTCCAAGGGGAAGTCATCTTGGAACTGCTTCTTACCGAGACCAAAAGGGAATGAGACAGTCATAGGGGGAACTGGGACTGGGGAGCATGGGTTTGTGGGGCTCAGCACAGTAAGGAATAGGAAGGAGAGGGGATATCACTGAGTGCAGTACAGTAACTCCTCACTTAACGTTGTAGTTATGTTCCTGAAAAATGCAACTTTAAGAGAATCCAATTTCCCTATAAGAATTAATGTAAATGGGGGGGTTAGGTTCCAGCAAAAAAATTTTCACCAGACAAAAGACTATTTTTATATATACACACACAGACACACACAGAGTATAAGTTTTAAACAAACAATTTAATACTGGTACACAGTGATGATGATTGTTGAGGTGGAGGAGTCAGAGGGTGGGATATTTCCCAGGGAATGCCTTACTGATAAATGATGAACTAGCAATTGGCTGAGCCCTCAAGGGTTAACTCTCACACTCTACAAGGCAGCAGGAATGGAGGGAGGGGAGACTGCATCGCAGACAGAGACACACAACCTGTGGGGGGCGGGGGGAGAGAGATGCACATTTCCCCTTTAAGTATGCTGACCTTGCTCTTAAGTACACTGCCTTGTTAATTAGATCAGCTTGCTGAGACTGCAGCTGCAGCCAGCAAGCTCCCTCCTTCCTGAGCTCTGTCGTGTGTGTCCCCCGCTCTGGAGATGCGGTAAGCAGGGTGCAGGGGAACACCCTGACATTAGCCCCCCTCTTCCTCCCCTCCCCCTCTCCACAGCAAGCAGGAGTCTCGGGGAGCAGCTCCAAGGCAGAGTGCAGCACATGGCCGTGGGGGGAGGGACAGCTGAACTGCCCAGCAATTGATAGCCTGCTGGGCAACTGCTGCACAGGGAACTTAGGGGAGCTGATAGGGGGACTGCCGGTCCAACACGGTTCCAAGCCCAGCTAGCTGCAATGGGCTGCTCTTCCTGCAAGCAGTGGACAAAGCAGGCAACTGCCAAATGACGTTAGAAGGGAGCATTGGCAACTTTAAATGGGCATGTTCCCTAATTGATCAGCAACGTAACAATGTTAACTGGGACAACTTTAAGTGAGGTGTTACTGTATGTCAGGGGTGTTAGGGATCAGGAAAGCACATTTTGAGAAGTTGGGGAATATAGCGAGTCAGGTATATTGGAAAGGAGCATGAAAATCCCCCAGTGGATGGTGAAGGTTTTAGAATGATAGAATCACAGAAACGTAGGGCTGACAGGACTTCAAGAGGTCATTTAATCCAGCCCATGAACTGAGGCAGGAACAAGGAAATCTGGACCATCCCTGGTAGGTATTTGTCTAAGCTGTTCTTAAAAGCTTCCAGCGATGGGGATTCCACAACTTCCCTTTGAATCTTATCCCAGACCTTAACTACTCATGTAGTTACATGTTCCCCTCATATCTAACCTAAAATCACCCTTGCTGCAGATTAAAATTGAGCACTGTCTTTCAACCAGTTTTGTACCCACTTTATAATAAATTAATCTAGACCCCATTTCCCTAGTTTCCCTATGAGAATGGCATCTGGGCCTGTGTCAAAGGATGTACTAAAATTAAGATATAGCAAATCTGCTGCCTCCCTGTAATACCCTGGGCCAATAATGCTGACAAAGAAGGAAATTAGGTTGGTGTGGCATGATTTGTTCTTGACAAATCCATGCTGCCTATTCCTCATGACGCTCTTATCCTCCAGGTGCTGACAAACTGATTGTTTAACAATACGTTCCAGTATCTTTCCAACTCTCAAAGTTAGGCTGACTGATCTATAATTCCTCTGATCCTCTTTGTTCTCCTTTTAAAGACAGGTATTGTATTTGTCCTCCACCAGTCCTCTGGGATCTCACTTGTCCTGCAAGAGTTCTCAAAAACAATTGCTATTGGTGTTGAGATTGCCTCAGATAGTTCCTGAAGTAGACAGGACATGCTTGGGGAATTAGATATTATAATTCAGTAGCAGCAAACTAATTCCTCTGGAAAAGGAGAAAATGAAAAGTAAGAATAAGACCGTGTGATCTCAGGAGGGACTGCCTCAAAGCTCCAAGGAGCCTCCAGGGAAGAGAGACTGTGGCTGCTGCAGAGAGGGATGGGGGAGCGAGACCCTCCAAGTCCCCAGAAGTTTCATTATCAACCTAGGACATCACCAAGAGGGAAGAAGTCACCTTGTGACTGGGAGGAGTGTACGGAATTGGAAACGGTGGCTGGGGTCACAGTTTGTAGGGAAGAGGGGTGCGTGTGAGTGTGAACCTTGTTACAACTTTTGCACACACCTAGGATGGACATGAGCTTCTAATTGCCCCCGAAGGATCTCAGTCACTTGGCATTTATCTCAGCTGGTACAGGGCACCCACTGCCTCTCCGGGGAAGCAGTCTTGAAAAAGTGAACTGTAAAAGTTGGAATTTCAGATCAGCAGGAGCCAAACTGATGAATCAAAGAGATTGAAATGAGCATGTGCAGGAAGAATAAGACTCTGTTAACAGCAGAGGGTGTCTTGCAATCAGCTCTCACGGTGTTTGGTTGTCTCTAGGGGACGGCTGGGGCCATTGCTGAATCTGAACTACATTTGAATGTGAGCCCCACCATTGACAGCTTTCAGACCATGTGTGTTGAGCTTTTTTTTTTGCATTTTATAGGGGTTCCCTTTGGAAGATTTGCCCCGAGGCCAAAATTTCTGGGGAAAAATAATATTTCAAGTACTCCAATCCAAACACAGGTTTTCACTTGGCCTACACTTGGAAGTTTTGCTATCACAGCCATGTCAGTTACCTATGTGAAAAATCACGTCAGTAATGGAAGTGCGGGAGGAGATGACACCCTGCTTGCGGTCTCCCCTGCTACATCATATAAGCACAATGAATGGTATTAAATTGGTGACCGAATGTCCTGAAAAAGCCTCCCTGTCAGCAACACAATGGTGCCATACTGAAGAAGACAACGATGTATAACTGAAATAGCTACGCCAGCAAAAGCCCTGGGGTACGGTGGCAAAAAAAGTCCATTTAAAAAAAATCAAGGTAATGAAATGTTCATAAACCACATTAATGCAGTTCAGGTTGCCCAGTGCTGTGTTCATACCTGTTATTGAATATGAACACTTAGTTCTTTCTGTATATTTGATTCATTTATATATTAACCATTCTTTAAAATCTTTACCTTCAGCAAAGAGTGTGTCTGAATTCGAAGACCCAGAACACTATTCAGGAATTGTATCTATAATGCTGAATTTGAACCATCTTCGTGTCTACACAAGTCCAGATGTTCGTGGAAACCATCTCCTTAACATATATCTACAATGCTGACATAAGCACGTATAGACTTGGGACACTAATAAGGGATGAGCGTTACAGCAGATGTTTCCTGTTGGGAAATCAACAGGGAAGAATGACTGTGGGGATAAGAAGGACCCACTGAGAGAGATTAGCTTGAAGAACTGTTAGTCCGACCAGCTGTAAATAATCATGCCGTCACACATAAATCAGATAAACTGAGAAATGACACCAGAACATATGTTTCTGGGAGAATATTCTTGGCAATGAGGTTTCCTTTGTCTGAAACCCTATCTAATGATACTGATATGGGAACTTAGTTGGGAGGGAATGAAAACTGCTCATCCCCTCCAGATGCAGGAGAGACACAGATCCACACTCTTTCTGTCTGTGCTCTCTGTAGTGCTGTACTGATCTCTGACTAAGATTAAGTCATTCCAATTGAGCCTGTTATTTCGACAATCTTGAGTCATTAACTCAGACACGCAGCAGCTGCCTCATGCCTTTCACCACATGGACAGGGGCTAAACCAACCTCTGAAAACCAGGAAATGAAAAGCTGAAGCCCACAACACCTCTGCAACAATCTTAACTTTGCCCCAAGCCCCTACCCTGGAGCTGGGAACAGTTCAGTCAGGCTGGTGCAAAGGTAAACAAACTATCAAGGAAAGTGGAGGATTCTCCATCTCCTGAAGTCTTCAAGTGCAGACTGGATGCCTTTCTGGAAGATGATTTAGTTCAGCACAAGATATTCAGCTCTGTACAGCAGTAACTGGATGAAATTCTATGGCCTGTTGTACAGGAGGTCTGATTAGATGACCTAATAGTCCCTCCTGGCCTTTTAATCTATGAATCAATAATATCTAAGAGGAAGGACTAAGAGAACCTGTCACAGTTTGTGTTCTGTTCCACAGACTGGAATCCCAGCATTTATCGGCATGCACTCCAGCTGTGGGCACTGTGTCAGCTGTAGCTGTAACTGGATGGGGGAAGGATTAGTTGGAGCAGCTGGGCAGAGCTCTGACTGTGGTATGAAGAGACGTGCATGTGAACCTTGAAGAACCGTGTATGCCTCATCTCAGTGCTCAGTGTTGTAGGTTGTGTCAGTGACTGTGCACAAGGATGTGTTCTTGCCGGGGAATTGTCAGCACTCTGGTGCCATACATGTCAGTTGCTTATAGGGTTCAGTGAGGGGTAAGTGAAGGCAATGACTCAGAAGTCATCCTTGGGGGAGGGAGGGGGATAAAGGGGTGGCAACATTTTGCAAGTCTGAGTTGGTTTGTGTGCGGTAGGCTCAGTGTTTGAGTGTTTGCCAGGGGTCAGCAACTTCTGTTCTTTATGCCAGACCTAAACCCACATTTTGCTTTAGCCAAGAGAAGATGTTAGACTTTGTGCTGTGTTGCTCCTGTGCTCTGCTCCCAAAGTGTTCTCTAGCATGGGAGGGCAGAGTGCTAGTGTTTGTGTCACTGCCACGTCAGGGTGATGCTGAAACAGGGAAGAGCAGAGGTGGCATTGTGGGGTGATGTGAACCTTCACCCTGCATTTCCCCTTCTAAGAACCAAGGGGATGGGAATCCTTACCCAGCGAGGTCACATTCTCATAGTTCTCCTGCATGACATCCCAGCAGAGGACTCTCTGAATGGGGTCCAGCAGAGCCCACTCTTCCCTGGTGAAATACACAGCCACCTCCTCGAAGGTCACGGGCCCCTGAAAGAGCAAGAGGCCAACACTCAGTACCTGCTGCCCCACTCACAGCCCCACGATTCACAGGGGCACAGGGCCAATCAAATGGAAGCTCTGGGAGGTTCGCAGTCAGCAGAGTCCCATCCGCACCCCTCACAGAGCAGCCAGGAGGCATCAGGGTGAGAGGAGAAAGAGAGAGACCCTTGTCCCTCCCCTCTCCCTGCTGGGGTAGGACATTCTCATGCCTCATAGGCTGATATAGGACATGGAGTCCCCAGCAGTGCCCAGGGACAGCTCCCTGGTGGGAATCCAAACACCCTCCTTATTACCAGTAGCTGGTGTGAAGGGATGGGGCATCTCCCCTCAGCCCTTCTGTATCTCGCAGCAGTCCCTGGTTAGTGGGTTCTGGCTGCAGCACTGGCAGTCTGGTCATTTCTCCAGCTCTGTCCGAGGGGGTGTTTCCTGTCACATAAATAGGGCAGTTTCCTCTCCCAACCTCCATGGGTCTGTTCCTAAAAATCTAAGCACACAAGTCCCAGCAGGTCTGTCACACCCTGTCCCCCTCCTTTCCTCCACCCTGTGGATTTCCTGCCCCCTCCCACCTCCAGACTAAACTCCCCAGAAGCTCCCACCTCCTCTGTGTTTACTGCCCCTGTCAGTGCAGAGGGAACCCACCAGCAACTCCCTGATAATCCCTACCTGAGCCAGCTCCTCGGCCGTGGGAGGCTGGGCCCATCCGGAGGGAAAGGTGGATGTCGTTCTGCAGCCTGTCAGTTTGTGTGGATAACAGTCTCAGGGAACCATGCTGGTGCTCATTTAAAAAAAAACTGTTCTATACAGGTTCTTATATTGCGTTCACCATGGTTGTATCTGAGCGCCTTCCAGTAGTGCATTAAGCAACATGTCAGGGTGAGGAAGGGGATTGGAGAGATTTCATAACCAGCTTTAGTGAATTTCACAGCACATCCCCCAGGCTCTTTCCCTGCAGAGAAATGTTCTAGACTCTCCTACTGGCAAAACACGCAGTCGCTTTATTGCAGTGCAGACCCGACCCTTCCCACCAGGGCTAAATCCACTGAGACCCTTTAACACCCGACATGGTCCCCGAGGGCAGCACATCCACCGGCAGGGTGGGATCTAGGCAGAGGTAGGGAATGGATAAAATCTGTCCAGTGCTGAGACAGGAACTGGAGCTGAGCAGGTCTGTGAGCTTGTGACCTCTCTCCTCACTTATTTCTCCTCAGTTTCTCTCTCCCCTCCCTCCGGCTGGGGGACTTGGTTACTGTTTATTCATGGAGGCCTTCGCTATCCTACTAGTACCAATGCCATTTTGGAGCCAATCTTTGTGCTGCATCCTCAACTCTGCTAACCACTGAAGGGGTTTCAGTCTCTCTGGCTGTGACAGACACAGCAGGGAAAGGGTCACTGGGCACAGCTGTAAGCTGGGATTCTGAATACGGAAAGATTTTAGAAATGGGGGTTTTATGGGACTGAATTGTTCCTTGGCTCAGTCGATATCTAGTAGGTCCATATACAAAGAAATGCCCTCTTCCCTGTCAGAGCCAACAGGGATACAAGACAATGAGCCATCTAGTCCGCGTTTCTCAAGCTAACCCAGGTGACTCACGACAGGCAATAAGAGGGGTCGTGAGATATGATCAGTTTTGTTATTAGCTAAAGCAAAGCAAGTCTCACTCTCCCACTTTTATCTTTCAAGGTCAACAGTTCTGTCAGCCTCTTGAAACACCCATCCAAGTTATAGAGGCTCAGCCTTGAGACACATTTTATTCTTCCTTTCACAGTAAATGTAAGGGGATCCCCCCCAAAAACCTAACTTCAAATAAGGGGTCACCAATGTGAAAAGTGTGAGACACACTGACATGCACTCTAGCAGCTCCCTTCTCACTCACAATGATCCCAAATACAATCTACGGCTCTCCTCCCCTTTACAGCTAGTCTGGACACAGGAGACCAGTCCCATTTCTCATTCAGGGTCAGGGTCTATTCAGGGTACAACTGGGCTCCACCCCGCTCCTCACTCTTGAGACTCTGCTGCCCCCATGTGGCCATGTTCAGTCACTCATTAAAGCGGTCAGACTGTTCAGGGTATGGATGTGTTATTCTTGTCTCACCTATATCACACCTGTCAGATGTGGTTGTTCCTTTTCCCAAAGGGAAACACCCCCCTGAGATCAGGATTCACTCCCCATCTGATGTCACAGCAGGAGTGAATCAGTCATGGGCCTCACCCGGCTTCACATTGTTCCACCATTTCCAGGTGCACATTGGGACTGGAGGCAGCGCCCCCCTGTTGCTAAAATGGTTATTGGTCTGAAATCTCCCCAGGACCCATCAGAGACAGACATGTACCTGTGTCGCTCCCCAGCTCCAGTCGCAGCATCTCTAGGGGAAGGAGAGGACAGGAGTGGTGAGAATTCAGGGGAGGATGGAGCCCGGGGTCAGTAACATCACCAGAGTCCCCGACTCCTCCCCCGGTCCAGGGCTGCTCTAGCTCGTGGGGAGACAACCCCCAGATTCCAATTCACCTTTGAATTCCAGCAGCATCTGCTGCAGCATGGCGCTTTTCAGAGAGAAATTGCTGAGTCTCTTCTCCAGCTCTGCAAACCCCGGATCTGGCTTCTGAAACATCCCGTCCGCCCTGCTGGGGAAAGGAGGAGGGGTGAGAATGGGCCCAATCCCCAATCCCTGAGCCCAGCAACCCCCAAACGCCAGGAAACCTGGACCTGAGCTTTGTAGCCTGAGGTGATCATGGTTATGGTGAGTCACCTGCCCTCAGCCCTGTGCTCTCCACAGATCCACAGAGATGGGACATGAGGAATGGAGACAAGTTCTGGAGCTTTCTCTGGGATACTGGTTCTGTAGGGTGGTGAGCCACCCCCTGCGCTGGGTTACTCCGGTAACAAGGGGCATCAGCACTGGGATTACGGGGAAAGGAAGGAGACATGGACCAAAGAGTGGGCATGTCTCACATGCTCACTGTGGCCCCAGACAGAGCCCAGGTGTTCAGCAGGGAATGAGCCTGGGCCCTTTAATGCCAAAAGCCCATAGCCCTTCAGCTGAAGCTGTAACTCTGGGGTGTCCAACTCATTTGGCAGAGAGGGACGTATTCCACTGTCTGTGATGGTCAGTGGGCCAGGGGATCAATTTCGGACTCCGAACACGGCTCCATTCAGAGCAGGGCACTCACTGCTCTCAGTGGGACACCCAGGCCCAGATGTCAAGGGGAGAGTCTGCCCTTTGGAGAGGAAATAAGCTTTTCATTTTTATTAAGTCCTTCCTGGTCACAATCAGTGTCACTCCGTGGGAAAATAGCCCCCTCCCAAACCTGCTAGGGCTCCTGCTATTTTTGCTCATTCTTTCCTTTCCTTTCCTTTCCACCCTCCTTTCTCCAGCTCTTCCTTGTTGTTTTGTCTCCCTGCTGTTCTCCCCTCCCTACAGAAACTCCCTATTCCCACCCCTCAAAGGCTTCACTCCGACCCCCTGCCCGTTCCACCAGTGACCAGCCATGGAATACTGAATGTTGACATTAAAGTGTCGTCACTTCAGCTGACCCTCCAATGAGATGAACGGAGGACAGGGGAGTTCATACCTGGCTGAGCCAGGACTTCAGGCTGCTGGCAGACACACAAAGACAACAGCGTCCACATCTGCATTTGGGAGGGTTTCTTTGCAACCATGAGGCCTAGAAACTTACGAAAAAACTGAAAGCCGAGATTCTGCAAAGTGTGAATACGTGAGGTGGCCACATAAATACGTCAGACAGGCTGGGTCTGGCCCATATGTCTGACAGCCCTGGTGGGACCTCATTAGCTGTCAGAGTAACAGGCTTTTCCCCCTTGTGAGGCAGCCGCCAGGGAAGACGTGATCACAGGCACCAAGCCAGCGTGTCACACTGCAAGGGGCAGGGGAAAGCACCGTATTTAGTGCAGTTTCCAAGCACAACTGAGCATGAGGGGGAGTGAAATGGAGCCGGGGACTCACCTGCTCCCAGTGCTCCCGGCACCCTGCAGAGGGAGAGAAAGAAGAGGCAGTCAGGGGAGTGTCCCAGGCAGGGGAGCCACCATTGGCATTTGGGGCATTTCAGACACTTGGGTCATGTTCAGAGAGCAGCTGCTGGGACGTCGCCATCGGGGGAAAGTTTCTGCCCAGGCACTTTACAGGAAGAAAATATTCATCTGCCTTGAGAGTGAAATGCCCACTAGTGCCGAGAGCCCCGCAAGCCCCTACCCCATTAAACCCATTTGCTGGGGTGACAAGGGGCCTTAGGCCTGGCTCGGGGCCTCGGCATGGCAGGGAGGGGATGTCACCCTCCAGCCCAAATGCAGTTAGACATTGGCATGGCATTTCCTGTGTGACTTGGTCAAGGCTCTGCCCCACCCTGTGTGTCACTTTCCCTATTTGTAACATAGGAACAGTGCCCTGATCCCACTTCATAAAGTGCTTTGGGGACTAGGGCTCAGAACAGGGGTGGGCAATAATTTTAGCAGCGGGGCCACTCCATGAATTTTGGTAAGTTGTCATGGGCCGCACATTTCTACTGTATTAATGGAGGGGGTGTGGGGCCTGGGAGTTTGGTGCAGGAGGGAGCTCCGGGCTGGTACAGTGTGTTGGGGTGCAGGAGAGGGTGAGGGGTGTGGGAGGGAGTTTGGGTGCAGGAGGGGGCTCTGGGCTGGGGCAGGGGATTAGGGTGCAGGAGGGGGTACGGGGTCTGGGAGAGAGTTTGGTGCACGAGGGAGCTCTGAGCTGGGGCAGGGGATTAGGGTGTAGGAGGGGGCGTGGGGTCTGGGAGGGAGTTTGGGTGCAGGAGGGGGTTCTGATTTGGGGCAGGGGGTTCTGACCTGAGGCAGGGGGTTGGGGTGCGGGAGAAGGTGCGAGGTGCAGGCTGCCTGCCTGCCGTGGCTCCACGCCGCTCACGGAAGCACCACCCCCGCAGCTCCCATTGGCCGGTGCTGGGGGTGGGGGCAGCACACAGAGACATGCCAGCAGCAGCCGGCCACTTCTGGGAGCAGCATGGGGCCACCGCAGGCAGGCAGCCTGCCTGAGTGCCCCGCTGTGCCGTGGGACTTTTAGCGACCAGAGATCGTGAGGGGGCAGTCAAAGGGCCTGGCAGGCCAGAGAGAAATGAGAGGCGGGCCGGATCTGGCCCGCGGGCCGTATTTTGCCCACCCCGGCTCAGAAGCTCCTATAGAAACGCTGCACATTATGATTGCAATGACAGTCTGACCTGCAGGGGTTGGCTCAGTGGCTGCTGTCCCTTCGCTCCTCCCCTCTCACTGAGCAGGGAAACCTCCCAGGACAGTCTGCAGATGCCCTCATCCCTTCTCTGGACAATGGCTCTCTCTAGCTCTTCCAGCCGGGACAGCAGCCGCTGCTCCTGCTCCTCCAGAAACCCTCGCAGCTCCTTCCACTCCCAGATGATCATCTGCCTCTCGGCTTCCGTCTGTTTCTGCAAACACAGGGAGAGGGCAGTTTGGTAACAGGGGAGAACCACAAATGCACCTCCCAGTGGGTGGGGGAGTTATTTACCAGAGCACAGGATCTCTTGCACTGGGGGATGGAAAAGCTATTTACCCCAGGAAGGGAAGAGGGATCAGGGCCGGGGTGAGCTGTACATCGCTCACAGGGGGGATTTTTCTCCCCAAACCTCATCAGATTGCCCTGGGCCAAACCCTCCATCTCTGCAGCCTAGAATTCCTCTCCTTCCCCCCCACGCCGCCGCAGCTATAAAGGATCCCTGTAACATGCAGACAGACTGTAGGAGGGTCTCTGGGCTAACACACAGACTGACTCTCTCCTGCCCAGCAGCCTCTTGCATCCTAAGGGCATCATGTCACCCACGTGTCTGACCCTGCCTCTCCCTGGGCTCCAGTGGGGATGGTTCCCCGGCTGAGGCTGGCAGGCCGGGCCCGTCATTCATTGTCACTCAGGGCTCTGGGATCCCAGGCAAACCTGAGGGGCAGCGGGCCCTGGGCACCTACCAGCAGCTCCTCGCTTTGCTGCTGCTCCTCGGCTTTGGCTGCTTCTCTCTCTTTTCCCAGAGGGGCCAGACGCTCTCGTGGGGGCTCCTGGAAGAAGCGGGGGAGGGGGTTACAAACTGCTGCAAACGGCCTCACAACTGCTAGATTTCAAGGCCCATCCTGCCCTGCAGATGCCCAAGCAGAGTCCCTGGGATGCACTTTGAATTTTTTTCCCCAGGCCTAGTTCAACCTTAGCCAGGAAGCTCTGAGGGGCTGGTGAAACGGGGACCAAGTTTCCCAGGGAAAACACAGGACCCCTTGGAGAAGTGACCAGGGTGCAGCCCAACCCCCCAGCTCCCAATGTCCCCTGTGCCCACCCATCTCAAGCAACCAACTTCCAGCATTGCCCCCAACTTCCCCCCTCCAACCGTCCTCTGGCCCCACCCACAACCCTTACCATTAACATCAGTGCCGGATCTGAAAATGGACCCCCGCAGCCAAATAGCCCCAATCCCCAGCTCTGCCCCCCTCACAGACACCCCCCAAACTGCCAGCTCTGCCCCCAACACTGACCCCCCCAAACTCCCAGCTCTGCCCCCCAACACTGACATCCCCCAAACTGCCAGCTCTGCCCCCAACACTGACCCCCCCAAACTCCCAGCTCTGCCCCCCAACACTGACATCCCCCAAACTGCCAGCTCTGCCCCCAACACTGACCCCCCCAAACTCCCAGCTCTGCCCCCCAACACTGACATCCCCCAAACTCCCAGCTCTGCCCCCCAACACTGACATCCCCCAAACTGCCAGCTCTGCTCCCCAACACTGACATCCCCCAAACTCCCAGCTCCAAACAACCCACGACCCCCAGCCCGGCTCTGATACCACCATCCCCTCGCTCTGGGGCCCAGCCTGGGCTCCGAGCTATGCAGCCGAACCAGGCTCCGGGCCCAGCCGCTCCCGGGCTCCGTCGCCCCGGCCCCGCAGCAGGGGCCGCTCCGATCCGCCCGGGACACTCGCCCCCCGCCGCAGCCCCTCTCCGGCCGCGGGGAGCTCGGGGACCCACCCGGGCAGGGGGCGAACCAGGCAGCCGGGCCCGGCCCCTCCCGGCAGGACTGTGTCCGCCCCACGCGTGTCTCCGCCCCCGGCCCGGGCCCTGCCCGCTCCGCGCTGCCCCCGGACCCACCGCGCTGCCCTGCGGGCTGCAGGGCTGGAGCAGCGTCCGCGCTGCGCTCCCGGCCCCGGCCATGGCCCCGCTGCAACGCGCCGGGAGTGCGCGGGGCCGCGACAGGAAGGGGCGGCCCCGGCCCGGCCCCTCGCGGGGTGTTTGTGACACGCGGGGACTCGGGCTCTGCCGGGGACACCCCCCTCGCTCCCCCTGCTCCGTGCGGGGGCTGTAATTCCTGCTCCCGCTCCTCTGAGCCGGGGGGCGGGGCTGAGAGCCGGTGAACCAAACCGTAACCCCTGTGTAGGATGGAAACCACGTCCGGGGGAACTCGCCGGGGAGCGGCGGCTGGGCTGGGCTGGGCTGGGCTGGGCTGGGGGGGACGCTCCGGGGGAGGCGGGGCTGGGGGAGAGACCCGGCTCCGAACTTTGGTGGAGCCGGGGACCCGCTGCTCATTGGTGGAGAACGGGCACCACAGGCCCATACAACTCGCCTTCCCTGCCCGGCACCCCTAGTTCCAGCACCTGTGCTCTGGGCTTGGCCGCTCAGAGCCCCTGGGGCACCTCTGGGCTTCTGCGTTAGCCAGCAATGTACAAACGCTGCACCTCTTTCGTACAAATTAAGGCCTGTGCCCATTCGCTCCCGCAGCTGGATCAGGCCCGGCCGCCTGGCTCAGTCTGCGCAGGGCTGCGGGACTGGCAGGGAGCGGGAGGGGCAGCCCCTGCCCAGTGAGCGCTGCCTGGGTGCTGTGGGCACAGGATGGGCTGAGACTGGCGGGTGGGATGGGAAGCAGGGAGAACAAAAATGCGTCAGATGCTGCCCAGCTCCTGGGCTCTGTGAATACAAGGGGCTGGTGCCTCAGTGGGCTGGGCTCTGACCGGGAGCTGGGCTGGGTAGCTGCTGCTCCCTCCATGGAGTCTGTGCAGGGGGGAGACCTTCATTAACCGCTCCGTGCCATGCAAGGGGGATTTTTTCCACATGGAACCTAGGGTTACCATATTTCAGCAAGCAAAAAAGAGGACGGGAGGAGCCCCGCCCCCGTCCTGCCCTAGCCCCGCCCCTGTCCCTCCCACTTCCCCCCCTCAGAACCCCCAACCCTCCCCCGCTCCTTGTCCGCTGACTGCCCCCTCCTGGGACCCCGCCCCTAACTGCCCCCCAGGACTCCACCCCCTACCTGTACCCTAACTGCCCCAACCCTTATCCACACCCCCACCCCCAGACAGACCCCTGGGACTCCCACGCCCCATCCAACCACTCTCCACCCCCTGACAGCCCCCTCCAGAACTCCCGACCCATCTAAACCCCTTTGCTCCCTGTCCCCTGACTGCTCCGATCCCTCTCCCTACCCCTGCCCCCTGACAGCCCCCCCCCCCACTCCTTGGCCCCTGACTACCCCTCCTGGGACCCCTGCTCCTAACTGCCCTCCAGGACCCCACCCCCTACCTAAGCCTCCCTGTTCCTTGTCTCCTAACTGCCCCCTCCTAAGACCCCCCACACCCTAACTGCCCCCCAGGACCATTCCCTCTCCCTGTACCCTGACTGCCCAAAACCTTATCCACACCTCCCCCAGAAAGCTCCCCCCCGAACTCCCGCACCCTGTCTCTTGACTGCCCCATCCAAAACCTCCCTGCCCCTTCTCCGACCCCCTGACCCCCTTGTTGGCCTTCGCCTAATGTCTCTGTGAACTTGCTCAGGAACGGCCTGAGCCGTTGGTCCCGGCACCCTGGGCAGCAGGGGAGGAGGAGCCGGGGAGGAGCTCCAGACTGCCAGAGGCGATCTGCGAATGCAGGGAGGGAAGGAGGGAGGGAGTGATCTCTGCTGCAGGGGAAGCGGAGGAGGGGCTCTCTCTGGCTGTCGGGGCCCCATGTAAGTGGCACCATCCGGCCGGCTGCCCTGTTAGCCGCGCGCGCTCTGCATGGGGGGGGGGGGGAAGTCCGGACATTTACAAATTCCCCCCGGATGCTATTTTTAGCTCAAAAGCCGGACATTTCTGGGGGATTCCGGACAAATGGTAACCCTAAACTAGCCCCACTAGGGCAGTCCCAGGCTCTGCCGACACCAGCCCATGGGCAGGACCAGCATGTCTGTCCAGCTCCTAGGTGTAGGGGCAGCCATGGGGGCCCCACACGCTGGCCCCACCCTGAGCACCGGCTCCACAATTCCTGGCCAATGGGAGCTGCGGAGCCGGTGCGTGGGGCGGGAGCAGCGTGCGGAGCTGGTGCTTGGGGTGGGAGCAGCGTGTGGAGCCCCCATGGCTACCCCTACACCTAGGAGCTAGAGGGACATGTTGGCTGCTTCCTGGGAGCTGCCTGAGGTAAGCGTCCCTCACCTCTTCCTGCACCGCAACCAGTAGCATAGCTAGCAGGGTGCAGGGGAAGCAGCTGCTTCCCCAACCTTTGCAAAAGCGGCTGGAGGAGTGAGGGGGGGCGCAGGCTGGCAGGCCACAGTGTGGCCGGCAGCCATGGGAGAGCGGCAGGTGTGGCCGGAGGAGCAGGGGGGGCCCACAGCGCAGCCGGCAGCCCCGCCCGGAGGAGCAAGGGGGGGCACAGACTGGCGGCCTGCAGCACGGCTGGAGGAGTGAGGGGGGATGCGGGGGTGGCATGGCAGGGCCGGAGGAGCCATGGGGGGGGGCGGTGCGGCCGGAGGAGGAGCCGGGGAGGCACGGAGCGGCCGGAGGAGGAGCCAAGGGGGCGTGGCCAGAGGAGGAGCCAAGGGGGGTTGCCTTTTTTATGTTTGCTCCCCCTCCTCATAGAAGCTGGCTATGCCACTGACCGCAACTCCCAGCTCTGAGCCCTCTCCCGCACCCTGAACCCCTCATCCCCCTCCTCCGCCCCAAACTCCTCATCCCCTGCCCCACCCTGACCCCCCCAGCCGGAGCCCTCACCCCCTCCCGCACCCTGAACCCCTCATTTCTGGCCCCGCCCAGAGCCCACAGCCGGTGCCCTCACCCCCTCCTGCACCCCAACTCCCTGCCCTAGCCTAGTGAAAATGAGCAACGGAGGGAGGGGGATGGAGTGAGTGGGGGTGGGGCCTCAGGGAAGGGCGGGGCAACGGTGTTTGGTTTTGTGCTATTAGAAAATTGGCAACCCTAGACTTTCTCCAGCTGCAACTAGCCCCCTGGGGCATCCCCGGGCTCTGCCCACACCAGCCCCTGGGCCAGAGACTCCAGGCCAATGAGAGGGACCTAGGAAATGCTGGGGAGGGGCAGGAAATGACTCTCTGCACTGGGGGCCCTGGGGGCTCAGATCTGCAGCCCTCGGGAACCTGCTCCCTGGTTGTTAAAAGTGATCAGAGCTAGCTAACTACAGTGCAGTCGCTGCTCAAAGCCCCTGCCAGGGTCTGCTCCAGGGGCACAACTGGGGAGGGATGTTGGGGGGGTCGAGAGCAGGTGTCCCCTGAGGTGATGAGGTCAGGAAGGGAGGGATGAAAAATGAGCCAGAAAAGGAGGGAGGGAAAGACAGTGTGAAGGAAGTGGCTGGGGGGGTAGGGAGGAAACAGGAGATACCAAGGGGTGATGAAATTCTTCTGGTTTGCCGCTTCCCTGTCAAATCCCCGATCAAATTCTCCCCAGTTCTTCCCTTTACTGCATAACTCTCACATAGGGATGTAAAATCCCCCTAGAGTCCCCCTTTCTCTCACGTTACTGGCCCTTTCCCCATTCTCCTCCTCACACATTACCCCATTTCCCTCTGATTTTCAAGTCTCAATTAAAATTCTCACACTGGGGATATTTTCCCACCCACTTTATCTGTGGGAAATTGTCCTTGATTAGGTGGGAAATCATTGCCTGGAGTCAGCCCCTAGCTGGGCAGGGGGTTAGTGGGTGCAGCTTGGGGGAGCCCTGAGACACAGCTGCCTCTGGGGTGGGAGTTGGGGCCATGTCAGTCCCGGGATATTGGAGAGACAAGTGGGGTGAGGGAATAGCTTTGATTGGACCAAATTTTCTCTCTCCCCAACAGAAGTTGGTCCAATCAAAGCTATTCCCTCACTCACCTTGTATCGACAGTGGGTGGCTGCCTCTGCATGGGAATGAGGTGTTCATTCCCTGCCACCAACAGGGCCTGAGACAGGGACAGGCAGGGCTTCATTTGTAATGAAAGAGGTGCCGGGGCTCACGCAATTTTTTTTTTTTTTTTACTTTCATAACTGACGCACTTTTCCCTCTAGTTGTTTCATATGGATATAAAATCCCACAGCTCTTGCTTTTCACTCTCTCTCATTATCAAATAGTCTTGACCCATTTTCTCACAAATTTTTCAAAGATTGATATAAAATACCCTCAAATTTTGCCCCTTTTTCTCCTGAGTTCTCGATTACTATTTTAATATACCCTGAGATTTTTGCTGTCTCTAGTTATAAAATACACCTCTACCCCGATATAATGCTGTCCTCTGGAGTCAAAAAATCTTACCGCGTTATAGGTGAAACCGCGTTATATCGAACTTGCTTTGAACCGCCAGAGTGCGCAGCCCCGCCCTCCTAGAGCACTGCTTTACCGCGTTATATCCGGTCGCGTTATATCGGGGAAGAGGTGTATTAACATAAAAACTCCTCCCATTTTGCTCTTTTCTTCAAATTCTGGAATATGGAGAGAACATCCTTGCAAACTGTGTCCCTTGTCTGTCTCTTTATTAAATATTGAGAAACATTACCTGAAAAATAACCTCTATTTATTATTGACTATTGGTATAAAATCTCTCCCACTTTCTCCATTTTCCTCTCTAATTTGCAAAAATTGATCCAACATTCTTCAGATTTCCACCCTTCTCTCTTTAATGACTGAACTTTGGTATCAAGTCTCAGAGTTTGCCTTTTCTGTGTAATGATCAAATGTCAATTACAAATCCTCTCAGCTCAAGGGCTGTTCCCTATGTCTTTTAATTACAGCAACTTCTCTTTTTTGGGGGGTAACTGGTTGCCTGGAGTCAGTCTCCATAGTGAAGGTTACAGGGAGTTAAATTCCCAAATGATCAACTTTCCCCTGTTGGTGGGGACTCATTCCTTCCCCCCTTTATCACCATTAAAATGTTTGCTGAAAAAAGAGACTTGCCCCATATTTAATAGACATCAAAGCCAGAGCCTTCCCCCTCTTTGGGGCATCAGTGGCTTCCTGCTGCTAACAAGATAGCTGGCTGAACAATTTTCTTTTTCCCATGGGGCAGGGGAGGAGGGGCTCACTCCCCTCAATGCTCAATGTCTAAGGAGGTCTGAGAATCACCATACTACTGTATTAACCCCTCACATTCCCATCCCCGATTTCACCAGGAGTCAAACACCCCATGACAGACGCTTTCCAGGAGGGGTTGCGTCATCCAGTGCTGAGACGTAGCCACCTCTGGGGTGGGTCCATGGTGGCTGCTATTTGCCAGTGACAGGGCATGGAAATTGGCCCCTCCATCCCTTCCATTCTGTTAAAGAAGCATCCCCCAGAGCTCCCTCTGCCTGTGTGAATACCCCGGCAGGGGATGCTGGTAACTTCCTATCCATTTATTAAATACAGAAACAAACCCACCACCGATTTTCCTTCTCTTCCCCCTCTCAAAACTACAAGAAGTGTGCAGATGTAACCCACACACCTTCTGGGTGTGGTGGTCTGTCTCATCTAGTGGCACCGAGACCACTTAGCGAGAGCAATTAATGAATCTGCTCTACTCTTACCTAACAGGCAGTTGGTTTTTAGCTTATGCTGTAGAGGCTCATGCACTAAGCTTGAGAAGGTCCCTGGTTCGATCCTGCCCACCAACAGTCTGTCAGCATTACACAGACACCTTTGGCTGTCTGGGATCAGTGGTGCACAATGACAGAGCGCCTTCTGCAAATTGAAGTCATGTTTATTTTGCTGTAGGAAAAAAAGGGTAAGAGAAAAATGATTTTAAAATTGCAAACTGCCTTCACGGTTTGCAATTCAGTCTTCTTCCTTTTCTTTTTTTCCATACAGCCCCCTATTAAACTAAACCAAATCAATCATACCGTCACCACCCCAACAGCCCAGACAACATGCAGCATTCATCAGTATTGCAGAGCAGCCGCAACTCCATCTCAGGGGGTCTTGAGAAACGGGACTAAGCGGAGGTGGGGGGTGGGGTCAGTGGGACATAGGAGATGGGAGTTGGCGGGGGAGAATCAGGATTGGGGGAGGAATCCCAACCAGTTAACACACAGTCCTTGCTGAGGCCCTGCTGGTTTGGAGCCGGCACTCCGTTGGTGTTACATTCCACTTTCACTTGATTCTACAGACTTTCCCCAAATACTATTATTTTACTCCTCTTCTCTCTCTGTGACTCAGTGCCTGCCCCCAGCTCTACCACACACAAGCACCTCTCCCCCACCCACTGTGACCCAATTCAAACCCATTTCTCCCAAGGATGTCTTTAACTTGAACACGCTGCTCAACCATCTTGAGAACTAGGCGAAAGGAGGCCATCTCGGTGCATAACAAGGCTGGAATCTGATTCCTCCCCGGGGAGCACATCCTTAATCTATCCTTCCTGAACAGCCCCCTTCCTTGGATTACCCTTTGCTGGGATCAGGAGAGGGGAAAAGCAGTTTCTGAGGATTCATTTACTACCATATTTTGTGTTTAGTCCTAGATTTCAAAGGCAGACGAGATCACTATGAACAGCTGGTCTGAGCTGCTGCATAAGAGAATCCTGAAAAATTTACCCAGGGAGTCCTACATCCACCCTAACATCTTATGGTTGAACTAGGATGGTTCATTCAGAAAGTCGTCATGTTGGGATGAAATTACTTGAAATGATACTGGGAAAACTGGCCCTTATTTAAAGTTTAAATTCAGTCACTTCTACCTCTCAATGTAAGGGGACTGTTGGCCCCTTACTAAAACTTAGTGGGGTATTTTGTTCGCCCTCTCCCAGCACCAAAAGAAAGGGAAGAGTTGATGGGAAACCAGGACCCTGAGACTGACAGTCCCCAGGGGCAATGGGGAGAGGCCAATGCCCCAGGTTAGCCTGATTGACAGGGCGGGCAGGCTAATGAGGGAGTCAGGAGGCCAGGGGGGTCCCATCCTCCACGTGAGCTGGAGCTTCCTGGGCCGGAGCAGGGCTGAGCGAAGGAGGGAGCAGGAGCCCGAGCTGAGCTGAGGAGCAGGGCCAGAGGCGCAGCCCAGGAAGCTACGCTGGAGGCAGAGCAGCAGCAGCAGGGCTGGAGCTGGGCCTGGAGCAGTCTGGAGCTGAGTGCGGTGAGCAGCTGGGGAGAATGAGGGGGACCCTGGGCCAAGGGCCCAGCACAGGTAGATGACTCCAGCCAAAGGCCTTGCAGGCCAGGCTTGGGGGGATCATAATCCTGACATGGGGGCTGATGCTGGGAAGAAGGGTCCTGTCACCTAGAGCCAGAGCAAGTGTCTGACCCGCGGCATCCCTGCAGCACAGCCAGGGCCTGGGCAGGGGCCTGGGACATGTGAGGAACAGACTGTGAACTGCCCTTGCAGTCCAGAGATGCTGGTTGTGGTGTCCCTGTGCCATGGAGCGGGGTGACAGGTTTTCCTGTAACCTTTCCTATTTTGTCCTTATTTTTTAAATTGATTGCTGGTTAATACGTTATGTTTGCTTGAACTGTATGTAATGATCAGGGGGTCAGGGTAGTGCAAGGTGTGGTGTTTACATGCACCTATAATGTTTAACAAAACCCCATTTTTAAAACCATCCATATCTGAGAATGTAACAGCAACTCTTTGAAATAGGGCATGTCCTTTATAATCCTCAAGATACTAGATCCAGCAAAACATTGGCACTGGGAGTATAGCTCAGTGGTAGAGTATTTGCCTGCAGATCAAGAGGTTCCCTGGTTCAAATCCAGGTGCTCCCTAAGCACTTGCAGCTTTTAATGAACATATATTTCCATCTCCAGTATGTTTAGGAGTTCCACTGAATGCGGCTGTGAAATGAATTTAAATATTCCTGTTGAAATGTACAAACAGCGAGGAAACCTGTCCATCAGTTGAAATCAATTCCAGTCCTCTGAGGCTCTAGTTTATGTTTTCATCGATTTAACAAAGGTATAATATGATGCATACTTGCAGGTCCTTGGTCACCACTGCTGTGCTGTGCAGAAGAACAAGAACCACATCCAGCTGGGGCTAGGAGTCTGACAAGCAAAGGCACCTTGGTGCAGGCCGAGGTCACCAGCAGCTTCGCCCCTTCACATTCAGCCAGCAACAGCTGGGCCCTCAGGACAAGGAACAAGATCAAGCCAGTGGCTCTGAGCAGGAAAATAGCCACCAAGAAGCTGGTCAGAGCTGCCAGGATCCCAGAAAGGCCACCATGCCCAGGACTAGGAATAGCCCTAAGAAAGTGGTGGCTGCAGCAGGGACCAAAACGGCAGAGAAAAGCCCCCAAAAGGCTGACGCTGCCAAGCCCCAGGCAGTGGTCCTGAGCCCACCTAAAACCCAGACAGGAGAGAGCGAGGCCAAAGCCAACCCCAAAGCCAGGGCTAAGCAGGTGGCCCTGAGAAAAAAATCAAGAGATTTCCATGGGATTGACTCCTGCCCCCCAACGGCTCTTTTAAGAATCCCCATGGACCTCCCAGAGAGAGCCAGGTCCCCGAGGACAAATCGCCTCATGGAGAGTAAAGTTAGTTGGTGACAGCAGGGAAGTGTTTCTCTCCCAGAGGGGAAGTGCTGTGTTTTGTGAAACACCTCCCAGGTGAGTGATGTGCTGACAGGGCAGCTGCCCATAGCTCCTGACATGAGTTCGTTCTCTTTCAGAACCTGCACTAGTGGGAGTGTGTCCCTGTCACTTCACCAGCTGTACAATAGGCTGTGTCTGCATCTCAGCTTTGCTTAATCCCAGTTTTTAATTTATTTATTATGATAATTTCACAGTACTCTGCCTCATTCTAACATTCTGGCCACATTAAAACAACCTTCAGAACTAAAATGCCATGAGAAAGTGGAAATGTGAGTAGCTTAAATCATTCAGTTTTGTGTGTGTGTGTGTGTGTGTGTGTGTGTGTGTGTGTGTGTGTGTGTAAAAGGCACAACACATTAATTTTTAACCACATCTTTCTTAACTTCTTTATATATTATGTAGTACATTAATTATATCAAGTGGATTGTTCAATGCAATATCTTTTTTATGCATTGCCTAAAACAGATTTTAGAGTTATTTAATGCATCCTTCCCGTTGCATGTAAAGGTGTTTATTTCATTCTGTGAAGTGCGTTGGTAGCTCCAATAATTGTTAATTTTCTCTCTGTGTGTGAAGCACAACACATTAATTTAGTAATGCTGAAAATGTTTCCTTCTCCCTGCAGCACTGCCTCAGGATCACCTGCCCCTTTGGAAATTAATCAGTTCCCGTGTCTCTAGGAGGAAAATAATATTTTTGTGGGGAAAAAAACACATTTATTTAATAAAAGGGACTGCCACACGATGACACCACATCAGGAATGAAAAGCAACAGGCTCACTCTTTCCTGCTGATGAATGGCCACTTCCTCAGGTGATCTTGTTTTCACCTGGCTAGCCTTTTGTCTCTGTTTGGGACCATCCTCCAGAATTGTCTTAGTACTATCATGCAGTAGAATCTTATATCTTCACATATAACGTTGCTGGACATATTTTACCAGGACAATAATGATCAGCAAATTATGAGCTTTTAAATGATATCTTACAAGGCATACTTTGCACAAACTTGGACATTGTCAAAAGGATGAATAGACTGTCACACATATTCCCTGGTGTCACCGCAGACCCAGTAACTGCCCCTGTCCCAACTACCAGTGATAACTCCCTTCCAGCCCAGCATGCAGGGGAGCAGTTAGATGGCTGGAGTGGAGGGGAGAACCTGGTCCTTTGGCCCTCCCAGATGGGAGTTGGGGATCTGTCCCATCTGGGTCCAGAGTCACCATTGCTGCAGGGAGAGGCACAGACTTGTGGTCGGGCAGTGAGGCAGAGCCCTGGGCAGGGGCTGGTCATATCTCAGTTGCCCCAGCAGTCCTGCTCTGTCTGTGACAATCCCAGCCCCAGAGCAGCTGCCGCAGTGCAAGGAGTCCATGGCAGCTGCAGCCCATTCCTATAGCTGCCCCTGCCTGGTTCAGGGGGAGGAGCCTGGCTCTGAGCGGGGGACAGGGACTAGTCCCCTGGCTCTGAGCCACAGTGTCCAGCCCCTCCCATCACTGTCGGGTGTGTCTGTACTATGGAGTTATGCCAACATAGCTACAGTACCACAGCTGTACAGGCTCTGTAGTGTAGACATGATCCTAGTATTTTTCAGGGACCTCTGTCACAGCCTGCCCCCTATGCTGTGGGTGATGCGGCTCCAGCCTGCAGCCCCTTTTCCATCTCCAGCCACCCTGGGTCTGGGAACCTGTCTGTGCTCAGAGCTGACAGACTGCCTCCTGACCATCCATCCTACTGTGTGGCAATGACTCATTTTGGTTGCACAAGTAGGACCTAGGAGCTCTGCTCTCAGCAAAAGCATTGGTGGTATAGTGGTGAGCATATCTGCTTTCCAAGCAGTTGAGCTGGGTTCAATTCCTAGCCAATGCAATGATGGGTTTTTTCCCTGTCTGGAATTGGTTTAATTTCAGTCACATTGTGCTCTAATCACATTGTCAACACAAGTGTCAGAGGATTTATGTCCCAAATCCCAGCAGGTCATTAAACACAGGGGGCCTGCAGGGGGCAGGACTATACAGTGATCTGTAGGAATCACCATTGTGAAATATGAGAAAGTCAGAAATGGTGGAAACATGCATCTGTATCTCCTTGTCTTCAGTGTGTAGGTAGATGTCACGTCAGGGTCCCTGGTGTGGTTAGATGTTCGGCTGTGTGTGCGTGTGTGTGTTCTCCCTGTGTGCTGCCCCAGCTCTGCGCAGACAGCTGGCAAAGCAGACCTCGAGTTCACCCAATGACGTCAAGGTACGAAGGCTCCAGGCCATATTTATTGTTGACAAAGCATGGTACTAGTATCCCGCAGACCCTACCGGACCACTAAGACATGTATGCCCGTAACAACGGATCAGCTCAGTGGGACTTTCCATTCCTCCATAGGGTAGACAAAGACACTCTTTATACCCCAATGCAAACAAGTTAGTACAGCCCCTCTGACATAGTTAGTTACTGTCCCCTGACGTGGCTAGTTATCACCCATCACCTTGTACATGTTGGGTCAATCAAAACATCTCTGTTACGTACTATCATCCTGACCTTATCTTTGAGGAGGGCTCAGTGTGTTCCTGTTATCGTTGGGGAAGGTTTTTGTACCGTCCTTGATATCAGGATGTTCTGGTACCACTTCATATCGGGACGCGTTTGCATGAGTTCTCTGTGCCTAGCACTTCTTAGGAATCTGAATTTCTGCAATATCAGCCCTGTTCTTGCCAGATTCTGTGAGCAGGGCCTGCCTCTTGCTCATAGCTTGTCTTTGCTTTATATCAGTAAAGCTTTGACTACTACTTTAGCCCAGGCCTCAGGCCTCATACCAGGCCTCTGAAACAAGGGCGTATGTCTTGGGCTCTCTTCCTACTACACAGTGTTATAATTCCAGCTGTATGAGGTGTTTGTACTATGCAGCCGCAGGATGGGGACAATCTAAAATAATAAAGTTTTGGCTCAGTTTTTGCCACTGCCGATTCTTTTTATGCTACAATAATAATGACATAAACAACAGTTAAGCACCAACGTGAACACAAGAACACATGGACATAAACGGGCCATCAACAAGTTTAGCCTTGAAATTAGACAAAGGTTTCTAACATCAGAAGAGTGAAATTCTGGAACAGCCTCCCAAGGGGGGCAGTGGGGGCAAAATACCAAACTGGCTTCAAGGCTGAGCTGGATGAGTTTATGGCGGGGATGGTGTGATGGGACTTGCCTACAATGGCATGTAGCCAATCTGCGATGGCTAACAGCAAATATCCCCAGTGGCCCTGGATGGGACACTGGATGGGGAGGGCTCTGATTTACTACAGAGAATTCTTTCCCAGGTGTCTGGCTGCTGGGTCTTGCCCACATGCTCAGGGTCTAACTGATCACCATATTTGGAGTCGGGAAGGAATTTTTCCCTGGGTCAGATTGGCAGAGATCCTGGATTTTTTCGCCTTCCTCTTGAGCATGGGTCACTTGCAAGTTTAAACTAGTGCAAATGGTGGATTCTCTGTAACATGAAGTCTTTAAACCATGATTTGAGGGCTTCGGGAACTCAGCCAGAGGTTAGGGGTCTATTACAGGAGTGGGTGGGTGAGGTTAGGGTTTTGACAATTCCCCTCACCCTTGGCCCTTCCTCTCCTTACTGATGGGGAGTGAATTGAGACTGTCTCAGGAGTTCGGAATGATTTATTGCCCTGATTAGGAACTTCAGCTAAAAGGCAGTCCTCACTGGGAGCGGGATTTGACCTGAGTAGGAAGCCCTGGTGGATTTCGAGTCCAATGCATCAGCCATCACAGCTAGAAGCAAATGGAAACCCCAAGCTCAGAGAAACAGGAAAAGAATCACAATGCCCGCACTTGAAATGGTCTGAAATACAGAATTCAAACTGCAAACCTGGCTCCCAAAGCAGAGAGTGAATGTCAGGGTTTGTTCTCATTCCTTACTTGTGTACAATAGCACAGAGAGCACGTTTAAAAGTCTCCCCTCCTACAGGGTGGGAAAGGGAAAGGATGCCTGGGCTGGAGCTTGATTAGAATGAGGATCACAGAACCGTGCACTGCCCTTTGCTATAGAGTCACCGGACCCAGAGTAAGACAAACGTTTACTGCAGTCAACAATGGCTCCCCTGGGGTAGTAGCAGTATTGGACAGCTGGAAATGTCACACAGAAGCAGCTAGGGGATTGGTGGGTCGGGAGCAGGCATCTTCCCTGCAGCATGGGAGGCCGGGCTTTGTTCTCTGGCCAACAGAGGGCTGCATTTTATTGCTTAGAAAATGTCAGATCCAAACTGTGTGGTGGGGAGATCAATGTGTGGGGGTGGGGTGAGGATGGGGGGGTTCTTTGGTTTTTATTTGTTTCTTTCTCACACTGTAAATGTCCTTGATCATCTTGGTGGATAAAATGTTTGTAGAAGGCCAAGTGAAAATAAGAAAAGCTAAAAATCTGCCTGGGAGTGAGGGGGTCTCTGAGTGTCAGGGCAGGGATGGAGATTTTCATGGAGGGGGAGTGTTAAGGGATAGAGGAGAGTCTTTTGCTGGAGCACAGGGAGAGGTTTTCCAGTTTCATTGTGATCAAGTGACAAACTCCCCATCTTGCCCCCTGCTGCTGCCCCAGCAACGACCTCACTGATACCCCCCAACAGGGGACCCACAGCCTTCCTGTTGGCAAAGCCTCCGATAAATGAGATACAAACTACCCTAGTCTCACCCTTCTCCCAGCTGAAACCACCCTGCAGAGCCCAGCTGGAGCTCCTGGCAGCCACAGTGCCCCAACATCCCTGTGCAGAGGCAGCTGCCAATTCCTACCTCGTGAGTACAGTGGTGACTATCCCCAGCTGTCACATGCGGGACTGGGCTTCAGTCCCTGATTGGAAAGCTGTGATTCTGACACTAACTCAGAGCCTCCTGCTGATCAGCTCTGAGCCAGTGTCACCTTTGGGTGGGCTAGAGTTTATGGCGTTGCTCTTCTCCGGTGCGTAAAGAAAACCCAGAGAAAACCACCTGGAAACCCAGAATTTAGTCTCTACGTTTTTTCAGCAAGGATTGCACAGGGTCAACCTCCCCACATTCAAGTCACCAAAAGAACAAAAGGAATAAACGTAATTCTTAAGTGCGAGCTTTATAAAATCTTATGATAAAGAAACATGAATAATAAATCACTGCAATGTAATTTCTACAACATGATATGGCTACTTTATAATCCACCTACATGATCTTCACAGTTACACGGAAACATCAGTAAAGAAAACATCAATCTAAACAGGTCAGTCCCCACAGAAACACAGTGAGAAGAAACTCAGAGTTCCCCCAAACCTTAGGCGGAGACTAGTTCATGTGAGTCTCAGAGTCTTTGATCACCAGATCTATACAGTCAACAGCAATCTCTTCCCTCCCAATTTCCCCTTGCTTGGAGAAATCCTTGCTTGGAATCTATGCAAACTCTTCCTCCTCTGAAATCACTAGTTAGCTAGTCAGCTAACCAATTAACCACACGTTCAATTAACTAGATAGAGTTTAAAAAAAAAAAAAAAAAAAAAAGCCTGATACAAGAAAAATACAAAACGGAGACTAGCAAAGAAATAACTCTTTCCCCATTATCACACTTAAGAGAAAAGTGGGTGAATCGCAGTTCAGGATGCTGGAGGAGGAGCTGGGGCTGCTGGAAGTGGTACCTGCTGCAGGGTACTCACTGGAGGTGTCACTCCCTGTCACGGTGGCAGGGCGGCTGGTGCAAGCAGAGGATGCAGCAACAGCCACTAGTCAGTGACTCCCTGCAGGACCCCCCACCCTTCCTCAGGGCTGGGAGCAGGGTGCAATAGGACAGCTGCATATGCAGGGGAATGGACCAATCAGCTGCAGATGGGGAAAGGCAAATCAGGAACTGGACCAATCAAGGCTCTTTCTGAGCTGCAGCATCTGCTTTGTGAAAATCCAGACATTGGCTCTTATTTGAAAAATCCACCCAAGCAGAGGCTCAAGAAAGAGGCATTGTCTGGGAAAACCCGGACGTATGATAACCCTAGCCAGGAGACCCCTGCATGTGACTAAAGGCAGCTCCAGGCCTTTTCTCCCTTCCTAGGAATCAAGGTCACTTTCTTAAGAGAGATAAAGAAGCCTGAGCCACCCGGATCTGACTTAATGTCACGATTTCCCAATGTCTCCTTGGAACAACCAAATGTCTCTTTAGTCCCAGGTGAATAGGGTTACCATATTCAAACATTTAAAAAAGAGGACACTCCACAGGGCCCCACCCCGCCCCTGCCCCAACTCCGCCCCCTTCCCCGCCCCCTTCCCCACTCCAACCCCACCCCTTCTCCGCCCCCATTCCAACCCCTTCCCCAAAGTCCCTGCCCCAACTCTGCCCCCTCCTCTGAGCACCCCGCATTCCCCCTCCTCCCTCCCGCTCTGATCTTGGTTGTGGGTTGCTAAGTGCTTCCCTGTTCCCCACTCGCCCCGCAGCCCCTGCAGCCTCTATGCCCTTGCCTGCCCTGCTCCTCCTCACCCTGCAGCCTCTGCACCCCCCCCGCTCCTGCAGCCTCTGTGCCCCCTGCTCCCCACTCGCCCTGCAGCCTCTGCGCCCCCTGCTTGCCCTGCCCCTGCAGCCTCTGTGCCACCTGCCTGCCCGCTCCTGCTGCCTCTGTGCCCCCCGCCCCTGCAGCCTCTGTGCCCCCTGCTCCCCACTCGCCCTGCAGCCTCTGCATCCCCCCGCCCCTGCAGCCTCTGTGCCCCCTGCTCCCCACTCGCCCTGCAGCCTCTGCGCCCCCTGCTTGCCCTGCCCCTGCAGCCTCTGTGCCACCTGCCTGCCCGCTCCTGCTGCCTCTGTGCCCCCCGCCCCTGCAGCCTCTGTGCCCCCTGCTCCCCACTCGCCCTGCAGCCTCTGCATCCCCCCGCCCCTGCAGCCTCTGTGCCCCCTGCTCCCCACTCGCCCTGCAGCCTCTGCACCCCCCCGCCCCTGCAGCCTCTGTGCCCCCTGCTCCCCACTTGCCCTGCAGCCTCTGCGCCCCCTCGCCCCTGCAGCCTCTGTGCCCCCTGCTCCCCACTCGCCCTGCAGCCTCTGCGCCCCCCCTGCCCCTGCAGCCTCTGTGCCCCCTGCTCCCCACACACACAGCCCCGCCGCCACCTGCCCTGCTCCCCCCGCTCACCCGGCAGAGGGAGAAATGCAGGCTCCACGTGGACTCAAACACTTCCGAGCTGCTCTGTGGGGGAGGGGGAGGGACTCTGGCTGCTGGAGGCCCTAGTGGCTGCGAGCGGCTTTCAATCAGGCCAGGCGTCCAATCAACTGCGCCGCACTCCGCAGGAGGGGAAATCCCGGACATTTCTACTTCATTAGAAATCCTCCCCCGGACGGCCATTTAAGGCTGAAAAAGCCGGACATGTCCGGGGAAACCCGGATGGATGGCAACCCTACAGGTGAATGGAAGAATTCAGTTCTCCGGGGGAACAGTTCTGAGTCCTTCACGCTCATTCCTTAGCGTACGGTGCCACTGTGGGGCTGTTTCAGTTCCCTCCTCAATTTCACACAGAAACACAATTTTCTTTGCACAAGTGATTGTATAGCAAAATCTCTGTATTACTTCTCTGACCAGGGGCATTAAATTCCATTGACACTTTTTCTCCTACAATGCAAATAGCAGATGGGACATGGCTACCTTCTGCCCTGAAAGTGGGATAATGATTCTCCTCTTTCTTTCTGCTGCTGTTGTTATTTCATGGAATATATCATGAATCATAGAATATCAGGGTTGGAAGAGACCTCAGGAGATCATCTAGTCCAACCCCCTGCTCAAAGCAGGACCAACAGCAACTAATAGACACAGTGATGCTAGAAGTGACTTCCCAAGAGAACACAACTGCAGCAGAGTGAGAAAACTGGGTGTTAGGTGCTTGTGGCCAAGTTGTTAAGCCACCCCCTCTGTTAAAAAATCCATTTAGGTCTCCCGACACAGGTTGAATCCTTCTGACTATAGAGCATCCATGTTATTGTTGCTGCGGTTTAGTGGTTGACCATCCACGACCCCCCCACCGGACCTGGGTCTACTCTCCCTCCTTAGATCCCCGTGAGTATTTCGGTGTGTGCTAGGAAACACACCACAAACACAGAGCTTGAAGTCCCCAAATTTAAAAGCTACAAAAGTCAATTCTTACTAGGACAGACAAAAATCAGGTGACAGTAACTTATTCTGATTGATCAAAGCAGGTTTAGGGGATTATTTAGTCTTTGGAACAATGCATCACTCATTGCTGTGAACAACAGCAGCAGGTGAAATAAGAACACAGAGGCCTTGGCTACACTGGTGCTGTACAGCGCTGCAACTTGCTGTGTTCAGGGGTGTGAAAACGCACCCCCCGAGTGCAGCGAGTGCAGCGCTGTAAAGCACCAGTGTAATCAGAGCCTGCAGCGCTGCACGCTCGCTCACTCGCAGCGCTGCAAGCTATTCCCCTCGGAGAGGTGGAGTACATACAGCACTGCGAGGCAGCTCTTGCAGCGCTGCGAGAGCTGGCGATGCGACTACACTTGAGTCCCGAGTGTAGCCAAGGCCAGAGAAACCATGCTGGTATTCTCACCATTGGGATAGCAACAGAGCGTTGTAGCTGGGGAGCCTAGCATGTGAATGTGTGTGACACTCCTGGCAGCAGGCTTTTGTATGTTGTCTGTATGTGACTGAATGATGACGTGAGTAATTAGACTGCAAAGAGGGTTTCCTGTACTGGGTTGAATCCTGGGTTGGGGAGTTGGCTGTTTTAGCTGCCATTTCTAATCTGCACAATAAAACATCCCCAGGGTCGCCAGTTGTTATTAAACAATCAGGAGGGGCCTCTCGCTTTGCCATGGCCTGTATCGAAGTAGTGGCATTAAAGCGCTGCCCAGGCTGGGGAAGGGGGTTGAGATGCTGGGATGGGGAAAGTTCATGGGGTGTTGCTCATGGGGTGTTGCTACCGGGAGGGCTGCGTAGCTCGGTGGTAGGGTGTGTGCTTTGCCTACATTAGGCCCTGGATTTAATCCTCAGTGTCTTTTGTCCTGCCCAGCTGCGATGATCTACTAGTTACGGCTTTGCACAAGCTCAGTTCCTGTTCACTGCAGGAGAGATGCGCAGTCTCATGGAAGGTCTGTGGGGTTTATGCTCCTAAATCCCCTCGGCTCTATGGAGATTCCTGTCCCCTGTGCCTCTTGGGTTGACGGTTGATGATGAAGAAGGAGGGAACTGCTGAGTCCTGAAGGGAAAGGTTGCAAAAGCACAGACTAAATGGCAAGAAAAAGGGGAGTAGTCAGTGGAGCTGGAACAGTTTTTAGCATGGGGGTGCTGAGCTGCACCCCCCCATACCCCTGTCCTCACCCCTCACCGCCCCCCAGGGCCGGCAGCAGGGATGTGGCTTGGGGCGGGGGCATGGACAGGGGTAAGGCAGCCAAGGCTGGCGCCAGAGCTGGGGGCAGCGCCAGGAGCAGAGCCGGTGGCAGGGGGTGCACCCACTGCACCCCTAGTTCCCATGCTGATGGGAGTTGTTTGGTGCTTAGAGAGCAAAGCTGCCAGTGATTTTCACACCGCAGAGACACTGCCCTGTGAGGAGAAGGGAGGCAAGGGTTTGGGATGCTGCTGCTGCTGGAGAGAAGAAATGCTGGGGCGGCGAGTTGTATGGGCCCACGGTGCCCGTGCTCCAATAGTTTGGAGCCGGTTCTCTGCCCCGGCCCCGTGTGCTGCCCCTGCGCCCTCCCCGCTGCTGCCCCCGCTGCCCCCACATGCCTCCCCCAGAGCATCCCCCAGCTGCCCCCATGCACCTCCCCTGGAGCGTCCCCCCTGCCCTCGCGTGCTTCCCCCAGAGCATCCCCCCGGCCCCACCTGCTGCCCCTGCATGCCTCCCCCAGAGCGTCCCCGCTGGCTGCTGCCCCCAGGCAATTTAAAAGGGCCCAGTGTCCCCGCCACCACCATAGGCAGCGCAATGGGGCTAAGGCGGCTTCCTGCCTGTCCACTCTGCTTCCGGAAGCCTCCAGCATGTCCCTGCAGCCCCAGGTATGTGTGTGTGTGTGTGTTTCTCCGTGTTCTGCCCACGCCTGGAGCTGCAGCCAATGGGAGCTGTGGGGGCTGTGCCTGCAGGCAGCGGCGTGTGGAGACCCCTCCGGCCCCCTGCCTAGGAGCTGCTGCCAGAGGAGGGTGCAGGTCACTTTTGGGAGCTGTCCGAGGAAAGTGCTGCACCCCTCACCATCTCCCACACCCCAACCCCCTGCCCCAGCCCAGACCCCTCCCCCCGCACCCAGACTCCCTCCCAGAGCCCAACCCCCGCACGCCCTCCTGCACCCCAGCCCCCTGCCCCAGCCTACACCCTAACTCCCTCCCAGAACCCGACCCCTGCACCCCAACCCCCTGCCCCAGCCCAGACCCCGCCCCCTGCACCCAGACTCCCTCCCAGAGCCCAACCCCCGCATGCCCTCCTGCACCCCAACCCCCTGCCCCAGCCTACACCCTAACTCCCTCCCAGAACCCGACCCCTGCACCCCAACCTCCTACCCCAGCCCAAAGCCCGCCCCCTGCACCCTAACTTCCTCCCAGAGCCTGACCCCCACACCTCCTCCTGCACCCCAAACCCCTGCCCCAGCCCGCACCCTAACTCTTTCCCAGAGCCTGATGCCTGCACCCCCTCCTGCACCCTAACCCCCTGACCCAGCCCAGACCCCACCCCCTGCACCCAGACTCCTTCCCAGAGCCCAACTCCCGCACGCCCTCCTGCACCCCAACCCCCTGCCCCAGCCTACACCCTAACTCCCTCCCAGAACCTGACCCCCGCACCCCAACCTCCTGCCCCAGCCCAAAGCCCGCCCCCTGCACCCTAACTTCCTCCCAGAGCCTGACCCCCACACCTCCTCCTGCACCCCAACCCCCTGCCCCAGCCTACACCCTAACTCCCTCCCAGAACCCGACCCCCGCACCTCCTCCTGCACCCCAACCTCCTGCCCCAGCCCAGAGCCCGCCCCCTGCACCCTAACTCCCTCCCAGAACCCGACCCCCACACCTCCTCCTGCACCCCAACCCCCTGCCCCAGCCTACACCCTAACACCCTCCCAGAACCCGACCCCCGCACCTCCTCCTGCACCCCAACCTCCTGCCCCAGCCCAGAGCCCGCCCCCTGCACCCTAACTCCCTCCCAGAACCCGACCCCCACACCTCCTCCTGCACCCCAACCCCCTGCCCCAGCCCAGAGCCCGCCTCCTGCACCCTAACTTCCTCCCAGAGCCCAACCCCTGCACGCCCTCCTGCACCCCAACCCCCTGCCCCAGCCCGCACCCTGGATTCAGGTCAGGCTAAGAGCCACACGAGCAGCTGTGAGGAGCAGGGGGGCCCAGGGGAAGGGGACACAGGCCAGGGCTGCTCTCGTCACCTCCTGGGCAGGTGGAGCAAGCCGGGCTCCCCGGCCTGGCTCTGGCTTCCGGCTTGGCTGGGTGCAGGGCCTCAGGGGGAAGAGGAGGGGCAGGGGCGTAGTGCCCCCCCTCCTTTTAGGAAGAATCCATGACCCTTGGCCTGGACTGGGCTAGACAGAGAGCAAAGGCAAACAGGGACCCAGCCCCCTGCAATGTGGGAGTTTGGTCGGGAGCGGGGTGGAGGGTCCCTGGGGACACAGAGGAGCTGAAGTCCCTCAGAGTTAGGGGAACTAGGCAATGCAGAGTGACAGGGCTTCACATCCTGCCCAGCTGGGGCTAAGGGAATCAGCATCTACTGGGGGGCAGAGGGATGGAGCTGCATCGGCGGCCAAACAAGAGGCAGGTTGGGACTGAGGAACCTGGAAAACATTTCAATCTTGATCTTTTTGGTTGGTTGGTTGGTTTGGTTTCGCTCGCGGCTCCCTCCCAGGGAGATAACACGTCTTTGCTAAAGCTTTATGAACCAAAACAGCCACTTGCTGGTGCCAGGGCCTAAGGAACAAAGAGCCCCATGATTCCTCTGTGTGCCTGGGCTCTGAAAAGGGATTTGCAGCCACTCACTTTATTGCTGTGGCCAGTAACATATCCAGACAAAATCATTTCCCTTGTCATCCGCTCGCAGCTTCTGGCAGCTAGAGGCTGAGGCCACTCAGAGCATGGGGCTGCAGTCCTGATCATCACTGGCTAATAGCCATCGATGGACCTATCCCGTAGGAAATTATCCAATTGTTTTCTGAACCCAGTTATAGTTTTGACCTTCACAACATCCCCTGGTAAGGAGTTCCACAGGTTGAGTGTGCATTGTGTGAAATAGAGTCACATAAAGGCTCATTTTCTCCTGGTGAGTGGTTATGAACTGGGTCACATCCCCTCCTACTTGTGCGGATTATAGAGTCTCTGGCTTTTCCAAATGCTGTGGGACGAGTTCCTGAGAGAGTGCAGGGGACGAGAGAGCAGGAGGGGAACAGCAGAGAGAGTGAAGGCGAGAAATACGGGGGAAGGGGAGAGAAAGGGATCAGGAGCACAAAGAAACACTCAGTGGCTGAAGCCAGGAGGTTGTCCCAACTCAATCCTGCTCATCACAGGTGTTCAGCAAGAGGGGAAGTAGCAGATTTCCTATGGCATTTTTGCCTGACCCATTTGAATGGTTAATTCTTGCACTGATTGCCAATTGATCCTAACTAATAAGCTGAGGGTAGTAGGATTCTTGTCTCGGGTTCAGGCTACACAGCTCACTATCAGGCTACACACCTTCCAGGGGTATGGCGAGGATGCTAACACTGAGGGCAAAGCAAAGCCACAGTGATTTTTATTAGAATCAGTATAAAAGACAGAAAAGCTCCAAACCACAGGCATAGACAGCAAGAATCCAGGATTGGGGATATCGGTGGTGTCATTGTTTGCATATGAACTTGGACTTACGTACTCACACACTTCCTTAAGGTGAGAGACAAAGGCCTGCTCAACGGTCCAGGTTCCTCAATGCCCAAGATTGATGGTAGCTAACAATAGAGCTGAAAGGTCAGAGGATGCAAAGCAAACACCCTCAACACGGTGGTTTGCCCTGTTATAGGGCCTGAGCGCGGCCATGAATATTCATTCTCGTGCCCAGCCTTCCACATCCAAATCTAATTTCCTCCCCCTCACAATACTGGGGTGCACCTAGCCGATAGGTTAACATATTGATGCTGTTTAACTCATTATCACCCACACCACCTATTGCTCAGACAAGTTGGTGGTTTGACATCTGCCAACGATTCTAACCTAAAATGTCCAAGCCCAGGGTCACGTCAATGTTCCTGTCTGGTACTGACAGTTCCCAACTCCTGCTATGGAGCAAGCTATTCCTAGTTCCCCTAAATCTGAGGGTAGCTGTCAGGCCATGTATCTGTGGCAAGAGTCACAGGCCTACCACACTTCCGCTAACTTGCTGAAGCTAACGTTTTACAGCTGATACAGGCCTGTAAGTGCCCCCTGTTCCTGTTCAATATAATAAAGATTAAATTATAGGCTACAGTGTAACAGTCTGAACTTTGCTTCTAGCAATCTGAGTTCAACTAGCAGTGGAATCTCAATATACCTGAGCCTTTGCTTTCCCCCCTTTCTATTATTATTTTGAAATGTTTGGCTTAACCGTGATCTTCTGCTTACCTTTATATTTCCACTTTCTCCCCATCATGCATGAGCAAGATACAAACACCTCCGATAGCTGGAATTATAACACTGAAGACAAGTATCAGGGGGTAGCCGTGTTAGTCTGTAGCCACAAAAACAACAAGGAGTCTGGTGGCACCTTAAAGACTAACAGTTTTATTTGGGCATAAGCTTTCGTGGGTAAAAATCCCACTTCTTCATATGCATGGAGTCACCTGAAGATGCATGCAGTCATGGCTTTTTACCCACGATTTATCTGTTAGTCTTTAAGGTGCCACCAGACTCCTCGTGACTGAAGAGAAGGAGATACAGATGCATGTCCCCACGGTTTCTGATTTTCTCAAATGGCACACGTAGAGCCCTGTAAATCTGCGGCTATCTGGGGTGGAGCGGGCAGTGGGGCAGGAAGTCTCTGGGGAGAAGTGGAGGATGGTTGGTGGTCAGGGGTTTGGGACAACCCCACGTCACTGGTGCATCCCTGCAAATCTGCAGACAATTTTTGCAAATTGTGGATACGAATTGTGTATCTGCGCAGGGCTCTAGGACACAAGGATGACTCCTACTACTCCCTCTCTAGCCCTGTTCCTTGCATCCCCTCACTGTGTCTTTAATGACTTGCTGGAATTTGGGACATAAATCCTCTGACACTTGTGTTGACAATGTGATTAGAGCACAATGTGACTGAAATTAAACCAATTCCAAACAAGGAAAAAACACATCACTGCATTGGCCGGGAATCGAACCCGGGTCAACTGCTTGGAAGGCAGCTATGCTCACCACTATACCACCAATGCATCTGGCAAAATGCATTCTCCCAGGTGTCACATGTACTAGCAAAATGACACACTCCTGCAAAGCTAGTGAGCAAGATGAATGGGAAGGCGGCAACCTGTCAGCTCTAAGCAGAGAGAGGCTCCCAGAGTGGCTGAAATGTGGAGAGGGAGGTGCTACATCCCAGGGTGAGGGGTCACCCACCCCTCCCCTCCAAGAAGGGGAATGAAGATAAATCACCAGAATGACAAACCTTAGTGGAGACAGCTCCTGTGAAAGTAAACGTTTGTGTGAGTTCCTGCTGTGTACAGCGGGGTTCGTTGCTGCTGCTGATTCCAGTCTGTGGGGTTGTCAGTCAGGTTGTCTGCCCCCTTCTCTGGGTGTGTGGTACATGTGGCAGCCCCTGCTCCTGGGGGAATAAAGTTTTTGTGCAAAATAACAAAACTTTTCACCAAAAGAAGGGAAAGGAAATGGCCCCACGAAAGCGCCAGGACATAAGGATTCCTCTCGGCGTGACTGACGAATGATTGATCTCCCCTCATTCGTATTTGAAGAGCTGTTCAGTTTTACCCTTGGGAACCTACAAGTCTGATACAATTGTATCGATTGTGACACTAGGGTTGAAGGATTAAATCATATGAAACAAATGTTTAAAAAATAATCTGAACTTGAGCATTCTGTTATGAAAGGCTGGTTTCCCCAATTCAGTTCAAAATGCTGGTCTAGAAACCCCCCTAGGATCCCTACACACGGCAGTGGGAGTGAAAGGAGAAATCCTCAGCCCTGCCCTGAGTTTTCAGGGGCTGGGGGGGGGCAAGCTGAGGTCCATTACCGCACTGGCTGACAATAAAACTTCTCTCTGCTCAGATCTAGCTTGTCGTAATGCCCCAGCCTTGTCCGATAATTTGCATTGAAGTTCAGCAAACTGGATCTGTAGTTCTTCTATTCCACCATTGTAGGGTTATCAACCAGACCTGGACAGTGCTACCAGAACGCAACCAGTCAACTAATGGGGTGGAGCCTACAGACAGTATCCTGTTCATGATGCCAATTATGTAAATGGGGGAATGGTCCTGCTATTGTGGGGAACTTTCCTGGCTTCTGCACGACCCTGGTGGAATCGGATAGGGAAAGGATCGGAGTCCTCGCTCCAGTTCCCTTTACCCGGAGTTCTAAGAGACAATAGTCTGTAACCCACTAACGCCCCTTTGACTGGAGAGGCATTAACAGGCCACTTAACATGCAATGGTCTCTTATAATAGCTTAGGGTTAGGGTGAAAATTGTATTTTTAGTTATATCTGTAAAATAACTTAATTCCTATGAAAATAAACGTAGTTCCAAATATACTAATAGCAATGACGGAGTCAAATGTTAGTGAGTCACATACATGATTGTGTTCGACAAACATAAATGCCAAAATAATTAGAAAAATAAATTACTGTTCTTAATAAAAGAGTCACATATGTTAAAATTAAGTAATTACATTTTTAGTGGAGTGAAAAACAATTAACTAAAATAGAGGAGATAATGGCAGTAACACAGGGTGTGCCTGTTAGAGAAAGCAAGCAGATTTTAAGCAGATTCTATTTATTTTTATTTAGTGTACAAAGTACCTGTGTTAAAGAAGTGTTAAACAAGCTATAAGCCAATTAACAACCCCCAGTTTTTTTTCTTTTCCCCTCTATAACTGATGACATGCTGGGTGTAGAGTTCCATACCACCCTGGGTGCATGTAATCACCTGAGGATCAAGAAGTGCCCAGGCCCAACAGTGATTGGATTGCACTTTGCTGAGGATCTGGCTATGGGAAAAGCAGCTTCTGAGGATTAATTTAACACCATATTTTGTGTTTATTCATTGATTTTAAAGGCAGGTTAAACCTCTGTGAACATCTGATCTGACCTGCTGCCTAACAGTCCAGAGAATTTTACCCAGTGAGTCCTACATGAACCCCAACATCTTAAGGTTAAACGAGGCCAGATCATGCAGAAAGTCATCGTGTTTGGATGTAAAGATGTGAAATGCTACGGGGGAAAACTGGCCCATATTTCAAGCTTAAATTCTGCAATTTCTACATCTAAGCATAAAACTCAGGTCTGCCCTGGCCATGAATTAAGCCCGGGCCTGCTGGATGAGAGACAAGAATTCTCCCACTGAACCACAAGTGTGCAAAATATAAAAAGTGACCTATGCACTATGGGCCCTACCCATTGCCAGAGCCCCCCTCTGCTACAGGGCACAGGGGTGTGGCTGATACTCCTGGGAGTTCTCTGTTTCTGGTCAGACTGGAATTCTTTAGGAATGATGTTGGGGTCCACTAGGCATAGCTACCAGGTAACTCGGGAGAGTGGAAGGCCACAAGTGCCGATGAAGCTCTTTTGCTCTGGGTCTGTGAACCACAGTGACTCCATCTTGGGAACTCTCACCTACTTCTATGCTAACAGCTTACATGCTCTGAAGTAGGTTGAAGCAGAAATGTAATGTCAGCTTTCTAGCAGATGGCTGCAGTTTCACTCACACTAGCAGAAATAATAGAGATAAGAAGCGGGGTAGTTAGTTTGCAGGCGTCTAACTCAAGGTCGCAAAGACTGAGAAAGTTTTCTCACAAGCTTCTGTAGAGCTTATTGTAACAGTTGTCTGGAAGGGAGGGGTAAGGGGGAACAGCCAGACAAAGAGATGTATGTAAACAGTTTGAAGTATAAAAGGTAAAAGTTGTTTGTATTTGTTGCACTGGATTTGAGACATGCTGGTCTCCTAGTGCCATTTCAGAGCTCTGAAATAAACTTGGCTTGCTTTCTCCCCTCGGTGTCTTTATTGGTGCCAAGCACACCGGGCGACGGACCATTGTTGTCCCCTCGAGCCCTTTAGGGCGGGCAACAGTTTTGGCGTCCCTGGGTGGGCTCGAGGCTGAAATTTAGCCTTGCCCGGATCCCTCCTGGTGGCCGACGGATTACGACGATGACCGACGCCCAGAGCTCGCCGGTGACTTCATCGGGGGCCTCGGCAGAGACGTGGTTTGCTCGACCCCAGAGGGCACAACGGTGCAACGCACACAGACAGTGGAGAAGCAGCTGCGGGCGACGGTGGGGAACCGGTCCCGTTGATAGGGCGACGGTGACGGTGCAGAACCGGACCCTTGGATAAGGTAGGAACAGTCCAGTGGGGACTTATCTGTTGTGACCTGGGGACGCCCAGTGTCTGCCTGTTGTGACCTGGGGACGCCCAGAGTCTCCCTTGGTATGGGGCAGGGACAGAGTACAGCCGGCAGGGTACAGTGTACACCTTTAGAATGCATTCTGGTGAACTGGAAGGTGTTTGGATCTGATCAGTTGATTAAAAGTAAATTGAAAAGGTTCTGTACAGTTGATTGGCCTCAGTACCAGCTAGAGTGCCAAGAAAGGTGGCCACCGGAAGGATCACTTAATTACAACACGATCCTTCAATTGCTTTTGTTCTGTCAGAGAACAGGTAAATGGAATGAACATCTCTATGCGTATACGTTTATGGTGTTAAGAAATAGGACTGATATTTTGCTCAAGTGCCATTTGACTCCGACAGGCTCGGTAGTGACGGCTGCTAAACCCCAGAACCCTCCCACTGTTGTAATGCCAGAATCGGTGTCCCCTTCGGCTCCTCCACCCCCACAGGCTTCAGAGAGTACCCCCCCCCCCCCGTGGGATTGTATCCGTTGATTACTGAGAGTGTGGTAGCCCGTCCAGGAACACAAGAATGGCCAGCACAGATAGTGTCTGTATACTCGCATGTACCTTTTAACCCTGTACATCTGGCTGCTTTTAAGGCAGAGGCAGGAGAATTCTCAACGAATCCAAGCAAGTTCATTTCTATCTTTGAAGGGTGTCTGGCTAGCCATAAGCCTGACTGGGATGATTGCAATATACTTATGAGAACCCTGTTGCCTGAAGTAGAGCGGAATCAGGTTATAGCCAAGGCTAAGGATGAACACAGAGAAGGCATTTAAGGTTTAAAAAGAAAAGCTATTGGATACCAGAGGTTGTACAGAGTGGAATCCTCAGAAGTGGGTGTGCTCGTCCTGGTTTGTTGCTTCAAAGTTCTGTACAGAAGTTATGTTACGGGAAAGATGTATGATGGCAATGTGTATGTGTTAATGGTTCGAGAAAAGGTGTATAAGTGAAGAGTGGAAGGTTCCTTTGTAAGTTAGAAGAAGCAAGAAAGGAAGAGGAAAAAGAGAACAGAATGAGTTAACTGAGAGGAAAATACAGCTAGCAGCTCAGTCATGCTGGCTCATCCAAGGACAGTGTTCACAGCCAAGACTTGGCTGACAACCAAGAGAAAGGGGGGCCTGAATGTGCCCAAGCAACTGTGAGATCTGCAAAATACTGCAAGGCATAATGAAGACAAACGAAGGGTTAAAAGGCAGCTTTGCTGGACAGTATTGGCCCAGGGATTTAAAATTCCCCCACTCTGTTTGGACAGGCTTTGGCCAGAGACTTGGAGGAGTGGGATAATTCAGACAGAGCCCTCCTGCTGCAATATGTAGATGATTTGTTAATTGCTGCTGTGGGTCTAAGCCCTTGTCTCAGAGCTACTGAGAGTCTCCTAAACTTTATTGGACTGCGAGGATACAGGGTATCTCAAAGCAAAGCCCAAATTTGCTCTTTCAGAGGTTCAATATCTGGGATTTCACATCAGGCAGGGAGAGAGACAGCTCTCAAACGAAAGGAAGGAGGCTATCTGCCAAGTTCCCATCCCCAGCAACCGTAAATGGCTTAGGGCATTCCTGGGCATGGCAGGTTTTTGCAGAATATGGATTCCAGAGTTTGGACTGTGGGCTAAACCTCTGTATGAATGTGTTAAGGGAGCGGATCATGACCCCTTTCACTGGTCCCCAGAAGCGGACAGGGCATTTAAAATCTTGAAAAGGAAGCTAATGGAAGCTCCAGCCCTGGGTTTGCCCGATATATCTAAGCCGTTCCAACTGTATGTGCATGAATGAAAAGGGGTAGCTTTGGGAATGCTTACCCAGCTATTAGGTGCCTGGAAGCGTCCTGTGGCATACTTTTCTAAACAACTGGATCAAGTTTCAAAGGGACGGCCAGCCTGTTTGCAGGCGGTCGCAGCTACTGCTCTAGTGCTTGGGGAAGCTGAGAAGCTGACACTGGGAGGAACTGTGCAAGTGTATGTTCCCCATATGGTCCGAGCCTTGCTGGACACTAAGGGTGGTCTTTGGCTCACACAGGCTCGGGTTGCTCGGTACCAGGCGAAGCTGTTAGAGAATCCTGAAGTCACCCTGCAGATCTGTCCCTCCCTTAATCCAGCTACCCTGCTACCAGAGACAGAAAAGCAGGAACATGACTGTTTAGAAATCATAGATGTTCAGTACTCTAGCCGCCCAGATCTAAAAGATCAGCCACTCTCAAATGCTGACTTGGAATGGTATATAGATGGAAGTAGTACTGTTGTGGATGGGCAAAGGAGGGCTGGTTATGCTGTTGTGTCTCTTCATGATACCGTGGAAGCTGAGAGTTCACCGGCAGGAACATCTGCCCAGCTTGCTGAACTAGTGGCCCTGACTCGTGCACTCGAGCTGGCAAAAGACAAACGGGTTAATATCTTTACTGACTCAAAGTATGCTTTTGGGGTATTGCATGCTCACGCTGGTTTGTGGAAGCAAAGGGGAATGCTAACAGCCCAAGGCTCTCCGGTCAAGCATGGGTCTCAAATTCTCCGGCTTTTAGAAGCGGTACAACTCCCCTCAGCAGTAGTAGTGGTGCATTGCAAAGCCCATCAAAGGGAAGATCAAGATGTAACCAAGGGCAATGCCAGAGCAGACAGGGAAGCTAAGCGAGCTGCTACCCTGAAATCAGCAACTGAGGAGAATGCCCAAATGCATGCCCTCATCCCATCAGTGGGTGAGTTTGCAGCTCCTCACTACTCCCAAGAGGACAGAAACCTGGCTGACAGTCTCGGTCTCCAGGAAAAGGAGGGATGGCTTTATTCCACAGAGGGAAAAATCCTCCTGCCCAAGGGCTTGCTTCGACCAGTGTTGCAAAAACTGCATCAAACCACACACGCAGGCAGAGAGGCTCTTACCCAGCTTATGAATAAAGATTTTCTAACCTCTAGACTTAAACCCCTAGCATCACAGGTACAGGCTGAATGTTTAATCTGCCAAAAGAACAACCCTCGACCAGGAGTAGCAGTGCCACCAGCCACCCTGGAACCTACCCCAGGCCCAGGATTGGTGTAGCAAATAGACTTTACTGAGTTTCCCAGGACCCAAGGGTACAGATACCTTCTCGTCTTAGTGGATCGATTCAGCGGATGGCCTGAAGCCTTCCCATGTCGCAACAACACTGCCAAGACAGTGGCTCTTAAGTTTGTCAAGGAAATCATTCCTCGCTTCGGCCTTCCTCAGTGGATGGAATCTGATAATGGAACACACTTCACATCTCAAGTGGTTCAAAAGATATCAAGTGCTCTGCAAATCCCCTGGAAGCTCCACACTCCCTGGCGACCACAAGCCAGTGGAGTAGTGGAACGCACAAATCAGACACTCAAGCGACACCTCTCAAAGGTCTGTCAGGAGGCCTCTCAAGTGGCCTGATGCCTTGCCCCTTGTGTTACTTGGCGTTCGTGCTCTCCCTAAGGGTAGGATAGGGCTTAGTCCCTTCGAAATTATGTTTGGAAGAGCATGGCCTATGAATGGTACCCCAGTTCTGGCAGGGGAGTGGGAGATGGGGTGTGGTTTCTTGTCTCAGTACATGTGCTCTCTGTCTGCTGTTCTTTCTTCTCTTCACAGGTATACCAAAGATTCACAGCCTCTTCTGCTGGATACTCCGGTCCACTCCCTGCAGCCTGGTGACTCCGTTCTCGTGTGAACCTGGAAGGACGAGCCTCTCCAAGAGAAGTGGAAGGGACCCCACATCGTCCTGCTTGTCACCCATACAGCGGCAAAGGTCGAAGGACACAAGAACTGGATTCATCACTCTCAACTAAAAGCAGTACCCGCTCCTGAACAGTGGACTGTCCAGCCTGCAGAGAAGACTGCTAACGACGATTTGGGACTTAAGCTGTTATTCAAAAGACAGTAAGGGTCACTGGGAATGCGTTGTGATCTCTCTGAACAGTCACAGCATACTCCCCGCGAGAACCCTGAGCATTGGTTTTATTTTCTCACAGAAGGCCGACCTGGCCTATGTATTTGGTCTTGTTATTTTTTTGACTTGTTTAGTGTCAACAATTCTTCTTATCTTCTGGGCATTTGGGTTGTTGTAATTGTATGTGCCCTTATTGGAGAAGAGTGTTGTACCTATGTCCCAGAGTTTTCACAGGACATTAACAAGCACATCTTGTCAGCTGAACGGGCCTTTAACCAGTGGAAGGCCCAGGAAAGAGAACCCACTATTTTGGATTCCCTTTGGGGTTGGATACCTGGTTTAGGGGAACTAGGGGATATAGGGGGAAACATTGTTCGCATCTTGCTCACAGGTGTGGTGATATGTTTTGTTCTTGTTCTTTTGCTCATTTGCTGTAAGGTGCTCATACGTAAGATTTGTACCTCCCATACCCCAGAAGTTCCCTTATACCCTCTCATTGATAATCCTGATTGCATGGAGCTTAATCGCATTCTGTCTTTAGAGTATGAGAAAACTCTGACAAAGGTTTGTTGAGTGTTCTCAAAGGAGGGATTGTTGGGGTCCACTAGGCATAGCTACCAGGTAACTCGGGAGAGTGGAAGGCCACAAGTGCCGATGAAGCTCTTTTGCTCTGGGTCTGTGAACCACAGTGACTCCATCTTGGGAACTCTCACCTACTTCTATGCTAACAGCTTACATGCTCTGAAGTAGGTTGAAGCAGAAATGTAATGTCAACTTTCTAGCAGATGGCTGCAGTTTCACTCACACTAGCAGAAATAATAGAGATAAGAAGCGGGGTAGTTAGTTTGCAGGCGTCTAACTCAAGGTCGCAAAGACTGAGAAAGTTTTCTCACAAGCTTCTGTAGAGCTTATTGTAACAGTTGTCTGGAAGGGAGGGGTAAGGGGGAACAGCCAGACAAAGAGATGTATGTAAACAGTTTGAAGTATAAAAGGTAAAAGTTGTTTGTATTTGTTGCACTGGATTTGAGACATGCTGGTCTCCTAGTGCCATTTCAGAGCTCTGAAATAAACTTGGCTTGCTTTCTCCCCTCGGTGTCTTTATTGGTGCCAAGCACACCGGGCGACGGACCATTGTTGTCCCCTCGAGCCCTTTAGGGCGGGCAACAATGATATAGAAATTAATGGGTTGAAGTTACATGTGCCCTGTGCCTTTAATGGATTGGCGCAATGGTGAGGAGGTTAAAGGGCACAGAGCTGGGAAGCTGGGTGTGGTCCCTCAAAAGTTGTTGTGCTCTGGTGAGCCGAAGCAGGTGTGGGGATTGTGCAAGGTGTGGTGTTTATGTGCATATATTAAATTTAATGAACTGCCATTTTTAAAACCACCCATGTCTCTGAATAGAAGAAAAACCTTTTGAAATTGGGTGTATCCTTCATAATCCACAAGATGAGTATGTCCAACAATGCATTATCATAGGGAGTATAGCTCAGTGGTAGAGCATTTGACTACAGATCAGGAGATTCCCTGGTTCAAATCCAGGTGCTCCCTGAGAGGGTTGTTTTTTTTTTTTTTTAATGGAAATATATTTTCATATCCATTTCCAGTATGTTCAGGAATTCCACTGAATGGGGATGCTCAAAATGAATTTGAACACTTAACATTTCCCTAGGCAAATGTATAAAAACTTAGCAAACCTGTCCATCAGCTGAAATCAGTTCCAGTCCTCCAAGGCTCTAGTTTATGTTTTCATTGATTAAACAAAGGTATAATATGAATGTACATTTCGCAGGTCCTTGGTCACCATGGGCTGGGCTGTGCAGAAGAACAAGAACCACATCAGCTGGGGCTAGGAGTCTGACAAGCAAAGGCACTTTGGTGCAGGCCGAGGTCACCAGCACCTTGGCTCCTTCCAGGGCTGGCTCCAGGCACCAGCGCACCAAGAAGGTGCTTGGAGCGGCCAATGGGAAGAGGCGGCACGTCCAGCTCTTCGGCGGCAATTTTGCGGTAGGTCCCTCGGTCCTTCTTGGAGGGAAGGACCTGCCGCTGAATTGCTCAAGAATGAAGCGGCACGGTGGGGCTGCTGCCAAAGTGCAGCCGATCGTGATCGTGGCTCCCCCCCACCCCGCCGCTTGGGGTGGCAAAAACCCTGGAGCCGGCCCTGGCTCCTTCACACTCAGCCAGCTGGGAGCAGCTGGGCCCCCAGGACAAGGCACAAGTACAAGCCAGTGGCTCTGAGCAGGAAAATAGCCACCAAGAAACTTTCAGGATCCCCAGAAAGGCCACCATGCCCAGGGCTAGGAATAGTCCTAAGAAAGTGGTGGCTGCAGCAGGGACAAAAAAAGCAGAGAAAAGCTCCCAAAAGGTCAAAGCTGCCAAGCCCCAGAAGGTGGTCAACAGCCCATCTAAAAGCAAGACAGGAGAGAGCAAGGCTAAAACCAATCCCAAAGCAGTGATTTCCCTACACCCCCTCGAATTTCCTCAACACCCTCCCCCCCAGTTTTGTGAACTAGTTACATGCCAATTTAGTGACTGTTTGGAAATTTGAATTGAAATTGAAACATTAATACACACTTTATATGCTTTTAAAGTGTATGATAAAATATGTGTATCTGAAAAAGTATCATAGATTTGAAAAGTATGAACATAGACTAGCTCCCTTCTACAGCTGTTGTTTTTTATGACAATGTCAGTGCATTCATTTCGGTGATGTTGGCCATCCTAATAATTTCAAATGATGTTTTGTAAGCAAAGTCTAAATGAGCTCTCCCTGACAGCTAGTGATGAGCTGGGGCTGGGGAGAAAGGCTTCAGGACCAGATTGTGTTTACATTCACACCTAATCTCCCTAGGTATCCAGCACACAGAGCTGTGTTGCCCAAGTGATAGATTTTGGCTGGGGTTGGGTTACAAATCACTTGAATTCCCGGGGGCGGGGGGGAGTGTAATGAAAAATGTTGTTGTTCTTAGTGTATGAGTAAAGGGCAGTAGAACTGTACTTAGTCTGTGCTGATTGAGGGCATCAAGAGAGAGGGTGGGGACCTGCCCCTCTCCACTGTTTAAAGACAGAGCTGATTAGGCTCCATAGATAGTCTTTTGTTCTGTTAAGTGACCACTGCAGCTGAAATCACTGATAATCAGGTCTAAGTGCTTAGACCTGCTGTGGGGACAGTGTTTCTGTGGAAGAGACAGCCCAGCCTGCACTAGCAGCGAGGTTCCCCCACTGAGAGCTCAGCTGAAATCACTGAGAGCTGGTGGAACCTCAAGAGACCAACTCGCAGAGGTCACAGTGGCAGCAGAAGGTGACTGCGCAGTGCCATTGGCAACAGAGTGGTGGAGTGAATGGTGGCACAGCAAACAGTGAGCAGCTGGAGGAACGAGCAAGGTGCCTTCTTGCCCCCCACCTGGGAGGTGAACTCATGTGAAAGCACCTCTGAACTCTGAGTCTCCACTGACCAAGGGCAGTGAGTGAGGTGCGGTGGAGGGAAAAGTGAGTGGCACGTTAAATAAACATTTGTTTGTTGGCCTATATTTTAAGTGACTTTGCTCCAGAATGCTAGATTTGTGACTGGGAATGGAATATTATATAAATATTTTTCCTAGTAGGCCAAGATTTTTAAAATGCATTGTTTGCCAAGGTTGTTATCTCACATCGTTGCTATCTTGAGAGGTCATTATGTTGGGGAGTTTCTGTACTAAACATTTTTATTATTATAATTAATTTTTACTTAAGAATGGTCATACTGGGTCAGACCAATGGTCCATATAGCCCAGTATCCTGTCTTCCGACAGTGGTCAAGGCCAGCTGCTTCAGAGGGAATGAACAGAACAGGTAATCATCAAGTGATCCATCCCCTGTTGCCCATTCCCAGCTTCTGGCAAACAGGCTAGGGACACTCAGAGCATGGTGTTGCATCCCTCGCTATCCTGGCAAATAGCCACTGATGGACCTATTCTCCAGGAATTTATCTAGTTCTTTTTTAAATCCTGGTATAGTTTTGGTCTTCACAGCATCCCCTGGCAAAGAGTTCTACGGGTTGACTTTATGTTGTGTGAAGAAGTACTTCCTTTTGTTATTTTTAAAACCTGCTGCCTATTAGTTTCATTGGGTGTCTGCTAGTTCTTGTGTTATGTGAAGGATTAAATAACATTTCCTTATTCACTTTCTTCACACCAGTCAAGATTATATAGACCTCTATCATATCCTCCCTTAGTCGTCTCTTTTCTAAGATGAAAAGTCCCAGTCATTTTAATCTCTCCTCCTGTTTCATACCCCTAATCATTTTAGTTGCCCATCTCTGTACCTTTTCCAATTCCAATATATCTTTTTTGGGATAGGGTGACCAGATCTGCACATATATTCAAGGTGTGCACGTACCATGGATTTATATAGAGTCGATATGATATTTTCTGTTTTATTATCAGCACAAATACAGCTACCTACTGAAGAAACAGTATCTCCAAAACCTAAAGGCTGTTCCCAATGTTTATCAGTCAAAGTGTTCCCATTTATTGAAGTTACAAAAGATGGCTATTGGTGCACCTCTTGCAAAAAAGCTTACGAAGAAGGAAAGCTTCACAATGCTATAATTGGTAGAAGTGGAGGAGGTTGGTTTGTCAAACCAATCAGAAGAGCCAATGCTGACAAACTATGTGAAAAGGCAGCGAAACACCAGGCCTCTGCAGTGCATCAACATGCAGAAAGCCTTATAAGCCTACTTTCAAAGCCAATTTTAGAAGGACTTAATGAGGCTGTTAAGAATGCTGGAGACACAACACAGTTCATGCGAACAAACATGGCTGTGGCATCCTACTTTCTATTTAAGCAAGAGATACCACACACTACAAACTGGAGGCCAATGTTAAGTGCATTGTCACTTGTTCATCCTGAAGTGGAACACTGGTTCTGAACAAGACCAGCAAATGCTCACTATCTTTCTGCAAGAAACTCAACTGACTGGCTAGGAGCATGCGGTGCAACAGTGAAAGACTCAACAGTTGAAAAAGTGAAGAACTCTTTCACCACATACAAAACATTTGCATACATGGCTGATGAATGCACCGATGCAAATGGGCATCAAGTATTAAGTCATTGTGTATGTTATCTTGATGTCAGGGGTAGGCCAGTAGATGCATTTCTAGATGTTCAAGTTATAGAAGACATATCGGCTGCATCTGTGACAACCCACATCTTAGAAGAGTTAAATGCTTGTCAATTGGACCCCAAACAGATGGCTGCTTGTGCATTTGATGGAGCTGCAAACTTCTCTTGAAGACATGGTGGAGTACAAGCTTTGCTCAGAGAAAAGTGTAACCCTAATCTCTTCTATACACACTGCAGAGGCCATCTATCTACTCCAACTAGCACTAGTACGAGCTGCAGAATCTTCAAAAGACATTAAAAAAGCTATAAATTTAATGTCTTCATTATATTCTTTTTTCAGCAAGAGTCCAAAAAGACTGAATATCTTGGAAAATATAGAAGATATACTGGGACTGAAGTTCAAATTTGTCCAACCTGGGAAAACCCGCTGGCTTTCTCATGAGCGATCCTTGGCTGTTGTCTTAAAATTACTCCAGCCGTTATTACTGGCTTTGGAAAGTATCTACCAAGATGGGATGGATCTAAGGGAACTGATGGGCAGGATCCCCTGGGAGAATAACATGAGGGGGAAAGGAGTCCAGGAGAGCTGGCTGTATTTTAAAGAATCCTTATTGAGGTTGCAGAAAAAAACCATCCCGATGTGTAGAAAGAATAGTAAATATGGCAGGCGACCAGCTTGGCTAAACAGTGAAATCCTTGCTGATCTTAAACACAAAAAAGAAGCTTACAAGAAGTGGAAGATTGGACAAATGACCAGGAAGGAGTATAAAAATATTGCTCAGGGATGCAGAAGTGAAATCAGGAAGGCCATCTTCAGGTATGTTAGCAACAAGAAGAAAGTCAAGGAAAGTGTGGGCCCCTTACTGAATGAGAGAGGCAACCTAGTGACCAAGGATGTGGAAAAAGCTAATGTACTCAATGCTTTTTTTGCCTCTGTCTTCACGAACAAGGTCAGCTCCCAGACTGCAGCACAGTATGGGGAGAAGGTGACCAGCCCTCTGTGGAAAAAGAAGTGGTTCAGGACTATTTAGAAAAACTGGATGAGCACAAGTCCATGCGCTGCATCCGAGGGTGCTAAAGGAGTTGGCGGATGTGATTGCAGAGCTTTTGGCCATTATCTTTGAAAACTCATGGCGATCGGGGGAGCTCCTGAATGACTGGAAAAAGGCTAATGTAGTGCCCATCTTTAAAAAAGGGAAAAAGGAGGATCCGGGGAACTACAGGCCAGTCAGCCTCACCTCAGTCCCTGGAAAAAATCATGGAGCAGGTCCTCAAGGAATCAATTCTGAAGCACTTAGAGGAGAGGAAAGTGATCAGGAACAGTCAGCATGGATTCACCAAGGGCAAGTCATGCCTGACTAACCTAATTGCCTTCTATGAGGAGATAACTGGGTGTGTGGATGATGGGAAAGCAGTGGATATGTTATTCCTTGACTTTAGCAAAGCTTTTGATACGGTCTCCCACAGTATTCTTGCCAGCAAGTTAAAGAAGTATGGGCTGGATGAATGGACTGTAAGGTGGATAGAAAGCTGGCTAGATCGTCGGGCTTAACGGGTAGTGATCAATGGCTCCATGTCTAGTTGGCAGCCTGTTTCAAGCAGAGTGCCCCAAAGGTCGGTCCTGGGGCCGGTTTTGTTCAATATCTTCATTAATGATCTGGAGGATGGCGTGGACTGCACTCTCAGCAAGTTTGCAGATGACACTAAACTGGGACGAGTGGTAGATACGCTGGAGGGTAGGGATAGGATACAAAGGGACCTAGACAAATTAGAGGATTGGGCCAAAAGAAACCTGATGAGGTTCAACAAGGACAAGTGCAGAGTCCTGCACTTAGGACGGAAGAATCCCATTCACTGTTACAGACTAGGGACCGAGTGGCTAGGTAGCAGTTCTGCAGAAAAGGACCTAGAGGTTACGGTGGACGAGAAGCTGGATATGAGTCAGTGTGCCCTTGTTGCCAAGAAGGCTAATGGCATTTTGGGCTGTATAAGTAGGGGCATTGCCAGCAGATCGAGGGACGTGATTGTTCCCCTCTATTTGACAGTGGTGAGGCCTCACCTGGAGTACTGTGTCCAGTTTTGGGCCCCACACTACAAGAAGGATGTGGGAAAAATTGGAAAGAGTCCAGCGGAGAGCAACAAAAATGATTAGGGGGCTGGGGCACATGACTTATGAGGAGAGGCTGAGGGAACTGGGATTGTTTAGTCTGCAGAAGAGAAGAATGAGCGGGGATTTGATTGCTGCTTTCAACTACCTGAAAGGGGGTTCCAAAGAGGATGGATCTAGACTGTCCTCAGTTGTACCAGATGACAGAACAAGGAGTAATGGTCTCAAGTTGCAGTGGGGGAGGTTTAGATTGGATATTAGGAAAAACTTTTTCACTAGGAGGGTGGTGAAGCACTGGAATGGGTTACCTAGGGAGGTGGTGGAATCTGTTTCCTTAGAAGTTTTTAAGGTCAGGCTTGACAAAGCCCTGGCTGGGATGATTTAGTTGGGATTAGGTCCTGCTTTGGGCAGGGAGTTGGACTAGATGACCTCCTGAGGTCCCTTCCAACCCTGATATTCTATGATTCTAAGTAGTGAGGCTGGTGTATTACTTTTGCTAGTACGTTCAGAGAAGATTATTGCCATTCTCTCTCTCGTAAGTCTACTGTTGAAACCACTTGGGTCATTAAACAATGCCATCCAGGCATCTGCTACAAACAGTAGCAGATCATTGTCCAGCAATAGAAGCTACATTTGGATCAATCAGAGAGCTATCCATTGAAAAAGTACTGGAAGAAGCAAAGACTTCAGTCCAGAAGTTGACTAATGAAGGCATTTATATTGAATCCTTAAGTGAAGAAGACAAGAAGTGTTTGTTAAGACAACTGAAAAAGTACACAGACTTGATTCTTAAAAATCTACAACAGCGACTTATAGATTCTACTCAACCTCTATGTAGCTTTTACAGATGCCTGTCCTATAAAACACCAACAGTTGAGTGGAATGAGGCACTACCAGCAATGGGGCTGCCATGTGATCAGGACAGAATAGAGAATTTGAACACAGAGTGGAATATCATACGACGAATGAATGAAGATTTGACTTCAACTTCTTTTTTACCATCACTAGTGGCTCGACCCGATCTTTGTGTTATGTTTCCTGGGATGAAAGATGTAGGAATTCATCTCTTGCTACTTCCAGTCACAACAGCTACAGTTGAGTGTTCTTTTTCATCATTGAATAGAATTTTGTGTTCTGAAAGAAGTCGCCTTCTGCCTGATCATGTGAATGAACTAATGAGCATATCAATTGAAGGAATGGAAGTACCGGACACACGAGAAGCCACTGAAGATGAACGCATTGCATTCAAGAAGTTCATTAACAGAGCTTCCTGCACCCCAAACCTGTCAGCCCCACCACAGAGTCCGCACCCCCTCCTGCATCCCAACCCCAATTTTGTGAGCATTCATGGCCTGCCACACAATTTCTATTTCCAGATGTGGCCCTCAAGCCAAAAAGTTCCCCCACCCCTGTCTGCTACAAAGTGCTGTAGTAATGTCACAGCACCGCTTTAAGTGTAGGCGCTTAAGAGTGAGACCAGATCTGGCTCCAGTTACACTGTGGATGCTCAGGCACTAAGACAACAGCAACACCACCACCCGAGTGCTTCTGTATCTGGCAGGAGCAGGATTCAAACCTGTGGGGAGAGACCCCCTAAGGGATTTGTAGTCCATTGCCTTAACCACTCAGCCACAACTACTCAATGGATAGCTGTCTCATGATGCTATGACCCTGTTCTCACTGAATTATCACTTAAATTGCTCAGAGCAGCTGCCCCAGCACACTCACAGCTGTGCATTAGTGTAAGTGTGTCCGTGGCCGAACAGCGAGAATTCCTGCCCATTTCCCTTCCGGCTGGAGCGTGATTACACTGTGTTTGTGTTAATCACATTGCTGTCGATTGTTGTTCATTCCCCACTTTGACAATTCAGACAGTCCCTTTCCTGTTCAAATCTCCAGCAAATCATTCCAAGAGCCGGGGTCAGGATTTCTCTGGAGCACTGTCAGGGCTGAAGGTGGCCACGCCCCATCTGTCTGACCATTGCCATTGCAGGAGAGAAGGTTTCAATGGAATTGAATGCCCTGGCTCAGACAAGGGACACAGGGAGGTTTTGCTGTTCATGGATCTGTGCAAAGGAAATTGTGTCTCTGTGTGAAACTGAGGTGGGAAATGAAACATCCACATGGCCCAATGCCCTCAGGCAGGGGTGGACAATCTTTTTGGCCTTAGGGCCAAATCTGTGAATAGAAACTGTATGGCGGGCCTTAAATACTCACAAAATTAGGGTTGGGGCGTGGGAGGGGGGTGAAGGCTCCAGCTGGGGGTGCTGGCTCTGGGGTGGGGCTGGGGATGAGTGGTTTGAGGTGCAGAAGGATGCTCCGGACTGGGATCAAGGGGTTTGGAGGGCAGGAGGGAGATCAGGGTGGGGCAGGGAGTTGGGGTGTGGGAAGGGGTGCAGGCTCTGGCTGGGGGTACGAGCTCTGGGGTAGGGATGAGGGATTTGGGGTGCAGAAGGATGCTCCAGGCTGGGATCGAGAGGTTTGGATGGCAGGATCAGGGGGGGTGGCTCAAGGGTGCAGGCTCTGAGCAGCGCTTATCTCAAGCGGTTCCCGGAAGCAGTGGCATGTCCCATCTCTGGCTCCTACGCTGCCCTGTCTGCCAATGGGAGCTGCAGAGGCAGCGCTTAGGGTGGGGGGAGCATGCAGAGCGGAATCCCCTGGCTACCCCTACACGTAGGAGCTGGAGGGATCCATCCCGCTGCTTCCGAGAGCCCCCGACCCTGCTCCTGGCGGGAGCACTGGAGTGAGGCAAACCCCAGGCCCCGCTCCCCAGCAGGAGCTCATAGGCCGGATTAAAATGGCTGGTGGGCTGGATCTGGCCCATGGGCCGTAGTTTGCCCACCCCTATCCTAAGGAAAGTGGGTGAAGGGCTCAGGCTGAGAAATGATTTAACAGGGGTTTGTATCAATGTATTGCCCTGATTAAAAGCTATGGCTAAAGGGCAGCCATTGTTGTTAGTACTTGTACCTGTGTAGGGACACCCCAGTGGGTCTCAAGTCCATTGTCTGAACCAGGGGTAGGCGATTATTTTTATCAACATCCAAAATTGTTGGTCACGGTCAGGGCTGTTCCTAGACATTTTGGTGCCCTATGCAACCCCCTCCCCCCGCAGAGGGGCACGAGCAGGCTTGGGGGTAGGGGGGAAAACTGCCCTCCAGCATAAGCCGGCAGACCAGAGCAGGTTGGGCTGGGTCGCTTCACTTCCTGCCGGCCGGTGATTGCAGGGCGGGCCGACCCCACACTCACAGAGTGACAGGAAGTGGAGTGACCTGGCCCCAGCCTGCTCTGCTCTGCTCCCCTGGCTCCCAGCCTTGGAACTTGGGGGACAGAGAGGGACCGCCCCCCAGCAGTCACTGGCAGCATGGCTGGGAGCCGGCGGCGCAGAGTGGGCTGGGTCTGAGTCGGTCCACTTCCCGCCACCCGGTGAGTGCGGGGAGCGTCCGACCCCCTGCTGCAGTCCCCTGGGATGCAGCTCAGGGGAAGGAGTGGAGTGGGGGTGGGGCTGGGGCGGAGCAGGGTTGGGGGCTTTGGGGGCAGCTTTCCTGGCTGGCTCAGCTGGCTGGGGGATTGGGCTGGCCACTGGAGCAGCACGCAGCTGCGTAGGGCACCCACATTTCCTGGTGCCCTACACAGCTGCGTCATTTGCGTATGGGTAAGAATGGCCCTGGTCACGGTATAGTCAAGTTGCAGTGGGGGAGGTCTAGATTGGGTATTAGGAAACACTATTTCACTAGGAGGGTGATGAAGCACTGGGTTCCCTAGGGAGATGGTGGTTTTTAAGGCCCAGCTTGACAAAGCCCTGGCTGGGATGATTTAGTTGGGATTGGTCCTGCTTTGAGCAGGGCCTTGGACTAGATACCTCCTGAGATCTCTTCCAACCCTGATCTTCTCTGAGTCTATGATTCTAAGGTCTAGACTCCAGAGAAAATAATACACTGATGATAATAAGAAGTATATAAAAAGATTTTGCAGTCACTATGGGCATAACTATGATTGTGTTGTGTTTCATTCCTTGTATCTGGCACCACTGCCTTTCCCTTTAGCCTTGTCGTTTACTAAGGTGTAGTAGGTTTGGGCCGAGGTTTGGCCCTCAGCGGGGCTGTGGGGTGTCCCAGCGCCTCGCTCTGGTCCAGCGGGAGTCCAGGGCAATGGGCACACAGTTAGGGGCTCAGGCCGATAAGCAGGGGCTGAGTCCAGAGGTCCAAAACCCAGGCCCTTAAGCAAGGGCTGAGGCAAAGCCTATGGCGGCCCAGGCCCTAAGTCAGGGCGGGGCAGTAATCAAATAGTCAATCAGCGGCCCAGGCCCTTAAGCAGGGGCTGGGTCAGTAGCAAATAGTCAATCAGAGGCCCAGGCCCTTAAGCAGGGGCTGGGTCAGTAGCAAATAGTCAATCAGAGGCCCAGGCCCTTAAGCAGAGGCTCGGTCGGGGTTTGTAGCAGCCCAGGCCCTAGGTCAGGGCGGGGCAGCAAGCAAATAGTTAGTCAGATACCCAGCCTCTCTAGGCCAGGGGAAAAGGGGGAGTCTGCCACCCAAGGAGTGGGTGGCAGGGGGGACGCAGGCCCTCCCACTCCACTGCGTCCCAGCCCGGGGCCCTAGCAGCAGCGGATACTCGCTGCTGTCAGTGGGGATCCTGGCCGCAACACACTGACATCAGCTCCGGCAGTGCAGCAGCCAGACTGTGGTCGGCTGTCCCCGGGCTACTTCCACACTCCCCCTCGGATGGTACCTGGGCCGTCTTGCTGTCGTCAGTGCTCTCCACCAGCACTGGCTCCTCCTCGGGGTAGCTGGCACGGGGCAGGCTCGGCTCCTCCTCGGGGTAGCTGGCACGGGGCAGGCTCGGCCAGTCCTCCTCGGGGTAGCTGGCACGGGGCAGGCTTGGCCAGTCCTCCTCGGGGTAGCTGGCACGGGGCAGGCTTGGCCAGTCCTCCTCGGGGTAGCTGGCAAGAGGTAGGCTCGGCCGGCCTGGTGACTCAGCAGGCCGGTCGCGGCCTGCGGCTGTTTCCCAAGCGGGAGCTCGGCCACGGACGTCTGCTCCCTCCGCCAGCCTGGGCTCCACTGAGCTCTGCAGGCGAGCTTTTATACTTCCGGGTCGGGGCCGTGACCTCGGAGGGGCCGGTGCCTGACCCGGTGGCTCTGGGAGGGTTCGGCTGAGATATATAACAGGGTGCTCCTCCCCATCCACCTCCTGAGAGAGGACCGCTCCTAGTCCTACATCCGAGGCGTCGGTCTGGAGGACGAATCCTCGGTCAAAGTCGGGGCTGTACAGGATGGGTTCGTGGCAGAGACAGTCTTTGAGAGCCCGGAAGGCACTGTCGCACTCCGGGGTCCATTCCACTCATCGGGGACTGGTTTTGACAAGGAGCTCTGTTAAGGCGACTGCAACGAAGGTAAAATCGGGGATGAACCTCCGGTAATAGCCCACAAGCAGGGCCGGCTTTAGGAAGTGCGGGGCCCGATTTGAATAGTTTTGACTGGGCCCCGGCAGGGATGACTTAAAAAAAAAACCACCACGTAAAAAAACACGTGGGGCTTGTACCCACCGGACGGCGCTCCTAGTCTTCGGCGGTGGGTCCTTCCCTCGCTCCGGGTCTTTGGCGCCTGAAGGATCTGCCACCGAAGTGCTACCGAAGACCTGGAGCGCCTCCGGGTGAGTAAAAATTAAAAAGGAGCCTCTAGCCAGGGAAGGGATTCTCGGCCACTCCTTTCCCCCTCCCCTCCCGGTGGCCCTGCCACTGGGCCCTCTTAGGCGCGGGGCCCGATTCGGGGGAATTGGTGGAATTGGCCTAAAGCCGGCCCTGCCCGCAAGTCCCAGAAATTGGCGTACATGGCGCTTCGTGTGGGTGGTGGGCACGCCGCTAGGGCTTGGACCTTTCCCACAAGCGGTTTCACTTGTCCGCCTCCAATCGTATAGCCCAGGTAGGTGGTCTCCTGCCACCCGATACGACATTTCTTTGGGTTGGCGGTTAACCCTGCGGCTCGTAAGGACCTCAGGACAGCTGCTACCCGCTCTAAGTGGTTCTCCCACCGGTCGCTATAGATGATGACATCGTCCAGGTACGCGGCCGCGTACTTGTGGTGAGGAAGAAGGAGGCGGTCCATGAGCTGCTGGAACGTTGCGGGGGCACCATGGAGACCAAAAGGCATCCGGGTGAATTGGTAGAGGCCCGTGGCGGTGGCGAAAGCAGTTTTCTCCTGTGACATGGGGTCGAGGGGAATCTGCCAGTACCCTTTGCTTAGGTCAAGGGTCGTAAGGAAGCGGGCCTTGCCTAAACGGTCCAGCAGCTCATCTACCCGAGGCATTGGGTAGGCGTCGAACTTCGAGATGGAATTCACCTGATGGAAATTGATGCAAAAGCGCTGGGTGCCGTCCGGTTTGGGAACCAGGACTACTGGGCTGCGCCACTCGCTTTGGGACGGTTCAATGACTCCCAGCTCTAGCATTGCTCGGACTTCCTCTTCAACGACCTGCCGCATACAATAGGGTAGGGGCCTAGTTGACTCTCGGATCACCACCCCCGGTTCCGTCTGAATAGTATGGTACACGAAGGTCGTGTAGCCCGGCTGGGTGATGAACGTCCCACGGAACGCCTGCAGGAGGCACCCGGTCTGTTTCCGTTGTTCGACAGTTAAGAACTCTCCGAGCTGACGCGTGGTGACGTCTTCAGTCGGTGTAACCCGGGGCCCTAACTCGGGCTCTGGGGGACAGGGATTGATTAAGAGGCCTTCCCGTTCCTGCCAGAGTTTCAGGAGGTTGACGTGGTACCACTGGACTTTTTTCCGGCGATCTGGCTGGTTGATCTCGTAGGTGACTGGCCCGATATTCCAGATCACCTCATATGGCCTCTGCCACCGAGCCAGTAGTTTGGATTCACTGGAGGGTAAGAGAAGTAGAACCCGGTCGCCAGGTTGGAACTCGCGGACTCGGGCGTCTCGGTTATATGTTTGGGCCTGAGCTTCCTGCGCGGCCTTCAGATTCTCTCGAGCGAGAGTTCCAGCTTGTGCTAGGCGTCCCTGCAACTGGAGGACATACTGGAGCAGGCCCTGAGTGGGTGGCGGGGCTTGTTCCCAGGTCTCTTTCATGAGGTCCAGCAGTCCCCTTGGACGACGGCCATACAACAGCTCGAAGGGAGAGAATTTGGTGGAGGCCTGGGGCACTTCGCAGACAGCCAAGAGTAACGGTGGGATCAACTGGTCCCATCGGCGCAGGTCCACAGGGGAGAACTTGCGCAACATGTCTTTCAGGGTGCGGTTGAACCGCTCGACCAGGCCGTTGGTTTGTGGGTGGTATACAGAGGTGCGCAGCTGCTTAATCCCAAGGAGTCTGCAGACCTGCCACAGTAACCGAGAGGTAAAATTGGTACCCTGGTCGGTGAGGATCTCCCGGGGCAAGCCCACGCGGGCAAAGACCTTGACGAGTTCGTCGGCAATGGCTCTGGCGGTGATGCTCCAGAGCGGGACGACTTCGGGGAAGTGGGTCGCATAGTCCACTATGACCAGGACATAAAGAAACCCGGCCCGGCTCCTCGGGAGGGGTCCCACCAAGTCCATGGCCACCCGCTCGAACGGGGTCTCCATAATGGGTATGGGGACTAGTGGGGCCGGAGCCGTCCTTGGGGGAGCAGCGAGCTGGCACTCGGGACAGGAGTTACAATAATTTCGCACCTCTTGGTGCACCCCAGGCCAGAAAAACCGGGACAGAATCCGGGCGAGGGTCTTTTCTTGACCCAGGTGCCTGGCTGCGGGGACGTCGTGGGTGAGCTTCATCACCGCTTGTCGGTGACAGCGAGGCACCATCAGTTGTTGCTGGATCTTGCCGGTACGGGCGTCTCGGTCCACCCGATAGAGGCGGTCGCGTTGTAGCTCGAACCGGGGCCATACCTTGGCCCGGGCGGGATCAATCAGAGCATCGTCTACGGCCGCCAACTGTTCATACGCCCGCCCCAGGGTGGGATCCTCCCTCTGGTCTCGGCAGAAGTCCGTACCGATCTGAGGATCATCGGTCGATGGTAGTGGGGGTCTTTAGGCACGCCCCCCTGGCTCCAATGTCCCGCTTCTTCAGCCTCCTCGGCGGGGTCCTCGCAGCAGTCCCCCTCCAAGGCTGGGGTGATATCGGGGCTCTCCTGAGCATGGGAGCCCAAGACGCACCGGAACTCTGGCCAGTCTCGGCCCAAGATCACGGGGTAGGCGAGTCGCGGGGCCAGGCCAACCACCATGGTTCGCGTGACTCCATCGACAGTCAGTGGGACTCGGGCACTGGCGTACGGTCAAACATCACCATGGATGCATTGCAATAGGATGTTTCCCAGCTCGGGGTCTTCAGGGAAGCCCAGGCTTTGGCGGACTAGGGTTTGTCCACAGCCAGAGTCAACCAGGGCCCGCGTCTGGCAGTCTCAGACAACGAAGGGCACGGTGACCTTGGCAGCCTGCGGTGGTCGGGCACGGTTCTCTCCAGCGCAAACGTGCCCAAAACTGCAGTCTATCTCAGTGCAGTCGCGTTGGAGATGCCTGCGCTTCCCACAGGAGAAACAGGGTCCGATTTTGGGTCGCCCAGGTTGGGCTGAGCCCCCCCCCCTCCCCGGTTCCTAGGGGGACTTCATGGGCCACGGCCAGTCCCGGTCTCGGGCCCCGTGGGGGCAGGCTGAGCAGGACCCTCAGGCTGTCTCTACTGGGGCTCTTGACTCCGCGGGGGATTCAGTGGTTCGACTCAGGGGCTCACCAGTCTCTCGGGGTTGGGGCAATTTGGCCCTGGAGGGTGGCCTCGCATACCCGGCCCGACCGGGGTTTCTGCTGCCTGGAAGTCCTCCATGAGGGCGACAGCAGCCGCTACAGTGGGAGGCTGGTGGCGGAGGACCCAAGCCCTCCCCCAGGACGGGAGGATGTGGACGAACTGTTCCAGCAGGATTTGCTCGGTGAGCTCCTCGGGGTTCCGTCTGTCAGGTTGTAGCCATCGCCAACAAAGGTCTCTCAGCTCCTGGGCTACCAGCCGAGGTCAGGTGCCCGGGGTGTAGGACAGGGCCCGGAACCGCTGCCGGAAGGTTTCGGGGCTCATGTCTAGGGCGTCTAAAATGGCCGCCTTTAGCCGGACATAGTCTCGTGCATCCTCCGTGGACAATCCCCAGTAGACCGTTTGTGCCGTCCCTGTCAGGTATGGTGCCAGGAGGGTAGCTCACTGGTCTGGCGCCCACCCGGCAACGTGTGCGACTCTTTCGAAAGTCACTAGGAAGGCCTCAGGGTCATCCTGTGGTCCCATCTTAGTCAGTCTTACAGGCAGGGTGACACGGGGAGCCCCGTCCGGGTCTCCTGGCTGGGGCCCCACGGGCTGGGGCAGAGCGGTTGCCAACTGTTTTAAACACTGTTGCTGGAACTCCCGGTTTTGCACCATCAGGTCCTGTATCAGCTGCTGCTGCTGGGCCCCAGCTGCTGGACGAGCTGTTGCTGCTGTTGCTGCTGAAGCTGGGCTGCCTGCTGTTGCTCCTGGCTCTCTGTCAGGAGCGTGAAAAGTTTAGTTAAATCCATGTCTTCTCTGGGGGACCGCTCCCCCCTGGACCCCTTCTCACAGGGGTCTAGGGCTCGTGCCCACGTTCTGGGCAAGAAGTCCCCACTTCTGGTACCACGTGTAGTAGGTTTGGGCCGAGGTTCGGCCTTCAGCGGGGTTGTGGGGTGTCCCAGCGCCTCGCTCTGGTCTGGCAGGAGTCCAGGGCAATGGGCACACAGTTAGGGGCTCAGGCCGATAAGCAGGGACTGAGTCCAGAGGTCCAAAACCCAGGCCCTTAAGCAAGGGCTGAGGCAAAGTCTGTAGCGGCCCAGGCCCTAAATCAGGGCAGGGCAGTAATCAAATAGTCAATCAGCGGCCCAGGCCCTTAAGCCGGGGCTGGGTCAGTAGCAAATAGTCAATCAGAGGCCCAGGCCCTTAAGCAGGGGCTGGGTCAGTAGCAAATAGTCAATCAGAGGCCCAGGCCCTTAAGCAGGGGCTGGGTCAGTAGCAAATAGTCAATCAGAGGCCCAGGCCCTTAAGCAGGGGCTGGGTCAGTAGCAAATAGTCAATCAGAGGCCCAGGCCCTTAAGCAGAGGCTTGGTCGGGGTTTGTAGCAGCCCAGGCCCTAGGTCAGGGCGGGGCAGCAAGCAAATAGTTAGTCAGATACCCAGCCTCTCTAGGCCAGGGGAAAAGGGGGAGTCTGCCACCCAAGGAGTGGGTGGCAGGGGGGACGCAGGCCCTCCCACTCCACTGCGTCCCAGCCCGGGGCCCTAGCAGCAGCGGAAACTCGCTGCTGTCAGTGGGGATCCTGGCCGCAACACACGGACATCAGCTCCGGCAGTGCAGCAGCCAGACTGTGGTCGGCTGTCCCCGGGCTACTTCCACACTCCCCCTCGGATGGTACCTGGGCCGTCTTGCTGTCGTCAGTGCTCTCCACCAGCATTGGCTCCTCCGGGTAGCTGGCCCGGGGCAGGCTCGGCTCCTCCTCGGGGTAGCTGGCACGGGGCAGGCTTGGCCAGTCCTCCTCGGGGTACCTGGCAAGAGGTAGGCTCGGCCGGCCTGGTGACTCAGCAGGCCGGTCGCGGCCTGCGGCTGTTTCCCAAGTGGGAGCTCGGCCATGGACGTCTGCTCCCTCCACCAGCCTGGGCTCCACTGAGCTCTGCAGGCGAGCTTTTATACTTCTGGGTTGGGGCCGTGACCTCGGAGGGGCCGGTGCCTGACCCGGTGGCTCTGGGAGGGTTCGGCCCTCAGCGGGGCTGTGGGGTGTCCAACCGCCTCGCTACACAAGGGTAAAACTAAACCTCTCTTCAGATACAAGGGAGTGTTTGTGTTCATTCCTGCCAGCTACACAGGGGTTTGATGTTGCTGCTTTCAATCCTCTGGCTCTGCTGGGATAAGGAACAATTCAGGCTGTCACTGAACTGAAGGAGGGAGATGATTTTCTGACTGGGAGGCACCCCTCTCTTAAAGGTGTTTGTCTGGCAGGCAGCCCTGGTTCCCAGGTCTCTCCTGAGGGAAGAAAGTTTCTATGTAAAATACCAACACTTTTAAGGGCGAAGAGGGAAAGGCGATGGCCACATGATGGGGCCAGCGTGAACCACAACATGTTATGTGGGATGACTCTGGCCTTGGCTACACTGGTGCTGTACAGCGCTGCAACTTGCTGCGCTCAGGGGTGTGAAAACGCCCCTCCCCCCAGCGCAGCGAGTACAGCGCTGTAAAGCACCAGTGTAATCAGAGCCTGCAGCGCTGCACGCTCACTCGCAGCGCTGCAAGCTATTCCCCTCGGAGAGGTGGAGTACATACAGTGCTGCGAGAAAGCTCTCGCAGCGCTGGTGGCGCGACTACACTACAGCGTTGGGAAGTCCCGAGTGTAGCCAAGGCCTCTGAACATTGACTGATCTCCACTCCCTTGTATTTGAAGAGATGTTTAGTTTTACCCTTGGAAAACTATAAGGCTGAAGCAATTTTATGGGACACTAGGATTAAAGGATTTTTTAATGCTATAATTAATTGTAAAAAAAATCAAACCCAGTTAGTTTAAACTTGAGCTGCCTGTTATTAAAGGCTGGTTTCCCCAGGTCAGTTCCAAAAGTTCTTCTAGAAACGCCCTGGGTTCCTCATGCCTTGGTGGGAACTAAAGGGAATCGTCCAGTGCTGCCCTTAGCTCCGGGCAGATTTTCCAGGGGAGGGGGTGGAATTGATTTGTCTGTTGAGAAGGGAGCCAGGCCAGTTCTGGCAGAACGACGAGAACTCCCCCCATCTTCCCAGCCCCACGCCTCTGTCCCCCAGGGGGCCCAGCATGTTTGACTCTAGAGCGTGCAGGGGGCAGCAGCTGAGGCCAGTGGACAGCCTGGGCTTGGCAGATGCTCAGAACAGAGCACCAGAGGCCTCTACTGGCTTCCTCCTCAGCACAATCAGTCCCCACCCCTGCGACAGCAGTCTGGAACTAAGGGCAGTGCCCAGTGGTGGTGGTGTCTCTTTTTGCTCTTACTGGGGTGAGCAGGGACCTGGGGGTGTTTCTTGCAGAGCAGTTGGAAGTGAATTGGGGAACCAGCTTTTAATAACAAGCAGCTCAAATTCAGACTAATTACTATTTTCTTTATAATATAAAAGAATTCATACGTAACTGGGCAGCAATTATTGGAACTCTCTTCTCCTAGTGTTCCCGGCCGTAGAAAGAAACAGCTTTTTGGCTTTTCATGATACAGGAGTCAGGTTCATTCATTGTTCAGAGGCGACACATGGGGCTGTCACGTGCCCTGCCCCTCCGGTATCAGGAGGTACAAGTCGTCTCTGCTGGGAGGGGCAGCTTGTCCCCTTATTGTCACATTATTGTCCTGACTCCCCAGCAGATGACCACTCTCCCTCCCCTGCCCCTGGAGGGAGGGGAAACCCTTTACCCATGTCTCCAGCTCCCTTCCTTCCTCAGCAGCAGATCTCTAGGTTGTGTTAAAAACACTGCATGGTAGTTCTGGCCAGCGGGTGGTTGGAGCTGGCCATGCTATAGGAACTCTAGGAAATGACACAAAAAATGTCCTGGCGCCTTTTCTGTGCGGGATTCTGTGGGCAGGAGGAAAAGGCCGCTGTCTCACCAAGAACCAGCCGCACTGGATGTGCTGTGAGCACAAACACTCCTCACTCAGCCTCTCTTCTGCAGTCATCCCTCTGCATTGGCTCCTTCCTCAGCCAGCCCCAGAGACACAGGCTGTTCGGTCCCCTGACAGCTCCCTGGTGCCGGTGACCCTTAGATGCAGGACACCCAGCAGGATCTGGGGGTGGCTCCTCTCTCAAAGGGCTGGCAGGCTCAGGCCAGGCCCCTGGAGTGGGGTTCACTGTCTACTTACCCAGGTGCCAGGGAATCCCACAGTCCCTTTGTGGTGTCAGGTGAGGGAGGGGTCTGGGCCCAGCTGAGCTGCCCAGGGAGAGGGGGCAGAAGGGGCTGGGGCCTACCTGCCTCTTCTTGGGTTTTGAAACTGACAGGAGATGTGTAGCCAGAGCGAGACTCTGGAGGGAGCAGAACTAGGGTTTGTTATTAGTAGAAATTCAGATCAATGGGAAGCAATTAATGACACAGCAAAGGGTTGTGCAGAGAAAAGGGGCCTGGGACGAGGAAGAAATCTGCTAACTTCTTCCTGGGAATTCATGCGATTTTCTTGTCCTTCTGCCTTTAAGAAAGACACCCAGGAGGGAGGTGGCAAAAACTCACCCCCAGGAGAATTACTTTGAATCTTTTTCCTTTGTTTCTTCCCACCTTTGCCAGTGCAGACAGGAAGGACATGCCCCAAAGCGAAACCCCCGAGCCAGCCCCCTGAACTCTGGCCAAATTGTGTTGGGATCCAAGCTTTCCAGCTTGGCTCTGTTTGAGAGAAAGACAGCTTCTCTCCCGAAAAGGGAAAAAGTTCCTGGGACACATTATTCTGCCCAATGATTCTGCTGCTAAAATTTTGGAATGAAGGAACAGCCCGTTAGGTCCTCAGGGTGTAAAGTTAAAATCTCAGCAATGGGCAGTAGGACATGGTGTGTGGATTATGGGGAAGGGAGCCCCCAAAACAGCCTGGAGGTCCCTGCTTCAGACACAGGCAGGTTTGTTGTGCGTTTAATGTCCCCTTCCAAGCTGCGTTTGGGGTTTGATAGGTTTAAAGGATGCCTGGCCAAAGGGAATTTTCATTGTTCTCTTTCGAAGAGTTTAAGCCTGGAATTGGCTTTGCTAGCTGGCTAATATCTAGCTGGCAGCCAGGGCCTATCCTCTTTATATTAATTAAATACTCCTGGGGGAATTCTGCGCCACTGCGCCATGCAGAATTTTGCAGAATTCCCTGTCTTCCCCACAGAATTTCTGATCACCATTAGGGGCTGCTGGACTCTGCAGAGCCCGGCTCGTAGGGCCTGGGAGACCCTGCCAGCTCTGGCAAAGAGTGGGGAAGGGCAGGGCTGCACCACACCACGTCCCCTGACAGGACGGTAAAGAAGTTGGGGAGAGTAAAGACTCTGGGGGTGCTGGTGTTTGGGCCGGGGGCTGCTCCATGGCCGGACTGTGTGGGGAGAGGGGTGCTGGTGTCTGGCCTGCAGCTGGACTCTGCAGGGAGCGGGTGCTGGTGTCTGGGCCGGGGGCTATCCCACAGCTGGGCTCTGGGGGCATGGGAGTGCAGATATCTGGGATCTGGGGGCCCCACACAACCCCCTCCAAAACCCCCCAACTGGAACTGGGTTGTTGTAGGGATTTCTTTAACTCTTCACTCCTGGGGGAATCATTTTTGCTGTTGTCTGTGTTGTTGACAGGTATTTTGAAATAAATTACCAAAATAACTGAAGCTGGAGTGATTATATTGTGTTATTTTGACAAATAAAATATGCAGAATTTTAAAATATTGTGCACAGAGTTTTTAATTTTTTGGCACAGAATTCCCCTAAGAGTAATTAAAGGGCTGAGTTAAGGTTACCCAGTGGAATATTGTCTGCCTTCAGAACCTCAGCTTCTACAAAACTCACATGTTTGAAAACTAGGAAATTCAAAAGTTAAGGTTGCCCACACAATCTTAACTCTGCCCTCTTTCAGTCATTCCCCAATGTTCCCTCAAAACACAAACATCTTCACTCTGCCAACACCACAGTGGCTGAAAGGCACAATCTCTTCACCTCCATGTACAACCCTTCAAACTAGACCCCCAACTTCAGCTGAGCCTGAGCAGACACAACCCCAAGCCAGGGCAAGCCAGACGGGAGTGGTGACTGGCCCTGACCATTACAGTGAAAGCAGAGAAATCCACAACCAATCCATCTGTACTTACAGATAAACCCCCATTCCATCAACCCCTCATGAGGCAGACACTGCCCCAGCCCACCTCTCCCCTCCCAACTCCCTACTCATGAAAGCCTGCGTAGGGGAGCTAATTTTCCCTTGTGATGCCCTGAGCCCCCTAGGATGCAGTAACAGAGGGTCCTGTGGCACCTTTAAGACTAACATGTATTGGAGCATAAGCTTTCGTGGGTGAATGCCCACTTCGTCAGATGCATGACACTAGGATGCAGTGGGAGCTGAGATGGGTTTCCACCCCCCTCTCCCCACAGCTGCTCTCATGTGAGAACCAAAGGGTTAATACAGAGGGAGCTGATAAAGGCTCCGACTTGGACTGGCTGATCTCCACCCAGATGCTCCACGGTTCTGACCCATGTAGCTTATTGAAAGACATGACTCGCTATCTCTTTGTTTATTTTAATGAAATGTATAAAACAAATAAAATGAAGAACACAGCTCACTAAATCTAAACTATTCTTAACACCACTCAACTAGCTCTGTATAAGTCACGTTCAATTTTATATAAAATTAAATTCCAGAGCAGGTTCCATCGGATGAATCAAAAATCAGGAGAGCAGATTCCCCCATCACTCTCTCCTCTGATCCATTCAAACCGGCTTCACTCCACATTATTATGGAGTCGTGTTATTGACAACAACAAAAATTAGCATTGTCGTAATTAGGAAAAACTGCCGAGTTTCTCATGTGCAAACGATCCCAGCTCAGCAGGGAAATGTCCAGAAGTGACTTTGTCAATAGACAGAAACTGGGATTTAAACTCGGAATGTTCGCACTGTGTTTGGGATCCACGGAAATTCCCCATCCAGGTCTGGGACACTTCCATCTCCAGCCCTAACGAGTCGGATTTAGGATCAATTTGCTATGAAGTGCAGAGACTTTGTGGGAGGTGGAGGGGTAGATCAGAGGTGGATAAACTCCACTGTGGCGCAGACAAACGCCAGCGCTGCTGGAGTGAGCGGGCCTAGTGATGGCGATGGGGAAGGAGGTAATCCCGCCGACTCACCCCCTTTCCTTCCGGTGTCGCAGAGATTGAAATGATACATTTGTCCCAGTCCTGCTCCTCCTCTTTGTTATATTGAAATAGATTTTAAATGAGGAAAATGGGGAAAAAAACAAACAACCCGCTGCCCAGCACAACCTGGACCAGCGTGAGAACAACTGGGGATGAGACAATCTGTCACCAAAGGGGGAACTTGGTGACTCTAACAATCGCTCTGCTAGTGCGGTGAGAGTATAAATGTGATGCTCAGGGCTTGTCTCGAGTATGAAAATTGTTGTTGATTAGGACAGGTCAAAGGGGAAGGTGCTAGCTAACCCCAACCCCTGTGCCTGGGCTATGTCAGCACAGCACATCTAGCAGGGTGTTTACATTAGGGTAGCTACCTCCAGCAGGCCGACTCCATGGAAAATCCTAGAGGAGGCAAAGCCCAGGTCGATTTTTGCTCAATTTAGCTACTTGAGGTCACTCCTATTTCCCACCCCTGGGCCGATGGACACTCCTGGCAGGAGAGAGACACTCCCATGATGACTCACATTAGAAAGGAGTTGGTAGAAAGGACCACAGGATTCACTCCAGAGAAGGGCAACCTGCTAAAGGAAAAGCAGGCAACTCACCTGGGGGAGCTGAGAGAACAGTGTGACGCAAATGGTGCAAACAGCCCTAAAAAGTCCCTGTGTGGGAATTAGCAAATGGCTTTAAAACAATCTTTTCTCAGCTCTACACAAAGTGTTTATGGTGTGTCTCTATCCTGTGACATCGCTGATGTCTATTAAGGTGTGAGCTCCGGATGAAACTTTTCCCACATTCACAGGCTACTCTCTTGGGTGGATCCTCTGATGACTGATGAGACTTGAGCTCTGAGTGAACTTTTTCCCACACTCACAGCATACATAGGGTCGCTCTCCTGTGTGCATTCTCTGATGATTAATAAGGTCTGATTTAAAAGTGAAGCTTTTCCTGCACTCAAAGCATCCATAGGGTCTCTCTCTTGTGTGGATCCTCCGATGTTTAATAAGGCCTGAGCTCTGAGTGAACTTTTTCCCACACTCACAGCACTCATAGGGACTCTGCTCTGTGTGGCCTCTCTGATGTGCGCTAAGGTTTGATTTCTGACTGAACTGTCTCCCGCACTCACAGCATTCATAGGGGCGCTCTCCTGTGTGGACCCTCTGATGTTTATTAACATCTGATTTGAAAGCGAAGCTTTTCCTGCACTCACAGCATTTATACGGTCTCTCTCCTGTGTGAATCCTCTGATGTCTGATAAGGGATGAGCTCCGAGTGAATCTTTTCCCGCACTCACAGCACTCATAGGGTCTCTAATCTGTGTGGCTTGTCTGATGTTTAGTAAGGTTTGATTTTTCACTGAACTGTTTCCCACACTCACAACATTCATAGGGTTTCTCTCCTGTGTGGCTTGTCTGATGTTTGATAAATTTTGATTTCTCAATGAATTGTTTCCCGCACTCAGAGCATTCGTAGGGGCGCTCTCCTGTGTGGATCTTCTCATGGTTAAATAGGGCTGAGCTCTGAGCGAACGTTTGCCCGCACTCACAGCATGTATAGGGGCGCTCTCCTGTGTGCATTCTCTGATGATTAATAAGGACTGAGCTCTGAGTGAACTTTTTCCCGCACTCACAGCATTCATACGGTCTCTCTCCTGTGTGGATCCTCTGATGTCTAGTAAGGGTAGAGCTCCGAGTGAAGCTTTTCCCGCACTCACAGCATTCATACGGTCTCTCTCCTGTGTGGATCCTCTGATGTCTAGTAAGGGTAGAGCTCCGAGTGAAGCTTTTCCCGCACTCACAGCACTCATAGGGTCTCTCCCTTGTGCGGCTTGTCTGATGTGTAATAAGGTTTGATTTCTCACTGAACTGTTTCCCGCACTCACAGCATTTGTAGAGCCGCTCTCCCGTGTGGATCCGCTGATGTCTAATGAGGGTGGAGATCAGAGTGAAGTGTTTCCCACACTCAGTGCATGTGTTTTTTCTCTCTTCTGTGGGTATTCTCTGCTGGGCTGTGATTTCCTTGGAGTTCTGGTGAGTCCCCTGACAATTAATGGATTTGCCCACTTTCTCCCTGGGCTGGTTTCCCTGCTCCCTCTCTGGCCTGTCCTGACTCTCACAGGCTTTTCCCTGCACACAACACCTGGACACATTCCCTTGGGATTCTTGCAATAATCCCCCGTGTGCTTCCACTTGTTCAGCATCTTCCTGCTGAGGATTCAGCTCCTCGTTCTCACTCACCGTCCCAGCACCTGCTAGGACAGAGAGAGAAACCTCAGAAACAGGGGCAGAAAACGGGGAAACAAAGCAAAATTAGAGCTGGAGAGACAGAAAAAAAAACGCTGGTAGCGAATTCTCCTAAACTCTTCTCCACAGCAGCGAGAAGAGGGGATGTGGAGGCAGAATTGTATCCGTCAGGTAGGGAGCTGCTGCCAGCTGTCAGTGAGGATGGGTAGGAAGTCGGGAGCGATAGCTGCCCATAGGGTATAAGGTCTCCTGGGGATACTCCTGAACTTCGAGAGCTCCCAAGGCCTTTTCAGGGACTCCCAGCTCCTTCCTTCAGGCACTGAGAGTTTTTGAATCGGTTTAATGATCCCTCACCTGCACAGGCAGCTCTTGGGATCTCTCCTTCCTCAGAGCCCTGGAGATCCAGGAGCCACGGCTCTGCCCCTCGTTCTAGCTGGGAGATCACATCAGGTTTGGGAACAGAAAACCCTGTTGAGGGGACAGAAAACAAGGGAGATCAGGGGAGTTCATGGGACATTTCTCACAAAGAAGAGTCTATTGGTTTAACCCCAGCCCATTTTAAAGCAGTTAAATCCCGGTGGCAGCTCCCCAGGTGCTCAAAGGTGCAGGACACTCTGTGTATGAGGGATTTAACTATCCCCATCTCTGCTGGGAACACACACAGCCAGACACTCCCGTGATATTGAGACAGAAAGGGTCAAGCAGCTCGCAGGCTAAATGACCCAAATTCAACCTTTAGAGATATACTAGAAAAGTATGTAAATAGTAATTAGGGCTATTCCTTATAAATAGTTAATGTAGCCATGTCCCATAGATGAGAGCTCTGAAATGCAAACCAGTATTGTGAGAGAATTAGAGGTAATACTAATTCTATGTGTTTACTTGTAACTTGTTAGATGTTAGCCAGGTAAACAGACGGTTCCTGTCTGTCACTATATCTACTGATTCAGAGATCAAAAGGAATATTAACATTTAGATGAAACTTGGGTGTAATAATGTCATCATCTATATTTCTCTTTGAAGTTTGTAGTAAATGGTCTATGAACTGCTCATGAATTTGAGATTGAGCCCTACCTCTGATACCTTTCAGACAATGTGTGCTGTGCATTTTTCTTGCATTCTGCAGAAGTTTCCTTTGGAAGTTTTGCCCTCTGATACCAACATGTTTGGGTTAAAAGTAATAGTTTAAAGTGCTCTGAAATCCACATGCAGACCCTTGCCCGGTCTGCACTTAAAAGTTTTGCCAGCTTAGTTGTGTCAGTTATGGGTGTGAAAAAAATCACCCTGCTAACCAATGTAAACCCTTGAATATTTTCCATCCATGTGCAGGTTGAATTTTGTTATGTGCAGCACCAATCTCGAGGTATGTGCGGATGTGCACCATCAGTGCAAACAAAAACTCTAGATATAATATATATTCTTAAACAGTTCATAGGTATGGAGGAAGAAGAAAAGATACGAAAACAAGGGATAATTAACAAGTTGCACTGCCTAAGATGTTTATTTAATATGAAATCAAATACAAAGAAAATTAACACTGTTCTCGGAGTACATGTATTTTATCATCCTTTCTAACAACGCAAGTTAGTAAACACACCAAAATGTGGCATACTGAAAACAGCTATAGAAATAAAACAAAGCCATGGCCATTAAGTAGGGCTACCATATTTTGTGCCTCCAAATGGAGCGCACTCCACGGGGCCCCGCCCCCAGCCCCGCCCACACCCCAACTCCGCCCCTTCCCCAAAGTCTCCGCCGCCTCCCCTGCTTCCCGCGAACATTTGATTCACGGGAAGCCTGAAGCAGGTAAGGGAGGTGTGGGGGGAGGAGGCGCGGCCCAGGCTGGCCCCCCCGGCGGCTCCAGCCTGGGTCGGCTCAGGCCCTGGGGTGCCGGCCCCGGGTCCCCGGCCGACCACCCCCGGCCCGCCCAGAACCCCCGGTCCCTGGCCCGCCCAGCACCGCCGGCCCCCGGCGGCCCAGCACCGGCGGCCCCCGGCGGCCCGGCGCACTGCCTGGCACCGCTGGCCCCCGGTGGCCCAGCACCCCCCCCGGCGGCCCAGCACCGCCGGCCCCCGGTGGCCCGGCGCACCGCCCGGCCGCCTGGCACCGCTGGTCCCCGGCGGCCCGGCGCACCCCCTGGCCGCCCGGCACCGGCGGCCCGGTGCACCCCCTGGCCGCCCAGCACCGCCGGCCCCGGGCCAGCCCCCGGCCCAGCGGCGCCGGATTTTCCCGGACATGTTCGGCTTTTTGGGATTTCCCCCTGGACGGGGATTTGAGTCCCAAAAAGCCGGACATGTCCGTGAAAATCCAGACGTATGGTAACCCTACATTAAGCAAAAGCATAAAAAATATGCACCAGAGGCCCAATTTAATAACCTACTCCTACCATAGACCACTAAATCTTCAGGGAAAGCTGCTCTCAAAAAATGAAGCATCTGCCAAAACACTAGCATGCTACGGACTTTTGCAGTTCACAAAACTATCCCCCTTGCATGCATATTATCTGCACACACAGCTCAGCTTTAGGATGCTAAACAACTCTATGAGTCAATTAGAAATAGTTAATACAATATTTTCTGATACTGGAAAGGAGAGTAAAGGGTATTCACTCAGGCTTATACAATTTCTCTGGGATGTCAACTCTTAATTTGATGAATACTTCCCACACATAGAACAGTAAAAATAAGTAATAAATCAACACAGATAGCAAAGAAAACCCCAAACAAACAAGTGACAACACTGAAAATACGAAGGGAAGTAAAACATCAGGTGGTTGGTTATGGGTATTTTAAATGAGTGTTTATGACTCACGCTGTGCAAGTGCAACAGAGCCCTGTAGAAACAGGCAAAGTTCTCCTGGTCTGAAACTCTCACATTGTGTGTGTGTGTCACCAACTCAAAGAGTAGAAGCCCTGGAGCACATTGAAAACAATCATGCAAATATCATGAGCTAGGCCTAGCCACATGCTTTTGCTTCATTCACTAAAGCCCCAATCCTGCAAACGCCTATGCATGGGAGCCCTCCACATGCATAACTGTTTGCAGGGTCAGTATCTAAGAGAGAGTAAATAACATGAAAGCAGCTTCTTAAAGCCACACCAATCTAAATAAAATCACAGATCTAGTTCTTTTAACCTTGGATTGCTGTAATTTACCCATAAGATCACTACAACAGAAAGATCAAAGTGTTTTTTCAGTTTGTTCACTGTGTGGACTTGACAGCAGTTTAGAGCCTGATCCTGCGCTTATTGAGACCTCACTGCAACCTAATCTGCAGTCTGCACTCTTTAAAAATACTCATATAACTTCCTCAGAACTCTAGGAAGAGGACAGTGGGTGGGTGAGATTCTGTGGCCTGTGCTGTGCAGGAGGTCAGACTAGACCAGAATAGGGCAAACTACGGCCCGCGGGCCACATCCAGCCTGCGGGACCGTCCTGCCCGGCCTCTGAACTCCTGGCCCCTCCCCTGTTGTTCCCCCCTCCCCTGCAGCCTCAGCTCGCTCCGCCGCCGGGGCAAGGCTCTGGGCGGTGGGGCTGGGAGCTTGTGGGGCAGCGCAGCTGCAGAGCCCGGCCTGAGCCGGTGCTCTGAGCTGTGTGGCGGCAACCGCAGTGTGGCCTGGCTCCAGCTGGGTGGTGTGGTTGTAGCGCCGCCAGCCACCTGTGCTCCAGGCAGCGCGGTAAGAGGGCTGGGAGCAGGGGGGGTTGGATAGAGGGCAGGGGAGTTCGGGGTGGTGGTCAGGGGGTGGGGGTGTGGATAGGGGTCGGGGCAGGGGAATAGAGGGCTGAATGGGGGCAGGGGTTCCGGGGAGCAGTCAGGAAGGGGGGGTTGGATGGGGCAGCAGGGGGCAGTCAGGGGCAGGGGTTCCAGAGGCATTCAGGGGACAGGGAGAAAGGGTGGTTGGATGGGGCAGGGGTTCCGGGGGAGCCATCAGGAATGAGAGGAGGGATTGGATGGGGTGGCAGGGGTCCAGGGGCAGTCAGGGGACAGGGAGTAGGGGTGTGTGGATGGGGCAGGGGTCCTGGGGCGGGGGCCATCAGAGAACAGGGGGAGTTGGATGGAGCAGAAATCCCGGGGGGGGGCAGATAGGAGATGGGGGCTGGGCCACGACCCCCTCCCCTAAGTGGCCCTCCATACAATTTCCGAAACCCGATGCGGCCCTCAGGCCAAAAAGTTTGCCCGCCCCTGGACTAGACGATCACAAAGGTCCCTTCTAACCTTAAAGTCTGTGATTAAAGTCTATGACAGATGAACACTTCTCTACAAAAGCAGCTAAATGCTTTACAATAAAGAAAACACTAATACAAGCGAAGTCAGATCCTGCATTAAAATCTGCTAATGCAGAATCCCTCAGCCCTCTTTACCTCTCTGCTCTGGATCTGTCTCCTGCTAATCAAACTAAATCTTAGCCCAGTCTTTCTAATACACCTCTACCTCGATTTATCGCGACCCGATATAACACGAATTCGGATATAACGTGGTAAAGCAGTGCCCCGAGGGGGCGGGGCTGCGCACCCCGGTGGATCAAAGCAAGTTCGATATAACGCGGTTTCACCTATAACGCCGTAAGATTTTTTGGCTCCCGAGGACAGCGTTACATCGAGGTAGAGGTGTACCTCCAGCAGACATCCACCAGCTGTCAACTGAAACTCAACATGGCCAAAAGAAAGCTCTTCATCTTTCCCTGCTGATACTAGGTGGAAACTATTTTGGTTTAGAACTGCAGAGGATTCACTGTTTTGTGTTGGCGCTATAATTCTAACAGTGGAAAATAGCGGGGGTGCCACATCATTCCTTCCCCATCAGATTATTCCTGGCCTATTTCAGATCTCGTAATTATATCAACAATCAGTTGGTAATTAATACCAGCTCCTCCCCCCGCCTCAGAGTTACCTCAACAACAAGAAAAGGCAACATGTGCTTGGACTGACCTTGCTCTGATGCATTAATCCAGGAGTTCTCAAACTGGGGGTTGGGACCCCTCACGGGGGCATGAGGTTATTACATGGGGGGTCACGAGCTGTCAACCTCCACCCCAAACCCCACTTTCCCTCCAGCATTTATAATGGTGTTAAAAGTGTTTTTAATTTATAAGGGGGGGGGGTCACACTCAAGAGACTTGCTACGTGAAAGGGGTCAGCAGTAAAAAAGTTTGAAAGCCACTGCATTAATCAAACAATGGTTGATCTTTTAAATCTGGGCGGCTAAAGTAGTGGGCATCTATGATTTCCAGACAGTCATGTTCCTGCTTTTCTGTCTCTGGTAGCAGGGTAGCTGGATTAAGGGAGGGACAGGTTTGCAAGGTAACTTCAGGATTCTCTAACAGTTTCGATTGGTACCGAGCAACCCGAGCCTGTGTGAGCCAGAGACCACCCTTAGTATCCAGCAGGGCTTGAACCATATGGGGAATATACACTTGCACAGTTCCTCCCAGTGTCAGTTTGTCAGCTTCCCCAAGCTCTAGGGCAGTGGCTGTGACCGCCCTCAAACATGCTGGCCAACCCTTTGAAACTTGATCCAGTTGCTTAGAGAAGTATGCCACGGGACGTTTCCAGGCACCTAGTAACTGAAATGCCCTGTCCGCTTCTGGGGACCAGTGAAAGGGGTCATGATCCACTCCCTTAACACAAAAAGAAGAACAGGAGTACTTGTGGCACTTCTTCGGACTTCTTGGGCTGTAGTCCACGAAAGCTTATGCTCTAATAAATTTGTTAGTCTCTAAGGTGCCACAAGTACTCCTGTTCTTCTTTTTGCGGATACAGACTAACACGGCTGCTACTCTGATCCCTTAACACATTCATACAGAGGTTTAGCCCACAGTCCAAACTCCTGGATCCACATTCTGCAAAAACCTGCCATGCCCAAAAAATGCTCTAAGACGTTTACGGTTACTAGGGATAGGAACTTGGCAGATAGCCTCTTAAATGACAGAAAGGAGGCTTTCTCACCGTCTGATGTGAAATCCCAGATACCGAACTTCAGGGAGTGCAATTTGAGCTTTGCTTCGAGCTACTCTGTATCCTCGAAGTCCAACCAAGTTCAGGAGACTCACAGTAGCTTTAAGACAAGGGATTAGACCCACAGCAGCAATTAGCAAATCATCTACATATTGCAGAAGGAGGGCTTTGTCCTCATTATCCCACTCCTCCAAATCTCTGGCCAAAGCCTGTCCAAACAGAGTGGGGGAATTTTAAATCCCTGGGCCAATACTGTCCAGCAAAGCTGCCTTTTAACCCTTCGTTTGTCTTCATTATGCCTTGCAGTATTTTGCAGATCTCACAGTTGCTTGGGCACATTCAGGCCCCCCTTTCTCTTGGCTGTCAGCCAAGTCTTGGCTGTGAACACTGTCCTTGGATAGGGCCAGGATGACTGAGCTGCTAGCTGTATTTTCCCGTTAACTCGTTCTGTTCTTTTTCCTTCTCTCTTTCTCGGCTTCTTCTAACTTACAAAGGAACCTTCCACTCTTCACTCATACACCTCTTCTCCAACCATTAACACATACACATTGCCATCATACATCTTTCCCGTAACATAACGTCTGTACAGAACTTTGAAGCAACAAACCAGGACGAGCACACCCACTTCTGAGGATTCCACTCTGTACAACCTCTGGTATCCAATAGCTTTTCTTTTTAAACCTTAAATGCCTTCTCTGTGTTCATCCTTAGCCTTGGCTATAACCTGATTCCGCTCTACTTCAGGCAACAAGGTTCTCATAAGTATATTGCAATCATCCCAGTCAGGCTTATGGCTAGCCAGACACCCTTCAAAGATTGAAATAAACCTGCTTGGCTTCGTTGAGAACTCCTCTGCCTCTGCCTTAAAAGCAGCCAGATGTACAGGGTTAAAAGGCACATGAGAATACACAGATACAATCTGGGCTGCACGATCCTGTGTTCCTGGACGGGCTACCACATTCTCAGTAATCAACGGATACAATCCCACCGAGGGGGTACTCTCTGGAGCCTGTGGGGGTGGAGGGGCTGAAGGGGACACCGATTTTGCCATTACAACAGTGGGAGGGTTCTGGGGTTTAGCAGCCGTTACTACCGAGCCTGTCAGAGTCAAATGGCACTTGTGCAAAATATCAGTCCTATTTCTTAACACCATAAACATATACGCATAGAGATGTTCACTCCATTTGACAAAACAAAAGCAACTGAAGGATCGTGTTGTAATTAAGTGATCCTTCTGGTGGCCACCTTTCTTGGCACTCTAGCTGGTACTGAGGCCAATCAACTGTACAGAACCTTTTCAATTTACTTTTAATCAACTGATCAGATCCAAACACTTTCCAGTTCCCCAGAATGCATTCTAAGGGTGTACACTGTACCCTGCCGGCTGTACTCTGTCCCTGCCCCATAGGTAGACACTGGGCGTCCCCAGGTCACAACAGATAAAGTCCCCTCTGGACTGTTCCTATCTCATCCAAGGGTCTGGTTCTGCACCGTCGCCCACAGCTGCTTCTCCACTGTCCGAGTGCGTTGCACCGTTGTGCCCTCCGGGGTCGAGCAAACCACGTCTCCACTGAGGCCCCCGATGAAGTCACCAGTGAGTGCTCTGGGCGTCGGTCGTCGTCGTAATCTGTCAGCCGCCAGGAGGGATCCGGGCAAGACTAAATTTCAGTCTCGAGCCCCACGTTGGGCGCCAAAACTGTTGCCAGCCCAAAAGGGCCCGAGGAGGCAAACAGCGAGTGCTTTGCACCAATGAAGACACCGAGGTGGAGAAACAAAGCAAATTTATTCGAGATCTCTGAATAGGCACTAGGAGACCAACATGTCTCAAATCAAGTGCAGCAAATACAAACAACTTTTCCCTTTTATATTCCAGGCAGTTTGTGTGCAAGCCTTTGTTCTGTTACTCCCCCTTACACCTCCTACCCCTCCCTCCCAGACAACAGTTACAGCAGGTACACAGTGTGCATGTTACAAACTTTCCCTTCGCCTGCTTATCTATGGCCTTGCAATTCCCCCGTCTTATCGCCACTGTGTTTGTGAGTGAGCAAAACAGCAGCTGTCTGCTAGAAAAGCTGACCAGTACATATTTTGCTTTTTAGGCTGTCAGCACTTTAGGCTGGTTAATGTTCACAAGATGGAGTCACTGTGGCTCACTTAGACCCAGAGCAAAGAGCTTCATCGGCACTTCTGGCCTTCCACTCTCCTGAGTTACCTGGTAGCTATGCCTAGTGACACCAACACTCCCCTACTGCTACTTGAGACCATTGCTCCTTGTTCTGTCATCTGCTACTACTGAGAACAGTCTAGATCCATCCTCTTTGGAACCCCCGTTCAGGCAGTTGAAAGCAGCTATCAAATCCCACCTCATTCTTCTCTTCTGGAGACTAAACAATCCCAGTTCCCTCAGCCTCTCCTCATAAATTATGTGCTCCAGCCCCCTAATTATTTTTGTTGCCCTCCATTGGACTCTTTCCAATTTTTCCACATCCTTCTTGTAGTGTGGGGTCCAAAACTGGACACAGTACTCCAGATGAGGCCTCACCAATGTCGAATAGAGGGGAATGATCACGTCCCTTGATCTGCTGGCAACACTCCTACTTATACAGCCCAAAATGCCGTTAGCCTTCTTGGCAACAAGGGCACACTGCTGACTCATATCCAGCTTCTCGTCCACTGTAACCCCTAGGTCCTTTTCTGCAGAACTGCTGCCTAGCCATTTGGTCCCCAGCCTGTAGCGGTGCATGGGAATCTTCCGTCCTAAGTGCAGGACTCTGCACTTGTGCTAAGGTTCAACAAGGACATTTCTTTTGGCCCAATCCTCTAATTTGCCTAGGTCCCTCTGTATCCTATCCCTACCCTCCAGCGTATCTACCACTCATCCCAGTTTAGTGTCATCTGCAAACTTGCTGAGAGTGCAGTCCACGCCATCCTCCAGATCATTAATGAAGATATTGAACAAAACCGGCCCCAGGACCGACCCTTGGGGCACTCCGCTTGATACCGGCTGCCAACTAGACATGGAGCCATTTATCACTACCCATTGAGCCCGATGATCTAGCCAGATTTCTAGCCACCTTATAGTCCACCTTATAGTATACGTCTTTAACTTGCTAGCAAGAATACTGTGGGAGACTGTATCAAAAGCTTTGCTAAAGTCAAGGAATAACACATCCACTGCTTTCCCATCATCCACACACCCAGTTATCTCCTCATAGAAGGCAATTAGGTTAGTCAGGCATGACTTGCCCTTGGTGAATCCATGCTGACTGTTCCTGATCACTTTCCTCTCCTCTAAGTGCTTCAAAATTGATTCCTTGAGGACCTGCTCCATGATTTTTCCAGGGACTGAGGTGAGGCTGACTGGCCTGTAGTTCCCTGGATCCTTCTTCTTTCCTTTTTTAAAGATGGGCACTACATTAGCCTTTTTCCAGTCATCCGGGACCTCCCCGGATCACCATGAGGTTTCAAAGATAATGGCCAATGGCTCTGCAATCACATCAGCCAACTCCTTTAGCACCCTCAGGTGCAGTGCATCCGGCCCCATGGACTTGTGCTCGTCCAGCTTTTCTAAATAGTCCTGAACCACTTCTTTCTCCACAGAGGGCTGGTCATCTCCTCCCCATGCTGTACTGCTCAGTGCAGTAGTCTGGGAGCTGACCTTGTTTGTGAAGACAGAGGCAAAAAAAGCATTGAGTACATTAGCTTTTTCCACATCCTCTGTCACTAGGTTGCCTTCCCCACACTTTCCCTGACCTTCTTCCTGTTGCTAACATACCTGTAGAAACCCTTCTTGTTACTCTTAACATTCCTTGCTAGCTGCAACTCCAAGTGTGATTTGGCCTTCCTGATTTCACTCTTGCATGCCTGAGCAATATTTGTATACTCCTCCCTGGTCATTTGTACAATCTTCCACTTCTTGTAAGCTTCTTTTTTGTGTTTAAGATCAGCAAGGATTTCACTGGTAAGCCAAGCTGGTCGCCTGCCATATTTACTATTCTTTCTACACATCGGGATGGTTTGTTCCTGCAACCTCAATAAGGATTCTTTAAAATACAGCCAGCTCTCCTGGACCCCTTTGCCCTTCATGTTATTCTCCCAGGGGATCCTGCCCATCTGTTCCCTGAGGGAGTCAAAGTCTGCTTTTCTGAAGTCCAGGATCCATATACTGCTGTTCTCCTTTCTTCCTTGTGTCAGGATCCTGAACTCAACCATTTCATGGTCACTGCCTCCCAGATTCCCATCCACTTTTGCTTCCCTTACTAATTCTTCTCTGTTTGTGAGCAGCAGGTCAAGAAGAGCTCTCTCCAGCACTTGCACCAGGAAATTGTCCCCTACACTTTCCAAAAACTTCCTGGATTGTCTGTGCACTGTTATATTGCTCTCCCAGCAGATATTGGGGTGATTGAAGTCCCCCATGAGAACCAGGGCCTGCGATCTAGTAACTTTCGTTAGTTGCCTGAAGAAAACCTTGTCCACCTCATCCCCCTGGTCTGGTGGTCTATAGCAGACTCCCACTATGACATCATCCTTGTTGCTCACACTTCTAAACTTAATCCAGAGACTCTCAGGTTTTTCTGCAGTTTCATTCTGGAACTCTGAGCAGTCATACTGCTCTCTTACATACAATGCAACTCCCCAACCTTTTCTGCCCTGCCTGTCCTTCCTGAACAGTTTATATCCATCCATGTCAGTACTCCAGTCCTGTGAGTTATCCCACCAAGTCTCTGTTATTCCAATCACATCATAGTTCCTTGACAGTGCCAGGACTTCCAGTTCTCCCTGCTTCTTTTCCAGGCTTCTTGCATTTGTGTAAAGTCACTTAAGATAACTCGCTGATTGCCCCGCTTTCTCAGTCTGAGGCAGGAGTCCTCCCCTCTTGTGCTCTCCTGCTCGTGCTTCTTCCCCGTATCCCATTTCCCCACTTACCTCAGGGCTTTGGTCTCCTTCCCCCAGTGAACCTAGTTTAAAGCCCTCCTCACTAAGTTAGCCAGCCTGCTTATGAAGATGCTCTTCCCTCTCTTTGTTAGGTGGAGCCTGTCTCTTCCTAGGAATCCTTCTTCTTGGAACACCATCCCATGGTTGAAGAATCCAAAGTCTTCTCTCTGACACCACCTGCATAGCCATTTGTTGACTTCCACAATTCAACGGTCTCTACCCGGGCCTTTTCCTTCCACAGGGAGGATGGACGAGAACACCCTTGCGCCTCAAACTCCTTTATCCTTCTTTCCAGAGCCACATAGTCTGCAGTGATCTGCTCAAGGTCATTCTTGGCAGTATCGTTGGTGCCCACGTGAAGAAGCAGGAAGGGGTAGCGATCCGAGGGCTTGATGAGTCTCAGCAGTCTCTCCGTCACATCATGAATCCTAGCTCCTGGCAAGCAGCACACTTCTCGGTTTTCCCGATTGGGATGACAGATAGATGACTCAGTCCCCCTGAGGAGGGAGTCCCCAACGACCATTACCCGCCTCCTTCTCTTGGGAGCGGTGGTCGTGGAACCCCCAGCCCTAGGACAGTGCATCTCTGTTGATGTGGATCTTTCTCTCCGGGATCCCCCCCCCCCTTCTCCTTCGTCGTTGAGCATCATCCGGAGAAGCTCAGGAGGTGGGATTTTGAGACGCACCAAGGTGACCTAGGAGCACAACCCCCCATTGCCCATTCATGGGACTGGTGCTTGGCCCTTTGCTGTGAGCAGGATTTGAACCTGTGCAGGCAAGCCTCATGGGATTAGGGGAATCAGAGTCAGGCTGGGGCAGAATGTGACCCCCCCACCCCCGGACAGGTTTGTGCTTTGGTGACCCTGTGATTCCATTCCCAGATCACAGAACCCCAAACCCCAAAAAGGAGAGATTTACAGATTAACGGGGTGAGGACTTGTGCTGAGCGAAGGCTGTTGTGATGACAGAAAAAGCTGTGGTGGGGTTTGAAGGACAAATCCCCAACCAGAGCCCTTGCTGGAGTTTGGGTGATCTCTGGTTCTTTCCTTGTTTTTAATGGCTTCTGGACAATGCTTTCCCCTGAAGAATAAATGTGCTTGCACCAAAGAGCAGGGTGGGTATAACTGTTGGCAGTGACACTGCTCTTAGTCACTGCAGAGACAGCAAAGGGCGGGCACTGGCCGTTTAGGACTTGCTGAGGGATATTACATTGCAAACAGGGTTGGTGTAGCCTGGAAATACGCTGTTCAGGAAAGGGAGAGAGACGTCTCCACCCAAGATGGCTGGGAAGCCTAAGGGTGGGTGTCACTGGGTGACCACGGAGGGGGAATCCAGGTGCAGTTGCCCTGAATGGCGACAATGAGGTTACAGCGGGACCCTGCAGCCAGCACAGCCAGCTCCAACCACCCGCTGGCCAGAACTGCCACGCAGTGTTTTTAACACAATATGGAAACCTCCTGCAGCTGAGGAAGGAAGGGAGCTGGAGACATGGGTAAAGGGTTTCCCCTCCCTCCAGGGGCAGGAGAGGGAGAGCGGTCGTCTGCTAGGGAGTCAGGACCCCCCCCCAATAATGTGACCGTGCGGGTCTGTGACGGAGTGTACACACCCCACACCGCGGGCAAAGGAATTCCCGCACCTCTGACCGTACTGGGCATGCTCCAAGTGCTGTGCTAGTATAAAAAGGGAGCAGCCTGGCTCAGTCTGGTCTGACCGCTGGAGGGGAAGGACCTTTGGGGGAAAAGCTCCAGCTGAGGTGTCGTCTAGCTGGAGATCCTGAGATCCAGACTGGAGCTCTGTTGCCATCAGGGTCCCAGGGAGTTACCTGGATGCCTCATGGACCGCAGCTTCAGGAAGCTCAGTGGAGGTGACGCTAGGCGGGTGAGCGAGTGGTATCTCCCACCGTGTGAGGTCAGCATGTTTTGGTGGGATTCCCCGCTACCCAATGGCAGACCACTCCATCACTGTTAGAGCCCTTGATCAGGGCCTGGTGGAGTCGGGTGGGCCCAGGCCCCCATACCTCGGCCACTGCCCCCACCCCCAGTGATGGCCCCCGAGTATTGGCTGCTAGGCTGCGCTGCCCTGTATCTGAAGGCTGCTACATGGACTCTGTCGCTAGGCCGCGCTGTCCTGAATGCAAGGGCCACAGCACTGACTCTGGCCTCTAGACTGCGCTGCCCTGTATCTGAGGGGTGCCATGCGACCCTGACCCCTGAATCTCATCGTGGTGAGACCCAGTAGAATTTGGTAGGCTGTAACTGCGGTAACAGCACGCTCCCTGCCCACCGCGACAGGTCGGGGTGCACATATACACTGCACCAGGGACAGTCTGCCCCTCCCAGCAGAGACAATTTGTACCTGCTGATACTGAAGGGGCACAATGTAAAAGGGGTGGGGAACATGAGCTCCCCATGTGTCACCTCTGGGAGGAACCTTCCAGCCCCATGGCAGGCAGGCCAGGGCAGTCCATCTTGCCAGCTCCTGGTGGGCTGGGGCCACAGGAGTGGGGATCACAGGGCTCTGGGCCAGCCCTGGCCCAGGGAGACTCTCAGCATCAGTGTCTCCCTGAAGCTCCTGTGCCCTCACGGGCACCTCAGCAGGGAGAGGGGCATGGGAAATGCCCCTAACTTGGGCTGAGCAGAAGGACCCTGCTCTGGGCACCGATGTGGAGTGGAGGGGGTGGGATGGAGCCACTTCTGCCACTGGCTGAGATACCCCCTTCCACCAACCCCTCATCAGGCAGACAGACACATTGCCCCGGCCCACCCCCACTACTCCTGAAAGCCTGCGCTGGGGAGCTCATTTTCCCTTGTGTGAGCCCCCTAGGATGTAGCAAGAGCTGAGAAGGGTGTGCCCCCCCCCCCAGCTGGACCCATATGAGAACCTAAGAGTTAATATTGAGGGAGTTAATAAGGCTCCGAGTAGGGCCAGCTGATCTCTACGGTTCTGGCCCATGTAGCTTATTGGAAGAAATGACTCAATAGCCCTTCTATACATTTCATTAAAATGAACAAACAAATAAAATGAATACCACATCTAACTAAACCTAAACTATTAGTAACACCACCCAGCTAGCTCTGGGGCACACAGTACAATGAGCTCGTTCAGGTCAGATCAGGAAATCACTCGGTTAACAATTATCTTGCTTTGGAATCAAATCATCAGAATTATACAGCAGAAAATCAGCCCTTATAAATCCTGAAACAGGAACCGAGGAAGCAGCTGTCCCTTTAGTTATTAATCCCAGTCAGAGAACTTCACCCAGGCCGTGTGATCCACACTCAGCCGCTTGAATATATTAACACTAACACCAATTTATTGTTCGTATTTAAGCCACAACTTCAGAGCTCCCGCCTTAGATCTCACCAGTGTATGGCTAACCTTCTCCCAGTGGCTTCCACAGATAAAAACCTTAATACGCAGATTTTTAATGGTATGTATCCGACAGCTCAGGTTCTTTGACCTCTTTCACAGAACGAGGAGCACATGTTCAATCACTTTGTAGGGCAGCATTTTAGGGTTATTTATACTATTATTATATATATTATTATAGAATTATTCGTTTTAGCTCCTTCGTTGTGTGGATGTGACAGGTTTCATGCACACGTGCACGCACTGAGCCCCACTGTACCACCGGAGTAGAATAGGAAGGCTGGGATGACTCCCAGTTGACAAAAACAAAGTCTGAAAAATAGAATAAGTACCAATCAGATATTGAAATTGACGTGTGATTCCAACGCTGCAGCTCTTTAGACTCCCATGGAGTAGGAGGTAGAGCTGCAGTCAAGGAGCCAGGCGATGGGGTCACCGGCTCAGTACTCCACATTCGCAAGGTCTCAGGTACAAGGAGACAGGTCAAGGCTGGCACAGCCTGGTACTGATGTTATAACTTCCTTCCTCAGAGGGGATCAGTCTGGGAGTCCTGGAATGTCCATCTTTCTTAGGTTCCTGGTGCAAAAGGGCTTCCACCTTTACCTTGGTCTTCGTGGTTGAGGATTCCAGCTCACCCCACATGGCAGTCACTTGCCTGAAGTCTACAGGCAAATGAGGAGTGAAGGACGCCTTGGTTACAGACACCGTAGCCTGATCCATTTCATGTGAGGCAGACTTCGGGCTATCGTCAGTTTGGAAGAGTCCCACTTCACCCAGCAGTTTTCTTAAACTATCGATTGCTGCGAACCACATGCACTGTGGAGGTTTGAAGCCCAAAGATCTCCAAAATAAAAGAAATCCAAGGACCATTGTGGGGAGGTTTCCATACCTGGCTTGAGGGTTAAAAGGCTGAACTGTGACCATGAGCTTCCTCAAAAAAGGAAAAGGGGTTTCAGCTCCCATAAAAATAACAGAAAAACTACCTATTAGCTCACGCATCCATTGCCATTCATTAAAAGAACCATGGGCTTCTCCTGACAGACACTGTATATCTTCGCTTTGCAGAGAAGAGGGGAACTCAGTGACCCATTCAGTCTAATGGGGTACAAGGTTACACAGCTTGTCTCCTTAAGTAATTTTACTTTAGAGCTTGTCAAAACAAATTCCATTTGAAATAACTGACGTCTGGGTCTGTGTTCTCCTGTACACTATTTCTCTCACACTTTTTCCCACCTCAGCATTGGAGTTATGGTGTACTTCAGAATCTATTTGTCAAAAAAAAAAAAAAAAAAAAAAAAAATCACCAGATTCTTTTTTTTTTTTGGGGGGGGGGCCTGTATTGTTAGAGACATACTTGCTGACAGATAATATGAAATAAATTACAAAAATAATTGAAGCTGGCATGATTACATTGTGTTATTTTGACAAATAAAATATGCCGAATTTTAAAATATTGTGTGCAGAATTTTTAATTTTTGGTGCAGAATTCCCCCAGGAGTAAAACACGCCTGCAGCAGAATCCTTGTAAGTCACCAAAGGAGCAGAATATATTAAAAATTAGATAGTGTGCAGCTACTGATTTCATTGTAGTGAATAGTTAGTTGCAGCATCTACCAAACGCAAGTTGACTAAAAATGCCACTTCTGGTTTCTCCATATCAACACAGACAGGGACAGCGTTTCCCAAATCATAGGCCACACGCACCCTGTTACTTCAGTTAGTTGCACAATTTGGGGTGTGCTGTTCACTATTTCAGAGCGGAGCCCTAAACCCACTACTGTTTCCTTGGTAGCACGCCCGATGGCCCAGAGTATCCTCTCCTGGTGAGTGAACTGCACTTGAGCTTCTTCCGTGTCATCATGCAGCAGCGTGGGAAAGACAAAAATAAAATAAGACAGTACTTGTTTAGCAAACAGTCATTTGTCCCAAAGTCCCTGATAAATCTGAGCTACATCCAGGAAAACAAAACTAATATTCAGTTGTGACCAAATAGCCTCCAGGAGAGAGGGAAAAACCCACAACACAGAGCGGTATAAGTCACTTTCTTGTTCATACAAAATGAAATTCCAGAGCAGGTTACATTTGATTACTCAGAAATCAAGAGAGCAGATTCCCCCGTTGCCTTCTCCTCTGATCCATTCAAACCTTCTTCACTCCACAGCACTTCATTATTATGGAGTCGTGTTATTTAGAAAAAAACCAGGGCTGGCTCTAGGTTTTTTGCCGCCCCAAGCAAAAAAATTTTTGGCTGCCCTCCACCCCAGGGCTCCCCCACCCTGCACCCCCTTGCTGCCCCAGCCCTGGGCTCTCCCCCCACCAACACCAGTGCCCTCCCCCCACCCTCCTGCTGTCCCAGCCCTGGGTCACTGGTAACTCGCTCCCAGGGCGGGTCATTCAGCAGGAATTTTGGATGTGCACAGAACACAGACAGGATTGGTTCCCATATGGTTACAGAACTGCAGTAAAGTGAAACAATTTTCAGCTTGTGTGATTGGAGGATATCTGGATGCATATTATAAGACAGTCCTACATAAATGAGGAAAATTAGAGGTGCCTTTATTATTCTTTTGTTCCACTCTTTGTTTCTATGGGGAATTTGCCAATGCAATATCACTGTCTTCCTTTTAAACAAATAAAACTAAAAAGGGTAATGGCTGTTGAAAATAGCAATTCCAGTCCTAAAAATCACTGGGAAACATTTCTTGCTCAATTTTATCCTACTTTTTCTACAGCAAGTTACAGTGGATCAGTATATTTGATTTGGGAGAAATGAAGTAACAGCTGCCCAAATTGAGCTTGAGCACTCCTGAATTTTGAGGGCTAGATTCCCTTTCTGAATATTAGCTAAATCTGGAAAGAAAAAGTCAATTGCTGCTTCCATGGCTCGGAAGTGGAAATCCTCCTATGTGCCTGGTACTGTATCTAAAGCTGCCCAAGTCCTCTAGCAGAGCCTCCCCTCCCTTACTTTTCATTTTAAATTCTAGTGGGATCCACATACCTCCCTTGCTAGGCTTCATATAGAGAGGTGCACTGTCCATTTAGTCCAGCCAATTCCTTCTTTGCAGGCTGCAAGGTGAGGTCACACCAGTATCCTTAAGCCAGTCTGGGGAAGTCTTCTGAAGGGGATATCTGGGGCAAAGCCTTCTACTCCTTGGGCTGGGCACACTTGTCCCCCACTCACAGTGCCACCCCGTTCTAGCAGCCAGCTCTCCATTCACAGCAAGCTGCAGCATGGCTCAGCTACCTCAACTCCCTCCCGCTTCCTTTCCTGTTGATAGCTGCCAAGGGAATGCTGGGAAATGTAGTTCTTTCCCTGCTCCAGGGCTGGCTCTATAGGCAGGGAGCTAGGCAAGGAACTACAGCTCCCAGGGTCCTGTGGGTTCTCCGCTTCTGCAGTGTTGCGAGAAGGGAGGAAGTGAGTTTAAAAAAAAAAAAAAAAAAAGGATGGCTGGAATGCCGCTCCCTGCAAATGTGCCGCCCCAAGCACCTGCTTGTTTTGCTGGTACATAGAGCTGGCCCTGAAAAAAACAACATTGTAATAGGGAAAAACTGCCAACCTTCTCATCTGCAAACGAGCCCAGCTCAGCAGGGAAAAGCCCAGAAGTGGTTCTGTCAATAGACAGGAACTGGGATTTAAACTGGGAATGATCACAGTTGGGATTCATTGGAATTCCCCATCCAGGTCTGGGACACCTTCATCTCCAGCCCTAACGAGTTGGATTTAGGATCAAATTGCTATTATGATGTTTGGGAGGTGGAAGGGTAGAATACAGGTGGATAAACTCCACTGTGGCTCAGACAGACACCAGTGCTGCTGGAGTGAGCGGGCCTAGTGACGGTGATGGGGAAGGAGGGAATCCCGCCGACTCACCCCATTTCCTTCTGGTGTAGCAGAGGCTGAAATGATACATTTGTCCCACTCCTGCTCCTCCTCTTGGTTATATTGAAATAGATTTTCAATAAGGAAAGTGGTAAAAAGAAAACAACCTGCTGCCCAGCACAACGTGGACTAGCGTGAGAACAACAGGGGATGAGACAATCTGTTGCCAAAAGGGGGAACTTGGTGACTAACAATCGCCCTGATAGTGCAGTGACAGTACAAATGAGATGCTCAGGGCTCGTCCAGACCAGGAAAATTGTTGTTGATTAGGACAGGTCAAAGGGAAGGTGATAGGTAATCCCAACCCCTGTGCCTGGGCTATGTCAGCACTGCACATATAGTGGTGCACTTACATTAGGCTGGAAAATCCTGGAGGAGACAAAGCCCAGATCAATTTTAGCTCAGTTTAGCTACTTGCGTTCACCCCTATTTCCCCCACCTCGGGCTGATGGAAACTCCTGGCAGGAGGGACACACACTCCCAAGACTCACTGGAGAAGGGAGTTGGTAGAAAGGACCATGGGATTCACCCCAGAGAAGGCGACCTGCAAAAAGGCAAAAGTGGGCAACTCACATGAGGGAGCTGAGAGAACAGGGTGACACAAACGGTGCAAACAAACCAAAAGGTCACTGTGTGGGAATTAGCAAATGTGTTTTAAAAATGATCTTTTCTCTGCCCTACACAAAGTTTTGATGCTGTCTCTCTCTCCAGTGGAGACTCTGATGTCTATTCAGGTGTGAGCTGCGGATGAAACTTTTCCCGCACACTGAGCATCGATAGGGTCTCTCTCCCGTGTGAATTCTCTGATGTATTATAAGGGCTGAGCTCACACTGAAGCCTTTCCCGCACTCACAGCACTGATAAGGTGTCTCTCCTGTGTGGCTTGTCTGATGTGCACTAAGGTTTGATTTCTGACTGAACTGTTTCCCGCACTCAGAGCACTCATAGGGGCGCTCTCCCGTGTGGACCCTCTGATGTCTATTAAGGTCTGACTTAACAGTGAATTTTTTCCCGCATTCACGGCATTCATAGGGTCTCTCTCCTGTGTGGATCCTCTGATGCGTAATAAGGGCTGAGCTCTGCGTGAAAGTTTTCCCGCACTCAGAGCATTTATAGGGGATCTTTCCCGTGTGGATTCTCTGATGTCCAATAAGATCTGACTTGACAGTGAAGCTTTTCCCGCACTCACAACATTTATACGGTCGCTCCCCTGTGTGGATCCTCTGATGTCTAATAAGGGCCGAGCTCTGAGTGAAGCTTTTCCCGCACTCGCAGCATTCATGGGGCCTCTCTCCTGTGTGGATCCTCTGATGATTAATTAGGTCTGAGTTGACAGTGAAGCTTTTCCCGCACTTGCAGCACTCATAGGGCCTCTCTCCTGTGTGGATCCTCTGATGTATAATAAGCCCTGAGCTCCGAGTGAACTGTTTCCCGCACTCACAACATGTATAGGGTCGCTCTCCCGTGTGGGTCCTCTGGTGATTAATAAGGGCAGAGCTGTCAGTGAAGGTTTTCCCGCACTCACTGCACTCATAGGGTCGCTCTCCCGTGTGGATCCTCTGGTGTCTAATCAGAGCGGAGCTCAGAGTGAAGTGTTTCCCGCACTTGCCGCACTCATGGGGTCTCTCCCCTGAGTGGATCCTGTGATGCCGAACAAGGTGGGAGCTCTGGCTGAAGGTTTTCCCGCACATCCCGCATCCATAGGGCCTCTCTCCAGTGTGGATTCGCTCATGTTTTATAAGGTCTGAGTGGCTACTGAAGTCTTTCCCACACTCGGTGCATGTGTTTTTTCTCTCTCCTGTGGGCGTTCTCTGCTGGGCTGTGATTTCCTTGAGGTCTGTGTGAGTCTCCTGACAATTAATGGATTTACCAAGTTTCTCACCTGGCTGGTTTCCCTGCTGCCTCTCTGGCCTGTGCTGGCAATCAGAGGCTTTTCCCTGCACATGACGCCTGGACACATTCCCTTGGGATCCTTGCGATAATCCCCCATGTGCTTCCACTTGTTCAGCATCTTCCTGCTGAGGATTCTGCTCCTCTTTCTCACTCACCATCCCAGCACCTGCTGAGACACAGGGAGAAATGTCAGAAACAGGGTGTGTGAAAGTAGAATGAATTATATTGTAAAAATATAATGGATTAAAGAAATACCATATGTTCCTTTAAGCAGGAATAAGGAATATTGAAATATAGTTGTCAGGAAGAGAAACATTAAGGTATGAAACAATGGGTCCACTTAAGCTAATGATGGGACATTAACAGGAGATCGGTAATAGTTAGTAAGGAAATAAGATATGTATATCTAGCCCCAGGTAAACTTATCAGTTCTGCTTCCTTTTGTTATCTTGTTAAGTTCCCTTTTATCTGTATAAATAAGATAATTTGAGTCTTGCATGGTGCTCACATTATCTGGGTGTATTAGCAGAGTGCTTTGCTAATAAACAGAGTGGTCTAATAAATTGTGAGTCCTGAATCTGACTTTGACAGGTGGAAAAGGGGAAAACAAACCAAAATTAGAGCTGGAGAGACAGAAAAAACCTAATAGCTGAATTCTGCAAAACTCCTCTCCTTAGGGGACAGAGGAGGGGAACAATTCTGCCTCCACATCCCATCAGGTAGGGAGCTGCTGCCAGGTGTCAGTGAGGATGGGTAGGAAGCCGGGAGCGATAGCTGCCCATAGGGTACAAGCCCTCCTGGGGATACTCCTGAACTCCGAGAGCTCCCAAGGCCTTTTTAAGGAGTCCCAGCTCCTTCCTTCAGGCACGGAGCGTTTTTGAATTGGTTTAATGATCCCTCACCTGCACAGGCAGCTCTCAGGATCTCTCCTTCCTCAGAGCCCTGGAGATCCAGGAGCCACGGCTCTGCCCCTCGTTCTAGCTGGGAGATCACATCAGGTTTGGGAACAGGAAACCCTGCTGAGGGGATAGAAAACAAGGGAGATCAGGGGAGTTCATGGGACATTTCTTACAAAGAAGTCTATTGGTTTAACCTCAGCCCATTTTAAAGCCGTCAAATCCCAGGGGCAGCTCCTCAGGTGCTCAAAGGTGCAGAACACTCTGTGTATGAGGGATTTAACTATCCCCATCTCTGCTGAGAACACACACAGACAGACACTGCTCGTAGGAATCACAGAAGATTAGGGTTGGAAGAGACCTCAGGAGGTATCTAGTCCAACCCCCTACTCAAAGAGGACCAACCCCAACTAAATCATCCCAGCCACGGCTTTGTCAAGCCAGGCCTTAAAAACCTCTAAGGAAGGAGATTCCACCACCTCCCTAGGGAACCCATGCCAGTGCTTCACCACCCTCCTAGTGAAATAGTGTTTCCGAATATCCAACTGTAGTGAGGCCGTATTGGCAAACCGGGAAGTGGGCGGGCTTAGCCGCCCACTACTAAAGGCCCCTCCCCCAGCCTAGCGGGAGGGACCACTGGACCCAGTACCAAATGATTACGTGGGACAACTAATAAAAAAACAAGGAACAAGGTGACGGTCAAAGGTTCAAAATCAGGGAACCAGATGGGGACACCGAGCAGAGAACCCCGGACAGCGCCCACTGCTCCTCGAAGGTGGCAAGGGAGCCAGCGGACGCTGCCCAGTGGAACTCCGCACGGAGACGTGAAACCAAAGAGGTATGAAAGTAGGCCCCACAGTCGCAAAGCACCCCCTCGTCCAACATCTTCTCCCTGGTATTATAGATGGTGAGTTTGGCCAGGGCCAGGAAGAGGTTGACGAGGAGGTCTCGCGACTTAGTGGGGCCACGGATAGGGTGTGCATAAATAAACAAGTGCGGGGAAAAGTGTAACCAGAACCTCAACAAGAGGTTCTGGAGAAGCCGGAAAAGGGGCTGCAGCCTGGCGCACTCAAGGTAAGCGTGCGTCAGGGTCTCCCTAATGCCACAAAATGGGCAGGCCTCAGGAATAGGGGTGAACCGCGCCAAGTACACGCCCGTGCTCACGGCCCCATGAAGGAGCCGCCAACCAATGTCCCCGGCGGGCCTTGGAACTAAGGTGGAATAAAGGCTGGCCCACCGGGGCTCCTCACCCTCCACAGGTAACAGATAGTCCCTCCACTTGGTGTCGGGGCGGGACACGAGGGTGAGGTGATGCAACGTCTGAAGCACGAGCGTGTACAGATAGTCCCTAGGCGCGGTTCGAAACTGGACCGGCTGCAAAGCGCGCAGCCGGCTCGGGTTATGGGAGCGGGGGAGCCGGGGGGGCTCATGAAACAGGGGCCCGAGAAAAAGGTCCGGAGGGCCCGGGGTGAGGGGTGGGCGGGGAGCACCCTCCCGCAGGGCCCGCCACAGGAAGCCGAGAGCAGGAGGTGACAATGCAGCGCCCACCTCCTGGAGTACACGCAGAGGGGTCGCAAGGGTGGAGAGCCCCATGCGCCGACCAAGCGCGCGGGGATCCACCCAGTCCCCTCTGGTGTAGTCCAGGAGGTCTCCGACCCTGGTGGTTTCCGCCAGGACCAACCTCCGGCTCACCGAGGGCGACTCCGCCACCTGCACACGGAGATCGGGATTGTGCAGCAGGGACTCCGCGAGGAGATCCGCGCCCTCGGTGGCCACAATGGACCTGGTCGCTGAGAAAAGCTTCCAGGTCCGGAGAAGGTCCTGGTAGAAGACTGGCAGCTCCGAGAGGTCTCGCGGAAGACCTCTCGGATGAAGAAAAAGGAGCTGCCGGTCGTATCGGAGCCCTCGGAGGCGGCGGAGGAAGGCGTGCGCTAACGTGCTCCATGCCGGACTACCTTCACCATAAAGGAGCCTCTGCAGGGCCTGGAGGCGGAAGACATGGACCTGGCTACGAAGGCAGACCAGGCCCTGTCCCCCCTCCTCCAGGGGAAGACTCAGAACCCCCACAGAGACCCAGTGCAGTCCAGGCCAGAAGAACTCCAGGGCTATCCTCTGGAGCCTGGCCAGGAGTCCCGGGGTCGGGCTCAGGGTGTTGAGCCGGTGCCAGAGCATGGACAGGACGAGCTGGTTCAGCACCAGCGCCCTCCCCCGCAGGGAGAGACACCGGAGCAGTCCCGTCCATCTCCGCAACCGCTCACGCACCCTGGCCTCCAAATCCAGCCAGTTCTCCGGCGGAGAGGGATGCGTGGCGGAAAGATAAACGCCCAGATAGAGCAGCGGGCCCGCGCTCCACCGAATGGCTTGAAGCGCGGGTGGGAGGGAGCCCGCCTGCCAACCGTCCCCGACCACCAGGCCAGAGCTCTTGGCCCAGTTGACCCGGGCGGAGGAGGCGGTCGAATAAACGGCCTGGCAGGCCTCCACCCGCACCAGATCCTCAGGGTCCTGGACCAAGAGGAGCACGTCGTCGGCGTACGCCGACAGGACCAGCCGCAGCTCCAGCTCCCGGAGCACCAACCCCGCTAACCTCCGGCGGAGGAGGCAGAGGAAGGGCTCGATCGCCAGAGCGTACAGCTGGCCCGAGAGGGGGCACCCCTGCCGTACTCCCCGCCCAAAGCTGACCGGCTCGGTCAGGGTCCAGTTGAGCCTGACCAGACACTCCGCCTCAGCGTACAGCACCTGGAGAAAGCCCACAAACTGGGGCCCGAAGCCGAATGCCCGCAGAGTGCCCAGGAGGTACCCATGGTCCATCCTGTCGAACGCCTTCTCCTGGTCCAGAGACAGGAGGGCGAACGACAGACCATCCCTACGTCCCAGCTCTAATAGGTCCCGGACCAAGTACAGGTTGTTAAAGATGCTCCGGCCCGGGACGGCGCAGGTCTGGTCGGGGTGGACCACGTCCGCCAGCACGGACCCCAGCCGCAGCGAGATGGCCTTCGCTACGACCTTATAGTCCGTGCTGAGGAGCGAGATGGGACGCCAGTTTCGTAAATCGCGGAGGTCCCCCTTCTTCGGCAACAGGGCGAGCACTGCTCGCCTGCACGAGAGAGGGAGGACCCCGCTCTGCAAGGACTTGGCCCAGACGGTGACGAGGTCTGGGCCGAGGACGTCCCAGAACATGCGGTAAAACTCCACGGTCAGCCCGTCCATGCCTGGAGATTTGTTAGTGGGCATGAGCCGGAGGGCCGCCGAGAACTCAGCCAGAGAAAGAGGCAGCTCCAGCCGGTCTCGGCCGCCCGCGCTGACCGTCGGGAGCTCGGTCCAGAGCACCCTGCAGGCCTCGGCGTCGGTCGGATCTGGGGAGAAAAGAGCGGCGTAGAAGGCCCTGGCCCTGCCACGCATCTCCTCCGGATCCGTGAGGGGGGCGCCGTCCTCCGCCAGGAGGCAGGTGACATGCTGTTTGGCCCCCCTCCGTTTCTCCAGGGCGTAGAAGAAGCGGGAGCCGCGATCCATCTCCCGAAGGAGATGGATGCGGGATCGAACAAACGCGCCCCGGGCCCGGTGGTCTTCCAGGGCCCGGAGCTCCTCCCGCTTCTCCCGGTACGCCGCGCGGAGGGGTGGATCCTCGGGGCCGGAGGCCAGACGCCTCTCCAGCTCCAAAACCTCCCGCTCCAACTGCCCTAACAACGCATCCCGCCGCCGGCTGGCGCCTCGGGTGTAGTTCCGGCAGAAGAGCCGCGCGCGGACCTTCCCTACATCCCACCACCGCCGTGCCGAGGGAAAGGCGCGCCGCTGCCCCCGCCAGGCCAGCCAGAACTCCCGGAAGGATGCCACGAAGCCCACGTTCTCCAGCAAAGTATTATTAAAATGCCAATAGGCAGGCCCCGGCCGCTCGGAACTGAGAGAGGCCGTCACAGTCACCAGGTGGTGATCTAAGAACGGGGCCGGCCGGACGCTGGAGGCATGGGCCCGCGCCAGATGAAAACGGGACAGATAAATGCGGTCCAACCGGGAGTGGCGCGACCGGTCGTCCTCCACCCGGACGTAGGTGAAGGTGGTGTCGTCGTCCGGGTGGTGTTCGCGCCAGACGTCCACCAGGGAGTGATGGTCTACGATCTCCCTGAGGACGCCTGCGGCTGCCTGGGAAGACTCAGGCCCGCAGCGGTCCCGGTCCTCGAGGGTGGTGTTAAAGTCCCCGCCCAGGACCAGGCACTCGCGAGAATCCAGAGTGCAGAGGAAGGCCGCCGCCCGCTGATAGAAAGGCACGCGTTCCGAGCCCGTGGTCGGGGCATAGACGTTGACCAAGTTCAGAACCAGCCCCTCCACACGGGCCCGGACGTGCAGCAGGCGGCCTGGCACGACCTCGGCGACCCCCAGCACCTCAGGCCGCAGCCCCGGGGAGAACAGGGTGGCCACTCCAGCCGAATGGGCGCTGAGGTGGCTAAAATAAACCCCGTCTCCCCACTCCAGCCGCCAGCTAGCCTCGACGGCCGGAGCCGTGTGGGTCTCCTGCAGGAAAATCACAGAGTACCCCCCCTCCCGAAGGAAGGAGAGCACCTGGCTCCTGCGGAAACCCACCCTACAGCCCCGGGCGTTCAATGACGCAAAGGTGGTAGCTATCATACGGAGGGCTGGGGCAGATCCTCACGGGCGGAGGGACCATCGGCCCCCAGCGGGCCCCGCAAGATCCCGGTTTCGACTCCGAAGGTCAAAAGGGAGTCGCGGAAACTGCGGGCCCGCCGATAGGCCGCGATGTCCCGCCAACCGGACCCCCGCCCCTCCCCCAAAAGCGCCTTCACGGCCCGGAGGACGAGATGGAAGTCCCCCCAGCGCTGAAGGGCGAGCTGCACCTTACCCTGAGAACCACGGGAATCCGATAGAAAGAGGCGCAGCTCATCCCGCAGCGCGGAGGGGGAGGCAGCGGCCAAGCCACCGCCATCCTCCGGCGCGGCCCGCGGTGACGGACAAACAAGGGGCCGAGCTCCGGCGCTGCTGCGCTGGGCAGCCCGTCCCCATCCCCGGCAAAGGAGAGAGCGGCTGAGGGAACAACCCAGCCCCAACAGTGGCAGGAAGGGGAAACACGAAAACCGCCCCCTGAGGGTTGTCTGCAGACAACGGAAATGCGACAACCCCGGGGGTGGCAGTAACACCAGAGGTGGCAGAAGGAGACACCTCGGGGGCAGGATCTGGGGCAAGGGCGGGAGTAGGGGCAGGGCTCGAGGCGGGAACAGGGACTTGGGCAGGAGAGGGGACAGGATCAGGGACGGAAACGGGAACGGGCTCCCCATCTCCCGCTGCCAAGCCGCTAGACCGCGGCTCCCCTCGGCCAGGGTCTGCATCCGAGGGGACGGGGGCAGCAGGGACAGGGGAAGCCACAGGGGCAGGGACGGCGGAAGGGGCAGGATCGGGGGCAGGAACCGGCCGCTCAGCAACGGCCGTCGCCCCGAGGGGCTCGGCGGCCGTGCACGAGATGGTAGTCGCGGCCGGGCTGGCAGGTAGGGCTAAGGGTTCTCCCAGGACTAAGTCGGGAGCGGCAGAGTGGGGCGAGGAACCGGGAGCAGGAGAAGGGGGCGGGACTAAGCCAGCACCCGGATCGGGGCCCGCTGGCAGAGGGTCGTCTTCCCCCTGGGTAACCGGGGTCAGACCCAGGGCCTCGATCTCATCGAAGATGGAGGCGAAAGCGGTCCCCTCGGCCCCGGCGACCTCCCCGCCAGTCACGGAGACAAAGGCCGCCCCGGCATCGGCGGCGGGGGGCACAGACGGAGCAAGGGCCGGGAGAACCGCTACGGAAGCCTCCTCAGGTGTGGGCTCAACAAAGGGGACAGAAGTTTCCCCAGCCACTGCCACGGCATCCACGGTCTCCATGGCCGGCACCTCCTGCTGGGCACCGTCCGGGGGCGCGGAAACAGAACTAACAACGTCGGCCCCCCGCGGCATCTTTCGGGGGGCCTGCTCTCCCTCCTCATCAGAGGGGAGGGAGAGAGCCCGCGACCTGCGGGCGCCGCGCTTCCCCCGGACGGTCACCCAGCCCCCCGAGGTGGAAGAGGAGGTGGAGGGCCGGTCAGCAGGGGCAGGGCCAGAGGGCAAGGGCGATGGCTTCGGGGCTCGGGGCGGCAGGGTCGGAGGGACAGCAGGGGTGAGGGAAACCTCCCCCTGGGGCGGGCCCTTCCCCGCGGCCGGCGGAAGCCGCCCCGCCCTCTCCTCCACATGCCCCGCCGATCCAGGGTCGGCGACGGCAAGGCCCGCCCGCCCGGCCGTCTCCGCGGCCAGAGCGGGAACCGCGGCAGAAGGAGGAGGGGCGGCGGCAGCAGCAGTGTCCGAACCGCCAGGGTTGCCGGCGATGACAGGGCCGGCACCCTCCCGGGCCCCGGGGGTCTCGGACGCCCCTCCAGGCCGGGCCAGGGGACAGTCCCTCCGGACATGCCCCGGCGCCCGGCAGAGGAAGCACTGGGCCTCCCCCGTCGAATAGTGGACCTGATAATGGACCCCCCGGTAGGGCACCAGGAAGGACCCCTCGAGCGCCACTCCGGCACCCGCCGCCGGTGGCAGCTGAAGCTGGACCTGCCGGCGGAAAGACAGGATGTGCCGGAGGGCAGGGTCCTTACAACCCAATGAGAGAGGGTTCAGAATGGAAATGGGCTTCCCCAGGGTGGAGAGGGCCGACAACAGGGCGGCATTGGGGAGGTAGGGCGGGACGGAGGTCAAGAGCACCCGTATACCCAGGTCCTCCAAGGGTTCCAAGGGCACAAACACGCCTCCCACTGCCAGGCCTCGTTCCACCGCCTCCTGCGCAGCGGCCACCGACGCCAGGAAGAACACGGCCTTCCCATACATCTTGGAGGCCGCCACGATGGCCGTAGGCCCCACCACCCTCGCCAACGCCCGCACATAGGTCTCAATGTGGGGCGAGGCAGGCACCAAATGACAACGGACGCCATGCCTCCTAGTCAGCGAGGGGAAGGGGCCGTGGTCACCAGGGACAGGCCCAGAGGCGGCGGTCGGGGCGGACGACGCGGCGGCACGCAAAGAGGCGGCGGCCACCTGGGCGTATGCTCTGGGGGCCGGAGGTGGAGCGCCACCAGAGCTGGTGGAAGGGACGGCAGGAGAGGGAGGGGCCGCGGCCGGTGTCGGGGCCGCAGCGGGGACCGCAGCCCCGCCCGCAGTAGGTCTGGCTCCACGGGCGGGGCCCTTGCCCCTCTTCCTCCCTTGGCCCTTCCTGCCGGTGGAGGGGGCAGCCGTGGCAGCGGCGGTATCCGGGACAGGGCCAGCCGAGGGGCCGGCCACTGGGGTGGGCGGGGACAACAGGGCAGGGGCAGGGGCAGGGGCAGAGTCCCCCGCCATTACAACCTGCAGCCTCTCCTCCCCTCTAGGCAAAAGACAAAACGAGGGAAAGGCAACCACTCCCCCCCGCTAGGCTGCAGGCTGGGGAGGAGGGTGCCAATGGAGAGGGCACACAGGAGCGAAAAGAGAGGGGTGGGGCACAGGTGCCAAAAAAGAAAGCCGGCTCCCCCAGCTACTCTGGGGCGGGGGGGGGGAACTACAACAACAGTAAAAGGGGGGGTGAACAGTGCAAAAAGGGGGGGGCAACAAAACGGGGGCACAAGCGCGCGCGGGGGGGCGAAGGGGGGGGGGTGCACCGGAGCAGCGGCTCAGAAACAGAATGGAATGTCCAGCCAGCTGCAGCCCAAGGACAAGGAGGGGTAGGAAGAAAAACTCCAGCCAGCTGCAGCCCAAGGACAGGGCCAGCAGGCTAGGAACCGAGGGGGGGGGGAATGGGCACCAAAAAAATAAACCGAAGGGGCTCAAAGGAGGGAGGTAGGGTAGGGCCAACTAATACAAGGGGGGGTTACAGGGAGGGGACCCCACCAGCGAAACGTAGTTGGGGGGCAGGAGAAGTCCAGGGCGAGGGAAAAGGTGCACCCACAGCACTCGCGAAGCGCAAGCTCCGCCGTTCACTGCTGCAAGTAAACAGTCCCGGACGATGGAAATGGCGGGGGGAGTAAACAGCCCCGCCGAGGGGTGAAAAGCAGGTCCAGGTGGCACGCGGGGCGGTGGAGGGGTTGTCGGCAGCTGTCGGCGGTGGGGGTGGTGGTAGAGGGGGAATAGATGGACGAAGGGGGGGGCACCGCACCCCCCCCCCGCACCCCCTTCAACAGTCCGCTACGGGGGACGGGACAGCAGGATCCCAAGTCGACCTCGGAGCTTCCTGGCAAGCGACGGCTTCCAGTCCGAGGAATTACAAACGAGAGGCTCAGTACCGTCCACACTCCTAACGCGACTGGGGGCACCACCACCCCAGGAGCAAAGATGGCAAAGTCACTCAAAACACAGTCCTCAAACAACCCCCTCCACAATCTCTCGAACCAGGGACGCCGTCTCTGCGCACTCCGCGACGGAGGCAGCGGCTCCCACACAGGAACTTCAGCAGCAGCGAGCGGCAGTCAGCCGGCCGGGCAACCGGCCAGGCAGGCAAGCAAGCAGGCAGGTGGGCCCCCAGATGGTATCGGTGTTGGCGTTGGGGGGCCGATGCTTCTCCCTCTGGAGGCGAGGGCGAGGGGGGGGGGCAGGCCGGCAAGGCCCCCCCCTCCGCACTCACTCACTCACTCACGCAGCAGCAGCGGCAGCGGCAGCAACAAGGAGAGCAGCAAGCAGCAGCAGGAGAGGCCCAGGAAAGACCAGAGGGAGAAGGGAGCACAGAGAGCTCCTGCAACCTGTAGCGAGGCGGCCTGGCTCCCAGCCGCCCCCGTGAGGGATGAGCCAGAACAGCCACCAGAGTGGGCAGAGTCACCGCCTGTCCCCGCCCCCCGGAAGTCAAGGGGCGGGACAGGAAGTATAAAGGCCTGGCCCCAGCACTCAGTTGCGGCCCGACTGTGGGAGAGGGCAGATGTTGGTGCCCGAGCTCCTGCTGCACCGCGCCTGCCCGAGCCCGGTATCCTGAGGAGCGGACTGAACTTCCCCTCACTGAGGGTCCGGAGGAACCGTCCGACCTACCCAGCGCTCGCTGCCCTGAGGAGCCCATAATCTGGGACACGGCGGACGAAGCTCAGGACGCAGAGGTACCCATGGAGGAGGAGATGAGAAGTGGCCCAGGGATGGCCGACCCCGAACCCATGTCAGTGTGTTGCGGTCAGGATCCCCACTGACCCAGCAGCAGACGGACTGCTGATGATAGGGCCCCGGGCTGGAACACAGTGGAGTGGGTGGGCCTGTGTTCCCCTCTGCCACCCCATGCCGGGTGGCAGTCTCTCCTCCTCCCTGCCTGAGGGCGTGAGCCCCTGAACTTACTGTTGGTTTGCTCACTCCCTGCCTGAGGGCCTGAGCCCTGTACTACGGTTGGCTGCCCGCCAGACCTAGGCCTGGGCACACAAGACTGAACTGCTCCCCGCCTCGGGTAGTGAGGCGGCCTGGCTCCCAGCCGCCCCCGTGAGGGACCAGCCCCTCCCCAGGACGTCTACACGAGGTGCCTTCTCTGAGGAGTTCCGCCCAGGATGTGGGCGCGAACTCTCGACCCCGGGGAGAGAGGAGCCGGGGGAGAAAGATCCCCGTCCCGAGACATGGATCTGTCCCAGCTCTTGGCCCTGGTGACGGAAACCCAGGAGCGGCAGCAGGCGGCCCAGTTGCAACAGCAAAAGGAACAGCAGGCCGCACAGCTGCAGCAGCAGCAGCAGCTCGTGGAGCAGTTGGGAACCCAGCAGAACCAGCTCATTCAAGACCTAGTCACCCAGCACCAGGACTTCCAGCAGCAATGTCTTCAGCAGCTCGCAGGGGCGCTGGCCCGACCTGGGGAAGCACAGCCGGGAGGCACAGCTGGGACCACATGACCCAGCCCCCCGATCCGGCTAACGAAGATGGTACCCGACGACGACCCTGAAGCCTTTCTCGTCACCTTCGAGCAGGTGGCAGTCGTCGCCGGCTGGGCCCTGAAGCAGTGGGCTTCCATCTTGGCCCCGTACTTGACTGGGACTGAGCAGACAGTCTATCGAGGGCTGTCAGTGGAGGCAGCCCAAGATTACAGCCAAGTAAAGACTGCCATTCTGGACGCCCTGGATGTGAGTCCCGAAAGTTTCCGCCAGCGGTTTAGGAGTCTGACCTACCCCACCGGGACCCAGCCTCGGCGGGTGGCCCAGGAACTCCGGGAGACTTGCAAGCGGTGGTTGCAGCCCGAGCGCCGAACGTCGGAAGAGCTACTGGAGCAGGTGGTGCTCGAGCAGTTCACCCAGGTTCTTCCACCACAGGGACGGGCCTGGGTCCTCCGCCACAGTGCCACCGGAGTCCGCCTAGAAACCACCCTGGGACTCAGCTACAGATGGAACGGGCAACCCGGGGGCCCGGTTTTTCCTGCGGGGAGTATCCAGCGGGATTGCCCGGGACTGGAGTGTACCTTTGGTCAGGTCTGTGCAGGGGAGGCTCGTGCCCGTCTTTCACAAGCGGCTAAGATCACCGTACCTGTGGTCATTGAGGGATACCCGACGGTGGCCCTCCTCAACTCGGGCTGCGGACAGACGCTAGTCCGCCGACACTTCAGTCCCCCGGCTGATGCCCGACTGGGGGAAATTTAGCTGCAGTGCATCCACGGAGACAGACGGCCCTACCGGAGTACCCGGGCCCAACTGATGATTGAGGGGGTCACTCGGTCAATGGTGGTGGGACTTGCCCCGCGACTGGCATACCCAGTGATCCTGGGTCAGGACTGGCCAGAGTTTCCAGCAATCCTCCGCCACCACGCAGGAGGCAACCCACGGGCCACGCCAGCCTTCGAAGGGGAAGCCCCCGAGAGCGAGGGAGAGACCCTCGAGACCACCCGCTCAACAGGAGAACCAGAGAACGCTCCCCCAGGGGCAGGGGAGGATCCCTCGCCCACCATGGACTTTTTCCGGGACCAACGGGCCGACCCCACATTTCAGCAGGTGTATGAACAACTGGCTATTGTGGACAGGACTGTCCTCGACCCTGGTCGAGCAGTCCAGTGGCCACACTTTGAGTTGAGGCAGGAGCACCTATATCGCGTTGAACGGGACCCCCGCACGGGGGAAACCCGGACCCAACTCCTCGTTCCCCGGTGTCATCGACGGGCCGTCATGAAGCTGGCCCACGACGTCCCCGCGGCTGGACACCTCGGTCACGAGAAGACCCTGGCCCGGATCCTGGGGCGCTTCTTCTGGCCGGGGGTGTACCAGGAGTTAAAGAGGTACTGCAACTCCTGCCTCGACTGCCAGTTGGCCGCCCCGGCATGGACTCCCAAGGCCCCGTTGATCTCGATGCCTTTAATCGAGACCCTCTTCCAACGCGTGGCCATGGACCTGGTGGGGCCCCTTCCCAAGAGCAATGCGGGATTTCAGTATATCCTGGTAATGTTGGACTACGCCACCCGGTTCCCCAAGGCGATTCCCCTCTGGAATATCACAGCCTGCGCCATCGCCAATGAACTGGTGAAGGTTTTTGCCCAAGTCAGCTTGCCCCGCGAGATCCTCACGGATCAGGGGACCAACTTTACTTCACGGCTGCTTCAGCAGGTGTGTGAACTTCTGGGGGATCAAGCAATTGCACACATCAGTCTATCACCCCCAGACTGACGGGTTGGTCGAAAGGTTCAACCGGACCCTAAAGGATATGCTCCGGAAGTTCCCCCAGAAGGACCTTCGTCGATGGGACCAGCTACTCCCACCCTTGCTTCTGGCGGTCCGAGAAGTTCCCCAGTCGTCGACCAAGTTCTCACCATTCGAGCTACTATATGGCCGTTGACCTCGGGGCCTATTGGACCTAATGAGGGAGACTTGGGAGCAAACCCCGTCACCAGCCCAGGGCCTCTTAAAGTACGTGGTCCAGCTTGAGGAGCGTCTTAAGCAGGCTGGGGCCCAGGCACGAGAAAATTTGAAAGCCGCCCAGGAGGCGCAAGCCCAGACTTATAACCAGGACGCCCAAACACGGGACTTTCAACCTGGAGACCGGGTGTTACTGCTACTCCCTTCCAGCGAGTCAAAAATCCTGGCCCGATGGCAAGGGCCATATGAAGTCATCCAGAAGGTGGGCCCAGTTACATATGAGATTAACCAGCCCGACCGGAAGAAAAAGATACAGCGGTATCATGTCAACCTCCTCAAACCCTGGCAGGAACGAGAAGGGCTGCTGATTAACCCCTACCCGACGGAACCAGAGCTAGGGCCCCAGATAACCCACACCAAGGGCCCTGAGGAACCCCAACTTGGGGAGACATTAACGGAGGACCAGCTCAAGCAGACTCGGTGCCTCCTGCCAACCTTCTCACACACCTTCATGGCTCAACCGGGGTCCACCACCCTGATATACCATAAGATTCAGACTGAGCCGGGGGTGGTAATTCAGGGCGCGACCAGGCCCTTGCCATATCACTGGAAACAGATTGTGGATGAGGAGGTACGGGCGATGCTAGACTTGGGGGTGACTGAACCATCGCACAGCGAGTGGCGAAGCCCCGTCGTGCTGGTACCGAAGCCTGACGGTTCCCAATGATTTTGCATCGACTTCAGGCATGTAAATGCCATCTCCAAGTTCAATGCGTATCCCATGCCCCGGATAGATGAGCTGTTGGCCCGGCTAGGAGAGGCCGGCTATATCACCACCCTCGACGTTAGCAAGGGGTACTGGCAGATCCCCCTGGAACCTGCTTCCAGGGAGAAGACCACGTTTGCCACCCCTATGGGCCTCTACCAGTTTACCCGAATGCCTTTCGGCCTCCATGGGGCTCCGGCCACGTTTCAGCACCTGATGGACCGCCTCCTCCAACCCCATCAAGATTACGCGGCGGCTTATTTGGATGACATAGTCATTTACAGTCCTCAGTGGGAGAACCATCTAGAATGCGTTGCAGCCGTCCTGAGGTCTCTGCGGGCGGCCGGGTTAACAGCCAACCCGAAGAAGAGCCGCATCGGCCGGCAAGAAACCACGTACCTGGAATATACTATCGGACATGGACAGGTAAAGCCACTGGTGGATAAGGTACAGGCCATTGCAACCTGCCCTCCACCCGCCACGAAACGCCAGGTGCACCAGTTTCTGGGGTTGGCAGGATATTATCGACGGTTCATCCCCCAATTCGCGGTGATTGCCGCCCCCTTGACGGGGCTCTTGACCACGGACAGTCCGCGGCAACTGATTTGGACCCGCGAGTGTGATGAGGCCTTCCAAACCCTCAAAACAAGCCTCTGCCAGGAGCCGGTCCTATATAGCCCCGATTTTAACCAGACCTTTGTCCTGCAAATGGACGCCTCCGACGTGGGACTCGGGGCGGTCCTCTCCCAAGAGGTAGACGACGAAGAGCATCCGGTCCTCTACATTAGTCGGAAGCTGTTCCCCCACGAGAAAAGCTATGCGGTGGTGGAGAAGGAAGCCCTTGCCGCGAAGTGGGCTTGTGATGCCCTGTGGTATTACCTCCTGGGCACCCCGTTCACCTTGGTCACTGACCACTCTGCCCTCCAGTGGTTGGCCCGCATAAAGGACCATAATATGCGGCTGCAGCGGTGGTATTTGGCGCTGCAGCCCTATGCCTTCACCGTTCGCCATCGGGCCAGGAAGGAACACGCGAATGCTGACTTTCTTTCCCGCCTGGGGGGCATGGAAGGGTCTGGCCCCGTTACCCGGGAGCCAGCCTTGAGGGAGGGGCCGTGTAGTGAGGCGGCCTGGCTCCCAGCCACCCCGTGAGGGACGAGCCAGAACAGCCACCAGAGTGGGTGGAGTCACCGCCTATCCCCGCCCCCCGGAAGTCAAGAGGCGGGACAGGAAGTATAAAGGCCCGGCCCCAGCACTCAGTTGTGGCCCGACTGCGGGAGAGGGCAGACGCTGGCGCCTGAGCTCCTGCTGCACCGCTCCTGCCCCGAGCCTGGTGTCCCGAGGAGGACTGGCCGAGCCTGGTATCCTGAGGAGTGGACTGAACTTCCCCTCACTGAGGGTCCGGAGGAACCGCCCGACCTACCCAGTGCTCGCTGCCCTGAGGAGCCCATGATCTGGGACACAGCGGACGAAGCTCAGGACGCACAGGTACCCATGGAGGAGGAGATGGGAAGTGGCCCGGGGATGGCCGACCCCGAACCCATGTCAGTGTGTTGCGGTCAGGATCCCCACTGACCCAGCAGCAGACGGACTGCTGCTGTTAGGGCCCTGGGCTGGAACACAGTGGAGTGGGTGGGCCTGTGTTCCCCTCTGCCACCCCATGCCGGGTGGCAGTCTCTCCTCCTCCCTGCCTGAGGCCCTGAACTTACTGTTTGTTTGCTCACTCCCTGCCCGAGGGACTGAGCCCTGTACTACGGTTGGCTGCCCGCCCAACCTAGGCCTGGGCACGCAAGACTGAACTGCTCCCCGCCTCGGGTAGTGAGGTGGCCTGGCTCCCAGCTGCCCCCATGAGGGACCAGCCCCTCCCCGGGATGTCTACACCAACCTACACCTCCCCCACTGCAACTTGCCCCTTGTTCTGTCATCTGCCATCACTGAGAATAGCCGAGCTCCATCCTCTTTGGAACCCCCCTTCAGGTAGCTGAAGGCTGCTATCCAATCCCCCCCCCCCCACTCTTCTCTTCTGTAGACTAGATAACCCCAGTTCCCTTAGCCTCTCCTCATAAGTCATGTGCCCCAGCCCCCTGACCATTTTCGTTGCCCTCCGCTGGACTCTCTCCAATTTGTCCACATCCCTTCTGTAGAGGGGGGGAACAAAACTGGACAATACTCCAGCTGTGGCCTCACTAGTGCTGAATAGAAGGGAATAATCACTTCCCTCGATCTGCTGGCAATGCTCCTACTAATGCAGCCCAATATGCCGTTGGCCTTCTTGGAAATGCGGCTCCTAAAACACAGTCAGTAACTCCGTATTCCAGGAAGTAAAGACTCCAGCCAGAGGGGAAGTCACCCTGGATCTGCTTCTTAATCAGAGAGAAACACTGAGACAATGGGAGAGGTGTAGGAAAGCCAGGACTGGTGAGCACGGGCTGGTGGGATTCAGCGCAGTAAGGAAAAGGAGGGACGGGGGCGTCACTGAATGTCGTATCTCAGGGCTTGTCTACACTTGAAGACACTGCGACTGTCCTGCTGTAGTGCATCAGTGTAGACACTCACTACAGCAAGGAGAAAGGTTCTCCCAGCAGCGTAGGTCATCCACCTCCGTGGGAGGCAGTAGCTAGCTCGACGGAAGCATTATTTTCTGTTTAAAAGCCACCTATTCTAACTCCCCTAAATTCCACATGTTTATTTGGATTCTCTTGAAATTAGCAGGGCACATTTTTCATGGGCCTTCAGGGAAGGGTTAGTGGGTCAAATATGGGGAGATTTGTTAAAGAAGTTCCTAAGATACAGCCCCTCTCCCCCCCCCCCCCCACTTTGGCAGCTTTTTACAAAATCATCTTCCTTTTGTCATATTTTCTTACACACAGCTGGGGCTGAAACTCCGGTTCTCATTGTCTCCGGACTGATCTCCATCACTTGGCATTTCTCTCAGGTAGTACGTAGCCCCCACTGCCTCTTTGGGGTGGGTCAAGAGGGTCTATGCTGCGGACACTGAACCTAAACACACCCATGAATTTGAGATGGAGCCCGACTGCTGATAGTTTCAGGCAATGTGTGTTGTGCCTTTTTCTTGCATTCTGCAGAAGTTCCTCTTGGAAGTTTTCCCCTCTGATTACAAAATATGTGGGTTCAGAGACCTATTTTAAAGTGCTCTAAAGTCCATATGCAGAGTCTTGCCCAGTCTGTACTTACAACTTTTGCCAGCATAGCACTGGCAGTTAGAGGTGTAAAAATCACACTGCTAACCATCACAGCTGTGCCAGGAAAAGCTGTAAGGTAGACACAGTTAGAGTGGCAAAAAATCCATTAAAAAATCAGGGTAAAATACCCATAAAGTACATTAATGCAGAGTTAAGGTTGCCCAGTGCGGCCTCATATCCTCCCAGCATGTGGATGGGAGCTAAAACCTAAACTTCTGAAAATTAGAAAATGATGCCATACCTGCAACACAACCTTAACTCTGCCCTTCTCTAATCCTTGAGTTGGCACTAGCCACTGGAAACAGTTCAGTAAGGCTGGTGCAAAGGTTTACAAACTACAAAGGTCAGTGGCATCTTCTCCATCTCAGGAAGTCTTCAGGTCAAGACTGGATGTCTTTCCGGAAGATGATTTAGTCAAACACAAGGCAGTATCTAGATGAAATTCTGTAGCCTGTGTTATACAGCAGGCCAAATTAGATGAACGAATAGTCCTTTCTGGCCATAAAATCTATGAATCTACAATAGACACAAGGAAGGACTAAGAACATGCTATTGTTTGTGTTGTGTTCCACAGATTGGAACATCGGCATTTATCCACATATCCTCCAGCTGTGTACAGTGTATCAGCTGTAATTGAAAGGAGGATGGATTAGCTGGAGCAGCTTGGCAGAGCTGAGACTGTGGGATGAAGAGAGGTACATGTGAACCCTGAGGGACCCAGCCTGCCTCATTCCCATGCTGCGTGTTGCAGGTTGTGTCAGCGAAGGTGCACAAGGGCGTGTTCTTGTCACAGAGATTGCCAGCAGCCTGGGGGCATAGGTGCTAGAGGACTCCAAGGTCGATCAATGGCAAAGTGAAGACAACGACTCCGAAGGAAACCTCACGGGGAGGAGAGGGGAGTGGGTAGCGAGGAGGTATGGCCTCCCTCAGAGTTAGACCCGGAGGGCCGTAACCCACCCCTTGGGCTTCAGAACCATGCCCATCCCACCGGACAGAAGCAGAAGTACAAAAGGCTGGCCCTTATTTGCGCTGGAGCTACCGAGGGAGCTGGACGCTTCCCCCCTGTTGCTGGGGCAGGACATTGAGGAGGAGCTCCCAGGACTGCTGCAGGATGCCTGGCCAGAGTTTGGTGCTGACAAACGCCTGGGGCTACCGCTGATCACCCATCCCAGGGGGAGACAGGACACCTACAGCATGGAGGTACCAAATTCGGGGGCGGTAGGAAGTAGCCCAGGGAAACTAGACAACCCTCTGGTTGGGCTTTGGCCTGATAGGTTAGCGTGTTGTGGGTGGATCCCCGCTTACCCAGTGGTGCAACACTCTGCCACTGTTAGGGCCCTGAGTTGGGACCCGGTAGAGCAGGGTGGGCCCGGGTCCCCCTAACCTCCCAACCCCTGGGGTGGCAGCCTCCCCACATTAGGCCAGAAGGCCTTGCCAGAGACCCTGACTACTTGCTGCCCTGCCTGAGGGCAGAGGTTCATAGACTCACTATTGCTCAGCCAGGATCAAGTGGACTGAGCAATCTAAAGGCTGCTAATTCCCCACTAATTGATTGCAGTGCTAAGGGCTGGACAGCGAGGAAGCATGGCCTCCCCCAGGGCTAGACCCAGAGAGACTGCCACGCAGGCTTGCAGAGTGGTATTGCTTTGCAAGGCTGAGCTGGTGCGTGTACAGTAGGCTCAGTGTTTGAGTGCCGGCCAGGGGTCGGAAGCTTCTGTTTGTTACACTGGACCTATATCCAAATTTGGCCTTTGCAAAGAGACTGTGTTAGATTTTGTGCTGTACTGCGCCTGTGCTCTGTTCCCAGAGTATTCTGCAGCAGGGGAGGGTCTCTGGTAGTGTGTGTGTCACTGGCATGTTGGGGTGATGCTGAAACAGGGCAGAGCAGAGGTGGCATTGTGGGGTGTTGTGAACATTAACTCTTCCTTTCCCCTTCTAATAACCGAGGGGATGGGAATCCTTACCCAGCGAGGTCACATTCTCATAGTTCTCCTGCATGACATCTCTGTAGAAAGCTCTCTGAATCGGGTCCAGCAGAGCCCACTGTTCCCTGGTGAAATACACAGCTACCTCCTCGAAGGTCACCGGCCCCTGAAAGAGCAAGGGTCCAACACTCAATACCTGCTGCCCCACTATTCGTGGGGGAGAGGAACATAAGAACGGTCATACTGGGTCAGACCAAAAGTCCATCTAGCCCAGTATCCTGTCTTCCGACAGTGGCCAGTGCCAGGTGCCCAGAGGGAATGAACAGAACAGGTAAACATCAAGTGATCTATCCCGTTGCTCATTCCCAGCTTCTGGCAAACAGAGACTAGGGACACCATTCCTGCCCATCCTTGCTAATAGCCATTGATGGACCAATCCTCCATGAACTCTCGTTTTTTTTTTTTTTTATCCTTGTTATAGTCTTGGCCTTCACAACATCTTCTGGCAAGGAGTTCCACAGGTTGACTGTGCATTGTGTGAAGGACTACTTCCTTGTGTTTGTTTTAAACCTGCTGCCTATTCATTTCATTTGGTGACTCCTAGTTCTTGTGTTACAAGAAGGATTAAATAACACTTTCTTATTTACTTTCTGCCCACCAATCATGATTTTATAGACCTCTATCATATCCTCCTTTAGTCGTCACTTTTCAGCTTGGAAAAGAAACAGTCTTATTAATCTCTTCTCATACGGAAGCCATTCCATGCCCCTAGTCATTTTTGTTGCCCTTTTCTACACACAGTATTCAAGATGTGGGCGTCCCATGGATTTATATAGAAACATGATATTTTCTGCCTTATTATCTATCCCATTCTTAATTATTCCCAACATTCTGTTAGCTTTTTTGACGCCACTGCACATTGAGTGGATGTTTTCAGAGAACTATCCACAATAACTCCAAGATCTCTTTCTTGAGTGGTAACAGCCAATTTAGACCCCATCATTTTATATGTACAGTTGGGATTATGTTTTCCAATGTGCATTACTTTGCATTTATCAACATTGAATTTAATCTGCCATTTTGCTGCCCAGTCACCCAGTTTTGAGAGATCCCTTTGTAGCTCTTCGCAGTCTGCTTTGGTCTTAACTTTTGTGACAGACCCAGACCAGTGGGGTACAGGAGTCTGGTAGAGGGCAAATATACTGGTCACTGGATGCGTAGTTTTTTGTTCCCTGAGTGACCAGAGCAGGGGCTGCACTAGAGTAATCAGGAACCTGCTAGAACCAGTTAAGGCAGGCAGGCTAATTAGGACACCTGGAGCCAATTAAGAAGAAGCTGCTAGAATCAATTAAGGCAGGCTAATCAGGGCACCTAGGTTTTTAAAAGGACCTCACTTCAGTTTGTGGTGTGAGTGTGAGGAGCTGGGAGCAAGAGGTGCAAGGAGCTGAGAGTGAGAGGGTGTGCTGCTGGAGGACTGAGGAGTACAAGCGTTATCAGACACCAGGAGGAAGGTCCTGTGGTGAGAATAAGGAAGGTGTTTGGAGGAGGCCATGGGGAAGTAGCCCAGGGAGTTATAGCTATCATGCAGCTGTTACAGGAGGCACTATAGACAGCTGCAGTCCACAGGGCCCTGGGCTGGAACTCTGAGTAGAGGGTGGGCCTGGGTTCCCCCCAAACCTCCCAATTGACTGGGACTGTGGCTTCTTCCAGAGGGGAAGGTCTCTGGGCTATTCCCCAACCCACATGGTGAATCTCTGAGGCAAGAAAATCTGCTAGTAAGTGCAGGACTCACCAAGATAGAGGAGGAACTTTGTCACACTATCTTGAGTAGTTTTGTATCATCTGCAAGTTTTGCCACCTCACTGTTTACCCCTTTTTCCAGATCCCTTACGAATATGTTGAATAGGACTGGTCCCAGTACAGACCTCTGAGGGACACTGCTATTTACCTCTCTCCATTCTGAAAACTGACCATTTATTCCTACCCTTTTCCTATATTTTAACCAATTGCCAATTCATGAGGACCTATCCTCTTATCCCATGACAGCTTACTTTGCTTAAGAGCTTTTGCTGAGGGACCTTGTCAACAGCTTTCTGAAAATCTAAGTACACTATATCCACTGGATTCCCCTTAGAATCATAGAATATCAGGGTTGGAAGGGACCTCAGGAGGTTATCTAGTCCAACCCCCTGCTCAAAACAGGACCAATTCCCAACTAAATCATCCCAGCCAAGGCTTTGCCAAGCATGACCTTAAAAACCTCTAAGGATGGAGATTCCACCACCTCCCTAGGGAACCCATTCCTGTGCTTCACCACTCTCCTAAGGAAAAATTTTCACAATATCCAACCTAAACCTCCCCCACTGCAACTTAAGACCATTACTCCTTGTTCTGTCATCTGCTACCACTGAGAACAGTCTAGATCAATCCTGTTTGGAACTCCCTTTCAGGTTGTTGAAAGCACCTATCAAATCCCCCCTCATTCTTCTTTTCTGCAGACTAAACAATCCCAGTTCCCACAGCTTCTCCTCATAAGTCATGTGCTCCAGTCCCCTAATTATTTTTGTTGCCCTCCTCTGGACTCTTTACAATTTTTGCACATCCTTCTTGTAGTGTGGGGCCCAAAACTGGACATAGTACTCCAGATGAGGCCTCACCAATGTCAAATAGAGGGGAATGATCACGTCCCTCGATCTGCTGGCAATGCCCCCTACTTATAAGGCCCCAATGCCGTTAGCCTTCTTGGCAACAAGGGCACACTGTTGACTCATATCCAGCTTCTCATCCACTGTAACCCCTAGGTCCTTTTCTGTAGAACTGCTGCCTAGCCATTCGGTCCCTAGTCTGTAGCAGTGCATGGGATTCTTCCGTCCTAAGTGCAGGACTCTGCATTTGTCCTTGTTGAACCTCATCAGATTTCTTTTGGCCCAATCCTCTAATTTGTTTAGGTCCCTCTGTATCCTATCCCTACCCTCCAGCGTATCTACCACTCGTCCCAGTTTAGTGTCATCTGCAAACCTGCTGAGGGTGCTCCTTGTCCACATGCTTGTTGACCCCCTCAAAGAATTCTAGCAGATTGGTAAGGCATGATTTCCCTTTACAAAAACAATGTTGATTCTTCCCCAACAAATTATGTTATCTATGTGTCTGACAATTTTGTTCTTTACTAGAGTTTCAACCAATTTGCCTGAAGTCAGGCTTACCGGCCTGTAATTGCTGGGATCACCTCTGGAGCCCTTTTTAAAAATTGGCCTCACATTAGCTATCCTCCAGTTATCTGGTACAGAAGCTGATTTAAGTGATAGGTCACAGACTACAATTAGTAGTTCTGCAATTTCACATTTGAGTTCCTTCAGAACTCTTGGGTGAAAACCATCTTGTCCTGGAGATTTATTACTGTTTAGTTTATCAATTTGTTCCAAAACCTCCCCTAATAACACCTCAATCTGGGACAGTTCCTCAGATTTGTCACCTAAAAAGAATGGCTCTGGTTTGGGAATCTCCCTCACATCCTCAGCCCTGAAGACCAATGCAAAGAATTCATTTAGTTTCTCCGCAATGGCCTTATTGTCCTTGAGTACTCCTTTATCATCTCAAACGTCCAATCTTAGAGTCATAGACTTTAAGGTCAGAAGGGACTAATATGATCTTCTAGTCTGAACTCCTGCACAACGCAGGCCACAGAATCTCACCCACCCACTCCCGCAACAAACCCCTAACCTATGTCTGAGCTATTGAAGTCCTCAAATCATGGTTTAAAGACTTAAAGGTGCAGAGAATCCACCAGGAAGTGACTCGTGCCCCACGCTGCAGAGGAAGGCGAAACCCCCCCCAGGGCCTCTGCCAATCTGCCCTGGAGGAAAATTCCTTCCCGACCCCAAATATGGCAATCAGCTAAACCCTGAGCATGTGGGCAAGACTCACCAGCCAGACACCCAGGAAAGAATTCTCTGTAATAACTCAGATCCCACCCCATCTAATATCCCATCACAGGCCAATGGGTATATTTACCGCTAATAGTCAAAGATCAATTAAATGCCAAAATTAGGCTATCCCATCATACCATCCCCTCCATAAACTTATCAAGCTTAGTCTTGAAGCCAGATATGTCTTTTGCCCCCACTGCTCCCCTTGGAAAACTGTTTCAGAACTTCACTCCTCTGATGGTCAGAAACCTTCGTCTAATTTCAAGTCTAAACTTCCTGATGGCCAGTTTATATCCATTTGTTCTTGTGTCCATGTTGGTACTGATCTTAAATAATTCCTCTCCCTCCCTGGTATTTATCCCTCGAATATATTTATAGAGAACAATCATATCTCCCCTCAGCCTTCTCTTGGTTAGGCTAAACAAGCCGATCTCCCTGAGTCTCCTTTCATAAGACAGGTTTTCCATTCCTCAGATCATCCTAGTAGCCCTTCTCTGTACCTGTTCCAGTTTGAATTCATCCGTCTTAAACATGGGAGACCAGAACTGCACACAGTATTCCAGGTGAATACTGGAATATCCCCTCATCTGGAGGGGATAACTCAGTGGTTTGAGCATTGACCTGCTAAACCCAGGGTTGAGAGTTCAATCCTTGAGGGGGCCACTTAGGGATCTGGGGCAAAAATCAGTACTTGGTCCTGCTAATGAAGGCAGGGGGCTGGACTTTCAAGGTCCCTTCCAGTTCTAGGAGATAGGATATCTCCATTAATTTTTAGGGGGGGAGGGATAGCTCAGTGGTTTGAGCATTGGCCTGCTAAACCCAGGGTTATGAGTTCAATCCTTGAGAGGGCCATTTAGGAATCTGGGGCAAAAATCTGTCTGGAGATTAGCCCTGCTTTGAGCAGGGGGTTGGACTAGATGACCTTCTGAGGTCCCTTCCAACCATGATATAAAATAAAAAAAACCCAGTGCCTTGTATAATAGTACTAACACCTCCTTATCTCTACTGGAAATACCTCACCTGATGCATCCCAAGACTGCATTAGCTTTTTTCATGGCCATATCACATTGGCGGCTCATACTCATCCTGTGATCAACCAATACTCCGAGGTCCTTCTCCTCCTCTGTTACTTCCAACTGATGCATCCCCAGCTTATAACAAAAATTCTTGTTATTAATCCCTAAATGCACTTTTCACTATTAAATTTCATCCTATTACTATTACTCCAGTTTACAAGGTCATCCAGGTCTTCCTGTAGGATATCCTGGTCCCTCTCTGTATTGGCAATACCTCCCAGCTTTGTCTCATCCGCAAACTTTATTAGCAGACTCCCACTTTTTGTGCCAAGGTCAGTAATAAAAAGATTAAATAAGATTGGTCCCAAAACCAATCCCTGAGGAACTCCACTAGTAACCTCCCTCCAGCCTGACAGTTCACCTTTCAGATGACCCCTTTAACCAGTTCCTTATCCACCTTTTAATTTTCATATTGATCCCCATCTTTTCCAATTTAACTAATAATTCCCCATGTGGAACCGTATCAAATGCCTTACTGAAATCGAGGTACATTAGATCCACTGCATTTCCTTTGTCTAAAAAAATCTGTTACCTTCTCAAAGGAGGAGATCAGGTTGGTTTGGCATGATCTACCTTTTGCAAAACCATGTTGTATTTTGTCTCAATTACCATTGACCTCAATGTCCTTAACTACTTTCTCCTTCAAAAATTTTTTCCATGACCTTGCATACTACAGATGTCAAACTGACAGGCCTGTAGTTACCTGGATCACTTTTTTCCCCCCCTTTCTTAAAAATAGCCCCCACTGGTTATTTAGCAGACTTCCTGCTTCTGATGTACTTAAACATTTTTTTTTTTACTATTACTTTGAGTCTTTGTCTAGTTGTTCTTCACATTCTTTTTTGGCCTAATTATATTTGTACACTTCACTTGCTAGTGTTTATGCTCCTTTCTATTTTCTTCACTAGGATTTAACTTCCACTTTGTAAAGGAAGCCTTTTTGCCTCTCACTGCTTCTTTTACTTTGTTGTTTAGCCATGGTGGCACTTTTTTGGTTCTTTTATTATGTTTTTTTAATGTGGGGTATACATTTAAGTTGAGCCTCTATTACGGTGTCTTTAAAAAGTTTCCATGCAACTTGCAGGCATTTCACTTTTGGCGCTGCACCTTTTAATTTCTGTTTAACTAACCTCCTCAGTTTTGTGTAGTTTCCTTTTCTGAAATTAAATGCTACAGTGTTGGGCTGCTGTGGTGTTTCCCCCTCCACAGGGATGTTAAATGTAATTATATTATGGTCACTATTACCAAAGAGTCCTGCTATATTCACCTCTTGCACCAGATCCTGTGCTTCACTTAGGACTAAATTAAGAATTGCTTCTCCTCTGGTAAAAAGAACAGGAGTACTTGTGGCACCTTAGAGACTAACAAATTTATTAGAGCATAAGCTTTCGTGGACTACAGCCCACTTCTTCAGATGCATATAGAGTGAAACATATATTGAGGAGATATATATATATATATATATGACACACACACACACACAGAGAGCATGAACAGGTGGGAGTTGTCTTACCAACTCTGAGAGGCCAATTAAGTAAGAGAGGGGGGGGAAAAAAAAACGTTTGAAGTGATAATCAAGCTAGCCCAGTACAGACACTTTGATAAGAAGTGAGAGAATACTTACAAGGGGAGATAGATTCAATGTTTGTAATGGCTCAGCCATTCCCAGTCCTTATTCAATCCTGAGTTGATTGTATCTAGTTTGCATATCAATTCCAGCTCAGCAGTCTCTCGTTGGAGTCTGTTTTTGAAGTTTTTCTGTTGTAAAATAGCCATCTGCAGATCTGTCATAGAATGACCAGACAGGTTAAAGTGTTCTCCCACTGGTTTTTGAGTATTATGATTCCTGAGGTCAGATTTGTGTCCATTAATTCTTTGGCCAAACCGGACAGTCTCTCCGCAAATGTACATGGCAGAGGGGCATTGTTGGCACATGATGGCATATATCACATTGGTAGATGTGCAGGTGAACGAGCCCCTGATGGTATGGCTGATGTGATTAGGTCCTATGATGATGTCACTTGAATAGATATATGGACAGAGTTGGCATCGGGCTTTGTTACAAGGATAGGTTCCTGGGTCAGTGGTTTTGTTCAGTGATGTGTGGTTGCTGGTGAGTATTTGCTTTAGGTTGGGGGGTTGTCTGTAGGCGAGGACAAGTCTGTCTCCCAAGATCTGTGAGAGTAAAGGATCATCTTTGAGGATAGGTTGTAGATCTCTGATGCGCTGGAGAGGTTTTAGTTGGGGGCTGAAAGTGACAGCTAGTGGTGTTCTGTTATTTTCTTTGTTGGGCCTGTCTTGTAGGAGGTGACTTCTGGGTACTCGTCTGGCTCTGTCAATCTGTTTTTTCACTTCAGCAGGTGGGTATTGTAGTTTTAAGAATGCTTGATAGAGATCTTGTAGATGCTTGTCTCTATCTGAGGGATTGGAGCAAATGTGGTTATATCTTAGAGCTTGGCTGTAGACAATGGATCGTGTGGTGTGTCCTGGATGGAAGCTGGAGGCATGTAGGTAAGTATAGCGGTCAGTAGATTTCCGGTATAGGGTGGTATTTATGTGACCATCACTTATTAGCACAGTAGTGTCCAGGAAATGGACCGCTTGCGTGGATTGATCTAGGCTGAGGTTGATGGTGGGATGGAAATTATTGAAATCATGGTGGAATTCCTCAAGGGCTTCTTTTCCATGGATCCAGATGATGAAGATGTCCTCAATGTAGCGCAAGTAGAGTAGGGGCATTAGGGGACGAGAGCTAAGGAAATGTTGTTCTAAGTCAGCCATAAAAAAGTTGGCATATTGTGGGGCCATGCGGGTACCCATAGCAGTGCCGCTGACTTGAAGGTATATATTGTCCCCAATGTGAAATAGCTCGTTCACCTGCACATCTACCAATGTGATATATGCCATCATGTGCCAGCAATGCTATCAGGAACAGTATCCCCGATAATGCCAAGGCAAACCTGGTGGCTGAACTTTGTGACTTTGTCCTCACCCACAACTATTTCACATTTGGGTTACAGGACCAGCTGCTCCAAGAAGCAGTCATTTAAGGTGTCAAGAAACTTTATCTCTGCATCCCATCCTGACGTGACATGTTGCCAGTCAATATGGGGATAGTTGAAATCCCTTATTATTATTATTATTATTGAGTTATTTTAAGAGCTTTCCCTGAGCATTTCAGTCACTCTGACCATACTAGTCAGATGGCCGGTAATATATCCCTACTGCTCTAGTCTTACTGTTTGAGCATGGAATTACTATCCATAGAGATTCTATGGTACAGTTTGGTTCACTTAAGATTTTTACTTCATTGGATTTGATGCTTTCTTTCACATATAGTGCCAATTCCCCACCAGCATGACCTGTTCTGTCCTTCTGATATATTTTGTACCCTGGTATTAGTGTGTCCCATTGATTATCCTAATTCCACCAAGTTTCTGTGCCTATCAATATCTTCATTTAATAAGAGGCACTCTAGTTCACCCATCTTATTATTTAGACTTCTAGCATGGTAGCACTTTAAAAACTTGTCACTTTTTAGCTGTCTATCATTACATCCTGTAATTAAATGGGACTTTTTTTCATTTGACTCTATCTCATCAGATCTTACCTGTATTTTATCCTCTTCCATCCCCTCCTCCTTACTAGGACATAGAGAATCTCCATTAATAGCTCCTCCCCTTTGTCCAAACCACATGCTCCTCCGCACCTGGTGGCTTTCCCCCAACCCTTAGTTTAAAAACTGCTCTACGACCTTTTTAACTGCGAGCCAATCAAATAGGAGCATCGCAGTCAACAGAGTCCCACCCCGCTCAGAACAGCCAGGAAACACCAGCGTGAGGGGATGAAGAGAGAACCCCTGGTCTCTCCCAGCAGATCCATCACACACCTACTAGCCACAGACTGATACAGGAGATGGATCCCCTAGCAGGGTTCAGGTAGAGCTGCCTGGTAGGAAGCCCAACACCCTCCTCATTGTGCAGAGCTGGATATGAAGGGAGGGGAATCTCCCCTAAGCCTGACTGGTGGGTGCCCCCTTCATATCTCACAGCAGCCACTGGTTAGTCGGGTCAGGTTCCAGCACTATGAGTCTGGTCAGTTTTCCTACCCCATGTAGGAGGGTTATTTTCTGTTCAACGAATTAGGTCATTTCCACCTCTGAACCTCATGGGCCTGTTCCTACAATCTAGGCTGCTTATTAAACAACTCCCACAGTTGAATTTGTTAAATTTGGTGACAATATATGCCTCCAGACCAGTGGCACCACTATGGGCACCTGCATGGCCCCACAATATGCCAACATTTTTATGGCTGACCTGGAACAATACTTCCTCAGCTCCCGTCCACTCATGCCCCTTCTCTACCTACGCTACATTGATGACCTCTTCATCATCTGGACCCATGGGAAGGAGACCCTGGAAGAATTCCACCATGATTTCAACAGCTTCTACCCCACCATCAATCTCAGCCTGGACCAATCTACACAGGAGGTCCACTTCCTAGACACCACCGTACAAATAAGTGATGGCCACATTACCACCCTATACCGAAAACCCACCGACCGCTACGCCTACCTTCATGCCTCCAGCTTCCACCCCGGACACACCACACGATCCATCATCTACAGCCAAGCACTGAGGTACAATCGCATCTGCTCCAACCCCTCAGACAGAGACCAACACCTACAAGATCTTCACCAAGCATTCTCAAAACTACGATACCCATACAAGGAAATAAAGAAACAAATTAACAGAGCCAGATGTGTACCCAGAAGCCTCCTGCTATAAGTCAGGCCCAAAAAAGAAACCAACAGAACTCCACTGGCCATCACCTACAGTCCTCAGCTTAAACCTCTCCAATGCATCATCAGTGATCTACAACCCATCCTGGACAATGATCCCTCACTTTCACAGACCTTGGGAGGCAGGCCAGTCCTCGCCCACAGACAACCTGCCAACCTTAAGCATATTCTCACCAGCAACCACCCACCGCACCATAACAACTCTAACTCAGGAACCAACCCATGCAACAAACCTCAATGCCAACTCTGCCCACATATCTACACCAGCAACACCATCACAGGACCTAACCAGATCAGCTACAACATCACCGGCTCATTCACCTGCACGTCCACCAATGTTATATATGCCATCTTATGCCAGCAATGCCCCTCTGCTATGTATATTGGCCAAACTAGACAGTCACTACGCAAGAGGAGAAATGGACACAAGTCAGATATCAGGAATGGCAATATACAAAAACCTGTAGGAGAACACTTCAACCTCCCTGGCCATACAATAGCAGATGTTAAGGTAGCCATTTTACAGCAAAAAAACTTCAGGACCAGACTCCAAAGAGAAACTGCTGAGCTCCAGTTCATTTGCAAATTTGACACCATCAGATCAGGATTAAACAAAGACTGTGAATGGCTTTCCAACTACGGAAGCAGTTTCTCCTCCCTTGGTGTTCACACCTCAACTGCTAGCAGAGCACCTCACCCTCCCTGATTGAACTAACCTCGTTATCTCCATACTGATTTATACCTGCCTCTGGAGATTTCCATTACTTGCATCTGAAGAAGTGAGGTTCTTACCCACGAAAGCTTATGCTCCCAATACTTCTGTTAGTCTCAAAGGTGCCCTAGGACCCTCTGTTGCTTTTTACAGATTCAGACTAACACAGCTACCCCTCTGATACTTAACTCCCACAGGTTTGCCACACCCTGTCCTCCTCCCTTTCTCCACCCTGTGCATTTCCTGCCCCGCTCAAACCTCCAAACCAGACTGTGCAAACCTTCCCTGCTCTGGTGTATTTGCTATCCCTCTCCCTCCTGCAGGAACCCACCAGCAACCCCCCAATAATCCTTACCTGAACAGGTTCCTCTGCAGCCATTTCTCTCCCCTGTCCCATGGGAGGACGGGATGAACTGGACCAAACCATGGACATCATTCTGCAGCCTGGCATGATGAGAAGGGCAGTTGTGGAGGTTTCAGAACAGGCTTTAGTTACTTTCACACCACGGTTCCCCTAGGCCCTTTCCCTGCAGACAGACACCCTACATTCTGCCATGCTGGGAAAATGCTGATCTCTTTATTCCAGTGTAGACCTGGCCCCTCCTGCCAGGCTAAGCCCACAGGGAGATTTTTCAGCCGCCCCAGTAACAAATTCTCTGAACAAAATGCTAGAAAGAAGCAGAACCGAAGGGGGTGGGCAGACTCCAGGGGGGACACTGGCTCCTCCCTTCCCCCACCCTGTTGCTGGCACAGAATGGACACCACATTCCCACCCCAGAGTCAGCCGTGTCTCAGGGCTCCCCGAACAGCCCCCGATCCCTGACTCAGGGCAACAATTTCCCACTAAACAAACACAAATTAGTGAAGATAAAATGGGTGGGGAAACCCCCTGCAATGGGAGATTTTCGATGGACATTTGAGAAGTATGGAGAGAACGGTGGAAATCAGGAGAGAGATGATCATTCGAGGGGAAAGGGGGGGGGGAAATCTCCCCAGATTTTATAGCCATGTGTGAGATACTGCGAGAGAAAAGGGGCAGAACTGGAGAGAATTTGTATCGGGGGTGGGAGGCAAGTGGCACAAACAGGGACAGGATCCAATTAACTCCCCACCCACCACTTCTCCCTCGGGGATTTCCTGGCCGCACAGAGATAGCTCAACCCCCAACAACTCCTGCTTCTCCCCTCCCTGCCCGACACCCCCACACCACAGGGGACCCCCCGCCGGGCCCCAGTCTCTGCCTCTCCGATCCCAGCGGTGCCGGGGGCAGATCCTGCTGCAGCTCCATTGGGGCTGAGGCAGCTCCGAGGCTTCTCCCAGGTCCCCCGGGGCGGAGAGTCACTTTCCTGCCCGGCCCCCCCGCCCGGGGTCTCTCACTCACCGCGGGGGCTCCGGCCCGGGGCTGCCCAGGGGGCGGGTCCCAGCTGGAGAAAGCCCCCCCGGCCGGGCACGGAGGGGTTAATGCCGGGCTCCCCCCGCACAGACCCCGGGGAGCAGCAGCTGCCCCGCACCCAGGAGCTGCCAGGGCTCTGGGCTTTGTTCTCCCGGCCCCGCCCCCGCAGCTGCTCCAGCCCCGGCCTGTGACTGGGGGAGCGAGCGGAGGCAGGCGACCGGGTCAGAACCGCAGGTTTGCCGGGCTCCAGATACAAAATTTGTATCCACAGCCGAGTCGGAACAATGGGGCAGCGCAGGCTCGGGCCCCGGGACTCCAGCCCCTCCCCCCGCAGGATCGGGCCCCGGGACTCCAGCCTCTTCCCCTCCCCCCGCAGGATCGGGCCCCGGGACTCCAGCCGGAGCAGGGTCAGGCTCACACACATGCTCATTCACATCTGCTGAAGCTGCAGCAGCTGCCCTCACTGGGGCGGATTAAAATCTGTTTCCCCCCCCCCCCCCCCTCGTGAATTCCAGCGGACCCAGTGCGCAGGAGGGTCTGGCTTGTTCCCCACCTGGAGCCGGGAGAACCAGGCCGTGCTGCTTGCAGTCTGTGGGGGACTTTCCGCCAGAGGCTCCTCTGAACCCAGGTGGAGCCTGGGTGGAGCCAGCGGGATGAATTATCCAACCAATCGCTGCCCCTGCCTTTGTTACTGGCCCTCCCGTGAAGCCGTGTGCCTGAGGCTCATGCAGCTCTGTCAGTCTTTGACGTTTCCCTGCTGCTTTCTGGGACAACCTCTGGCTTTTTTCTAGCATGAGAAATAATTGGTCAGGTCCTAACTGTTCCCTTTGGGCCGTTCTGCAGGGCGGCTGTATTCCCCACCCCTCGCTGCCTTAATCAGTGCAGTCTGGATAGCTTCTAAAAGTGATGCATAGCCTAAGCCCACGTTCTGGTTCGACGTCGCTATTATTGGCTGTGGTACTACGGCCCGTGTTACACAGCAGGTCAGACTAGATTGGGGTGGGCAAACTACGGCCCGGGGGCCGCATCCGGCCCTTCAGACGTTTTAATCCGGCCCTCGAGCTCCTCCGGGGAGCGGGATCCAGGGCTTGCCCCGGTCCGCATGTGACATGGCTCCACGCAGCTCCCGGAAGCAGCAGCATGTCCCCCTTCCGGCTCCTACATGTAGAGGCAGCCAGCAGGCTCTAGACGCTGCCACCGTCCCAAGCTCCGCCCACACAGCTCCCATTGGCTGGCAACTGTGTAGGAGCCAGAGGCGGGACATGCCGCTACTTCTGGAAGCTGCTTGAGGTAAGCGCCGCTGACAGCCTGCAGCCCTGACCCTCCCCAGTGCCCCAATTCCCTGCCCCAGCCCTGATCCCCCTCCCACCCTCTGAACCCCTCGGTCCCACCCTCCTGCACCCCAGAGCCCACACCGCAAGCTGGAGCCTTCACTCCCCATCAGCACCCCAACCCCCGCTCCATCCCGGAGCCCTCTACTGCACCCTGAACTCCTCATTTCTGGCCCCACCCCAGAGCCCACCCCCAGCTGGAGCCTTCACCCCCTCCCACACCCCAACCCCCAATTTCATGAGCATTTATGGCTTGCCATACAATTTCCATATCCAGATGTGGCCCACCCCTGGACTAGAAGATTGTAATGGTTAGAGATTTACGTGGATGCAAAATTTGTATCCACATCCGATCCACAGGAATGGTCCGTGGATACAAAGTGGATAGCCGCAGATTTGCAGGGCTCTAGATACAAAGTTTGTATCTGCATCCGATCCGCGCACATCAGTGCTAGTGAAGCTGTGCGTTCCCTGCTGCCAGGCCCCTTTTGTGCTGCCCGTGCTGCTGGCACCATCACACCATGTGACCTTTTTGCAGACTCTGGCAGGCACCCAGCAGTGCGAAGTGCCGGGCTTTGCGCAGTGATGTCTGGCTGCTGGCTCCTGATGTGCCCTGCTGACTGGGTGGGTTGCAGTGGCCCCGGAGTGCACTGCCCCTGGCTGCACTGACTGAGACACATCCCAAACCACACTAGCCGACATGCCCCTCCTGCAGGGAGGGCCTGGCCTGCTGCACTCCCACCTAGGCTAGCAGCTGCTGTGTCCTTCATGCTGGGAGGGGGTGTGGGTGGGTGTGTCTACACAACAATTAAAGCTGGCTGCCCCTATCCGCTGACAGGCTCGCTGTAGGGCTTGTGTCTGGGCCAGCTGAACCCCAAGTTCTGAGAGCCCCAAGGGGGGAGGGACTCAGAGACCCCAAATGTCTTCACAGCAATGTTACAGCCCCAGGCCACAAATTCAGGCCAGCAGGGTGCTTAACTGCAATGTGGATGTACCCCCGAGAGCTCAGCGGGGCTGATGTGGAGGCTCCCAGGTAGGGGCTACTGGGGAAGGGAGCTGCAAATTGGGAGCATCTCCACCTGAACCCCCTCCTCCCCAAGCAGCCACTTGTGGTGTGCAGAGCCATCTAGCTGGGGCAGCTGCTAGGAACAGCAGGAGGGGCCCTGGGGCTGGGGGGTATGGGAGGGAGTAAGGGCTGCGGTTGTGAAGTACAGGTTGGGGTGTAGGGGACTGGGGTGTGGGAGGGGTTGAGGGCTCCAGCTGGGGGTGTGGGCTCTGGGGTGGGGCCAGGGATTGGGGTCCAGGAGGAGGCTCTAGCTGGGGAGTGGGATCGAGGGGTTCAGAGTGTGGGAGGAGGCTCCAGGCTGGGGCAGAGGGTTGGGGTGTGGGAGGGGGTACAGGCTGGTTGCAGGCTCGGGGGTGCAGGCTCTGGCATGGGGCCAGAAATGAGGGGTTCAGGGTGCAGGAGGGGGCTGCGGGCTGGGGCAGAGGGTTGGGGTCTGAGAGGGGTGCGGGCTCTGGCTGGGGGTGCAGGCTCTGGGGTGGGGCCGTGGATCAGGGGTTTGGGGGTACAGGAGGGGGCTGAGGAATTTGGAGTGCAGGAGGGGGCTCAGGGCTGGGGTAGGGGGTTGGGATGTGGGAGGGGGTGCAGGGTGCAGACTTCAGGAGGGAGTTTGTGTGCAGGAGTGGGTTTCAAGCTGGGGCAGGGGGTTGGGGCATGGGAGGGGGTTCAGGATGTGGGCACCTGGTGGCTCTGGCTAGTGCGGTTCATGGGGGCTCCAGGAGGCGCTGACCTCCGGAGGCCTCTTAAATAGCAGCTGCACCAGCTCTGTGCTGGCATTTCCCAGGGACAGAGGAAGTCGGCGCGGCTCCTGAGAAGCAGCGGCATGTCCGGCTCCTAGGCAGAGGGATGGTTAGGGGGGCTCCGCACGCTGCCCCTGCCCACAGGCACTGCCCTGAGTGCCGGCTCTGCAGCTCCCATTGGCCACAACACCCTGGATTTGTGCCCACTGCGGATTCCTGGCCAATGGGAGCTGCAGAGCTGATACTTGGGGCGGCGCCTGCGGGCGGGGGCAGAGCATGGAGCCCCTCTGGCCACCCCTCCACCTAGGAGCCTGAGGGACATGCCGCTGCTTCCCAGGAGCCGCAGGGAGCTGCCTTGGCCCTGCTGGGGCCAACCAGACTTTTAGCAGCCCGGTCAGCGGTGCTGATCGAAGCTGCCAGGGTCCCTTTGCGACTGGGCGTTCCAGTCGAAAACCGGACACCTGGCGACCCTAATGTGGATTGTCCATCTCCTGATGGCTTCACATCCAGGCTGGAGGCCTCGCTGGAAGAAGTGCTAGATGTCCCCTGGTTCCGGTAGGAGTTATTCTGGGGGAGTTCTTGTGTGTCACACAGCACATCAGCCTAGAAGGTCAGAGTGGTCCCTTCTGGCCTTGAACTCTGTGAATCTCTGAACTAAAATCAGTGTAAAAGTTTCACCTTTCATTACGCCGAAGCCACTCTGCATGCAGATCAGGACTCGGACTCTCTCCCAGAGGCGTAGCCATGGATGGGCCGCGGCCCAACCACTTAGCATCCAGGACCAGCCAAATTGGGAATGGAGACTCCCAAATCCACAGGCTGGAACTCCCGACCCCGGCTCAGTACCTGTCAGCCCAGCCACCTCATGTCCCTCTCCTGTCAACGCCCCGTGCTGCTGCCCCGGTCTCTGGCCCCAGTGCTAGCCCCCCAGGGGCTGTGCCCCATGGGGGTGGGCCTGGTTGGGGCTAGCACTGGGGCCGGAGACTGGGGGCGGGGGAGCAGTGCGCTGTGCCGGCAGGAGAGGGACACGCCACGTGGCCAGTTGGACAGACACCCAGGCCAGGGTCCGGATGGGTGGAGCTTGATCCCCAGCAGGGTCCCCTGCAGCCCCATGGGTGCCCCGGGCAGCCTCATCTTCAGGTGCCTGCTGAGCAGGAAGGGCCAGATGGAGGGGGTGGGGAGTTGGGCCTCCCATCCCTCCTGCTTCCCTCCTCAGGGCAATGGATACTTCCTGCACCCCCGAGCCTTCCTGTCCCCTCCCCAGAGACCCCATCCTTCCTGCCCCCCTCCTCAAGGCACTGGATCGCTCCTGCACCCCTGACCCTTCCTGCCCCCCTTCCCAGAGCCCCCCTCCCTCTCTCTCTCCTCAGGGCACCAAATCCCTCCTGCACCCCCGATCCTTCTTGCCCCCCTCCCCAGAATCCCTATCCCTCCTGCCCCCTCCTCAGAGCACTGGTTCCCTTCTGCACCCCTGATCCTTCTTGCCCCCCTCCCCAGAGCCCCCATCCCCCTCCCTCCTGCCCCTCACCCCCTACCCACCTCATTGCCCACCCACCCGAAAGTTGGGGCCACCCAGTTTTACTGTCTTAGCGACCCCACTGCTCTCTGCTGAGTTGTGGGCCTGGAGCTGCATGAATTTTTGTCTGACCGCACCTTTTTGCCAAAAAAATGCAGATCTGCTGACACCAAAATATTGCACGGATCTGTATCAATTTCACCGAATTATTTCACTAGAAAAAATAACTCCCAAATTGCTTTGACATTTTTAAAATTAAACGTTTGGATTTTTCCATTTGAAATGACTTTTTGTTTAGCAATTTGGGTGGATAATTCACTAATGGACCCTGAAGAACTTTACCTGGGATTGTGCATCTGGTTCTAGCCCCTCCAGAGGTTGTTGGCCTCCATTCAGGGATCACTGGGCTAGGCAGCTCAGACTAGGGGCTCATAATTGTTCCTTCTGGCCTTAAAAACCTTAAAAACCTACCAGCCCCCCCGGCTGAGTGATTTCCCCCGGGTCACACAGGAAGTCCCTGTGCATCGAGCCCAAGCCACCTCAGGGCTAGGTGGGTTCTCCTGCTCTGGGCCCACGAAGACACTGGTGCTGCACCACTAGTGCTAGGTTCACACTGTTGCACATTTTTGATCCGAGTGGCTGGGGAATTAGGTTAGTGTAACCACAGGTGCCGACTTTGTAATGTGCCGGGGCGTGCTCGACCCCCGGCTAAGCCCCAGGCCTGCCCCTCCACCCCTTCCCCCAAGACCCCACCCCGCCCCACCTCTTCCCACCCCCTCACTCTAACCCCACCCTGCCTCTTTCTGCTCTGTTTCGTCCCCTCCCCTGAGTGTGCCCAGTACTCACTCGTCCTCTGTCCCCCCCAGAGCCTCTTGCACCCTGCTAAACAGCTGATTGTGACAGGTGGGAGGCGCAGGGAGGGAGGCAGAGGCGCTGATCAGTGGGGCCCGCTGGTGGGCAGGACGCAAGGCTGGCTTTAGCAGGTGCGGGGCCCCATGCCAGGATGCAAATTGTCTCGCGCCCCCCCTGCCCCAACTCTGCCCTGGCCCTGCCCCGCCTCCACCCCTTCCCTGCCCCAACTCTGCCCTGGCCCTGCCCCGCCTCCACCCCTTCCCTGTCCCATTGGATCCCTCCTCAAATCCCCGCCCCCTCACTGCCCCATTGGATCCCTTCCCAAATCCCCGCCCTGGCCCCACGTCTTCCTCAAGCACGCCGCATTCCTCCTCCTCACCCCACCCTCCCAGGCTTGCGCTGATCAGCTGTATGGCGACGCAAGCGCTGGAGGGCAGGGGGAGAAGCAGGAAGCGGCTTTTTTTTTTCCCACTCCGCCGACAGCCCCAGACGTTGTGGGACCCTCTTAGGCGAGGGGCCCCATTCCGGGGAATCAGCCGAATCGGCTTAAAGCCGGCCCTGGCAGGAGGCACTGGGGGGAGGGGGAGATGCTTATAGAGGGCCTGTGGGTGGGTGCTCAACACCCACCATTTTTTCCCTGTGGGTCTCCAGACCTGGAGCACCCTCGGAGTCGGCGCAAGTGAGCGTAACTATGTCACTCGTGGGTGTGGATTTTTCACACCCCTGAGTGAAAGCGCTGGGTCGAGCTAATTCCAGTGTCGACCTGGCCTCACAAATTCATTGCAGTGGTTGTGTATTTTCTGTCACCTTTTCATCAGTGACTGGACTGTGTAATGCCTGTGGAGTTTCACTTAACTGGGTGTACAGGTACTAAAACATGTACAAAGGACATCGGTGACGGAGCGGAGAACTGAACCGGTAGCTCCAAAGTCCTAGAGGGGTGGTAGCCTTCTTCTCTTCTTCCTACTGGAATTTTAATCGGCAATGATCAAAACATTCCATTTGCATAAAGACAGAATGTTTTGTTTTGACAGTCTCATTTGGACGTCTGGATTGCATAACACAATATTTCAGTAAGGGCGAAACTAGTTTCTGAATATTTCATTTTGGGACAAAGGCTGAGAGTTTGACGTATTCTCCTGATTTGGTATGAAACCGAATTTTAAACTCTCAGAATTTCTTGTAGAATAAAAATTCTGAATTTCATCCAGTTTGACTTTCTAGCTCTAGATGGAAAATATGACCCCTAAAATCTCCAAAAGGCAGACAACAGATAAAAAGATCACAGAATTTTTATTTATTTTTTAATCTCATGATTTTCAATTCAGTATCATGAGTTCTAAGGGAGAACCTGCCTAGTGAGGTTGGAAGGCAATGAAATAGTTAACAACACTGCAATTTTAATTCTCCTGATTCTGTCATGATCCATGTAATATCTGCTCTTTTCCTTAATGCCCCAGTTCCAGGAGTCACGTGATTTTTGCTGGAGAATCTCATCTTTCATTTAAAAATAAAAAATAAATTTCTTGACTGCCCGGTTGTGGACCACAGCGTGAAAATGTTACTCCTCCAGGCTTACAAACCACAAGCCCACTATAAAGAACCCATAATTATGTGTTAATTATTAAATTCTTATGATTGGGAAGCCAATTTTGTGATAATTCTGCACCTCACTCGTGATGCTCAGGATTGGTAACTCTACTGATTCCATAAGTGTAAAGTTGCTTAAACACTTACTTGGCAAAGGGTATTTTTGGTCTTGTGTAACACTGATAATCTCTGGGGGTCCTTTGCCAGGAAGGGAGCGTTGGTGTTGGGACACAAAATGGTTTGAAGGTTTCCGAATTTGCCAGCAACCAGTGTTCAAAAGTAATGAGCCCGGCTCTGCAAAAATCATAATATTGGCTTGATAACCATGAGAATTAAATTGATATAGTTGGGGAGAAACTGCCCAAGCAGTGTAAGCGATGCAGAGGTGCTTACCTGAATCTTCAGCCAGCCTGAGATGATAGCTCGGAGAAGGGGAAACTGCCCTGAATGGAACTGACACAGTGATGTCTGCTTGAGTCTGCAGAGAGCCTGAACCAATTAATGTTAAGGGGGGGGAAACTCCCCCAGGTGTAACCAATGCAGCAACATCTGCTTGAGTCTTCAGGAAGCCTGTGCTAATTGTTCTGAGAAGGGGAACTGCCTCAAGTGTAATGGATGCGGAGATGCCTGCCTCAGTCAGCAGAGAGCCTGAGCCAATCGGTCTGAGAGGGGGGAGCTGCCCGGAGTGTAACTGACACAGCAATGCTGCCTGAATCTGCCGAGAGCCTGAGTCCATTAGCCTGAGGATAGGCTACTTCCCAGATTCACAGCAGCGGGTGCTAATCATAGAAGATTAGGGTTGGAAGAGACTTCAGGAGGTCATCTAGTCCAACCCCCTGCTCAAGGCAGGACCAATCCCTAACTAAATCATCACAGTCAGGGCTTTGTCAAGCCAGGCCTTAAAAACCTCTAAGGATGGAGATTCCACCACCTCCCTAGGGAACCCATTCCAGTGCTTCACCACCCTCCTAGTGAAATAGTGTTTCTGAATATCAAACCTAGACCTCCCCTACTGCAACTTGAGACCATTGCTCCTTGTTCTGTCATCTAATTCAGCTGCCCAGTGATCACATTTTAAATGCAAGTCTTGCCAACACCACGTTTTCAAATCCCATGAGCCAGGCCCTCCAAAATCACGAGACTGGCTGAAAAATAATTAGATTAATCATAATAAATGTGAGGTTCTATTTATTTGCCTTCTGGTATTGGTGCCCCTAGGGGTCACATTTTGAGCACTGCCAGCCAAATCTCCCTGAAACCTCCCGCTGGCTCTGTCGAGACATTCTCAGGCCAGGTGGAAAATGCTCTGAGCACTGGGAGGAGATGCCCTGCAGGGTTATATGGACACTCTGTTCTGAGCCTCTGTGGGGTCCAGGTAGGGGTAGCTAATGGGCAGTGACTTGTTCCTCTGCTGGATTTCCTTGGAGATCTCCACCAGATGTGCCTGGAAGGCTGCAATAAGCCGCTTGGGCTCTGCCTCAGTGAAGTGCTCCTCAGGGTAGTAGCCCAGGGGTCTCTGGAAAGGAGCGAAGAGAGAAGTGACTATGGAGGTACTGAACTCACATTTCCTGCTTGGCAAAGGGGAAGAACCAGGGTCCGTTCCAAGCTGGCCCGAATGTACTTCTTGGATCCCTTCTGATGCTCCTGGGTAATGGACAATCAGGCACAACTGATGCTTTCTCCTGCCCTTTGGGTACCAGGGAATCTCTCACTATCCACCCAGGAGAACAATTCCAATATCTGCTTCCAACAGAACATAAGAACGGCCACACTGGGTCAGATCAATGGTCCATTTAGCCCAGTGTCCTGTCTTCCAACAGTGGCCAGTGCCAAGTGCTGCAGAGGGAATGAACAGAAAAGGGCAATTATCAAGTGATCCATCCCCAGGTGCCTGATGCCTGCTTCTCTCCGCCTCCTCCCCCAAGGCTCCCCCTGCCTGCCCGCTGCTCGCTCTTCTCTGAGTCCCCAAGTGTCTCCCACCTACTGCTACCTCCTTTCTGCCCCCTCCTGCCTTAAGGGTGTGTGACAGGGGGAGGGAGAGGAGAGGAGGGAGCTGCTGGAGGTGCTCAGAGAAAGAGGCAGAGCCGGGGCGGGAGAGGAAAAGACGGAGCAGGGGCGGGGCCTTAGGGTGGAGCATGGGCGGGGTCGTTGTCCGTGAGTGCTGAGCATCCCTATTTTTTTCCCAGGGGTGCATGAGCCCCAGAGCACCCAGGGAGTCAGCACCTAGGATGCGTTGTGTGACGAACGACTTCCCTGTGTTTGTTTTACTCCTGCTGCCCATCCTACGGCGTTGAGTTTCCTATATAATCCCAAATGCAGTCTGGTGAGATTGTCCTGCCGTACGCATTGAACCTCGCCTGATTTTGATTTTTACCCTGGGGAGGGGAGTCACTAGGGAAATTTCCAAGGAATTGTTTTCCTTCCGAACATGGAGTTTTGTCACAATGTAAATGTTTCAGAGGAACGCGTCAATTTCAATGGGAAAAAAGTGGAAATCATTTAGACTTTCTCGTTGAACTTTGAGCCGATGAAAATGTTTTGTTTTGACTTTCTCAGTTCATTTAAACTTGTATATTCTATTATAATCTTTTAATATTCTATTATATTTAATCTTCTATATATTTTATATTATCCTGTAGTGTTTTGATGTGATCAAAATATTTTAATATATTTGTATAGAGTATATTTAACTTAGAGAATTTTTCACTTGACCAGAGCTCAAAGAGCCGGGAAGCGGCTAGATGTAAGCAGAGTCAGGATGAGCTCTACTCTGACATCTGGTGGTGAATTATGGCGAGTGTGGAAAAGAACTCCAGGGGCTGATCTTGTTTGCATAGGCACACCCACCCGCCTGGCATGAAACAACAGCAACTCAAAGTGGTTACTTTGGCTGGTGTGGGATCCCCAGTTTTCTCTGTTATTGGGGCAGGAAGAATAAAGTTTTGTTACCCTGATTCTGTGAATCAAGGCCAGTGGAACTGTTGTATGACAGAAGGACTGAGTGAGTCCTTCACCATTACCTAAGTAGCACTTGCTTGACAAGGGGCATGGGTTACAAAACCTAGTGAATAGAGAGAGGATGGGGACAGGTATTTGTACCAGATGGTATAACCCCTCTCTGAGGGGTTGAAACACCAATTGCACTATCCCCTCTCTCCACTGTTGAATATCAGAGTTAACTTTGATTCCATTAGAAGTCTAGTTACAGACTGCTGAGCTGAATTCACTTTGGGCTAATGGTGCACTAGCACTGGGGCTCCCCTACTATGAGCTGAAATTGCTAAGAGCTGAAATCACAAAAGAGCTAAAGTTATTAAGAGCTAAGATCGCTGAGGCTGTGTTAACTAGTGGGGGAGCCTGAAGCTATATTGCTAAGCGGCTGGCGGAGCAGCTAGCAGAGTGGAGCCTCGTGGGGACGGTTGGAGCTGAGTGACTCACAGGTCGGTGAGCAGAGTGGAGCAGCTGCCAGAGCAGTTCGTGGGACGGCGGGAGCGGCTCACGGGACAGCTGGTGGAGTGGAGCGGCTTGTGGTGAAGGCTGCGGCGGAACCCCACGGAGAGGCAGCCGGTCGGCCTCGGATCACGTAAGGTGCCCCTTAACACTCTGCGTGCCCCCCCCCCACCCCTGAACTCTGGGGCTGCACTGACCACGGACTTTAGGGGGTTGTTGGACTTTTGGGACTTTGGTGATTCTTGGGTTGCTGGTTTCAAGAACCCACGGGAAAGGAGACAGCCCAATTTGCTGGGGTGGGTTTTTGCTCATGGTGTGTGTTATGAATCCTGTTTATGGTGTTTTTCCAATTTAATGCCGATGTCGTTTACCTCATGTTATTAAACATTTTCTGTTACACTCAGACTCCGTGCTTGCGAGAGGGGAAGTATTGCCTCTTAGAGGCGCCCAGGGGGTGGTATGTAATTGTCCCAGGTCACTGGGTGGGGGCTCGAGCCGGTTTTGCATTGTGTTATTGAAACGGAACCCCTAGATACAGAACCCGGCCCTTGTTGCTGCCAACTTAGATGGGCAGAAGGGTTACATAAATTACAGTGTTATGCCATTAGAGAAACAAAACTTTGAAATATTATAGTGTATATATATTATATTTAACATTTAACATGCTGTAATGCAAAAGTGTTCAATAAATATTTCTGTTCTGTAACTGGGGGAAAAAAACAGATGTTGCAGTCATATCATACAAGGATGATAACACTCTTTCCTTTCCACTAGTATCTCAGGAGGAATTTAAACCTCAGCCACTAAAGATAGACATTTTTTAAATCAGCAGATCCAGATAACTTGCAACCAAGAGTTTTAGAAGAGCTGGCTGAGGAGCTCACTGGGCTGCTAACGCCGATTTTCAATAGATCTTGGAGCACTAGGGAAGTTCCAGAGGACTTGACGGAAGCTAACATTGTGCCAATATTTAAAAAGAGTAAATGTGATTTCCCAGGCTGGTCAGCCTGATGTCGATCCTGAGCAATATAATGGAGCAGCTGATAAGGGACTTAATAAAGAATGAAAGGAGTGTAATCTAATGAATGCCACTCAGCATGGGTTTATGGCAAATAGATCCTGTCACACTAACTTGATATATCCTTTTTGGATGAGATTACAAGCGTGGCTGATAATGGTGATAGTATTGATGTAATAGACTTAGACTTCTGTAAGGCATTTGACTTGATTAAAAAGCTAGACCGATATTAACTGAACATGGCATACAATGAATGGATTAAAGAGAAGGGAGGGTGGCAATGCCGTACCGTGCCGCCCTTCCTTCTGCGCTTCCCTATCTCTCCACTCCGCCTTCAGAGCTGGGCAGCCAGAGAGTGGCAGCTGCTGGCTGAGCGCCCAGCTCTGAAGCACAGAAGGAAGCAATTTCAAAACAGCAGAAATTCTCCGTGGGACACTAGGAAGGCTGAGTTGGGGGATGGGTCCCTTGCAATCACCCTAATTTGCAGGGCTGATGAATATGCATGGACTTATTTCCATAAATGCCCTTTTTCCCAGCATTCCCCAGCCATTGTCTCCCCCCCACACACACATCTGTCCCTCTGTCTCCCCCAGCCATGCCCAGAACTCTCAGCCAGCATCCATGGGGCCGCCCCACTCACCAGGTCTCCTGGCTCGTAGCTCACAACGGCGAGGAGGGAGAGGAGGGCGCAGGTGGCGTTCACTGCGGGCAGGGTGTCCAGGATGCTGCGCAAGGTTGCGGTGCCCTTGGTGGTGGGCGGGGGAGCTCTCAAGGTTGCTGGTGTGTTGGGCATCCAGGTGGCGAAATCGTACTGTGGTACAGACACACCCCGGTGGGTCAGAGCCTTGCCTTGCAGGAGGGAAAGCTGCTCCAGAGCACCCAGGAGTCCTGAGAAAGGGACCCGAGTGGCTACAAAGCCGGGCTGTGGATCCTGATTAGGCCTTAAAGGCACAGCATTTAGGTGGTAGTACATCTACACAGCAGACTTAGCCCAGGTGCTCACCTGGGTGTTGCCTCTGACCCCTGTCCTGTCCACAGACAAAAAGCTCCCAGCTGGGCTTGTGGGGGGGCTTTAAACCCAGCTGGCTGGCCTGGCTCAGGGGTGAGAATCCAGGGGCTGGTAGCTCCCCCACCCAACATTCACACTTTGCAATGAGGACACAGCAATGAGCCCTCCAGCGTCTTCCCACGATTCCCCCTGTACCCTCATCACCGCAGCCTCCTTTTCCTCCCCCTCTGGTGCGCTGTGCCCCTAATGCTGGGTTCACACCATTTCCAGACCATCATGCCCGGCAGGGAGAGACAAGCACGGGCTGGCTCCTCGGAGGTTGGAAGTGTACAGAACCTTTTTCCTTTACCATATTCACAAACCTGGCTATTTGGTCTCTGGAATAGATTTCAAAATGAACCAACGTGTGGTCAAGCAATTGACTATACAATTTAGCAGCAACAGATTTAACACAAGCCAACCAACCTTGACTTCCCCATAAGAACGGCCACACTGGGGCAGACCAATGGTCCGTCTAGCCCAGTATCCTGTCTGCCGACACTGGCCAATGCCAGGTGTTTCAGAGGGAATGAACAGAACAGGGAATCATCGAGTGAGCCATACGCTGCCATCCACTCCTAGCTTCTGGCACTCCGAGGCTGGGGACACCCAGAACATGGGGTTGCGTGCCTGCCCAGCTTGGCTACTAGCCATTGATGGACTTATCCACCTATCTCCCTGCTCCGTCTTTGGTTTGGGGCGTGGGCACAGCAACAGATCGCTCCCAATCAGCCTCAGACACTCACTCAGCCTTATGAGCTTTTCCCAGCCCCTGTCCTTATGAGCTTTTCCCTCCCCCTGCAGAGAGCGGGGGAGGGAAAAGGGGCTCTGTAATTGAGTGTCCAGGTTGGGTGCAGACACTTTCCTGTGCACCACTTCAGGCCCAGAAGCTGCAAACTGGCTCCCACCCTGCAGACGGCGTCTCCCTCACTCTCTCCCCCTGCTTGACCCTCAGCAGCCCCTTTCGAGCAGATCCTCCCATCGGAGGATGCGCCACAGCTGCCAAGGGCAGAACCCTCTCAGCCCAGAGCTGTGCCTTCCCTCCCCCAGTCTCTGTCTCGGGACTGTCCTGGGGATGGTGGGGGGAAATTTCACCACGTCATAGAGTTTAAGGCCAGAAGGGGACATTGGATCATCTCCTCTGACCTCCTGGTTAAGATACAAGCACATAGCCAATATTCATAACTTCAGCTACAAAAATGATATATACACACAGATAGCATAATCATAATCAGCAAATCATAACCTTTCCATAGACACCTTACATGACAACCTATGTACAATATTTGCTGCAAATATAGAACAGTGGTTGCAACAATGATCTATACGGTCACAGTTTATGTCAATAACGTCACAGTGCTCTCCTTGGAGGAGCTATGAAAGTGGATTGGGAGCAAGAGGTTTTGAATTTTTTTTAGAGGCGAGCAGCAAAGGCAGCAGCAAAGCTGGGAATCACAACCCCCTGGTGGTTGTGATTCCCAGCTTTGCTGCTGCCTTTGCTGCTCCCAGTGCTGCATCCACTGAGCCATACTTCCCATTTGACAGGCAGGAAATAAATTGCTTTTGGAAATTTTCTTTCTAGGCCTCTTAAAAGGGCGCAAACCCTGCAGTCACCTGCGTGGAACTCAGAGGGAGGAGCACAGGCTGCAGGAGGGAAGCATTTGGAGGCGGCATCTGGAAGTCAGTCTGTGTGCCTGTGGCTGAAATGGCACTGCCAGAGGAGCGTCTATAGAAATAGCTCTCTTAATAAAGAACTGATGTACTCATACAAACACAGCATCCTCTCCTGTTATTACCCGGCACATGGCCCATGAAACAAAGCCCAGCTGGACTTTCCTTTGGCAGGTCACCTTTCTAGATGACTCACGAGCAACCACCAGGAGCTTCCAGACTGAACTGTGGCATAGCATGGGCCAGGGAGTTATTTCTGTACAGGGCCCAGAACTTGTCGTTGTACTGGATCTTCTAGAGCAGCGGTTTGCAAACTTTTTTTCTGGTGACCCAGTTGAAGAAAATTGTTGATGCCCACGACCCAACAGAGCTGGGGATGAGGGGTTCGAGGTGTGGGAGGGACTCAGGGCTGGAGTGTATGGTGAGGGATGTGGGGTGGGGCCAGGAATGAGGGGTTCAGGGTTTGGGTGGCTTAGGGCTGGAGCAGGGGGTTGGGGTGCAGGAGGGGGGTCAGGGCTCTGGGCTGGGGCCAAGGATCAGGGGTTTGGGGTGCAGGAAGGGGTTCTGGGTTTGGGGGGGGCTCAGGGCTGGGGCAGGGGATTGGGGCACAGGGCTGGGCACAGGGTTACCTCCGGCAGCTCCCGGTCAGTGGCGCAAAAGAGGAGCTAAGGCAGGCTTCTCGCCTGTTCTGGCACCGCAGACTGCACTGCGCCCCAGAAGAGGCCAGCAGCAGGTCCGACTCCTAGGCGGAGGATTCTCGCCCGCAGGCACCGCCCCCTGTCCAATGCAGAGCCAGTGCTCGGGGCAGGGGCAGCGCGCAGAGCATCATGGCCCCTCTGCCTAGAAAACAGACCTGCTGCTGGCCTCTTCATAACCTTTCCCCTGATACCTTACAAGGCCTGCTTTATATGTAAGATCACAATTATATGAAAATGAGGAATATGGATGTTACAGTACGCTCCCCCAAGGTATAGATGTCACTGCCAGGTGCCCCAGAGGGAATGAACAGAACAGGGCAATTATTGGGTGTCTGGCAAACAGAGACTAGTGGAACCTAGAGCATAATGGGGTTGCGTCCCAGACAAACTCGGCTAACGACCAGGGACAGACCTATCCTCCAGGAATTCAGCTAATCTCTAAAGTGTCATATTTCCAATTGGAATTTGTTTGGTTTAAGCTGCCAGCCATTGGTTCTTGTTCTGACTTTCGCCACAAGGCTTCAAAGCCCTTTAGTTCCCGGGATTTTATGGCTGTTACACAATACAACAATCCTCTCTTTCATAAGATAAACCATGTCAGGCAATTTCTGCAGCCCTCAAATCACTTTTGGTGGATTAGAGATGGGGTATAGGGTTACAGTTATGGGTAGGGGTTCATTTAGGGTTAGGGCGTGGATAGGGTTACAGTTATGGGTAGGGGTTAGTTTTACAGTTATGGATGGGGTATAGGGTTGAAGTTTTGGTTAGGGGTTAGATTTAGGGTAAGAGATGGGATATAGGGTTACAGTTTTGGGTAGAGGTTAGTTAGGGTTAGGGATGGGGTATGCGGTTACAGTTATGGGTAGGGGTTACTTTTAATACTTGGAGTGAAGTTTAGGGTTGAGTAGGGGCTTAGGATAAGAGTTGTGATTAGGGCTAGTATGTTGCTTTTTACCCCTTTTGATAACAGGAGACCAAGGTGGCATGGCACAATGTGGGAGGGGCCCTGATCTGGATTCGGGTCTCTGCAGCACCTGGAGGCCGTGGTCTCAGCTGGGACCTCTAGGCACTACGGGAACTATATCAATAGTGCAATGAACTGACATCCAATAGAAAAGGAAATACATTTCCGGTGATGGATAACTCACTTGTGGAACTCCCTGCTGCAGGAAATAATTGAAGTCCAAAAGCTCACGTAGCCTCAGCGCGCTCGCTGAATTTTTTCCCTTGTCATATGTCACTTTACAAAGAACCCAAACCAACTTTAACTGCACCTTCGTGCAAGCCCATGAGTCATATCGTGGCAACAAAAGGACCCTCCACTCCGGCGGACTCCTTGTCATGGAATCAGTGTGAAATGGGTGGCCTGCCCCTGTATGCCCTTTGATCTAGTGGCAACGTTCATCCCAGCTATAAATCACAAGTTAATGAGAATTTTGACAAGGCTGGGACCTTTTGCAACGTGATTTGGGCAAGCACTTCCTGACTGGAACAGCTTGCAGGCAAGACACCAGTGCAGCCACAGAACAGTGTGTCAGGTGGGGAATGGGTCTGGGGAGCTGGGTAGGAGGCTGCGAGGGAGGCGTGGATCCAAATAAGAGTGCAGGGGAATTCAGAGAAGAACCACGGGAATGATGAAAAGGTTAGAAAACCGGCCTTGGAGTGAGAGACTGAAAGAGCTCGATCTAGTTCACTTAACAAAGGGGAGGTTAAGGTGTGACTTGATCCCAATCTATAAATACCGACACGGGAACAAATACTGGATCATGGGCTCCTCAGTCCAGCTGACAAAGTATAACGTGATCCAGAAACTAGGCAAACGGAGACTGGAACTAGTGGTGAGTGCAATTAACCATGGGGACAATTTACCAAGGGCTGGAGTGGATTCTCGGCACCTGGCAGACCCTCTCAGCAGGGTCGGATCTCGCTGCTTGCCTGCCCCCATCTCACACATTGAAAACTCCAGGGGGTGGACTGGGATTAGCTTTCCTTTCTAGTGGCCCCTGGCATCCTCGGGCTTTCAGGATAATCTCTGGTAGGTTTCATGATGGTTTGGGAGGGATGCTGAGGGATGGTGCGTGTTAGGGGGTTTTCCCTTCACCCCCATCCCCGGTTCTTGCCACGTAGACAGAAAGCAGAAGACCAGAAGTCCAAAGTGCAGGCAGTGTGATATTTATTGGGGTTAGTTCCAAGCAAACGCCCATCGCAGAGTCTATTTCCCAGGGCTCTGTTCACAGCTCTGATGCTGCAGAGCCCGGCCTGTGTCCCTGTTCCCCATTTCCCCACCCCCCCTTAGCAGCCCCAAATATACCAGCCGTGCACGCCCCTGGTCCCACCCCTTACAGCTTATGGTCATATTCCGTTTGAGCGGGTGTGGATCTGGGGTCTTCGTCCCACCGCTTTTGTACCCCATGGAAGGGTGTAATGGCGTGGAGGACTCACCTCCTGCTGGTTGCTCCAGGGATTAGCTCAGTCCAGCTCCAGCATGCCCTCAGCAGGCTGTGTCCTACCCGTTGTCTGGTCTACTCCACTGTTTCAGACCCGCATTGCTCCCCCGCTCGGTGGGGTCCTCTTCAGGACGCTGCCCTCCGGCAGTGCCCACTACTTCTTCCTCAGCCCCCTTCTGGGGGTCACGGCAGTCCTGTGGCTTGCACCCACCACAGCAGCCAACCACAACCCAAAGTCTGGCCCCTTACTGCAGGGGCAAGTTGCTATCTGTATCGGCCCTGCTCCTCCGCGGCCAGGTGCAATGCAAGGGGGGGACCCAGGCCCGCCTGCTACTCTGGGTCCCAACCCAGGGACCCTCTAGCAGCAGCCTCCCTGCCCAGCCTACCAGGTAACAGGCCAGAGCTCCCCCTCTGCTCCCCTGAGCCTGCCCAGCACTGCTCTAGCTCCGGTGCTATCCCTGGGAGCCTGTCCTCCTCCCTTGCTTGTTGGGGAGAGACTCCCCTCTGCGCTGCTGGGCCGCTCCTTATATCTGCTCTGCCCCAGCAGCTGCCTCCCGTCCGGCTCTTAACAAGCCTCGCCCTAATTAGCTACAGGTTTCCACAGCTTCCCTGGCTGCTTCTGCCCCACCCCCGGCTGGAGTGGGCCACCTGCACCACTACAGCGGGGTAAGGTGTGAGGTTGTGTCCTGGGCAAGGCCAGGCTCTTCTCTGGCTTTTAGTGTGTTGTATGCCTCGCCTCCCCCGCCCCAGCCCCCATTGTCCCTCCTAACTGGTTGCTTGATCTTGGCTGGAAAGAGGAGCCAGGCAGCCTCCCAGTGTATGCTTGTAGATTACACTCCCAGCACGCCCTGTAACATTTTAGTTCCACCTCTTATCACCCCATCTGGCTGTGGGAGATGTAACACCCCATGTCTTTTTGATCCTTATACTAATATGTGGGAAGGAAAGACAAAGTCACACCCCAAATTCTATTTCAGGCTGACAAACAAGCCTATATCCTAACACTCCATCTCCTTTTTCTTTTCTTCTGGGATCCGCTGGCCCAGGTATCCCGGGAAAAGCCTAGGACATATGGCAACACATTTCCTGATAGGGCCAGGCATCAAGGTGGAATGTGTTAATGCTCCATTTGCCCCACTGCCCCCTTTGCTCTGCACCTTCCCTCGTATGGACATCCATATTCCAATGAGTGTGCCAGAAGCCCCATAATGCTGTGCCTGAGAAGGTCGGGTCTGGGTTGTGTCACACTGTGGTGGAGGGCCTCTTCCATGACAATTAGTGGTTGTACCTTGTGGGTCTGTGCCCCCCTTAACCACTGCAGTAGATATTGCAAAATTAGCATACTTAACAACAGGCCAATAGCCATAATAATCCACAGTAACATCTGGAGCCCTGGTTATTGTAATATAGTCCAACATCCAGGCCACCACCAGAACTGCTCCTCCTCCTCTGACAGGGTCAAGGTCTTTTAACACCATTCTGGAGTGTATGTTTTAAATCTGTCCGGTTGTTGGCAGTGGCAGCGAGCTGCTCCTGCAGGTATCACGTGCTGTTGTCCGTATTATGAGTCCACGGGATATTCACAGGCAAATAGGGTATTGTCCACACCGGCTTGAGCACTTGGTATGGAAGTGTTCGCTTGTTCGATTGCACACAGCAATGAGTTCCACAGATCCATTTGTGCCCCCTAGTTCCGACAGGAGCATGTAGATGTGCCTGCCAACCCTTCACCCTGTCCCCGGTTCTTGTCACACGGACAGAAAGCAGGCGGGCAGCAGGCCGAAGTGCAGGCAATGAGATGTTTATTGGGGTTAGTTCCAAGCAAGTATATCCAGAGCTCTACACACCGGCAGTGTCTGTTCCCCCGTGTTCCTCTTCCCAGCCCCGACGCTGCAGAGCCCGGCCTGTGTCCCCCTTCCCTATTCCCCGCTCCGCCTCCTTAGCAGGCCTACATATACCTGCCGTGCATGCCCCTAGTCTTTGTCTTTTGTTTACACATATTAGTATAAGATATAAGCGTATCAAAAAGTCACACCCCAAATTCTATCTCAGACTGACAAACAAGCCTATACACTGACCATGTGTGAACACTTGCGGATAGTACTGAAATAGTTAACAGCACTGGCATTTCTACAGCATTGCTAACTCACCTGACTTTTTTGCGCATCATGTGATCTTTGGGATATATAATAAAGCCCCAAACACCTGGAGTCATGTGAATCTGTGAGAATCTAGGTTTTGATTTTTTTTTTTTTTTTTAAAAAACCTCCATTTCTTCCGTTTGTGGGGCAGAAAAAAAATCTGGACAATGTGACCTCTTATATTAATATTATTATTAATAATATAAATAAATAAATAATGGGACATTCAACAAAAGCAGTGAAAACGTAATCAGATTAAAGGGCTTTACATTCACCCCAGGATTCACTGCTACTAATTGGAGCAGTTTAGCAGGGTTGAGCAGAGGGATTAAATCATTCAATAAATCATTGTAATATCATCCAGATTTCCACTTCCTGCAATAAACAAGGGTTGTCTGCCCTGCGGTTCCTGCTCCCCAGCCAGTTCCCAAGTGCCTTAAGCGAGGGAGACCCTCACTCGTGGGAAGGTTAATGCAAAATGTTTCTCTGTGGGTTCTCACTCAAACTGAGCGGCTTTCCGCAACATGGTGGAAGATGGGATACCGGGCTAGATGGGCCCATTGGTCCCATCCAAGTGCAGAAGTTGCTGTATTCCTTTGTGGAATCACAGCCTGGTGTCTAAAGAGACAGAAGAGAAGCTGACAAACTGCCATCGATATATTTCACAGTAGACCCTAGAGGCGAACACCCTGACTCACGATCTTCATCTACTCGGAAAATGAACTCAGTTTCCTTTTCACTAGTATTAGATCTCACTGCAGCGGCATTAAGTGCCATGCCAGCCCCGAGCTGCTGCTTCTTTGGGATGGCAGGCCTGGTGTTTTGGTGATTAACAAGTGTCAGGGGCTGGAGATCACAGGGGAACAGTTCGTAGGGATAGCCAGGATGTTGATCAGTATTGGAGACTTCCAGGGTGATGCTTGGAGTTTTCATGGTGGGCCAGAAGATCTGGTGCATGGGGCCGGGTCAGCAGGTTGGGTGGAGATCAGGTGAGGCAGTGGGACAGGGCCAGGCGAAGCTGTGGGGCAGGGCCTGGTGAGGCAACAGGCATCAGTCTGTAACTCAGCCAGCTTCCTCTGGCTCTTGGGGTCTTCATATGGTCTGGGTACCCACAGAGAGCGTGACCAGCCCAGCCCCGGGGCTGTAGGTTCAAGGAGGGGCAGCGGCTTAGGAGTGCGCCCAAGGACCTGGCAGTCTGGGGTTCAATACTGGGGCCCTGGCACAGCCATGAGGAGTGGGGTGTGACTGGTTTGGTCACAGAGACCCCCTTGAGATGGTCACCTGACGTGCTGAAATTACCTCGGAGCCCGTTTTCCCTGCCAGCTTGGGACTCCAGAACCCTGCCTTGTTGAGCCAGACACACTAGCCTGGTGCAAACACAGACCCAGGTCTGAACCACGTCCCCCAAAGCTGCAGACTTAACTGAAAACAGCTCAGCAAGTGCTCCTGTCTCCAGCACCCAGACACCCAGCTCCCAATGGGATCCAAACCCAAATAAATCTGTTTTACTCTGTATAAAGCTTATGCAGGGTAAACTCATAAATAGTCCACCCTCTATAACACTGATAGAGAGAGATGCACAGATGTTTTCTTCCCCAGGTATTATTCACTTACTCTGAGTTAGTTAATACACAAAAGTGATTTTATTAAGTATAAAAAGGAGGATTTAAGTGGTTCCAAATAATGACAGACAGAACAAAGTAGTTACCAAGCAAAATAAAACAAAACATGCAAGTCTAAGCCTAATACATTAAGAAACTGAATACAGGTAAATCTCACCCTCGGAGATGTTCCAATAAGCTTCTTTCACAGACTAGACTCCTTCCCAGTCTGGGCCCAATCCTTTCCCCTGGTACAGTCCTTGTTAGTTCCAGCTCAGGTGGTAACTCCAGGATTTCTCATGACTGGCAGCCCCTTTTGTTCTCTTCCACCCCCTTTTATAGCTTTGGCCCAGGTGGGAATCCTTTGTCTCTCTGGGTCCCCACCCCTCCTTCTAAATGGAAAAGAACATGATCACATGTCATTGTAAGACTTCATTGCCCACTTGCTGGCATACACTATACAGGAAGGCTTACCAATAAACAAAGCCATTTACAACCAATTGTCCTGCTTAATGGGAGCCATCAAGATTCCAAACCACCATTAATGGCCCACACTTTGCATAATTACAATAGGACCTCAGAGTTATATTTCATATTCCTAGTTTCAGAGACAAGAATGATATATTCATACAAATAGGATGACCACACTCAGTAGATTATAAGCTTTGTAATGATACCTTACAAGAGAACTTTTGCATAAAGCATATTCCAGTTCCATCACACCCACACTTATAAACATATTTTAATAAAACATACGGAGTGCAATGTCACATGGGGTGCGCCTCTCATTAAACCGCAAGGCATGGATGGCGTGGGCTGAGCCCACGGTAGAGGGCTTGGATGGGCAGGGGGCAGGACTTCAGCCTCCGCTTTAATTGAGGCCAAGCTTAGATGCACACGGCTGCTCTGACCCATTTCTGGCAGCTTCTAAAACATGGTGGGTACCGCTAGAGGGATTTAAAGGGATTGTGCCCTTCTCTTATACACTGCTAGGCTATGCTGAGGTACCTCAAGCTCTAGCCAAACAGGTAAACCTTGACCTCTACCTCCAGGCTAATGAAAGGCAGGTGCTGAGTAGAACAGTAGTTGCAACAATGACCTGGCATATCTGTCTTTTATGGAGACTTCTACATAATCGGGGCACAGAGGCCAACAAGTATTTTATTTGTGGGGGGGAGAAAGATGCTGATGGTTAACCCCTGAGTTGCTGGATTAATCCCCGAGTCACACCCTCACGCTCCGCTTCCCCCCCCCCCCCCGCTGCAGGTGGAGGAGTTCAAGCTGTGCTGCCGGCACTGGCTGGGGGACATTGTCCTGGTGCGGCTCCACAAGGAGCCCTACTCCTTCTACCCAACCGACAACTGGTATTGCAGCTTCGTGGAGGTCGTCTCCCCACACGGCCAGCGCTACCGCTTCCCCTGCTACCAGTGGATCGATGGTTACTGCACACTGGAGCTGCGGGAGGACAAAGGTAGGGGGCTGCGGGCTGGGCATGGGGGCTGGCCTGGTGCCTTTTGGAATCAGAGCGAGCTAGTTATCCTGGTACACATACCTCTATCTATCCATCCCCATACATCACCCTCTGTCTATCCATCCCCGTACCCCCATCCATCTATCCATCCCAGAACATCCCCTTTACCTATCCATCCCCATACATCAGCTCTATCTATCCATCCCCGTACACATCCCTCTGTCTATAAATCCCCATACACCACTTCTATCTATCCATCCATCCTCATCCACACCCTTCTATCTATCCATCCCTGTACATACGCCTCCATCCTCATTCACCCCTCTATCTATCCATCCACATACATAACCCTTCTATCTATCAATCCCCATCCACCCCTCTATCAATCCCAGTACACCCCGTCTACCTATCCAACCCCATACACCCCCTCTGTCTATCCAATCCCATACACCCCCTCTGTCTATCCATACATCCCCGCTACCTATACATCCCTGTCCACACCACTATAGCCATCCCCATACACACCCCTCTATTATTCCATCCCCATACATACCCCTCTATCTAACCATCCCCATCCACATACACCCCTTTATCTATCCATCCCAGTACACCCCTTCTACCTATCCATCCCCGTCCACACCCCTCTATCAAGCCATCCCCGTCCACACCCTTCTATCTCTCCCTCCCCATACACCCCCTATCTATCCATCCCCATACACCCCCTCTTTCTATACAAAACTGTATACCCCCTCTATCTATCCAACCCTGTACACACACCCCTATATATCCATGCCCGTACACACGCCTCTATCTATCCATCCTCGTACATAGCCCTCTATCAATCCAACCCCATACACCCCCCTTGATTTATCCATCCCCTATACCCTTCTCTATCTATCCATCCCCGTACACACCCTTTTGCCTATCCAACCTTGTCCACCCCTCTATCTATCCATCCATCCCCATACACCTCCGCTATATATCCATCCCCATCCACACCCCTCTATCGAGCCATCCCCATACACCCGCTCTATCTATCCATCTCCATACACACCCCCTCTATCTATCATCCATGTACACACCCTTTATCTATCCATCCCCTTACACATCCTTCTGTCTATCCAACCTTGTCCACCCCTCTATCTATCCATCCATCCCCATACACCTCCACTATATATCCCTCCCCAACCTTGTCCACCCCTCTATCTATCCATCCATCCCCATACACCTCCACTATATATCCCTCCCTCTATCTATCCATCCCCGTACACACCCCTCTGTCTATTTATCCACGTGCACACCCCTATATCGATCTATCCTCGTCCACACATCCCATCTATCCATCCCTGTACACACCCCTCTATGTATGCATCCCTGAACACCCCCTCTATCTATCCATCTCAATACAGCCCCTCTATCTATCCATCCCCGTCCACATCCCTCTATCTATCCATCCCCGTAGTCCACCAATCTCTCCATCCCCATACACACCCCTCTATCTCTCCATCCCCATACACACCCCTCTATCTCTCCATCTCTGTCCACACCTGTCTGTTTATCCATCCACGTCCACACCCCTCTATCGATCCATCCCCATACACACCTTTCTGTCTATCCAACCATGTACATCCCCTCTAGCTATCCATCCTTGTACACCCCCTCTAGCTACCCAACCCCATAAACACCCCTCCATCTATCCATCCCTGTCCACACCTGTCCATCTCTCCATCCCTGTTAACACTCTTCTGTCCATCCATCCCCATACACCCCCTGTATCTAAAAATCCCCATACACCCCTGTATCCATCCATCCACATACACCCTTGTATCTAACCATCCCAGTACACCCCCTCTACCTATCCATCCCCGTACACACCCCTCTATCCGTCCATCCCCATCCACACCCCTCTATCCCTCCATCCCCGTACACACCCCTCTATCCATCCATCCCCATACAACCGTTCTGTCTATCCATCCCCGTACACACCCCTCTATCCATTGATCCCCATTGTAGTGGGGTGGTTACCCACTCCTGCCCTGAGGGATTTAAAACAGCCCTGGAGGAGGGCTGTGGAAGGGCAAGGGGCCTGGGCTGATTGGGAGGAAGCAGGCTCAGCTGGGCCACGCCCCAATCGGGCCACAGCAGGCCTGTATAAAAAGGTGGGGAGCCAGGAACTCACATAGTCTCTCTCAGCGTTCAGAGAGAGAAGGGCCTGGCTGCAGGGAGCTTAACCAAGTACCTGGAGTGGAGCAGGGCTGGGGAAAGGCCAAGGGAGCCAGGGAGCTCTGGCCTAGGAAAGCCTCAGCCTGCAGGCCTGGTAAGGCCTATTAGGTACTGGGTTGCAGGGGGCAGCCCATGGGTAGGCAGAGGCAGCAGGTCCGAACCCCTTTGCCTGTGATGAGTGGCTGATACTGCAGTCTGCCCCATTGAACGAGGCTAGATGGAGACTGGGCAGTAGCCAAGACTGAGGTGAAGTGGGGATAATGGGTGGGGGTTCCCCTGGGAGGGGAGACCCAGAACTGTGGGGGTACTTCCAGGGGGCAGCACCCCAGACAACAGGACACCGGGTCCGGGAGGGACACGGGGGGCCAAGTGGTAGCGGGACATCGGCCTGCAGAGGGCGCTCCAATGACTGGAGAGCTAATTCCTGAGACAACCAGAAGGAGGTGCCGCAGCGGTGAGTCCTGCACCCTTACACCCATCCGCACCCCTCTATATATCAATTCTCATCCACCACTTTATCTAATCACACACACCCCGCCCCGTCTCTCTCTTTCTCTCTCTCATGTTCTTTCCCTCACCCAGGCCAGACAATTTGTAACAATGCCGATTCCCCATTGCTGCTGGAGCAGTGACAGGCTGAGCTGAAGTACCGATGCGAGTGCTATGGGTGAGTGAGACCCTGGTGGGGGTTGGGGGAGCACCCTGGGGCTCAGGGCTGCGCAGTGTCCCGGGGGTGGTAGGAACCGCAGGACAGGTAGGCCTATGACTGCAGCTGAGGGATTGTCGGGGCAGCAGCAGGTCAGGGCTAACGTTCCCTGCCGTCTCTCCCTGCCCAGGTGGAAGGAGTTCTCCCCCGGACTGCTTCAGTGCCTGGATGTGGACAACATCATTGAGCTGGACTGTAACACCATGTACTCCTTCACCAAGAGCACCAACTTCCTGCTGCGTGGGGCGAGCACGTGAGTGCTGCTTCCCCACGGCCCAGACTGGTTCCCAGCACCTGCCCCTAGAAACTAACCCCAACCCTGTACAGTAACCGTAACACTGTGCACAACCCTATACACTAATCCTAACCCTGGACACAACCCCGTACACTAACCCTAAGTCTCTATCCTAACCCTGTACAGTAAATGTAAACTTGTACACTAACTCTAACCCTGTGCACAACCCTGTACAGTAACCCTAACCCTGTACACAATGCAGTACACTGACCCTAACCCTATATACTAACCCTAGCCCTGTACACCAGTGGTTCCCAACCTTTTTTGTCTGGCGGGCGCCAGACAACGAGCCACAGAGGACCGTGGTGGCAGACAAGTATCCGCCAAAATGCCGCCGACAAGCGGCAACGTCAGTAGGCATCGCCGCCAAAATGCCTCCGAGAAGCAGCGTCATCCAGAGGCTTCGGCACCGAAAACTGGTGGCATTTCAGCGGCGACACCTCTGGATGCTGCTGCTTCTCGGCGGCATTTCAGCGGATGCTCGTCCACCGACCAGTACGCTGGCACACTTAGGCCTGGTCTACACTACGGGTTTAGGTCGACTTTAGCAGCGTTAAATCGAATTAAGCCTGGACACGTTCACACAACGAAGCCCTTTCTTTCGACTTAAAGGGCCCTTTAAACCGGTTTCTTTACACCACCTTCGACGAGGGGATTAGCGATAAAATCGACCTTTGCGGGTCGGAATTGGGGTAGTGTGGACGGAATTCGACGTTATTGGCCTCCGGGAGCTATCTCACAGTGCTTCATTGTGACCGCTCTGGACAGCACTCTCAACTCAGATGCACTGACCAGGTAGACAGGAAAAGACCCGCGAACGTTTGAATTTCATTTCCCGTTTGCCCAGCGTAGAGAGCACAGGTAACCACGCAGAGCTCATCAGCACAGGTAACTGTGATGGAGTCCCAGGATCGCAAAAGAGCTCCAGCATGGACCGAACGGGAGCTACGGGATCTGCTCGCCATATGGGGAGATGAATCAGTGCTAGCTGAACTCCGTAGCAGTAAAAGAAATGGCAAAGTATTAGAAAAGATCTCCAAGGCCATGAAGGACCGGGGCCATAACAGGGACACACAGCAGTACCGCGTGAAAATTAAGGTGCTACGGCAAGCCTACCACAAAGCCAGAGAAGCAAATGGAAGGTCCGGGGCAGAGCCGCAAACTTGCCGCTTCTACGCGGAGCTGCATGCCATTCTAGGGGGTGCAGCCACCACTACCCCAACCGTGTGCTATGACTCCGTCAATGGAGAAACACACAGGGAAGAGGGTTCGGGGAACGAGGAAGATGAGGATGGAGGTACTGTAGGTAGCTCACAGCAGCAAGGAAGCGGAGAAACCGGTTTGCCCAACAGCCAGGATATGTTTGTCACCCTGGACCTGGAACCAGTAACCCCCGAACTCACCCAAGACCCTCAGGGCACACAGGGGACCTCTGGTGAGTGTACCTTTGTAAATATTACACATGGTTTAAAAGCAAGCGTGTTTAATGATTAATGATTAATTTGCCCTGGCAATCGCGGCCAGTACAGCTACTGGAAAAGTCTGTTAACGTGTATGGGGATGGAGCGGAAATCCTCCAGGGACATCTCCAGAAAGCTCTCCTTCATGTATTCCCAAAGCCTTTGCAAAAGGTTTCTGGGGAGGGCTGCCTTATCCCGTCCGCCATGGTAGGACACTTTACCACACCAGGCCAGTCTGGAATCATTGCATAACAAAGCATGGCAGCGTATGGTCCCGGTGTTTGCTGGCATGCAGACAACATCCATTCCTTATCTCTCTTTGTTATCCTCAGGAGAGTGATATCATTCACGGTCACCTGGTTGAAATGGGGTGATTTTATTAAGGGGACATTCAGAGGTGCCCGTTCCTGCTCTTCTGAACAGAAATGTTCCCCGCTGTTAACCACGCGGTGCGGGGAGGGGTGAAGTGATCATCCCAGAGAATCGTGTGTGTGTGTGTGGGGTGGTTTACTTGGGTTTGTGCTGCATGTTAACCCGGAAACCGCAGCCCCTCCTTTTACATTGAAAACCCATTTTAAATGGCCAACCCAATTCATCCTTGATATGGGAAATGCGCTGCTGTTTGAAACCATTCCCGCATGTTAAGAAGGTTAAAAAAGCCAAAAGACTGTGGCTTACCATGGCTGCCTGCAAGCCGAAATATGTTGCCTGGCACTGCGTAAGTGATCTCTCATACCAAACCGGCAGGCAGAGGAAAAATGCAACCTTGTAACGAAAGAGTGTACCCATTGTTCTCTAAAATGTGTCTTTTTTAACCACCTCTCCCTTCTCCTCCACCAGCTGCAAATGTTTCTCCTTCGCAGAGGCTAGTGAACATTAGAAAGAGAAAACGGAGGACGCGGGACGATATGTTCATGGAGCTCCAGATGTCCTCCCACGCTGATAGAGCACAGCAGAATGCGTGGAGGCAGTCAATGTCAGACATGAGAAAAGCACAATATGAACGAGAGGAGAGGTGGCGGGCTGAATGGCGGGATGAAAAGAGCAAGTGGCGAACTGAAGATGATAGGTGGCATCAGCTTGCAGACAGACGGTAAGAGTCAATGCTCCGTCTGCTAGAGCATCAAACTGATATGCTCCAGCGTATGGTTGAGCTGCAGGAAAGGCAGCAGGAGCAGAGACCGCCACTACAGCCCCTGTTTAACCAACAGCCCTCCTCCCCAAGTTCCATAGCCTCCTCACCCAGACGCCCAAGAACACGGTGGGGGGGCCTCCGTCCACCCAGTCACTCCACCCCAGATGATCGCCCAAGCATCAGAAGGCTGGCCTTCAATAAGACTTAAAGTTTTAAAATGCAGTGTGTCCTTTTCCATCCCTCCTCCCCCACCCATCCCAGGCTACCTTGGCAATTATCCCCCTACTTATGTGAGGAATTAATAAAGAATGCATGAATGTGAAAAAACAATGACTTTATTGCCTCTGCAAGCGGTGCTCGAAGTGGGGAGGGGAGGGTGGGGTGGTTGGTTTACAGGGAAGTAGAGTGAACCGGGTCGGGGGGGGTTGGAGGGTTCATCAAGGAGAAACAAACAGAAGTTTCATACAGTAGCCTGGCCAGTCACAAAACTCGTTTTCAAAGCTTCTCTGATGCGCACCGCACCCTGCTGTGCTCCTCTAACCGCCCTGGTGTCTGGCTGCACGTAATCAGCGGCCAGGCGAGTTGCCTCAACCTCCCACCCTGCCATAAATGTCTCCCCCTTACTCTCACAAATATTGTGGAGCGCACAGCAAGCAGCAATAACAATGGGGATATTCTTTTCGCTGAGGTCTGAGCGAGTCAGTAAGCTGCGCCAGCACGCTTTTAAACGTCCAAATGCACATTCCACCACCATTCGGCACTTGCTCAGCCTATAGTTGAACAGGTCCTGACTCCTGTCCAGGCTGCCTGTGTACGGCTTCATGAGCCATGGCATTAAGGGGTAGGCTGGGTCCCCAAGGATCACGATAGGCATTTCAACATCCCCAACGGTTACTTTCTGGTCTGGGAAGAAAGTCCCTTCCTCCAGCTTTCGAAACAGACCAGAGTGCCTGAAGACGCGAGCATCATGTACCTTTCCCGGCCATCCCAGGTTGATGTTGGTGAAACGTCCCTTGTGATCCACCAGGGCTTGCAGCACATTGAAAAGTACCCCTTGCAGTTTATGTACTCGGTGGCTTGGTGCTCCGGTGCCAAGATAGGAATATGGGTTCCGTCTATGGTCCCACCACAGTTTGGGAATCCCATTTCAGCAAAACCATCCACTATTGCCTGCACATTGCCCAGAGTCACTACCCTTGATATCACCAGGTCTTTTATTGCCCTGGAAACTTGGATCACAGCAGCCCCCACCGTAGATTTGCCCACTCCAAATTGATTCCCGACTGACCGGTAGCTGTCTGGCATTGCAAGCTTCCACAGGGCTATCGCCACTCACTTCTCAACTGTGAGGGCTGCTCTCATCTTGGTATTCTGGCGCTTCAGGGCAGGGGAAAGCAAGTCACAAAGTTCCACGAAAGTGCCCTTACGCATGCGAAAGTTTCGCAGCCACTGGGAATCGTCCCACACCTGCAGCACGATGCGGTCCCACCAGTCTGTGCTTGTTTCCCGGGCCCAGAATCGGCGTTCCACGCCATGAACCTGCCCCAGTAACACCATGATTTCCACATTTCTGGTGCCTGTACCTTGTGAGAGGTCTATGTCCATGTCAATTTCCTCATCACTCTCTTCGCCGCGCTGCAATCGCCTCCTCGGCTGGTCCGGGTTTCGCCTTGGCATGTCCTGGCTCTGCATATACTCCAGGACAATGCGCGTGGTGTTCATAGTGCTCATAATTGCTGCAGTGATCTGAGCAGGCTCCATGGTCCCAGTGCTAGCTATGGCGCCTGGTCTGAAAAAAGGCGCGAAACTAGTATCTGATGGACCAGGAGAAGGAGGGAGGGTGGGAGGCAGGGAGGGGCGAGTGATGACATGGCGTACAGGTACAGGGAATTAAAATCAAGAAAGGTGGCTGTGCATCAGGGAGAAACACAAACAACTGTCACACAGAATGGTCCCCCCAAAGATTAAACTGAAAACCCTGGGTTTAGCAGGCCATTGATTTGATGGAGGGAGGGGGAAGCAAATGAATACAGAACAAATTTATTTTTTACATCTTAAGACAACGGTGCAGCATGACTGATAGCCCTCGGCATCTTTCTGGGCGCTTGGCAGTTAGTGTACTACGATGGCCTTCAGGCCTATTGCACAATCTGCTGCTCAGGGAAGACTCTGCTAATGTGCGATGACCCGACTTGTAATAGGACGGTTACCAGTCATAATACACCATCTACTGCCAAAAGGCAAGGGGATGGTGCAATGCAGCCCCACGGCTGCCAGCACCCAGATCGCCGATGAAGGCTACCAGTCATGCTACACCGTCTACCGCCAAAAGGCAGTTAGCAGCTGCTGCTGTGTAGCAATGCAGTCCCACGTCTGCCAGCACCCAGAGGACATATGGTGACGGTGAGCTCAGCTGAGCTGAGCGGGCTCCATGCTTGCCGTGGTATGTTGTCTGCACAGGTAACCCAGGTAAAAAGGCGCGAATCGATTGTCTGCCGTTACTGTGACGGAGGGGGAGGGGCCTGACGACATGTACCCAGAACCTCCCGCGACACTGTTTTGCATCATCCGGGCATTGGGATCTCAACCCAGAATTCCAATGGGCGGCGGAGACTGCGGGAACTGTGGGATAGCTACCCATAGTGCAATGCTCCGGAAGTCGACGCTAGCCTCGGTACTGTGGACGCGGTCCACCGACTAGAGCACTTAGAGCATTTTATGTGGGGACACACACAATCGGCTGTATACAACCGGTTTCTATAAAACCGGCTTCTATAAATTCGAACTAATTTCGTAGTGTCGACGCTCCAGTGGGCGCCGCATTGGGGACCCCTGCTGTACACTAACCCAGTCCTATACAGAACTGTGTACAGTAACCCTAGCCCTGTACAGTAACCCTATAGACTAATTCTAACCTTGTACACTAAACCAGCCCTATACACAACTGTGGCGGTCCACGTCCCCAAGGGTATGAGCGGCGTGGACTATCTGCCACTGTCCGTAAAATAGCCCTTTTGTTCAGGGCAGTGTGGCCTAACAGCCAGAGTCTATGGCATCCCCTTTAAGGCAGGGTGCCAAAATATTAACAACAGGCTCCCACCTCCTCACCCCATGAGGAGATCGTGCCCCCCCTGGACTCCTGCCCCATCCAACCCCCCATGTTCCTTGCGGCCCCCCCCAGGACCCCTGCCCCATCCACCCCCCTTCCCTGTTGCCTGACTGCCCCCTGCTGCCCCATCCAACCCCTCCTCGCATTCCTGATGGCCCTCCTGGGATCCCTGCCCCATTCGATCCCCCTGTTCCCTGCCCTCTGACCACCCCGACCCCTATCCATCTCCCCACAAGCTCCCGAACACCCATGCCCTCTTCCAACACCCCCTCCCTGCTCCCTTACCGCGCTGCCTGGAGCTGCTCGGCTGGGTCCAGGTCTGGGTCCGCTCGGCCAGGTCCAGGTCCGGGTCCGATCAGCCGGGTCCGGGGCTGGGTCCGCTGGACCGGGACCGGCACCACGGGACTCAAGCCGGGCCGGGCCGGAGCCACTTGGCCGGGACCAGCGCGGCGGGGCCCGAGCTGGGCCGGGCTGGAGCCACTCGGCTGGGCCCAGGACCAGGGCCAGTGCCGCGGGGCCCGAGCCAGGTTGGGCTGGGACGGAGCCGCTCAGCCAGGCGCGGGGCCCAAGCTGGTCCGGGCCGGAGCCGCGCCACGGGGCCCGAGCCGGGCTGGGCTGGAGCCGGTTGGCCAGAACCGGTGCGGCACCATGGGGCCCAAGCCAGGCCGGGACTGGGCTGCAGCGCTCAGCGGGGCCAGGCCACGGCCAGGGGGCCGGGCCAGAGAGAACTGCTCGGCCGGAGCCGGACTGGGCTGGGCTGGGCTGGGCCGCGCCGTGCTGCGCCTCCCTGGAGCTCTCCTCGCGCTCCCCCCTCCCGCCCCAGCTTACCTGCCTGCTGCTTGTTTCAGGCTTCCCGCAAACATCTGATTCGCGGGTAGCAGGGGAGGGGGAGGAGAAGCGGGCGGAGCGTTCAGGGGAGGAGGGGGAAGTGAGCTGGGGCCAGGGACAGCCGCCCAAGCTTTTGTTAAATTTAAAAGCCCTTTTAAAACTGGTTGTCCCTAAATAACCGGTTCTAAAAGGGCTTATAAATTTAACAACCAGTTCCTGTGAACCGGTGGGAACTGGCTCCAGCTCACCATTGCCCCTCAGGGATTATTATGTGGGGATCACGAGCCACTCAGGTCTGAAGGCAGCGCTGCCGCCAGCAACAGAACAGAAGTAAGGGTGGTACTAGGGTGCAAAGTCTGCTGTGAAAAGTGATATTGGCAAAGTTTCTTCGCACCCTCAGTAACAGTAACTATTAAAACAACCTTTTCTGCTTATAACAAGAATTCAATAAAAATGTGGTTTAGTCTTAATTTAAAAGTGGTGAGAAAAGGTCCATTCATTTTAAACAACAGGGTTAGAAACTTAGCATGGGAAATAATGTTAAATATAAAAAATGTGTTTTGAATTTACAAGTGCGTGTGTGGGGGGGGGGTCGCTCTCACAGGCTTGCTGTATGAAAGGGATTGGCAACACAACACGTTTGAGAATTGTTCTCATGGCTCTTCTCTGACCCGTCTCCAATTTATCAGCATCCTGTTTGAATTGCGACCACCAGAACTGGACCCAGGATCCCAGCAGTGGTCGCACCAGGGCCAAATCCAGAGGTAAAAATCACCTCTCTGCTCCTACTCCAGATTCCCCCATTTATACACACCAGGATCACATGAACCCTTTTGGCTGCAGCATTGCACAGGGAGCTTGTGTTCGGCTGATTATCCAGGTAACCAACTGAAATGACATAGGGTAGAAAGAAGCAGAACTATTGGCTGGAAAATAGCCCCAAATCGCAGACAGGTTGCATTGAAATTTGACAATAGATTTAATCATTGCAATAACTTTCTTGGGCTCAGGACCAACCCACAAGACTATTAGAACGTCAGCCTAACCCCTTGGATCAGGGCCACCAGACCACGGCCCCATCACTTTTAAGAAGGTACATGGAAAACAGGGGCCGGTTTTTCTGGTCCCCTGTTTGTTCCCAGTCGAGAGACATAATTTGCCTTTCCCGCCCCGTTGCTGGACCAGTGGATTCCTGGAGGATGGCGGCTGTTGGAAGGGGGTGGGTGGAGGGGCTCCCTCCGGGGGGCCTCAGGATGCAGTTGAGGGAGCCCCTGGGATCTGTGCCCCGCCCAGCACTTTTCATGGCCCTCCACAGCCCCTGCATTGCCAAATCTATTCCAGCTCTGGTGCCAGACGCCTCTTTTTCGCTCAGTTGGGGGAAGGATGGGTGTGTCTTGTCTCCGCCGCACACGCATCTGTCCTCTTTCGCTCCCTTCCTTGGCACATCCTTCAGGTTTCTCTGGTGCCGTTCTCAGCTACTTTGCCAGCCTTACAGTCATCTCCCCCCGTTAAAATGCAGCTGCTTCTGGGGGTGGGGTATTGGGGCAGTTTATACAGGGACCCCTCGCCCGGCGCTGAGATGCAGCCACCTCTGGGGCAGGGCGGCTGGTTATACAGGGGTCCCTTGCCCAGCACTGTGTAGCACCTGACACCATGTGGGTCCTGATCTCAGTTAGGGTCTGTGCAGCACCTGGCACAAGGGGGGACCTCCAGCTGCAACCGTAACACAAATAATTCATATAAATATCTAAATTTCCTTTTACATCTTCTAGGCTCTTCCCTTTCTCTGGAGGTGATAGATCGGCTCACCTTCCTAACAGCCCCAGATCGCCTTAGTTCAATGGGACTGGTTTGAAATGTGTGAGGATGTGACCGGTCGCTTCCCAGCTTATGGCTGCTCCCACTGCTTAGCCGAAGGCCTTAGCCTAAGAACCAGGCCTCAGGCTGTCACAGTGGGAGAAGGCCCTGACAACGGCAGACAGTGATTTTGATTCTTTCTTGTATCCCTCTATAACTAGCTAAATAATAAACATACACCTAAATTCTTAAAGTATAGGCCTTTACAGACAGGCCTGAATATCCATATCCTAACACTCCACCCCCACCCCCCCTTTTTTTTTTTTTTTTTTTTTGCAAACAGGCCTAAATACCTATATCCCAACACCCTGCTCCCCAAACCCCATCCCCGCTACCCCCATCCCTGCTCCCCAAATCCATCCCTGCTCCCCAAATCCATCCCTGCTCCCCAACCCCCATCCCCGCTACCCCATCCATTCCCAAAACCCCATCCCTGCTCTGCAAACCCCATCCCTGTTGCTCCCCCCATCCCATCCCTACTGCTCCCCAAATCCCATCCCTGCTGTGACACACACACACACACATGGGTGCAATCTGGAACGGGGGTACCACTGAACCCTCTGGTATACCAGCCTGGGCTCCCTCACTGACTGTGATGCCGTGACAAGCTGCAGACCCACTCCCAGTCCTGCACTTATACAAACTTTTACACAGGCAGGGACACACCCATCTGCAATTACATGAAGGCTTCTCCTCAGCCACTCATCAACTAACATTAGAGAAAGAACAGGAGTACTTGTGGCACCTTAGAGACTAACAAATTTATTAGAGCATAAGCTTTCGTGGACTACAGCCCACTTCTTCGGATGCATACAGAGTGAAATAAATATTGAGGAGATATATATACACACATACAGAGAGCATAAACAGGTGGGAGTTGTCTTACCAACTCTGAGAGGCCAATTAAGTAAGAGAAAAAAAACTTTTGAAGTGATAATCAAGATAGCCCAGTACAGACAGTTTGATAAGAAGTGTGAGAATACTTACAAGGGGAGATAGATTCAATGTTTGTAATGGCTCAGCCATTCCCAGTCCTTATTCAATCCTGAGTTGATTATGTCTAGTTTGCATATCAATTCCAGCTCAGCAGTCTCTCGTTGGAGTCTGTTTTTGAAGTTTTTCTGTTGTAAAATAGCCACCCGCAGGTCTGTCATAGAATGACCAGACAGGTTAAAGTGTTCTCCCACTGGTTTTTGAGTATTATGCTTCCTGATGTCAGATTTGTGTCCATTAATTCTTTTGAGGAGAGACTGTCCGGTTTGGCCAATGTACATGGCAGAGGGGCATTGCTGGCACATGATGGCATATATCACATTGTCTCACCCTGTTAGATGTCTTGGCCTTCACAACATCTTCTGGCAAGGAGTTCCACAGGGCTGGTATTGCAAAATCACACGTGTTCCTGAGATGTACGAGGCACAGGACATAAACGCAGTCCAGAAGGGTGGTACGAGAACACCCTGGAACCTAGTAGGGTAAAAACACTCTCCCCAAGGATAACAAGGACACGTTGGCCTCTCCTAAAGATAAAGTCAAATGAGAGCGTGCTGGATAGAGATGTTTTGATCGAATCAACATGTACAAGGTAAAGGGTGATAACTAATATAAAAACATAAAAATGGCCATACTAGGTCAGACCACTCCATCTAGCCCGGTATCCTGTCTTCTGACAGTAGCCAATGCCAGGTGCCCCAGAGGGAATGAACAGAACAGGTAAACACCAAGTGATCCATCCCCTGCTGCCCATTCCCAGCTTCTGTCAAACAGTGGCTGAGGCACCATCTCTGCCCATCCTGGCTAATAGCCATTGATGGACCTGTTCTCCATGAATTTATCTAGTTCTTTTTAGAACCCTATTAGTATCTTGGCCTTCACAACATCTTCTGGCAAGGAGTTCCACAGGTTGACTGTGTGTTCTGTGAAAAAATACTTCCTTTTGTTTCTTTTAAACCTGCTGCCTATTCATTTCATTGGGAGACCCCTAGTTCTTGTGTTATGAGAAGGAGTAAATAACACTTCCTTATTTACTCTCCCACATCAGAAGGGCAATTGGGGTTGCCAGCAACCCTCCAGAGTCACCAGGAATTAAAGATTAATCTGTAATCTCCAGGAATACGTCCACCTAAGACTGGCAGCCCTGCGGGCAATGCGTCACTTGTTTGTATCCGGGTATAAAGAGGGGTCATGGAGCAGGTGCCTTTGTCCGGCCGAGAGGGGAACAGAAAGTCCTGCCACTCACTGAGCTGACAGCATTGTCTCGGGCATTCATGTGGTAGTGCCCCTGTGACCACTGAGCCAGGGCATTAGCACCCTGCACCAGGGGTGCCACAATAGGGCGGGGGGCAGGGGGTCATGGCCCGTCCACTTTTTGCCACGGGCCCCGCCCCTGCCCCACCTCTTCCCCCTGAGGCCCCGCCCCCTGCCAGGCCAGAAGGTGGAGCCTGGTTGGGGAGCCTGAGCAGTTGTGGGGAGCTGCGGACCCTCGACCTGCCCAGGGTGGAGGCCCCGAGAGCAGCCCGCGGCCCATGTCCCTGCCCCCTGAGGCCCTCGCCCAGGGCAGATAGAGGGTCCGCGGCTCCCCACAGCCGCCCGGGCGACTCTTACCATGGCCCGGCTGTGGCTCCGAGGCCCCATCCCCCGGCCAGAGTCAAGTCGGGGTAAGCGCCGTGCAGGCTGCTGTGGGAGCCGTGGGCCAGGGGCTGCTCTCAGTCCCACCCACCCAGGGCAGGTCGAGGGTCCACGGCTTCTGGCCCCACTCCGGCTTCCAACTTGACCAGGGGCAGGACTTGGGGGGGAAGAGAAGGGGCAGGGCTGGGGCCACGGAGGGGGCAGGGGCCCCTGCCCTGCTCTGTTGGCAATAACTCTGGCCGGGGGCCTTTGCTGCTAGCTGCGTCTGGTGGCCTCATGGGGGTTCGATCGAGGTCTGCTGGCCCGGCTTTCTGCGCAGGGCCAGGATGGCAAACACCGCCAATGCACACACACAGCCAACAACTCATGAGAGCAGCAATCCGCTGCCCGCTGGGACTGTTCCCCGGATCCTGGCAGGGCACTGTGAACTATGAAGCTCTTTGCCTTGAAATAACTCCAGTCCCTTTGTCTCCATCTTTCCCCGGCAATTCGAGGTAACCAGGCGCACCTGGGAGCCCCAGCCTCTGCCTAGCAGGGGCTGTTTTGCAATCAAGAGGCTGGAAGAGAAACGGGAGTTATCGAAAGGGGGTCGTGACGAAGTGGGGGATGTTCTTGTTTTTTCCTTGTTTTTCCAATGGTTTGCATGCAGAGGGGGTGGGACTCAGTTTCCCTGGGTGTTACTGGTTTAACGAGGTGAGGGGAGAGGGGGTTTATTGTTACAGAGGACTACCCACAATAATGCTTCCCTAGATCTCTTGTTCTCTGGAGGGGCCACTCACCCCTCCCCTCTGGGAGCAGAGGCGTGGGGCTCTGGACCTTTTGCAGGCCGTTGGCTGGGTTAGAGCTGGCAATATATCTGCGCTGACCCCCAATCTCTGAGCTCAGTGTGAGTGGTGCCCCTGGAGGTCACTTAAAGCAGAGCCTCCATGAGCCAGGGCGGTTCCCCTTTTGCCCCAGAAGCTGGAGCAAAAGTGCAATGAGCAGCGTGCAGGAATTAGGGGGAATCCCTGGCATCCCCCAACTCTGCAGGGGTCTAACCCTGCTCCCCCTGCCTCTCCCCATGCTCTCTCCCCCCAGGTGGACAAATACCAGATGCCCAGAGCACAATGCGTGGGGCCGATCATGCTGATCTGACTGCACAAGGAGCCCTATTCCTTCTTCCCCTCGGACAGCTGGCTCTGCAACTGTGTCCAGGTGACGTCACCTGAGGGGGACACCTACCGCTTCCCCTGCTACCAATGGATCGAGGGGTACTGCACCGTGGAGCTGCAAGAAGGGGCAGGTAGGTTCCCAAAGCCAATTCCCCCACTTCACACAAGGGATCACAGGCCCTGCCTGCCCACTGCTCCCTCATCTCTGTGCCCCCTAACACAAGCGCCTCTCGCCCGCCCAACAGCAAGTCCTGAGGGAGCACAGTGCTTCCAGGGTACTGCAAATGACTCCAAGATCTCTTTCTTGATGGGTAGCAGGTAAGTTAGACCCCATCATTTTGTATGCATAGTTGGGATTATATTTTGCCATATGCAGTACTTTGCACTTAACATTGAATTTCATCTGCCATTGTGTTGCCCAGTCACCCAGTTTTGTGAGATCCCTTTGTAACGCTTCACAGTCAGCTTTGGGCTTAACTATTTTGAGTAATTTTGTATTGTGTGCAAATTTTTCCACCTCCCTGTTTACCCCTTTTTGCAGATCATTTATGAATATGTTGAACAGGACTGGTCCCCCCAGTACAGACCTCTGGGGAGCACCACTATTTACCTCTCTCTGTTCTGCAAATGGGCCATTTACTCCTACCCTTTGTTTCCTATCTTTTAACTGGAATGCCTGGCAATGCTTTCAGTATCCTCAAAGGATCTGTAGTGGGGTGGTTACCCCACTCCTGCCCTGAAGGGCTTAAAACAGCCCTGGGAGAGGGCTGTGGCAGGGGAAAAGCTGGGCTGATTGGGAAAGCAGCCACAGCTCTAGCCAGTGCAATCAGGGCCCAGCTGGCCTTTATAAGAGGGCAGTGGGCCAGAAGGACACATGCTCTCTCTAGCCCCTAGAGAGAGAAGGACCTGGCTGCCTGAGAAGCTGAGGAGGGTACCTAGGGTGGAGCAGTGCTGGGGAAGGACAGAGGGAGCTCGGGAGCTCCAGCCTAGCAAAGCCCCAAGCTGCAGGCCGAGGTAAGGGCTCACAAAAGGGTACTAGGACTGCAGAGGGGCAGCCCAGGAATAGGCAGAGGCAGCTGGTCCAACCCCTGTTGCCGATGATGAGTGATTAACAGACGGCGTCTGCCCCAGTGAGTGTGGGCTAAATGGAGACTGGCAGTAACCACTGAGGCAAGGTGGGGATAGAGGGTTGGGGGTTCCCCTGGGAGGGAGATTCAGAGTGAGGGGGTACTGTGGTGGGTGGAACCCCTGAGTAAAGGGCACCGGGATTGTCTCATTCCCAGTTGTTCTCCCGCTGGTCTGGGTTGTGCTGGGCAGCAGGTTGTTTTCTTTTTACCATTTCCTTTATTGAAAATCTATTTCAATGAATCATTTCAGCCTCTGCAACACTGGAAGGAAATGGGGTGAGTCGGAGGGATTCACTCTTTCCCCATCACTAGGCCTGCTCACTCCACCAGCGCTGGCCTATATCTGAGCCACAGTGGAGTTTATCCTCCCTATATACCCCTCCACCTCCCAAAGAGTCTCTGCACTTAATAACAGCAATTGGATCCTAAATTGGACTCATTAGGGCTGGAGCTGAAAGTGGCTGGGGAATTCTAATGGATCCCAAACCCAGTGTGATCATTCTACGCTTTAATCCCCGTTTCCATCTATTGGCAAAGCCACTTCTGGATGTTTTCCTGCCGAGCTGGGATTTTCCTCAATACGCTGTTGCTCTTTTTTTTTTTTTTTTTTAATATAAATAACATGACTCCATAATAATGAACTGCTGTTGAGTGAAGCAGGTTTGAATGGATCAGAGGAGAAGGCAACGGGGGAATCTGCTCTCCTGATTTTTGAGTCATCAGATGTAACCTGCTCTGGAATTTCATTTTGTATGAAAGAGAAAGTGACTTATACCACTCTGTGTTGCGGGTTTTTCTCTCTCTCCTGAAGGCCATTTGGTCACATAACTGAATATTAGTTTTGTTCTCCTGGATGTAGCTCAGATTTTTCAGGGACTTTGGGACAAATGACTGTTTGCTAAACAAGTACTGTCTTATTTTATTTTTGTCTTTTCCCCACCACAGCATGATGACACAGAAGAAGCTCAAGTGCAGTTCACTCACCAGGAGAGGATACTCCGGGCCATCGGGCGTGCTACCAAGGCAACAGTAGTGGGTTTAGGGCTCAGCTCTGAAATAGTGAACAGCACACCCCAAATTGTGCAACTAACTGAAGTAATTGGGTGTGTGTGGCCTATGATTTGGGAAACGCTGTCCCTGTCTGTGTTGATGTGGAGAAAACACAAGTGTCATTTTTGGTGAACTTACCCTTGGTAGATGCTGCAAATGTTCACTACAATGAAATCAGTAGCTGCATTCTCTCTATTTTTTAATATATTCCGCTCCTTTGGTGACTTACAGGGATTCTACTGCAGCTGTGTATTACTCCTGGGGGAATTCTGCACCAAAAAATTAAAAATTCAGCATACAATATTTTAAAATTCTGCATCTTTTAGTTGTCAAAATAATACAATGTAATCATGCCAGCTTCAATTATTTTGGTAGTTTATTTCAAATTATCTGTCAGGAAGTGTGTCTCTAACAATACAGACAAAAAAAAGATGCTGGTGATTTTTTTTTTTTTTTTTTTTTTTGGACAAATAGATTCTTTGCTAGGCATATGAATACAGGACTTTGAGTAATTCATTTATATTACAATACAGAATTGTTTTTCCCGCACCTGTCAGAAGCAGTGCAAAGGCTTTGGGGAGTCAGGGGTAATGGAGGAGCTGAGGGAGAGAGATTGGAGTGAACCTCTCGGGGTGTGGGTGGGAGAAGTATGGAACAGGTTTTTTTGCAGGGGAGGTGTGATTGTTAGGGAATTGGGGAGCCTTCCCCATGCAGACCCTCTCCAATTCAGTCAGGCACCTCTCCCCATGTCTCTGCACCCCCATCTCCATGGGTCTCTGCAGTCTTCTCCCCCATCCCCATGTGTTCCCGCAGCCACCCATCCCCATCCCCACATGGCCTTGCACCCGCACTCCCATTCAACCCCTGGCTCAATGATGTAACTCCACTAGGTCCTGAGCCACTAGGAAAAGGTTAGCCACACCTTGGTGAAACTAAGGTAGCCCTGAAGTTGTGGCTTAAATGTGAACAATAAATTGATGTTAGTATTAAAATATGCAAGCGGCTGAGTGTGGATCGCACTGCCTGGGTGAAGTTCTGTGATTAGGATTAATAAACAAATGGACAGCTGCCTCCTTGGGTTCCGGTTTCAGGATTTATAAGGGTTGATTTTCTGCTGTATTGTTCCGATGATTTGGTCAAACTGATAACAAAGATCTTGCTTTAGAATCAAGTCAACTAAGTGATTTCCTGATCTGACCTGAATGTGATCACTGTATTGTGTACCCCAGAGCTAGCTGAGTGGTGTTAATAAAACTTTAGATTTAGTGAAGTGTTTTCTTCATTTTGCTTTATACATTTGAATTAAATGTATGAGAGCTATTGTGTCATGTCTTTCAATAAGCTACATAAGCCAGCCAGAACTGTAGAAAATCTGGGTGGAGAGCAGCCTGTGCAACTCGGAGCCTTATCAGTGCCCTCTATATTAACCCTTTGTCTCTCATTGGGGAGCAGCTGGGCAGGCACCCATCTCAGCTTCTGCTGCAACCTAGGGGTCTCAAAGCATCACAAGGGAAAATGAGCTCCTCTTCGCAGGCTTTCAGTAGTGGGGGTAGGCGTGGGCCGGGGAGGGGGGGGAAGGGGTCTGTTTTGAAGGATTCTATATGGAGGTGACAGAGAGCGAACAAGTTGGAAATGTACAGGGCGGGGTGTGTGTGTGTGGGCGGGGGGGACGGACTCCAGCTCGTTTGCCCCGCACCAGCAGCCAGGCCTGGGTGGGGAGCGGAGGGGGCTGGGCTGTATCACAGGCAGCAGCCATGCTGCACAGGGGCAGCAACCCACATCAGCCGCCCTCAGAAGTGGCTCTGTCCCACCTCCTCCACTCCCCATAGGTGCCCGGAGCAGGGTCCCTCTGCTCAGCCCAAGTTAGGGGCATTTCCCGTGTCCCTCTCCCTGCTGAGGTGCCATGAGGACACAGGAGTTCCAGGGAGACACTGATGCAGAGAATCTCCCCGGCCCACGGCTGGCCCAGAGCCATGTCCCCCCCCTTTACATTGTGCCCTTCCAGTATCACAGGTACAAAACGTATCTGCTAGGAGGGGCAGACTGAACCTGTCACGGTGTATAGGTGCACCCCGTCCCCTGGCACGGTGTATATGTGCACCCCAGCCTGTCGTGGTGGGCAGGGAGTGTGCTGTTACTGCAGTTACAGCCTACCAGATTCTACTGGGTCTCACCACGATGAGATTCAGGGGTCAGGGTCGCATGGCACCCCTCAGATACAGGGTAGTGCGGTCTAGAGGCCAGAGTCAATACTGAGGCCCTTGCATTCAGGGCAGCGCGGCCTAGCAACCAGAGTCCATATAGTAGCCTTCAGACACAGGGCAGTGTGGCCTAGCTGCCAATACTCAGGAGGCCATTGCTGGGGGGGAGGGGTGGACAGTGGCCCAGGTATGGGGGCCTGGGCCCACCCGACTCCACCAGGCCCCGACCCAGGGCCCTAACTGTGATGGAGTGGTCTGCCACTGGGTCAGCGGAGAATCCCACCAACACATGCTGGCCTCACACGGTGGGAGATACCACTCGCTCACCCGCCTAGCGTCACCTCCACTGAACTTCCTGAAGCTGCGGTCCATGAGGCATCCAGGTAACTCCCTGGGACCCTGATGGCAACAGATCTCCAGTCTGGGTCTCAGGATCTCCAGCTAGACGACACCTCAGCTGGAGCTTTTCCCCCAAAGGTCCTTCCCCTCCAGCGGTCAGCCCAAACTGAGCCAGGCTGCTCCCTTTTTATACTAGCACAGCACTTGGAGCATGCCCAGTACGGTCTGAGGTGCGGGAATTCCTTTGCCCGCGGTGTGGGGTGTGTACACTCCGTCACATTATTGGGGGGGGGGGGTCCTGACTCCCCAGCAGACGACCGCTCTCCCTCTCCTGCCCCTGGAGGGAGGGGAAACCCTTTACCCATGTCTCCAGCTCCCTTCCTTCCTCCGCTACAGATCTATAGGTTGTGATAAAAACACTGCGTGGCAGTTCTGCCCAGTGGGTGGTTGGAGCTGGCCATGGTGGCTGCAGGGTCCCGCTGTAACCTCGCTGTCACCGTTCAGGGCAACTGCACCTGGATTCCCCCTCCGTGGTCCACCAGTGACACCCACCTTTAAGCTTCCTAGCTGTCACCTCTCTTGGGTGGAGACTTCTCTCTCCCTCTCCTGAATAGCGTATTTTCAGGCTGCACCAGCCCTGTTTACAATGTAATATCCCTCAGCAAGTCCTAAACGGCCAGCACATGTCTTTTGCTGTTTCTGCAGTGACTAAGAGCAGAGTCACTGCCAACAGTGATATCCACTCAGCTCTTTGGTGCAAGCAAGTTTATTCTTCAGGGGAAAGCATTGCCCAGAAAACATTAAAATCAAGGAAAGAACCAGAGATCGCCCCAACTCCCGCAAGGGCTCTGGTTAGGGATTTGTCCTTCAAACCCCACCCACGGCTTTTTCTGTCATCACAACAGCCTTTGCTCAGCACAAGCCCCCACTCCGTTAATCTGTAAATCTCTCCTTTATGGGGTTTGGGGTTCTGTGATCTGGGAAAGGAATCACAGGGTCACCAAAGCACAAACCTGTCCGTGGGGGTGCAGGGTGGGTGACAAATGGTACATTCTGACCCAGCCTGACTCTAGTTCTCACAATCCCATGGGCTGTATTAGTGGGAGCATTGCCAGCAGATCGAGGGACGTGATTATTCCCATTTATTTGGCACTGATGAGGCCACACTTGAAGTAATGCGTTCAGTTATGGTTCCCCCACTTCAGAAGGGATGTGGACAAATTGGAGAGAGTCCAGCGGAGGGCAATGAAAATGATCAGGGGACTGGGGCACATGACTTACGAGGAGAGGCTGAGGGAACTGGGTTTATTTAATCTGCAGAAGAGAAGAATGAGGGGGGATTTGATAGCAGCCTTCAACTACCTCAAGGGGGGTTCAAAAGAGGATGGAGTTCAGCTGTTCTCAGTGGTGGCAGATGACAGAACAAGGAGCAATGGTCTCAAGTTGCAGTGTGGGAGGTCTATTTGGAAACACTATTTCACTAGGAGGGTGGTGAAGCACTGGAATGGGTTACCTAGGGAGGTGGTGGAATCTCCCTCCTTAGAGGTTTTTAAGACCCAGCTTGACAAAGCCCTGGCTGGGATAATTTAGTTGGGTGTTGGTCCTGCTTTGAGCAGGGGATTGGATTAGATGACCCCCTGAGGTCTCCTCCAATCCTAATCTTCTATGATTCTATGACACAATACACACAGCTGGAGGGCATGCAGATAAATGCCAGTATTCCTATCTGTGCAACACAACACAAACAGTGGCATGTTCTTTATCAAGCCGGGCCTTAAAAACGTCTAAGGATGGAGATTCCACCATCTCCCTAGGAAACCCATTCCAGTGCTTCAGCACCCTCCTAGTGAAACTATATATATATATATATATATACACACACACACACACACAACACCTCTACCCCGATATACCGCGGTCCTCGGGAGACAAAAAATCTCACCGTGTTATAGGTGAGACCATGTTATATCGAACTTGCTTTGATCCCCCCCGTTCCTTGTTCCCTGACTGCCCCATCCAGAGACCCCTGTCCCTAATCACCCCCAGGACCCCACCTCCTACCCAACCCCCCTGCTCCCTGTCCCCTGACTGCTCCAACCCCTATCCACACCCTCCACCCCCTGACAGGCACTCACCGGCAGCGGCGGGAAGCGGAGCATCCCAGCCCCAGTACGCTCCACTCTGCCACCTCCCAGCCGCGGCACTCCGCTTCCCGCCGCCGGTGAGTGCGGGGAGGTTGGGGAAAGGACACCCCCCCGCACTCACCTGCGGTGGGAAGCGGAATGACGCGGCCCCAGACTGCTCCACTTTCCTTGCCCTGGCCCCAGCCGTGTTGCTGGGAGGAGGGAGTAGGAGGGGGGATTGGGGAAGGGTCCCGCATTTACCTGCGGCAGGAAGCAAAGCGCCATGGCTGGGAGCTGGCGGAGTGGAGCAGGCTGGGGCCGGGCTGCTCCGCTTCCCACTGCCGATGAGCGTGGGGAGGTTGGGGAAAGGACGCCCTCTGCACTCACTGGCGGCAGGAAGCAGAGCATTGTGGCCCCAGCCTGCTCCACTTTCTTTGTCCCAGTCCCAGTCCCAGTCCCAGGCCGGGCTGCTCCGCTTCTGCCACTGCGTGCAGGGGGGATCACTTCCCCCAAGCCCCCTCCCCCGAGCGACATGGCTGGGGCCAGGGCGAGGGAAGCGGAGCGGTCTGCTTCCAGCCCCATGCTAATCCCCTGGGCCACTCTGGGACTACGGGGCCCCCAAAATTGCCCCGCCCCACAGCTCCTGCCTCCTAGACCCTGGGGGAGGGGGGGGAAGCCCCTGACCGCCCCCGAGACCCTCTGCCCCATATCCAACTCCTCGGCCTTGGCCCGGCCCAGCCCCCTTAACACAGATTTGGCTGGCATAGCTATGTCAGAGCTTTACCGCGTTGCATGTGAACCTGCGTTATACTGGGGTAGAGGTGTACACACACACGCATCCCAGTTCCCTCAGCATCTCCTCGTAAGTCATGTGCCCCAGCCCCCTGATCATTTTTGTTGTCCTCCGCTGGACTCTCTCCAGTTTGTCCACATCCCTCTGTAGTGGGGGGCCCAAAACTGGATGCAATACTCCAGGTGTGGTCTCACCAGTGCCGTATAGAGGGGAATAATCACTTCCCTCGATCTGCTGGCAACACTCCTACTAATGCAGCCCAATAAGCCATTAGTCTTCTTGGCAACAAGGGCACACTGTTGACTCATATCCAGCTTCTCATCCACTATAATCCCCAGGTCCTTTTCTGCAGAACTGCCACTTAGCCTGTCTGTCCCCAGCCTGTAGCAGTGCATGGGATTCCCAGTGGCTAGTGCCAGGTCCAGGGTTAAAGGGTGGAGGGCAGAGTTAAGGTGACATTTCAGGGGTGGCATATATTTTAAGTCTTCATTTCCTAGTTTTCAGAGGTTTAAATTCATATTCTGTGAAGGGACGCTGGAACACTGGGCAAGCTTAATTCTGAATTAAGGTAGTTTATGGGCATTTAATTTCCTCTTTTTATGGACTTTTTGTCATTAGAACTGTATCTACCCTACAGATTTGGCTGGCTTAGCTATGTCGGTTAGGATGTGATTTTTACACCCCTAACCGGACATCGCCATGTTGGCAAATCTTTTCAGCAGATACCAAACCAGAGTCTGCCTTTGGACTTGAGAGCACTTTAAAATGTTGTTCTTAACCCAGAAATGTTGGTATCAGAGCAAAACTGCCCAAGGAAACTCCTGCAGAAAACAGGAGAAATATACAACATGCATGAGCTGAAAGCTACCCATGGGAGGGCTCAAACTCAAATGCATAGTGTGTAGTTCAGGTTCAGTGACCACAGCATATCCCCTGGAGCCAACCAGTGCTTAATTTGTTATGAAAGAGGTGCCAGGGCTCAAGTCATCAGGCGCTGGGACTCAAGTAATTTTTTTACTTTCATAACTGATGTGGCAAGTGCAGAGGTGCCGGGGCTATGAACTGCCTAGTGGTGCAGGGACTCAGCCCTGGCACAAATTAAGTGCTGGAGCCAAGCAATCACTGTGACAGCTGAGTCCTGGAACTCTACTGGCTCTTAACAGGGTCTCGGTTTTGTGGCACATGTGAATTTCAATGTCTTTGACTCGTCTGTTCGGCTTGTGCTGAACTGGAATTCCAGACTCTACAGTTATTAACTTTTTTTTCAATATTGCTTCCACAAAGGGGCTGTGGGTGCCTTGTAGATGAGAAATGCCAAGTGACTGAGATCAGTCAGGGGACAATTAAAACCATAGTTTGAACCCCAGGTGTGCACACAAAAAATAAGAACAAGGTGATTCTTGTATACAGCTGTTTTTTAGGGGGGCAGGTCTGTATCTCATGTACCTCATGATCGAATCACCCCAAATTTGGACCTCTGATCTTGCCCAGCACCCCCATAAAGAACAGCAAATTACAATACAATTTGAGGGTCCTGTGGCACCTTTAAGACTAACAGAAGTATTGGAGCATAAGCTTTCGTGGGTGAATGCCCACTTCATCAGACTTTACTTGTGTCTGATGAAGTGGGCATTTACCCACGAAAGCTTATGCTCCAATACTTCTGTTAGTCTTAAAGGTGCCACAGGACCCTCTGTTGCTTTTTACAGATTCAGACTAACATGGCTACCCCTCTGATACTTAATACAATTTGAGTAAACCTGTGGATTTTAGAGCAGTTACAATAGTTAATCTTTAAAGAAAAAATAATGCCAAACCTTAACTATACCAGACCTGGTGTTCTACTATAGAATAACTTCCCAAAGGCCTGGAGGGTGTGACAGTCAGATGTGTCCACGTGTTGACAGAAGACAGTTTGAGGTTCCTCCTATTCATAAGTGCTTGGGAGAAGGGAGAGCGGGGAGCAGTGGGAGGGGAGCAGATGAGCTGGTGATTGTGGGGTGCCACAAAGCAAGGGGGGCTGAGACGAGTGAAGAGGTCTGTGAAGGATTAGAGGGAATCAGAGAGGGCTGGATACAGTGGAAGGAAAAGGTGCGAGAGAGGAGGTCAGGGACAGGAGCTTCTGAGAATTGGTAGCATATTGGGGTGGGCTGGGGGAATTGGAGGAAAAGGAGGTGCTGTGGTGGGGAAGGATTGGGTGGGAGATTTAGGTAACATGGGAGTGGGGAACACTGGGAATAACAGGAGGGGGAGGGAAGGGGTTGCTTTAAGAAGCGGGGTGGGTCTAGAGGGAGGGGAAAGGGAAGGTTTCAGAGAGGCAGAGATTTGGGGCAAAAACAGTCTCAGTGGAGTGCCACGGTCTCTGATGCCCTCTCCCTAGGCAAAGCTCATCAACACTACTCCACCTAGGGATCTAAACAGCGGGTAAAAAAAGTAACCGTTTAACCTATTGTAATTCAATTGGTTAAACGGTTAAAGGGGAATTAGAGGTGCGGGGACGCTGCAGCCCCCCCATGCTTCACATGGGGGACCCCCTCCGCCCCATACACTCAGGGTCCCGGCTGCCCCCTAACTCCGCACCTGGGGCTCTGCTGCTGCCGGCATCTGGGGGTGGCAGCAGAGCCCCATGCGCAGGGCCGACAGCCGGGACCCCGGGCATGCGGGGAGAGCAGCCAGGACCCTGGTGCGCAGGGGGAGCAGCCGGGACCCGGGCACGTGTGTGTGTGGGGGGGGAGCGGAGTTTAATCGTTAACTGGAACTGATAAGCAGCAAGCTTCTTGGTTAACCGGTTAAACGTTTACACCCCTAACTCCGTCCTCATCCTCCTTGACCTGGTCAGCTGCCTTTGCCACCGCTGATCCTGCTCTCTTTCTTGATACCTTGTCTTCCCTTGTCCTCTTCCTGGCTCCCTTCCTACCTCTGTAATCACTCCTTCAGTGTGTCCTCCGGAGGATCCTCCTCACACCCATCCCAACTCTCCATGGGGGTTCCACAGGGCTGTGTCCTTGGTCCCCCGTTTCTTCTTCCTCTGCACCTTACATCTGGGTAATCTCATCCACACACACCGTATTCAGCCACCTTCTCTATGCTGCTCCAGATCCGCCTCCTTCTGTCCCAACTAAAACCTCATCTCCTGCTGAATGGCGAGTCACTAGCTCAAGCGCAACAGCTGAAATGGTAAACGCAGAGCTCTCAATGTGTCCCCCAAGCCACCCCCCGCCTCTTTTCTCTCATTGCGGACAGCCCCCCCCCCCCCCACCCTGCCTGTCACACATCTCCGACACGGACCTCCAGCTAGGGCCTCGCACCCAGGCTACAGGGGAAACTCTTGCATTTTCGTTCTGTGTAACATCCCCAAGATATGGCCTGAGCTAGCGTCTTTTCTGCCCATCCACACTGCTAAAACCCATGTCCAGACTCTCCTCCACGCAACACCCTTCCCCTGCCGCAGGGAACTAGACTAGCTCAGTGGTTCTCAACTGGGGACACAAGTACCCCTGGGAGTACGCCGAGCTCTACCAGGGGGTCCATCAACTCACCTAGAGATTTGCCTAATTTTACAACAGGCTACATACAAAGCACTAGTGAAGTCAGTGCAAACTTAAATTGCATATAGATAATGACTTGTTTATACTGCTCTATAGACTATACACTGAAATGTAAGTACAAGATTTGTATTCCAATGGATTTGTTTTATAATTGTACGGTAAAATGAGAAAGCCAGCCATTTTTTAGTACTAGTGGCTGTGACACTTTTGTATTTTTATGTCTGATTGTGTAAGCAAGTGATTTTTTAAGTGGGGCTACGCAAGACAAATCAGACTCCTGAAAAGGGGACAGTTGTCTGGAAAGGTTGAGTGCCACTGCCCCACATGATTACCCGATTAGCCATCCCTCTGTTGTGAGGGGGTCTCTTTTCATACTGCTCCAGACCTTTGATCTTCTGGGTCCCAGGTCCTGCTCATCTCACCCAGTTCTGTAAATTGGTTGGAACAAGGAGGGAGAATATTCAAAGCAAATAGTTTGGGCGTTGTCTCTCAACAGCCCTTAAGTGTTTACTAAGGAGTGGCTCATCTTCAACTCTTCTCCTTGCCTTCCTGTTCCTTTTCCTTACAGGCCCCCAATTAAACTAAACTAAGACAGGAAACATCCCAATCACCAGGTCAACGTATAGTCTCCATCAATATGAGAGAGCAGCTCCAATCCTGTCAGAAAGGGGGTTGAAAAATAGGACCAAGGGACAGCTGGGAAGTGGTAGGTAGGGGAGGAGAGGTTGGGGGGATCTGGAGCTGCAGGGGATCTCAGTGCATTAACTTGGCCCTATTGATTTAGACCCTGCGTTCCCTTTGTATTAGTCCAGTTTCCCTTTATTTTATGTACTCTTTACAAATATTATTTTCACTTATAAGAACGGCCATACTGGGTCAGCCCAAAGGTCCACCTAGCCCGGTATCCTGTCTTCCACAGTGGTCAATGCCAGGTGCCTCAGAGGGAATGAACAGAACAGGCAATCGCCAAGTGATCCATCCCCTGCTGCCCACTCCCAGCTTGTGGCAAACAGAGGCTAGGGACACCGTCCCTGCCCATCCTGGCTAATAGCCATTGATGGACCTATCCTCCATGAACTTATCTAGTTCTTTTTTGAACCCTGTTATAGTTTTGGCCTTCGCAACATCCTCTGGCAAAGATTTCCACAGGTGGGCTGTTTGTTGTGTGAAGAAATACGTCCTTTTGTTTGTTTTAAACCTGCTGCCTATTAATTTCATTTGGTGACCCCTAGGTCTTGTGTTATGAAGAGTAAATAACACTTCCTTATCTACTTTCTCTATACCAGTCATGATTTTATAGACCTCTAGCTTATCCCCCCTTAGTCGTCTCTTTTCCAAGCTGAAAAGTATCAGCGTTATTAATCTCGCCTTATAACGAAGCCGTTCCATACCCCTCATCATTTTTGTTGCCCTTTTCTGTACCTTTTCCAATTCCAGTATATCTTTTTTGAGATGGGTGACCACACCTGTTCGCAGTATTCAAGATGTGGACGTACCATGGATTTATCTAGAGGCAATATGATATTTTCTGTCTTATTATCTATCCCTGTCTTAATGATGCCGAACATTCTGTTCGCTTTTTTGACGGTGCTGCACACTGAGTGAATATTTTCAGAGAACTATCCACAATGACTCCAAGATCTCTTTCTTCAGTGGTAATAGCTAATTTAGACCACTCCTCTCTTCTCCACTGCTCAATGCCTAACCGTGCCCCCCCCCCATCTCTTTCCTCCCCACTGTCTCATTTCTATGCAGGCTTCTCAGGTCTTGAAGTCCGTCCCTGCCAAGGTCACGTGGCCTGATCCTGATTTTTTCACATTCTCCTTTTCCAGAGAAATGTAGTCTGTTACTCCTGGAATAGAGCATCTAATTCCCCAGCCATCTCCATGCTCTGGGGGATTTTCATACCCCCTCCTGTCACACCTGACTTGCTAATTTCCCTAATTCCTCAAAATGCGCTTCCCTGACATCTAAGACCTCTGAGATTCTGCATTCAGTGCCAACCCTGCTCCCTCCCATTCCTGAACTCACGCTCACTAGCTTCACCTTCCCTATGGGGGCGACAGAACAGGGAGGGGCAATGGCCCCTTCACTTTAACAAACTTTGTACTGGCCACAAGGGGGGGAAGGGGTAGGGCGTGGGTCAGGGAGAAGGGATAGCACGAGGGCGGGGCCACGGTTCAGGCGTCCGTGGCCACCTCACTTTTAGGGACCTTCCGTCACTCCTGTTTCCCTATCACTCTCATTATCTTTGTTTCTCTCTATCATTAGAAGCAGGCCCACGGTCACTTCCCCTCTGGCTGGAGTCTTTAGTTTCTGGGACACGGAGTTTCTGTCTCTGTATTTTAAGAGCCCCTTTGCTGAGGAGTGTCTGGCTGGGTGTGTTCCCAGCAGAGATGGGGATCGTTAAATGCCTCGTATGCAGATTGTCCTGCACTTTTGAGTACCTGGGGAGCTGGCTGTGGTATTGTATTGCTTTAAAATGGGCTGGGGTTAAAGTAATAGAATGGTTTTTATAACAAATGGCCTATGAATTCACCTGGTCTGCTTTGTTTTCTTTCCCCTCAGCAGGGTTTTCAGTTTCCAAACCGGACCTGATCTCCCAGCTGGAACGAGGGGAGGAGCCATGGGTCCTGCATCTCCAGGGTTTAGAGGAAAGAGAGATCCCGAGAGGTGCCTGCGCAGGTGAGGGATCATTAAACCAACACAGTCAGTGCCTGAAGGAAACAGCTGGGATTCCCTACACAGACGTTGTGCATTCTCTGGGTTCAGAATTGTCCTCAGCAGGTGTCATATCTTCAGGGCAGCTATCGCTCATAGCTTCCTGCCCACCCTGACTGACACCTGGCAATAGATCCGTCCCTGATCTCCCTTCCCCCAAGTGTTTGGATGGGATGTGAAGGGAGAATTGATCCCCCTCTACTCTCCCCTATGGGGGAATTCAGTCCCTGATTTATTTTCCCCGTCTTTCTGGTATTTATTTTGGTTTGCTCTCCCCTTTCCCATCCCTGTTTCTGAGGCTTCTCCCTCTATCCCAGCAGGTGCTGGGATGGTGAGTGAGAACAAGGAGCAGAATCCTCAGCAGGAAGATGCTGAGCAAGTGGAAGCACATGGGGGATTATTGCAAAGACCCAGAGGGAACCCGTTCAGAAGCCATGAGCAGGGAAAAGCCAGTGAGAGTCAGCGCAGGCCAGAGAGGCTGGAGGGAAACCAGCCAGAGGAAAAAGTGGATACATCCATTAATTGTCAGGGAATTCACAACGACCTCAAGGAAACCACAGCCCCACAGGAAAGAGAAACAACACATGCACTGAGTATGGGAAAAACTTCAGTTGCCGCTCTGGCCTTATTAAGCATCAGAGAAATTCACACAGGGGAGAGACCCTACGAATGCGGTGAGTGTGGGAAAACCTTTGTTTGGAACTCATACCTTGTTACGCATCAGAGAATCCACACTGGGGAGCGACCCTACGAATGCTACGAGTGCGGGAAAAGCTTCAGCGACAGTTCAGCCCTTGTTACGCATCGGAGAACCCACACAGGGGAGACGCCCTACGAGTGCCAGGAGTGCAGGAAAAACTTCACTTGGAGCTCCAACCTTATTATGCACCAGCGAATCCATACAGGAGAGAGACCCTACGAATGCATTCAGTGCGGGAAAACCTTCCCATGGCGGTCGAACCTGATTAGACATCAGAGGATCTATACAGGCGAGGGTCCCTATATAAATTAAATCGGCGTCTAAGGTTTACGATTTCAAAAGGGCTAACTTTAATAAATTAAGGCGACTAGTTAGGGAAGTGGATTGGACTAACATATTTATGGATCTAAAGGTGGAAGGCGCCTGGGATTATTTCAAGTTGAAGTTGCAGGAGCTGTCAGAGGCGTGTATCCCAAGAAAGGGAAAACGGTTCATAGACAGGAGATTTAGACCGAGCTGGATGAGCGAGCGTCTCAGAGGGGTCATTAAGAAAAAACAGGAAGCGTACAGGGAGTGGAAGATGGAAGGGATCAGCAAAGAAACCTACCTTATTGAGGTCAGAGCATGTAGAGATGGAGTGAGAAAGGCCAAAGGCCGTGTAGAGTTGGACCTTGTGAGGGGAATTAAAACCAATAGTAAGAGGTTTTATAGCCATATAAATAGGAAGAAAACAAAGAAAGAAGAAGTGGGACCGCTTAAGACTGTAGATGGAGTGGAGATTAAGGATAATCCAGGCATGGCACAATGTCTAAATGAATATTTTGCATCGGTCCTTAATGAGGCTAATTCATAGATTCATAGATTATAGGACTGGAAGGGACCTCGAGAGGTCATCGAGTCCAGTCCCCTGCCCGCATGGCAGGACCAAATACTGTCTAGACCATCCCTGATAGACATTTATCTAACCTACTCTTAAATATCTCCAGAGACGGAGATTCCACAACCTCCCTAGGCAATTTGTTCCAGTGTTTAACCACCCTGACAGTTAGGAACTTTTTCCTAATGTCCAACCTAGACCTCCCTTGCTGCAGTTTAAACCCATTGTTTCTGGTTCTATCCTTAGAGGCTAAGGTGAACAAGTTCTCTCCCTCCTCCTTATGACACCCTATTTGATACCTGAAAACTGCTATCATGTCCCCTCTCAGTCTTCTCTTTTCCAAACTAAACAAACCCAGTTCTTTCAGCCTTCCTTCATAGGTCATGTTCTCAAGACCTTTAATCATTCTTGTTGCTCTTCTTTGGACCCTTTCCAATTTCTCCACATCTTTTTTAAAATGCGGCGCCCAGAACTGGACACAATACTCCAGCTGAGGCCCAACCAGAGCAGAGTAGAGCGGAAGAAGGACTTCTCGTGTCTTGCTCACAACACACCTGTTAATGCATCCCAGAATCATGTTTGCTTTTTTTGCAACAGCATCACACTGTTGACTCATATTTAGCTTGTGGTCCACTATAACCCCTAGATCCCTTTCTGCCGTACTCCTTCCTAGACAGTCTTTTCCCATTCTGTATGTGTGAAATTGATTTTTCCTTCCTAAGTGGAGCACTTTGCATTTGTCTTTGTTAAACTTCATCCTGTTTACCTCAGCCCATTTCTCCAATTTGTCCAGATCATTTTGAATTATGACCCTGTCCTCCAAAGTAGTTGCAATCCCTCCCAGTTTGGTATCATCCGCAAACTTAATAAGCGTACTTTCTATGCCAATATCTAAGTCGTTGATGAAGATATTGAACAGAGCCGGTCCCAAAACAGACCCCTGCGGAACCCCACTCGTTACGCCTTTCCAGCAGGATTGGGAACCATTAATAACAACTCTCTGAGTACGGTTATCCAGCCAGTTATGCACCCACCTTATAGTAGCCCCATCTAATTTGTATTTGCCTAGTTTATCGATAAGAATATCATGCGAGACCGTATCAAATGCCTTACTAAAGTCTAGGTATACCACATCCACCGCTTCACCCTTATCCACAAGGCTCGTTATCCTATCAAAGAAAGCTATCAGATTGGTTTGACATGATTTGTTCTTCACAAATCCATGCTGGCTGTTCCCTATCACCTTACCACCTTCCAAGTGTTTGCAGATGATTTCCTTAATTACTTGCTCCATTATCTTCCCTGGCACAGAAGTTAAACTAACTGGTCTGTAGTTACCTGGGTTGTTTTTATTTCCCTTTTTATAGATGGGCACTATATTTGCCCTTTTCCAGTCTTCTGGAATCTCTCCTGTCTCCCATGACTTTCCAAAGATAATAGCTAGAGGCTCAGATACCTCCTCTATTAGCTCCTTGAGTATTCTAGGATGCATTTCATCAGGCCCGGGTGACTTGCAGGCATCTAACTTTTCTAAGTGATTTTTAACTTGTTCTTTTTTTATTTTATCCGCTAAACCTACCCCCTTCCCATTAGCATTCACTATGTTAGGCATTCCTTCAGACTTCTCGGTGAAGACCGAAACAAAGAAGTCATTAAGCATCTCTGCCATTTCCAAGTTTCCTGTTACTGTTTCTCCCCCTTCACTAAGCAGTGGGCCTACCCTGTCTTTGGTCTTCCTCTTGCTTCTAATGTATTGATAAAAAGTCTTCTTGTTTCCTTTTATTCCCGTAGCTAGTTTGAGCTCATTTTGTGCCTTTGCCTTTCTAATCTTGCCCCTGCATTCCTGTGTTGTTTGCCTATATTCATCCTTTGTAATCTGTCCTAGTTTCCATTTTTTATATGACTCCTTTTTATTTTTTAGATCGTGCAAGATCTCGTGGTTAAGCCAAGGTGGTCTTTTGCCACATTTTCTATCTTTCCTAACCAGCGGAATAGCTTGCTTTTGGGCCCTTAATAGCGTCCCTTTGAAAAACTGCCAACTCTCCTCAGTTGTTTTTCCCCTCAGTCTTGATTCCCATGGGACCTTACGCATCAGCTCTCTGAGCTTCCCAAAATCTGCCTTCCTGAAATCCATTGTCTCTATTTTGCTGTTCTCCCTTCTACCCTTCCTTAGAATTGCAAACTCTATGATTTCATGATCACTTTCACCCAGGCTGCCTTCTACTTTCACATTCTCAACGAGTTCCTCCCTATTTGTTAAAATCAAGTCTAGAACAGCTTCCCCCCTAGTAGCTTTTTCAACCTTCTGAAATAAAAAGTTGTCTCCAATGCAGTCCAAGAATTTGTTGGATAGTCTGTGCCCGGTTGTGTTATTTTCCCAACATATATCCGGATAGTTGAAGTCCCCCATCACCACCAAATCTTGGGCTTTGGATGATTTTGTTAGTTGCTTGAAAAAAGCCTCATCCACCTCTTCCACCTGGTTAGGTGGCCTGTAGTAGACTCCTAGCATGACATCTCCCTTGTTTTTTGCCCCTTTAAGCCTAACCCAGAGACTCTCAACACTTCCGTCTCCTATGTCCATCTCTACCTGAGTCCAAGTGTGTACATTTTTAATATATAAGGCAACACCTCCTCCCTTTTTCCCCTGTCTATCCTTCCTGAGCAAGCTGTACCCATCCACACCAACATTCCAATCATGTGTATTATCCCACCAAGTTTCAGTGATGCCAACAATGTCATAGTTGTATTTATTTATTAGCACTTCCAGTTCTTCCTGCTTATTCCGCATACTTCTCGCATTTGTATATAGGCATCTAAGATACTGGTTTGATCTTTCCTCCCAGTTTTGTCCTGACTCTCCTTTCTCTCTGCCAATATAGCCCACACTCCCTCTCGTTTCCGACCCATCTCCCCGGTCTCCATGTTCCCCACTTACCTGTGGGCTTTGCTCACCTGTCCCCGTCGAACCTAGTTTAAAGCCCTCCTCACTAGGTTAGCCAGTCTGTGTCCGAATAGGGTCTTTCCTCTCCTCGAAAGGTGAACGCCATCTCTGCCTAGCAGTCCTTCCTCGAATAGCATCCCGTGGTCTAGGAAGCCAAAGCCCTCCTGGCGACACCATCTTCGCAGCCAGGCATTCACCTCCATGATGCATCTGTCTCTGCCTGGGCCCCTACCTTTGACAGGAAGAATTGAAGAGAATACCACCTGCGCTCCAAACTCCTTCACCCGTACTCCCAGAGCCCTGTAGTCACTCTTGATCCGCTCAATGTCACACCGCGCAGTATCATTTGTGCCCACATGGATGAGTAGCATGGGGTAGTAGTCAGAGGGCTGGATAATCCTCGACAATGCCTCCGTAATGTCTCGGATACGGGCCCCCGGCAGGCAGCATACCTCCCGAGATGAGATGTCAGGGCGACAGATGGGCGCCTCCGTCCCCCTCAGCAGAGAGTCTCCGACCACCACTACCCTACGTTTCCTATTCGCAGTGGTGGCAGCAGACTTTCCAGCCTTAGGGGTACGAGGCTTCTCCTCCTTTACTGTAGGGAGTGATTCCTTCTTTCCTGTGTCAAGAACAGCATAACGGTTACCTATAACCACGGCAGGAGGGTTCGGAGCAAGGGTGGAGCACTGCCTGCTGCCAGAAGTAACCAGCTGCCAGTGTCCACCCTGAGCCATCTCCTCCTCCACCAGTGGTGTATCAGCAGTCCTGCGTACTGGGACAGCTACCTCAGCTGTCTCCACATGGACACTGTCGAGGAATTGCTCATGGATACGGATGCTCCTCAACCTAGCCACCTCCTCCTGTAGCTCTCCCACCTGCTGCCTGAGAGATTCCACCAGCAGGCACCTCTCACATTGGATGGTCCCCCCAGCCTGGATATCAGTAAGTGGAAATTGCAAGTTACAGTCTTTGCAAAACCACACCAGGATCTGGGTAGAGGCATCCATGCTTAGGCACTCTGTCTGGCTACAGGCACAGGTGGAGGAGACAGTAGCAGTGCTGGCACAGGTGTTGCGGGTCTTCCTAACCATCGTAAGGCTCCCTCTGTCAAACTCCCGTCTGCAGCCCCCTGTCAGCTGAAAGGGTTGTTTAAGCGAAAAGTTATGAATGTAGTTGCTTTATAGGTATTAAGGGGAATCAAGGGAAAACAGATGGAACCGGCAAGGGACCCTCGCCCCCTTCCTGCTCCCCTTCCAAACTCCTTTGCGAAACTCCCTGTTAGCAGCCCCTGTTTGCAAAGCTCCCTGGTCGCTTGTGCGCTGCTTTATAAAGCCCTGGCCTGTATGAATGCCCCGCCCACTGATAAAGGCTCAGCCACTTACCAGAGACTTCTAGCTTTCAAACCTTCCAACTGCCAGCCACAGCACACGGTCCTTCAAACAACCAAAACAAACAAACAGACTGACAAACACAAGCTCAGCTCACAGCAAGTAACCCTCAAACACAAACAAACACACACTACAGACAGTCACTTACCCCAAAAGGGTGCTGTATTGCTCCTCCTTCACCTGGAGAACTCCCTTGCGAAACTCCCTGTTAGCAGCCCCTGTTCGCAAAGCTCCCTGGTCGCTTGTGCGCTGCTTTATAATGAAGGGCTTAGGAATAGTGGCAGCGTGATGGATGGGAATAAAGGAGGGGGGTTGACATTACCGTATCCGAGGTAGAAGCCAAACTCGAACAGCTTAATGGGACTAAATCGGGCGGACCGGATGATCTTCATCCGAGAATATTAAAGGAACTGGCGCGAGAAATTGCAAGCCCGTTAGCGATAATTTTTAATGAATCGGTAAACTCGGGGGTGGTACCATTTGACTGGAGAATAGCTAATGTGGTTCCTATTTTCAAGAAGGGGAAAAAAAGTGACCCAGGTAACTACAGGCCTGTTAGTTTAACGTCTGTAATATGCAAGGTCTTGGAAAAAATTTTGAAGGAGAAAGAAGTTAAGGACCTTGAGGTCAATGACAATTGGGACAAATTACAACACAGTTTTATGAAAGGTAGATCGTGCCAAACCAACCTGATCTCCTTCTTTGAGAAAGTAACAGATTTTTTAGATAAAGGAAATGCGGTGGATCTAATATACCTCGATTTCAGCAAAGCATTTGATACGGTACCGCATGAGGAATTATTGGTTAAATTGGAAAAGATGGGGATCGATATGAAAATCCAGAGGTGGATAAAGAACTGGTTAAAGGGGAGACTGCAGCGGGTCATACTGAAAGGTGAACTGTCAGGTTGGAGGGAGGTTACCAGTGGAGTTCCTCAAGGTTTGGTTTTGGGTCCGATTTTATTTAATCTATTTATTACTGACCTTGGAACCGAATGTAGGAGTGTGCTGATACAGTGTGCGGATGACACAAAGTTGGGAGGTATTGCCAATTCGGAGAAGGATCGGGATATCCTGCAGGGAGATTTGGATGACCTTGTAAACTGGAGTAATAGTAATAGGATGAAATTTAATAGTGAGAAGTGTAAGGTTATGCATTTAGGGATGACTAACAAGAATTTTAGTTATAAGCTGGGGACGCATCGGTTGGAAGTAACGGAAGAGGAGAAGGACCTCGGAGTCCTGGTTGATCGCAGGATGACTATGAGTCAGCAATGTGACGTGGCCGTGAAAAAAACTAATGCGGTCTTGGGATGCATTAGGCGAGGTATTTCTAGTAGGGATAAGGAGGTGCCGGTTCCGTTATACAAGGCACTGGTGAGACCTCATTTGGAGTACTGTGTACAGTTCTGGTCTCCCATGTTTAAAAAGGATGAATTCAAACTGGAACGGGTACAGAGAAGGGCCACTAGGATGATCCGAGGAATGGAAAACCTGTCGTATGAAAGGAGACTCGAGGAGCTCGGTTTGTTTACCTTAACCAAAAGAAGGCTGAGGGGGGATATGATTGCTCTCTTTAAATATATCAGAGGGATAAATACTAGAGAGAGAGAGGAATTATTTCAGCTCAGTACTAATGTGGACACGAGAACGAATGGATATAAACTGGCCGTCGGGAAGTTTAGGCTTGAAATTAGACGACGGTTTCTAACCATCAGAGGGGTGAAGTTCTGGAACAGCCTTCCGAGGGAAACAGTGGGGGCAAAAGACCTCTCTGGCTTTAAGATTAAGCTTGATAAGTTTATGGAGGGGATGGTTTGATGGGATAACGTGATTTTAGTCAATAGGTCAATAACGTGCCATTGCTGATAATTAGTAACAATGGTCAATGATGGGATATTAAAAGTTACTACTGAGAACTTTTTCCCGAGGGTCTGGCTGGAGAATCTTGCCCGCATGCTCGGGGTTCAGCTGATCACCATATTTGGGGTCGGGAAGGAATTTTCCTCCAGGGTAGATTGGCAGAGGCCCTGGAGGTTTTTCGCCTTCCTCCGCAGCATGGAGCAGGGGTCGCTTGCTGGAGGATTCTCTGCGACTTGTAGTCTTTAAATCATGATTTGGGGACTTCAACAGCTGAGTCAAGGGAGAGAATTATTCCAGGAGTGGGTGGGTCAGCTTTTGTGGCCCACATCATGCGGGAGGTCAGACTAGATGATCATAATGGTCCCTTCTGACCTTAAAGTCTATGAGTCTATATGCGCCGAGAGAGGGAAAACATTCCATCAGAGCTCAGCCCTTGTTTATCATCAGAGAATCTGCAAAGGAGATAAACATTGCGAAAACCCTGTCTAGGGCTGGCAAAAGAGTTTTTTTCTTTTGTCCTCTAAGACTTTTGTTAATTCCCACATATTGACCTTTAAGCTAGTTTGGCCCCTTTGCTTCACCGTGTTCTCTCAGCTCCCCTAGGCAAGTTGCCTGCTTTTGCAGTTTGCCCTTTTCTGGGTGAATCCTGTGGTCCTGTCTATCAATTCCATTGTCCTTTGAGTCTTGGAAGTGTGTGCATGTTCCATCTGCCAGAGGTGTCCATCAGCCCCCGATGGGAGAGAGAGGGGTGACCTCAACTAGCTAAATCTACCTGGGCCTCATGTCCCCTAGGCCAGTGGTTCTCAAAACTTTTTTTTCGCGGACCACTTGAAAATTGCTGAGGGTCTCAACGGACCACTTAATGATCTTTCCAAATGTTGTTTTTACCGTTGGCTAACTATTGGAAAGCGCTTTGGATAAAAGTGCTACATAAAAAAAACCAATAATAATTAATGCTTTTTTGTTCTACAAATAAAAGCACACAACTCATATTTTAGTATCAGTAGTCTTACTTTTCTAATGCAATGGATGTGCCCTCTCTCCCCCGCTGCGGCAGCCCCCGAGCTGGGGCTGGGAAGGAAGGGGATCTCTTCCCTGCCACGGCAGCCCCTGAGCTGGGGCTGGGAAGGAGGAGGGTCTCTCCCCATCAGCCGCAGCCCTGGAGCTGGGGAAAGTCGCCTTTCTCTGGCTGCGGCAGCCCTGCACGTCCCAAATTCCCCCCATCCTCTTTTCTCACCCCACTGCCCCCTCCCACTTACCCCCCATTCTCCCCAAGGCCACCACCTCGTCTTACATGTGCGTCTTCTCCAGGGTCCAGGCACCTAATTTGTGGAGCCACGCCTGTCCACTAATTAGGTGGGTGGCCCTTCATTCTGTTCTGTTCGGCCGCCCAGGCGCGCAGCTGAGAGGGAACGATCCGCGGACCACCTGAATGGAGCTCACAGACTACAGTTTGAGCACCTCTGCCCTAGAATTTTCCTTGGACTTAGCTAGCTTGAGCTAGCTATCATGATGTAAAACACAACTATTCTAGCTGTGAAGACACAGCCCATGTATAGGGGCCAAGGGTTGACCCCTGGCCTGATTTTACGACCTATGACCTGCCTCATGTCTCCTGGGTGATTTTATGCTTGCTAGGGGTAAAATGACATTATGGGAGTGTAAGATTGGTAGGGGTACATCGCTCATTAGCTTGGAACTTGCGGGGTGGGGAGGGCAAATAGGTGAACATAAGTGAATGGGTTATTAAGCTTGTTACAGTTAAGGGCCTATTCTATTCGTTTAAGGCTTTGTGGGAGTAGTTATGCTAAAGGCTGGGATTTAGCAAAATAGAGTAGGCCGAAGGAGATATTTTGCATGCTCATTTTTGGTAGCAAACGAGTGACTGCAGCCAGGGATAGCACCCCACAGAATTCTGCAAGAAGGGAGCGGGTGAGGGGAGGGGGCATTAGCAACTCAGTTACCATGCAGCAGCTAAGCAGCTAGACTGCATTGATCAATAGGATTTATTAAGAAATAAGTGATGCAAATCATGAATATTAATATTTGACACTTAATTTTGGACAGCCAAAAAGGCCACATAAAGCAGTTATGGACCTTATTATAACCAGGGTAAAGGATTAAATATGGTATAAAGCCATACTCTTAACAAGGAAGGGTATAAATGCTATACCCAGTTCCCATTTTTCTCAGTTCCCACAGAAGTGTAAGATAACCCTGAATAAGGCCCAGGATCTGGCAAGAAACCCAAATTGTTCAGTCTCCTGCAATCTCCTCCCACTATTGACTGGATGGGTCTGTTTGCTACTTACATGTAAACTGAGACAGATGCACATTCTTTGATTAGGACAAGCCTGCTTAATAACTTTTGCCTAGGCAGGACTGCCTGGTTTTGAACAAGTAACAGCATACAAAGGAAAAAAGCCAACATCATTCTGCGATGTATTAGCCAGGACTGTTGTAAGTAAGACACCAGAAGTAATAAGTATAAGGGGTTTCCATAACTTTCTGCATAATGTTGCTCCATACATATCCCCAGGATATTATTAAGCAGAGAGTTATTAATTTTCAAAGGCTACCTCACAAGGCCTGTGTGCAGAGAGATTATTACAATAGGGTGCAGGGTGTGAATACAGGCTACTTTGGTTAACACCCCTCCCCCTTCTCTCCTCTCTGGCAGGGAGATGGCGGCAGCCCGGGTTGGTATCTGCAGGACACACAGGAAGGGGCAGGAGCAGCTGGGAGCGGGGCGGGCTGGAGGAAGCAGGCGGCAGGACTTGGGGAGAACAAAGCCCGGAGATCGGGCACGGGGCAGCCGGGGAGGGGCCGTTCTCCCGGGGGAACCAGCCCCGGAGCCAGAGACTCCAGGTGACCGAGAGCCCCCGGGGGACGTGCTGGGGCCGGGCAGGAAAGTGACTCTCTGCCCCAGGGAGCTCAGACGCTGCAGCCCCCGGGGATCTGCTCCCTGGTTGTACATGTGCTGCCAGCAGCCTGGGGCCGCCTGAGCCAGAGCGGAGCCGCTGCAGCGAGGGTCTGCCCCCGGCCGCGCTGGGATTGGGGGGGCAGAGACTGGGGCCCGGCGGGGGGTGTCGGGCGGGGGGCAGCAGCCTGAGTTGCAGGGAGGGGAAGCGGGGGTTGAACTGTCTGTATGCAAGCAGTAAATGCCCCGGGGGAAGGGGCAGGAGGGGAATTCAAGGCAGGGACTGACCCGATCACGCAGGAGGTTTCCCGGGGGAGGCTCCGCCGTTGTACTCGGGGGTCTTACCCCTGCGATTCTCCACACGTGGGAAACTCCGTTTCGTCCTGGGTTGCCGGATACGCCTCTTCCCGTCCCTGCTCCGCCCCTTCCCCGAGGCCCCGCCACGGCCTGGTGAGACCCTCCGGGCCCGCTGCACCCCCTCTGCGGGGGTCTCCCCCGTCCGCTGCCTCCGCCAGACCCCCCTCCTCCTTCTCGACCCCCTCCCCTGCGAGATCCCCTTCCCCCCAGTCCCGCCTCGCCCCCCCCACCTGCCGGGTCCCCTCTCCCCTGCGAGACTCCCCCCCCCCCCCCGCGCCTGCTGGTTCTCCCCTCTTTCCCCCTCCCTCACCAGAATCTCCCCGCCCGCCGGGTCTCCCCTCCCCTGCCAGACCCCCCCCCTCAGCCGGGTTTCTCCTCGCCCCCCTTCCCTGGGAGGTCCCCTGCCCCCTCGTCCAGCCTCGCTCCCTTCCCCGCCAGACCCCCCCTCGCCTGCCGGATCCCCTCTCCCCCGCCAGACTCCTCCCCCGGCCCCCGGGTCCCTCTTCGCCTGCCTCCCCCACTTGCCGGGTCCCCCCTCATCTGCTCTTCCCTGAGAGACCCCCCCCACCGATGGCCGCCAGGTCGCTTCTCCCCCCCCCCTTCCTGGTGAGATCCCCCCCACCTGCCGGGTCCCCCCTCATCTCCCCCTTCCCTGAGAGACACCCCCCCCACAGGGTGCTGTCTTGCCCCCCCGCCAGATCCCCCACCTCGTCAGCCAGGTTCCTCCTTGACCCCCTCCCCTGCCAGACCCCGCCCCATCAGCTGGGTCCCTCCTCAACCCCCCTTCCCAGTGAGACCCCCCTCCCCAGCAGCCAGGTCCCGCCTGGCCTCCTTCTTCCCCATCTGACCACCTCCCCACCTGCTGGGTCCCTCCTCGACCCCCCCCCCGCCGGCCCCCAGGTCCCTCCTCATCCCCCCTTCACTGAGAGACACCGCCTCGTGCCCACCAGGTGCTGGCTCATTCCCCCTCCCCCAGCAGGCCCCTCCCCACCTGCCGGGTCCCTCCTCACCCCCCCTTTCTGGGTGAGACCCCTTCCCCAGGAGCCAGGTCCCGCCTCGCACCCCCCCCTCCTCTGTAAGCTCCCCCACCTCCCAGGTTTCTCCTCACCTCCCTTCCCTGCGAGACCCCCTCCCCGCCTGCCGGGTCCCTCCACATCCCCCCTCCCCTACTAGATCCCCCTTTCCCAGACTGCCTGGTCCCTCCTCACTCCACCTCCCCCTCCAGGTCCCTCCTCTCCCTCGCCAGATGCTCCCTCCTGCCTGGGTACTCCTCGCCCACCCACACGGCGGGTCCCTCCTCACTCCCCTTCCCTGCAAGACCCTTCCCCTCCCGCTGAGTCCTGCCTTGCCTCCCCCTCCCGGGCCAGACCCGCCCCCACCTACCGGGTCCCTCCTCGTCCCCCCTCTCCCACCAGAGGCCCCCTCCTTCCAGGTCCCTCCTCACCGCCCGTCCCCCCCCCCCAGGCCTCCCTCCCGGGCACTTCTCGCCCTCCTACTGGGTCCCTCCTCATTCGCCCTCCCCCACGAGACTCCCTGCCCACTGTGCCCCTCCGAGGAGAGGAGAGATGGGGTGAAGGGGAGGGAGCGGGGTCTGGGGCTGGAGAGGCGAGGCAGGGAGCTAGCCTCCCTTAGGGGAAGCTTCATCCTCCACCCACACTTTCCCTGTCTGTGCCACTTCCCTCTCAAATGCTGATAGAAATTCCCTCTAGTGCTTTCCTTGTCTCTCTCATTATTACCTATCAAGTATTTTCCCAGCGTGGCAGAATCTAGGGTGTCTGTCTGCAGGGAAAGAGCCTGGGGGAATAGTGATGTGAAATTAACTAAAGCCTGTTCTGAAACCTCCACAACTGCCCTTCTCAACCAGACAGGCTGGAGAATGACGTCCGTGTTTCGCTCCAGCTCATCCCGTCCTCCCATGGGACAGGGGAGAGAAATGGCTGCAGAGGAGCCAGTTCAGGTAGGGATTATTGCGGTGTTGCTGGTGAGTTCCTACTGGAGGAGAGGGACAGCAAATACACAGGAGATGGGAAGGTTTGCACAGACTGGTCTGGAGGTTGGAGTGGGCAGGAAATGCACAGGGTGGAGAAAGGGAGGAGGACAGGGTATGGCAAACCTGCTGGGAGTTGTTTAATAAGTGGCCTAGATTCTAGGAACAGACCCATGAGGTTCGGAGGTTGAAATGCCCTAATTTGTGGAAGAGGAAACAACCCACCTAGATTGGGCTAGGAAAATAGACCAGACTTCCAGTGCTGAAGCCTGACCCGACTAACCAGCAGCTGCTGTGAGATATGAAGGGGTCACCCACAAGTCAGGCTTAGGGGAGATGCCCCCCCCCCTCATATCTACTTCCTCACAATGAGGAGGGTGTTGGGCTTCCTACCCATGTCATGGTGATGTCATGGTGGGTGTCTGCTGTAAACACCAGACCAGGAGGATGAGATAGAGGAGGCTTTCTTCAGACAACTAACAGAAGTTTCCAGATCACAGGCCCTGGTTCTCATGAGGGATTTCAATCACCCTGACATCTGCTGGGAGAGCAATACAGCAGTGCACAGACAATCCAGGAAGTTTTTGGAGAGTGAAGAGGACAACTTCCTGGTGCAAGTGCTGTTGGGTCCAGAGTGATCTAGACAAATTGGAGGATTGGGCCAAAAGAAATCACATGAGGTTCAACAAGGACAAGTGCAGAGTCCAAGCTCTTAGGACAGAAAAATCCCATGCACTGCTACAGGCTGGGGACCAACTGGCTAAGCGGTAGTTTTGCAGAAAAGGACCTGGGGATTACAGTGGACAAGAAGCTGGATATGAGTCAACGGTGTGACCTTGTTGCCAAGAAGGCTAATGGCATATTGGTCTGCATTAGTAGGAGCGTTGCCAGCAGATCGAGGGAAGTGATTATTCCCCTCTATTCGGCACTGGTGAGGCCACATCTGGAGTATTGCGTCCACTTTTGGTCCCCCCACTACAGAAGGGATGTGGAGAAATTGGAGAGAGTCCAGCGGAGGGAAACGAAAATGATTAGGGGGCTGGGGCACATGACTTATGAGGAGAGGCTGAGGGAACTTGGCTTATTTAGTCTGCAGAAGAGAAGAATAAGTGGGGATTTGATAGCAGCCTTCAACTACCTTAAGGGGGGTTCCAAACAGGATGGAGCTCAGCTGTTTTTAGTGATGGCAGATGACAGAACAAGGAGCAATGGTCTCAAGTTGCAGTGGGGGAGGTCAAGGTTGGATATTAGGAAAAACTATTTCACCAGGAGGGTGGTAAAGCACTGGAATGGGTTACCTAGGGAGGTGGTGAAATTTCCATCCTTAGAGGTTTTTAAGGCCCAGCTTGACAAAGCCCTGGCTGGGATGATTTAGTTGGGATTGGTCCTGCTTTGAGCAGGGGGTTGGACTAGTTGACCTCCTGAGGTCTCTTCCAACCCCAATCTCCTATGATTCTACCAGGGAGCTCTCACTGGACCCTGCTAGGGACTCCCATCACCTGTATCAGTCTCAGACTAGTAGGAGTGTGATGGATCTCCTGGGACAGAAGGGGCTCTCTCTTTGTGCCCTCACCCTCATGTTTTCTGGATGCTCTAATATTTGATAAGTTCGTGCAGGCTAGGTCCCTCAATGGCTATTGGCTAGGATGGGGAGGGATCGTGTCCCTCGCCTTTGTTTGACAGAAGCTGGGAATGGACGACAGGGGATGGATTACTTGATGAGTACATGCTCTGTTCAGTCCCTCTGCGGCACCTGGTATTGGTATTGAAAGACAGGATACTGGGTTAGATGGACATTTGGTCTGACCCAGTATGGCCGCTCTTATGAGCGGTGTGCGGGTAGGACTTTGTTGACTGCAAGCCACCCAGAGCTTCCATTTGATTGACTCCTTTTCCCGTTGAATAGTGGGGCTGTGAGTGAGGCAGCAGGTACTGACTGTTGAACTCTTGCTCTTTCAGGGGCCGGTGACCTTCGAGGAGGTGGCTGTGTATTTCACCAGGGAAGAGGGGGCTCTGCTGGACCCCACTCAGAGAGCCCTCTACAGAGATGTCATGCAGGAGAACTATGAGAATGTGACCTCGCTGGGTAAGGATTCCCATCCCCTTGGTTCTTAGAAGGGAAAATGCAGAGTTAAGTTTCATGGCATCCCCACAATGCAACCTCTACTCTGCCCTGTTTCAGCATCACCCCGACAAGCCAGTGACCCACATACTAACACTCTGCCCTCCCCGCTACAGAACCCTCTGGGAACAGGGCACAGGGCAGTTCAGCACAAAGTCTCACATCCCCCGGATTCAGTGCTATGCACCGACAAATGACTGTGATGAAGAAGTTGCCCATGAAAAATTTGCCCAGCAAATTTCAAGACAATCAGAATAAACATGTAGCATTTAGGGTAGTTAGACTAGTTGGTCTTTAAACAGAAAATAATGCTTCCATCGAGCTAGCTACTGCCTCTCATGGCGGTAGATGACCTATGCTCATGGGAGAACCTTTCTCTCTGTGATTAAGAAGCAGATCCAGGGTGACTTCCCCTCTGGCTGGAGTCTTTACTTCCTGGAACACGGAGTTACTGACTCTGTGTTTTAGGAGCCCCTTGCTGAGGAGTGTCTGGCTGTGTGTGTTCCCAGCAGAGATGAGGATAGTTAAATCCCTCATATGCAGAGTGCCCTGCACCTTGGAAGCTTCCCCAAGTGTTTTACTGCTTTACAATGGGCTGGGTTAAAACCAATAGACTCTTCTTTGTGAGAAATGTGCCATGAACTCCCCTGATCGCCCTTATTTTCTGTCCCCTCAGCAGGGTTTCCTGTTTCCAAACCTGATGTGATCTCCCAACTGGAACAAGGGGAGGAGCCGTGGGTCCTGGATCTCCAGGGCTCTGAGGAAGGCGAGATCCTGAGAGCTGTCTACGCAGGTGAGGGATCATTAAACCAATTTAGAAACTCTCCTCGCCTGAAGGAAGGAGCTGGGACTCCCTGAAAAGGCCTTGGGAGCTCTCGGAGTTCAGGAGTATCCCCAGGAGGGTTTGTACCCTATGGGCAGCTATCCCTCCCGGCTTCCTACCCATCCTCACTGACACCTGGCAGCAGCTCCCTACATGATGGGATGTGGAGGCAGAATTGTTCCCCTCCTCTGTCCCCTAAGGGGAGGAGTTTTTTCTGTCTCTCCAGCTATAATTTTGGTTTTATTTTCCCTTTTCTACCTCTGTTTATGACGTTTCTCTCTCTGTCCTAGGAGGTGCTGGGATGGTGAGTGAGAACAAGGAGCTGAATCCTCAGCAGGAAGATGCTGAGCAAGTGGAAGCACATGGGGGATTATTGCAAGGATCCCAAGGGAATGTGTCCAGGTGTCATGTGAGGGGGAAAACCTGTGAGAGTCAGCACAGGCCAGAGAGGCAGCAGGGAATCCAGCCCAGGGAGAAAGTGAGCAAATCCATTAATTGTCAGGGGACTCACCAGAACTCCAAGGAAATCACAGCCCAGCAGAGAATACCCACAGAAGAGAGAAAAAACACATGCACTGAGTGTGGGAAACACTTCACTCTGATCTCCACGCTCATTAGACATCAGCGGATCCACACGGGAGAGCAGCCCTACAAATGCTGTGAGTGCGGGAAACAGTTCAGTGAGAAATCAAACCTTATTACACATCAGACAAGCCACACAAGAGAGAGACCCTATGAGTGCTGTGAGTGCGGGAAAAGCTTCACTCGGAGCTCTACCCTTACTAGACATCAGAGGATCCACACAGGAGAGAGACCGTATGAATGCTGTGAGTGCGGGAAAAAGTTCACTCTGAGCTCATTCCTTATTAATCATCAGAGAATGCACACAGGAGAGCGACCCTATACATGTGGTGAGTGCGGGCAAACGTTCGCTCAGAGCTCAGCCCTATTTAAACATGAGAAGATCCACACAGGAGAGCGCCCCTACGAATGCTCTGAGTGCGGGAAACAATTCATTGAGAAATCAAAATTTATTAAACATCAGAATAGCCACATGGGGGAGAGACCCTATGAATGTGGTGAGTGCAGGAAACAGTTCAGTGAGAAATCAAGCCTTACTAAACATCAGACAAACCACACAGATGAGAGACCCTATGAGTGCTGTGAGTGCGGGAAAAGCTTCACTCGGAGCTCATCCCTTATTAGACATCAGAGGATTCACACAGGAGAGAGACCATATAAATGCTGTGAGTGTGGGAAAAGGTTCACTTTCAAATCAAACCTTAATATACATAAGAGGATCCACACAGGAGAGCGCCCCTATGAATGTTGTGAGTGCGGGAAACAGTTCACTTGGAGCACAGCCTTTCTTAAACATCAGAGAATCCACACAGGAGAGCAGCCCTATGAATGCTGTGAGTGTGGGCAAACGTTCCCTCAGAGCTCAGCCCTTCTTAAACATCAGAAAATCCACACAAGAGAGAGACTTTATGTGTGCTGTGAGTGTGGGAAAAGCTTTACTCGGCGCTCATCCTTTATTAGACATCAGAGGATTCACACAGGAGAGAGACCGTATAAATGTGAGTGTGGGAAAAGCTTCACTTTCAAATCAAACCTTAATAAACATCAGAGGATCCATACAGGAGAGCGCCCCTACAAATGCTGCGAGTGTGGGAAACAGTTCAGTGAGAAATCAAACCTTATCACACATCAGACAGGCCACACAGGAGAGAGACCCTATGAGTGCTGTGAGTGTGGGAAAAAGTTCACTCAGAGCTCAGGCCTCTTTCATCATCAGAGAATGCACACAGGAGAGCGCCCCTATACATGCTGTGAGTGCGGGAAAAAGTTCACTCAGAGATCAGGCCTTATTAATCATCAGAGAATCCACACCGGAGAGCGACCCTATGAGTGCTCTGAGTGTGGGAAAAAGTTCACTCAGAGCTCAGGCCTTATTAATCATCAGAGAATCCACACAGGAGATCGCCCCTACACATGCTCTGAGTGTGGGAAATCGTTCCCTCATAACTCAGGCCTTATTAAACATCAGAGGATCCACACAGGAGAGAGACCCTATGAGTGCAGTGAGTGCGGGAAAAGTTTCACTGAGAACTCATCCCTTACTAGACATCAGAGGATCCACACAGGAGAGAGACCATATGAATGCTGTGAGTGTGGGAAAAGGTTCTCTTTCAAATCAGACCTTAATAACCATCAGAGGATCCACACAGGAGAGCGCCCCTATGAGTGCTGTGAGTGCGGGAAACAGTTCACTTGGAGCACAGGGCTTACTATTCATCGGAGAATCCACACAGGAGAGCGACCCTATACATGCTGTGAGTGTGGGAAACAGTTCACTCAGAGTTCAAGTCTCATTAATCATCAGAGGATCCACACACGAGAGCAGCCTGTGAATGCTGTGAGTGTGGGAAAAGTTTCATCTGGAGCTCACACCTTAATACAGTAACTCCTCTCTTAATGTTGTATTATGTTTCTGGAAAATGCTACTTTAAGTGAAACGATATTAAGTAAATCCAATTTCCCCATAAGAATTATTGTAAATGAGGGGGGTTAGGTTCCAGGGAAATTTTTTTCACCACACAGAAGACTATATTTTTATATATACATAGTATAAGTTTTAAACAATTTAATATTGTACATAGCAGTGATGATTGTGAAGCTTGGTTGAGGTGGTGAAGTCAGAGGGTGGGATATTTCCCAAGGAATGCCTTACTAAATGATGAACTAGCACTCGGGTGAGCCCTCAAGGGTTATCACATTGTTATTAATGTAGCCTCACACCCTATAAGGCAGCTTGAATGGAGGGAGGACACACAGCATGGCAGAGAGAAACAAAGACACACACTGTGTGTGTGTGTGTGTGTGTGTGTGTGTGTGTGTGTGTGTGAGAGAGAGAAGCACATTGCCCCTTTAAGTACACTGACCCAACTCTAAGGCCTGGTCTACACTAGGCGTTTATGTCGAAGTTAGCGCCGTTACATCGAATTAACCCTGCACCCGTCCACACCGCGAAGGTATTTAGTTCGATATAGAGGTCTCTTTAATTCGACTTCTGTACTCCTCCCCGACGAGGGGAGTAGCGCTAAATTCGACATGGCCATGTCGAATTAGGCTAGGTGTGGATGGAAATCGACGCTAATAGCTCCGGGAGCTATCCCACAGTGCACCACTCTGTTGACGCTCTGGACAGCAGTACGAGCTCGGATGCTCTGAACAGCCACACAGGAAAAGCCCCGGGAAAATTTGAATTTGAATTCCTTTTCCTGTCTGGCCAGTTTGAATCTCATTTCCTGTCTGGACATTGTGGCGAGCTCAGCAGCACTGGCAATGATGCAGAGCTCTCCAGCAGTGATGGCCGTGCAATCTCAGAATAGAAAGAGGGCCCCAGCATGGACTGATCGGGAAGTCTTGGATCTCATCGCTGTGTGGGGTGATGAGTCCGTGCTTTCCGAGCTGCGCTCCAAGAAACGGAATGCAAAGATCTACGAGAAGATCTCTAAAGACATGTCAGAGAGAGGATACAGCCGGGATGCAACGCAGTGCCGCGTGAAAATCAAGGAGCTGAGACAAGGCTACCAGAAGACCAAAGAGGCAAACGGACGCTCCGGATCCCATCCCCAGACATCCCGTTTCTACGAGGCACTGCATTCCATCCTAGGTGCGGCCGCCACCACTACCCCACTAGTGACCGTGGACTCTGAGGATGGGATATTGTCCACGGCCGGATCCTCGGACATGTTAGCGGACGGGGAAGATGAGGAAGGAGAAGAGGTGGACGAGGCAGTCGACAGCACTCACAACGCTGGTTTCCCCGACAGCCAGGATCTCTTCATCACCCTTACAGAGATCCCCTACCAACCGTCCCCAGCCGTTACCCCGGACACAGAATCTGGGGAAGGATCAGCCAGTAAGTGTTGTAAACATCTAAACATTTATTTTTAACAGAACAGAAATATTAACAATTAAAAAAATGGGTTTCTCATGATTAGTTTGCCCTAGGCGCTTAACGGTTCAGTCATGGGCAGTGCAACTATTGAAAAAAAAATCTAGCAATGTCCAGTTTTGCATGATTGTCCTGCCCAAGCCGCTCTACTGTTTAGTCACTGCTACAGCAGCTAGAGTAAAATGCGGTCTATATGTCCGGGGATGGAGCAGAAATCCTCCTGTGACATCTCGAGGAAGCTCTCCTGGAGGTAATTGGAAATCCGTTGCATTAGGTTCCTGGGGAGAGCGGCCTTATTGGGTCCTCCGTAGTACGACACGTTGCCACGCCACGAGACAAGCAAGTACTCGGGAATCATTGCTCTGCACAGCAGGGCGGCATACGGCCCTGGTCTTTGGAGGCTTTCCCAGAGCATTCTCTCTTTCTCGCTGTCAGAGATCCTCATGAGGGTGATGTCGCTCATGGTGACCTGCTTTGAATGAGGTAGGGGAATGTTAGTGTTGGGACTGCTTTACCGTTCCTTTACAGAACTGTAACCGCTGGTTTGCAGCCACGCGGTGGAGGCGGGAGAGGGGCAGCCGAAAGGGATCATTCCCGGGGACAGCCGCGAGGGTGTGGGACAGGAGCAGAGTTCCTGCTTGCCGGATTGCTGGCAGCAGGGACCGACATTGATTTCAATGTGAAATGAGGCCATTGCTAATATTAAAGTTTTAAGCTGCCACGAGTCTACGGCTTACCATGTCTGCCTGCAACAGAAATTCCGTTGTCCTGACACGGTTCTCAAATGTGCTGTGCAAGACCCCAGGCACTGAATGCGAAGGCCGAGAATTCGACCTTGTGCTGAGTGCGCATGTGATAGGTGCTGTGCATGGTCTTGTTCACAGAGAAAGACTATGTTCTTTATTCACAACTACATTTATCTTTCTGAGGAATTCACTCCCTTTTTCCCATTCCCACAGCCCCATCTGCGACGGTCTCACAACCTAGCCTGGCATCACACTCCCAGAGGCTAGCGAGGATTAGGCATAGGAAGAAGAGGACACGGGAGGACATGTTCTCAGAGCTTATGGCCTGCTCCCGAGCCCAGGCAGCACAGCAGACCCAGTGGCGGGAGAACTTGTCCCAAATGCAGCAAGCAAACATGGATCGGGAGGAGAGGTGGCGGCAGGAAGACCAGCAGGCGACTCAAACCCTGCTTGGACTACTGAGGGAGCAAACGGACACGCTCCGGCACCTTGTGGATGTTCTGCAGGAACGGAGGCAGGAGGACAGAGCCCCGCTGCAGTCCATCTCTAACCGCCCTCCCCCGCCACCAAGTCCCATACCCCCCTCACCCAAAGTGCACAGAAGGAGAGGCGGCAGAGTCCACGCAAACTCTCACTCCACCCCTGCAGAGAGCTCTAGTAGCAGAAGGCTCTCATTCCCCAAAATTTGACAAGTTCTTTCCTTCCCGCCTGACACAAGCCCCCGTCCAAGTTTCACCTCCCAGTTCCATGTGTAGTTGATAATAAAAAATATGTTTCTGTTAACTAATGTTTCCATCATGTTCTTTTGGAGGAGGGGGGGAAAGGGGGATGGTAATTGGACAGGACAGTCACCTTTGGCAGGGTACATAGGCGGGGGCAGGCACAGCAGCAGGGCACATACACAGTGCAGTGACTAGTTGCCCTGGTCAGTCTGGGAGGTGGTTTTCATGTTCTGTAGTGGGGGGTGGGTTGCTCTGTGACTTTGTGGCGGGGGAGGGCAGTTACAGATCTTAAGCGGCGGTCCTTATGCAGGATCACAGAGCCACACAGCAGGAGATCTGTAACCGTCCTCCCCCTGCCACAAAGTCACATAGCCCCCCCATACACACAGTCCCGATCAGGAGGGGTGACAGGCTCCGTTGAAAGAACCAGCCCACCACAGCGGAGCCTGTCAATCCTTGAGTTTAGAAGCTTTCTTTGCGTCACTACACTACACCCGCTCCGCACCACAATCCGCGTCCCAGTTTTAAAAAATTCCCGCGAAAACAGTAGTAAAGAAAACGGTGTTCATTAACAAAGTAGAACTGATTTTATTTCGAAACGTGTGTTGGAAGGGGGGGAGAAGGGGGTATGTAACTGGAGAGGATAGTCAACATTAACTGGGTAAAGAAACGGGGGCAGGTTCGGCTTCTCTGTACACAAACTTTACAGTCACAGGTTACCCTGCTCACTCAGGAACCTAGCTTTCAAAGCCTCCCGGATGCACAGCGCGTCCCGCTGGTCTCTTCTAATCGCCCGGCTGTCTGGCTGTGCGTAATCAGAAGCCAGGCTATTTTCCTCAACCTCCCACCCCGCCATAAAGGTCTCCCCCTTGCTCTCACAGAGATTGTGGAGCACACAGCAAGCTGCTATAACAATGGGGATATTGGTTTCGCTGAGATCACAGCGAGTCAGCAAGCTTCTCCATCTCCCCTTGAGACGGCCAAAAGCACACTCCACCACCATTCTGCACTTGCTCAGCCGGTAGTTGAAGAGTTCTTTTTCACTGTCCAGGGCGCCAGTATAGGGCTTCATGAGCCAGGGCATTAGCGGGTAGGCTGGGTCCCCGAGGATGACTATAGGCATCTCCACATCCCCAACAGTTATTTTGTGGTCCGGGAAGTAAATACCTTGCTGCAGCCGTCTAAACAGACCAGAGTTCCTGAAAACACGAGCGTCATGAACCTTGCCCGGCCATCCGACGTAGATGTTTGTAAAACGTCCCCTGTGGTCCACCAGTGCTTGCAGCACCATGGAAAAGTAGCCCTTTCTGTTAATGTACTGGCTGGCCTGGTGGTCCGGTGCCAGGATAGGGATGTGAGTTCCATCTATGGCCCCACCGCAGTTTGGGAATCCCATCGCTGCGAAGCCATCTATGATCGCCTCCACGTTTCCCAGGGTCACTACCTTTGGCAGCAGTACATCAACGATTGCCTTCGCTACTTGCATCACAACAACCCCCACAGTAGATTTGCCCACCCCAAACTGGTTCGCGACTGACCGGTAGCTGTCTGGCGTTGCAAGCTTCCAGAGGGCTATGGCCACTCGCTTCTGGACAGTCAGGGCTACTCGCATCCGGGTGTCATTGCGCTTCAGGGCAGGGGACAGCAACTCACAAAGTTCCAGGAAAGTTCCCTTCCGCATGCGAAAGTTTCGCAGCCACTGGGATTCATCCCAGACCTGCAGCACTATGCGGTCCCACCACTCAGTGCTTGTTTCCCGTGCCCAGAATCGCCGTTCCACGGCATCAACATGACCCATTGCGACCGTGATGTCCTCGGCGCTGGGTCCCCTGCTTTCTGAGAGGTCTGTGCTACTCTCAGACTTCAGGCCATCACCGCGGTGACGTAGCCTCCTCGCCTGACTTATCTGCATCTGCCTCAGGGAAAGGTGTATGATAAGCTGCGAGGCGTTGAGAGCGGCCACAACTGCAGCGATGGTCGCAGTGTGCTCCATGCTCGCAGTGCTGTGGCGTCCGCGCTGTCACTGACTAGAAAAGTGCGCGAACTGATTTCCCGCCGGCGCTTTCAGGGAGGGAGGGCGGGAGTGATGGACGGATGACGACAGTTACCCAAAAGCACCCTGGACACATTTTTTTTACCCAGAAGGCATTTGCGGCTCCACCCAGAATTCCAATGGGCAGCGGGGACTCCGGGAACTGTGGGATAGCTGCCCACAGTGCACAGCTTCCAATGTCGACGCTTTCCCCGTTAGTGTGGACTCACAAAGTCGAATTACTGTCCTTAGTGTGGACACACACGTTCGACTTTGCAATATCGATTCCAAAAATTCGATTTAAGTAAAATCGAACTACTCTCGTAGTGTAGACAAGGCCTAAGTACACTGCCTTTTTAAGTAGATCAGGAAGTTGAGATAGCAGCTGCTGTCAGCTCCCTCCGTCCTGAGCCCTGTCATGTTCCCCTTCCCCCCGCTCTGTGGAGATGGGGTACAGGAGCGGGGGGAGGGGGACACGCTGACATTAGCACTCCTCTCTCCCCCCACCTCTGCACAGCAAGCAGGAGTCTCTGGGAGCAGCTCCAAGACAGAGGGCAGGAGCAGCACACGGCAGTGTGGGGAGGGACAGCTGAACTGCCCAGCAATTGATAGCCTGCTGGGTGGCTGCCACACAAGGAACTTAGGGGATCTGAAGGGGGGGGCTGCCGGCCCACTCTGGTTCCAGGCCCCCACCAGCTCCAATGGCTGCTCTTTCTGCAAGCAGTGGACAAAAGAGGCGGGCTGCCAAACAATGTTATAATGGAGTATTGGGCAACTTTAAACAAGCATGTTCGCTAATTGATCATTAACATAACAACGAAACAACTTAACCAGGACAAAGTTAAGTGAGGAGTTACTGTGGGCATCAACGATTTCACAGGATAGATACACACCATAAAAACTTTGTGTAGGACAGAGAAAAGATTTTTTAAAAGACATTTGCTAATTCCCACATAGTGATTTTTTTATTGTACCATTTGCATCACCCTGGTCTCTCAGCTCCCCCAGGTGAGTTGCTTGCTTTTCCTTTAGCAGGTCGCCCTTCTCTGGAGTGAATCCTTTGGTCCTTTCTACCAACTCCTTTCTAATGTGAGTCATCATGGGCGTGTGTCTCTCCTGCCAGGAGTGTCCATCAGCCCCAGGGGTGGGAAATAGGGTGATCTCAAGTAGCTAAACTGAGCAAAAATCGTTCTGGGGTTTGCCCCCTCTAGGATTTTCCATGAAGTCGGCCTGCTGGAGGTAGCTACCCTAATGTAAACACCCTGCTAAGTGTGCCGTGCTGACATAGCCCAGGCACAGGGGTTGGGGTTAGCTAGCACCTTCCCCTTTGAACTGTCCTAATTCACACCCATTTCCTGCTCTAGCCAAGCCCTGAGCAGCACATTTATACTGTCACCGCACTAGCCGAGTGATTGTTAGAGTCACCGAGTTCCCCCTTTGGCGACAGATTGTCTCATTCCCAGATGTTCTCACGCTGGTCCAGGTTGTGCTGGGCAGCAGGTATTTTTCATTTTACCACTTCCCTTATTGAAAATCTATTTCAATATAACAAAGAGGAGGAGCAGGACTGGGACAAATGTATCATTTCAGCCTCTGCGACACCGGAAGGAAATGGGTTGAGTCGCCGGGATTACCTCCTTCCCCATCGCCGTCACTAGGCCCGCTCACTCCAGCAGCGTTGGCGTCTGTCTGAGCCACAATGGAGTTTATCCACCTCTGTTCTCCGCCTCCACCTCCCAAAGAGTCTCTGCACTTCATAGCAAATTGATCCTAAATCCGTTAGGACTGAGATGAGTGTCCCAGACCTGGATGGGAAATTTCAGTGGATCCCAAACACAGTGTGATCATTCCGAGACTAAATCCCAGTTTATCTCTATTGACAGAGCCACTTCTGGACTTTTCCCTGCGGAGCTGAGATCGTTTGCAGATGAGAAGGTTGGCAGTTTTTCCCTATTATGATGAAGCTTTTTTTTTTAAAAAAAAATAGCACGACTCCATAATAATGAACTGCTGTTGAGTGAAGCAGGTTTGAATGGATCAGAGGAGAAGGCGACGGGGGAATCTGCTCTCCTGATTTTTGAGTCATCAGATGTAACCTGCTCTGGAATTTCATTTTATATGAAAGAGAAAGTGACTTATACCGCTTTGTTGCGGGTTTTTCTCTCTCTCCTGAAGGCCATTTGGTCACATAATTGAATATTAGTTCAAAGAACCTAAGCAGTCAGATCCATACCATTAAAATTCTGTGTATTAAGGTCTGTATCTGTATTAAGGTATTTGTCCTTGGAAGCCACTGGGAGAAGGTTAGCCACATACTGGTGAGATCTAAGGTAGAAGCTCTGAAGTTGTGGCTTAAATGTGAACAATATATTGGGCTTATTGTTGATATATTCAAGTGGCTGAGTGTGGATCGCACGGCCTGAGTGAAGTTCTCTGACTGGGATTAATAACTAAGTGGACAGCTGCCTCCTCGGTTCCTGTTTCAGGATTTAACAAGGGTTCATTTTCTGCTGTATTGTTGTGATAATTTGGCTAAAGTGAAGACTTGATTCCAAAGCAAGATCGTTGTTTACTGACTGATTTTTTGATCTGACCTGAACGTGATCACTGTATTGTGTACTCGAGAGCTAGCTGAGTGGTGTCACAAATAAATTAGGTTTAGTGAGGTGTGTTCTTCATTTTATTTGTTTCTTCATTTTAATGAAATGTATAAAAGGGATATTGAGTCATGTCTTTCAATAAGCTACATGGGCGAGAATCGTGGAGTATCTGGGTGGAGGTCAGCTGGTGTAACTCGGAGCCTTATCAGCTCCCTCTACATTAACCCTTTGGTTCTCATATGGGAGCAGCTGGGGGAGGGGGCACCCATCTCAGCTCTGGCTGCATCCTAGGGGCTCAGAGCAGCGCAAAGGAAAATGAGCTCCCCTGTGCAGGCTTTCAGGAGCATGGAGTGGGGGTAGGGGAGGTGGGTCAGGGCAGTGCGTCTCCCTGATGAGAGATTGATGGAAGGGTGGGGTATCTCTAAATATGTAGTAGTGGTGGATTTATCTGCTGTCACACCAGTCTGGCTTTCCCTGGGCTTGTGTCTGATCAGGCTGAGGTGAGGTTGGGGGGTCTGGTTTGAAAGGTTATAAATGGAGGTGAAAGGGGCCAAGCAAGCCAGAAATGTACTGGGATGGTTCCGGCTTTCTTGGCCCCTGTCCCCAGCATCCGGCCTGGTTGGGGAGCGGAGGGGGTGGGCTGCCACTGCTTCCTCCCATCTGGGCGCTCTCGCAAGCAGCTTCTGCTGTGCGACCTGGAGTTAGGGTTGCCAGGCGTTCTGTTTTTCACAGGAACGCTTGGACAAAAAGGAACCCTGGTGGCTCCGGTCAGCACCGCTGACTGAGCTGTTAAAAGTCCAGTCAACGGTGCAGCCGGGCTAAAGCAGGCTCCCTGCCTACCCTGCCTACCCTGGCTCCGTGTGGATCCCGTAGTGGCTACATGTCCCTGCAACCCCTAGGCATAGGAGCGATTAGAGAAGCTCCATGCGCTGGCTCCACAACTCCCATTGGCTGGGAACTGTGGCCAATGGGGGTGGTGCCTGTGAGCATAGGCAGTGCCCACGGTGCAGAGCCGCCTAGACGAACTTCTGCCTACGGGCCGGACATGCCGGCTGCTTCCAGGAGCAGTGCGGAGCCAGGGTAGGGAGGGAGTCTGCCTTAGCCCCGCTGCGCCACCACCTGGGAGCTACATGAGGTATGCGCCAACCGGCCGCAGTCATACCCTGAACTCCCTGTCCCAGGTCAGAACCCCCTCCCACGCCCCATCTCCCTCCTAGAGCCAGCATCCCAACCCTGTGCCCCATCCTTGAGCCCCCTCCTGTACGCCAAGCCCCTCATCCCCCGCCCCTCTCGAGAGCCTGCAACCCAGCTGTGGCCAACACCCCCTACCACACTCCAACCTCCCGCTCCAGCCCAGTGACAATGAGTGAGGGTCAGGGAAAGCGAGCGACTGAAGGAGTGAGGGGGCGGGGCCTCGTGGAAGGGTTGGGGTGGGGCAAGGGTGTTTGGTTTTGTGCAATTAGAAAGTTGGCAACCCTACGCCGAGTGGCTACCCTCAGCCGGCGTGAGAAGCGGATCTGTCTTGCCCCCTTCCCCAGCTGAGGTGACCGCGAGGTTGCTGGAGTTCCAAGCAGACACTGTGGTGCTCTGAGTCTCCCGGGGGCAGGGCCAGCCCAGAGACGTGTTCCCAGCTCCTGTGGCCCCAGCACCCCAGGAGCCAGCGGTATTGGTTGCCCTGGCCAGGGATGTGGGGCTGGAAGGTTCCTTCCAGAGGCAACATGTGGGGTAGTCATGTGCCCTCCCCCCCCCCAAGTTTACATTGTGCCCTTCCTGTATCAGAACGTACAAATTGTCTCTGCTGGGAGGGGTAGCTTGTCCCCCACTGTAACATTATTTGGAAGGGGGTGTCCTGACTCCATGGCAGATGACTGCTCTCCCTCCCCTGCCACTGGAGGGAGGGGAAACCCTTTACCCATGTCTTCAGCTCTCCTCCTTCCTCAGCTGCAGGAGATCTCTAGGCTGTGTTAAAAACACTGTGTGGCAGTTCTGGCCAGCGGGTAGTTGGAGCTGGCCGTGCTGGCTGCAGAGTCCTGCTGTAACCTCACTGTCACCGTTCAGGGCAACTGCACCTGGATTCCCCCACCGTGGTCAACCAGCAAAACCCTCCCTTAGGGAAGGTCTTCACGACATGGGGGGGTCGATTTAAGATACGCAAATTCAGCTACGCGAATAGCGTAGCTGAATTCGACGTATCGCAGCCGACTTACCCCGCTGTAGGGACAGCGGCAAAATCGACCTCTGCGGCTTCCCGTCGACGGCGCTTACTCCCACCTCCGCTGGTGGAGTAAGAGCGTCGATTCGGGGATCGATTGTCGCGTCCCATCGGTCGATCCCTGAGATGTCGATTTCTACCCGCCGATTCAGGCGGGTAGTGTAGACCTAGCCTCAGACTTCCCAACCATCACCTCTTGGGCAGAGACACGTGTCTCTCCCTCTCCTGGTGCTTTTCAAAATCCAATCTCGTGGGCTTCCTGGGAGGATGCTCAATGATGAAGGAGAAGGGTGGGGGGGAATCCCAGAGAGAAAGACCCACATCAGCACAGACTGAACAGTGAGGAAATGGGGTGGGGAAAGCAGACAGAGGTTACAGAGAAGCCTATTTACACACAACAGGGACACTGTCTCTTACAGAGGGCAGGAGGCAAGTGCAGCATGTTTAGGATGATGGTGGTGGAAAGAAAAAAGGCTGGATTCAAGAGGAGACCAAAGGAGGGGAAGGTGAATGGCAGCTCCACACAGGACTACGGCGCTCTGACACCGCAGTTCTGGGCACCCTGGACAGTCCTAGCTAGAGAGAACAGGCAAACAGGGACCCATCCCCCTGCAATGAACCTTTCCTGGCAGAATGCAGAACCTCTTCTGCCCCATGCAGAAGTAGGAGCTGTATTGGGAGTGGGGGGCCCTCGGGACAGAGGGCAGCTGAAGTCCCTCAAATGTAGGCGAACTAGGCACTGCAGAATGAAAGGGCTTCACCCCCCTCACAGCTGGGACCGAGGGGCAGCAACAGCTGTTAGGGTCTGCGACCAGGATTGGGGAAAAGACAAGCAGATGGGCCAGATCCCCAGCTGATGTTAATCCTGCTTCCGTTGGAGTAAATGGGTCAGATCCTCAGCCGATGTGAACTTCTTTTACTCCAGTGGTGACAACTTCTCTATTTTCCTCATGTCCCATTTAACCAGCTAATTTCCCTGTTCGGGCTAAACTTTTTGTCATCTAGGTGGTTGTTATATTCCCCTCTGGTGTTATCTAGACTGGTGATCTGCTAGGTCACTCCAATCCTTGACTCTGGGAGCCAGCCTGACCCTGCTCTGCTGTGAGAACCCCCACTCCTGGGCTGTTCACGCACAGCCTCTGGCATGTAAGCTGCTCCCAGGTACTTGCAAGTGAATAACACAACCCTAGGAACCTCCGGCTTGCAGTTATGCCCGCTGGACACTGCAAGCATATATGAGTTCGTCAATTTAACAAAGAACTTGATATTTACCGGGCTTGTTATCCCAAGGGGAGCCTCTGACACACTTCAAACCAAATGCACTGCTTCAGGTAGAATAAACAAATTTATTAGCTATAAAGAGAGATTTTATGTGATTATAAGTCAAAGCATAACCAGTCAGATTTGGTCGAATGAAATAAAAGCAAAATCATTCTAAGCTGATCTTAACACTTTCAATGTCCTTACAAACGTAGATGTTTCTCACCACAGCCAGGCTCTCCCCTTTGATCAGAGCTTCAGTCGCTTGGTGGTGGTGGTGGTGTCTGTAGATGTAGGTGGAAAAGAGAGAGAGAGAGCAAAATGTCTCTCCCTTTTATCATGTCCTTTCTTTCCTTTTGGCTTTGGCCCCCCACTTTTCAGAGTCAGGTGAGCATTACCTCATTGCAGTCCCAAACTGCCCAAAGGAAGGGGGTGACTCCCTCAAGGGTCTAACAGATTCTTTTGTTATTGCCTAAGCCTGTGTATCATTGTTCCTGTGAGGCTGGGCTGGGTTTGTCCCATCCATGCCTTGACGAGGTGTGAACTGCCTCTCTGTTCTTGGAAAGTTTTTGCATGGGCTTGCTTTGGATACATTGAGGATACATTTTCAACCTCATAACGACATACATGAAATTATAACCTATAACCTTACTGTAACATTAGTGTAACAATTACTAGAACATCACTATAACAACCATGCTCAGTGCATTATGAGTCTTCCAAAGACACCCAACATGACAAACTTTGCATTGGATACCACACAATCATTTTATAAAGATGAAGTTGGGGGTGTAGAGTGTCCCCCCGAGGTACAGAGCATCACAGTGGTATTGACTTTGCAGCATCCTCTATCTCACCCCCTCTAGTGGCTGGCCCACATGCAGAACAGCCTACTGCTCTCAGTTACGCTACTAGCTCAAGGGGCAGAGGTCTGTATGCGGTGGCTCAAATGGCCCTGTGCTGCTGCTGCTGACCCCCCCCCCCCAGGAGCCCAGTCACAGCTCCTCATCAAAGGGGCTCCCAAAACACAGACACAGTAACCCCATGCCCCAGAAAGTAAAGACTCCAGCCAGAGGGGAAGTCACCTTGGACCTGCTCCTTAACCACAGAGAGACACCCAGACACAATGAGAGTTGTAGGAAGGCTGGGACTGGTGAGCATGGACTGGTGGGATTCAGCGCAGTAAGGGATAGGACAGACCGGGGATGTAGACATTACTACAGCAATGGAAAGGGGTCTCCCATTGGCATAGGTCATCCACCTCCCCGAGAGGCAGTGGCTAGGTTGATGGAAGCATTATTTTCTGTTTAAAGATCAATTTTTCTAACTACACTAAAAGCCACATTTATTCTAATGGTCTTGATATTTTCTGTGATTTATGGGCATTCAGGGAAGGGTTATTGGTCCAAATACGGGTCTGTTTGAGACGAGGTCCCTGAGATACAGCTCTGCCACCAGAGGCAGCTTTTTACAAGTCATCTTGCTCTTTTAACATTTTACTGCACACAGCTTGGGCTGAAACTATTATTGTTCTCCTTGTTCCCTGACAGATCTCAGTCACTTGGCATTTATCTCAGATAGTACATAGCACCCACTGCCGCTTTGGGAAACTAGGACTGAAAAAGTCAATACCTGTAGAATTTGGAATTTCAGAGCAGCACAAGCCAAACTGGTGAGTCACGGACACTGAAATGCAGACGTGCTGCAATACTAAGGCCTGGTCTACACTAGTCTGTTATTTTGGAATTAGCCGAGTTAATTAAAAAAAAAAAAAGAGAGATTCCATCCACACGACCAAACCAGTTTTTTCGATTTAAAGGGCTCTTTAATCCAATTTCTGTACTCCACCTCAGCAAGTGGAATAGTGCTTAAATCGAGATTGCAATCCTGGGTTAAAGGTATTGTGGACGCAATTCAACATTATTGGCCTCTGGGAGCTATCCCAGAATGTTCCCTTGTGACCGCTATGGACAACACTCTCAACTCCAATGCACTAGCCAGGTGGGCAGGAAAGGCCCCGGGAACTTTTGGATTTCATTTCCTGTTTGATCACTATCAGCGCAGGGGACCATCAGCACAGTCCACCATCACAGGTGACCATGCAGAGTCCACCACCACAGGAGATCACGCAGTCCTGGATTCGCAGACGAGCTCCAGCATGGTCCAAACGGGAGGTACTGGATCTCATCGCATGCTGGGGAGATGAATCTGTTATGGCAGAACTACGTTCCAAGAAAAGGAACGCAAATACGTACGCTAAAGTCGCCAGGACCATGATGGAAAGAGGCTACTCCAGGGACACAGAGCAGTGTCGTACAAAAATCAAGGAGCTCAGGCAAGCATACCAAAAAGCCAGGGAGGTGAACGGGAGCTCTGGGTCACAGCCCCATAGATTCCACTTCTACCATGAGCTGCATGCAATTATGGGGGGTGACGCCACTACCCCACCACTGTCCGTGGACACCTGCAAGGAGGGAGTTGCACAGAGCGAGGAGGAAGAGTCATTGGAGGATGAAAAGGAGGAGGACAGTACACAGGCAGCAAGTGGGGAATCTCTTTTCCCCCTAGCCAGGAACTATTCTTAATGCTGGAGCTAATAGCCTCCCCCACTCCCAAGGTGGGCTCCCAGATCATGACCCTGGAGAAGGTACTTCTGGTGAGTGAGAGCCTGATCAGAGCCACATGGTGGGGGACAGGGGGGGAAACCCAGCTGCGCTGGGCTGTTTGAGTTTAGTTTAAAGGGCTCATCCCTGCTCAGAGCCTCATCGGAGCCACGCGGTGGGAGTGGGGGGAGGAGGGAGTGTTGTGTAAAGTGATCATCCCAGAGAGCCCGCAGGCCCTCCTTTTATATGGCAAACTCACCAGGCATTGCTTGCTATGGGAAAGGGGGCCCAGCAGTTTGAAAGCATTGAAATGAATTTAGGAGAAGCAGAACCCCACGTGCCCCTAGGCTACCTACAAGCTGAATTCTGTTGCCCGGCCATGTGTGATGGCTTACTCACACCAAAGTAGCAGGCACTTCAGTATAAGAGGCAAAATGCTAACTTGTACAGAAAGAACATGTGCTGTGTACTATGAAGTTGCCTGTTTCACTGAGCAGGAGTGTTCCCTTTGTTCTCTGAAATGTATCTTTTAAAATACTACCCTCCCTTTTTCTCCTCCTGCAGGTGCAAATGTTTCAACGTGGCCCCTATCTACTCCGTCCCAGAGGCTGGTCCAGATTAGAAGGTGGAAAAAACAAACTCGGGACATGTTTGCCGAGCTCATGCAGTCCTCCCACACTGATAGGGCCCAGCTGAATGCGTGGAGGCAAACAATTGCGGAGTCCCATAAAGCATTACATGAACAGGAAGAGAGGAGGGACGCGTGCGATGAGAGCAGGCAGGATGCTATGGTCAAGCTCATGGGGGAGCAAACTGACATGCTCCACTGTATGGTGGATCTAATGCGGGAAAGGCAGCAAGACCACAGACTGCCACAGCAGCCCCTGTATAACCGCCCTCCCTCCTCCCCAAGATCCATAGCCTCCTCACCCAGATGCCCAAGAATACAAGGGTGGAGGCTATGGGGACCCACAAACTCAGAAAGCTGGCATATGCAAACTTTTGATTTGGTTTCTGGACTTGTCCTCCCCTCGTCCTCCACGCCCCTAACCGAATACCCCCCTCCTCCCCGTCTACCTTCTGATTTCTCTCAATGTGTTGTGCAACAAATAATAAAGAACAGTTTTTAAACAATTTTGACTTTATTTCCTTTCATATATATAGGGGATGGGTAACTTCAAGAGAAGCAAACACAACTGTCACACCGTACCCTGGCCAGTCATGAAACTGGCTTTCAAAGCTTCTATGATGTGCAGCATGCCTGCTGCACTCTTCTAATTGCCCTGTTGTCTGGCTGTGTGAAATTGGCCACCAGGTGAGTTGCCTCAACCTCCCACCCTGCCATAAACGTCTCCCCCTTACTCTCACAGATATTGTGGAGCACACAACAAGCAGCAATTACAATTGGAATATTGGTTGTGCTGAGATCTAACCGAGTCAGTAAACTGCGCCAGCGTCCTTTCAAACATCCAAAAGCACATTCTTTTAGACAACGTGTGCTGTGCATTTTTATTGCATTTTGTAGAAGTTCCTCTTGGAAGTTTTGCCCTCTGATTCCAAAATGTTTGGGTTAAGAGTAATAGTTTTAAGTGCTCTGAAATTCACATGCAGACCCTTGCCTGGTCTCTTCTTAAAAGTTTTGCCAGCGGAGCTGTGTCAGTTACGGGTGTTCCATGTTGTCGGTCCTGGGCTCCCGTGGAAGCTACAGAAGGTAACAATTCCCCGCCGTTTTTCAGCCATCATGAACTGAGCCACACAGTCACACCACTAACCAATGTTCCCTTGAATATTTTCCATCCATGTGCAGGTTCAATTTTGTTATGTGCAGCACCAATCTCGAGGTATGTGCGGATGTGCACCACAAGTGCAAACAAAAACCCTAGATATAATATATATTCTTAAACAGTTCATAGGTATGGAGGAAGAAGAAAAATATGAAAACAAGGGATAATTAACAAGTTGCACTGCCTAAGATGTTTATTTAATATGAAATCAAATACAAAGAAAATTGACACTGCCCTCGGAGTACATGTATTTTATCATCCTTTCTAACAACGCAAGTTAGTAAACACACCAAAATGTGGCATACTGAAGACAGCTATAGAAATAAAACAAAGCCATGGCCATTAAGTAAAAGCATAAAAAATATGCACCAGAGGCCCAATTTAATAACCTACTCCTACCATAGAGTCTGACCACTAAATCTCAAAAAATGAAGCATCTGCCAAAACACTAGCATGCTACGGACTTTTGCAGTTCACAAAACTATCCCCCTTGCATGCATATTATCTGCACACACAGCTCAGCTTTAAGATGCTAAACAAATCTATGAGTCAACTAGAAAGAGTCATGCTCTCATCGCAAATACTAATACAATATTTTCTGATACTGGAAAGGAGAGTAAAGGGTATTCACTCAGGCTTATACCATTTCTATGGGATGTCAACTCTTAATTTGATGAATACTTCCCACACATAGAACAGTAAAAATAAGTAATAAATCAACACAGATAGCAAAGAAAACCCCAAACAAACAAGTGACAACACTGAAAATACAAAGGGAAGCAAAACATCAGGTGGTTGGTTATGGGTATTTTAAATGAGTGTTTAGGACTCACGCTGTGCAAGTGCAACAGAGCCCTGTAGAAACAGACAAAGTTCTCCTGGTCTGAAACTCTCACATTGTGTGTGTGTGTCACCAACTCAAAGAGTAGAAGCCCTGGAGCACATTGACACATGGCTTCGGAGTTTGCAAACAGATCCCTGCTTCAAAAAGCTTGCAAATAAGGTCTTTATCTTACAAAACACCCAGCACCACACCTAGTGCTTGCTACTTCTGAGTCTATGTCTACACTTGCAGAGTTTTTGAGCTGTAAGTTTTACCGGTGATAGGTGAAAGTAAAGCACTGGTTTGGGTACTCACTTACTTCCACAGGCATCAGAAAGTGTTTACATTTGCAGCACTTCCATCACCAATGAGAGCGGCGCTCTACGGCAGCTATCCCACAGTGCAGCTCTCTCCAGTTTGAGGATGGGTCTTGTGGGAAGGGGGGGGAGGGTGATCACGGGGCATCCTGGGTCCCTGCACAGCCTCCTCTCCCCAAACACTGATCAGCTCCCGGAGCTCAGCATTGCTCAAAGCAGGGGATCGTTTGCTCCATGGAGCCGGCATTGTCATCTGGCCAGATAAGTGAGCACTTGCCAAGAAAACAGGAAGGGGAGTTTCAAAGTTCCTGGGGTTTTACAGGGGGAGGGGTGGATGTCTGTTTACCTGGCAACAAAGCAGCAGAGTTGCTGGCCAGAAGAGTCACCTAGGCAGTGTGGGATATCCTGTGGAGGCTAAAAGCTGTGTAAGCAAGAAGAACGTGTCTTCACTTGCACATCACCGCAAAAGCATCACTGGTAAGAGCTGTACGCCTCTCATGGGGGTGGTTTTTGTTTTGCAGTGAAACTTCTGAGTTTCACTGCAAAAAGTCATTGGCAAATGTAGATGCTCCCATGGTTTTTGCGCAAAAAAGGGACTTTTTCCGCTTTAAATGGCAAGTGTAGACATAGAATCATAGAATCATAGAATATCAGAGTTGGAAGGGACCTGAAGAGGTCATCTAGTCCAACCCCCTGCTCAAAGCAGGACCAATTCCCAGCTAAATCATCCCAGCCAGGGCTTTGTCAAGCCGGGCCTTAAAAACCTCCAAGGAAGGAGACTCCACCACCTCCCTAGGTAACGCATTCCAGTGTTTCACCACCCTCCTAGTGAAATAGTTTTTCCTGATATCCAACCTGGACCTCCCCCACTGCAACTTGAGACCATTGCTCCTTGTTCTGTCGTCTGCCACCACTGAGAACAGCCGAGCTCCATCCTCTTTGGAACCCCCCTTCAGGTAGTTGAAGGCTGCTATCAAATCCCCCCTCATTCTTCTCTTCTGGAGACTAAACAATCCCAGTTCCCTCAGCCTCTCCTCATAAGTCATGTGCTCCAGACCCCTAATCATTTTTGTTGCCCTCCGCTGGACTCTTTCCAATTTTTCCACATCCTTCTTGTAGTGTGGGGCCCAAAACTGGACACAGTATTCCAGATGAGGCCTCACCAATGTCGAATAAAGGGGAACGATCACGTCCCTCGATCTGCTGGCAATGCCCCTACTTATACAGCCCAAAATGCCGTTAGCCTTCTTGGCAACAAGAGCACACTGTTGACTCATATCCAGCTTCTCGTCCACTGTGACCCCTAGGTCCTTTTCTGCAGAACTGCTACCTAGCCATTCGGTCCCTAGTCTGTAGCAGTGCATGGGATTCTTCCGTCCTAAGTGCAGGACTCTGCACTTGTCCTTGTTGAACCTCATCAGGTTTTTTTCGGCCCAATCTTCTAATTTGTCTAGGTCAATACTCTAAGTCAATGGGAGTACTCTGAAGAGCCAGAACTATACCAGATAGCAAAGATCTGGCCTTAATGGTTTCCAATACCTCTCCCCAAACAAATTCTAAAACTTCATGGAAATCATTTGTCTGTAATCCAACTCTAATTGAAAGGCCAAACAAACAAACAGGATCCATGGTAAAGTTCTTCCAGTTTTAACAATTGACCATGTATTAATTAATAACACAGGATTTTTTTAAAAAATCATTAAGATCACAGTTTTCAGATACCTACAACACTCCAAACGAATTATGTTGTTAAAAGAATCCTTTTCTTTCTTACACCTATGTAAACTTTGTTTGAAATGTAATCATGCAAATGTCATGAGCTAGGCCTAGCCACATGCTTTTGCTCCAGTATTCATTCACTAAAGCCCCAATCCTGCCAGCACCTATACATGGGAGCCCTACACCTGCATAATTGTTTGCAGGGTCAGTATCTAAGAGAGAGTAAATAGCATGAAAGCAGCTTCTTAAAGCAACACCAATCAAAATAAAATCACAGATCTAGTTCTTTTAACCTTGGATTGCTGTAATTTACCCATAAGATCACTACAACCGAAAGATCAAAGTGTTTTTTCAGTTTATTCACTGTGTGGACTTGACAGCAGTTTAGAGCCCGATCCTGAGCTTATTAAGACCTCACTGTAACCTGCACTATTTAAAAATACTCATATAACCTCCTGAGAATTCTAGGAAGAAGATAGATTATTAGCACTTATCTACAAAAGCAGCCTAAATGCTTTACAATAAAAAACAAACAAACAAACAAAAACCCACCAATACAAGTGGCAATGGATGCATGAGCTAATAAGTAGTTTTTCTGTTATTTTTTGTTTCACCTGTTATTTTTATGGGAGCTGAGACCCCTTTTCCTTTTTTGAGGAAGCTCATTGTCAAAGTTCAGCCTTTTATGTATGGAAACCTCCCCAAAACTGTCCTTGAATTTCTTTTATTTTTGAGATCTTTGGGGTTCAAACTTCCACAGTGCATATGGTTCACAGCAACCAATATTTTAAGAAAACTGCTGGGTTAATTCGGACTCTTCCAAACTGACGATAGCCCAAAGTCTGCCTCACATGAAATGGATCCGGCCACGGTGTAGACATACTCTAAGCCTACACGGTGTCTGTAACCAAGGTGTCCTTCACTCCTCATTTGCCTGTAGACTTCAGGCAAGTGACTGCCATGTGGGGTGAGCTGGAATCTTCAACCATGAAGACCAAGGTAAAGGTGGAAGCTCTTTTGCACCAGGAACCTGTCTAAGAAAGATGGACATTCCAGGACTCCCAGACTGATCCCCTCTGGGGAAGGAAGTTGTAACATCAACACCAGGCTGTGCCAGCCTTGACCTGTCTCCTCGTACCTGACATAGCTTGCAAATGTGAAGTACTGAGCCAGCAACCCCATTGCCTGGCTCCTTGATTGCAGCTCTACCGCCTACTCCATGGGAGTCCAAAGAGCTGCAGAGTTGGAATCACTCATCAGTTTCAATATCTGATTGTTACGTTTTCTATTTTTCCGACTTTGTGTGACGGGTTTGGTCACAGAGACCCCCTTGGGACTGTCACCTGACGTGCTGAATTTACCTCTGAGCCCATTTTCTCTGCCAGTTTGGGCCTCCAGAACCCCGCGTTGTTGAGCCAGACATGCTAGCCTGTTGCAACACAGACCCAGGGTCTGAACCACCCCCAAAGCTGCAGACTTAACTAAAAACAGCTCAGCAAGTGCTCCTGTCTCCAGCACCCAGACCCCAATGGGATCCAAACCCCAAATAAATCGGTTTTACACTGTATAAAGCTTATAGAGGGTAAACTCATAAATTGTCCGCCCTCTATAACACTGAGAGAGAGAGATACACAGCTGTTTGCTCCACCCAAGTATTAATCACTTACTCTGGGTTAATTAATAAACAAAAGTGGTTTTATTAAGTATAAAAAGTAGGATTTAAGCGGTTTGAAGTAATAACAGACAGAACAAAGTAAGTTACCAAGCAAAATAAAGCAAAACATATAAGTCTAAGCCTAATACATTAAGAAACTGAATATAGGTAAATCTCACCCTCAGAGATGTTCCAATAAGCTTCTTTCACAGACCAGACTTCTTCCTAGTCTGGGCCCAATCCTTTCCCCTGGTACAATCCTTAGTTGCAGCTCAGGTGGTAACTAGGGGATTTCTCATGACTGGCAGCCTCCTTTGTTCTGTTCCACCCCCTTTTATATCTTTATATCTAAAGGCAGGAATCCTTTGTCTCTCTCTGGGTTCCCACCCCACCTTATAAATGGAAAAGCACCAGGTTTAAGATGGATTCCAGTATCATGTGACATGTTCACATGTCCTGTGAGACCCCTAGTCTCCATTCTTCCAAGGTTGCCTGGCACGTACCCCCGGAAGGTTTGTAAGTAAACAGAGCCATTTACAGGTGATTGATTCTGAAGCACCCTTAATGGCTTCCACTTAACATGTTTACATCAGTAATACAAGTTTATATCTTATTCTCCTAACTCCAGACATAGAAATAATCCATGCAAACAAATAGGATGAACACACTCAGTAGATCATAAACTTTGTAATGATACCTTACAAGAGACCTTTTGCATAAAGCATATTCTAATTACATTATATTTACACTCATTAGCATATTTCCATAAAACATATGGAGTGCAACATCACACTTTATTTTTATCAAGTGGGAGACATCCCAGCCTTTCTATTTTACTCTGGTGGTACACTGGGGCTCAGTGTGTGCATGTGTGTATATAACCTGTCACATCCATGCAGGAAAGGAGCTAAAAAGAATAAGGCCCAAATCTAAATAACCCTAAAATGCTGCCCTACCAAATGATTGATCATGTGCTCCTAGTTCGGTGAAAGTGTTCAAAGAACCTGAGCTGTTGGATACATACCATTAACATTCTGTGTATTAATGTCTGTGCCTGTATTAAGGTATTTATCTGTAGAAGCCACCGGCAGAAGGTTAGCTACATGCTGGCGAGATCTAAGGCAGAAGCTCTGAAGTTGTGGCTTAAATGTCAACAATAATTTGGTGTTAGAATTGAAATATTCAAGCGTCTGAGTGTGGATCACACGGCCTGAGTGAAGTTCTGTGATTGGGATTAATAACTAAATGGACAGCTGCCTCCTCGGTTCCTGTTTCAGGATTTATAAGGGCAGATTTTCTGCTGTATAATATCTTGTTCTTTAACATTTTACTACACACAGCAGGGGCTGAAACTGTGGTTCTCTTTGTTCCCTGATGGATCTCTGTCACTTGACATTTATCTCAGGCCTGGTCTACATTAGCGGGAGGGTGGGGGGCAAGCTAAGTCGGTCTAAATTATGCAACTTCAGCTACGAAAATAGCGTAGCTGAAGTCGACGTACTTAGAACTACTTATGCGGTGTCTTCACTGCGGTAGGTTGACAGCTGACACTCCCCCGTCGACTCCACCTATGCTTCTTGCTCCGGTGGAGTACCAGAGTCAACGGGAGAGCACTCAGTGGTCGATTTATTGCGTCTTTACTAGATGCGATAAATTGACGCCCGCTGGATCGATCGTTCTGGAGGTAAGTGTAGACATGATCTCAGTTAGTACGTAGCACCCACTGCCTCTTTGGGAAACCAGGACTGAAAAGTCAATACCTGTAGAATTTGGAATTTCAGAACAGCATAAGCGAAACTGATGAGTCACTGACATTGAAATGCACATGTGCTGTAAGACCAAATCCCTGTTAACTGCTAGAGGGTTTCCCGCACTCTGCTGTCACAGTAAAGGGTTGGCTCAAGGGGATGTGCTGTGGCCATTGAACCTAAACTACACCCATGAATTTGAGATTGAGCCCTACCTCTGATAGCTTTCAGACAATGTGTGCTGTGCATTTTTATTGCAGTCTGCAGAAGTTCCTCTTGGAAGTTTTGCCTTCTGATTCCAAAATGTTTGGGTTAAGAGTAATAGTTTAAAGCAGGGATTCTCAAACTGGGGGTCGTGACCCCTCAGGGGGTCACAAGGTTATTACATGGGGGGTCGTGAGCTGTCAGCCTCCACCCCAAACCACGCTTCACTCCAGCATTTATAATAGTGTTAAATATAAAAAAGAGTTTTTAATTCATAAGGGGGGGGGGTCGCACTCAGAGGCTTGCTGTGTGAAAGAGGTCACCAGTACAAAAGTTTGAGAGCCACTGGTTTAAAGTGCTCTGAAATCCACATGCAGACTCTTGCTCTGTCTGCACTTAAAAGTTTTGCCAGCTTAGCTCTATAAATTTAGGTGTGAAAAATCACACTGCTAACGGTCATAGCTATGCCGGGAAAAGCTCTAGATTACACACAGTCATAGTGGCAAAAAAAATCCAGTAAATAAAATCAAAATAATTAAATGCCCATAAACTACATTAATGCAGCGTTACGGTGGCCCAGTGCTGTCTCCTGCCCTCATGTGGTGGGAGCTAAAGTTAAACCTCTGAATGCTAGGAACTATAGAGTTAAAGTACAGCCATAACCACAACACAACCTTAACTCTGCCCCTTCCCTAAGCCTGGGGTTGACACTCGCCACTGGAAACGGTTCAGTAAGGCTGGTGCAAAGGTTTACAAACTACAAAGGTCAGTGGTATCTTCTCCATCTCAGGAAGTCTTCAGGTCAAGACTAGATGCCTTTCGGGAAGATGATTTAGTCATACACAAAGTATTCAGCTAAATTTGGCAGTAAATGGATGAAATTCTGTGGCCTGTGTTACAGAAGAGGTCAGACTAGATGACCTAATAATCACATCTGGCCATAAAAACCTATACATCTACAAGAGATATGAAGAAGGACTAAAAGAACCTGTCAGTGTTTGTGTTGTGTTGCACAGATGGGAATACTGGCATTTACTGGCATCCCCTCCAGCTGTGTGCACTCCGTCATCTCTAGCTAGAATATGATGCTAGATGGATTACTGGGAGCAGCTTGGCAGAGCTGTAACTCTGATAGGAAGGGAGGTGCCTGTGAAACTTGGGGAAACCAAGTCTGCCCCATTTCCATGCTGAGTGTTGTAGGTTGCGTCTGTGAAGGTGCACAAGGGCGTGTTCTTGTCATGGAGATTGCCAGCAGCCTGGTGGCATATGTGTAAAGAGAAGTTGTTAGACTTTGTGCTGTTCTGCTCCTGTTCCCACAGTGTTCTGTAGCAGGGGAGGGCAGAGAGCTAGTGTGTGTGTCACTGGCATGCTCTGGTGATGCTGACACAGAGCAGAGTAGAGGTTGCATTGTGAGGGTGACATGAACCTTAACCCTGCATTTTCTCTTCTAAGAGCCAAGGGGACGGGAATCCTTACCCAGCGAGGTCACATTCTCATAGTTCTCCTGCATGACGTCTCTGCAGAGGGCTCTCTGAGTGGGGTCCAGCAGAGCCCACTCTTCCCTAGTGAAATACACAGCCACCTCCTTAAAGGTCACCAGCCCCTGAAAGAGCAAGAGTCCAACATTCAGTACCTGCTGCCCCACTCACAGCCCCACCATTCACGGGGGAGAGGAGCCAATCAAATGGAAGTTCTGGGTGGACCGCAGTCAAGGCCAGCTCTAGGCACCAGCAAACCAAGCACGTACTTGGGGCAGCACAATTTCAGGGGTGGCATTCTGGCCACCATTTTTTTTTTTTTTTTTTTTTTTTGCTTCGGCAGTTGCACTCCCGGAGGTTTTTTGTGTTTTTTTTCGCTTGGGGCGGCAAAAAAACCTAGAGCCGGCCCTGCCACAGTCAACAGAGTCTCACCCCACCCCGCTCAGAGCATCCAGGAAACACCAGGGTGGGGGGATGAAGAGAGAGCCCCCTGTCTCTCCCAGCAGATCCCTCGCACACTAGCCACAGACATGCAGGAGATGGAATCCCTAGCAGGGCCCAGGGAGAGCTGCCTGGTAGGAAGAGAATGGAAAGTCATTAATTTTAGGATAAGTGGGGGAAGGATCTCCTTGGATTTTTTGATCTATATGTGATATTGAGAGAGAAAAGGGGAAGAAGTAGAGAGAATTTGTATCAATATTTGAGAGGCAAGTGGCACAAACAGGGAAAGGAAGCAATTACCTCCTCTCTCCCCCCCCCTCCGCCCCTGCCCCCTACCACACATACTTCTCCCCCTGGAATTTCCTGGCTGCACAGAGACAGTTCAGTCCCCTGTAGTGTGAAAATCTCTCTCTGTCTCAATGGGCTAACAGGAGCAGTAACTGATGTGTAAGGTAGTGTGAGGGGGTGTATGTAAAACATTTCACTGCATCAAGTCTCCTGCAGCACCTCAGTAGGTGACATCAGACAGAGAGGAGCTGCAGTGACTAGGCATTGGGATGCCTGTGCCTTTAAGAACCCAGCCTTGGGAAGTCCATGTGAGAGGTGCTGTCCTATGGGAGGGGAAATAAAAAAGCTCCTCTGCTCCGCCCCCACCCAGGAGTGGCACCAGGGTTTTTGGCACCCTAGGCGGGGGGTCCTTCCGCCGCGCTCCCGGTCTTTGGGGCACTTCGGCAGCGGGTCCCGGAGCAAGTGAAGGACCCACCGCAGAATTGCCACCGAAGACCCGGAGCGCGGAAGGACCCCCCGCCGCCGAATTGCCGCCAAGGGCAGCAAAATGCCGCCTCCCCAAATCTTGGTGCCCTAGGCAACCACCCAGGTCGCCTAAATGGAAGCGCCAGCCCTGCCCCCACCCTATTATTGCAAACACCGGTGTCGCACTGGAGTACAACTGTTCCCCCCTCTGCCTGTGCCGGGGTTTTGCCTCTGTCACCCTCAGGCAGCGCCTCACCCCGGGAGCTTACCCCTGGTTCCTTCATCCCCCCAACCCTCATTTTGTCCTTCAGTCCCTATCCTAACCCTGCCACCAGCTGCTTGACCGCCCCCCTCCCCGACCAGTCAATTTCCACCCCCTGCTCAGACCCTGGCCACCCCCCTGTCCGATTTACACCCTTTGCCCCTTTTTAACTGTAACCCTTCTGCCAGGCCAAGTTGATAGCACCAAGGGCTGGGTTCAGTACATAGGGGTCCCTTCCCAACAGCGTGACACAGAACCAGCTCGAGCCCCCACCCAGTGACCTGGGAAAATCTTACACACACCCCTGGGCGCCTCAAAGAGGCAATACTTCCCCTCCCGCAAGCACAGAGCCTCGGTATAGCAGAAAATGTTTAATAACATGAGGTAAACGACATAGCATTAAACACCACAACTAGAGTTCATAGACCAAACCATGAGCGAAGACCCACCCCAGCAAATTGGGCCGTGTCCTTTCCTGTTGGTTCTTGAAACCAGCAACCACCAAAGTCCCAAAAGTCCAATAACCCCCCAAAGTCTCTGTTCCTGGTCAGTGCAGCCCCAGAGTTCAAAAGGCGGGGGGGGGGGGGCACGCAGGGTGTTAAGGGGCACCTTACATGATCCGTGGCCGACCGGCCGCCTCTCCGTGGGGTTCCGCCGCAGCCTTCACTACGAGCCGCTCCACTCCACCAGCTGTCCCGTGAGCCGTTCCTGCCGTCCCACGAACTGCTCTGCTCTGCCAGCTGCTCCGCTCTGCTCCACTTACCAACCTGTGAGCCGCTTGGCTCCACTCCACTTCAACTGTCCCTTGGACCGCTCCAACCATCCCCGCAAGGCTCCGCTCTGCTAGCTGCTCCTCCAGCCGGCCCTGCAAACTGCTCCGCCATCCACTTGGCAATATAGCTTCAGGTTTCCCCACTAGTTAACACAGCCTCAGTGATCTCAGCTCTTAGTAACTTTGCTCTTTAGTGATTTCAGCTCTTAGTAGGGAAGCCCCAGTGCTAGTGCATCATTGGCCCAAAGTGAACTCAGTTCAGCAGCTTGTAACTAGACTCCTAATGGAATCAAAGTTAACTCTGACACTCAACAGGTGGGTGGCAGCAGGAAGGGGGGCAGTGCAATTGGTGTTTCAGGCTCACAGAAAGAGCCCACACCACTAAATATAAATACCTACGACCAACCTCTCTCAATTCACTGTGGGGGTTTGTAACCCATGCCCCTTGTCAAGCAAGTGCTACTTAGGTAATGGTGAGTCCTTCTGTCATACAACAGTTCCACTGGCCTTGATTCACATAATCAGGTAACAACACTTTATTCCTCCTGCCCCAATAACAGATAAACTGGGGATCCCACCCCATCCAAAGTAACGACTATCAGTTGCTGTTGTTTCATGCCAGGCGGGTGGGCGTACCTATGCAAACAAGATCAGCCCCTGGAGTTCTTTTCCACACTCGCCATAATTCACCACCAGATGTCAGGGTAGAGCTCATCCTCACTCTGCTTACATCACCCAGGTAAAAAGTAGTCATCGGAATCTGATGCCAAGTAAGGGCAGGGAGAAGGGCAGTGGCTTCAGCAGATGTTACCGAGCATGCTCAGTGCAGTTTAAGCCTCTAAGATAGACACACACTCTCCCCGCGTCCGTCCCCCCCCAGGAGCTGGTGGATGGGGAGTGGGACTTGCCCTGCAGCACCTTCCCCCACTGCAAGGAGCTGGGGGGGGGGGTGTTCTGCGCTCTAGTTCCCTGCTGCAGCATCCCCCTGGGGGGGCGGGGCTGGGGCTGTGTCCCTCACAGCCACCCAGTGACCGGGACCAGCCACACCCCCCCCAGTCTGGTGCCAGGGCCGGAAGCTCAGAGCCCCACAACTGCGGGGGGGAGGGGGAATGGCTGAGGCGCTTGGAGCAGCGGATCCGCCGCCCGCCCTACCACCCCCCCCCCAGGGCGCATACAAAGCTCGCGGGGCTGGAGGGGGAAGGGGAGCCCCGCCCCACAGCCCGAAATAAAGCGACGGATGCACCAACCCCCACAGCAATGTCCTGCCTGCACCGAGTCCCCCCCTCGCACCGCCGCCTCCAGCCGCAGCCCCTGCAGCGCCTCCGCGACTCACACACGCCGGGGGTGGCCCGGCCCCTGCACACGCAGCCCCGGCCAGGAGCGCGGCAGCCCGGGTTGGTATCTGCAGGACACACAGGAAGGGGCAGGAGCAGCTGGGAGCGGGGCGGGCTGGAGGAAGCAGGCGGCAGGACTTGGGGAGAACAAAGCCCGGAGATCGGGCACGGGGCAGCCGGGGAGGGGCCGTTCTCCCGGGGGAACCAGCCCCGGAGCCAGAGACTCCAGGTGACCGAGAGCCCCCGGGGGACGTGCTGGGGCCGGGCAGGAAAGTGACTCTCTGCCCCAGGGAGCTCAGACGCTGCAGCCCCCGGGGATCTGCTCCCTGGTTGTACATGTGCTGCCAGCAGCCTGGGGCCGCCTGAGCCAGAGCGGAGCCGCTGCAGCGAGGGTCTGCCCCCGGCCGCGCTGGGATTGGGGGGGCAGAGACTGGGGCCCGGCGGGGAGGGGGTCCCTTGGGATGTGGGGGAGGGGAGGTTTGAACTGTCTCTGTGCAGTTCCGGGGGGCAGGGGTGAAGTCTTTGCATCATTTCCCTGTTTGTGCCACTTCCCTCTCACATATTGATACAAATTCTCCCCAGTTCTTCCCTTTTTCTCTCTCAGTATCACATATGGATCATCAGTTCCAAGGAGATCCTTCCCCCATTCCTCCTCAAATTATTGACTCTCCATTCGCTTCCTACCAGGCAGCTGTGCCTGGGCCCTGCTAGGGGCTCCATCTCCTGCGTGTCTGTGGCTAGTGTGTGATGGATCTGCTGGGAGAGACAAGGGGCTCTCTTTGTCCCCTCACCCTGGTGTTTCCTGGATTCTCTGAGCGGAGTGGGAGTGGGACTTTGTTGACTGCAAACCACCCAGAGCTTCTGTTTGGCTCCTCTCCCCCATGAATAGTGGTGCTGTGAGTGGGGCAGCAGGTTTTAGTGTTGGGCTCTTGCTCTTTCAGGGGCTGGTGACCTTTGAGGAGGTGGCTGTGTATTTCACCAGGGAAGAGTGGGCTCTGCTGGACACCGCTCAGAGAGCCCTCTGCAGAGACGTCATGCAGGAGAACTATGAGAATGTGACCTCGCTGGGTAAGGATTCCTGTCCCCTTGGTTCTTAGAAGGGGAAATGCAGGGTTAAGGTTCATGTCACCCCCACAATGCAACCTCTACTCTGCTCTGTGTCAGCATCACCAGAGCATGCCTGTGACACACACACTAGCTCTCTGCCCTCCCCTGCTACAGAACACCGTGGGAACAGGAGCAGAACAGCACTAAGTCTAACAACTTCTCTTTACACATATGCCACCAGGCTGCTGGCAGTCTCCATGACAAGAACACGCCCTTGTGCACCTTCACTGACACAACCTACAACACTCAGCACGGAAATGGGGGCAGACTTGGTTTCCCCAAGTTTCACATGCACCTCCCTTCCTATCAGAGTCACAGCTCTGCCAAGCTGCTCCCAGTAATCCATCTAGCATCATATTCTAGCTAGAGATGACGGAGTGCACACAGCTGGAGGGGATGCCAGTAAATGCCAATATTCTGATCTGTGCAACACAACACAAACAGTGGCATGCTCTCTTAGTCCTTCCGTATATTTCTTGTAGATTTATAGGTTTTTATGGCCAGATGTGACTATTAGGTCATCTAGTCTGACCTCTTATATAACACAGACCAGATAATTTCATCCATTTCCTGCCAAATTGAGCTGAATACCTTATGTTGGATTAAATGATCTTCTTGAAAGGCATCTAGTCTTGACTCAAAGACTTCCTGAGATGTTGAAGCTGCCACTTCCCTGGTAATTTATTAACCTTTGCACCAGCCTTCCACACCCAGAGGCGAGTTCCAACCCCAGGGATAGGGAAGGGGCAGAGTTAAGGTTGTGTTGTGGTTGTGACATGTACTTTAGCTCTTCATTTCCTACTTTTCAGAGGTTTAACTTTAGTTCCCATCACATGCTGGGAGGGCAGGAGGCAGCACTGGGACACCGTAACTCTACATTAGTGTAGTTTATGGGCATTTAATTACCTTGATTTTATTCAATAATTGTTGGTTTTTGTTTTGCCACTATAACACAGGACAGGGGGAGGGATAGCTCAGTGGTTTGAGCATTGGCCTGCTAAACCCAGGGTTTTGAGGCAAAAATCTGTCTTGGGATTGGTCCTGCTTTGAGCAGGGGGTTGGACTAGATGACCTCCTGAGGTCCCTTCCAACCCTGATATTCTATGATTCTACCCTAGAGCTTTTGCTCTCCTAGCTATGTTCGTTAGTGGTGTGATTTTTCACACCCCAAACTTACAGAGCTACGTGGAAAAACTTTAAGTGCGGACCGAGCAAAAGTCTGTATGTGGATATTAGGGCATTTTAAAATACTACGCTTGATGCAAACATGTTGGAATCAGAAGGCAAAGCTTCCAAGTGGAATTTCAGCAGAATAGAAGAAAAATGCACAACACACATTGACTGAAAGCTACCAGGGGGAGGGCTCAGGTGTGGTTCAGATTCAATGGCCACAGCACATCCCATTGAGCCAACCCTTTACTGTGACAGCAGATTGCAGGAAACCCTCTAGCAGTTAACAGGAACTTAATCTTGCAGCACGTCTGCATTTCAGTGTCCGGGACTCACCACTTTGGCTTGTGCTGCTCTGAAATTCCAAATTCTACAGGTATTGGCATTTATCTCAGTTAGCACGTAGCACCCACTGCCTCTTTAGGAAACCAGGACTGAAAAAGTCAAGTGACTGAGATCTGTCAGGGAACAAGAAGAACTATAGTTTCAACCCCAGCTGAATGTTAAATGAGCAAGATGATTTTGTAAAAAGCTGCCTCTGGTGGCAGGGCTGTTTCTCAGGAACCTCGTGATCGAATCACTCCATATTTGGACCAATAACCCTTCCTAGAATGCCCATAAATCCCAGAAAATATCAAGACAATTCGAATAAATATGGCTTTTAGTGTAGTTAGAAAAATTGATCTTTAAACAGAAAATAATGCTTCCATCAACCTAGCTATTGCCTCTCGGGGAGGTGGATGACCTATGCCAATGGGAGATCCCTTTCCATTGCTGTAGTAATGTCTACGTCCCCGGTCTGTCCTATCCCTTACTGCGCTGATTCCCACCAGTCCATGCTCACCGGTCCCAGCCTTCCTACAACTCTCATTGTGTCTGGGTGTCTCTCTGTGATTAAGGAGCAGGTCCAAGGTGACTTCCCCTCTGGCCGGAGCCTTAACTTTCTGGGGCATGGGGTTATTGTGTCTGTGTTTTGGGAGCCCCTTTGAAGAGGAGCTGTGACCCGGGTGGTGGAGTGGGGTCACCCTGACATTGCTCAGTCAGGGCAAACTGCAACAAATGGGGCAGACGATCCCCAAAACAGGTGGTTATTTCTAATAATGAGATTCACCAATTCAGCAACAAAATAGCTTCTACAATACCTTCCTGCTTATCCAGAATTTAGTAACACAGTTCCTTTGGAACAATGTAGCCTTGCGCTCCCACCCAGACAGCCAAGTTAAATAGGATTAGGATTACTGAAAATCTTGTTCATCATATAAAAAGTTCTACTAATCCCAAAGGTTCAGACACATTACCCACCAGGTCAGTGAATAGTTCAGATTTTACCCAAATCCATGCTTACTGCCAATTCTTATTAACTAAACTAAGATTTATGAAAAAGAAGAGAGTGTGTATTGGTTAAAAGACTGTGATCCATGCAGATGAGAGTCGAGTTCTTAAGTCAGTTTCATAGTACAGATGGTGAGCTTCAAAGGTGTAAATAGAAACAAAGAGTCCTGTGGCACCTTATAGACCAGTGGTCTCTAACTCAAATGAACACGAGGGCCACATGAGGACTAGTGCATTGGCCCGAGGGCCGCATCACTGACACCCCCCTTCACTGCCTCCGGCCCCACCCCCACTCCACCCCTTCCATGAGGCCCCACCCCTGCCCCATCTCTTCTCCACCTCCTCCCCTGAGTGCGCGACTCCCTGCTCCTCCTCCCTCCCGGAAAGTGCTAAGCGCCACCAACAGTAATGCACCTCACTCAAAGGACAAAACATGCACTTAGTTAGATTTACTTCTGTTAAAGCTCCCCCACTGCACTGGGCTGCACCACCACTCCACCCCTGCTCTGCCTCTTCCGGGGTGGCAGGTTTGTAGAAATTTTGGTGGTGTCCAGAACCTGCTCTCCACCCCTACCTGCCTAAGGCTCTGGGAGGGAGTTTGGGTGGGGGAGGGGGTCTGGGGTGCAGGCTCTGGGATGGAGTTTGGGGATAGGAGGGGGTGAGGGCTGTGGGGCTGGGGATGAGGGGTTTGGGGCATTGGAGAGGCCCGGGGCATTGGAGAGGCTCAGGACTAGGGCAGAAGGGCAGGGGAAGGGCAGCCTGCCCTGGCCCTAGTGGAGGGGGGCACTAGGACCCTGTGGCAGCAAGTGATGCCAGAAGCCAGCAGAGCAGAGTGGGGCAGTGAGGGGGCAGCAAATGAGCCCGGGGGACACTTGGGGGAGGCGCGTGGGGCTGGCAGGCGGGGCCGGGGGAGAGACCCAGCCCCAAACATTGGGGAGCAGCAAGCAGGGAGCTTAGCTGCCACATAAAATAACTCGGCGGGAGGGGTGCGGAGAGCTTGGCAGGCCACAGGGAAGAGCTCCGCGGGCCACGTGTTTGAGATCCCTGTTATAGACTAACAGATGTATTGGAGCATAAGCTTTCGTGGGTGAATACTCACTTCGTCAGACGCATGGTGTAAATAGTTCTTTCAGAATTAGTGGAATTGGTCATAGTCCAATGCCCAATATTGGAGTGACCCAGACTGGAGCAGGGAACCTCAGCCCTGCGACTCGAACTTCCTCTGGCAAAGCTTAAGCAGATCTGAGGTAACAGGATCAGGGCCCAGGAGTTCTTTTTATAGCTCTCTGGCTGCCTCTTGACAGCTCGCATTCCTTGGGTGCAGCATTGTGGCTTGAAATAAAACCCCCTATTTCCTATGCATACACAGGTAACTAATTGCATTAATCAGCCTAAGGTAATTCTCCATTGAGCAGTTCAAAGACCAGCGGTGGGCAACCTGTGGCCTGCGGGCCGCATGTGGCCTGTCAGGGTAAATCACTGGTGGACGACAAGACAGTTTGTTTACATTTGCATGGCAGTCCACAGCTCCCAGTTTCCACGGTTTGCCGTTCCCGGCCAATGGGAGCTGTGGGAAGCGGCAGCCCGCAGTTACCATTGGCCGGAAACGGTGAACCGCAGCCACTGGGAGCTGTCATGCAAATGTAAACAAACTGTTTGACGGCCCGCCAGCAGTTTACCCTGACGAGCTGCAGGTTGCCCACCACTGTCATAGACAGTTTACTACAAACTTCAAAGAGAAATATAGATGATGACATTATTACACCCAAGTTTCATCTAAATGTTAATATTCCCTTTTGATCTATGATTCAGTAGATATAGTGACAGACAGGAACCGTCTGTTTACATGGTTAACATCTAACAAGTTATAAGTAAACACATAGAATTAGTATTACCTCTAATTCTCTCAAAATACTGGTTTGCATTTCAGAGCTCTCATCTATGGGACATGGCTACGTTAGCTATTTATAAGGAATAGCCCTAATTACCTAATTACATACTTTTCTAATATGACTTTAAAGGTTGAATTTGGGTAATTTAGCCTGCTAGTTGCTAAACCTTTCTGTCTCAATGTCACGGGAGTGTCTGGCTGTGTGTGTTCCCAGCAGAGATGGGGATAGTTAAATCCCTCATACGCAGAGTGTCCTGCTCCTTAGAGCACCTGGGAAGCTGCTCCAAGCGTTTTACTGCTTTACAATGGGCTGGGTTAAAACCAATAGACGCTTCTTTGTGAGAAATGTCCCATGAACTCCCCTGATCTCCCTTGTTTTCTATCCCCTCAGCAGGGTTTCCTGTTCCCAAACCTGATGTGATCTCCCAACCGGAACGAAGAGAGGAGCCGTGGGTCCTGGATCTCCAGGGCTCTGAGGAAGGAGAGATCCCAAGAGCTGCCTACACAGGTGAGGGATCCTTAAACCTGTTCAAAAATGCTCCATGCCTGAAGGAAGGAGCTGGGAGTCCCTGAAAAGGCCTTGGGAGCTCTCTGAGTTCAGGAGGATCCCCAGGAGACCTTATACCCTATGGGCAGCTATCGCTCCCGGCTTCCTACCCATCCTCACTGACAGCTGGCAGCAGCTCCCTACCTGACGGATACAATTCTGCCTCCACATCCCCTCTTCTCGCTGCTGTGGAGAAAACTTTAGGAGAATTCACTACCAAGGTTTTTTTCCTGTCTCTCCAGATCTAATTTCCGTTTGTTTCCTTCTTTTCCACCCCTGTTTCTGACGTTTCTCTCTCTGTCCTAGCAGGTGCTGGGACGGTGAGTGAGAACGAGCAGAATCCTGAGCAGGAAGATGCTGAGCAAGTGGAAGCACATGGGGGATTATTGCAAGAATCCCAAGGGAATGTGTCCAGGCGTCATGTGAAGGGGAAAACCTGTGAGAGTCAGCCCAGGCCAGAGAGGCAGCAGGGAATCCAGCCCAGGGAGAAAGTGAGCAAATCCATTAATTGTCAGGGGACTCACCAGAACTCCAAGGAAATCACAGCCCAGCAGAGAATACCCACAGAAGAGAGAAAAAACACATGCACTGAGTGTGGGAAACACTTCACTCTGATCTCCACCCTCATTAGACATCAGCAGATCCACATGGGAGAGCAGCCCTACAAATGCTGTGAGTGCGGGAAACAGTTCAGTGAGAAATCAAACCTTATTACACATCAGACAAGCCACACAAGAGAAAGACCCTATGAGTGCTGTGAGTGCGGGAAAAGCTTCACTCGCAGCTCTACCCTTACTAGACATCAGAGGATCCACACAGGAGACAGACCCTATGAATGCTGTGAGTGCGGGAAAAAGTTCACTCAGAGCTCAGTCCTTATTAATCATCAGAGAATGCACACAGGAGAGCGACCCTATACATGCTGTGAGTGCGGGCAAACGTTTGCTCAGAGCTCAGCCCTCTTTAAACATGAGAAGATCCACACAGGAGAGCGCCCCTACGAATGCTCTGAGTGCGGGAAACAATTCATTGAGAAATCAAAATTTATCAAACATCAGAATAGCCACACAGGAGCGAAACCCTATGAATGTTGTGAGTGCGGGAAACAGTTCAGTGAGAAATCAAACCTTATTACACATCAGACAAGCCACACAAGAGAAAGACCCTACGAGTGCTGTGAATGCGGGAAAAGCTTCACTCGGAGCTCATCCCTTATTAGACATCAGAGGATTCACACAGGAGAGAGACCGTATAAATGCTGTGAGTGCGGGAAAAGCTTCGCTTTCAAATCAGACGTTAATAAACATCAGAGGGTCCACACAGGAGAGCGCCCCTATGAATGCTGTGAGTGCGGGAGACAGTTCAGTCAGAAATCAAACCTTAGCACACATCAGAGAGGCCACGCAGAGCAGAGTCCCTATGAGTGCTGTGAGTGTGGGAAAAAGTTCACTCAAAGCTCAGGCCTTATTAATCACCAGAGAATCCACACAGGAGAGCGACCCTATACATGCTCTGAGTGGGGAAAACAGTTCAGTGAGAAATCAAACGTTATTAAACATCAGACAGGCCACACAGGAGAGAGACCCTATGAGTGCTATGAGTGCAGGAAAAGGTTCACTCAGCGCTCAGGCCTTATTAATCACCAGAGAATCCACACAGGAGAGCGCCCCTATACATGCTCTGAGTGCGGGAAAAAGTTCACTCAGAGCTCAGGCCTTATTAAACATCAGAGGATTCACACAGGAGAGAAACCCTATGAGTGCTGTGAGTGCGGGAAAAACTTCACTGAGAGTTCATCCCTTATTAGACATCAGGGGATCCACACGGGAGAGAGACCATATGAATGCTTTGAGTGCGGGAAAAGCTTCACTTTTAAATCGGACCTTATTAATCATCAGAGGATCCACCCACGAGAGCAGCCTGTGAATGCGGGAAAAGTTTCATCTGGAGCTCACACCTTAATAGACATCAGCGATGTCACAGGATAGAGACACACCATAAACACTTCGTGCAGGGCAGAGAAAAGATTGTTTTAAAGCCATTTGCTAATTCCCACACAGGGACTTTTTAGGGCTGTTTGCACCATTTGCGTCATCCTATTCTCTCAGCTCCCCCAGGTGAGTTGCCTGCTTTTCGTTTTGCAGGTCACCCTTCTCTGAAGTGAATCCTGTGGTCCTTTCTACCAACTCCTTTGTCCTGTGGGTCATGGGAGTGTGTGTCCCTACGGCCAGGAGTGTCCATCAGCCTCAAGTGGGGTTAATAAGGGTGACCTCAGGTGGGGGAAATCTAAAATTGACCTGGGCTTTGCCTCCTCTAGGATTTTCCAGCCTGCTGGAGGTAGCTACCCTAATGTAAACACCCTGCTAGATGTGCAGTGCTGACGGGCACAGGGGTTGGGGTTAGCTAGCACCTTCCCCTTTGACCTGTCCTAATCAACACTTTCATACTCGAGACAAGCCCTGAGCATCACATTTATACTGTCACCGCACTAGCAGAGCAATTGTTAGAGTCGCCAAGTTTCCCCCTTTGGCGACAGATTGTCTCATCCCCAGTTGTTCTCACGCTGGTCCAGGTTGTGCTGGGCAGCAGGTATTTTTCTTTTTGCCATTTCCCTTATTGAAAATCTATTTCAATATAACAAAGAGGAGGAGCAGGAGTGGGACAAATGTATCATTTCAGCCTCTGCGACACCAGAAGGAAATGGGGTGAGTCGGAGGGATTCCCTCCTTCCCCATCACCATCACTAGGCCCGCTCACTCCAGCAGTGCAGACGTCTGTCTGAGCCACAATGGAGTTTATCCACCTCTGTTTTACCCCTCCACCTCCCAGAGAGTGTCTGCACTTCATAGCAAATTGATCCTAAATCCGACTCGTTAGGGCTGGAGATGAAAGTGTCACAGACCTGGATGGGGAATTTCCGTGGATCCCAAACACAGTGCAAACATTCCGAGTTTAAATCCCAGTTTCTGTCTATTGACAAAGCCACTTCTGGACATTTTCCTGCTGATCTGGGATCGTTTGCACACGAGAAACTCGGCAGTTTTCTCCTATTACGATTATGCTAATTTTCTTTTTTTGTAAATAACACGATTCCATAATAATGAAGTGCTGTTGAGTGAAGCCGGTTTGAATGGATCAGAGGAGAAAGTGACGGGGGAATCTGCTCTCCTGGTTTTTGAGTCATCCGATGGGAACCTGCTCTGGAATTTAATTTTATATGAAACTGAAAGTGACTTATATAGAGATAGTTGAGTGGTGTTAAGAATAGTTTAGATTTAGTGAGCTGTGTTCTTCATTTTATTTGTTTTATACATTTCATTAAAATTAACAGAGATAGTGAGTCATGTCTTTCAATAAGCTACATGGGTCAGAACCGTGGAGCATCTGGATTGAGATCAGCCAGTCCAAGTTGGAGCCTTATCAGCTCCCTCTGTAGTAACCCTTTGGCTCTCACATGAGAGCAGCTGTGGGGAGAGAGGGGTGGGAATCCATCTCAGCTCCCACTGCATCCTAGGGAGCTCAGAGCATCGCAAGGGAAAATGAGCTCCCCTACGCAGGCTTTTAAGAGTACGGAGTTGGTGGAAGGGTGGGGTATCTCTAAGTAGGGGTGGGATGGTGGTGGATTTCTCTGCTGTCACTGTCATGACCAGGACCAGCCAGCACACCCGTCTGGTCAGGATCAGCTGAAGTTGGGGGTCTGGGTCGAAGGGTTGTAAATGGAGGGGAAGAGATTGTGCCTTTCAGCCGTTGTGGTGTTGGCAGACTGAAGATGTGTTTGTGTTTTGGGGGAACATTGGGGAATGACTGAAAGAGGGCAGAGTTAAGGTTGTGTGGGCAACCTTAACTCTTAGTTTCCTATTTTTCAGGCATGTGAGTTTTGCAGAAGTTGAGGTTCTCCAGGCAGACAACATCCCAACAGGCACTTAACTCCTCATTAATGATGGTTTTTGCCCTTTAATTACTTCTTGGGGAATTCTGCACCAAAAAATTAAAAATTCTGCACACAATATTTTAAAATTTTGTATGTTTTATTTGTCAAAGTAACATAATATAACTCCAGTTTCAATTATTCAAAATACCTGTCAACAAATATGTCAACAATACAGACAACAGCAAAAATGATTCCCCGAGGAGAAGAGAGTTAACGAAACTCCTACAACAACCCAATTCCAGATGGGGGATGTTGGAGGGGGCTGTGTGGGGCCCCCAGAGCCCAGACACCTGCACTCCCATCCCCCCAGAGCCCAGCTTTAGGGCAGCCCCCAGACACAAGCACCGTTCTCCCCACAGAGCTCAGCCATGGGGCAGCCCCCGGCCCAGACACCAACACCCCAGGGGCTTTACTCCCCCCAATTTCTTTACTGTCCTGGTGGGGGACGTGGTGTGCTGCAGCCCTGCCCTTCCCCACTCTTTGCCAGAGCTGGCAGGGTGTCCCAGGCCCTCTCCTGCCTCCAGGAGCACGAGGATCAGGCAGAGCGTGCAGCCTCCAGCCCTGCCAGACTGGGCGCTCTGCTCACTGCGAGCTGGGTGTCTTTATAAAAGGGAGAAAGACAAGAAAATCCCATGATGTCCCAGGAAGAAGTGAGCAGATTTCTTCCCCCTCCCAGGCCCCTTTTCTCTACACGACCCTTTGCTGTGTGGGAGGGGTGAGATAGAGGACGCTGGGGAATCAATACCACCGAGATGACAAAAAGGAAAATTAGCTCGTTAAATGGGACATGACAAAAATAGAGAAGTTGTCGCCATTGGAGTAAAAGAAGTTTACATCGGCTGAGGTTCTGGCCCATTTACTCCAACGGAGACAGGACGATTAACATCAGCTGGGAATCTGGTCCATCTGCTTGTCTTTTCCCCAATCCTGGTCACAGACCCTAACAGCTGTTGCTGCCCCTCGGTCCCAGCTGTGAAGGGGGGTGAAGCTCTTTCATTCTGCCTAGTTCACCTACATCTGAGGGACTTCAGCTGCCCTCTGTCCCGAGGGCCCCCCACTCCCAGTACAACTCATAGTGCTCCCTGGGGCCTTCTGCCAGGAAAGGTTCATTGCAGGGGGATGGGTCCCTGTTTGCCTGTTCTCTCTAGCTAGGACTGTCCAGGGTGCCCAGAACTGGGGTGTCAGAGCACCGTGGTCCTGTGTGAAACTGCCATTCACCTTCCCCTCCTTTGGTCTCATCTTGCATTGAATCCAGCCTTTTTTCTTTTCGCCACCATCATCCTAAACATGCTGCACTTGCCTCCTCCCTCCTTTAAGAGACAGTGTCCCTGTTGTGGTTAAATAGGCTTCTCTGTAACCTCTGCCTGCTTCCCCCACCCCATTTCCTCACTGTTCAGTCTGTGCTGATGTGGGTCTTTCTCTCTGGGATCCCCCTCCCCCCTTCTCCTTCGTCATTGAGCATCATCCAGAGAAGCTCAGGAGGTTGGATCCTGAGATGCACCAAGGTGAACTAGGAGCACAAACCCCCACTGCCCATCCATGGGACTGGTGCTTGGCCCTTTGCTGTGAGCAGGATTTGAACCTGTGCAGGCAAACCTCATGGGATTGGGGGAACCAGAGTCAGGCTGGGGCAGAATGTGCTGTTTGACCCCCCCTCCCCCGGACAGGTTTGTGCTTTGGTGACCCTGTGATTCCATTCCCAGATCACAGAACCCCAAACCCCATAAAGGAGAGATTTACAGATTAACGAGGTGGGGGCTTGTTCTGAGCAAAAGCTGTTGTGATGACAGAAAAAGCTGTGATGGGGTTTGAAGGACAAATCCCCAACCAGAGCCCTTGCTGGAGTTCGGGTGATCTCCGGTTCTTTCCTTGTTTTTAATGTTTTCTGGGCAATGCTTTCCGCTGAAGACTAAACGTGATTGCACCAAAGAGCTGGGTGGGTATCACTGTTGGCAGTGAATCTGCTCTTAGTCACTGCAGAAACAGCAAAGGACATGCGCTGGCTGTTTAGGACTTGCTGAGGGATATTACATTGTAAACAGGGTTGGTATATCCTGGAAATACGCTGTTCAGGAGAGGGAGAGACACGTGTGTCTACCCAAGAGGTGATGGCTGGGAAGTCTAAGGGAGGGTGTTGCTGGGTGACCACGGTGGGGGAATCCAGGTGCAGTTGCCCTGAACGGTGACAGTGAGGTTACAGCAGGACTCTGCAGCCAGCACGGCCAGCTCCAACCACCCGCTGGCCAGAACTGCCACGCAGTGTTTTTAACACAGCCTAGAGATCTCCTGCAGCTGAGGAAGGAGGAGAGCTGAAGACATGGGTAAAGGTTTGCCCCTCCCTCCAGTGGCAGGGGAGGGAGAGTGGTCGTCTGCCAGGGAGTCAGGACACCCCCTTCCAAATAATGTTACAGTGGGGTACAAGCTACCCCTCCCAGCAGAGATGACTTGTACCTCCTGATACTGGAGGGGCACAATGTAAACATGGGGGGGGGGGGAGGACACATGACTGCCCCACATGTTGCCTCTGGAAGGAACCTTCCAGCCCCACGTCCCTGGCCAGGGCAGCCAATCCTGGGGCCTTCTGCCAGGCCTTCTTAATATACAGAATTTTAATGGTATGTATCCAACAGATCAGGTTCTTTGACCACTTTCACAGAACGAGGAGCACATATTCAACCATTCTGTAGGGCAGCATTTTAGGGTTATTTAGGTTTGGGAATTATTCTTTTTAGCTCCTTTCCTGCATGGATGTGACAGGTTTCATATACACGTGCACGCACTGAGCCCCACTGTACCACCGGAGTAGAACAGGAAGGCTGGGATGACTCCCAGTTGATAAAAAACAGAACAAGTAACAATCAGATATTGAAACTGACAAATGAATCCACCGCTGCAGCTCTTTGGACTCCTGTGGAGTAGGAGCTAGAGCTGCAGTCAAGGATCCAGGCGATGGGGTTGCCAGCTCCATACTCCACGTTCCCAAGCTCTCTCAGGTACGAGGAGACAGGTCAAGGCTGGCACAGCCTGGTGTTGATGTTACAACTTCCTTCCCCAGAGGGGATCAGTCTGGGAGTCCTGGAATGTCCATTTTTCTTAGACAGGTTCCTGGCGCAAAAGGGCTTCCACCTTTACCTTGGTCTTCATGGTTGACGATTCCAGATCACCCCACATTGCGGTCACTCCCCTGAAGTTTCCAGGCAAATCAGGTGTGAATTACATATTGGATACAGACAATGTGGCCTGATCCATTTCAAGTGAGGTGACTTCAGGCTATGGTCAGTTTGGAAAAGTCCCATTAAACACACAAGTGTTGTTAAAATATTGGTTGCTGTGAGCCACATGCACTGTGGAGGGCTGAATCCCAAAGATATCAAAAATGAATGAAATCTAAGGACAGTTTTGGGGAGGTTTCCATAGCCTGGCTTGAGGGTTAAAAGGCTGAACTGTGACAATGGGCTTCCTTAAAAAAAGAAAAGGGGTCTCAGCTCCCATAAAAATAACGGGGAGCTCCTCCCCAACAAACAAACTACCTCTTGCCGCATGCATCCATTACCATTCATAAAAAGAACCGTGGACATCTCCTGACAGACGTTATATATCTTCGCTTTGCAGAAAAGAGGGGAACTCAGTGACCCATACAGTCTAATTGGGTAAAAGGTTACACAACTTGTCTCCTTAAGTAATTTTACTTTAGAGCTTGTCAAAACAAATTCCAGTTGAAACAGAAATAACTGAAGTCTGGGTCTGTATTCTCCTATACAATATTTGTCTCTTACATTCCCCCACCTCAGCCTTGGAGGGATATTGTACTTCAGAGCACCTTAGTCCAAAGGGTGTTTTACATCAAATACACTTTTTAAGGTTAGTAATATAGGAAGTGGTGGCTAACAAAAAGCAAACCAATGTAAGTCACAGTGTTCCAGTATAATTCAGGTTAGCACTAAGTTAGGCTTTAACCAATAATTAACATCATTTTCAATGGTAAAAAGAACATAGTCAAAGATTATGAAATCTTATGATACAGGTTTGTTTCATTTTAAGCCCCATTTCCACCAAGTGAGCACTGTGTAAATGTAGTCTACACCAGCATAGTAGCTTTCCACATCTGTGAGTTCATTTATCTCTGGTCCTTCTGATGTAAGTGTTGGTGGAAGGGGTCTCATGCTTCGTGGGAAGGTTTGCATCAGGAGAAAAAGGACCTCAGCTCTATATTCACACCTTCCAGTCTTTCAAAGTAGCAGGAGGTGCATGCAACATGCACAACTGAATCAGACACAAGAGCAAAACTAAGTGACAACAGCATAGAATCAGGATTCAACATTCGTCTATCCAGCAGTCTGAAACTGGAGCCTGACACATAGAATGACAGTAATGGACGAGGGAATCAAACAGCATGGAAGTCCTTGATGCTCAATCAGGCTGGGGCAGGAATCTCCTCTGAAGGCATCAACTATTTCTCACTTTGCCTCATGGATCCTTGGATCCAAATAGTGAAGGACCTTCCACTCGAGCCCGGGCAGCCTTTGGGACTCTAATCAGTGACACTGAATTAGGGAGTGGTATTAAAAACAATCAAACAGTTTTATCTGGACGATAGTTCCACACAGCTTCCTCTCTGGGGCGAAAATCAGTTCTTGCCAAATCCTTGGCCTTTGTCAGGGTACATTTACACTCCTCTGGAATAGAATCCTTTACAAAACCAACCAAATTCTGAGCAGTGTTAGTGAGGAATGAATTCCCCAAACACGGCCAATTTATTTCTTTAATCTGGTGGCACAGGTCTAAATTAGGGACTAGAAACACTCTGCATCAGAATCCCCATAAATCATCAAAGGAGGGGAACTTATTAAGAACAGATATTCTGCAGCTCTCTCACATACAACACTGATTTCATTTCAATGCACATTTGCAGCATCTACCAAGGGCAAGTTCATCAAAAATGCCACTTCTGTTTTCTCCACAGTAACACAGACAGGGACAGCGTTTCCCAAATCATTGGCTACATGCACCCATTTACTTCAGTTAGTTGCACAATCTCGGGTGTGCTGCTGTTCACCATTTTAGAGTGGAGACCTAAATCCAATACTGTTTTCTTGGTAGCACGCCCAATGGCTCGAACTGCACTCGAGCTTCTTCCATGTCATCATGCAGCGGTGCAGGAAAGAGAAAAATAAAATGAGAAAGTATTATTCTAGGAAACAGTCATTTCTCCCAAAGTCCCCGATAAATCTGAGCTACATCCTGGAGAACAAAACTAATATTCAATTATGTGACCAAATGGCCTTCAGGAGAGAGAGAAAAACCCGCAACAAAGCGGTATAAGTCACTTTCTCTTTCATATAAAATGAAATTCCAGAGCAGGTTACATCTGATGACTCAAAAATCAGGAGAGCAGATTCCCCCATCGCCTTCTCCTCTGATCCATTCAAACCTGCTTCACTCAACAGCAGTTCATTATTATGGAATCGTGTTATTTACAAAAAAAAAAAAAGCTTCATAGTAATAGGGAAAAACTGCCGACCTTCTCATCTGCAAACGATCTCAGCTCAGCAGGGAAAAGACCAGAAGTGACTTTGTCAATAGACAGAAAGTGGGATTTAGTCTCGGAATGATCACACTGTTTTTGGGATCCACTGAAATTTCCCATCCAGGTCTGGGACACTTTCATCTCAGTCCTAACGGATTTAGGATCAATTTGCTATGAAGTGCAGACACTCTTTGGGAGGTGGAGGCATAGAACAGAGGTGGATAAACTCCATTGTGGCTCAGACAGACGCCAACGCTGCTGGAGTGAGCGGGCCTAGTGACGGCGATGGGGAAGGAGGTAATCCCGGCGACTCAACCCATTTCCTTCCGGTGTCACAGAGGCTGAAATGATACATTTGTCCCACTCCTGCTCCTCCTCTTTGTTATATTGAAATAGATTTTCAATAAGGGAAATGGCAAAAAGAAAAATACCTGCTGCCCAGCACAACCTGGACCAGCATGAGAACAACTGGGGATGAGACAATCTGTCGCCAAAGGGGGAGCTTGGTGACTCTAACAATCGCTCTGCTAGTGCTCAGGGCTTGTCTTGAGTATGAAAATGGGTGTTGATTAACACAGGTCAAAGGGGAAGGTGCTAGCTAACCCCAACCCCTGTGCCTGGGCTATGTCAGCACAGCACATCTAGCGGGGTGTTTACATTAGGGTAGCTACCTCCAGCAAGCCGACTTCATGGAAAATCCTAGAGGGGGCAAAGCCCAGGTTCATTTTTGCTCAGTTTAGCTACTTGAGGTCACTCCTATTTCCCACCCATGGGGCTGATGGACACTCCTGGCAGGAGAGAGACACACTCCCATGATGACTCGCAGGAGAAGGGAGTTGGTAGAAAGGACCATGGGATTCACCCCAGAGAAGGGCAACCTGCAAACGAAAAGCAGGCAACTCACCTGGGGGAGCTGAGAGAACAGGGTGACGCAAATGGTGCAAACAGCCCTAAAAAGTCCCTGTGTGGGAATTAGCAAATGCCTTTAAAACAATCTTTTCTCTGCCCTGCACAAAGTGTTTATGGTGTGTCTCTATCCTGTGACATCGCTGATGTCTATTAAGGTGTGAGCTCCGGATGAAACTTTTCCCGCATTCACGGGCTGCTCTCGTGGGTGGATCCTCTGATGACTGATGAGACTTGAGCTCTGAGTGAACTTTTTCCCGCACTCACAGCACTCATAGAGTCTCTCTCCTTTGTGGCCTGTTTGATGTGTGATAAGGTCTGACTGAAGTGGTTCCCGCATTCGCAGCATTTGCAGGGGCATTCTCCCACGTGAATCCTCTGATGTATATTAATGTCTGATTTGAAAGCGAAGCTTTTCCCGCACTCACAGCATTTATATGGTCTCTCTCCTGTGTGAATCCTCTGATGTCTAGTAAGGGTAGAGCTCCGAGTGAAACTTTTGCCACACTCGCAGCACTTATAGGGTCTGTCTCTTGTATGGATTCTCTGATGTTTAAGAAGGGCTGAGCTCTGAGGGAACGTTTGCCCGCACTCAGAGCATTTATAGGGGCGCTCTCCTGTGTGGATTCTCTGATGTATATTAAGGTGTTTTTTCTCTCTTCTGTAGGTATTCTCTGCTGGGCTGTGATTTTCTTGGAGTTCTGGTGAGTCCCCTGACAATTAATGGATTTGCTCACTTTCTCCCTGGGCTGGTTTCCCTGCTCCCTCTCTGGCCTGTCCTGACTCTCACAGGTTTTTCCCTGCACACAACACCTGGACACATTCCCTTGGGATCCTTGCGATAATTCCCCATGTGCTTCCACTTGCTCAGCATCTTCCTGCTGAGGATTCAGCTCCTCGTTCTCACTCACCATCCCAGCACCTGCTAGGACAGAGAAAGAAACTCAGAAATAGGGGCAGAAAACAGGGAAACAAAGCAAAATTAGAGCTGGAGAGACAGAAAAAATCTAGTAGCTGAATTCTCGAAAACTCTTCTTCTTAGGGGAGAGAGGAGGGGAACAATTCTACCTCCACATCCCATCAGGTAGGGAGCTGCTGCCAGGTGTCAGTGAGGATGGGTAGGAAGCCAGGAGCGATAGCTGTCCATAGGATACAAGGCCTCCTGGGGATACTCCTGAACTCTGAGAGCTCCCAAGGCCTTTTCAGGGAGTCCCAGCTCTTTCCTTCAGGCACTGAGAGTTTCTGAATTGGTTTAATAATCCCTCACCTGCGTAGACAGCTCTCAGGATCTCGCCTTCCTCAGAGCCCTGGAGATCCAGGACCCACGGCTCCTCCCCTTGTTCCGGTTGGGAGATCACGTCAGGTTTGGGAACAGGAAACCCTGCTGAGGGGATAGAAAACAAGGGAGATCAGGGGAGTTCATGGCACATTTCTCACAAAGAAGAGTCTATTGGTTTTAACCCAGCCCATTGTAAAGCAGTAAAACGCTTGGGGAAGCTTCCAAGGTGCAGGGCACTCTGTTTATGAGGGATTTAACTATCCTCATCTCTGCTGGGAACACACACAGCCAGACACTCCTCAGGTATCTTGTAAGGTATCATTACAAAGCTTATAATCTATTGAGTGTGTTCATCCTATTTGTTTGCATGTATTATTTCTATGTCTGGAGTTAGGAGAATAAGATATAAACTTGTATTACTGATGTAAACATAGAATCATAGAATCTCAGGGTTGGAAGGGACCTCAAGAGGTATCTAGTCCAACCCCCTGCTCAAAGCAGGACCAATCCCCAACTAAATCATCCCAGCCAGGGCTTTGTCAAGCCTGACCTTAAAAACCTCTAAGGAAGGAGATTCCACCACCTCCCTAGGTAACCCTTTCCAGTGCTTGATCACTCTCCTAGTGAATATCAAGTAGAAGCCATTAAGCATGCTTCAGAATCAATGAACTGTTAATGGCTCTGTTTAGTTGCAATCCTTCCTGTGTATGTGTGGGCCAGCCCAGGAAGAATGGAGGCTGGGGTCTCACAGGACATGTGATCATGTCACCTGATACTGGAATCCATCTGAATCTGGTACTTTTCCATTTAGAAGGAGGGGTGGGGATCCAGAGAGACAAAAGATTCCCGCCTTGTGCCAAAGCTATAAAGGGTGGAGGGGGGCTGCCAGTTATGAGAAAGCCACTGGGTACCACCTGAGATATCTGCTGGATCTAACAAAGACTGTACCAGGGGAAAGGATTGGGCCCAGACTAGGAAGGAGTCTAGTCTGTGAAAGGAGCTTATTGGAACATCTCTGAGGGTGAGATTTTACCTATAACACTGGTCTACAATTTTTGAGAAGTCGTCTGCTTCAGAGATAAAATGTGCTATTTATTATGTATTTTGATGTGCTGAATTCAAATATGACAATTAAAACAACTGATTGGCTACTGTTTCTAAGATATTTAAGTTTTTACATTTGATGTCTATGTATATTGTGTAGATAATAGACTTTTAATCATAAATTGTAAACCTAGGTCTTTTCATGTGTTTATGGTTGCTTTACATGATAATATTTCACCTGTCCTGTTTATGTAACACTTTAAAAATCAGCAAAAGGGTTATATAAATAAAATTTATTATGAAACAAAAGGCAAAAAACTATTATGTACATAGTTTAGTCCTATTCAGTGTCTACTCGGTGCTTCTTGGCTTGTCTCTTGTATTCATTAAATGGAGCATCTCTTGTCACTGTCCAGCAATAGTCTGCAAGCATTGATGGGCTCCATTTACCCTGATAGCGTTTCTCCATTGTTGCAATGTGCTGGTGAAATCGCTCGCCGTGCTCGTCGCTCACTTCTCCGCAGTTCGGTGGAAAAAAATCTAGATGAGAGTGCAAAAAATGTATCTTTAGTGACATGTTGCAACCAAGGCTTTTGTATGCCTTGAGGAGGTTTTCCACCAACAACCTGTAGTTGTCTGCCTTGTGGTTTCCAAGAAAATTTATTGCCACTAACTGGAAGGCTTTCCATGCTGTCTTTTCCTTGCCACGCAGTGTATGGTCAAATGCATCATCTCGAAGAAGTTCACGAATCTGAGGACCAACAAAGACACCTTCCTTTATCTTAGCTTCACTTAACCTTGGAAATTTTCCATGGAGGTACTTGAAAGCTGCTTGTGTTTTGTCAATGGCCTTGACAAAGTACTTCATCAGACCCAACTTGATGTGTAGGGGTGGTAACAAAATCTTCCTTGATTCAACAAGTGGTGGATGCTGAACACTTTTCCTCCAGGCTCCAATGACTGTCAGAGTGGCCAATCTTTCTTGATGTAGTGGGAATCTCTTGCACGACTATCCCATTCGCAGAGAAAACAGCAGTACTTTGTGTATCCAGTCTGCAGACCAAGCAAGAGAGCAACAACCTTCAAATCGCCACAAAGCTGCCACTGATGTTGGTCATAGTTTATGCACCTCAAAAGTTGTTTCATGTTGTCATAGGTTTCCTTCTTATGGACTGCATGACCAACTGGAATTGATGGCAAAACATTGCCATTATGCAGTAAAACTGCTTTAAGACTCGTCTTCGATGAATCAATGAACAGTCTCCACTCATCTGGATCGGGAACGATGTTGAGGGCTGCCAGCACACCATCGATGTTGTTGCAGGCTACAAGATTACCTTCCATGAAGAAGAATGGGACAAGATCCTTTTGACGGTCACGGAACATGGAAACCCTAACATCACCTGCCAGGAGATTCCACTGCTGTAGCCTGGAGCCAACAGCTCTGCCTTACTCTTGGGTAGTTCCAAATCCCTGACAAGGTCATTCAGTTCACCTTGTGTTATGAGGTGTGGTTCAGAGGAGGAGGATGGGAGAAAATGTGGGTCCTGTGACATTGATGGTTCAGGACCAGAAGTTTCATCCTCTTCCTCTTCCTCGTCTGACTCAAGTGAGAATGATTCTGGTGCATCAGGAATCGGCAGTCCTTCTCCATGGGGTACTGGGCGTATAGCTGATGGAATGTTTAGATAATGCACAGTCCACTTTTTCTTCTTTGACACACCTTTCCCAACTGGAGGCACCATGCAGAAGTAACAATTGCTGGGATGATCTGTTGGCTCTCTCCAAATCATTGGCACTGCAAAAGGCATAGATTTCCTTTTCCTGTTCAACCACTGGCAAAGATTTGTTGCACAAGTGTTGCAGCATATGTGTGGGGCCCACCTCTTGTCCTGATCTCCAATTTTGCAGCCAAAATAAAGGTGATAGGCTTTCTTAACCATAGTTATACTGCGCTTTTGTGATGCAAAAGTCACTTCACCACAAACATAGCAGAAGTTATCTGCACTGTTCACACAAGTACGAGGCATCTCTGCTCACTTTGGCTAAACAGAAATGTGTCCCTTTGTAAAATCAAACACTGACAAATAAGAGAGCACGACACTGTATGATTTCTAGAGCTGATATAGGGCAATCTGTTCAGCAGAGTGATGCATCATCCATGACTTCTAGGAATAATATGATGCAATTCATATCATGTATGACGCAATACCAGCTTCAGATTGCATCATTCATTGTTTTGCCTAAAAAGCAAATACTGTCCAAACCCAGTCATAGATTTATTCATAGATCCAGTCAAAGATGTATTTTAGTCATTTCTGGTTTAAATTGAGATCCCTTCCCTTTATAACTCACTTATCCTCTGCCATTCCCAAGTCAAGGGTCGTATATACTGACCCAATAGCATATCTTGAAAACTAGAGCCAATCAACAATTTTAAGCATCATTTTCGTTCTTAGCGACCCAGAATTAGTAAAGTTTGACTACATTTATTTCAGAAGCATTTTGGCTGTAGAGCAGTGTAATCAGTTTCTTAACGTATTGGCCAGGGGAGGCCAACCTGAGCCTGAGAAGGACCCAGAATTTACCAATGTACATTCCTAAAGAGCCACAGTAATACATGAGCAGCCCCCATCAGCCTCCCCCCACCATCCCCAGCACCTCCCTCTCCCTTCTCGTGCCTCCTGCTCACCGCAGTCAGCTGTTTCACAGTGTACCGGAGGCTCTGGGATGGAGGGGGGAGGAGCAGGGGTGCAGCAGGCTCATGGGAGGGGGAGGAATGGGTGGGGGCTTTGGGGTAATGGGTGGAGTGGGGGCAGGGCCTAGGGTTGAGCAGTGGAAAGTTGGCACCTGTAGCTCCAGTCCCGGAGTGAGCACCTATGCAAGCACCTATTAACTTCTGAACAGCTGCATGCGGCTCCGGAGCCACAGGTTGGCCACTCCTGTATTAGGCTTAGATTTGTGTGGTTTTGCTTTATTTTGCTTGGTGACTTACTTTGTTCTGTTCAAATAATAGAATACCATTTATTTAAATACTTTTGGATGTTTTTTACATTTTCAAGTATATTGATTTCAATTACAACACAGAATACAAAGGGTACAGTGCTCACTTTATATTTATTTTTATTACAAATATTTGCACTGTAAAAATCAAAAGAAATAGTATATTTCAGTTCACCTAATATAAGTACTATAGTGCAATGTCTTGATCATGAAAGTTGAACTTACAAATGTAGAATTATGTACAAAGAAATAACTGCATTCAAAAATAAAACAATGTAAAACTTTAGAGCCTACAAGTCCACTCGGTCTTACTTCAGCTAATCGTTCAGACAAACAAGTTTGGTTACGTTTACAGGAGATAATGCTGCCCACTTCTTGTTTACAATGTTACCTGAAAGTGAGAACAGGCATTCGCATGGCTCTCTTATAACCAGCGTCGCAAAATATTTACGGGCCAGATGAGCTAAAGATTCATATGTCCCTTCATACTTCAACCATCATTCCAGAGGACATGTGTCCATGCTGATGATGGGTTCTGCTCGATAACGATCCAAAGCAGAGTGTACCAATACATGTTCATTTTCATCATCTGAGTCAGATGCCACCAGCAGGAGGATGGATTTTCTTTTTTGGTTGTTTGGGTTCTGTATTTTCCACATCAAAATGTTGCTCTTTTAAGACTACTGAAAGCATGCTCCACTCCTCGTCCCTCTCAGATTTTGGAAGGCACTTCAGATTCTTAAGCCTTGGGTCGAGTGCTATAGCTATCTTTAGAAATCTCACATTGGTACCTTATTTGCATTTTGTCAAATCTGCAGTGACAGTGTTTGTAAATCAAACATGTGCTGGGTCATCATCTGACACTGCTATGACATTAAATATATGGCAGAATGCAGGTAAAGTAGAACAGGAGACATACAATTCTCCCCCAAGGAGTTCAGTCACAAATTTAATTAACACACTATTTTTTTAACGAACATCACCAGCATGGAAGCATGTCCTCCGGAATCGTGGCTGAAGCATGAAGGGGCATACGAATGTTTAGCATATCTGGCAAGTAAATACCTTGCAATACCAGCTACAAAAGTGTCATGTGAATGCCTGTTCTCACTTTCATAGAATCATAGAAGATTAAGGTTGGAAGAGACCTCAGGAGGTCATCTAGACCAACCGCCTGCTCAAAGCAGGACCAACCCCAACTAAATCATCCCAGCCAGGGCTTTGTCAAGCCGGGTCTTAAAAACACTGTAAATGTTCAGGTGACATTGTAAATAAGCAGGCAGCAGTATCTCCCGTCAATGTAAACAAACTTGTTTGTCTTAGCGATTGGCTGAACAAGAAGTAGGACTGAGTGGACTTGTAGGCTCTAAAGTTTTACATTGTTTTGGTTTTGAGTGCAGTTATGTAACAAAAAAAAATCTACATTTGTAAGTTACACTTTCACAATAGAGATTGCACTACAGTACTTGTATGAGGTGAATTGAAAAATACTATTTCTTTTGTTTATCATTTTTACAGTGCAAATATTTGTAATAAAAACTAATATAAAGTGAGTACTGTACACTTCATATTCTGTGTTGTAATACAAATCAATATATTTGAAAATGTAGAAAAACATCCAAAAATATTTAATAAATTTAAATTGATATTCTATTGTTTAATAGTGCGATTAATCACGATAAACTTTTTATATCACAGTTAATTTTTGAGTTAAACACGTGAGTTAACTGCAATTAATTGACAGCCCTAGTTCAAACTTATTATTTTATGATTTACTTTCTTCTTCCATTTAACAGTATTATAGGCTGGTGGAATCCGGTTCTGTTTGTTCCGATTTAAATAAATCCTCTGTTATAGTTTGTTGTTGTTTTTTGACAACCAGTTATATCATCTCGGCTACAATTAAATAATCTTTTATCATTGTGTAATTCCTCCCCCACCAGCTCTCATCTGCCGGATAAATTATAGCACCACTTGAAGTCCAATTGACAAGTGCAATCACTCGAAGAAGAATGAGGCAATATGTTGACTCTAAAAATTGCTTTGCAGAGGGAGGAGAAGTATAAATGTGATGCTCCAGGTTTGTTTAGACTAGGAAAGGTGATGGAGGCTAGGTCCGGTGATGAGGAAACATCATATTACACTTAATGTATTGGGGTGCAGCGTGCGCTTGTCACAAATAACAGGTTCTTTTCCTAGGCTGCTCCGTCAAGTTAATTGAGAAGATGGAATTTGGTGAAACACACAGAAACTTTATGTCATATAGACAACCATCACTGAAATCATAAGACAGGCTCAACATACATACGCTTCCCGACTTACGCAAGCATTCCATTCTGGAACGCCTCGCATAATTCGAATTTTGCGTAAGTCGGAAACGTATCTCGGACCATTATGCAAAATAAATAAATAAATAACTCCTATTTCTAGGTTACGAACTTTTTCCGTAAGCTCGGATTTGCGTACGTTGGGTCTATGTAACTCGGGGAGCATCTGTATTGACCTTATTCTTATATTTCATTGTACATACAGTACTCACACTCTTGCAAGTAAAGAGACTATTAGCAACAGAGGTGGAGCCCACCAGAAGGGAGGTCCTGATTCCATTTACACGGTCTCAGGGACCCAACGAACTGAGAAAAATGGGAACTGGGTATGGCATTTTATACCCTTCCTTATGGTAAGTGTATGGCTTTATACCATATTTGATCCTTTACCCTGGTTATAACAAGGTCCATAATTGCTTTATGTGGCCTTTGTGGGTGTCCAGAATTAAGTGTCAAGTATTAATATTCATGATTTGCATCACTTATTCTTAATAACTCCTATTGATCAACGCGGTCTAACTGCTTAGCTGCTACATAGCAACTGAGTTGCTAATGCCCCCTCCCCTCTTGCAGAATCCTGTGGGGTGCTATCCCTGGTTGCAATCACTCGTTTGCTTCCAAATATGAGCGTTCAAAATATCTGACCTGGGATTATCTCCTTCGGCCTACCCTATTTTGCTAAATCCCAACCTTTAGCATAACTACTCCCACAAAACCTTAAACTAATAGAATAGGTCCTTAACTGTAGCAAGCTTAATAACCCATTCACTCATGTTCACCTATTTGCCCTCCCCACCCCACAAGTGCCAAGCTAATGAGCGATGCACGCCTACCAATCTTACACTCCCATAATGTCCTTTTACCCCTAGTAAGCATAAAATCACCCAAGAGACACAAAGCAGGTCATAGGTCATAAAATCAGGCCAGGGGTCCTGCCAGCAAGAATAGTTGTGTTTTTTATGTCACAATAGTTAACTCCAGCTAGCTAATTCCAAGGAAAATTCTAGGGCAGAGGTGCTCAAACTGTAGTCCGTGAGCTCCATTCAGGTGGTCCATGGATAATTCCCTCTCAGGTGCGCGCCTGAGCGGCCACACAGAAAAGAATGAAGGGCCACCCACCTAATTAGTGGACAGGCGTGGCTCCACGAATTAGGTGCCTGGACCCTGGAGAAGACGCACATGTAAGAAGAGGTGTTGGCCTTGGGGAGAATAGGGGGGAGGTGGGAGGGGGGAATTGCAGTGAGAAGAGGGGATGGGGGGAATTTGGGAGTGAAGGGCTGTGGCAGCCAGAGAAAGGCGACTTTTCCCAGCTCCAGGGCTGCGGCTGCTGAGGAGAGACTCCCCTCCTTCCCAGCTCCACTCGGGGACTGCCGCAGCGGGGGAGAAAGGGCACATCCATTGCATTAGAAAGATAAGACTACTGATACTAAAATATGAATCGTGTGCTTTTATTTGTAGAACAAAAAAACGTTAATTATTTTTTTTTTTATGTAGCACTTTTATCCAAAGCGCTTTCCAATAGTTAGCCAACGGTAAAAACAACATTTGGAAAGATCATTAAGTGGTCTGTTGAGCAATTTTCAAGTGGTCCGTGAAAAAAAAAGTTTGAGAACCACTGGCCTAGGGGACATGAGGCCCAGGTAGATTTAGCTAGTTGAGGTCACCCCTCTCTCTCCCACTGGGGGCTGATGGACACCTCTGGCAGATGGAACATACACACGCTTCCAAGACTCAAAGGACAATGGAATTGATAGACAGGACCACAGGATTCACCCAGAAAAGGGCAAACTGCAAAAGCAGGCAACTTGCCTAGGGGAGCTGAGAGAACACGGTGAAGCAAAGGGGCCAAACAGCTTAAAGGTCAATATGTGGGAATTAACAAAAGTCTTAGAGGACAAAGGAAAAAAAAATCTTTTGCCAGCCCTAGACAGGGTTTTCACAATGTTTATCTCCTTTGCAGATTCTCTGATGATAAACAAGGGCCGAGCTCTGATGGAATGTTTTCCCACACTCGGCGCATGTATAGGGACCCTCGCCTGTATAGATCCTCTGATGTCTAATCAGGTTCGACCGCCGAGCGAAGGTTTTCCCGCACTGATAGCATTCGTAGGGTCTCTCTCCCGTATGGATTCGCTGGTGCATAATAAGGTTGGAGCTCCGAGTGAAGTTTTTCCCGCACTCCTGACACTCGTAGGGCGTCTCCCCTGTGTGGGTTCTTCGATGCGTAACAAGGGCTGAGCTGTCGCTGAAGCTTTTCCTGCACTCGTAGCATTCGTAGGGTCGCTCCCCAGTGTGGATTCTCTGATGCGTAACAAGGTGTGAGTTCCGAACAAAGGTTTTCCCACACTCACTGCATTCGTAGGGTCTCTCCCCTGTGTGAATTCTCTGATGCTTAATAAGGCCAGAGCGGCAACTGAAGTTTTTCCCACACTCAGTGCATGTGTTGTTTCTCTCGCCTGTGGGGAGTCTCTGCTGGGCTATGGTTTCCTTGAGGTTGTTGTGAATTCCCTGACAATTAATGGATTTATTCACTTTTTCCTCTGGCTGGTTTCCCTCCAGCCTCTCTGGCCTGCGCTGACTCTCACTGGCTTTTCCCTGCTCATGGCTTCTGAACGGGTTCCCTCTGGGTCTTTGCAATAATCCCACATGTGCTTCCACTTGCTCAGCATCTTCCTGCTGAGGATTCTGCTCCTTGTTCTCACTCACCATCCCAGCACCTGCTGGGATAGAGGGAGAAGCCTCAGAAACAGGGCTGGAAAAAGGGCGAGCAAACCAAAATAAATACCAGAAAGACGGGGAAAATAAATCAGGGACTGAATTCCCCCATAGGGGAGAGTAGAGGGGGATCAATTCTCCCTTCACATCCCATCCAAACACTTGGGGGAAGGGAGATCAGGGACGGATCTATTGCCAGGTGTCAGTCAGGGTGGGCAGGAAGCTATGAGCGATAGCTGCCCTGAAGATATGACACCTGCTGAGGACAATTCTGAACCCAGAGAATGCACAACGTCTGTGTAGGGAATCCCAGCTGTTTCCTTCAGGCACTGACTGTGTTGGTTTAATGATCCCTCACCTGCGCAGGCACCTCTCGGGATCTCTCTTTCCTCTAAACCCTGGAGATGCAGGACCCATGGCTCCTCCCCTCGTTCCAGCTGGGAGATCAGGTCAGGTTTGGAAACTGAATACCCTGCTGAGGGGAAAGAAAACAAGGAAGACCAGGTGAATTCATAGGCCATTTGTTATAAAAAAACATTCTATTACTTTAACCCCAGCCCATTTTAAAGCAGTACAATCCCACAGCCAGCTCCCCAGGTACTCAAAAGTGCAGGACAATCTGCATACGAGGCATTTAACGATCCCCATCTCTGCTGGGAACACACCCAGCCAGACACTCCTCAGCAAAGGGGCTCCTAAAACACAGAGACAGAAACTCCATGTCCCAGAAAGTAAAGACTCCAGCCAGAGGGGAAGTGACCGTGGGCCTGCTTCTAATGACAGAGAGAAACAAAGATAATGAGAGTGATAGGGAAGCAGGAGTGACGGAAGGTCCCTAAAAGTGAGGTGGCCACGGACGCTTGAACCGTGGCACCACCCCTTCTCCCCGAGGCCCCGCCCTCGCACCATCCCTTCTCCCTGCCCGTCGCCCTGCCCCTTCCCCGAGGCCCTGTCGCTGCGCCGCATCTTCCCCCAAGGCCCCGCCCTTGCACCGCCTCTTCCCCCCAAAACCCCACTCCCTCCTCTCCGCCCTCTCCCTTCCCCCACTTTGTGGCTAGTACAAAGTTTGTTAAAGTGATGGTGCCACGGCCTCTCCCTGTTCCATTTGAGGAATTAAGGAATATAGCAAGTCAGGTGTAACAGGAGAGGATATGAAAATCCCCCAGGGTGTGGAGACAGCTGGGGAATTAGATCCTCTATTCCAGGAGTAACAGACTACATTTCTCTAGAAAAGGAGAACATGAAAAAATCAGGATCAGGCCACGAGAGTTCAGCAGGGATGGACGGACTCCAAGACCTGAGAAGCCAGCGTGGAAGTGAGACTGTGGCTGCTTCAGGCAGGGGAGAGGGAAGTGAGGCCCTCCAAGCCCCCAGAAGTTTCACTGCCAACTGATGACATCATCAAGAAAGCTCCCATCTGTGGCAGGGAAGGGGTCACACTGTGGCTGGGAGGAATATATGGATTCAGGGGGAGTGGCTGGGGTCCCAGCGGGGAGGGAAGAGATGGGAAGGGGCACGGTTAGGCACTATGCAATGGAGAAGAGAGGAGGGATCTAAATTAGCTGTTACCACTGAAGAAAGAGATCTTGGAGTCATTGTGGATAGTTCTGTGAAAACATCCACTCAATGTGCAGTGGCATCAAAAAAGCGAACAGAATGTTTGGCATCATTAAGAAAGGGATAGATAAAACAGAAAATATCATATTGCCTCTGTATAAATCCATGGTACTCCCACATCTTGAATACTGTGTGCAGGTGTGGTCGCCCCATCTCAAAAAAGATATATTGGAATTGGAAAAGGTACAGAAAAGGGCAATAAAAATGATGAGGGATATGGAATGGCTTCGATATAAGGAGAGATTAATGACACTGTTACTTTTTCAGCTTGGAAAAGAGACGACTAAGGGGGGATAAGCTAGAGGTCTATAAAATCATGACTGGTATAGAGAAAGTAGATAAGGAAGTGTTATTTACTACTCATAACACAAGACCTAGGGGTCACCAAATGAAATTAATAGGCAGCAGGTTTAAAACAAACAAAAGGACGTATTTCTTCACACAACAAACAGTCCACCTGTGGAAATCTTTCCCAGAGGATGTTGTGAAGGCCACGACTATAACAGGGTTCAAAAAAGAACTAAATAAGTTAATGGAGGCTAGCCATTGATGGGCAGGGATGGTGTCCCTAGTCTCTGTTTGCCAGAGGCTGGGAGTGGGCAGCAGGGGATGGATCACTTGGTGATTGCCTGTTCTGTTCATTCCCTCTGAGGCACCTGGCATTGGCCACTGTGGAAGACAGGATACCGGGTTGGTGGACCTTTGGGCTGACCCAGTATGGCCGTTCTTATAAGTGAAAATAATATTTGTAAAAAGTACATAAAATAAAGGGAAACTGGACTAGAAACAGGAAGGCAAGGAGAACGGTTGAAGACGAGCCACTCCTTGGTAAACACAACGCTCAAACTATTTGCTTTGAATATTCTCCCTCCTTGTTCCAACCAATTTACAGAACTGGGTGAGATGAGCAGGACCTGGGACCCAGAAGATCAAAGGTCTGGAACAGTTTAAAAAGAGACCCCCTCACAACAGAGAGATGGCTAATCTGGTAATCATGTGGGGCAGTGGCTTTCAACCTTTCCAGACGACTGTCCCCCTTTCATGAGTCTGATTTGTCTTGCGTAGCCCCACTTAAAAATCACTTGCTTACACAATCAGACATAAAAATACAAACGTGTCATAGCCACTAGTACTAAAAAATGGCTGGCTTTCTCATTTTACCGTACAATTATAAAACAAATCCATTGGAATACAAATCTTGTACTTACATTTCAGTGTATAGTCTATAGAGCAGTATAAACAAGTCATTATCTATATGCAATTTAAGTTTGCACTGACTTCACTAGTGCTTTGTATGTAGCCTGTTGTAAAACTAGGCAAATCTCTAGGTGAGTTGATGGACCCCCTGGTAGAGCTCGGCGTACTCCCAGGGGTACTTGTGTCCCCAGTTGAGAACCACTGAGCTAGTCTAGTTCCCTGCGGCAGGGGAAGGGTGTTGCGTGGAGGAGAGCCTGGACATGGGTTTTAGCAGTGTGGATGGGCAAAATAGACGCTAGCTCAGGCCATATCTTGGGGACGTTACACAGAACGAAAATGCAAGAGTTTGCCCTGTAGCCTGGGGGTGGCTTGGGGGACACATTAAGAGCTCTGCGTTTACCATTTCAGCTGTTGCGCTTGAGCTAGTGACTCGCCATTCAGCAGGAGATGAAGTTTTAGTTGGGACAGAAGGAGGCGGGTCTGGAGCAGCACAGAGAAGGTGGCTGAATACGGTGTGTGCGGATGAGATTACCCAGATGTAAGGTGCAGAGGAAGAAGAAACGGGGGACCAAGGACACAGCCCTGTGGAACCCCCCATGGAGAGTTGCGGTGGCGTGAGGAGGATCCTCCGGAGGACACGCTGAAGGAGTGATTACAGAGGTAGGAAGGGAGCCAGGAAGAGGACAAGGGAAGACAAGGTATCAAGAAGGAGAGCAGGATCAGCGGTGGCAAAGGCAGCTGACCAGGTCAAGGAGGATGAGGACGGAATTAGGGGTGTAAACGTTTAACCGGTTAACCAAGAAGCTTGCTGCTTATTGGTTCCAGTTAACGATTAAACTCCGCTCCCCCTGTGTGCCTGGAGTCCTGGCTGCTCCCCCTGCACGCCGGGGTCCCGGCTGCTCTCCCCGCATGCCCGGGGTCCCGGCTGTCGGCCCCGCGCATGGGGCTCTGCTGCCACCTCCAGATGCCGGCAGCAGCAGAGCTCCTGGTGCAGGGTTTGGGGGACAGCCGGGACCCTGAGTGCATGGGGCGGAGGGGGTCCCCCATGTAAAGCATGGGGGGGCTGCAGCGTCCCCGCACCTCTAATTCCCCTTTTACCGATTGAATTACAATAGGTTAAACGGTTACTTTTTTTACCCGCTGTTTACATCCCTAGGTGGAGTAGTGTTGATGAGCTTTGCCTAGGGAGAGGGCATCAGAGACCGTGGCACTCCACTGAGACTGTTTTTGCCCCAAATCTCTGCCTCTCTGAAACCTTCCCTTCCCCTCCCTCTAGACCCACCCCACTTCTTAGAGTAACCCCTTTCCTCCCCCTCCCACTATTTCCAGTGTTCCCCACTCCCATGTTACCTAAATCTCCCACCCAATCCTTCCCCAGCACAGCACCCCCTTTTCCCCCAGCCCACCCCAATATGCTACCACTTCTCAGAAGCTCCTGTCCCTGACCTCCTCTCTCGCACCTTTCCCTTCCACTGTATCCAGCCCTCTCTGATTCCCTCTAATCCTTCACAGACCTCTCCCCTTTTCACTCATCTCAGCCCCCCTTGCTTTGTGGCACCCCACAATCACCAGCTCATCTGCTCCCCTTCCACTGCTCCCCGCTCTCCCTTCTCCCAAGGACTTATGAATAGGAGGAACTTCAAACTGTCTTCTGTCAACACATGGACATATCTGACTTTCACACCCTCCAGGCCTTTGGGAAGTTATTCTATAGTAGAACACCAGCTCTGGTATAGTTAAGGTTTGGCATTACTTTCTCTTTAAAGATTGACTATTGTAACTGCTCTAAAATCCACAGGTTTACTCAAATTCTTTGTAATTTTCTGTTCTTTATGGGGGTGCTGGGAAGGATCAGAGGTCCAAATTTGGGGTGATTTGGTCACGAGGTTCATGACATACAGACCTGCCCCCCTAAAAAGCAGCTTTATACTAAAAACAGCTTTATACAAGAATCTCCTTGGGCTCAAACTATGGTTTTAATTGTTCCCTGACTGATCTCAGTCACTTGTCATTTCTCAGCTACAAGACACTTTGTGGAAGCAATACTGAAAAAAAGTTAATAACTGTAGAGTCTGGAATTCCAGTTCAGCACAAGCCGAACAGACGAATCAAAGACATTGAAATGCACATGTGCCGCAAAACCGAGACCCTGTTAAGAGCCAGTAGATTTCTAGGACTCAGCTGTCACAGCACCTAACCCGGCACCTGACCCGGCACCACTAGGTGGTAGTTCATAGCCCCGGCACCTCTTTCATTACAAATTAAGCACTGGTTGGCTCCAGGGGACGTGCTGTGGTCACTGAACCTGAACTACACCTGTGCTTTTGAGTTTGAACCCTACCACGGGTAGTTTTCAATCAACACATGTTGTATATTTCTCCTGCTTTCTGCAGGAGTTTCCTTGGGCAATTTTGCCCCGATACCAAAATTTCTGGGTTAAGAACAACATTTTAAAGTGCTCTCAAGTCCAAAGGCAGACTCTGGTTTAGTATCTACTTAAAAGATTTGCCAACATATATATGTCCGGTTAGGGGTGTAAAAATCACATCCCAAACCGACATAGCTAAGCCAGCCAAATCTGTAGGGTAGATACAGTTCTAATGACAAAAAATCCATAAAAAAAGGAAAATAAATGCCCATAAACTACCTTAATTCAGAATTAAGGTTGCTCAGTGTTCCAACGTCCCTTCACAAAATATGAACTTAAACCTCTGAAAACTAGGAAATGAAAAGTTAAAATATACGTCACCCCTGAAATGTCACCTTAACTCTGCCCTCCACCCCTTAACCCTGGACCTGGCACTAGCCACTGGGAGTGGTGCAAATGTTAACAAACTAACAAGGGACCTGGAGGTTTCTCCATCTCAGGAAGTCTTTAGGTCAAGACTTTCAGGAAGATGATTTAGTGAAACACAAGCTCTTCAGCTCAGTTCAGCAGTAACTGGAAGAAATTCTATGCCCTGTGCTATACAGGAGGATGGACTAGATGACCTAGTAGTCCTTTATGGCCATACAATCTATGAATCTATAACAGATACGAGGAAGGACTACGAGAACATGCCATTATTTGTGTTATGTTCTACAGACTGGAATGCCAGCATTTATCTGCATGCCCTCCAGCTGTGTGCACTCTATCAGGTGTAGCTGTAACGGAAAGGTGGAGGGATTAGTTGGAGCAGCTTTGGAGAGCTGTGACTGTGGTATGAAGAGAGATACATGTGAAAGTTGAGGGGCCTAGTCTGCCCCATTTCAGTGCTGAGTATTGTAGTTTGTGTCAATAAAGGTGCACAAAGGTGTGTTCTTGCTACCGGGGTTGTCAGCAGTCCAGTGGGATACATGCTAGTAATCTCCAGGGCTTAGTGAGAGCTAAGTAAAGGCAATGACTCAGAAGGAATCCTCGAAGTGAGGGTAAGGGAGTGGTATCATTTTGCTAGTCTGAGCTGGTGTGTGTGGTGTAGGCTCAGTGTTTGAGTGCCAGCCAGGGGTTGGAAGCTTCTGTTTGTTATGCTGGACCTAACCCCAAGTTTTGCCTTAGCAAAGAGAAGTTGTTAGACTTTGTGGTGAACTGCCCCTGTGCCCTGTTCCCAAAGTGTTCTGTAGCAGGGGAGGGTCTCTGGTAGTGTGTGGGTCACTGGCATGTTGGGGTGATGCTGAAAAAGAGAGGAGGGTGCTTTGTGGGGGTGGTGTGAACCTTAACTCTGCATTTCCCCTTCTAAGAACCGAGGGGATGGGAATCCTTACCCAGCGAGGTCACATTCTCATAGTTCTCCTGCATGACATCCCTGTAGAGGGCTCTCTGAGCGGGGTCCAGCAGAGCCCACTCTTCCCTGGTGAAATACACAGCCACCTCCTCGAAGGTCACCGGCCCCTGAAAGCGCAAGAGTCCAACACTCAGTACCTGCTGCCCCACTCACAGCACCACTATTCATGGGGGAAAGGAGCCAATCAAATGGGAGCTCTGGGAGGATCACAATCAACAGAGTCCTACCCGCACACCACTCAGAGCATCCAGGAAACACCAGGGTGGTGGGAGAAAGAGAGAGCCCCTTGTCTCTCCCAGCAGATCCATCACACTCCTACTAGCCAGAGACTGATACAGGAGATGAAGCCCCTAGGAGGGTCCAGGGTCAGCTGCCTGGTAGGAAGCCCAACACCCTCCTCATTGTGAGGAGCTGGATATGAGTGGAGGGACAGCTCCCTTAAACCTGACTGGTGGGTGCCTCCTTCATATCTCACAGCAGCCGCTGGCTCATAGCGCTCAGGCTCCAGCATTTGGAGTCTGGGAAGTTTTCCCAGCCCAGTCCAGGGGGGCTCTTTCCTTTTCCATTTTCCTTTTCCATTTTGTTCCTAGAATCCAGGCCCCAGGTTAAACAAGTCCCCGCAGGTTTTCCACATCCTATCTCCCTCCCTTTCTCCACCCTGTGTATTTCCTGCTCCCTTCCCTCTCCAGACCACCCACCCCCAAAGTTCCCACCTCCTCAGTATTTACTGCCCCTCTTCTTCCAGCAGGAACCCACCAGCAACTCCTCGATAGTCCCTACCTGAACTGGCTCTAATGCAGCCATTTCTCCTCCCTGTCCCATGGGAGGACGGGATGAGCTGGAGTGAAACATGGACGTCGTTCTGCAGCCTGCGAGGGAAAGAAAGGCAATCGAGGCCCAGTTTTTCAGAACAGGATTTAGAAATTTCACATTACAATTTCTCCCAGGCTCTTTCGCTGCAGGCGGATATTCCAGATGCTACCACGCAAACAACAGAAAGAGCCAAAACACGAGTAATAATGGGCAGGGACGGATTCACTCTCCTGTGGGCCCCAGGCTATTAGATTTTGTGGGGCCCCTGTAGACAAGTCTTTTTCCTGGGAGGGTGTTTGGGTGCAGGAGGGGGCAGGGGGTTGGGGGGCAGGGCCTGGGAGGGTGTTTGGGTGCGGGAGGGGGCAGGGGGTTGGGGGGCAGGGCCTGGGAGGGAGTTTGGGTGCGGGAGGGGGCAGGGGGTTGGGGGGCAGGGCCTGGGAGGGTGTTTGGGTGCGGGAGGGGGCAGGGGGTTGGGGGGCAGGGCCTGGGAGGGAGTTTGGGTGCGGGAGGGGGCAGGGGGTTGGGGGGCAGGGCCTGGGAGGAAGTTTGGGTGCGGGAGGGGGTTGGGGGGCAGGGCCTGGGAGGGAGTTTGGGTGCGGGAGGGGGTTGGGGGGCAGGGCCTGGGAGGGAGTTTGGGTGCGGGAGGGGGCAGGGGGTTGGGGTGCAGGGCCTGGGAGGGAGTTTGGGTGCAGGAGGGGATTCTGACATGGGGCAGGGGGTTGGGGGTGTGAGGTGCAGGCTCTGGCCAGGAGGCGCTTACCACAGGTGGCTCCCGGCTGGCGGCGCAGCAGGCTCAGGCAGGCTGCCTGCATGCCGTGGCCCCATGCTGCTCCCGGAAGCAGCTGGCTGCTAGCCCATCCCTGTGGCCCCTGGGGGGGAGGGGGACAGTGTCTCCATGCGCTGCCCGCGCCCACAAGCGCCGCCCCTGGGGACAGGGGACTTTTAGTGGCCCAGTGTTGGAGATCGCTGCCTGTGCATAGGCGCCGACTCCATGGGTGCTCCAGGGCTGGAGCATCCATGGGGAAAAATTAGTGGGTGCTCTGCACCAACCGGCAGCCAAGCACCCTGCCCCACCTCATCTCACCTCACCTCCGCCTCCTCCCCTGAGCGCGCCATGTGCCCACTCCTTCGCCTACCTCCCAGCGCTTGCTGCCACAAACCAGCTGTTTCGCAGCATAACAAGCTCCGGGAGGGAGGGGGAGGAGTGGGAACACAGCACACTCAGGCAAAGAGGCGTGGCTGGGGCAGGGATTTGGGGAAGGAGTCGAATAGGGGCAGGGAGGGGGCAGAGTTGGGGCAGGGACTTTGGGGAAGGGGCTGGAATGGGGGCAGGGCTGGGGGCAAAGGTGGGGTCAAGCACCCACCAGCACCAGCAGAAGTCAGCACCTATGTGCCTGTGATTTATTTTTGCAGGGCCCTGGACTGCAGCCCCTAAAGCCCCTGCCTTAATCCAGCCTTGATAAGGGGGCAGAGTTGAACTGCCCAGACATCTGTTGGAAAAGTAATATGGCCAAACACAAAACATCCAGCAAATTCCTGGAGTCTTTTGGGGACAGCGTTTTGTTTCAGAAGATGGCAGAAGTAAAGAGGGGGGCACCTGTTTTAGAACTGATTCTGACTACGAGGGATCTGACCGTGGAAGGCAGGTTGCATAAATGTCACCAATATATGATAGATTTCACGATGTGAGGAAAGGAAGGAATGTGAGCAGCAGAATAAAGATGGTGGTGGACATTAAAAAAAAAAAAGCAGATTTTAAGAAAGTCAGAGAACTGGTAGGGAAGAAAATTAAATTAAAGGGAAAAAATTGCTTAGGACAGCCAGCAGTTTCTCAGAGTTAGTATTAAAGAGGTAACAGCAAACTTTCCTGATGTGAAGGAAAGAGAGGAAAAATAGAGGCTAATCTGGCTCCATCAGGAGCTCTTTAATGACCTGAAAATAAAAAGGAATCCTACAAACAGTGGAAACAAATTGCTAAGGAGGAGTGTAAAAGTGTAGCACAAGCATGTAGGGAGAAAATCAGAAAGATTAAAGCACAAAAGCAAGGCACATAAAAGGCCAAAAGATAAGGGTCATATAAATACATTCAGAGCAAGAGAAAGGTGAAGGAAAACATAGGTCCACCAGTGAACAGAGAAGGAGAGCTAATGACAGATGACAACAAGACTGAACTGTTTAATGCCTTTCACCTTCAGTCTGCATAAAAAGCTTAATTGTGACCAGACACTTGACACAATTATTACTAACAATGTGAGGGAAAGAACAGAAACCACAATCACATAAAAAAAAGGCAAAACATGACAGCTGATAGCAGTGTTCAGAAATTAAAGGGAAATCTGAGGAATATTGGATCAGTTTTAACAATTAGAGAGGAAAGTGGAAAAATGTGAGGGATTTTATATCAATACTCAGTTATAGGCAAAGAGGCAAAATGTGAGTGAATTTCAAAAAGAGAGAGAGAGAAGGGGCAACCTTTGCCAGGGTTTGCTATCAATCTTCAAGAATTTGAGACAAGGGCAAATCTGAGGAGATATTATTTTATAATTAGAGACCCAGGGAAGAATCTCAGGGCATATTAAATTAGGCTATGTCTACCCCAGTGGGTCTCAACCAGGAGTACACTTACTCCTGGGGGTACACAGGGGTCTTCCGGGGGGTCCATCAACTCATCTAGATATTTGCCTAGTTTTACTACAGGCTACATAAAAAGCACTATTAAAGTCACTGCAAACTAAAATTTCATACAATGACTTATTTATACGGCTCTATAGACTGAAATGTAAGTACAATATTTATATTCCAATTGATTTATTTTATACTTATATGGTAAAAATTAGAAAACAAGCAATCTTTCCAGTAACAATGTGCTATGACACATTTGTATTTTTATGTCTGATTTTGGAAGAAAGCTGTTTTCAAGAGAGGTGTAACGTGGAGGTATGCACAACAAGTCAGCCTCCTGAAAGGGGTACAGTAGTGTGGAAAGGTTGAGAGTCACTTGTCTACACTAGTAACCTTACAGCACCACAGCTCTCCTGCGGGCATAATTAAACCACCCCTAACGAGCAGCGGTAGCTATGTGGGCAGGAAAGTGTCTCCCACTGACATAGTGCTGTGCACTCCTGTGCTTCTGTGGGTGTAATTTATGTCAGTCAAGGGATATGTGTTTTTTTTCACACCCAAGCGACAAAAGTTTTACTGACAAAAGACAGTCTTGGTAACAGATAACTAGAGAGAAAGTGGGACAAAATTTTAGGATATTCAATGTCAATCTTTGAAAAATTGGGGAGAAAATGGAAATATTTGATATTAGGAGAGAAAACTGCCAAAATCTGAAGGGATTTTATGTTTATATTAAGTGGGAAAAGTTTGAAAGGATGGTATGTTCACCATACAGCAATGGAGAAGCAGGCAGCCTTCTGGTAAGCGGCTTTCAGAGGGCCAAATGGGTGGGGAACCCCCCACTCCCCGCCAATCTGAGGCGATTTTAAACTGACATCAGAGAAGGAGAGAGAAAAATGGAGACAAAATCTGAGCCTAGATAAAGAGTGGATAATCTGAGAGAAAAGCGGGGGGGGGGGGGGGGAGGAGAGAGGGATCGACTTAGTTGTCAAGAGTTGAGAGAAGTGGCAAAATCAGAGAAGATGTCCTTAAACACCCCCCTCCCCAGATCAGCTGCTTTCCTTCCCCTTCAATCTCCTGCCTGCACAGAGTTCACACAGTCTGTCTTTCCCCTCCCTGCAACTCTGGCTTATTTTTCATCCCTTTCCCTTCCTGATTCCCCCCCCCACACACACACACACCCAAGGGACAGCTCCTGGGATAGCTCCTGACCGGAACTGGAGACAGAGGGAGGACAGAGGATTCATTGTCTAGGGTTGCAACATCTGAGGATCCCTCACTTTCCTGCCCGTCCCCAGCACTTTCCCCTGGGTCTCTCCTAGTCACCTGGAGTCTCCGGCTCAGGAGTTGATGCTGGTGGAGCCCAGGGCTGCCCTAAGGGGCTAAATCCAGCTGGAGAAAGTCCCCCCCACGTGGCTGGGTACAGGAGGAGCATGAAGGAAGGTCTCTCCTCAGCACACACCCCGCTGGGGAAGCAGCAGCTGCTCAGCTCCCAGGTCACAATGGAGGAGGCAGCGTTTTGCATTTTGCAGTGAGTGACCGACATTATCTGTGTACTTTGTTTTCTTCCTGCCTCCTGATCGCTCCTGTTCCAGCCCCTTCCTGTGTCCCTCAATAGCAACCCGGGCTGCAGCGCTCACTGGGACAGGGGTTTCCTCTGCTCCGCACGCCCCAGAGCTGATGCCTGGTTGACACACACACACTGCAAGGTTAAGCTGCTGCCCCCAGTCAGAATTTGCTCAGCTTTGAAAGGGACGGAGCTCGGCTGTTCTCGGTGGTGGCAGATGACAGAACAAGGAGCAATGGTCTCAAGTTGCAGTAGGGGAGGTCTAGGTTTGATATTCAGAAACACTATTGTGCAGCACTGGAATGGGTTCCCTAGGGAGGTGGTGGAATCTCCATCCTTAGAGGTTTTTAAGGCCCGGCTTGACAAAGCCCTGGCTGGGATGATTTAGTTGGGGTTGGTCCTGCTTTGAACAGGGGGTTGGACTAGATGACCTCCTGAGGTCTTTTCCAATCTTCTATGATTCTATGATAAAGATGTTTAGCATTAGCAACATCTGCTGAAGTCACTGGCCTGACCCTACCTTTCCTTGGGGTTACCGTCTGCTTCTGGCTGTTCCCTGGACAGCACTGCCAACCCCAAGTGGCCAAAAATCATGAGATTGGCTTTGAAATCACGAGAGCAGGGCTTAAATTCAGCTGGAGCCATGTGGAGTGTCGCTCCCGTAAATATTTTCAAACCTACAGGAGCCCCGTGCAGGCCCAGCCAGGATCTGGGACCTAGACCCCGCTGCGCGGGCCTTGCCGCATAGGCCCAGGCAGGAGCCAGGACTCAGACACGGACCCCACCACGTGGGCTGTGCAAGAGCTGGGACCCAAACCTGGACTCCACCAGATGGGTTCAGGCAGGAGCCAGGACCAGGACCTGGACATGGACCTGGACCCCAGCCAGGAGCGGAGTGCCCAAGAGAGAAGCTCCACCTAAAACCTGGGGCAAACCACTAGTTCCCAGAGCCCCCCCCTCCAACCTACCCACAGACCCACTCACCAGGCCCCTGCTGGCAGGAATGCTGGTGCAGACTGCAAGATGCTGTCTCCCACTCAGCCAGTTCCACCTCCTGCCAGACCAGAGCGGCAAATTTTGAATTATTTTTAGCACACAGCTGGGCCGCAGCTGTGTGCTAATTGGGCCACATGCAGGCCGCCGGTTGAGAACCGCTGATCTAGGTACTCCCTTGTAAAACAGATTGCTTCTCCCCCCCACCCCACAAATGGAAGGGTTCTCTTGCGGATGATCTCCATACATTCAGACCTATTGGGGCCTCTCCCATCACCATTTGCTACCATGATGACGTCTCTATTTTAAATCTGGACACAAATAAAGAGAGGCATTTTTCTAATTTGGGCAATTGCACCATTGTGACAAGGAATAAGAACAAAAATAGCTGGTGGAACTCTTTGCCAGAGGATAACTTTTGTTCTTGTGTGATGAACAACCAGATTCACTTTACTCATCTGCTCAAAGATATGGTGTGTATTTTTGACATGCTTTTGTGTATCTTCCCATCCTGCTATCCTTGTTTTTCTTTCCATAGCTGACAAAGTTGCAGTAGAGGGAACATAGAACATAAGAACAGCCACACTCAGGACTGGCTCCAGGGTTTTTGCCACCCCAAGCGGCGGAAAAAAAAAAAAAGAAGCCGCGATTGCAATTGCGATCAGCGGCACTCCGGTGGCAGCTCCACCGCGCCACTTTCTTCTTCAGTGGGAATTCGGCGGCAGGTGCTTCCCTCCGAGAGGGATCTGCCGCCAAATTGCCGCCAAACAGCCCGACATGCCGCCCCTTCCCCTTGGCCGCCCAAGCACCTGCTTGCTGGGCTGGTGCCTGGAGCCGGCCCTGGCCACACTGGGTCAGACCAAAGGTCCATCTAGCCCAGTATACCTGTCTTCCGACAGTGGCCAATGCCAGGTGCTTCAGAGGGATTGAACAGAGCAGACAATCATCAAGTGATCAATCCCCTGTCGCCCATTCCCAGCTTCTGGCAAACAGGCTAGGAACTCCATCCCTGCCCACCCTGGCTAACAGCCACTGATGGACCTATCCTCCATGAACTTCTCTAGTTCTTTTTTGAACCCTGTTCTCATCTTGGCCTTCACAACATCCTCTGGCAAAGAGGTCCACAGGTTGACTGTGTGTTGTTGTATGAAGAAATACTTGCATTTGTTTGTTTTAAACCTGCCGCCTATTAATTGTATTGGCTGACTCCTAGTTCTTGTGTTATGAGAAGGAGTAAATACCCCCCTTAGGCCTTGGCTACACTCGCGGATTCACAACGCTGCCGCGGCAGCGGTGCTGCGACAGTGCTGTGAAGCGCGAGTGTAGTTGCAGCACTGTATGTACTCCACCTCTCCGAGGGGAATAGCTTGCAGCGCTGCGAGTGAGCGAGCGTGCAGCGCTGCAGGCGCTGATTACACTGGAGCTTTACAGCGCTGCACTCGCTGCGCTCAGGGGGGTGTTTTTTCACACCCCTGAGCGCAGCAAGTGCAGCGCTGTGAATTGCCAGTGTAGCCAAGGCCTAAGTCATCTGGTTTCCAAGCTGAAAAGTCCCAGTCTTATTAATCTCTTCTCATACGGAAGTTGTTTTCCATATTCTCCACAAAAATCAATGTTTAAGGCAAAGTCGGCTTGCTTGATGACCAAAATTATAAACAGAAATCTTGACTCATTCATGAATGCAGTTTAGTTCGGGCATTTAATGAATGATTTGCAAATATTTTTTCTCTTGGGGCAGGGCTCATATTTTAGATGATATGTGGCACCCTCTCATGGATTTCTCTCAAAGGAGGAGTTTAATGCTAGTAGGTTTAACCATGTCCCATTAGCTTTCACTGCTCTTTCAATGTCAACAATGTTTTTCCTCCCTCCCATGGGTACACGTCCCCCCCCGCTGCCCGGGTTTGGGATCTGCTCTGCCACCCAGGTTTTGCTCGGCCAGAGCTGGATTTCCCGAGTGTCACAAACACCCTGCGAGGGACCCGCCCGGGTAGGAGCCGCCCCTTCCTGCCCCCCCGCCCAGGAGCCCTTTGTGTTTGCAGAAAGGAGCCATGGCCGGGGCCGGGAACCCAGTGTGGAGGAGGCTCCAGCCATGCAGCCCGCGCGGCAGCGCGGTGGGTCCGGGGGCAGCGCGGAGCGGGCAGGTGCTGGGTGAGGGGCGTGGGCCGGAGACACGCGTGGGGCGGACACGCTCCTGCCGGGAGGGGCTCGGAGCCCGGCTCGGCTGCAGAGCGAGGGGATGGAAGCAGCTGGTATTGAGGATCGTGGGGCTGCTGGAGTTTGGGGGCTACTTGGAGCTGGGGTTTGGGGGATATTTGGTTGGGGGGGCGGAGTCCATGTTCAGATCTGGCCCTACGGGAGCATTGGGGGCTGGAGCTGGGGAAAATCTCTGAAGTTGGCTGCTTGAGATGTGGGCAGGGCCTGGGGATGTTTGCAGCTGGGAGCTGCATCCCTGTTACTTCAAACTGAGTTTTCTCTGGCAAACCTGCTGCCCCTTTCACCAGCTTCACTGAGGCTGAACAAGACCTGGGATAAAAGTCTGAGTCCCAGAGACTCTGCAGGGCAGGACGGGCCCTGAAATTTGGCAGCTGGGAGGCCGTTTGCAGCAATTTCTCCCCCCCCCCCCTTCTTCCAGGAGGCACCGCAAGAGCGTCTGGCCCCTCTGGGAAAAGAGAGAGAAGCAGCCAAAGCCGAGGAGCAGCAGCACAGCGAGGAGCTGCTGGTAGGTACCCGGGAGCCCCCTGGCCTCAGGTTTGCCTGGGATCACAGTGCCCTGCGTCAGCGGCTCTCATCCTTTCCAAACTACTGTCCCCATCTCAGGAATCTGATTTGTCTTTAGTTGCCCCAAGTTTACCTCTCTTAAAAACAACTTGCTTGCAAAATCAGACATACAAATGCAAAAGTGTCACAGCATACTAGTACTGAAAAATGGCTGACTTTCTCATTCTTACCGTATAATTATAAAATAAATCCATCTGAATGTAAATCTCGTGCTTACATTTCAGTGTATTGACTATACAGCAGTCTAAACAAGTCATTGTCTGTATGAAATGTTAGTTAGTACTGACTTCGCTAGTGCTTTTTATGTAGGCTGTTGTAAAACCAGGCAAATCTCTAGGTGAGTTGATGTACCCCCTGGAAGACCTCCAGGTATGCCCAGGAGTATTGGTACCCCTAGTTGAGAACCACTGCCCTGAGTGACATGGTGAATGCAGGGCCCATCCTTCCAGCCTGAGCCCAGGGAGAGGCAGGGTCAGACACGTGGGTGACATGATGCCCTTAGGATGCAAGAGGCTGCAGGGCAGGAGAGGGTCAGTCTCTGTGTTAGCCCAGAGACCTGCCAATGGGCTGTCTGCATGTTACAGTGACCGGGAATCCTTTATAGCACCCAGGGGAGAAGGGGGGCAAGGAGATGAAATGTGGGCTGGAGAGTTTGGCTCAGTTCAAGTTGCTGGGGGGAGGGATAGCTCAGTGGTTTGAGCCTTGGTCTGCTAAACCCAGGGTTGTGAGTTCAATCCTTGAGGGGCCCATTTAGGGATTTGGGGCAAAAATCTGTCTGGGGGTTGGTCCTGCTTTGAGCAGGGGTTTGGACTAGATGACCTCCTGAGGTCCCTTCCAACCCTGATAGTCTGTGATTCTAGTGATGTACAGCTCACGCCTGCCCCAATCCCTCCATCCTTCCACCCCATCACCCACTGCAAGAAATCCTGTGTTCTTGTAAATAAAACCATGTGCTGGGAGGCACATTTATGATTAATCAAAGGCTCTTAAGCAAAGTGAGCAGTCCTGGGATAAGAAGGAAGGTCCTCTCCTCAATCAGTAACTGGTTAAAAGATAGGCAACAACGGGTAGGAATAAATGGTCAGTTTTCAGAACGGAGAGAGGTAAATAGTGGTGTCCCCCAGGGGTCTGTATTGGGACCAGTGCTGTTCAACATATTCCTAAATGATATGGGGAAAGGATAAACAGTGAGGTGGCAAAATTTGCAGATGGTACAAAATTACTCCAGAAAGTTAAGCCCAAAGCAGACTGCGAAGAGCTACAAAGGGATCTCACAAAACTGGGTGACTGGGCAATGAAATGACAGATGCAATTCAGTGTTGATAAATGCAAAGTAATGCACTTTGGAAAACATAATCCCAACTATACATATAAAATGATGGGGTCTGAATTAGCTGTTACCACTGAAGAAGGAGATCTTGGAATCATTGTGGATAGTTCTCTGAAAACATCCACTCAATGTGCAGCGGCAGTCAAAAAAGCAAACAGAATGTTGGAAATCATTAGGAAAGGGGTAGAGAATAAAACAGAAAATATCCATATTGCCTCTATATAAATTCATGGTACGCCCATATCTTGAATACTGTGTGCAGATCTGTTTGCCCCATCTCAAAAAAGATATATTGGAATTAGAAAAGATGCAGAAAAGGGCAACAAAAATGATTAGGGGTATAGAACAGCTTCCATATGAGGAGAGATTAGTAAGACTGGGACTTTTCAGCTTGGAAAAGAGACGACTAAGGGGGGATATGAGAGAGGTCTATAAAACCATGACTAGTGTGGAGAAAGTAAATAAGGAAGTGTTATTTACTCCTTCTCAAACAAGAACTACGGGTCACCCAGTGAAATAAATAGGCAGCAGGTTTAAAACAAACCAAAGGAAGTATTTCTTTACACAACACACAGTCAACCTATGGAATTCTTTGCCAGAGGATGTTGTGAAGGCCAAGACTATAACAGGGTTCAAAAAAGAACTAGATAAGTTGATGGAGGCTAGGTCCATCAATGGCCATTAGCCAGGATGGGCAGGGATGGTGTCCCTAACCTCTGTTTGCCAGAAGCTGGGCATGTATCACTTGATGTTTACCTGTTCTGTTCATTCCCTCTGGGGCACCTGGCATTGGCCATTGTTGGAGGACAGGACACTGGGCTAGATGGACCTTTGGTCAGACCCAGTCTGGCCATTCTTATGTTCTGTGTTCCCCTGTTACCGAGCCGCCCTCTCCCTGTGGTTGCAGAAACAGACGGAAGCCGAGAGGCAGAAGATCGTCTGGGAGTGGAAGGAGCTGCGAAGGTTTCTGGAGGAGCAGGAGCAGCGGCTGCTGTCCTGGCTGGAAGAGCTAGAGAGAGCCATTGTCCAGAGAAGGGATGAGGGCATCTGCAGCCTGTCCTGGGAGATTTCCCTGCTCAGGGAGAGGGGAGGAGAGAAGGGGCAGCAGCCACTGAGCCAACCCCTGCAGGTCAGACTGTCATTGCAGTGATCCTATGGATAGAAAGCTGGCTAGATCGTCGGGCTCAACGGGTAGTGATCAATGGCTCCATGTCTAGTTGGCAGCTGGTTTCAAGTGGAGTGCCCCAAGGGTCGGTCCTGGGGCCGGTTTTGTTTAATATCTTTATTAATGATCTGGAGGATGGTGTGGACTGCACTCTCAGCAAGTTTGCAGATGACACTAAACTAGGAGGCATGGTAGATACACTAGAGGGTAGGGATCGGATACAGAGGGACCTAGACAAATTAGAGGATTGGGCAGAAAAAAACCTGATGAGGTTCAACAAGGACAAGTGCAGAGTCCTGCACTTAGGACGGAAGAATCCCATGCACTGCTACAGACTAGGGACCGAATGGCTAGGTAGCAGTTCTGCTGAAAAGGACCTAGGGGTCACAGTGGACGAGAAGCTGGATATGAGTCAACAGTGTGCTCTTGTTGCCAAGAAGGCTAACGGCATTTTGGGCTGTATAAGTAGGGGCATTGCCAGCAGATCGAGGAACGTGATCGTTCCCCTTTATTCGACATTGGTGAGGCCTCATCTGGAATACTGTGTCCAGTTTTGGGCCCCACACTACAAGAAGGATGTGGAAAAATTGGAAAGAGTCCAGCGGAGGGCAACAAAAATGATTAGGGGTCTGGAGCACATGACTTATGAGGAGAGGCTGAGAGAACTGGGATTGTTTAGTCTCCAGAAGAGAAGAATGAGGGGGGATTTGATAGCAGCCTTCAACTACCTGAAGGGGGGTTCCAAAGAGGATGGAGCTCGGCTGTTCTCAGTGGTGGCAGATGACAGAACAAGGAGCAATGGTCTCAAGTTGCAGTGGGGGAGGTCCAGGTTGGATATCAGGAAAAACTATTTCACTAGGATGGTGGTGAAACACTGGAATGCGTTACCTAGGGAGGTGGTGGAGTCTCCTTCCTTGGAGTTTTTTAAGGCCCGGCTTGACAAAGCCCTGGCTGGGATGATTTAGCTGGGAATTGGTCCTGCTTTGAGCAGGGGGTTGGACTAGATGACCTCTTGAGGTCCCTTCCAACTCTGATATTCTATGATTCTATGATTCTATGCAGCATTTCTATAGGCACTTTTGAGCCCTAGACCCCACAGCACTTTACAGAGGGGTCAGGGGCATTATCCCTATGGGAGAAATGGGGAAAGTGAGGCAGGGGGAGAGGCAGAGCCCTGCCCAAGGTCACACAGTGAGTTTGGCAGTGGCGCGAGGGATGGGTCCTGGGAGTCCTGGTGCTGCAACCCCAAGACTTTCTCTCCTGCCTGTAAATGTCTGTCTGCATTTGCACTTCAAGGGTGACAGCCCCCCCACATGCCATGGTCTTGAGCCAGGCCTAAGGCCCCACTGCCACCAGATTAATGGGTTTAGTGGGGTCAGGGGGCTTGTGGGGCTCTCAACGCTAGCGGGAATTTCACTTTCAATGCAGCAAATATTTTCTTCCTGTAAAATGCCTGGGGAGAAACTTCCCCTTGTGGCGATCTCTCAGCAGGGATTCGTGGGGCTGCTGACGGCAGAAGTTCCTGCTTGGGGGATGGCAGCTGCTCTGGGAACATGAACCCGAGTGTCTGAAGTTAGACTCCAATGGTAATTCCCCTGCAAGTCCTCTGATGGCCTCTTTTTTCTCTCCTTCTGCAGGGTGCCAGGAGCACTAGGAGCAGGTGAGTCCCCGGCTCCATTTCCCTCCTCCTCATGTTCAATTACGCTTAGAAACTGCACTGGATACGGAGCTCCTCCCTGCCCTTGGAGTGTGACACGCCGGCTTAGAGCCTGGGATTCTGTGTCCCCTACTGGCTGCCTCAGTAAGGGGCAGAGCCTGTTACTCTGACAGCTAATGAGGTCACACCAGGGCTGTCAGACATATAGGCCAGACCCGGTCTGTCTGACGTATTTATGTGGCCACATCATGTATTCAGAGTGTGCAGAATCTCAGCTTTCAGTTTTTTTAAAAAGTAAGTTTCTAGCCCTCCTGGTAACAAAGAAACCCTCCCAAATGGACACGGAGACAATGTTGCCTTCCTGAGTCTGCAAACAGCCTGAAACACCAGTTCAGAGAGGCGTGAATGCCCTTGTCCTCTCTTAATCTCATTGCAGTGACAGTTTAACATCAACATTCAATATTCCATGGCTGATCACTTGAGCAGGTGGGAGGGGGCAGGAGAGAAACCTTTGAGGGGTGGGAATAGGAAGCTGATGTAGAGAGGGAAGAACAGAGGAGAGACACAAAGACAGTGAGGAGAGAGAGAGAAATGGAGAAAGGAGGGTGGGAGTAGAAAGGAAACAAACCAAACATTAGAAATAGCAGGGACCCTAATTGTGTGAGGAAGGGGGCTGAGTGATACTGATCATGAAAATAAAGGACTTAATAAAGAACAGTAACAAATTGTTGGTATGGGGATCCGGCCCATTTCTCACCCCTCCTCCTTTCCCCAGCAGGGAGGATGGGATGTTTCAGAAGCCTAAGCTGGGGTTTGCAGAGCTGGAGAAGAAACTCAGCGATTTCTCTCTGAAAAGCGCCCACTTGCGGGAGGTGCTGCTGGGATTCAAAGGTGAATGGGAGTCCGGGACTGTTGTCTTCTCTGGTTAGAGTGACCCTTGCCCTGGGGAGGAGTCGGGGACTCTAGTGATGTCACTGATCCTGGGCTTCATCTCACAGCCCAAGCTCAGCAAGTCGCCCTTCCCCATGGGAGTAGCTCTGTGGGGCTGGCTCTGTCTGCAGCAGCTGCATTATCGACCTCAGTCTGTGTGACCATCTTGTAGCTAACAGCAGTTACATTAATAACGCTGCTCTACAGCCAAAATGCTTCTGAAATAAATGTAGTCAAACTTTACTAATTCTGGGTCACTGAGAATGAAAATGATGCTTAAAATTGTTGATTGGCTCTAGTTTTCAAGATATGCTATTGGGTCAGTATATACGACCCTTGACTTGGGAATGGCGGAGGATAAGTGAGTTATAAAGGGAAGGGATCTCAATTTAAACCAGAAATGACTAAAATACATCTTTGACTGGATCTATGAATAAATCTATGACTGGGTTTGGACAGTACTTGCTTTTTAGGCAAAACAATGAATGATGCAATCTGAAGCTGGTATTGCGTCATACATGATATGAATTGCATCATGTTATTCCTAGAAGTCATGGATGATGCAATCATAACGAAGCTTACATCACTCTGCTGAACAAATTGCCCTATATCAGCTCTAGAAATCATATAGTGTCGTGCTCTCTTATTTGTCAGTGTTTGATTTTGCAAAGGGACACATTTCTGTGTAGCCAAAGTGAGCAGAGATGCCTCGTACTTGTGTGAACAGTGCAGATAACTTCTGCTATGTTTGTGGTGAAGTGACTTTTACATCACAAAAGCGCAGTATAACCACTATGGTTAAGAAAGCCTATCACCTTTATTTTGGCTGCAAAATTGGAGATCAGGACAAGAGGTGGGCCCCACACATATGCTGCAACACTTGTGTAACAAATCTTTGCCAGTGGTTGAACAGGAAAAGGAAATCTATGCCTTTTGCAGTGCCAATGATTTGGAGAGAGCCAACAGATCATCCCAGCAATTGTTACTTCTGCATGGTGCCTCCAGTTGGGAAAGGTGTGTCAAAGAACAAAAAGTGGACTGTGCATTATCCAAACATTCCATCAGCCATACGCCCAGTACCCCACGGAGAAGGACTGCCGATTCCTGATGCACCAGAATCATTCTCACTTGAGTCAGACAAGGAAGAGGAAGAGGATGAAACTTCTGGTCCTGAACCATCAATGTCACAGGACCCACATTTTCTCCCGTCCTCCTCCTCTGAACCACACCTCATAACACAAGGTGAACTGAATGACCTTGTCAGGGATTTGGAACTACCCAAGAGTAAAACAGAGCCGTTGGGCTCCAGACTACAGCAATGGAATTTCCGGGCAGGTGATATTAGGGTTTCCATGTTCCGTGACCGTCAAAAGGATCTTGTCCCATTCTTCTTCATGGAAGGTGATCTTGTAGCCTGCAACAACATCGATGGTGTGATGGCAGCCCTCAACATCGTTCCCGATCCAGATGAGTGGAGACTGTTCATTGATTCATCAAAGACGAGTCTTCAAGCTGTTTTACTGCATAATGGCAATGTTTTGCCATCAATTCCAGTTGGTCATGCAGTCCATATGAAGGAAACCTATGACAACATGAAACAACTTTTGAGGTGCATAAACTATGAGTAACATCAGGGGCAGCTTTGTGGCAATTTGAAGGTTGTTGCTCTCTTGCTTGGTCTGCAGACTGGATACACAAAGTACTGCTGTTTTCTCTGCGAATGGGATAGTGGTGCAAGAGATTCCCACTACATCAAGAAAGATTGGCCATTCCGACAGTCATTGGAGCCTGGGAGGAAAAGTGTTCAGCATCCACCACTTGTTGAATCAAGGAAGATTTTGTTACCACCCTTACACATCAAGTTGGGTCTGATGAAGAACTTTGTCAAGGCCATTGACAAAACACAAGCAGCTTTCAAGTACCTCCGTGGAAAATTTCCAAGGTTAAGTGAAGCTAAGATAAAGGAAGGTGTCTTTGTTGGTCCTCAGATTCGTGAACTTCTTCGAGATGATGCATTTGACCATGCACTGCGTGGCAAGGAAAAGACGGCATGGAAAGCCTTCCAGTTAGTGGCAATAAATTTTCTCGGAAACAACAAGGCAGACAACTACAGGTTGTTGGTGGAAAACCTCCTCAAGGCATACAAAAGCCTTGGTTGCAACATGTCACTAAAGATACATTTTTTGCACTCTCATCTAGATTTTTTTCTACCGAACTGTGGAGCAGTGAGCGATGAGCACAGCGAGCGATTTCACCAGCACATTGCAACAATGGAGAAACGCTATCAGGGCAAATGGAGCCCATCAATGCTTGCAGACTATTGCTGGACAGTGACAAGAGATGCTCCATTTAATGAATACAAGAGACAAGCCAAGAAGCGCCGAGTAGACACTGAATAGGACTAAACTATGTACATAATAGTTTTTTGCCTTTTGTTTCATAATAAATTTTATTTATATAACGCTTTTGCTGATTTTATTGTTACATAAACAGGACAGGTGAAATATTATCATGTAAAGCAATCATAAACACATGAAAAGACCTAGCTTTACAATTTATGATTAAATGTCTACTATCTACACAATATACATAGACATAAAATATAAAAACTTAAATATCTTAGAAACAGTAGCCAATCAGTTGTTTTAATTGTCATATTTGAATTCAGCACATCAAAATACATAATAAAGAGCCCATTTTATCTCTGAAGCAGACAACGTCTCAAAAATTGTAGACCAGTGTAACTAGGGCCCTACCAAATTCATGGTCCATTTTTGTAAATTTCACGATTATAGCATTTAAAAAATCTTCAATTTCACGGTTTCAGATATTTAAATCTCACGGTGTTGTAACAAAACGTGAGTATGTATTTTAAAATGGCAAAATATAAACATGTAAAGGCCTTAAAACTCAGCGTTTCTCAAACTGACCCCAGGCTATTGTAGGGGGTTCACGGTATTGCCATCCTTACTTCTGCGCTGCCTTCAGACCTAGGTGGCCGGAGAGCAGCGGCTGTTGGCCAGGTACCCAGCTCTGAAGTCAGCGCTGCCGCCAGCAGTATAGAAGTAAGGGTGGCAATACTGTGCCCCCCCACAATAGCCTTGTGACTTCCTTTTGGGGTAGGGACCCCCAGTTTGAGAAATACTGTGTACTTTTGTATACGTTTACCCTATAGTTTAGGATACCTTTATAGTACACCTCTACCCCGATATAACGCTGTCCTCAGGAGCCAAAAATTCTTACCGCGCTATAGGTGAAACCACGTTCTATCGAACTTGGTTTGATCCACCGGAGTGTGCAGCCCCCCTCCCCCCCCGGAGCGCTGCTTTACCGCGTTCTATCCGAACTCACGTTCTATCGGGGTAGGGGTGTATAGAGTAAAAGTGCACAAAAGACCAGATTTCACAGGGGAGACCAAATGTAATGGTCCGTGACCCATTTTTCACAGCCATGAATTTGGTAGGGCCCTATTAATAACTATTGGGAACCTCCCCTGAATGCAAGGGCCTCAATTCTCACCTCTCCCGTCCTCTCCTTCCCCTAGAGACCCTGCGACTGGAGCTGGGCAGCGACACAGGTACGTGTCTGTCTCTGACGGGCCATGGGGAGATTTCAGACCAATAACCATGTTAGCGACGGCATCACGGCCTCCAGCCCCCATGTGCACCTGGAAGCTGTGGAGCAATGCAAAGCAGGGTGAGCCCTGAGACTGATTCACTCTTGCTGTGACGTCTGACGGGGATTCAGAGCGAATCCAGATCTCAGGGGGGTGTTTCCCTTTGGGGACAGGAACAACACCCTGAATGGTGTAAAACAGGATGAGACAAGAATACACTGAACAATTGACTGCTGCATGGAGCAACCAAAAATGGTACTGGAGGGGTGGGGGCATCAAAGTCTCAGGAGCAGGGCCTGGAGCCCAGCTGTATCCTGTATTGACTGACCCTGAATGGGAAATCAAGCTGCTCTATTGTGCACAGAGTGACTATGAATGGGAGGAAAGTGCTACATTGTATATAGGCCAGTGTTGAGGGAACTGCAAAGTATCTGTGTGTATAATCTGTGTCTCAAACTCTTTTCACATTGGCTTTGCCCCCCCCCTTTTTTTTTTGATAAACACTTAAAAGCATTTAAGTCAACAGCTTATTGTTTACACCCGAGTTAGTGTTTTCACCTGGGATTTTGTCAGGTGATGTAAATTCCCATGGCGTTCCGTTTAGTGCACTTTTTTGGGGCAAGTGTGTTAATTTTATTATTGTTTAGTGGCTCTCAGCCTTTCCAGACTACTGTACCCCTTTCAGGAGTCTGATTTATCTTGCGTACCCCCAAATTTCACCTCTCTTAAAAAGTACTTGCTTACAAAATCAGACATAAAAATACAAAAGTGTCACAGCACACTATTACTGAAAAATTGCTTACCTTTTCATTTTTACCATGTAATTGTAACAAAAATCAATTGGAATATAAATATTGGACTTACATTTCAGTGTGTAGTATATACAGCAGTCTAAACAAGTCATTGTCTGTATGAATTTTTAGTTTGTACTGACTTTGCTAGTGCTTCTTATGTAGCGTGTTGTAAAACTAGGCAAATCTCTAGATGAGTTGATGTACCCCCTGGATGATCTCTGCGTACCCCCAGGGGTACATGTACCCCTGCTGAGAACCACTTGTTTAGATGATTTTACTTATTTGCATGTGAATAATTTTGTACTATGTTTTAATGAATGGTTAATTTATGGGTTTGACCTAATTGGTTTGTTAGTGCAAGTAGTTCACAGCATTTGTTTTGTTTTCTTTTAGCATTTTGGAATGTGTAGGTACGCCAGGTACAAAGATATAACAGGAAGTTACTTGTCACATAGTTTTGATTTGTACCTAAAATGAAAGTCGACACATTAGTTTTTACAGCTGACTTTAAGGCCAGTACAGCAGCAATTTCAGCATAATGACTTGTGCCAGGAATTAGTTTAAAGTGTTGTAAGATTTTTTGGGGGGGGGTTGATAATATATTTTTGCGCTAGCACGCTGAACCCTCTTTTGATTAAATGAATAACTGTGTATGCAATGGGTAAATTGGCACAAATTATTTTCATTATAAGATGGATACTGCAAACTTTGTGGGCAAATAAGTTACTTTTCTTTAAGTATTGTTTTAAGATTACTGTCCTGATGTTGATGTAGTTGGATTAATTTTGTGCCTTTGCAAACTGTTTTTAACATACATCATTTTTACTCTTTCCTCCCCCGCCCCCCCACCTAGAATTTAGGAGATTAGTTTGACACTTGACACTTTACTTCAAAAGTTTGATTGGATTTTAGTTATTTTAAAGACTGGTAGTTAATGTTACTAGTGACTTTTTTATTATTTCTTTTTTATAGTGAGAGTATTTTTTTTTACGGCAATTAACTTTTTGGTTCCATAATTAATAGTTTGGGGTTTTGAGGGTTTTTTTTATAATACACAGCAATCATACTGTGTTCTATACATGCAATCTTTAAATAACACTTTTTGCTTCTTTGAGGGTAAATTAAGACAGGGTCTTGGATTAATTGTTTTTTATTTATTTTTTTTAGCCTGATTTTGTGTAGGTTCCTAGTTCCAATCCTGATGTACTCGTAGTAGTTTACCAAAGTATACTCTGGCATATTCTGGGATGAATTGCAGTAATTTGCAGGGTCACAGAAAACTATGTACTTCTGATATTTTTAAAAATTCATTAGAATTTGCACTTTATGAACTTGGGGGTCATAGACCATTAGAGGAAATTTTAAAACCCAAATAATTTACTCTTTTTTTAATTGTCTTTTTACTAAAGACAGTTTTGACAATCATTTTTAAGTTGTTTTAGCACATATATTGGTTGGGTTTTTACATGATTTTTAGTTTTACTAAACATTAAAACATCATTATTATTATTATTATTATTATTATTTGACATTAGGTAAAGCTTTGTGAATGAAACAATTAAATTTGGCGACATTTTTATTCCCAGGACATTTCCCCCCTCCCCCCCAGGTATATTGACTTTATTTAAAGCAAAAGCTAGCTTATGCTGGTTTTTTTGGAACTACTTTTAGGGTTTAAAAAGTGTTCACTACATTTAAGAGGTGGTAAAATACTTTTTTTTTTTTTACTTAGCTTGGCTACGTTTTGATTTATAAATGGAATTTGTTACCAGTTTAGGAGCATTTGTTTAGTTGCTTATAATGAATTGTTAAAATTTGATTTGATTAAGAAAAACTGGCCACAAGGGTGTATTCTAGATCGATAGATAAGATATCTTTCTCCATATCTATCAAAAAATAAAAAACTTTGCATGGATTTTTCAGCAGCTAACAATACAATATTGTTCTATATACACTAGATTTGATTTTGAAGTGGTTTTTAATTTTACTTTGTGGAGATGTTTGATTTTTTTTTTTAAACAATTCAGGCAGGTTTTATAAAACAGACATTTTGGAATTATTTTTTTAATTCTGTGTTTTCTTTTTAGGCTAAACTATTGCCAGTTTTGTTAATTTATTCACTCGCTTTTGAAAATTATATGCTGCTTTTGGAGGATGAATTTTTTTTTTAAACTTTACCTAGTACATTAGATTGTTGAACTGATATTTTACATTAAACAGGACTTTATTGATTTTTTATTTTTTAAATGTAACTCATGTTTGCCCATTAATTAGCTAGGTGTAGGGAGAATTTTTTAAAATAAATCCTAAATTGAAAGGAAGATACTGCTTAACACATACCCTCCTTGATAACGTTTTGGGGGGTTAGTTTTTAACTTTACCAATCATGATGACTGATAGAAAGGCAAAAAGCTTGTCCCATGTGGAAGATGACAGACACAATACCTACATTAAATTGTGGAGAGGAATTTTAATAGTTTTAGACAATGGATTATTCACTAAAATAAAGGCATTACCCTCCTTAAAATTTAAGAGATGAGTTTCTGGTTTTTTGCGGGGGTGGGGTAAATGCTAATATTAGGCTAGTTTCCTGGAAACATGGAGTGGAATGTAATTAGCTGTAGGATAACTCCACGCTTGTCCTTTCTGAGTTAGTGTGTTTACAGGGAAATTTTTCTGCAATGGGTTGAATTTCTACAGAAAATTCACCAACTACATGTGCTACTTCTGGAATTGTTTCACCAGATTTTAACAGACCTTTGGTAGGTTTTAGGGTTGTCCTTTAAATAGGTAAAACTTTGTATTAAAAAATCTCAAACTGTCACCATTTATACCAGTGAATTTGTTCCTAGGTAAGCTGGGTATGGTAGGTAGCTTTGTATTTGAGAATTTAATTTCCCGATTAAAAAGTTCCTTAAAACTGTGGTCTTTACATTGGGGATGTTTTTGATCTCCAAAGTAGGTTTGCCTTAACTTTTTATAAAACTTAGAAATACCTGTCTTTTTTGTTTCAATATTATAAGCTATTTACCAGGCTGTGAGGGAGTTCTTAAATATGCCATTCTCTCCTTAAACCAAGCCATATTTGTATAAAACTCTGCTGACACTTTGTTGATAAAGGTTTATTTTGAAACCTTTTTAGTGGACATTTGTTTTGATACTGTAACTGTATTTTATTTGTCTGTGAAAACTAACTTTTTTTGCCAGGTGTGTACTGTGGCCTTTCTTTCTTTCTTTCTTTCTTTCTTTCTTTCTTTCTTTCTTTCTTAATAGTTAAGCACATGTAAACATTAGCATTTTGGATTCTATGGATTAATTTTTGTTGTTGTTTGGTTTAAATATGAAATATTTTTACTAACTACTTTGGAGTTGCTTTTGTTTACTGTTTGTATTGTTATTACCGGCGTGCTTGCATTATTATTATTATTATTGCTAATTATTTTAAAGATTTTTCAACGGTTTTCAGAGGACACAAAGGTGACACAAGTTTGCTTTTTTGCTGATTTTTAACAATGTTACATTGTCCTGGCACCACTGTATTTTTTAAATTAACTTTTCTCTTAAGTTTTTTAGCTTTTCTTTCAATGTCATTTGAAGATTTAAATCATATGTAATTTTTTAGTACCAATTTTTTTTTGCTTTTTTAAAATTATTACATTTTATTTTAATGATTACATTAAACTAATTTTAGTAACTATTTTGCACTTTTAATGGTAGTAACGCTAATTGTTGTTTTTCTTTTTATTAAGTTTATATAGTCTGTTTTTGGTGCTTCTTTTTTTAAGACTGCTACATTTTGTAACAGCTGGTTACATTTGTGAATGGCTGGTATAAATTTAAAAAAAAAGGCTGAGCTTTTTTAACACTTATTTGAGAGTTTAAGTTAATGTATTTAGAGGGTTTTTGACTTTTTTTAAATGGATAGAAGTTATTTTTTATTTGTGAATTGTTTAAATTTGTTAGTAATGTATGTACATTTTTAACTGACTGTTTTTAGCACACTATTTAACTCTTGCGACACAGACAGTAGCTGATTTTTTACACTTTAAATTAATAAAACAGTTATTAGTAGCTAATTTTGTTAAAACACAAATTTAGATGTTTTTATGTTTTTACATTATTCTTTTTAAAATAGATATAGATTTTTTTAATTACATTTTTTACTCTAAACTTATTTTATGCTTAAATTATACCTGAAAAGAATTTATATTTAAGATAGAATCTTAAAGTTTTTTCTAAGACATTCCTATTCATCCATTGTGATCGTTAATTTATGGGAAACAGCTTCAGCAGAGCTAAAACTGCTAGAATTATTTAAAGGAGTTGCACCGGAGGGTAAAGGCACAGCGTCAGTGGCTTCTGGGGTAACGGGATACGTTTCGTTATTAGTCTTGCTTTTTTATGGGGTCTTTTTAGAAAATAATGTAACTTACAACACTTAAACTTTAAGAAAAACAAACGGGATATGTCTACAGCCAAAAATAAAAAATGCAAATTACAATCACTCATCGCGGGGAAAGAGGGAATATAGGTCAAAACAAGGACTATCAGAAAGACAGTATTTCATTTTGCTTTGTTTCTTCTGACTTGGGGTTGAGAAAGTGAGATGGTTCAAGATGAGATGCAATGATGGCAGATTGGGGTGCACTGGGAAATGACTTGTCTCCCCAAGTCTCTTTTTAAGAACCTCCAAAAGTAGTAAAAGAGAGAGGCATAATTCATTTTGTTTCCTAACTAAATCTATTTCTATCAGGACAGACTTGGCATAGGTAGCCTTGTTCCCATGTTTTCTTGCTTACTTCACATATCCATAGTATGTGGGGAAAAATTGGAAAGAGTCCAGTGGAGGGCAACAAAAATGATTAGGGGACTGGAGCACATGACTTATGAGGAGAGGCTGAGGGAACTGGGATTGTTTAGTCTGCAGAAGAGAAGAATGAGGGGGGATTTGATAGCTGCTTTCAATTACCTGAAAGGGGGGTCCAAAGAAGATGGATCTAGACTGTTCTCAGTGGTCGCAGATGACAGAACAAGGAGTAATGGTCTCAAGTTGCAGTTGGGGAGGTTTAGGTTGGATATTAGGAAAAACTTTTTCACTAGGAGGATGGTGAAGCACTGGAATGGGTTCCCTAAGGAGGTGGTGGAATCTCCTTCCTTGGAGGTTTTTAAGGCCCCACTTGACAAAGCCCTGGCTGGGATGATTTAATTGGGGATTGGTCCTGCTTTGAGCAGGGGGTTGGACTAGATGACCTCCTGAGGTCCCTTCCAACCCTGATATTCTATGATTCTATGATTGCAGGGGTGGGAGGGAACCCAGACATAGGTGTGGGCCAAGTCTCGCAGCTGGAGGGAGAGGAGAGGGGGAAGGAAATAGATAAACTGAAGGAGAAGTAAGTGGGGAGAGCGGTGACAAGGTCCCAAACTGGTCCAGTTATAGAGTCATAGAGTTTCAAGCCAGATGGATCCACTGGATCATCTGGTCTGACCTCCTGTGTCACAGGCCACCAACCTGACCCACCACCTGCCTACTAAACCCAACAGCTGGAGTGAGCTCAAAGTATCACAGCCCACAGCAGACTAGACTGTTATGTGCCAGAGGCAGAGAATGGTGGGTGCGGAGTGAGATGCTTGAGGCCCCTGACAGGGAAACGATTACCCCCACCCAGTGTCCCATCTCCAGCCGCGGCTGTCCCTGGTGCTTCAGAGGAAGGAGATAAAAACAAAAAACCTCCCAGAATACATTGGGGTGGGGGGGGGGAGAGAGACGACATCCCTTCCTGACCCCTGCCATTGGCCGTCTGGAAGCCTGAGCTTTAGGAACATGAGACGTAGACCAGAATCACGTAGACCAGAATAAAACTGGAGAGGGGAATGCAGCCCAAAAGAATTCTGGGCAGCAGGTCAACCAGTGGGTCTGATGCAATTCCATAGAATCATAGAACTGGAAGTGCCCTTGAGAGGTCATCTAGTCCAGTCCCCTCCACTCATGTCAGGACTAAGTATTATCTAGACCATCCCTGACAAGTGTTTGTCCAACCTGCTCTTAAGAAAAATCTGTCGGTAGGGAAAGAGCCAGGAGCAATCGTGATGTGAAATGCATTAAAGCCCCTTCTGAAATCTCCCCAGTCCCCCTTCTCACCCTGACAGGCTGCAGAGTAACACCCGCCTTAGGCTCCCGATGCTCCCATCCTCCCCGGGGACGAGGAAGGACAATGGCTGCAATGGAGCCAGTCCAGGTAAGTTTTCTGAGGGAGTTGCTGGTGGGTTCGTGCTGCGGGGGGGCAGAAAATACAAAGGAGGTGCGATTTGCTTGGGAATTCGGTCAAGAGGTGGGAGGGGGCAGGAAATCCACAGGGTGGAGAAAGGGATGGGGACAGGATGTGGCAAACCTGCTGGAACTTGTTCAACCTGGGGCCTGGATTCTAGGAACAGACCTATGGGAGGTTGGGGTTCAAATCCCCGTATTAGTGGAACAGGAAACAAACCCCTTGGCCTGAGCTGGGGAAATTTACCAGATTACTAGTGCTAGAGCCTCAACCTACTAACCAAAGGCTTCTGAGCAACATGAAGGGGACACCCAGCAGAGGGGCTTAGGGGAGATGCCCCATCCCCTGACATCCAGCTGTTGGCAATGGGGAGGGGGTTGGGATTCCTACCAGGGGGCCTGGAGCCTGCTGGGGGCCCCATCTCCTGTATCAGGCTCTGGCTAGTAGGTGTGTGATGAATGTGAAGACCCTGCTCCTGCTGTCTACTGGGAAGTGCGAGAGATCCTCTCTTTCTCGCCTCACTCTGAGGCCTGCTGGCTGCTCTGAGCAGGGTGGAGGAGGGACCTGCTGATTGTGAGCCTCCCAGCGCTTCCATCTGCTAGGTTCTTCTCCCCCGTGAATAGTGGGGTTATGATTGGGGCAGCAGGTACTGAGTGTTGGACTCTTGCTCTTTCAGGGGCCAGTGACCTTCGAGGAGGTGGCTGTGTATTTCACCAGGGAAGAGTGGGCTCTGCTGGACCCCGCTCAGAGAGGCCTCTACAGGGATGTCATGCAGGAGAACTATGAGAATGTGACCTCGCTGGGTAAGGATTCCCGTCCCCTCGGTTCTTGGAAGGGGAAATGAAGAGTTAAGGGTCATGTCACCCCCCAATGCCATCCCTACTCTGTCCTGTTTCAGTATCACCCCAATATGCCAGTGACACACAAACTATCACCCTGCCCTCCCCTGCTACAGAACGCTCTGGGAACAGAGCAGATGCAGTATCGCACAAAGTCTAACAACTTCTCTTTGTGAAGGCAAAACTGGGGTTTAAGTCTGGCAGAATGAAGAGAAGCTGCCTGCCACTGGCCTGCACTCCAACACTGAGCCTACTCCACACACACCAGCACACACTAGCCAAGTGAGATCACCTCTTTACCAGCATAAGCACCAATGTGCATCGTGCTGTGAAAGTGGGAGGGCTTCTCCCACCCACATAGCTACCGCCGCTCATTGGGGTGGTTTAATTATGCAGAGCGGCTACACAAGAGATCTTACAGCAGCACAGTTGCCTCACTGTAAGCTCTCTAGTATAGCCATGGACTTAGTTTGGCTGATTTCACCCCTAAGGGTGTAGCTCTGCACCAGGATGCTTGTGCAATAAAACAAGACTAAGTTTATCAAAAAACGGTTATTTAGGTAACACCAAGGAGAGGGAATTGGGACAGAAATAGTTACTAACAAACCCAAGTTAAAATACGCTTCTGAGACTAAAGCCTAACTTCACTAACTAGGTTTTTTTGTTCAAAGTCGTTTGCTCCCCACGCTCCTCCTTCCAGCGTGGCCGGCCAGTGCTTAGCCAGGATCCAACACAGCAAAACCCAGAGCACTTGGTTCCTGTGTCTCCTGCTCAATTGTCTTTTTACCCACCTTAATTCCCCCCGAAATGTCTCTGTTTAAAGAGCCAGTATTGCTTCCTCCTGTTCTTCCCTTTCTGTGCGCTTCCTATCTCCCTAGTCGTTTGCATGTAAATGGCTTTTCCGTTGTTTTGATTCCACCCTGGTTAATTTACATCATTGTTAGGGGCTGGCTTTCCCTTCACCCTCCCCTGCTTCTTGGCCCGCAGACAGAAAACAGAAGATCAGCAGTCCGAAATGCAGGCAATGCAATGTTTATTGGCATTAATCAAGCATATCCATAGTTCTACACGCCGGCAGAGCCTTTTTCCCAGTGTCCCAGTTTCCTCTTCCTTAGAAGGCATAATTATACCTGCAGTGCACGCCCTTGGTCCCACTGCTTACAATGTATGGTCATGTTCTGTTTTGGAGGGTCGTGAGTCTGGGGGCTTTGGTACCATCTCTTCTGTATCCCATGGGAAAGGTAAGGAGTGAGGTTGTGCTTTGGTCAGAGACAGGCATTTCTTTGTCTTTCAGTGTTTTTTATACCTTCCACCCCCAATCTCCCCTCCCCCACCCGACTGGTTGCTTGACCTTATCTTGGGAGAGGAGTTGAGGCAGGATGGGGGGAGGGATAGCAGTGAGTTCAATCCTTGGGGATTTAGTTGAGGATTGGTCCTGCTTTAAGCAGGGGGTTGGACTAGATGACCTCCTGAGGTCCCTTCCAACCCTGATATTCTATGATTTTAGGAGTGTCCTTCAAGTGTACACTCCTATATTACACTCCCACTCGCCCAGCAACACTTTAGCTCTATCTCTTATCACCCCATCTGCTTGTGGTGTCTTTGTTCTTCATTCACACATATTAATAAAAATACAAAATTAATAAGAAAAAAAATATCAAATGATCCAAACAAGACCCAAACTTCTATCTCAAGCAAATATACAGGCCTGAATATTACATTAACATCACTAACGCTCCTAGCAATCATCATTGAATTTGTTCTGCTGGTCGGGTCATTAGCTTCCCCGGCTCGGGCCAGGTACTGGTGGGGAGTGTGACGGGAATGCTGTTGCAGACAGGTAGCCAGCTGCCTCCGCTCCTGTCCAAGAGACAACTTGTTTCTCCATTTGTCTGGTCACAAACTCAAAAGCATCGAGAGGCGAGTATCCATAATTCCTCATGTGGTGTTCAGACAGACATTTCACAATGATAGTAATGACCAGCATATTGCAGGCTTTCAGACAAGACCTTGCTCTATTGAGCACTTTTACAGTACAGTAATATTGCATACCATCAGATGCTACCCTTGCTTTGGGGTTCAGACCCCCCCCGATTTCCCCCTGGGGTTGTCACAGTGCCACGGTGAGTGATGGGCTAGCTGCATCTCTGTCCCCTTCCTCATCTTTTTGAGTTCCTCTCCTCTGAGGTCAGATCTTGTGCCTTTCTGTCTCCTGGAGTGGAATTCAGCAATTCTTCTTCTCCTAAACCAGGCCCTGGGCTACAGTACCCTCTGTGCTTATCCAGCAGGTCAGGCTGAGTGCGGACACCTTTAGTACTTCCCTTCAGGAGTCTGAGATCAGTGACAAAAGAGTCTTCTTCAAACCAAAGAAGTATTTATTATGCAGTGGAGGAAAAAAGATTTGAAAATGGTCTTCATGCCTGCCTGGCTGATCATCCCCTGATGGACACCTAGGCAGGTCTAGCTTCTTCAGACATCCCATCAGGGTAATTTCTTTGTCTCTTTCCTGCAAACAATTACCTGAACTGGCTATCCCACCTGTGACGGGATCCCCGGGGTGCAGCGTGGGACGGCTGTGCCCCCTTAACTCTCCAACCTGGTCTGTCTCTTGCAATGCTTTGCTAGTGACAAGCAGCAAACCCCTCCAGGCCCTGCTATCACTCAGCACAACAGCATGTGGAGCCCCACACCCAACTAGATTGCATGAATGCTCCCAGAGTCACTCATGAATCACAAAGAGAAAGGCACCAGAGCCAAACCCTCCCAGCACTGTACCCTCAGGAATATACCCTCCTGTACTGCTCAAGACGAGCAGTGCAAATTTATTAATTGATTCACCACTTCATTTCATAACTGTCAGGGTGGTTAAGCACTGGAATAAATTGCCGAGGGAGGTTGTGGAATCTCCACCAGTGGAGATTTTTAAGAGCCTGTTAGACACACACCTGTCAGGGATGGTCTAGATCAGTGGTTCTCAAACTTTTGTTCTGGTGATCCCTTTTGCAAAGCAAGCCTCTGAGTGCGACACCTCCCTCCCCCCAGCTTATAAATGAAAACTGTTTTATATATTTAACACCATTATAAATGCTGGAGGCAAAGAGGGGCTTGGGGCGGAGGCTGACAGCTCGCGGTCCCCCATGTAATAACTTTGCAACCCCCAGTTTGAGAACCCTGGTCTAGCTAATACTTAGTTCTGCCATGAGTGCAGGGGACTGGACTAGATGACCTCTCAAGGGCCCTTCCAATTCTATGATTCTATGCGCTTTCCCTGCTCCCTCCTATTCCTTACTGCTCTGAACCCCACCAGCCCATGTGCGACATCTTCTCGGGATGTCCAGAACTGTAGGTCATTGTCTTCTCCTCCTGCCACAGCAAGAGAGATGTGCTGGAGTTAATCTGTGTATCCGCTCCCAGTCTTTAGCCCCCACAAAGAAACTCCTCAGGGTTCTGCCAGCTCTCACTTTGCCTGGCAGGTTAACCGTTGGTGTACACCTTTCCTCCAACTCCCCTGACGCACCCCCTGTAGTGTCCAGCTCCTGTCACTGGACACTCACAGAAATTACCAGGTCTGGTGCCCCCAAAGGGGCAGCACCTGCAGCTTGGAAGGTTACAACTCTGGAGCGGGTCCTTTATAACAAGGCAGCACTGTAATCTCTTCATAGGGAAAACAGATATAAGTTTATTCACAAAAAACAGACTCTGAGATTCAAATGGGCAGATTCAAATATGCAGTGAGCAAGGGTAAAAAGAACTGAAGTAGTTACAAATAAAACAAAAGTATGCAGTAAAACCTCAGAGTTACAAACACCAGAATTACGAACTGACCGGTCAAGCACACACCTCATTTGTAACTGGATGTACGCAATCAAGCAACAGCAGAGACAAAAAACAAACAAACAAAAAAACGCAAATACACTACCGGGCTGTGTTAAACGTAAGCTTACTGAAAAAATAAAAGGAAAGTTTAAAAAAAGATCTGACAAGGTAAGGAAACTGTTTCTGTGCTTGTTTCATTTCAGTTAAGATGGTTAAAAGCAGCATTTTTCTTCTGCATAGTAAAATTTCAAAGCTGTATTCAGTCAATGTTCAACTGTAAACTTTTGAAAGGACAACCAGAATATTTTGTCCAGAGTTACGAACGTTTCAGAGTTACGAATGACCTCCATTCCCGAGGGGTTCAAAATTCGGAGGTTCTCCTGTATTGTGCTTTCTAGAGACCAAGATTTAAACTTATCAAGATACAGTCCTTGTCCACTGCTTTATCTTGGCCTCAAATGCTGGTTTCCGGTCAAACCAGGATCCAGAACATTCACAGACCATCCACTTCCACTAAGGGTGTTCTTCGGTGAAATGGATAACAAAGGGGATTCTTTTTCCTGCCTTTTATAGTCCAGTAAACCTCTGAAATGTATCCTTTTGAAGAGGGCTATCAGATAAGACTCCTCTCCCACATCACTTCTTCTCTGGTGAGCTGGTGCCATGCTGCCTTCACATCCTCATGTTAACTTGTTTCTCCTCTTTACTTAATTTGCACATGTAGGTCCCATTGTATTTAGCTCGCAATGCTGAACTTAAGCCACATCTACACTAAGGGCTGGTCTACACTGGGGGGCGGGGGGGATCGATTTAAGATACACAACTTCAGCTATGAGAATAGCGTAGCTGAAGTTGACGTATCTGAGAACGACTTACCTCCTGTCCTCACGGCACGGAATCGATGGCCGCAGCTCCCCTGTCGACTCCGCTTCCGTCTCTCGCCTTGGTGGAGGTCTGGATTCGACAGGGAGCGCGTTCGGGGATTGATTTATCGCATCTAGACAAGACGCGATAAATCGATCGTGGACATACCCTTACAAGCTTCCAGTGGCATAGCTGTACTGCCGCCAGAACACTTGTGTAGCTGCGTTATGCCAATGGGAGAGAGCTTTCCTGTTGGTGTAATAAAACCAGCTCAATGAGCAGCAGTGGCTATGTCAGCAGGAGAGCGTCTCCTGCCAACAAACTTCTGTTGCTCAGGGTGTGGGGTTTTTTTTCACATCCCTGAGCGACCAAAGTTTTGCCTACATAAGTTCTAGAGTAGACATGTAGGACAGAGACACCTTCCCTCCTGTCTGGAAGAAACTTGTTTCTCCCTTTGTTTGGTTAGACATTAAAGCAAAGGTCCCCAAATTGTGGGGCTCAGAGGAATGTTCGGGGGTGGTGGCCTGGGCCAGTCCCCATGGGGGGCAGGGAGGGAGTGCTACCCAGCCCCGCACCTAGCCGTGCACCTGGGCCCCTGTTGTGGCTCCATTCCTGGCCTGGGGCCAAGGCTGGGAGTGGGGGAGGAGCAGAGTCACACCCAGCCCCTGCCATGGCTCTGCTCCCACCCCCAGCCTCGGCCCCTGGTCACAGCTCCAGCCTTGGCCTCAGACCCACCCCCAGCCTTGGCCCCAGCCTTGGCCCCCTGTCCACATTCCCACCCCCCTGCTCCCGGCCTGGGGTGCAGGGGCAGACAGGGGAAAAGGGGGGGTGACCCTCAAAAGTTTGAGGACTAGTGCGTTAAAGCATAATATCACTAGGTACACATTATTCCTCATATAGCATCAGTGCACACATTTCACAATTATCTGAATCGTAGTACTGGAAGGGACCTCGAGGGACCATCTAGTCCAGTCCCCTCCACTCATGGCAGGACCATTATCTAACCCATCCCTGACAGGTGTTTGTCCTGCCTGCTCTTAAAAATTTCCAATGATGGAGATTCCATAACCTCCCTAGGCAATTTATTCCAGTGCTTAACAGGAAGTTTTTCCTAATGTCCAACCTAAACCTCCCTTGCTGCAGTTTAAGCCCATTGCTTCTTGTCCTATCCTCAGTAGTTAAGAACAATTTTTCTCCCTCCTCCTTGTAACAACTTTTTATATACTTGAAAACTGTTTTCATGTCCCCTCTTGATCTTCTCTTTTCCAGACTAAACAAACACAATTTTTTCAATCTTCCCTCATTGGTCATGTTTTCTAGACCTTTCATCGTTTTTGTTGCTCTTTGCCGGCTTTCATTTGATGCCTTACGAAAAACTTTTTGAATAAATTCTATTAAACCAGAGTGGGTTTGTCAGACCTTATAGGTGTTCCGGACACAGAGGAGTGAGCCACAATTGGGCCTCCGTGTCACAGCTTGCTTGCCTATTCCATCTTCCCTATGACTCTCTCTGGATGTCTGTCAGTGAGTTCCCCTCTGAGTCTTCCCTTTCCGGGACAAGGAGTTGCCTTCTCTGTGTTTTCAGGATCCTTTCATGATGAGTGTCTGGCTGTGTGTTCCCAGCAGATATGGGGATAGTTAAACCCCTCCTAAGCACCTTTGATCGTTTGGGGAGCTGCGTTACAATGGGCTGTTAAAATAATATAACTTTTTTTTTGGAATGAATGAAATTAATTCACCTGACCTCGCTTCTTTTCCTTCCCCTGAGCAGGGTTTCCTGTGTTCAAATCCGATGTGATCTCCCAGGTGAAACAAACGGAAGAGCCAGGGGCCCCAGCTCTCCAGGGCTTAGAGGAAAGAGAGATTCTGATGGCCACCTGTTCAGGTGAGGAATAATGAAATCCACTCAAAAGCTGTCAATGCCTGAAGGAAAGAGCTGGGATTCCCTACAAAGGCCTTGTGAGTGCTCCGAGTTCAGGATTGTCCCCAGCAGGTGTCAGATCCTCAGGGCAGCTATCGCTCATGGCTTCCTACCCATCCTGACTCTCACCTGGCAGTAGCTCCCTCCCTGGTCTCCCCTCCCCTGAATGTTTGGATGGGATGGAGGCAGACTTCATCCCCTTCTCTGTCTCCTATGGGGAAGAGTTTGGGGAAATTCAGTTCCTGGTTATTTTTTTTTCTGTCTCTCCAGCTTATTTTGCTTAGCTCTCTCCTTTTCCGTCCCTGTTTCTGTGCCCTGGTCTACACAACAGAGTTAGGCTGGTGTAAGCTGCCTCATGTCAACCTAACTCTGAAAGTGTCTGTGCTAAAATGCAGCTCTCACCCCACTGAGCCAACTTAAATGACTTAAATAATCCCAACTATACATATAAAGCGATGGGGTCTAAATTAGCTGTTACCACTCAAGAGAGATCTTGGAGTCACTGTGGGTAGTTCTCTGAAAACATCCACTCAATGTGCAGCGGCGTCAAAAAAGCGAACAGAATGTTCGGCATCATTAAGAAAGGGATAGCTAATAAGACAGAAAATATCCTATTGCCTCTATATAAATCCATGGTACGTTCACATCTTGAACACTGCGTGCAGATGTAGTTGCTCCATCTCAAAAAAGATATGTCGGAATTGGAAAAGGTACAGAAAAGGGCAACAAAAATGATGAGGGGTATGGAACGGCTTCTGTATGAGGAGAGCTTTAAAAGACTGGAACTTTTCATCTTGGAAAAGAGATGACTAAGGGGGGATATGAGAGAGGCCTATAAAATCATGACTGGTGTGGAGAAAGTAGATCAGAAATGTTGTTTACTCCTTCTCATAACACAAGACCTAGGGGTCACCAAATGAAATTAATGGGCAGCAGGTTTAAAACAAACAGAAGGAAGTATTTCTTCACACAACGCACAGTCAACCTGGGGAACTCTTTGCCAAAGCATGTTGAGGAGGAGGGTTCAAAAAAGAACTAGATAAACTCATTGAGAATAGGTCCATCAATGGCTATTAGTCAGGATGAGCAGGGATGGTGTCTCTAGCCTCTGTTTGCCAGAAGCTGGGAATGGGCAACAGGGGATGGATCACTTGATGTTTATCTTGCATCTGAAGAAGTGAGGTTCTTACCCACGAACGCTTACGCTCCCAATACTTCTGTTAGTCTTAAAGGTGCCACAGGACCCTCTGTTGCTTTTTACAGATTCAGACTAACACAGCTACCCCTCTGATACTTGATGTTTACCTGTTCTGTTCATTCCCTCTGGGGCACCTGGCATTGGCCACTGTCGGAAGACAGGATACTGGGCTAGATGGACCTTTGGTTTGACCCAGTGTGGCCTTTCTTATGTTGTAAGAATTCCCCCTTCGCGAGAGGCGTGGTGCTTAAGTCGATGTAATTATGTCGATGCAGTGCCAGTGTAGACACTGCATTGCTTGCATTGACTGTTGCTGCCTTTTAGAAGCCATCCCACAATGCCCCACGCTGGCTGTTAAGTCAGTGCAAGCGCTCCTGGTGAGGACGCGCACTGCCGACGCAAGGAGTGTAGCGTGGACATGCAAAAGCAATTTAATTACTGCGGTGGATGTACGTTGACAGAACTTAGGTTGACTTAATTTTGTAGCGTAGACTCGTCTTGAGGTTTCTTTCTCTATCCCAGCAGGTGATGGGATGCTGAGTGAGAATATGGAGCAGAATCCTCACCAGGAACATGCTGAGCAAGTGGAACCACATGGGGGATTACTACAAGGCTCCCAAGGGAATGTATCCAGGCATCATGTGCAGGGAAAAGCCTGTGAGAACTGGCATAGGCCAGAGAGACAGCAGGAAAGCCAACCAGGGGAGAAAGTGGGTAAATCCCCTAATTGTCAGGAAACTCACAACAACTTCAAGGAAAGCACAGCCCAGCAGAGAATCTCAACGGGAGAGAGACCCTATAAATGCACTGAGTGCGGAAAGACCTTCAGTTTGAGTTCAAACCTTATTAAACATCAGAGGATCCATACAGGAGAGCGCCCCTATGAATGCGGAGAGTGCGGGAAAACCTTCACTCACAGCTCACACCTAACTAGACATCAGAGAATGCACACTGGAGAAAGACCCTATGAATGCTGTGAGTGCGGGAAGACCTTCCGGTACCGCTCAGACCTTATCACGCATCAGAGAATCCACACGGGGGAGAGACCCTATGAGTGTGGTGAGTGCGGGAAAAACTTCAGTCAGAGCTCAAACCTTATTAAACATCAGAGGATCCACACTGGAGAGAGACCCTATGAGTGCTGTGAGTGCAGGAAGACCTTCACGCGGAGATCAAACCTTAATGCACATCAGAGAATCCACAAAGATGCAAGACCCTATGAATGCTTTATATGGGAAAACCTCCACACTGAGCTCACACCTTATTACACATGAGAGAAACACCTTAAAAACCTTTTCAAAGCCTGACAAAAGTTGTTGGGTTTTTTTTGTATGTTTGTTTGTTTTGTTTTTGCCTTAATGCTTTTGTTAATTCCCACCTAATGATCTTTAAGGATATTGGCAGAATTATCTTTACTGTGGTCTCTCACCTCCCCAGGTGAGTTGTCCACTTTTCTGTTTTGCTGTTTTCCCTTCTTTGGGATGAACACAGTGGTCCTCTCTATCAACTCCTATGAGTCATGGGAGAGTGTGTCTCTCTTGCCGGGAATGTCCATCAGCCAAGGTGAGGGAGATAAGGATGACCTTGATTAGCTACATTGAAGCACAATCTATGTGGGCCTCATCTCCACTAGGTTTTTCCCATGCAGTTAGCTAGCTCATGTTCGCTATCCCAATGGAAAAAGACAGCTACTCTTTCAGGAGTGGATGTGGTTAGCTAGCCTATTTCCTCATGAGTTGACCTCATCTTTTATAGCTTTTCATAGTCTAAAAAAGCCAAGAGCATCACATTTATATTGTTCCTCCCTTTGCAAAGCAGTTGTAAGAGTCATCAAGTTCCGCTTTGAGGATAAATTGTCTCATTCTCTTTTGTTCTCACATTGCCCTAGGATGTGCTGAAGAGCAGTTATATCCTTTTTTTTTTTTTAACCATTTTTCTCATTTAAAATGTATTTCAATATAATAAAAAGCAGGAGCACAGGTGGGAAAAAAGTGTTTTTTCTGCCACTGTGATGCCTGAAGAAGATGGGGAGAGTCAGAGAGATCCCCTCCTTCCCCATCAACCCAGCAGCATTACTCGCCGCACGGCTAAGATAGAAGGTCTCGTCTTCACATTCTACCCCTCCACAGCCTAGAGTCATGTGATGCGGCGGCCTCAGTTTTCTGTGCTTCAGAATGGTGCTTTGATTTCTTTGATCCTAAATCAGACTCATTAGGGCTGGAGACGAAAGTGTCACGGGACTGGAAGGGGAATTCAATGGATCCCAAACACTGTGATCATACTGAGTTTCAGTCCCAGTTTTAATCTATTGGCAAAGCCACTTTTGGTCTTTTTCCTACTGAGTTGGCATTGTTCACAGATGGGAAAGTTGTCTGGTTTTGCGCCCCTTCCGCCCCCCCCCCCCTTCTGATGATGCTAAAGCTTTTGTAAATAACACAACTCACTAATGAGGCAGTGGTGAATGAAGGAGGTTTGAATGACTCTGTGAATATGATGGGAGAATCAGTGGTCCTGCCTCTGAGTTATCAGATGTAACCTGCTGTGGAATTTCATGTTACATGACCCTGAATGTGTCTCATGACTTCTCTGTGAGGTGGGATTTTCTCTCATGTTTGGAGGCCCTTTGGTCACACAACTGGATATTAGTTTTGTTTGACAGGACATAGCTCAGATTTATTGGGGACTTTGAGATAAATGACCATTTGCTAAAATAGCCATTTCTTAGTATATTTTTGCTTTCCTCCCACCTCTCCATTATGACACAGAGGAAATTCAAGTGCAATTCAGTCAACAGGAGAGAATACTCCAGGCTATTTGGCATGCTAACAGAGCAATAGGAGTATTTTTAAGTCTCCAGTCTGAAATGGTGAGCAACAGCAGACCCCAAACTGTGCAATTAACTGAAGTAACTGCCTACGATCACAGTGCCATTCAGTTCTTTAGGTTAATATTATCTCAGATGATCCAGGGAGACAATTTCATAGTATGTGACTTTCAACTAGGCAAAAATGCCCATGTATTTCCCCCTCCGCACCCCCTCCCCCCAAGCATGTGTGACCCAGGCCCGACAGGAGGTTACTCCTGAAGGTATCTCCTGTGATTTGGGAAATACTGTCCCTAACTATGCAAATGTGGAGAAATAGACGTGATGTTTTTGTTGAACTCGCCCCTTGTATGTGCTGTAAATGTGTATAAAACGAATTAAGTGTTGAATGTGATGTAGCTGCAGGAAAAACAACTGTTTTCAAATAGAAATCCCACCTCTACTGTCTTACAGAAATTCAGATCCAGGTTTGTATCCAGTCCCTAATTTAGACCCGTGCCACCAGATTAAAGAAAGAAATTGAGCATGCTGGGGAGAAGCCATTCCTCACTAACACTCTTGAGATTTGGGGTGTAAATTAACCTTGACCAAGACCAAGGATTTGGCAAGAGCTCAGGTAGAAATAGCAGGCAGCCAATTGTTGGCTTGTATCACAAAGTAAGCAACTATGGTGAACAGTGCACAAGTCAAATTGTTTTGGAACACCATTTCCTAGTTCAGTGTCACTTATTAGTCCCAAAGGATGCCAGGGTTAGATCGTGAACAATTGTCCTTTTCCATTTGGATCCAGCATTTCATGAGGGAACAAGAGAAACAGCTGATGTCTTCAGAGGACATTCTTTCCTCAAGGATCCAAAGGATTCTTTCCTTTTGTGCAAGTGATGGCTACAGTTAGGGAATTAATGTGTCCGATTCCCAGTTGAGACTTCAGGATCCGCAAATGTTGAGTCCTGATGCTATTCTTTTGTCTCATAGTTTTGTTCTTGTGTCTCAAGCATTGGTATCACTTCTCTTCCACTCCTGCTCCTTTGAAAGATTAGAAAGTGTGGAAATAGCATACAGGTGTTGTTTGCTCGTGATGTAAATCTTGCTACATAGTGCAAGGCTCTTTTCTCCAAAACTTATGACAGAAGACCCAAAGTTAAATGAACTTGTAGATGTGGAAGAACCTATGTTGGGGTAAACGACAAATTAACACAAAAGTTCACTTGGTGGAAGTGGGAATTAAAAGAAAACTGACGTATGATAAGATTCGTAAGCAGCGAAAATGAAATTAAACACAAAGATGGTGGTTAAAGAGTAAGAGACTAATTATGTGATCATTGGAAAACTGAGAGTTGTGTATATATATTTTTTGTTTTGTTAGTAATAAAGTAAATGATGGATAATCCTGAAGAGTTTATGTGATGTAATTTACCCCCTTCAGACTAAAGAGTTCTGAAGTAAAAACTCACTCCCAAGTATTGGGGTGGTGGAATATGTAAGAAAAATACCGTATATGAGAATACAGACCCAGTATAGATGTCAATTATTTCTATTTTGAATGGAATTTATTTTGATACACATTCTTTAAGTAGTTTGATAACTTGTCTTTAAGTAGTTTTTCTCTTATGTAACCTTTTACCCAGTTAGACTGTAAGAGTCCCGGAATATCCCTCTTCTCTTATTTGCAAAGGATGTGACATCTGTCATGAGATGTCCACATTTATTTGTCAGAGTAGTGATGCAGTGGGTAGTTTTTCTGCTGAAACCTTTGCAGCTAGTTATTTTAACGGGTGCTGGGCCCCCTTTTCCTTTTGTTTTTCTTTCACATTTGATACCTTTGGGGTTCATACATTCCCACAAAATTTGGTTTTTAACAATAGATATTACAAGGAAACTGCTTGGTTAAGGGAGACTTTTCCTAATTGACATTAGCCCAAAGTCTGTCTCATGCCAACTGGGTCAGGCCATGTTGTCTGTAGCCAAGGCATATTTCACCCCCGATTTTCAGCCAGCTCCTTGGATTCGAGTTTTAACATTTATAAGAGTTGATTATCTGCTGTATTAATCTGATGATTTGGCTCAATTGATGACTTGAGTCCAATGCAGTAGCATTAGCTCTTTGATTTTTGTGATTTGATCTTAACTATATTGTTTAATACAGTTTAGTATTTTTATAGTAATATATAATAGTTTAGCCTTAGTGCTAAGTGTTCTCGGTTTTATTTGTTGTTCATCTGCCCTGTATATTCCTCCTTGAGTGTCGGCTTTGGTTAATAGTAATCAATTCCCTCCTTTGAATTTGTATAGGGATATGAGGCAGGTATGATCATGGCAGTCCAGGGGCCAGCTTATGGTAAGTCCCCCATGTCTGAACTGGACACTAAGAGATACTGGAATCTGTCTTGTGGGATACTTTTGATAAAATAGATATTGGAATGCTAAGAAAGTGTGTAATGTTTAGACTCTGTTGAGTGCCATGCATTAATCTTAGTTGTTCTATCTGTTCCATGTTGTAATATGTTGAGTGTGCATCGTGTGAGCCTCCGTGACTGTACGAATCACCATACAGGAGAGGGATATTAATTAGTGTGAAGGGCTGCTCTTCTACAGAAATTGTTCCCCCTTCCCCAGCCCCCCTATAGCCAGAAGGGCTATGGTTGGATCTTACAACTGGAAACTCTACATCTGAATTGAGAAGCCATGAACGAAAGGACAAAAGACTTGTTGTTCCACTCTCATCCCCATGAAGATGAGTTCTGCGCATGGACTCATCCCATCAGCTGAGTTTAAAGCTCAGAACACATGGCAGGAGGGGGATAAATACCCCAAACAAAAGGAACTATGGATCTCGATGATGCTTGGATTCTTGGGGGGAGCAAGGTGTTTCTAGACATAAGTGAGAGATCCCCAGTTGCTTAGTGTGGGTTAGTCCTAAAGGAGAAATATGGCAGAAACTGAAGACTGTGTAACTCATTCGTGCATCTGTGTTTGCTTGCTTTAACCTTGTAAGTAACTCTCTGACTTCTTTTGCCTAGTTAATAAACCTTCATATAGTTTACTATAGGATTAGCTACAAAAGTTGACTTTGGTATAAGACCTAAAGTGTAATTGACCTGGGATAAGAGACTGGTCGTTCAGGATCAGGGCTAATCTGAATATTGCTGTGATTCTTGGTGTAAGAGACCACTCAGAGGAGATGCATGGGGGAGGGGGGAAGCGAGCATGTGGGGTCATGTGCCCCCTCCCCAGATTTGCTGCTTGGCTTGTACTGAGGATGCTCTCACAGACTGAGCATGCTCAGTAGCACTGCTGAAGCTGCCTGCCCTAATTCTGACCCCCACTATTAGTAGGCACGGGTCATGTCTGGGGCCATTTATCGCAGAGAGATGCTCACCAGGGTGGCAAGACAGACCGGAATACCCAAGGGGACTCTCTGTGACTCCGGGTTAAGGCAGTTAATATGCCTGAGGACTTTGCCCTTGGTGCAATAAGTTTAGCACTCACAAGGGATAGCTCAGTGGTTTGAGCATTGGCCAGCTAAACCCAGGGTTGTGAGTTCAATCCTTGAGGGGGTCACTTGGGGATCTGGGGCAAAATCAGTACTTGGTCCTGCTAGTGAACGCAGGGGGCTGGACTCAATGACCTTTTAAGGTCCCTTCCAGTTCTAGGAGATGGGATATCTCCATTAATTATTATAATTAATTATAACCAGTTTGCGGTTTGTGCCCTGTTTTTTATAGTTTGCTCCTCCCCCCTCCCCCTTTGCTATGGCAATGGAACCATCTGCAGTAAAAGATGAGAACGAGCCAGTTGGTAAAGGGCATCAAAATGCCTTCTGGGCTAGAAGTCAAAATAGAGTTGAATGCTGATAATATCTTGTTATAGTGGGAGGAGCCAGAAGCCTCATTAAATGTTATAGAACAATGGATTTTGGAATTTAAGTTGCTATCAGGCTTCAAAATAAACTATGATGAATCCAAAATGTTAGGAATTAATATTCCCCAAATGATCAAAACCAAACTGTCATCAGCTTCATAAATTTAAATGGGTAAAGAAATCTTTAAAATGTTTATGAATAAATATGGTGGAGAAACATACAAATCATTCTAAGGCAAATTACACTCCAATGTGGAATAAAATAAGACGACCCAGGACAATGGAACAAATAGGAATTTTATTGGCTAGGTAAGGTAGCCTCGGTACAGAGGAATTGTCTTCCCAAAGTTGTTTTTGTTTCAGTGCATCCTTGTTGGTATCCCTGCCATGACCTTGAAAACATGGAAGTATGTGCTATTAAAATTCAGATGGAAACATAAAAGACACAGGGTGCATTCTAAAATTCTGCATAAGCCTACAACGTGGGATGGAGTAGATTTCTCTGATTTGGCTGATTATTATGATGAATCGCAATTAAAATATGTGATCAACTGGATTAACAATTGTCCATCCAGGCACTGAGTAAAACTCAAACAAGACTGGAGCCCAGATATAGCTATTCATAGTAATGGTTGGGTTCAAAGCAAATGTAGCTAACCAAAAATAAAAGACCACCCATTCATCCAGACCACCTTAGCAGTTTTGGACCATTATTTTTTTTTTAAATCTGTTGTGAAGGCCCCCTCCATTAGCTAGCTTCATTAATAATCAGGAAATTAATAATCAGCAAGGTAGGGCATCCCCCCTCTTTCCAGCACAATGAGGTGAGAAGATAGAGCAGTGATCCCCAAACTGTGGGGTGTGCCCCCCTAGGTTTGGGGTGGGTTGGCCACTCTGCCCCCAGCTCCACTCTGCCCCGCCCCCCAAGCTGCAGCTCCAGCCCCAGCTGAGGCTCTGTTCCTGCCTGTGGCTCCTGGCCCCAGCCTACTTCTTCCCTCCTTCCCTCTCTGCCCCCAGGCCAGCTCCACCTCTAACCCCAATCAGCAGGCAGGGTCGTCTCTGGGGATAATGGAAAATAACATGAAAATCCCCCAACCTGTGGAGGTTATAGAATGGCAGAATCCTAGAAAGGTAGCACTGGAAGGGACTTCAAGCGGTCACCTAGACCAGCCCCATGCACCGACTCAGGACCAGGGAAACCTAGATCATCTCTGACTGGTGTTTGTCTCAGCTGTTCTGAGAAACCTACAAGGATGGGGCATCCATGACCTCCACTGGGAGCCTATTCCAGAGCTTACCCACCCTTAGAATGAGAGCGCTTTTCCTAACATCTAACCTCAATGGGCCGTGCAGCAGATGAAGCCCATTACTTCTTGGCCTGTCTTCTCTGGCCAGTGAGAACCATTGACCCATATCCTTATAGCAACCCTTAATATATTTGAAGACTCATCAGTTTTCTCCTCCTCCCACCCAGTCTTTTTTTCTTCAGACTAAACATGCCCCATTTTTTAACCTGTCCTCATCAGTTTTTTTTAACCCTTCCATTGTTTTTGTTGCTCTCTTCTGGACTCTCTCCAATTTGTCCACCTCTTTTTTTAACATGCGGCGCACAGAATTGTATGCAATACTCCAGCTGAAGCCTCACCTGCGCCAAAGTAGAGAGTGACAATTAATGACCACGTCTTACATAGGACGTTCCTGTTTGTACACTTGTCGTCAAGTCTCTCCTCTCCAGAGCGCCTCCTTGTCTCCAGGTGCAGCACTGCAAAGATTGTCCTTGGCTAGCGGGCCATTTTACCATTCTTGGGGCTACAACCACCTGGTCTTCTGTGTGGCTTAGCCGTGCAGCCAGGTCACTGCTCAGTTCATTCCCCTTCTTGGGTTGATAGAAAAGTCCTAAAAACAGGAAGTCTAACAGCTTCCAAGCCTGTCTCCTGGCTCTATCTTGTACTTGGCTTCTTTTATCTTTGTCACCCACTCTTCCCCCCCACCCCACATGGTCCAGGGAAGAGGTAGGGGACCCCCAGGCCCACCCTCTCTGGGTTCCAGCCCAGGACCCTGAAATCTCAGGACAACGAAATCACAGGGAAGATGAAAGGAAATCAGAAGTAGCAGCAGAATTATTATCATGCCATGGAGGGATCATCTTGTGGCTGGGAGGAACATAAAGGGCTCGGAGATAGTAGCTCAGGCCCCACTGGGAAGGGAGGAGGTGGGAGGAGTAGGAATTGAGCTATAGTGAGATGAGAAAAGTGAAAATATTTTGGGGGAAAAATATGACTGCAGACAGGGATCTGGGGGTCATAGTGGATCACAAGCTAAATATGAGTCAAAAGCGTAACACTGCTGCAAAAAAAGCAACCATCATTCTGGGATATATTAGCAGGAGTGTCGTAAGCAAGACACGAGAAGTAATTCTTTGGGTCTACTCCATGCTGATTAGGCATCAACTGGAGTGTTGTGTCCAGTTCTGGGCACCACATTTCAAGAAAGAGGTGGACAAATTGGAGAAAGTCCAGAGAAGAGCATCAAATATTATTCAAGGTCTAGAACAGTGGCTCTCAATCTTTCCAGACTACTGGCCCCCTTTCAGGAGTCTGATTTGTCTTGCATAGCCCCAAGTTTCACTTCACTTAAACTACTAGCTTACAAAATCAGACATAAAAATACAAAAGTGTCACAGCACTGAAAAAAATGTCTGACTTTCTCATTTTTACCATATAATTATAAAATAAACCAATTGGGATATAAATCTTGTACTTACATTTCAGTGTATAGTTAGAACAGTCTATAGTATAGAACAGGGGTGGCCAACCTGAGCCTGAGAAGGACCCAGAATTTACCAATGTACATTGCCAAAGAGCCACAGTAATATGTCAGCTGCCCCCTTCAGCTCCCCACCCCGCTCCCAGCACCTTCCACCCACCGGCAACCCCACCGATCAGCGGCCTCCCCTCCCTCCCTGCACCTCCCGCTCAGCTGTTTTGTGGCATGCAGGAGGCTGGGTGGGGGGAGCAAGGGCACAGCAGGCTCAGGACGGGGCGGGAAGGGATGGAGGGGGTCAGGGCCCATGGCAGAGCCAGGGGTTGAGCAGTGGGTACCTCCCGGCACATTGGAAAGTTGGTGCCTGTAGCTCCAGCCCCGGAGTCGGTGCCTATACAAGGAGCCGCATATTAACTTCTGTAGAGCCGCATATGGCTCCAGAGCCACAGGTTGGCCACCCCTGGTATAGTAGATAGAGCAGTCTAAACAAGTCATTGTCTGTGTGAAATTTTAGATTGTACTGACTTTGCTAGTGCTTTTTATGTATCCGGTTGTAAAACTAGGCAAATCTCTAGATGAATTGTTGTACCCCCGGAAGACCTTTGCATACCCTTGGGTGAGAACCACAGTCTTACACCACATGGACGGTGGCTTAGCTTAAATCTCTGAAAGCCAGGAAATGAAGAGTGAAGGTACACAACACCTCTTCAATGCAACTTTAACTTTACCCCCACTCCCTAATCCTGGAGCTGGCAGGAGCCACTGGGAATATGTCAGTACGGGTGGAGCAAAGGTTTAAAACTACCAAAGGAAGTGGAGGAGTCTCCATCTCTTGAAGTCTTCAGGTCAAGACTGGATGCCTTTCTGGAGGAGGATTTAGTCAAACACAAGGTATTCAGCTCAGTAAAGCACTAACTGCATGAAATTCTGTGGCCTCTGTTGTACAAGAGGTCAGACTATTCCCTCCCAGCCTTTTACCCTCCCCCCCCAAAAACAAACAAACAATGAATCCATAATAGATATGAGGACGGACTAAGAGAATATGTCATTGTGTTGTGTTCACAGATTGGAATACCAACATATGTCCTCATGCCCTCCTGTGTGCACTGGTCAGGTGTAGCTGTCACTGAATGGGGGAGGGAATAGTTTGGTAGAGCTGTGACTGTGATATCAAGACAGGTGCATGTGAAATGTGAAGGAGCAACTATGCCTCGTTTCAGTGCTGAGTGTTGTCAGTAATGGTGCAAAAGATTATGCTCTTGCCATGAGGATTGTCAGCAGGCTTATTTGTCTTAATGCCTTCTTCGGTGTCTCTCTCCCTTATCTCCTTCCCACCTCTAGATGGGAGATGTGGTCAAGGTAATAAGAAGAGGGCCTGAAACATAAGGACTTGTATTAGAGGCTTGGTATGAGGCCTGAGGCCTGGGCTAAAGTAATGGTCATAACTTGTTAATATAAAGCAAAGTTAAGTTGTGAGCAAGAGGCAGGCCCTGCTCACAGAATCTGGCAGGATCAGGGCTGATAGTGCAGAAACACACATTCCTAAGTAGTGCTAGGCATAAGAATATATACGCAAACACATTCCAGAAAGGTGATACCCGAATACCCCGATGGACACATTCCCCAAAGAGAACAGGAACATGCTGACCCATCTTAAGGATAAGCTCAGGATGACGGCATGATGGATAGAGATGGTTTGATCAAACCTACAGGTACAAGGCAATGGGTGGCGCCCTAATACGTCAGAGGGTGGCACCCAGATACGTCAGGGGCAATAGGTAATTTGTTTGTTTGTATAAAAGATGTATCTCAGAGGGAGTGTCTTTGGCCAGCCGAGGGGGCAGTGGAAAGTCCTGCCACTGACTGAGTTGCATCCATTGTCATGCACGTACATGTTTTAGTATCCTTGTAGAGTCTGCCAGGTGCTATTACTATGCTTCGTCAGCAATAAACCTGGCCTGGCACCTTCACACCTTAACGGATCTTGTCGTCATTGGGCAGTTCGCATGGGATCTGCTGTGCCAGCTATCTGCGCAGAGCTGGGACAGCACATTGGGAGAACACACATGCAGCCAAACATCTGACGACACCTGCTATACTGTGAGAACATGAAACCTGTCCTCTGCCCTCTAGACTGGCTTCCCATAGAATTTCAAGTCAAGTTCAAGTTCTAGATAATACTTAGTCCTGCCATGAGTGCAGGGGACTGGACTAGATGACCTCTTGAGGTCCCTTCCAGTCCTGTGATTCTATTGTTCCTCATCTTCAAAGTAAAATATCACCTAAAGCTTCTGAAGGTTGTGTGGTTGACAGATGTGCCCCTCTGGTACAGTGAAAATCTGCATAATGCAGGTAAAGCTCATAGGAACAGCCATGTTGGGTCAGACCAATGGTCCATCTAGCCCAGCGACCTGTTCTCCAACAGTGGAGAATGCCAGATGCTTTAGAGGGAATGGACAGAACAGGGCAATTAGTGAGGGATCCATCCAGTTGCAGCTTCTGGCAGTTGGAGGCTTAGAGACACCCAGGGCATGGGGTTGCCTCACTGACCATCTTGGCTAATAGCCAATGATAGACTTGTTCTCCAGGAACTTATCTAATTCTTTTTTCAACCCACTTATACTTTTGGCCTTCACAACATCCCCTGGTAGCCCATTCCACAGGTTGACTGTGAGTTGTGTGAAGAAATACTTCCTTCTGTTTGTTTTAAACTTGTTGGGAAGGCCAAAAGTATAAAAGATGCTCTGGGATACAACCCCATGCACTGGGTGTTCCTAAAACTCTGACTGCCAGAAGCCAGGACTGGACAATAGGGGGTAGATCACTCAATAATTCATTCCTACTGGAGCATCTGGCAACAGCCACTGTCGGAAGACAGGATACTTGGCTAGATGGACCGTTGGTCTGACCCAGCATGGACGTTCTTATGTTGTTATGTATAGACAGGTAATCCAACCCTTCAGTCCCCTGGCAGCTCTGAGGTTGGGGATATTAGGCACACAGCAGAGACACCGAGTCCCTGCCCCATGGGAGGATGCATGGAGGGGCCAGTCTCTCCCACTGGGGTGCAGAGCCCAGTGCTGATGTGCCATCCCCTCAGCAATGAGAAAGGAGAAACACACCAGGCCCTTGCCTGCTGGGGAGGGAGGGACCAAAGCAACAGCTGCCAGTTGCCATATGGCCCTGTGAGAGGGTGGCCCTGCAGGGAGCGTGTGACACTGAGCCAAAAAAGATTAAGCAACTAGCAGGCTAAATTACCCAAATTCAACCTTTAAAGTCACATTAGAAAAGTATGTAAATGGTAATTAGGTCTATTCCTTATCAATAGCTAACGTAGCCATGTGCCATAGACTAGAGCTTTGAAATGCAGAATTGGAGGTAATACTAATTCTATGTGTTTACTTATATCTTGTTAGATGTTAGCCATGTAAACAGACGGTTCCTGTCTGTCACTATATCTACTGATTCAGAGATCAAAAAGGGAATATTCACATTTAGATGAAACTTGGGTGTAATGTCACCATCTTCATTTCTCTTTGAAATTTGTAGTAAATGGTCTATGAACTGCTCAATGGAGAATTACCTTATGCTGATGAATGCAACTGTGAATACGTAGGAAATAGGAGGTTTTATGCCAAAGCCACAATGCTGCACCCAAGGAATGCCGGCTGTCAAGAGGCTGCCAGAGAGCTATAAAAAGAACTCTTGGGTCCTGATCCTGTTATTGCAGGTCTGCTTAAGCTTCATTGGGGAAGTTTGAGTCACAAGGCTGAGGTCTCCAGCTCCAGTCTGGGTCACCCCGATATTGGACATTGACCTATAACCTATTAAACTAATCCTGGAATAACTATTTGCAACTCTAAAGCTCACCATCTCTATCAGACTGACCTAAGAACTCAACTCATATCTGTATGTATAAAGATCTTTTAACCTATACTGTCTCTCTTTTCTTTTTCATAAATCTTAGTTTAGTTAATAAGAATTGGCAGTAAGCGTGGATTTGGGTAAGATCTGATCTATTCACTGACCTGGTGGGTAATGTATCCAATCCTTTGGGATTGGTAGAACTTTTTATAGGATGAACAAGATTTTCAGTAATCCTCACCATATTTAACTTGGCTGTTTGGGTGGGAGGCCAAGGCTGGGTTGCTTTAAGGGAGCTGTGATACTGGCTTCTGGGTAGCCGGGAAGGTATTGTAGAAGCTGTTTTGTTGTTGGATTTGTGAATTTAAGTATTAGAAATAACCACCAGTTCCGGGGATTGTCTGCCCCATTTGTTGCAGTTTGCGCTGACTGAGCAATCTCAATGCAGTGTGGTTCCCCCCCTCCCCCGAACCCTAGTCACAGAGGGAGCTGCAGAATATTACCCAGGAAGGTGCTCTGGGAAAGTGTATTCATTGGTGCTCTGCCGGTCATCCTTATTCATTATTACCCTGCAATATTGTGCTGCGTATTACTGAGCAGGGTTGTGGCGGGGATGGGGATGTCTTTATACTAGCATCCAGGCCCTTAATAATCTTCTTTCCCTTAGCAAACAGCTCCCCAGAAATTCCTTTGCTCTCCATCACGGGGTTGACTACTCACTGCCACCGGTGCCTCCTCCTGGCCACTCCGGGGATTAGTTCATGGCTTGGCGTTCCAGCCAGGTCACAGTACCCCTCCCCTTCTGGGGTTCTGTCAAAGTCCTCCACGGCATCCCAGGCAGTCCTTAAATCCACTGTCCTAGCTAAATCATTGCCTCACACTTTCTTTACCACCCGTCTCACTTCAGGGTATGCCTTTCCCTCATGGCCAGGCTCCTAGATTCCCTCCTTCCCTCTCTAATGCACAGAGGATGGCTGCAGACTTGCTCACTGCAGCCCTTTCTGCTGCCAGCTTCCTGGCTTTATCCAAGCCCAGCCCATACCTGCTCAGTTCAGCTCCAACCTCTAGGCAGGGATTGCTCCTCCTACCTAATCCCCTCATTTGGGGCCCTATCACACTAATTGGCCCTTTCTGAGCCCCCTTAACCCTTTCAGGGTTGGAGTGGGGTGAACACCCCACCACATCTCCAGGCAAACATCCGAGCTTCCGTGCAAAATCATCTGAGTTTGCTTTAGAGGTGTGAGGGTGGGAAGAGGAAACAGAGCAGGGTCAAAATTTTCAGATGTTGCTGTTTTAAAAAGTAGTTAAAAGGACGTGATACTAGAGTATTTTAAACTCAAGATTTAATTCCCTCCGCCCCTCCCAAGAGATCTATTCTATTGCAGGCAGGAGTTATTTCAGGAGAGTTCTCTAATGAAAGAGGGACAAACCCTGAGCTGAAGCCAAGCTGAGTCCTTTAGAGACCTCACAGCAGCTAATAACAGAGGGGACGGGAATCCTTACCCAGCGAGGTCACGTTCTCACAGTTCTCCTGCATGATGCCTCTCTAGAGGGCTCTCTGAGTGGGGTCCAGCAGAGCCCACTCTTCCCTGGTGAAATACACAGACACCTCCTCGAAGGTCACCGGCCCCTGAAAGAGCAAGAGTCCAACACTCAGTACCTGCTGCCTCACTCACAGCCCCACTATTCACGGAGGAGAGGGATCTAGCAGATGGAAGCTCTGGGAGGCTCACAATCAGCAGATCCCTCCTCCACCCTGCTCAGAGGAGCCAGCAGGCCTCAGAGTGAGGCGAGAAAGAGCATCCAGGAGGCATGAGGGTCAGGGGATAAGGAGAGAGCCCATCGTCCTTCCCAGCAGATCGTGAGGGCAGGGTCTTCATATTCATCACACACCTACTAGCCACAGACTGATACAGGAGATGGGGCTCCTAGCAGGGTCCAGGGAGAGTTCCGAGGTAGGAAGCCCAACACCCTCCTCATTGTGAGGAGCTGGATATGAAGGGAGGGGCAGCTCCCCTAAGCCTGACTAATGGGTGCCCCCTTCATATCTCACAGCAGCTGTTGGTTAGTCGGGTCAGGCTACAGCACTGGGAATCTGGTCCGTTTTCCTACCTAGGTGGGTTGTTTCCTGTTCCATAAAAAGAGAGGAATTTCCACCTCCCACCCCCCTGAGTCTTTTCCTAGAATCTAGCCACCAGGTTAAACAAGTCTCAGCATGTTTGTTATACTTTATCCCCCTCCCTTTCTCTAGCCTGTGTATTTTCTGCCCCCTCTCCACCAGCTCTCACCTCCTATCTATTTATCCCCTGCAGCAGGAGCCCTCCCAACAACTTCCTGATAACAGTGGAGCTACTTCAAGCAGGGATTCTCGTCCCCGGTACTCAGGGCCGACGAGAGAGGGGGGGAAGCAGATACAAATTACTGGGGCCCGGCAGTCCGGAAGGGGGCCTGGGGCCCAGCTTCCCTGGCTTCGTTGGCCCTGTTTAGCCAGTCCGTCCTTGCTGGGGGGCCCGAACTTGCTCCCGGCGGCCCGGTAGTGGGGAGGATGGGACAATCTCACCCAAAACGTGGGTGTTGTTCTGCAGCCCCTCAAGGGCAAAGGGGTGACTAAAGAGATTTCAGCAGGAGCTTTTGACACCCAATTTCCCCCCAGTCTCTTTCCCGGCCAACGGACCTTCTAGACTCCACCTTGCTGGGCAAACGCACAGTTGCTTTTTTGCAGCGCGGACCCAACCCTTTGCACATGGGCTAAACCCACTTAGACTTTTTTAAACCCTCACAGGAACAGAGTCTGAAGAAAAGGAGCAGAAACGTTAGAAAGGAGCAGAACCAAAGGAGCTGCTTTGAGCTCCCTCAGCCGTAGTCCTTGGCCACTCTCCCGCAGTGGCAGGAACTGGCTTTTCCTCCATCTGCTCCTCACCTTGTTCCCAGGAACATGATGCTGCAATGTGTGTGTCTAGGCTCGTTTGAGAGCTGGGATCTCTCTCCTCACTTATTTCTCCTGCTGCCTCTTTCAGTGTCTCTCTCCTCTTTCCCCTTTCTACCTCTTTCCCTCTCTCCACGCTGGCTGGGAGATTTGATCACTGATCCATTTCCAGGGGTATTCGATCTGCAACTGGATTGGCTCCTGCCAGTTCTAACGCGAGCGAGATCCTGTGGGCGTCAGTGACAGCAGCAGCTGTGGGAGCTGAAGACACACGAGGAGCAGAGACGGGGCAAAGAGGGGCTGTCTGTGCAGAGAGTCACTGTCCCCAGCACTTTCCCCAAGGTGTCCCTCAATCACCTGGAGTCTCTGGCTCCAGAGCTGGTGTCAGCAGAGCCCGGGGCTGCACTAGGGGCTAGTCCTTGCTGGAGAAAGTCCCCACCTTGGCTGGGCACAGAGGGAGCTTTAATGAAGGTCTCTCCCAGCATTCCCACTGGGGGACCAGCAGCTGTTCGGTCCCAGATCCCACATCTCAATGGAAGCAGCATCTGACTGTTGACTAATATATGCTGGCTAGTCCCTCCTTGCAGCTCCCAGCTCCTTTCACTGCCTCTCCAAGCGGAGCTAACACCTGGGAGCTGCAGGGAGGGGCTGCTGAGGTTAGGAGAGGGGTGTGCCGGGGGGGGAAGTGTGATTCAAGCTGTTAGGGGGGGCTGAACCTTTAAATTGTGCCCCGGCACTCTCAGCATGCACCAGTCATCTCTGGCAAAAGCCTCTAGCCCCACCACCCCACTGCAGGGCAGAAACCCTGAGCCTCCCCTCACCCCAATTCTGGTAGGCCGAGGATGGGGGGAGGGCGTGGGGGCTCTACAAGCCAGACTTTAACTGTAAAAGAGCCACAGTTTGGCCACCCCTGCCTTATAGCAACAGGCAGGCACCCTCACAAACCTATTTATCCAGATATAGCCCAGGAGGGGTTTTTGTACCCCTTAGTGCCTGGAATGTGTGTGCCCAGAGCTCAGATAAGGGTGCACCAGGACCTGGGATGCATGGTGGGTTCAGAAAAAAGAGAAGGGGTACACCATGGTACCAGATAATTAAGATAAAACATAATTAGTTGAATCTAGTTTGAAATGACTTATATGGGACCTTTTACTGGTAAACCAGTAGGGTATAAAAAGATAGCTTTAGGGATGTAACTTTGGCATAAGGTGACTATAACATTATAGGCGGTGGGTATCACAGGCCAGGGGAGGTTGAGCTTCCCCAAACAGCCAGGTGTGGCCCTGCCAATGCTCCGCCCCCAGACTCTCTCCCCCATCCCCACCCCAGAGGTATCCCACTCTTCTCCCATGGCCCAGGCTGGGGATGGGGTGGGTCGGCCTGCGGCCCGGGACTCGGGATGGCTGGGGCCGGTGCTCGCACTGCCTGGTGCTCTAGGGCTGGGGCCACTGGGGCCACCTGGGGCTGCTCTGGGCTCTGGCGGGGTAGGGGCATTGGGCAGAAGGGGCGGGGCCGGGGGCTAGGCTCCCCGAACGGGCAGTTCATGTGCCGCCCTGTGTAACATCACGGTACGGGATAGGTCTTCAGACACTGGTATTATACAGAACCTTTGTCCTGTACCATATTAATCCACATGACTGACATTGGCTATTTGGTCTCTTGCGTATATTTCATAATGAACCAAAACGTGGTCAAGCAGCAGCTATGCAATTTATCATTATGACATTGAAGCTCAATCCAGATATCCTAAACATATAGACAGAGGCAGAGTGATTGAGAAGTCTCCATTCCCTTAAAAATGATGGCAGGTAGCTAATGAAACCACCTCCCACCAATACAGAACTGTTCTCCGTCCCAAAACCTGAACTTCCTGCAGTTTGAAAGAGAGGAAAGTGGAAATATCAGAAGGAATTTATATCAATAAATAGGTAAAATGATCAACTTGGAGTGGCGTTCATAGCAGTATTCGAGCATTAGAGAGGGACAAAATTGGCCAGAATTTTCTATCATTATTGGAATTTGCCAGAAGATTGAAATCGAAGGCGATTTTGTTGATGCCAGATAATCAGAGAGATGGGGAAATCGCAGGGGATATTAAATCAGTAATAGATAACGAGAGAGAACAATGGGGTGATTTTTAGGGTATTTTACATCAGTCTGTGAGAATGGGGGAGGAAAGGGGTCACGCTAAATATCTGACAGAAACCCACCAATATCTGTGGGGATTGTGTAGGGATAGCCAATAATCAGGGGGGAAAGTCAGAACGTTTGAGGAGGCTGTATAGGGATGATCAGTAATTAGACAGAAAGGGATGGTTTCCCTGCTGCCCTGCCATTCACATGGGCAGCAGGGAGACCTGGGAAAGGAGGGGTGAGGAAACCCCAAGTTTACTTTGCAGCAGGGTGGCAGTAGCAGCAGGGTTGGGCAGGTGACTGGCAACTGGTGGGAACTGCATTGGGTAGCAGTCTAAACTGGCTAACCTGGGGCTGGGCAGTCTCCATAGGGGTCATTGGCTCCTCCCTTCCCTTCCTGCGCCCCTGCCATGCCCTGTAGCTGGCAGAGAACAGCCACCCCATCCCCACCCCAGAGGCAGCCATGTCTCAGGGGTCCCCCAAACAGCACCTGCTAACTCCCAATCCTAGTCAGGGAATGACTCAGGGCAACAATTTCCTACCTAACCAAGGACAAAGCACTGCACAAATCCCCAAATCTGAGGAGACCTGAAATTGACATTTGAGACCTGGAGAGGAAATGGGACACAATCTGAAAGGAGAATAGAGAAAAGGCGGATGGCTTGAGAGCAAAGGGGAGAAATCGACAGATTGTATTACCGACATTCTGCAATGGTGGAGAAAAGGGGCAAAACTGGGCAGGGTGGGAATTTTATCAATATTTGAGACCGAAAGGGCAAGATCTGAGGGAAATTCACTGCCCCCCATTTCTCTCCCTGCTCCTCGCCCTAATTTCCAAAGACTGCAATTCACACGGCCCCTCCCCCATCTCTATCTTATTTTTTCATCTCTTCCCTCCCTGACACCTCCACCATCAGACACACAAAGGGGACACACAAAGGGGAACCCCCCCACACACACACTGGGGCCCGATCTCTTTCCCCTCCTGAATCCCCCTGTCTGCTTTGCATGGGGCAGGGGGCTTTAAGGAAGGGCTCTCCCCAGCACAGACCCCACTGGGGAAGCAGCAGCAGCTGCTCAGCTCCCAGCTCAGAATGGAGGCAGCAGCGTCTGCTCTTTTCCAGCCTAGGAGCTGCCCGAGGTGAGGTCTGATGATCTCGGTTCTTCTCCCCAGCTCCTGCCTCCATCCTCCCAGCACCCACTGCAGCCAGCTGCTCCAGCCCCTTCCTGTGCCCTGCAAACCCCACCCGGGCTGGGGCTGTCTGCAGTGGCTGGAACCAGCCCCAGCTCTGCAGACACCATCTGCTGAGCCAGGCACTCCCGCTAATGGAGAGAGAGCTGTGGGGGGAAGTTCTGGGGATGGGACAGGGATCAAATCTCCCAGCCAGAGGGGGAAGGAGAGGTTAGACAGGGAAGAAGGAGAGAGAGACACATTGGAAAAGGCCTACCAGGGAAATACCTGGGGAGAGAGGTTCCCAACTCCGAAATCTGCCCTGCTCCATTTACTGCCCCATCTGTGGGTTGATCTGTGCTGTGCTGTGGGGCAATATCTCCAGTGCCAATCATATCACATATCATCTCTGTCAAGCGAGCTTGTATAGGGGTTTCCTTCATCCCAGGCACCCACCTAGCTGAGTCAGTGCATACATAAGAATGGCCATATTGGGTCAGACCAAAGGTCCATCTAGTCCAGTATCCAGATATGCTGGAGGGTAGGGAGAGGATACAGAGGGACTTATACAAATTAGATGATTAGGCCAAAAGAAATCTGATGAGGTTCAACAAGGATAAGTGCAGAGTCCTGCACTTAGGATGGAAGAATCCCATGCACTGCTACAGACTAGGGACCGAATGACTAGGCAGCAGTTCTGCAGAAAAGGACCTAGGGGTTACAGTGGACGAGAAGCTGGATATGAGTCGACAGTGTGCCCTTGTTCCCAAGAAGGCTAACAGCATTTTGGGCTGTATAAGTAGGGGCATTGCCAGCAGATCGAGGGACGTGATCATTCCCCTCTATTCGACATTGGTGAGGCCTCATCTGGAGTACTGTGTCCAGTTTTGGGCCCCACACTACAAGAAGGATGTGGAAAAACTGGAAAGAGTCCAGCGGAGGGCAACAAAAATGATTAGGGGGCTGGAGCACATGACTTATGAGGAGAGGCTGAGGGAACTAGGATTGTTTAGTTTGCAGAAGAGAAGAATGAGGGGGGATTTGATAGCTGCTTTCAACTACGTGAAAGGGGGTTCCAAAGAGGATGGATCTAGACTGTTCTCAGTGGTAGCAGATGACAGAACAAGGAGTAATGGTCTCAAGTTGCAGTGGGGGAGGTTTAGGTTGGATATTAGGAAAAACTTTTTCACTAGGAGGGTGGTGAAACACTGAAATGGGTTCCCTAGGGAGGTGGTGGAATCTCCATCCTTAGAGGTTTTTAAGGTCAGGCTTGAGGAAGCCCTGGCTGGGATGATTTAGTTGGGGATTGGTCCTGTTTTGAGCAGGGGGTTGGACTAGATGACCTCCTGAGGTCGCTTCCAACCCTGATATTCTATGATTCTATCCTGTATTCTGACAGTGGCCAATGCCAGGTGCCCCACAGGGAAAGAACAGAACAGGTAATCATCAAGTGATCCATCCCCTGTCTCCCATTCCCAGCTGCTGGCAAACAGAGGCTAGGGACACCATCCCTGCCCATCCTGGCTAAGCCATTGATGGACTTATCAGTCATCGGTGCTCCTCTCCCCTGCTGCTTTCAGAAGGACTGATCTGTCATTAGTTTCTCTACTGTAGGAGGCAGGGGCTGCATCATTTATCTGGGAGCAGAGGTGGGAAACTCGCACACTTTTGCACTCTGTTAAAATCATACAATCGTAGGACTGGAAGGAACCTCGAGAGTGCATCTAGTCCAGTCCCCTGCACTCATGGCAGGATTGAGTATTCACTAGACCATCCCTGACAGGTGTTGGTCTAACCTGCTCTTAAAAACCTCCAGTGATGGAGATTCCACAACATTCCTGGGCAATTTCATGGTCATATGAGGAGAAAATATTGCTTCTTGGATACGCCCAGGGGTGGTGTGTAATTTCCCCAGATGACTGGGTGGGGTTCAAACTGGTTCTGTGTTGCATTGTCAAATGGAACCCCTAGCTATTGAACCTGGCAGAAGGGTTACACATAGATAATGCGGCACTGTTGCAGTTTTCATAGCTACGATGCTACAGGGTTAAAAAAAAAATTAGACACATGCACAGCGGATAGGTACATGCATGTGTATTAGCCAGGATTTGCCTGGGAGTGGAAAGCGGTGGGCAGATGGGCAATGGGGTCTGGGGGAGGGGGCGAAGAGGTGCGTGGGTATGGTGAGAGGCTGGCTGGCTGGCAGGCGGAGGGACCTTGGGGAGGGGGCAAAGAGGCGCTTGGAAGTGGTGAGGGGCTGGTAAGCGGGTGCGGTAGGGCCATGAGGAGGGGGCAAAGAGGCATGTGGGAGTGGTGCAGGGCTGGCTGGCTGGCAGGGGGACCTTGAGGAGGGGGCAAAAAGGCACGTAGGAGTGGTGAGGGGCTGGCTGGCCAACAGGCGGGGTGGGGCCAGGAGGAGGAGGTGAAGTCAGGTGGGAGGCTGGCTGGCCGGCAGGTGGGTGGAGGGCCCTGGGGGAGGGGGTGAAGAGGTGCACAGGAGTGGTGAGGGGCTGGTAGGTGGGCATGGTGGGGCCATGAAGAAGGGGCAAAGAGGCGTGTGGGAGTGGTGAGGGGATGGCTGATAGGCAGGCAGGGGGGGATGAGGAGGGGCGAAAGAGGCACGTGGGAATGGTGAGCCCTGGAAATAGGGACTGAAGCTCCATTCTGTATCCATGGCAGGTTCAGAGTGATTAAAGAGTTGGCAGTGGTGGGATTCAAACCTACACCTCCAAAGAGACTAGTACCTTAAACCAGCACCTTAGACTGCTCAACCACACTACCAACTGGGAAAAGCTAACTGTCTTGTCCTCTACGTATGAGGGCTTGTCTACTTAGGTCAACACTGTAGAGTGGAGGAGGGACCCCCCAGCAGCTCAGGGGGGTTTCTCATAACGGAAAAAATTTCTTGCTCACAAAGATGCAGCAGAGAATCTGATGATTTCAGGAGCCTGGGGGGAGATGGACTTGGGGAGACAGGTCAGGTTGCTAGGAAGATAACAGGATGCTGACCCCATCAGGAAAGGGATAGATAAGAAGACAGAACAGATCCAATTGCCTCGCCCCCTTGCTACAAGTCCTCTGGAAGGGCACAGTTCAGGGGGGAATTAGCCCGGGTGTGACATTGCCCTCTATATGATTTTATGAAAATATGCTAATGAGTGTGAATATAATGTAACTGGAATATACTTCTTGCAAAAGGCCTCTTGTAAGGTATCATTACAAAGCTTATAACACTGGTCTACAATTTTGAGAAGTCGTCTGCTTCAAAGATAAAATGTGCTATTTATTATGTATTTTGATGTGCTGAATTCAAATATGACAATTAAAACAACTGATTGGCTACTGTTTCTAAGATATTTAAGTTTTTATATTTTATGTCTATGTATATTGTGTAGATAGTAGAGTTTTAATCATAAATTGTAAACCTAGGTCTTTTCATGTGTTTATGGTTGCTTTACATGATAATATTTCACCTGTCCTGTTTATGTAACACTTTAAAAATCAGCAAAAGAGTTATATAAATAAAATTTATTATGAAACAAAAGGCAAAAAACTATTCTGTACATAGTTTAGTCCTATTCAGTGTCTACTCGGCGCTTCTTGGCTTGTCTCTTGTATTCATTAAATGGAGCATCTCTTGTCACTGTCCAGCAATAGTCTGCAAGCATTGATGGGCTCCATTTGCCCTGGTAGCGTTTCTCCATTGTTGCAATGTGCTGGTGAAATCGCTCGCCGTGCTCGTCGCTCACTGCTCCGCAGTTCAGTGGAAAAAAATCTAGATGAGAGTGCAAAAAATGTATCTTTAGTGACATGTTGCAACCAAGGCTTTTGTATGCCTTCAGGAGGTTTTCCACCAACAACCTGTAGTTGTCTGCCTTGTTGTTTCCGAGAAAATTTATTGCCACTAACTGGAAGGCTTTCCATGCTGTCTTTTCCTTGCCACGCAGTGTATGGTCAAATGCATCATCTCGAAGAAGTTCACGAATCTGAGGACCAACAAAGACACCTTCCTTTATCTTAGCTTCACTTAACCTTGGAAATTTTCCATGGAGGTACTTGAAAGCTGCTTGTGTTTTGTCAATGGCCTTGATAAAGTTCTTCATCAGACCCAGCTTGATGTGTAAGCGTGGTAACAAAATCTTCCTTGATTCAACAAGTGGTGGATGCTGAATACTTTTCCTCCCAGGCTCCAATGACTGTCAGAGTGGCCAATCTTTCTTGATGTAGTGGGAATCTCTTGCACGACTATCCCATTCGCAGAGAAAACAGCAGTACTTTGTGTATCCAGTCTGCAGACCAAGCAAGAGAGCAACAATCTTCAAATCACCACAAAGCTGCAACTGATGTTGGTCATAGTTTATGCACTTCAAAAGTTGTTTCATGTTGTCATAGGTTTCCTTCATATGGACTGCATGACCAACTGGAATTGATGGCAAAACATTGCCATTATGCAGTAAAACTGCTTTAAGACTCGTCTTCGATGAATCAATGAACAGTCTCCACTCATCTGGATCGTGAACGAAGTTGAGGGCTGCCATCACACCATCGATGTTGTTGCAGGCTACAAGATCACCTTCCATGAAGAAGAATGGGACAAGATCCTTTTGACGGTCACGGAACATGGAAACCCTAACATCACCTGCCCGGAAATTCCATTGCTGTAGTCTGGAGCCCAACAGCTCTGCCTTACTCTTGGGTAGTTCCAAATCCCTGACAAGGTCATTCAGTTCACCTTGTGTTATGAGGTGTGGTTCAGAGGAGGAGGATGGGAGAAAATGTGGGTCCTGTGACATTGATGGTTCAGGACCAGAAGTTTCATCCTCTTCCTCTTCCTCGTCTGACTCAAGTGAGAATAATTCTGGTGCATCAGGAACCGGCAGTCCTTCTCCGTGGGGTACTGGGCGTATAGCTGATGGAATGTTTGGATAATGCACAGTCCACTTTTTCTTCTTTGACACACCTTTCCCAACTGGAGGCACCATGCAGAAGTAACAATTGCTGGGATGATCTGTTGGCTCTCTCCAAATCATTGGCACTGCAAAAGGCATAGATTTCCTTTTCCTGTTCAACCACTGGCGAAGATTTGTTGCACAAGTGTTGCAGCATATGTGTGGGGCCCACCTCTTGTCCTGATCTCCAATTTTTCAGCCAAAATAAAGGTGATAGGCTTTCTTAACCATAGTGGTTATACTGCGCTTTTGTGATGCAAAAGTCACTTCACCACAAACATAGCAGAAGTTGTCTGCACTGTTCACACAAGTACGAGGCATCTCTGCTCACTTTGGCTAAACTGAAATGTGTCCCTTTGCAAAATCAAACACTGACAAATAAGAGAGCACGACACTATATGATTTCTAGAGCTGATATAGGGCAATTTGTTCAGCAGAGTGATGTAAGCTTCGTTATGATTGCATCATCCATGACTTCTAGGAATAACATGATGCAATTCATATCATGTATGACGCAATACCAGCTTCAGATTGCATCATTCATTGTTTTGCCTAAAAAGCAAGTACTGTCCAAACCCAGTCATAGATTTATTCATAGATCCAGTCAAAGATGTATTTTAGTCATTTCTGGTTTAAATTGAGATCCCTTCCCTTTATAACTCACTTATCCTCCGCCATTCCCAAGTCAAGGGTCATATATACTAACTCAATAGCATATCTTGAAAACTAGAGCCAATCAACAATTTTAAGCATCATTTTCATTCTCAGTGACCCAGAATTAGTAAAGTTTGACTACATTTATTTCAGAAGCATTTGGGCTGTAGAGCAGTATAATCTACTGAGTGTGGTCATCCTATTTGTATAAATGTATCACTCTTGTATCTGAAACTAGAAATATGAAAGAAAACTCTGAGGTCCTATTGAAGCTATGCAAAGTATGGGCCATTAATGGTGGTTTGGAATCTTGATGGCTCCCATCAAACAGGACAATTGTCTGTAGATGGCTCTGTTTGCTTGCAGGCCTTCCTGTGAGTCAGGCTGGGAGGAATGAGGGCTTGGAGTCTTACAGTGATATGTGATCATGTCACCTGGCCTGGAATCCATCTTTAACCTGGTGCTTTTCCATTTAGAAGGAGGGGTGGGAACCCAGAGAAGGGCAAAGGATTCCCACCTTATGCAAAAGATATATAAGAGGGTGGTACAGAACAGACGGGGCTGGAGTCATGAGAAATCCCCTAGTTACCACCTGAGCTGGAACAAAGACTGAAGCAGGGGAAAGGATTGTGCCCAGACTAGGCATCCAGTCTGTGAAAGAAAGTTACTGAAACATGTTTGAGGGTGAGATTTTATTTGTATTCAGTTTTCTTACTGTATTAGGTTTAGACTTGCGTGTTTTATTTTATTTTACTTGGTAATTCACTTTGTTCTGTCTGTTATTACTTGGAACCACTTAAATCCTACTTTTGTAGTTAATAAAATCACTTTTTATTTATTAATTAACCCAGAATATGTATTAATACCTGGGGAGGACGGGACAGCTTTATACAGGGTAAAACGGATTTATTTGGGGTTGGACGCCATTGGGAGTTGGGCATCGGTGTGTTGGAGACAGGAACACTTCTTACGCTGTTTTCAGTTAAGCCTGAAGCTTTTAGGGGATGTGGTTCAGACCTGGGTCTGGATTTGTAACAGGCTAGCGGGTCTGGCTCAGACCAGGCAGGGCACTGAAGTCCTAAGCTGGCAGGGAAAACAGGCTCACAGGTAGTCAAAGCACATCAGGTGGCAGTTCCCAAGGGGGCTTCGGGGATCTAACCCGTCACACCTGGGGTCTCTTCCACTCTGCAGGGTAGCACAGTACTGAGGGTAGGGTCCCCTGGCCCTCTGACAGGGTGGGGCACCAAACAGTTACAGAGCTCTGGCCTACAATCAGGGTAGAGCAGCAGAGTTCATAAGCAGGCAGGGCAACAAACAGTTAGGAGGTTCTGGTGCATTCAGGACAGTGCAGTAATGGGTCTATACGCCCAGACACTCAAACAGGGCAGAGCAGCAAACAGATGGGGGACCTGGCTCTGGCGAACTGCGGACAAACAGCTCTCTTGGCCGAGGCTGGGGAGGTTGTCACCCCAGGGGTGGGATGGCAGGGGATGCAGGGCCACCCGACTGCACCACATCCCAGCCCAGGGTCTTAACAGTAGTGGAGTATTCCACCACTGGGTCAATGGGGAAATTCGGCTGCAACTTGGCGGCCGGCCATCAGTCACCAACTCAGCTGAGCTTTATTCGGCTCCCCTGGGCTACTTCCTACTCTCCCGTTTGGGGGGAGTGGGTTACCTGGGTCCCAGGGTCGGTGTTTGTCTTGCCGGTGTAAACAGTCAAGGGCAGCCCCAGCAACTCTTTGGTGTGACCCAGGGCCAGCCCCAGATTTTTTGCCGTCCCAAGCAGCAGCAAAGAAAAAAAAAACCCGATTGAGCGGCCGCCGAAGTGCTGCCAAAGAGGAAGCGAAGGACTGACGGACCTGCCGCTGAATTGCCGCCGCAGTCCCGGATGTGCCACCCCAACAGCGGATGGAGCCACCCCAGGCACCTGCTTCCTTCGCTGGGGCCTGGAGCCGGCCCTGGTGTGACCGGCAGCTCTGGCAGTCCCTCCTGGTCTCGGGCACTGTCAGGTCCAAGCTCCAGCCACGGATGGGAGATGTCCTTGCCCTCCAGCGGCTCATCTTCAACTGAACTGGAGGTCTTGGGGAATTTGAGCTGCAATAGGAATCACACAGGGGAAGGGTTTGTGGTGCACAAGCCAGGATGCAGCTGGATGGGGAGTGAGTCTGGGGTCCCAGCTCACAGTAATGTCCTGAGCTCCCCAAGTCCCACTGACAGCTGAGCTCTTCCTGCCCATTGAAGCCTAGAGAGACAGTGGGTGGTGGGTGAGTTTGTAGCCAAATAACTGACAGAGCCAAGCAAGGAGCAAAAAAAAAATGTTTGCTTCAGTCACTGGGTCTCTGTTTCTCTTGCTCACTCTCTCTCTCCCCTTCTCTGGTAATGAGCAACAGGAAGAGAAGAAGAGGTTGAAACATGTGCTAGGTGGTGGCTGGGTTTAGATGACAAATTTAAAACCATCACAGCACCCTCTAGTGTGACACTGACACTATCAGATTCTGACCTTTTATTGACGTTTCATTAATAAATGTTTCCCTGAAGTACGTTGCTATGATTATTTCAATGGCCCCTACACCGATACCTGCTGCCCCTTCTGGCTGGTTCATTGCACTATTTGGAACCTGCACCTAAAATTACCCCCTTCCTGGGAGCAAGAGTCAAAACTGCCCAAGGAAACCCAACTGAGTTTCAAGTGCAACACGGGCAGGAAGGCAAGGACACAGCACAGTCTCTGAGCTCCTCCTTTGTCACAGGGAGTGGGGTCTAGTGGGCTAGAGCAGGGGAGCTGGGATTCAGGACTCCTGGGTTTTATTCCTGGTGGTGGGAAGAGAGTGGGGCCTAGTGCGTTGGGGGCCTGGGAGTTAAAGAGAAAACACCTCCTTTTACAGCATCAATGCACATGGAAGAAGCACACGGCTTCTCATGTCTTAGGTTCTGGCGCCACCACGTGGCCAATTTCTTTTCACTTCTTATTGTTAAAACTTTTGGGTACTTTGCACAGAAACGTTATTTCCTGGTAAGAGTCCAAGGAGTGGAAGCTGCATTGATTTAATTCTATAAAAAATATATACAGAAAGGATTAAAATATTCCCCAGAAAGCTCTCTCCCACCCGTCTTCCCTCACTGCTGCCAGTAAAGCTCAGTTCTGTCCCACAGCCCCAAGAACTGTGGGGTGCAAGTCCTGGGGCTGATTTACAGTAAATGTAGGGGTGACTCTGCCTGCCTAGACTTTTCAGTAGAAAAATTCAGACACAACACCATGTCTGGTGAAGGAGGTATAGATGTGCTATTTGATTGTTTTTCTCATTTTAAATGTACTTGATCATTTCCATGGCAAAAATATTTGTACAAGACCATGAAAAAAGGAAGAAACCGTGAAAATACCCATGGGAGAGAGGGGGGTTTCTGAGACCTGGGGTAGAGATGGAGATTTTCATGAAAGGGGGAGAGGCCCTGGAGCAAAGGGGAAGGTTTTTTGTACAGTTTCATTTTAACCGCTCCCCCCACATGTGACCTAGAGCCTCCCCCCGGCAAAGCCACCTGTGACAGCCCTACTGTTCTGGCTCTCCTCCCCACTGCAAAACTGCAGCGCCCCCAGTCTAGCTCTCCCTCTCCTAGCTGGATCCCCTGGCAGCCAGAGCTCTCCGCAGAACTGCCACGGTTGCTCTCCTGGGTGTCTGGTCAAGGGCAGCTACCGGCTTCTCCTGAGAATGCAGCTGAGAAATGACTCGCCCTTCTCTAGATTCTCTCCTGCGGGCTCTGAGAAGCAGGATGAGGCCTGTATGATAAAGTCCCTGCAACATTCCCCTTTCATCCCAGCCCCTGGTATGTTGCCAGTATCCTGCTGTCCCCTGGCAGCAGCAAAGGATGTTTCCCACCATCCAGGAGACAGGGCCAGCTTTAGGAAGTACGGGGCCCAATTTGAACATTTTCAGTGGGGCCCCAGCAGGGATGACTACCAAAAAAAAAACATATGTAAAAAAAAAAAAGTCTTTCATTTCTTCCATGTATTATTTACTTTCCATAACTATATAAATAATAAAATTATATATTATGTACATTGTGTCATATATGCTGTTGATCGGTTATTAATGAGCTCTGTTTCACGTGTGTGGGTCCCCGCCACTCCCTGGGGGTGTGTGCACATGTGTGGGTCCCAGCTACTCCCTGCCCCCCTCATTGAAGCAGGTGTGCAGGGTTACTGCCCTGGGAACTGCAGGGCACCAGTGGACATGGGGCTGGCTGGAAGCAGGGCAGGGGCTGACTGGAGGTAGGGTCTGGCTGCAGGCAGGGCAAAGGGTGTGGGGCTGGCTGGAGACAGGGGTGTGTGGGGCAGGCTGGCTGGCTTCAGGCAGGGTCGCAGGGGTGTGTGGCAGGGGTTGGCAGGGCTGGAGACAGAGGAGTGAGGGACTGGCTGGCTTCAGGCAGGGGGATGTGGCAGGGGTTGGCTGGAGACTGGGCAGGGGGTGCAGGGCTGGATGCAGGCAGGGCAGGGAGTGCAGGGCTGGTGCAGGCAGGGGTGTGTGTGGGGCTGGCTAGCTTTGGGCAGGGCTGCAGGGGGGTGCGGCAGGAGCTGGCTGTGGGCAGGGGGTGCGGCAGGGGCTGGCTGTGGGCAGGGGGTGCAGGGCTGGCTGCAGGCAGGGCAGGGGGGGCAGGGCTGGTGCAGAGCTGAGGGCAGGGGGTGCAGCAGGGGCTGGCTTCGGGCAGGGGGTGCAGGGCTGGCTGGAGACAGGGGCTGGCTGCAGGCAGGGCAGGGGTTGCGGGGCTGGTGCGGGCAGGGGGTGCAGCAGAGGCAGCTGGAGCCCCGGCCCTTTAAATAGCCCCTGGAGCCCCCCGCTACCCCAGGGCTCTGGGGGCTATTTAAAGGGCCCGGGACTCCCCTGCTTCTACCGCCCCGACCCTTTAAATAGCCAAGGGAGCCCTGGGGAAGCGGCAGGGCTACAGTGGCTATTTAAAGGGTCGGGCGGTAGAGGCAGCGGGAGCCCCGGACTTTTTAAATAGCCCCCAGAGCCCTGCAGCCCTACCCCAGGGCTCCAGCAGTGGGGCTCTGGTGGCAATTTAAAGGGCTTGGGGCTCCTGCCCCTGCTGGGAGCCCCAGGCCCTTTAAATTGCCCCCTGGGGAAGCCAAGCCATGCTGGTACACCATACCGGGGCTTGGGTGCGGGGCCCTCTTAGGCGCGGGGCCCAATTCAGGGGAATTGGTTGAATTGATCTAAAGCCAGCCCTGCCAGGAGACCCCAGCCTGGGACTAAAGTCAGCTTCAGGCTTCTCCTCTCTCCTTTCTTGGAATCAAGTTCACATTTTTACCAAGATTAAAGCAGCCCCCCTGAGTCTTGATCAATGTAATAGAATATCAGAGCTGGAAAGGACCTTAGAAGGTCATCTAGCCCAACCCACTGCTCAGAGCAGGACCAATAATCCCCAGATACATTTTTGCCCCTGATCCCTAAATGGCCCCCTCAAGGATTGAGCTCACAACCTTGGGTTTAGCAGGCCAATGCTCAAACCACTGAGGTATCCCTCCTCCACAAAATACTATCACAAGTTCCCAGTGTCTCCATGGAAGACAATTTGTTAAATCCCAGATGAGGGGAGTTAAATCGGTTCTCAGCCTGAGTCCTTTGCTCTTAATCCTGAGGATGTTGTCCCACCATGGGGCTATTTCAGGGGTGGGCAAACTATGCCCTGGGGGCATGATTGGCTCTCAGAGCTTCTCATGAAGCTTAAAGAAATTTGATGAGGTTCAACAATGACAAGGGCAGAGTCCTGCACTTAGGATGGAAGAATCCCATGCACTGCTACAGGCTGGGGACTGACTTGCTAAATTCTGAAGAAAAGGACCTGGGAATTAAAGGGGATGAGAAGCTGGATATGAGTCAGCAGTGTGCCCTTGTTGCCCAGAAGGCTAACGGCATATTAGGCTGTATTAGTAATGAAAATGATCGGGAAGCTCGGGCACATGACTTACGAGGAGAGGCTGAGAGAACTGGGCTTGTTTAGTCTGCAGAAGAGAAGAATGAGGGGGGATTTGATAGCAGCCTTCAACTACCTGAAGGGAGGTTCCAAAGAGGATGTAGCTCGGCTGTTCTCAGTGGTGGCAGATGACAGAACAAGGAGTAATGGTCTCAAGTTGCAGTGGGGGAGGTCTAGATTGGATATTAGGAAACACTATTTCACTAGAAGGGTGATGAAGCACTGGAATGGGTTCCCTAGGGAGGTGGTGGAATTTCCATCCTTAGAGGTTTTTAAGGCCCCACTTGACAAAGCCCTGGCTGGGATGATTTAGTTGGTGTTGGTCCTGCTTTGAGCAGGGGCTTGGACTAGATACCTCCTGAGGTCTCTTCCAACCCTAATCTTCTATGATTCTATGATTATAGGCCACTGGATGCTCTGGAAATAGGAGGGCTCTGAATGTAACACCTGATAAGTATGGCCTGTCTGGGGTTGTAGCTCTGTGGTAGAGCACATGTTTTTCATGTATAAAGCTCTGGATTCAATTCCCATCATCTCCAGGTTCTCCTTTTGCCCTGCTGCTTTGCTCATGGCCAGTGGGGATGTGGCTGAGCAATCTCCTTGCACAAGTTTCAATCCTGAGCAGTGAGGGTCAAGTGCCAATCATATGGAAGGTCTGTTTGTGGGAGGGTGTTTCTGCTCCTAAATCACCTGCATGCTTTTAAGATTCCCATTCACTGGGCTGCTTGATGAGGAAGGAGAAGGGAGAATCAAGGGTCCCATTGGCACAGACTGAGGGGCAAGGAAACGGAGGGGCAGTCAGTGCCGAGGGAGGAGAGAGGTCAGTGATTTACACAAGACAGGGGACAGTGTCTCTTTTCAGGGACAGGAGGTGAGGGCAGATTGTTTGGGATGATGCTGATGATGAATAGAAAAAACGCTGGAGTCAATGAAAGATGAGATCATAGAAGGGGCAAGAGAAGGGCAGCCCCATAGAGGGCCATGGGTGCTCACACAACGCACAGTTAACACGGGGAACTCTCTGCCAGAGGATGTTGTGAAGGCCAAGACTAGAACAAGGTTAAAAAAAGAACTAGAGAAGTGCATGGAGGATAGGTCCATCAATGACTATTAGCCAGGGTGGGCAGGGATGGTGTCCCTAGCCTTGGTTTGCCAGAAGCTGGGAATGGGTGACAGGGGATGGATCACTTGATGATTACCTGCTCTGTTCATCCCCTCTGGGGCGCTTGGCATTGGCCACCACTGGAAGACAGGATAGTGGACTAGAATCATAGAATATCAGGGCTGGACGGGACCTCAGGAGGGAATCTAGTCCAACCCCCTGCTCAAAGCAAGACTAATCCCCAACTAAATCATCCCAGCCAGGGCTTTGTCAAGCCTGACCTTAAAAGCCTCTAAGGAAGGAGATGTCACCACCTCCGTAGGCAACCCATTCCAGTGCTTCACCACTCTCCTAGTGAAAAAGATTTTCCTAATATCCAACCTAAACCACCCCCACTGCAACTTGAGACTGTTACTCCTTGTTCTGAGAACAGTCTAGATCCATCCTCTTTGGAACTACTTTCAGGTAGTTAAAAGAAGCTATCAAATCCCCCCTCATTCTTCTCTTTTGCAGACTAAACAATTCCAATTCCCTCAGCCTCTCCTCATAAGTCAAGTGCTCCAGCCCCCTAATCATTTTTGTTGCCCTGTGCTGGACTCTTTCCAATTTTTCCATACCCTGGATGGGGGGGGGGGATAGTTCAGTGGTTTGAGCATTGGCCTGCTAAACCCAGGGTTATGAGTTTAATCCTTGAAGGGGCCATTTAGGGAACTGGGATAAAAATCTATCTGGGGATTAGCCCTACTTTGAGCAGGGGGTTGGACTAGATGACCTCCTGAGGTCCCTTCCAACCCTGATATTCCATGATTATTACAGTACTCCAGATGAGGCCTCACCAAGGCTGAATAGAGGGGTATGCTCACATACCTCGATCTGCTGGCAATGCCCCTACTTATACAGCCCAAAATGCCGTTAGCCTTCTTGGCAACAAGGGCACACTGTCAACTCATATCCAGCTTCTCATCCACTGTAACCCCTAGGTCAGGCCTGCACAACATACGGCCTGCATGGGCTCACTGTGTGGCCTGCATGGGGTGAGTAGGCAAGCTGGCAGGTGGGCAGGGTGATGAAGGGGCCAGTGTCAGGCTGGACTCTGGAGAGTGAGGGTGAGCCAGTGGCAGGAGGCAGGGGCAGCGGCAGCGGCAGAAGGTAAGAGGCCAGGCAAGTGAGCTGGCGGTGGGGGAGGGGGACAGGTGAGCTGGAGGAGGGGGCTGAGGAGGCGGAGGGGGCAGGTGAGCTGGCGGCAGGGGAAGGGTGGCTGAGGAGGTAGGTGGGTGGGGGCGCAATTGGGAGAGGGAGGTTTTTCTGTTGTTACACGGGCAGCTGAAGAGGCGAGCGTGGGGGGGGGGCAGGTGAGCCGGCAGTAGGGGAGAGGTGGCTGAAGAGGCAAGCGGGGGGGGGGGGCAATTAGGAGAGGGAAATGGCAGAATGCCCCCTGCCGGTCCCAAATGTTCAAGTAACTGCCCCAGGGTGGTAAAGAAAACTGGGTCATTAAGGCTTGACAGCCTCTGTGGGGAATCACTGCTAATCCCAGGACCAGACAGGCTGCTGTGTTTGGATCAGGGGTTCATGTGGCTGTGGTCACTGCAGGAACTGCTTCCAAGGAAAAGCCACCTTAGGAGGACCCTTAAATGTATATTTAGCTTCTTTCTATCTCGCAGTCAGAAGAAGCTGGCCCCATGTGCACACACCCAGCTCTGTGGACTCAATCCCACCACACTTTGGGAACCTGTGCAGCCGAGTCTGTCCCCAGCAGTGCAAAGGCAAAGTGAGGACAGGATCAAATCAAATGTCCATCCCCGCATTATAGAAGAGAGAACTATGACATACTGCACATAAATCCAAACCACTTCGTTAGCTGAAGAGTTAAGCTGCAAATTTTAGAGGAGCACAGTTAGCCCATCAACAAATCTCACTTACAAATACTCGACAGCTTCCCTAGAACCCCAAAGGCAGGACAGTCTAGAAATGAACAGTTCAGGGATCCAACCCCACAGCCATATCTTTCTTCCCTGTTCCTCACCATCCCCACAAGAATCTTAGCCACATCCCACCCGGTCCAGGGCCCCACCTCTTCCTCTGCAGAGCAGCCCTTGCCGCAGAGCCAGGACTCAGCAGAAGGGTAGTTTAAATAATTTACAGAGTTAATGTTATAAACATGACACAGGTCTTTGTGATCCCCCAGCTCTCCCCCAGTAACACCCAGAGGTCCCCGTCTGACTCAGCCAGACACCTGGTATTTGGGGCCAAGCCATTTTGGGGGTAGGAAGCTAGGAAAATGTTCAGAAAGGGAATGATGGATATTTGTGAAATACCTTAATTGCAAAACCCCTTTTCTGAAGGTTACCAAACCTCCCAGACAAATCCTACCTGGCCTAGGAGAGCTCAGGGGATCTGGTAATTTTTGGGAGAAGTTACACAGAAGTTAAAAATGGATCTTAGTTGTATGTTAGGATCAGTCTGAACTATGGAGTGGCTACCACTGGCCATTTACATCCTGGTGAGTGAGCAGCATTGGGCCTGATCTGGTCTGGCTCCCATCCTCTCTCCAAAGGTGGCAGCTGTCTGGAGGTGCTGCCTTCCACGCCTTCCTCTTTCACATCTCATTCATTCAACAGGGCAATTGATTACAAAGTGGGGGGAAGATCTTATTCTACTTCTAGCAAAAAGACATTTTTCTTTTACCTTTATTATACTACCTCAGGGGCCCGCTATAACATATTACCAAGGTTCAATACAAAGTCATATAAAAGTTATACAAAAATGCATAATGCAGAGATTTATCTACAACTGCATTGATTGACTGCTGTGTGCAGTAATATAGTGAGGCTTTATACTTGGGGGGGGCAGCGAGTCGGAGGTGAGCAGAGAGCCAGTAGGGGTTCTAGGGGCGGGCATGGGGGTTTCTGGCAGGGGAGGGAGGAGGTGAAAGGAGGCGAGTGGTGGGTGGGGGACTGACTAGGAGGGACACAGCAAGCCAGCTCGGTTCCCAGCCTGTAGCAGTGCATGGGATTCTTCCATCCTAAGTGCAGAACTCTGCACTTGTCCTTGTTGAACCTCATCAGATTTCTTTTGGCTCAATCCTCCAATTTGTCTAGGTCACTCTGGACCCAATCCCTACCCTCCAGTGCTTGGATTCTTTACATGTTGTCACAGAAGGAAAAGCACATGTTCCATAATTTCATATGGCAGAGTTTTAGGGCTATTTTGATTCAGGGAACTATGCTAGTGGGTGCTGTGGAAGCAGAGAAAGAACTGACAGGAAGGGGATTGCAATGCATGACAGTTTGTTAGCAAGAGTCGGGCTAACTGTGACCCTAAGAACACGAGATTTGTAGAAGCGAGGATTGTGTGAGGCAAGTGGGAAAGAACTGTGTGAGAAGTTGTTGCGACCTTGTGTACATAATGTGTAGATAATATGGAATGTAGACTAGAGTCTAAATAAGTGAGAAAAATAAGATATCAGGATGACCTATGTATAAACAAAATGCAGCTGTTGCTTATTATTGTCTGTAACAAAAGGTATAAATGCTTGCTGTAATTGTTTACCTGTAGAGAGACCTGCCTAGGATGGGGAGACCCTGTGTCCTAGTGCACTCTCTCCCTCTACGCAATTGCTTGAGAAAATAAAGTATCTGACTTTGCTGCACCCAACCAAAAGAGTGAGAACTCTGTTTTTCTCTGATAGTGCCTTCCCTGTGAGAATTTGACAGGTGGATCAACATACGTGCACATTGTGACCCTTCTCAGGGAGCTGAGGGCTGTGAGTCTCCTTGTTGCCACCTGCCACTAGAAAGAGGGACTTTTGCATTTGGCAACTGGATATTAGCAACCAAACTCACCCAGCCTGTCAGGCACTCAAGCACCCGCCTCTGAGCTACAGCAGCCCTGCCAGTTGACAATAGAGGCACCCTAACCTCTGAGTCCCCCTCTGATCTAGCACCGATCACTAGATACTCAGAGAAATCCCAGTCTCTCTCTGCCCGAAGCAATGGTACATCCCAGGTTACCAGTTTTACTATAGACCACTGCTCCTGTTTCACACACAGCACTTGAGTACAGTTATTGAATAAACGGAAATTTATTCAACAAGGGAGAGAGATTTAAACAGAAACAAATGTGAGTGATGGAAACAGTTACAAACAAAACAAAACAACAAAACGCAACCTACACTATTTAATAGTTACCTTTCCCTAACTAAGTAGATTCTCACCTCACACCTCAGTCTAGTGCAGTGATTGCTAGTCCCTAGGAGCCAGGGCCCTGCCTTTCATGAAGCACCACTGGTCGTTAGGGATCTCCTTGGTGAATGGACCCAGAATATTTTTCTCCACCCTGTTATAAACGGAATCAGTCTTTTGTCTTTATTCACAGAAAGGACGATCTCCTCATTGTCATATCGTTCTTTTCACTTCCACAGGGTTTCGATGTTTATAGTTTGTCTTTGATAGTTTTCCGTTGACTTTTCTGGGCTGGTGCAAAGGTTGACAATGGAGCAATACATTGCATAAGTGGCTAACAAGGGAGGGGTGACAATTCCCTCCCACTGGAATGGGCCGTCCCCACCAAGACCTATGATTGGGGTGACTTATTTTCATGACAATACCATATGGGCATAATTTTCCATGTACTTACATTACTCCTTCAGTATGACTCGTACACACCTCTCATAGTGATTAGGAGTAACAATAATTTACAAGCTTTCAGTAGAGATCTCACTGCTATGCTTCCTAGATAAATACCATAAAATCAGTGTATTAGGTGTCATGAGTGTCTCAAGTCTGAGACAGGAGTTGCTTGTGATTAACAGTGACCCCTTTGCCAATTGGCAGATATGAGCTTTTGTCACATGTGCACTGAGCTATACGGAGATGTACACTCACACCCTGAGATCATAGAAAGGCCAGCACAAAAAACAGAGAAAGGAACAATAAGATACTAAAATGACAATGGTTGGAACTCTCCATTTCTCTTGGTCTTTGGATTGATGGGTACTAAGAGCTGTAGCTACAGTTGAGGAACCAGGCGATCGGACAGCTGGCTCAGCCCTCCATACTAGTAGCTTTCTCACATGCACGGAAATGAGTCAAAATTGGAATTGATGTCATGACTTGCTTCCCATAGGGGATCAATCTGTCTAAGGCTATGTCTACACTTCAAACATTAAAAATATTCTTCTGACAACCTAACACTGTCTATACTGGGGCTCAGGTCACATTAACTACTTCTCTCAGTGGAGCGGATTTTTCACACACCCGAGAGATGTAGCTTTGTCAACATAGCTTTTCAGCGTAGACCAGCCTTTAGATGGCTTATTGACCTGAAAGGCAATGGACTTCAGCCTTTTCCTTAATATTGATGGTTGACGATGGCAGCTTTCCTACAAGCTGGACACATCCTATGACAGATGTCATGCCTTTCCTTTGCAAATTAGAGAAGTGGGGAAGTCAGTAACTTTTTACCCACTGTCAGGGTCATACACTTGTCTCCTTGAGTAGTTTTCCTTTTCATAGACATTGATTTTGAAGCTAAGCAAAGTAAGTTCTATTTGAAATACAAAACTTTTAAAATCTATACTGGACCAATATTCTCTTATACACTCTCTCTCACAAATATTCTTCCACCCCAACCATTGGAGTGAGGTTTTCTACCAGAACTCCTTACACAACAGGGGGTAAATTAAAGCAAAGTAACTTTTCAAGATTAGCCATCATTTCCTGTACGACTAACAAAATAAAAACCAAGACAACTTTCAGTTTTCCAAAATAATTCAGATTATCACACAATTAGTCTCTAACTCTTTAACCAATAACTTCACCTATAATTTCATTTTCATTGATAACAACAACATATTCAAAGATCACAAATTCTTGTCATATATGTTAATTTTCTTTTATCCCCATTGCCATCAACTGAACCTTGGCTCAAGTTGTGGTTTGTCCCAACGTAGGTCCCAGCCACTTCTGTGAGTTCATAAATCTCTGGTTCTTCTGCCATGTGTGTTAGTGCAAGGGATTTCCTATGTGGGAGTGTTTGCATCATGAGGAAAAATACCTCTCTATTCACACTTTTTAATCTTTCAAAGTAGAAGGAGGTAGAGGAGAAGTGATGTAAATGCATAAAACACAAGAGAAAACTATCTGGTCTACACTAAAGACATTTATCATATAACTATATTGCTCAGGGGTGTGAAAAATCCACACTGCTGAGCAACGTAGTTACACAGCCCTAACCCCCTGTGTAGATAGTGCTACATGAGCAGGAGAGCTCCTCCTGCCAACATAGCCACCGCCGCTTGCGGGGGCTGGACTAATAAAGTCCAATGGGAGAGATCTCTCCCATTGGCTGAGCGCGTCTGTAATAGCAGTGCTACATCAGCGCAGCTACATTGGTGCAGCTGCGCTAACATCAGCTTTATTGTGTAGCCATAGCCTCAGACACAAAACCATAGAATCAGGACTCAACATGTGAGTATCTGGAAGTCTGAAATTGGAGCCTGATACATTTGTTGCCTCATTGATTGTCATCATTTCTACAGCCTGAAAGTCCTTGTTACCCAATCAAGCAGCTAGTTTGGGCTCCACGAAGAAGGAATGTCCTATGAAGCACTCTCTCTTTGGATCCAAACGGTGAAGGATGATTGTTCTCAGTCTAACCCTGGTATCCTTTGGAACTGTAATCAGTGACATTGCACTAGTAAGTGGAGTTGTACAAACAATTTTCCTTGGGTGATTGGTCACCATAGCTTTCTTTACTGGGATGGAAACCAAGAATTGGATGTGAACTCTTTCAACCCCAGTTCTTTCCAAATCCTTGGCCTTAGTTAGGGTAAATTTACACTTCTCTGAAGTAGAATCCTTTACAAAACCACTCAAAATCTCAGCAGTGTTAGTAAGGAATGGCTTCCTAAAACATGCCCAGTTTTTTTTTAATTTGGTGGCACAGGTCCAGGCAAGGGACTGGATACAGGCCTGGATCAGAATCTCTGTTAGTTATCAGAGCTGGAGTTTCTATTCAAAAATAGCTATTTTTCTGCAGCTATTAGATTTCCAACACTGATTTCATTTTATACACATTTTTAGCACCTACAAAGGATAAATTCAACAAAACTTCCACTTCTATTTCTTCAACGTCTGCATCCCATAGCATAGGATTAGCTAGGAGAGATCTTCTGTGGAGCCTGGGTTACAAATGCTTTAGGAACCAAATACATGGGCATTTTGCCTAGTTCAAAATCACGTACCGTGGAATTCTCTCCCCACATCATCTGTGACAAGATTGACTTCAACAACTGAACTACACTGTGATCATATGCACTTCCTTCAGTTAGTTGGGATTCTGCTGTTGTTCACCATTTCCGAGTTGAGATTTTAAATCACTGCTGTTTCTTTGTTAGTATGTTGAGTAAATTGGAGAGTTCTCTCCTATTGACAGAACTGCACTTGAACTTTTTCCATGTCATCATGGAGGGATGGGGAAAACGCAAAGTTGAAGAAATGATGAGCTGAGAAATGATGACTTTAGCAAATGGTCATTTGTCTTAAATTCTCCAATAAATCTGAGCTACATCCTATCAAACTGAACTAATATCCAATTGGGTGACCAAACAGCCTTCAGGAAAGATAGAAACCCACATCACAGAGAGATAGAATACATGACAATGAAAGTGTCAAGTGAAATTCCAGAGTAGGTTACATCTGATTATTCAGAATCAGGACAAGAGATTCTCCCATCACATTCTCCTCTGATCCATTCAAACCTGCTTCACTCAGCACTGTCTCAATAGTCAGTTATGCTATTTAATTTTTTTTTAGTATCCTAGCATCCCCATAATGGGGGACAAAACACTGACCTTGACAGAAGTGGCTTTACCAATAGATGGAACCTGGGATTTAAACTCCAAATGATCACACTGTGTTTGGGATCCATTTTAATTCCCCGTCCGGGTCTTTGACCTTTCATCTCCAGTTATAGTGACTCTGATATAGGATTAAAGAAGTCACAGCATCATCTCCAAGCACAGACAGCTGATAACACTTCATCACATGACACTTTGAGAAGTGGATGGATAGAATGTGATGAAGACAAACTCTGCATGGATCAGATAGGAGGTAACAGTTCTGGAGTGATGGGGAAGGAGGGAATCTCTGAGTCACACCATCTCCTTCCAGTGTCACAGAGGCTGAATTGACACCTTTTTTCCTGCCCCTGCTCCTCTTCATTTAAATATAATTTAAATGTTCCCAATATAACTGCTCTTCAGCACAACCCAGAGCAACATGAGAACAACTAGCAACGATACAATCTGCATCATTGGTGACTAACAATAAGTCTGCAATAGGAGGAATGGTATAAATGTGATGCTCCCTGGTTCCCTGTAGGAAGGGCACATTCGAATTACTCATGAGCCAATGGAGTTGATAGAAAGGACAAATGGGTCTACCTCGAAACAGGGTGAATTGCAAAAGGCAAAAATAGGTCACCCATCTGGACAAGCTGAGGGATAACGGTGCTGCAAACAGTTCAAACAGCTTTAAAGGTCACTATGGGGGAATCAGCCAAAGTATTAAAGAAAAAAAGAAGTCTTGATAGCCCTAGAGGCTTTTATGGCGTTGATCTCCCTTGCAGATTCTCTGATGCCTAACATGGGCTGAGCTCCAAAAAAAGGTTTTCCGACAGTCCCTGCATTCATAGGGTTTCTCACCTGTGTGCATTCTCTGATGTGTAATAAGATGTGAGCACTGAATGAAGGTTTTCCCACACTCACTGCATTCATAGGGTCTCTCCCCTGTGTGGATTCTCTGATGACTAACAAGGCTGGAGTGTTGACTGAAGGTTTCCCCACACTCACTGCATTCATTTGGTTTCTCTCCTGTGTGGATTCTCTGATGTGTAATAAGATGTGAGCGCCGAATGAAGGTTTTCCCACACTCACTGCATTCATAGGGCCTCTCCCCTGTGTGGATTCTCTGATGTTGAAAAAGGCCTGATCTATGAGTGAAGTTTTTCCCACACACACTGCATTCATAGGGCCTCTCCCCTGTGTGGATTCTCTGATGATTAAGATGGGCTGCTCTGTTAGTGAAACTTTTCCCACACTCACGGCATTCATAGGGCCGCTCCCTTGTGTGGATTCTCTGATGGGTAATAAGGTTTGAGCTGCGATTGAAGGTTTTCCCACACTCACGGCATTCATACGGCCTCTCTCCTGTGTGAATTCTCTGATGGGTAATAAGGTGTGAGCTGCAATTGAAGGTTTTCCCACACTCACAGCATTCATACGGCCTCTCTCCTGTGTGAATTCTCTGATGGGTAATAAGGTGTGAGTTGCAATTGAAGGTTTTCCCACACTCACTGCATTCACAGGGCCTCTCTCCTGTGTGGATTCTCTGATGGGTAATAAGGTGTGAGTTGTGATTGAAGGTTTTTCCACACTCACTGCATTCATAGGGCCTCTCCCCTGTGTGGATTCTCTGATGACTAACAAGGCTTGAGCGTTGACTGAAGGTTTTCCCACACTCACTGCATTCATAGGGCCTCTCCCCTGTGTGGATTCTCTGATGTTGAAAAAGGCCTGATCTGTGAGTGAAGTTTTTCCCACACTCACTGCATTCATAGGGCCGCTCTCTTGTGTGGATTCTCTGATGTTTAATAAGGGCTGAGTAGTCACTTAAGTTTTTCCCACCCTCAGTGCATGTATTTTTTCTCTTTCCCATGAAGATTTCTTGCTGGATTGTGGTTTCCTTGAGGTTCTCCTGAGTTCCCTGAGAATAAATATATTTACCCACTTTCTCTCCTGGCTGGTTTCCCTGTTCTCTCTCTGGTCTGTGCTGAATCTCACAGGATTTTCCCTGCTCATGACTCCTGGACACATTCCTTTTCGATCTCTGCGATAATGCTCCATATTTAGCCACTTGCTCAGCAGCTTCCTGCTGAGAATTCTGCTCATTCTCACAAAGAATTGCATCACCTGCTGTGATAGAGACAGAAACCTCAAATAGGGATGGAAAGGGGAAGAGCAAACCAAAACAAGTGCTGGAGAGAGGTCAAATAAAAACCAGGAACTGAACTCCCCCAAACTCTTCCCCCAAATAGGAGAGAGGAGGGGGTCAATTCAGCCTTCACATCCCATCCAAATATGCAGGGGGAAGGGAAGAAGCTACTCCCTGGTGTCTGCTAGGACCTACAGGAAGCCATGAGCTATGGTTATCCTGAGGATATGACCCCTGCTAGGGACAATAATGAACTGAGAGACCTCCCAAGGGCTTTGTAGGGCATCCCAGATGTTTCCTTCAGGCACTTACAGATTCTGAGTTGGTTTAATGTTTCCTCACCTGTGCAGGGAGCTCTCAGGATCTCTCTTTCCTCTGAACCCTGGAGGTCTCGGACCCATGACTCTTCCCCTTGTTCCAGCTGGGAGATCACATCAGGTTGGGAAACTGGAAACCCTGCTCAGATGAAAGAAAACAAAGGAGTTCAGGTGATTTCATAAAAAACCATTCTATTAATTTAACTTCAGTACTTAGTGTGACCCAGTGTGCCTGGGGCGCTCCTCACTGAAAATGCCAAGGTCAGGGCAGGTGGACTCAATAGGTGTATCCCCTTGGTCTTTTCCATGGGTTCATTGTACAGCTCAGGGGTGGCCAACCTGTGGCTCTGGAAAATATCTTCAGAAGATAATATGTGGCTCCTGCAAGGAGCTGACTCTGGGGAAAAAATGGTAGTTGCTCAGCACCCACCGGCAGCCCTATCAGCCCCCCTTCCCTCCCCCAGCGCCTCCCACCCACAGACGGCCTCCCCTTCCCTCCCCTGCGCCTCTTGCCCGCTGCGATCAGTTGCTTTGCAATGTTCAGGAGACTCTGGGGTGGAAGGGTGGAGAAGTGAGGACGTGGCATGCAGCCCCCTTCTTCCCCTAGCACTGGGGGGTGGGTGGGAAGGAGGAGCAAGGACACGGTGTGCAGCCTCCCACCTAACACGATCAGCTGTTTTGCAATGTGCAGGAGCCTCGGGGGGCGGGGGAGGAGCAAGGACACAGCTAGAGTCAGGGGAGGGGGCAGGAAGAGGCGGGGGAACTTAGGGAAAGGGGTGGAGTCGGGGACAGGGCCTGGGACAAAGCCAGGAGTCCAGTCCAGCACCCCCTGGCCGGCACCAGTGTCTCCTTGAATAAAGCATACAGTGATTAGCTAGTGTGGAAATTTTTAATCAAATTTTTTCTTACACCATCTAACAATGCGCAAACAGGAAAGAAAATACAGAGATGAAAATCGAGGCTTCCAACCGGAGTGGGAGAATAAGTACTTTTTCGTTGAACGTAATGGTAAGGCCAAGGTTCTGAACTCTGCACTTTAAAACTGAAAATTTTGAAAAAACAAACAGATGTAGAAGCCCAGTTTTCCCAACAGATGTGCCAACTGATCACAGACTGTAACATTAGCCTCCTATTAGGTGGCCTGGTACACAGCCCATGTGAAAAAGCCCTACTCTGAAGGAGGGCTTATAAAAAATTGCCTCATTGATGTGATTTCAATCCTGTCACCAGAGAACGAGAACCTACAGAAGAAAATTTCTGGCCTGCAGCTTTCACACCACACAATAGAATGCAGCATCTCCAACCTGAACAGTGACATCAAATCGCAACTGCACTCGCAACTTCAGCAGTGTGAGTATTTGAGCATCGCTTTGGATGAGTCATGCCATGCACAGGATAAACCTTATTATTGGTATTTGTCCACACAGTGTCTGACGACTCTTTAAAAAAGGGAAGGAGGAGGATCCGGGGAACTACAGGCCAGTCAGCCTCACCTCAGTCCCTGGAAAAATCATGGAGCAGGTCCTCAAGGAATCAATTATGAAACACTTAGAGGAGAGCAAAGTGATCAGGAACAGTCAGCATGGATTCACTAAGGGCAAGTCGTGCCTGACTAACCTAATTGCCTTCTATGATGAGATAACTGGCTCTGTGGATGAGGGGAAAGCAGTGGATGTGTTATTCCTTGACTTTAGCAAAGCTTTTGATACGGTCTCCCACAGTATTCTTGCTGGCAAGTTAAAGAAGTATGGGCTGGATGAATGGACTGTAAGGTGGATAGAAAGCTGGCTAGATCGTCGGGCTCAACGGGTAGTGATCAATGGCTCCATGTCTAGTTGGCAGCCGGTTTCAAGCGGAGTGCCCCAAGGGTCGGTCCTGGGGCCGGTTCAATATCTTCATTAATGATCTGGAGGATGGTGTGGACTGCACTCTCAGCAAGTTTGCAGATGACACTAAACTGGGAGGAGTGGTAGATACACTGGAGGGTAGGGATAGGATACAGAGGGACTAGACAAATTAGAGGATTGGGCCAAAAGAAACCTGATGAGGTTCAACAAGGACAAGTGCAGAGTCCTGCACTTAGGACGGAAGAATCCCATTCACTGTTACAGACTAGGGACCGAATGGCTAGGAAGCAGTTCTGCAGAAAAGGACCTAGGGGTTACAATGGACGAGAAGCTGGATGTGAGTCAACAGTGTGCCCTTGTTCCCAAGAAGGCTAACGGCATTTTGGGCTGTATAAGTAGGAGCATTGCCAGCAGATCGAGGGACGTGATCATTCCCCTCTATCTGACATTGGTGAGTCCTCATCTGGAGTACTATGTCCAGTTTTGGGCCCCACACTACAAGGAGGATGTGGAAAAATTGGAAAGAGTCATAGAATCATAGAATAGCAGGGTTGGAAAGGACCTCAAGAGGTCATCTAGTCCAACCCCCTGCTCAAAGCAGGACCAATTCCCAACTAAATCATCCCAGCCAGGGCTTTGTCAAGCCTGACCTTAAAAACCTCTAAGGAAGGAGATTCCACCAGCTCCCTAGGGAACCCATTCCAGTGCTTCACCACCCTCCTAGTGAAAAAGTTTTTCCTAATATCCAACCTAAGCCTCTCCCACTGCAACTTGAGACCATTACTCGGTCATCTGCTACCACTGAGAACAGTCTAGATCCATCCTCTTTGGAACCCCCTTTCAGGTAGTTGAAAGCAGCTATCAAATCCCCCCTCATTCTTCTCTTTTGCAGACTAAACAATCCCAGTTCCCTCAGCCTCTCCTCATAAATCATGTGCCCCAGCCCCCTAATCATTTTTGTTGCCCTCCGCTGGACTTTCTCCAATTTTCCAACATCCTTCTTGTAGCGTGGGGCCCAAAACTGGACACAGTACTCCAGATGAGGCCTCCCCAATGCCGAATAGAGGGGAAAGATCACGTCCCTCGATCTGCTGGCAATGCTCCTACTTATACAGCCCAAAATGCCGTTAGCCTTCTTGGCAACAAGGGCACACTGTTGACTCACATCCAGCTTCTCATCCACTGTAACCCTTAGGTCCTTTTCTGCAGAACTGCTGCCTAGCCATTCGGTCCCTAGTCTGTAACAGTGAATGGGATTCATAGATTCATAGATTCTAGGACTGGAAGGGACCTCGAGAGGTCATTGAGTCCAGTCCCCTGCCCGCATGGCAGGACCAAATACCGTCTAGACCATCCCTGATAGACATTTATCTAACCTACTCTTAAATATCTCCAGAGATGGAGATTCCACAACCTCCCTAGGCAATTTATTCCAGTGTTTAACCACCCTGGCAGTTAGGAACTTTTTCCTAATGTCCAACCTAGACCTCCCTTGCTGCAGTTTAAACCCATTGCTTCTGGTTCTACCCTTAGAGGCTAAGGTGAACAAGTTTTCTCCCTCCTCCTTATGACACCCTTTTAAATACCTGAAAACTGCTATCGTGTTCCCTCTCAGTCTTCTCTTTTCCAAACTAAACAAACCCAATTCTTTCAGCCTTCCTTCATAGGTCATGTTCTCAAGACCTTTAATCATTCTTGTTGCTCTTCTCTGGACCCTTTCCAATTTCTCCACATCTTTTTTAAAATGCGGTGCCCAGAACTGGACACAATACTCCAGCTGAGGCCTAACCAGAGCAGAGTAGAGCGTAAGAATGACTTCTCAAGTCTTGCTCACAACACACCTGTTAATACATCCCAGAATCACGTTTGCTTTTTTTGTAACAGCATCACACTGTTGACTCATATTTAGCTTGTGGTCCACTATAACCCCTAGATCCCTTTCTGCCGTACTCCTCCTTCGTATTCTTCCGTCCTAAGTGCAGGACTCTGCACTTGTCCTTGTTGAACCTCATCAGATTTCTTTTAGTCCAATCCTCCAATTTGTCTAGGTCCCTCTGTATCCTATCCCTACCATCCAGGGTATCTACCACTCCTCCCAGTTTAGTGTCATCTGCAAACTTGCTGAGGGTGCAATCCATGCCATCCTCCAGATCATTAATGAAGATACTGAACAAAACCGGCCCCAGGACCGACCCTTGGGGCACTCCGCTTGATACCAGCTGCCAACTAGACATGGAGCCATTGATTGCTACCCGTTGAACCCGATGTCTTGTTCACACCTTCCCCCTGCTGAAGAATGGCTATTTCACTAGCTGTTTGCCTTGCTGTCTCTGAGGAACTGGTCTGTGGATGTTCCCCAGAATTGTAACTTTTTCAGTAATACCATACAGTAAAATCTCATCACTTTACATACAGTGTTGCTACACATATTTTAACAGGAGGATAATATTCAGTAGATTGAGTTTTCAAACGATATCTCACAATCCATACTTGTTCACTGGTTTACTAAGCATGACACTGTATAGAATTGTGAGACACTTTATATTATTATTATTAATACCAATATTATAAAATTGCAATGAATCATGCTAATATACCATGTAAGGTATCTGTTATGATTGTTATGATTTTCCAAGTATGAGACTCTTGTTTCTATGTTTATATCACTTTTGTATTGTGAGTTATAGATATACAGATATATCCATATCTGCATTTCCAGACTTGTGCAATGTTTCTGGGGGACACCCCCAGGCAGAATGGCATTGGCACTACCTAGCCTGTTTGATGGCCCATGAAGGGTCATCAGCTGTAGCAAGGGTGGCCAACCTGAGCCTGAGAGAGAGCCAGAATTTACCAATGTACATTGCCAAAGAGCCCAGTAATATGTAACGATTATATACATATATCTATATATGTGTGTGTGTGTGTATATATATGTACATAGATAGATAGATAGATAGATATGGGACTTCTGGAAATCTTGGCTTTCAACAATTCCCTTGAAGTTTGGATTGTGTTCAGTTGTGCTCACATGCAGCAGTTCTCTTAAGTGGCAGTCTGTCAAGACGGATCGGTGCTTGGATTTCACATGTTTGAGTGTCAAGAAAACAGACTCCCAAAGATAGGTCAAGGCAAACATCAAGATTAATTTTAGGGCTGCACCTCTGATGTTGGGGTATTTATCCTTTGGTACAGATTTCCAGAAAGTAAGGGTCCCCCTGTGTCTTCTGAACAGATTTTAATCTGTCATCTTCCAAAAGTTCTATTATTTCCATCTGGGATGTGGCTTCTTCAGTGACTAAAAGGGGCTTCAGACAATTGGCTTCAGCACTAAAAGGGTCAATCAGAAATCTGTTTGAGGTCTTCTCTGCTGCAAATCATGGAATCTTTCCTCAAAACTGTCCTTAAGATCTTTAATTAGGCTCGCATATCTAGTTGTGCTCCATTTTAGGGGTTCTGCTGCATCTTATTTTGATCTGGCTTGAAGCTGTGACATTGAGGGAAAGTATGTCAGCTCTCATGCAATGATGTTTTTTAGGTCAGCCTTGACAAAGCCCTGGCTGGGATGATTTTGTTGGGAATTGGTCCTGCTTTGAGCAGGGGGTTGGACTAGATGACCTCCTGAGGTCCCTTCCAACCCTGATAGTCTATGATTCTATATTCTATGACTCATTTACATTGCATCACAGGGAAGACTTGAAGCTCACATCCACAACAGACAGCCTGTCACCATAACTCAGGTAAAAATTGAAGATGTTTCTAGTACAAAGGACTGAATTATAAAAAGAGGTGGGGAAAATGCTTGAGACTCTCTCCTCCCACTTTTCCCTCTCCTCATGACAACAATTCCTGAAGAACTGAACTTGGGCGGCAGGGGTGGGTTAGGGGGAGTCCTGGCTGAAACGAAAGCCAGCACATGGTGAGAGAAACATTTGCTTTGAATCCATTTTAGCTTAAGTTAGATGTTAGTTACAAAAGAAATGCAAGATAAAACACAAACTAAGTCTAACTTTTATGCCTCATTACCCGTAGTCACCTAATATCTTTTTTTTTTTTTTTTGGTAGTTAATCTTGTTTTATTGTTTTATCTAACTAGTGTGTTTGGATTAAAGTGTGTGGGAAATTCCATTTGGGATAAAAGGCTGGTGCATGTCATTTTCTACTGATGAAATGACAGATTTAATATGAGCTTGTGTTGTTCAGTAGCGTGCTGGACAGTGCAAGAGGCACACTTCTGGGGGGAAATCTGGCACTTGACAATTTGCTGATGCTCTCCTGAGGTGTAATTCATGAGTCGCTGACTAGCAGAACTCTATACTGTGTAGCTGGGAGAGAGTTACAGGCTGGAGACTGTGTGTTAACTGCCCAGGAGTGGCTGTTCTCACAGTAAAACAGTGGAAAAGGCACCCCAGCTTGGGGAATTGAGGGAACACAGCTGTTCAACAGTCCAGACTGTACTGTGGTTAATGTCACAGACATTCATTATGACAGAGCCTTTTACAACACAGAGAGGGTAAATCCATGTCCCAGAAATTGAAGACTCCAGACAGAGGGCAAGACTCCCTGGAACTGCTTCTTGCCAGAGGTCCAGAGACGAAGAGAGAGTCCTGAGGAAGCTGGGAACAGTAAGCATGGGCTGGTGGGGTTCAGTGGAGAAAGAGAACAGGAAGGGCAGGGATATTACTGAATGCAGAATCTCAGCAGTGCTAGATGTCAGGATAGCACATACTGCAGCCCATTGGAAAAGTGAATGCCAACTATACATATAAAATGATGGGGTCTAAATTAGCTGCTTCCACTCAAGAGAGGGATCTTGGAGTCACTGTGGATAGTTCTCTGAAAACATCCACTCAACGTGCAGCAGCAGTAAAAAAAAAAAAAAAAAAAAAGTGAACAGAATGTTGGGAATCATGAAGAAAGGGATAGATAAAAAGATAGAAAATATCATATTGCCTCTATATAAATCCATGGTACACCCACATCTTGATTACTGCGTGCAGATGTGGTCGCACCACCTCCAAAAAGATATATTGGAATTTGAAAAGATTCAGAAAAGGGCAACAAAAATGATTAGGGGTATGGAACAGATTCCATATGTGGAGAGATTAAAAAGACAGGGACTTTTCAGCTTGGAAAAGAGACGACGAAGGGGAGATATGATAGAGGTCTATAAAATCAAGACTGCTGTGGAGAAAGTAAATAAGGAAGTGTTATTTACTCCTCCTCCTAACACAAGAACTAGGAGTTACCCAATGAAAGTACTAGGCAGCATATTTAAAACAAACCAAAGGAAGTATTTCTTCACACAACACACAGTCAACCTGTTGAACTCTTTGCCAGAGGATGTTGTGAAGGCCAAGACTTGAACAGGGTTAGAAAAAAGAACAAGATAAATTCATGGAGGATAGGTCCAGGAATGCCCATTAGCCAGGATGGGCAGGGATGATGTCCCTAGCCACTGATTGCCAGAACCTGGGAATGGATGATAGGTGATGGATCACTTGTTGATTGCCTGTTCTGTTCATTCCCTCTGGGGCACCTGGCATTGGCCACTGTCAGAAGACAGGATACTGGGCTAGATGGACCTTTGGTCTGACCCATTATAGCCGGTTTTATGTACTAGGGAATCTAGTGAGTCCAGTGGAAAGGGAGGGAGTATGAAAATCCCTGGGTATGGAGAACACTGGGAAATTAGAAGCAATAATTCAGGAGTAACAGACTCTAATTAGTCTGGAAAAGCAGAATGTGAAAAATAAGAATCAGGTCATGTGACTTCAGGACTGATGCACTCCAAGATCCGAGGAGCCTGTAGAGAAGAGAGATTGTGCTATTACACATGGTGGTGGGGGAGCAAGACTCTCCATGTCTCAGGAAGTTTCACTACCAACCTAGGCCATTTTCACACGCATGGGTGCAATCCAGACCAGTGAGGAGTTCTGTCATCTGTAATCCTGGGTGAGTTTCAATGTTCTGCTGCTGGAGCTCCGTTGTCTGGATACCCCCAGCCAGCATTCAAGAACGCACGGAGTGTCTGTGTGATAAGTAACCCTGGACCAGCAGCTCTGACTCCAGCAGCCTGCTTGTTACACCCCAAGCACATTCTGGTCTGGGTGGAGCAGGCTCAGGGTTTGAGAGAAGGTCAGGGGTGAACCTTTGGTTGGTCATGCTGGACTTAACTCCCAGTTTTACTTGAGCAAACAGGAGATATTTGACACTGTGCGATACTGCTCCTGTGCTCTGTTCCCAAAGTGTTCTGCAGCAGGGAAGGGTCTTTGGTAGTGTGTGTGTCACTGGCATGTTGGGGTGATGCTGAAAGAGGACAGAATAGAGGTGGCATTGAGGGACTGACATGAACCTTATCTCTTCCTTTCCCCTTCTAATAACCGACGGGAAAGGAATCCTTACCCAGCGAGGTCACATTCTCATAGTTCTCCTGCATGACGTCTCTGTAGAGGGCTCTCTGAGTGGGGTCCAGCAGAGCCCACTCTTGGTTCGTGAAATACACAGCCACTTCCTTGAAGGTCACCAGCCCCTGAAAGAGCAAGAGTCCAACACTCAGTACCTGCTGCCCCACTCACAGCACCACTTCAAATGGAAGGATGCGATCAAATGCGATCTGGATGGATCACAGTCGCAGAGTCCCACCCCCATCCCACTCAGAGCATCCAGGAAACACCAGGGTGAGGGGATGAAGAGAGAACCCCTTGTCTCTCCCAGCAGATCCATCATATACCTACTAGCCACAGACTGATACAGGAGATGGAGCCACTAGCAGGGTCCAGGGAGAGCTCCCTGGTAGGAAGCCCAACACCCTTCTCATTGTGAGGAGCTGGATATGAAGGGAGGGGCAGCTCCCCTACACCTCACTGGTGGGTGCCCCCTTCATATCTCACAGCAGCCACTGGTTAGTCGGGTCAGGCTACAGCACTGGGAGTCTGGTCAGTTTTCCTAGCCCCATGTAGGAGGGTTATTTTCTGTTCAATGAATTAGGTCATTTCCACCTCTGAACCTCATGGGTCTGTTCCTAGAATCTAGGCTGCCTATTAAACAACTCCCAGCGGGGTTGCCAAACCCTGTTCTCCTCCCTTTCTCCAACCTGTGCATTTCCTGCCCCGCTCCAACCTCCAAACCAGACTGTGCAAACCTTCCCATCTCCTGTGTATTTGCTGCCCCTCTCCCACCTGCAGGAACCCACCAGCAACCCCCCCAATAATCCCTACCTGAGCTGGCTCCTCTGCAGCCATTTCTCTCCCCTGTCCCATGGGAGGATGGGATGAGCTGGAGCGAAACATGGACGTCATTCTGCAGCCTGGCATGATGAGAAGGGCAGTTGTGGAGGATTCAGAACAGGGTTTAGTTAATTTCACATCAGAATTCCCCCAGGCCCTTTCCCTGCAGAGAGACACCCTAGATTCTGCCATGCTGGGAAAATGCTTAATCTCTTTATTACAGTGTAGACCTGGCCCCTCCTGCCAGGCTAAGCCCACAGAGAGATTTTTAACCTCCCTTCTCCCTCCCCACATCCCATAACAAAGTCTCTGAACACAATGCTAGAAAAGAGCAGAACCAAAGGAGTCACTGTGGGGGATTCCCTCGGACACTGACCCCACAGCAGCCACACCCCAGCAGGGGGAATATGGAGTCAGGAACTGGTTTTTCCTCTGTCTGATCCTTTTGTTGTTCACTGGAAAGTGATTCTGCCCCGGGATGCTGCAATACATGTGTTGGTGTGGATTAGATAGCTGGAAAGCTCTCTCCCCACTCATTTCTACCACTGCCCCTTTCAGTCTCTCCTTCCCCTGTCCTCTCTCTCTCCCCTCTGTGTTGGATTAAAAGTAATAATTAATACATTAATTATTTTGGGGAAAATATGGTCCAGTACAGACCCCAGATTTGGCTTGTATTATTAGAAAGAAATATGTCTCTCAGCCAGGGCCGGCTCCAGCTTCTTTGCCGCCCCAAGCAGCGGGAAAAATAAATAAATTAAATAAATAAATAAATAAGAGATAAAGCTGCGATCGGCGGCACTTTGGTGGCAGCTCTGCCACACCGCTTCATTCTTCGGTGGCAATTCGGTGGCCGGTCCTTCCCTCCGAGAGGGACTGAGGGACCCACCGCCGAATTGCCACCGAAGACCTGGACGTGCCACCCCTTTCCCTTAGCCGCCCCAAGCACCTGCTTCCTGCACTGGTGCCTGGAGCTGGCCCTGCTCTCAGCCTGCTGAGTTTGTGCTAAGTGAAGCAGGTCTGTTAATTTGCAAGGTCTGTGATAATTGTAGAAAAACATCCAGAGACAAAAAGTTTGTTCTAAAGGTGATAAGAGAACAGCAGTCTCCCTGAAGTCAGGAACAAGATTTGTTAATCCTCCACTTTTGCATTTCTATCTCGCTTGTTTTCTCTTCCTGTACAACAAGTCGCATGGATAGATTCATTGGAGTCTGTCATGCCCCAATGATTTGAGAATGGTTATGTTAAAGAATATATAGGTAATAAAATGTAAACGTGATAGGAAGCAGGTTAAGTAAAATAAAGCGGGATTGCAACTGTGTGTTTGGATGTTTGGATGAGTAATAAAAAGGTTGAAGTGCCAGCCTAATAAATGTCTGCACATTGAGAGGAAGAACTGACAGGCTGAAGAATGCATTGGGGAGATAGCCCAACGATAACCGTGAGGGCACACCGGAATCCACCCACAACTGCCCCAATGGCGGGAGGGCCAAAGAACCGAAGAATAAGATATGAAGAATTGCCGTGCCATCTGCGTGATTGACCATCACTTCAAACGTGAGAACAGCATGATGAAGCAAACCCTATAGACCTGAATGAGGACAAATCCTTATAAAAACAGGCCCTGAAGACTGAGAACTTTGGGTCTGATTCTGCAACTAACCTCCAGGAACATCAGATGCGCATCTGACAAGGCCCTGCTCCCTCCTCGTGTCTTGGGCACCTGGCCAGCGACTTGGCATGAGCAACCTCCAAGATGGTAACTATAACAACCTTGCAGAACTCTGTGTGCATGAGTGAATGAATGTGTGAGAGAATGAAATGTTACAGCTATAACTGATTGCTTACTTTAATTCTTTCTGTATTCACAATAAACGTGGCGTATTGCCTTATCCCCTAAATAAGATCCTGCTGGTTTTTATTTTCTAAGTATAACATCGGGCTGGGACAGTCCCATTCCTGGGTTCTTTGCTCTCCCATGGCTGGATCTGTCAATTGCTAATGGGAGGAGAAATGAGGGGGGGCTGTTTGTGCAGAGTCACTATAATGCCAGACCCCAACACTTTCCCTGAGGTCTCTTTCAGTTACCTGGAGTCTGTGGCTCAGAATTTAGTATTAACAGGGTCCACGGCTGCCCTAGGGCGCTAGCACATCAGAACCACCCCTGAAATCCCAAACCTCCAGAACCCACCAACCTAACTAGAGTACCCCCTGCCCAGCCACCCAGAGGCCTCCCCCTACCACAATGCCCCTTCAGCTCCAGCTGCAATCTCCCCACACAGACACCACCTCCCCCCCAGCAACAATGTTACCTCACAGTGTCTGATGAGTGGATAGAAAGTTATCACCACCCCGTGCTGGCCAGTCACATAGGCAGAGGGAGCCCTGCGGGATGCTTCTTTAACAGGAGAATGGAAGGCCTGGAGGGACAAAATAGGTAAGAAATTTCCATGCCCTGTCCCTAGCAAATAATGGCCACCATGTATCCACCCCAGACGTGGCTACATCTTAGCACTGTGAGAAGCAACCCTGCACAGAGACCATTTGTCATGGGGTTTGGGAAACTTCTGGACCCACGCTGCACTCAGAGCAACATCCTCATCCTGTGCCAGTTGGAGAAAAGAAAAGGGTCCAGCCAACTCTCCTGTAACCAGCTGGGAACCACTGATCCCCCAAACAGGGGGAGGCCTCTGGCTTTGATGTGTATTAAAGATGTGGATGGTCTCTTTCATCGGCAAACATTTTAACAGAGATAAAGGGGGAAACAAATTATTCTCAAAGGAGAGGGGCAAGATGATCACTGGGCAATTTAACCCCCTGCAACCTCCAGGATGGACGGAACCCCAGACCAGCAGCGGGCTGAACGGGCCAGCGGCCGGGACCCCGCCTGGCAGGGGCCAGTGGATGGAACTCCAGAGCGGCAGTGGGCTGAGCCGCTCAGCCCACAGCCGGTCTAGGGTTCCATCTGCCGCCCCTGCCAGCTGGAGTCCCGGTCCCCGGCCCCGCTCAGCCCACTGCCAGTCTAGGGTTCTGTCCGCTGGCCCCTGTAAATGTAAAATGTATGACTGGCACGCCAAAGCTTAAATTATAGTAAATAAATGAAGACTTGGCACACCACTTCTAAAAGGTTGCTGACCCCTGGTTTAGGGTATTTTATATTAATCTTTGAGATTTGCAGAGAAAACATGTCACAAACTACGCAATTGATAACATGAGAGAGAAGCACCAAGATCTGAGGGGATTTTATATTGCTGTTATTATTAGATATTATTATGATATCTGAGGGGATTGCTTGACTGGATTTTATATGACTGTCCAAAACATAAACAGAAAGTGATGGTTCCTCCCACTGCCACCATTCACATGGGCAGCAGGGAGCCCTTTGAGGAGCTGATTTAAGAGGGCAAGGGAGGGGGAGCCAGAAGGCTCCCTGGGTGAGGGAAGGGGGCAACAGTGGGGGATGGGCAGGTGACTGGCAACTGATGGCCGTGGGCAACTGTGTTGATAGTTTGGGGGCAGCAAGTGGGATTGGGAAACCGAGGTCTGGGCAGTCCCCATGGGGGACACTTGCTCCTCCCTTCCCTGTATCTCATCCCATCCCCATTCCAGGGGCAGCCATGCTTTGGGGAATAATTTCCCACCTAAATAAGGACAAATCGCTGAAGATAAAATGGGTGGGGTAGCCCCCCACAGCTGAGAAGATTTTAAATTGACATTTGAGAAGCATGGAGAGAACAGGGGGAAATCGGGGGAGACTAGAGAGCTGATCATTTGGGGGGAATCACCCTGGATTTTATAGCCACGTATGATACTGAGAGAGAAAAGGGGGAAAACTTGAGAGAATTTGTATCCGTATGTGGGAGGAAGAGGGAAAGGATCCGATTAACTCACCTCCCCCCGGGAATTTCCGGGCTGCACAGAAACAGTTCAACTACCCCTCCCCCCGTCCCACTGAACTTCCCCCTCCCTGCAACTCCGGTTTCCCCCTTCCCTTCCCGACACCTCCCCCCACACGAAAGGGGAACCCCCCCTCACCCCGATCCCAGCGGTGCCGGGGGCAGATCCTGCTGCAGCTCCGAGGCTTCTCCCAGGTCCCCCGGGGCGGAGAGTCACTTTCCTGCCCGGCCCCCGGGGTCTCTCACTCACCGGGGGGCTCCGGCCCGGGGCTGCCCAGGGGGCGGGGAGAAAGCCCCCCCCCGGCCGGGCACGGGGGGGTTAATGCCGGGCTCCCCCCGCACAGACCCCGGGGAGCAGCAGCTGCTCAGCCCGGGTCCCGGATCACACGGAAGAAGCAGCAGCGTCTGGTCCGCGCCAGAGCCCCGCCCCCTGTCCGTGCCAGAGCCCCGCCCCCAGGAGCTGCCCCGCCCCCGTCCGTGCCAGAGCCCCGCCCCCAGGAGCTGCCCCGCCCCCGGGTTCTGGGCTTTGTTCTCCCGGCTCCTACCTCCCAGCCTCGCTGTTCTAGCCCCCGCCTGTGTCCTACAAACAGAGGGGCCCTTTGTGTGCGTCGGCAGCGGGGCCATGGCCATGGCCGGGGCCGGGGCCGGGAGCGCAGCGCGGACGCTGCTCCAGCCCTGCAGCCCGCGGGGCAGCGCGGTGGGTCCGGGGGCAGCGCGGAGCGGGCAGGGCCTGGGTGGGCGGAGACACGCGTGGGGCGGACACGCTCCTGCCGGGAGGGTCCGGGCCCGGCTGCCTGGTTCGCCCCCTGCCCGGGTGGGTCCCCGAGCTCCCCGCGGCCGGAGAGGGGCTGTGGGGGAGGGGCTCGGATCCTAGGCTGGGCCCGGGAGCGAGGGGCGGGGGGGGGAAATGTATCGGGGGTCAGAGCCGGGCTGGGTGCGGGGGAACGGCTAGTGCTGGGGATTGGGGTTGTTGAGGAGGTGGATGGGCGGGGACATTGGGAGCCGGGGGGTTGGGCTGCACCCCGGTCACTTCTCCAAGGGGTCCTGTGTTTTCCCTGGGAAACCTGGTCCCCGTTTCACCAGCCCCTCAGAGTTTCCTGGCTAAGGTTGAACTAGGCCGGGGGGGGGGGGATGTCGAAGTGCATCCCAGGGACTCTGCTCGGGCATCTGCAGGACAGGATGGGCCTTGAAATCTAGCAGTTGTGAGGCCGTTTGCAGCAGCGTGTAACCCCCTCCCCCGCTTCTTCCAGGAGCCCCCACGAGAGCGTCTGGCCCCTCTGAGAAAAGAGAGAGAAGCAGCCAAAGCCGAGGAGCAGCAGCAAAGCGAGGAGCTGCTGGTAGGTGCCCAGGGCCCGCTGCCACTCAGGTTTGCCTGGGATCACAGTGCCCTGAGTGAGAAGTGAATGCAGGGCCCGGCCTGCCAGCCTCAGCCGGGGAGCCATCCCCACTGGAGCCCAGGGAGAGGCAGGGTCAGACACGTGGGTGACATGATGCCCTTAGGATGCAAGAGGCTGCAGGGCAGGAGAGGGTCAGTCTCTGTGTTAGCCCAGAGACCCTGCCCACGGGCTGTCTGCATGTTACAGTGACCAGGGATCCTTTATAGCTGTGGCGGGGGTGGGATGGGGAGGAAGGAGATGAAATGTGGGCTGCAGAGATGGAGGGTTTGGCTCAGTGCAAGTTGATGAGGTTTAGGGGGGAACAGGCCCTCCTGTTAGTGATGTACAGCTCACCCCAGCCCTGAGCCCTCCTCCCTTTTTGGCCTAAATATATGTCTCATCCCCCACCACAAGAGATCCTGTGCTCTGATAAATAACTCCCCCAGCCGCTGGGAGGTGCATTTATGGTTCTCCCCTGTTACCGACCCGCCCTCTCCCTGTGATTGCAGAAACAGACGGAAGCCGAGAGGCGGAAGGTCGTCTGGGAGTTGCAGGAGCTGCGAGGGTTTCTGGAGGAGCAGGAGCAGTGGCTGCTGTCCCGGCTGGAAGAGCTGGAGAGAGCCATTGTCCAGAGAAGGGATGAGGGCGTTTGCAGACTGTCCCGGGAGATTTCCCTGCTCAGTGAGAGGGGAGGAGAGAAGGGACAGCAGTCGCTGAGCCAGCCCCTGCAGGTCAGGCTCTTATTGCAATGATCATAGGCGCTGTTCCTATAGGCCAGCGATTCTCAACCCGTGGGCCGCATGCAGCCCAATTAGCACAACTGCAGCCCAGCTCAGTTGTGTACTAAAGGGGCTGCTGGCCCACCCCAGGTGGCGGGAGTCTGGTGTCGGGGCTGCCCGCGGGCTCTATGGGGTCAGAGGTCTGGGACATCTGGCCGGCCCCGCTAGCTACAGGGCAACCGGCCTGCCCCGCAAGCGCTGGGTCTGGGGCAGGCAGCTGGCCCACCATGTGTGGTGAGGGTCTGGGGTTGGGGCAGCCGGCAGGTACCCCAGGATCTGGGGCAGCCATGTGGCAGGAGTCTGGGGTGGGCAGCCAGCCAGATGGCCCCACGCAGCGGAGGTCCGGCATCTGGGTCCAGGCTGCTGCTGCCCTGTGGCCCAGGTAACACATTGTGTAATAAGTTCAGAACCACTGCTGCAGGCACTTCTCCGCTCTAGACCTCAAAGCACTGTACAAAGCGGGGTCGGGGGCATTATCCCTGTGGGATAAATGGGGAAAGCGAGGCAGAGGGAGGGGCAAAGCCCTGCCCAAATCACATAGTAAATCTGTGGCAGCACCAGGAGTGGGACCTGGGAGTTCTGGTGCTGCAACTCCAAGATTTTCTCTCCTCTCCTGTAAATGTCTGTCTGCATTTGCACTTGGAGGGTGAAATCCCCTCCCCCATGCAGAGGTCCCGAGCCAGCCTAAAGCCCCACTCCCATCGGGGCTTGTGGGGCTCTCAGCACTGGCGGAATTTGACTCTCAAGACAGAGAAACATTTTCTTCCTGGGGAGAAACTTTCCTCTGTGGCCACCTCCCAGCTGGGGTTTCTGGGGCTGCTGAGAGCAACTGTCCTTGCTGGTAGGGAGGGGGAGATGGCACATGAGTGTCTAAAATTCCCTAAATACCAGAGGCTCCAATTGTGATTCCCCTGCAGAACAGGAGGCTTCCCCAGCCTGGTACAAGTCCTCTGACGGCCTCTTCTTTCTCTCCCTCTCTAGGGTGCTGGGAGCACTGGGGGAAGGTAAGTCCTGTGCTCTGTCTCACTCCCCTCATGGTCTGTTAGGCCTGGTAACTGCACTGAATTCGGAGCTTCCTGGCTTGGTGCCTGTGATTGTGTCTCTCTAGGGGCTGCCTCAGCAAGGGGCAGAGTCTGTTACTCTCTGGCAGCTAATGAGGTCACACCAGGGCTATCAGACATATGGCCCCTGGGCCAGACCCAGCCTGTCTGGTGTATTTATGTGGCCGCATCACGTATTCAGAGTGTGCAGAATCTCAGTTTGCATTGTTTTAAAAGTACTTTTCTAGCCCTCCTGGTTACAAAGCAACCCTCCTAAATGGACATAGAGACAGTGTTGCCTTTTGGATTGTGCGCACAGCCTGAAACAGCGGCTCCGGGAGGTGTGACTGCCCTTGTCCTCTGTCCATCTCTTTTGCGTGTCAAATGAAATGACAACACTTTAATATCAACATTCAGTATTCCATGGCTGACCACTTGAGCAGGTGGAAGGGGGAGGGGGTGGGAGTGAAGCCTTTGAAGGGTGGGTATAGGGGGTTGCTGTAGGGAAATAAAAACAGAAGAGAGACCGACAGGATAAGGAAGCAAGAGATAAATAGAGAAAGGAGGGTGGGAAAGGAAGGGTAGAAATAGCAGGGGCCATAAGGTGATGTGTGGGAGGGAGGCTGTTTCTCCAGGCAGTGATACAGATTGTGACAGTAAAGGACTTAATAAATAACAGTAACTAAAATTGTGTTTCCTATACAAAGGGCAGAGTCTCTGCTCATTCTTTGTGCATGCAGGTCCCATTGAGAGCAGTGGGTGTCTTGCTGTGAATGGAGGTGGGGTATGGAGTCCTAAATTGATGCCCTGGGCCACTGACCATAACGGACAGTGCAATACAGCCCTCACCACCAAATGAGTTGGACAACTCAGGGTTACTGGTTTAGCTGAAGGGCTCGGGGCTTTTGGTGTTTAAGGGCCCACGTTCATTTCCTGCTGAAGATCTGGGCTCTGCCTGTGTCCACATTGAGCATGTGGGACACATCCACTCTTTGATCTGTCTCCTCCCTTTCCATGTAATCCCAGTGCTGGCATCCCTTGTTGCTGGAATATCCCAGTGTGGGAGGTGGCTCTGCTCCCCACAGAACTAGAGTGTCCTGGAGAAAGCTCCTGAACCTGTCTCTGTTCCTTGCCCCAATGTTTCCCCGTGTCCCATCTCTCTGGGCCCATGGCGAGCACAGGGCTGAGGGCGGGTGACTTACCATGACAGTGACTACCTCAGGCTACAAAGCTCAGATCCAGGTTTGCTGGAATTTAAGGGTTCCTGGGCTCAGGGATTGGGGACTGGGCCCATTTCTCACCCCTCCTCCTTTCCCTAGCAGGGAGGATGGGAGATTTCAGAGTCCGGAGCTGGGGTATGTGGAGCTGGAGAAGAGACTCAGTGATTTCTCTCTGAAAAGTGCCCACCTGCAGGAGGTGCTGCTGGGATTCAAAGGTGAATGGGAGTCTGGGGGTGGCGTCTCCTCTGGTTAGAGAGACCCCCACCCTGGGGAGGAGTTGGGGACTCTAGTGATGTCACTGACCCCACACTCCGTCTCTCAGCCCCAACTCCATGAATCGCCCTTCCCCATGGGAGTAGCCCTGTGGGGCTGGCTCTGTCTGCAGCGGCTGCATTATCGGCCTCGGTCAGTGTCACCAGCTCATAGTTAACAGTGGATACATTAATAACCAAGGGGAAACCTCCTCGTGAATGCGGGGACCTGAATTCTCACCTCTCCCGTCCTCTCCTTCCCCTAGAGACGCTGCGACGGGAGCTGGGGAGCGACACAGGTACGTGTCTCTCTCTGACGGGCCATGGGGACATTTCAGACCAATAAAAAGGTTAGCCACATGGCATCACGGCCTCCAGTCCCAATATTCCACAGCTTCCAGCTGCACAATGCAAAGCAGGGTGAGCCCTGAGACTGATTCACTCCTGTTGTGACGTCTGATGGGGATTCAGAGCGAATCCAGATCTCGGGTGTGTTTTCCTTTGGGGAAAGGAACACCAACCCGAATGGTTGAAATAGGATGAAACAAGGACAAAATATCCAGACCTGAGGGGTCTGAAAGCTTCAATGTATGATTGAAAATGGTCAGATGTGGGCAGCAGAGTCTCGGGAGCGAGGAGGGGCGGAGCCCAGCTGTACCTTTTATGGACTGACTCTGGCTGAGCAATGGGGCTGTGTGAAGGGGCAGAGAAACTGCCAGATGGTACAACAGGGGTTAAAGAAAACCTGTGGGTTCAGCTAGCCCCGCCCCGCTATCCCAGCAGTCAATGCCAGGCAGGGAAGAAAAGAAGGGAGCCTGGCTCCATTGCGGAGGGAGGAGCTCTGTTTGCCTGCCTGAAGGGACGGATCAGTGACGTGACAGCCAATGGAGACTTTTAGAAGGAAGTAGCCCAGGAAAACAGACCTTGACTCCCTCTGCTGGGAGGGACACCCATCTCCCCTGTTTAGGGGTTCAACTACACAGGGCTCTGGGCTGGGACCTGAAGGAGAGGGAGGGCCCAGGTCCCCCTGCACCCCTGCTGACCAACGATCTAGCCACTAGGCTGCCCGGCCACTGAAGGGCCTATCACAGGCTGGTTTGCTGAATACAGACTGGCTTTGAATGTTCATTTGGAACAAAGATGGAGCTGCTGTAGTGCATGTTGGTGTTTTGCACCCTTTTCACATTGGTAACCCCTTATTTTAAATCCTCCCCCCCACCCCCTTTGGGATCCTCTGACATTTACTATGACATGAGAATAAAACACGTATCAAGCCTGATCCTATATAACTTATATAAACGCTGCACTGGATCCTTCATGATTTTGTATCCCTATTGCCTATGAATGGGAAGAGAGTGTTACATTGTATATAAAGGAATCTGAATTGGGCAGCTAGTGGCTAGAGCAGATATGGCCCAACCCTGGGAAATATTGATTTCAATGCAAGCCACATTCATAATCATTCGGAATCCCAGCTGTGATTTTAGTAGGGCCGTTCATTTTCAGTTTGTATTTGATTTAATTTTTCTGGGGAATTGATCAGTATTACCCCAACAACAAAAACAGGTGATTTTTCTGGGTAAATATGGGGGTTTATTTTGGTGGATGGAAAGAAAGGGGGGGGGAGAGCATTTAGTAGATTGATGAACGGAATTCAAAGGATCAACGTGGTTTGCTGCAGAACTAAAACAGAACTCAAAACACAAGGCCACGTCTGAGTTTAAGAAAACAATCTAATCCCCAAATGAAACTTTTCATTTGAATGAACAGGTTTCTGTTGCAGACTTTCAACTATTAGCTATTTAATAACTGGGCTGCACCATTTGCAGTGCATACACTCAACTTCATCCTTTTCTCCTGGTTTTGTTTTTTTAAAACTTTCGAATACTTCCTTGTGTTCTGAAACATATTCTGAGACAGATTTTTGTTTTCTTTCCATTGTAGAGTATCAGATCTTTAAACCATTATCTGATAACAGTTTCAAATGTGCATGTGATGGGCACATAGATTCATCAGTACGTTCAGATGCGCATGCACTTCAGTGCTTGCATGCGTGCCTGTTTGTTTATTGTGTGTATCTTCTAGAGAAATACAGAGCCTTTCTTCAACAGGCAGCATTGCGTATACACAGAGTGATGCATTACAAGAATACATTCATCTCATGTAATGGATTGTATTTTTCGAACAAGTTATTTTTTGTATATTTGAATGATACAAAAGTAGGGTGAAAATCAGAAAAGTGAATAATACTTTATTTTTCAAGAAAAATCAGTTTAAACTGGAAATGAAGGGGCTTAGATATTAGGCAGCCTGAAGCTGTGCACAGCAACCCTTTCACTGCTGTGTCTGTATCGCAACCAGAGAGACTGACACCCCACCCGTGTTGGGCGATGAGGCAGCGTGTCGAGCCGAAATGGCATTAGCTCTTGCAGGATAGGAAAGGCCTCCAGGAATAGACAATAACCAAGTCTCTGAGCCAGGAGGGAAGAGAGAAACTGAGGAGAAATAAGTGGGGAGAGAGGCCACGGGCTCCGAAACCTGCTCAGATCCAGTTCCTGCCTCAGCACTGGTCAGATTTTGCCTGGTCCCTAGCTCTGCGTAGTTCCCCCTCTGCTGGGGGAATGTGCCGTCCGGGGGAATGTCAGGTTTAAAGGGTCTCGATGGGTTTAGTCCTGGTGGGAGGGATGGGTCTGCACTGCACAGTGCCGGAGCACTTTCCCAATGTGAGAGTCTGAAAGAGCCAATGAGACTCGGGATGTGAAATAACCTAAAGTCTATTCTGAAATCCCCCCACAATAACCCTTCTCCTCCCGACAGGCTGCAGAATAACATCCCCGGGTCCCTCCAGATTCTCCCAGCCTGCCCAGGGAAGGGAAGTGGGTGCAGCAGAGCTGTCTCAGGTAGAGATGCTGAGGAAATTGCTGGGGGCGTTCCTGCAGGAGCCAGAGGGACAGTGAATACACAGGAAGTGGGAGTTTGATCTAAGGGTGGGAGGGTGCAGACAGTGCACAGGGTGGAGAAAGGGAGGGGGACAAGGTGTGATGAACTTGCTGGGACTTGGTAAATCTGGGGTCTAGATTCTAGGAATAGAGCCATGGGGGTTGGGTGTGGAAATTCCCCTATTTTTGGAAGAGGGAACAAGCCAGCCTGGGCTGGGAAAACTTCCCAGACTCTCAGTGCTAGAGAGTGAACCCACTAATCAGAGGTGGTTATGACATATGAAGGGGACACCCAGCAGAGGGGCTTAGGGAAGATGCCCCATCTCCTGACATCCAGCTGCTGGAAATGGGGAGGGTGTTGGGCTTCCTATCAGGGAACCTCTTTGGACCCTGCTTGGGGGCTCCATCTCTTGTATCAGTCTCTGGTAAGTCTGTGTCTGATGCAAGTGAAGACCTTGTTCCCTCTATCTGCTGGGAAGGATGAGGGGCTCTCTCTAGCTCCCCTCACCCTAATGCTTCCTGGGTGCTCTGAGCAGGTTGTGGGTGGGACTCTGTTGACTGTGTATCCATTTGCTACCCCATGAATAGTGGGGTTGTGATTGGGGCAGCAGGTACTGAGTGGGATATCCTTGTTCTTTCAGAGGCCGGTGACCTTCGAGGAGGTGGCTGTGTATTTCACCAGGGAAGAGTGGGCTCTGCTGGACCCCACTCAGAGAGCTCTCTGCAGAGATGTCATGCAGGAGAATCATCAGAATGTGACCTCGCTGGGTAAGGATTCCCATCCCCTCGGTTCTTAGAAGCAGAAATGCAGAGTTAAGGTTCACGTCACCTGTGACAAAGTGGGAATGTTCTTTGTTTTCTCTGAATACTGAGAGGTGCCTCAGTTTCCCCTATGCATTTCTTAAGTATCTAGGTGGGGCGATATGGGTGTGTGATTGTTGCAGAGCCCTAGAGGGCCAGTGTGATGCTGTCTGCAAAGAGAATGGCCGACACCCTGGCAACTGATGGCCTGGGCCCCTCCTTTGCAAAGGTGCCAACTGAAGGTGTTGGAGAGCAAAGAGATCAGATGGCTTCCTGGCCCGGGAAAGAGACAAAGGCCAGCGGAGGGGCTGGAGAGTTTCAGTTTGGAGCTGGCTGGGGAAATGGAGGGAGGACCAGATGGGGCTCTGGCCTCCCTGCCCCAAGATGGACCTGACTTAGGGGTCCTATTTTCTGTACCTACAAGCTCTGTTTTAGACCATGTGCCACGGACTCACAGATCGTGCCCATTCTTGACCCAGTGCGGTCCGTGGGGAGGGGGGTGCCCCTTTCAGTGAGACAGCCCTTCTCGGGGGTCCACTCTCTCTCGGGGTTAGGCCTCTCCACCTCCTGGAGCCTCACCTCTCTGAGCCTTAGCACGCCTGTCTCTCAGCGTGGGCCCCCTCAGGGAGTCCACTCGTTCTGGACCCCTGGGGCCTCCACCCCCCGAAGGAGATGATGCCACCCTGTTCTCTAGACCGGAGTGACTCTCAGCCAGCATAAAACAGGAGGGTTTATTGAGCATTGAACATAGCACAGAAAACTCTCAGGGCCTCAGGCCTGGCCTCCCTTAGCAAAGCATATCCCAGTCTCCCCTGCATCCAGGTGGACTCTACCTGCTCCCCCTCTCCAGTCCCGAGCCCCCCTGCTTCCCAGCTGGGCATCTGCTATCACCGGCCCCAAGCCCCATCTCTGTCCATTGTCTTCTCTGCAAGTAAACAGGGTCATAAACCGGGTCACCTGGGCCTCCTCTCCTCTCTTCTGTCCTCTGGCCCCCTCTGGCTGGAACCAGCTGGTTAAGTCACCGGGGTTCTCTCTTTACATCCCATTGTCCTCCCACTGGCCAGAACCGGCTGCAACTCCTGAGCTGGGCCTCCGGGTCGTCAGATCACCAGTCACTGAGGTATCCATCCTCCAGGCCATTGGCTAGGGTCCCAAGTTCCCTCTCCAGTCCTCTGTAACAACAAACTCCCTCTCCCCTCACCTTGTTAAACCAGTAACACCCAGGGAAACTGAAATTTGCTTCTTGGCCTTTTGGCTAAGATCAAGTGTAGTTGGAATGAGGAACGACGGGAGCTGGGAATATTGATACCGCGGATCGAGTCAGAGGACAACGCCATCATTGCCCCCGGAGCCAGAGGCATGCTAGAGAGATCCCTGAAGGCCGCCGTCCACGCGCTCTACATAGACACCCTGAAGAAAAAGACAGACCAGGGTAAGGCCTTCGAGGTGACCAGCAAGTGGGACTCCAGCAACCACTTCCTCCCCACAGGCAGCTTCACCCGGTTCGCCGACTGGCGGTTCATACACCGTGCCCAGCTGAATTGCGTCCCCCTCAACAGAGCCGTCCGCCACGGGAACCAGGACAAGCGCTGCAGGAAGTGCGGGTACATCGCCGAAACCCTACCCCACGTCCTATGCAGCTGCAAGCCCCACGCCAGAGCCTGGCAACTGCGACACAACGCCGTCCAGGACCGCCTGGTGAAGGCCATCGACCCGCGCCTGGGGGAAGTCAGCGTTAACCGCACCGTCCCCGGCACCGACCGTCCCCTGTGCCCAGACATCGTCATCACGGACGAGGTCGGAAAAAAGGTCATCCTGGTTGACATAACGATCCCGTTTGAGAACAGGACCCCAGCCTTCCGTGAAGCCCGAGCCTGCAAGCTTGAAAAATATGCCCCCCTGGCTGACACCCTGCGGTCAAAGGGCTACGAGGTACACACAGACGCTCTGCTTGTCAGGGCCCTGGGTGTCTGGGACCCATGCAACAAGTGAGTGCTGAGGACCTGTGGAGTGGGCCGTCACTACGCACGGCTCATGTGATGCCTGATGGTCTCAGACACTATCCGTTGGTCCTGGGACATCTACAAGGAACACATCACCGGCCACCGCCAATACCAAGAGCGAGCCCATTAGACCTCGCCCACCTGCAAGGGAGAAGGGACTCGCTAATCCCCCTGCCGCCCCCCCCCCCCGCTGGGCCTTATCCCCTGAACCCACCCAACCTCACTAGCTGCCGCCAATACCGAGAGCGAGCCGGGGAGACCTCGCCCACCCACAAGGGACCTATAAACCCCCCCCCCTACTGGGCCTTACCCCCTGAGCCTCGAACCTACCCAACCCCCGCTGGACCTTACCCCCCCCTCCTCCAAGCCCTGAATCCGCCCAACCCCATTGGCCACTGACGATAATGAGAGTGAGCCGAGGGGACCTTGCCCACCCACAAGAGGGAAGAGGCCTATATACCAACCCCCCCCCCCCCCCCCCCGATGGGCCTTATCTCTTGAGCCCTGAACCCACCCAACCTCACTGGCCACCGCCAATGCCAAAGAGTGAGCCGGGGAGACCTCACCCACCCGCAAGGGGGAAGGGACCTATTAACCTCCCTCCCCCCGCCGGGCTTCTTTCCCCTGAATCCCAAACCTACCCAACCTAACTGACTCCCACCTCGTGAGAGTCACCCCATCACCATTACCCAACCCACCTACTTGTACCTATGGCTGTTTGTACCCCCTGTGTGGATGATTGACCCTCACCGCTTATCAACTGTGTCTTACCCCCCCCATTGGAGACACTACAGTCTGTATGTATTACGTGTGCTGCCAACCCCAACATAACATCCCCCCCCCCTGTATGTTCCCCCCAATGATCGACAACTGACTCCTCAAATCGTTTGTACCGTTTATTTTTAAATGCTCTCTATGAGCTAAGATCTAGTCTTGTGGTCTACCCAAGGCTGTGATCAAGTGTCTTGATGTTTTTGATCTTCTGGCCTTAAGATGAAAACCTTGTCTGTGTTTCTGGGACCCAGGTAAACGGAGTCCCACCCCCCACTACATGCAAACCATTGGAAAAACAAGAAAATCCCATCACACCATGTTCCTGTCATCTAATAAACCTTCTGTTTTACTGGCTGGCTGAGAGTCACGTCTGACTGCGGAGTTGGGGTGCAGGGCCCTCTGTGGGAAGCGCATGGTGGTGCAGGGGACGCTGAATGCTCTGAGGTCAGACCCAGGAAGGCCGAAGCTGTGTAAGCTTCTTGCCCTGGAGACAGTTTGCTCAGAGAGAGAAAAGGCTCCCCCAGAGCCCTGACTGGCTTTTTATGGAGTAGTTCCAGAGCATCGCCTGGGGACTCTGTGACATCACCCCACAATGCAACCTCTTCTCTGCCCTGTTTCAGCATCACCATAACATGCTAGTGACACACACTCTAGCACTCTGCCCTCTCCTGCTACAGAACACTCTGGGAACAGGAGCAGAACAGCACAAAGTCTAACAACTTCCCTTTGCTAAGGGAAAACCTGGATTTAGGTCTGGCATAGCAAACAAACAATTTTCCAATCCCTGACCTGCACTCAGAGATTGAGCCTACACCACACTAACCATCACAGACTTTCGGAATATTAACATGCATTTGCCCGCCCCCTGAGGATTCCGTCTGAGTCACCCTCTCTAAGCCCTGGAGACCACTAAGTATGTATGCTACCAGAGTGCTGACAATGCTTATGGAAAGTGCACACCCCCTGCACATTTATTGTTGCAACCTTCAACACTGAAATGAGGCATTCAAGGTTCACGTGCACCTCCCTTTATATCACAGTGACAGCTCTGCCAAATTGCTCTAACTAATCACTCCATCATCCAATTACAGCTACAGCTGGAGGGCATGCAGATAAATGTTGGTATTCCCATCTGTGAACACAATGCAAACAATGGCATGTTCTTAGTCCTTTCTCCTATCTATTGTAGATTCATAGATTTTTTTTTAAGGCCAGAAGGGATGATTAGGTCATCTAGTCTGATCTCCTGTATCACACAGACCGTTGAATTTCATCCAGTTACTGCTGTATGCGCTGAATACCTTGTGTTTGACTAAATCAGAGGTCGGGACCCCTCAGGGAGTCACCAGTTTATTACCTGGGGAGTCGCGAGTTGTCAGCCTCCACCCCAAACCCCGCTTTGCCGCCACCATTTATAATGGTGTTAAATATATAAAAAAGCTTTTTTAATTTATTGGGGGTGGGGGGTCACCCTCAGAGCTTTGCTGTGTGAAAGGGGTCACCAGTACAACATTGAGAACCACTGGACTAAATCCTCTTCCAGAAGGGCATCCATTCTTGACTTGAAGACTCCAAGAGAAGGAGAATTCCCCATTTGCTTGGTAGTTTATTAACCGTTGCACCACCCTTACTGCACCATAGTCCATGGCTAATGCCAGCTCGGGGCGGGGTAGAGTTAAGGTTGTGTTGCAGGTGTGGTATGAACTTTCACGCTTCATTCCCCGATTTTCAGAGCTCTAAGTTTAATCCCCATCCAGGTTCTGCAAGGGCCCACGGCAGCACTTGGCAACCTTACTTCTGTATTACAGAAGTTAATTAACTGTGCCTACACTTGAGATTTTGCTTTTAAAATTTTTTTGGTGTGATTCTTCACACCTGGGCAAAGCTCCCAAGAGGAACTCCTGGAGAATGCAAGAAAAATGCTCCTCTCTCACAAAATGGGCAGAGCTTCTGGGAAATGCTGGTGGACATTCTGGCAGTATTTTCTGACCCACTGAATGCACCTGATAGAGATAATGATGGTGCAGGAGGAGGAGGATGATACGGACATGGGATGCTCAAATTGGCTGCTGCTACCCATGGCTCTCGGTGTAGCTGCTGATATCCTCTCCCTCCGGCACTTCTGGAGCACGTTGGTGGGATCACATCATCATGCAGACTTGGGGTGACCAGCGATGGGTGCAGAACTTTGCGTGAAGAAAGCTACATTTCTGGAGCTTTCTGAGCAGCTTGGCTTGACCCTCCAGGATCATGGCACACACAGCAGCCCTACCAGCCCAGAAGGGGGCAGGAGGTTGCCCTGGAATGTATGCAAGAGGCAGATTTGTCCTGTCCAGCTACTTTTAAGCCCTGGTTACATGGGCCACCCAACCATGATGTTGGCCAAAGTGTTGCTGGGATGCATTGCATGGTACCATGGAGGGGACTTGGGCCATGGTGGGGGTGCAGCAGGAGCCTGCCCTCTTGTGGTGGTTAATGAAAGCAGCCACTCAGACAGGTCTTTTTGCTGCACTCTGACTTCCTTCCTCAACCAATGTTCCTGTTCCAGGAACGGCAATGCAATTGTTGGGAATCATTAGGAAAGGGATAGATAGTAAGACATAAAATATCATATTGCCTCTGTATAAATCCAGCATGCACCCATGTCTTGAATACTGTGTGCAGATGTGGTCGCCCCATCTCAAAAAATATATATTGGAAAAGGTACAGAAAAGGGCAACAAAATGAGGCGGGGCAGGGAACAGCTTCTGTATGAGGAGAGATTAAAAAGACTGGGAATTTTCAGCTGGGAAAAGAGGTGACTAAAGGGGGATATGATAGAAGTCTATAAAATCATGACGGGTGTGGAGAAAGTAAATAAGGAAGTGTTGTTTACCCCTTTCATAACACGAGAACTAGGGGTCACCAAATGAAATGAAGAGGCAGCAGGTTTAAAACAAACAAAAGGAAGTATTTCTTCACACAACGCCCAGTCAACCTGTGGAACCCCTTGCCTGAGGATGTTGTGAAGGCCAAGACCATAACAGAGCTCAGTGCAAAAGTGCAGGAAAAAAAAATACTGGTGGAATCTGAAAGAAAAATTGGATATTTTGTGAAACTGACCTTCAATATATTGTGAGAGGAATGCTGTAGATCCCAGAAGCTCCATGGACACTACTGCGTTAATCGCAATGAAAAATTCATACAGAAAATGGTAACTTGAAAATCACAATTTCGCTTAAAATTACTGAACATTTTGGGCTCTGGGGGAAGCGACATGGTCATGACCTACTCCATAGGCCTTCTCTGTCATTTCAAGCATTCCGCGTTTGGGAGGACACAACAGTTCTTGTGGTTTCTGAATGGCAAAGAGAGATTTTATTCCATGCCTTTGGTGGCAAGCCAGCCATGTATGCCATCAAAGTATGCCAACTTATGGTGACTGAACATCACATCTGTAAGGGAAGTGGGCTGATCCGCTGCTGAGGACACCCTGGAAAATATACCCTTCCCGGAAATGTGACTCTATATCTTGAGTGTCTGATACGGGAAAAGTTTGAAGCACTTGGGACTGGGGCAAAATTCATGCGGGAATCAGCAGGATACTGTTAACATCTGCATGCCTTATGGCCTCCCGATGGCTTTGAATACAGGCTTTTATGGCTACATGCAAACACATAAGCTATGAGGTATTCACAAGGAACTCTGCGTAACCCGCCCCTCCCCCTCCCCCATGGTTTTGTCACCCATGGACTCCATTTCAGCTCCCCACCCCGTACAGTTCCCTGTTTACAGGTGGCTCTCTACACAGCGGGTTTGGGACAGAGCAGCGTACTGATAGCGAAGGCAATATCAGGTTTTTATTGTTAACGCCTTAGCAAGAATATGAGTTTCTAGTAATGTTTTATTTTTAATGCTTGTTTCAGTGTTTGTGCTTCCCAGTCTCCAGTTTGAATTGCACATGGTGGTGGAGGGGGAGGCCAAGGTGTGCTGGTGGTGGTGGAAGTAAAGGCAGGGCGGGTGCTCCAGGAAATGGGGGTGCTAGCCGTGTGGGAGGGAAGGGACACTTTTTGGCAGGAGCTTCTGGGAGGTGGGAGTAAGGACTGCTTGGGGGAGAGGGATGCAAAATGGTTGGGGAAATAGGTGCCGACTGCCTGGGTGCTCTGGGGCTCAAGCACCCACGGAAAAAAAAATAGGGGGTGCTCTGCACATGCCAGCCACAGCTGTTGGGCGGCCCTAGGGCTGGCTACTGATCAGCTTTTCGGCAGCTGGTGGGAGGCGCTCAGGAGCGGGTGGAGAGGAGCCAGTGGTGGGCAGGGAGACCTTGGGGGATGGGGCTGAGGTGTGGGAAGAGGCAGGGTGAGAGCAGGGCCTCAGGAAAAGGGGGGGGGCTTGGGGTGGAGCACCCACCTGGAAAAATAAGTCTGTGCCTATGCTTGGGGAGCAGGAAATTTGAGATAACTGGTAGAGGGCAGGGCTGCAAGACATGGGAAAGGATGAGCTAATATAAGGAGTGAGTGCTTCTGGGGTCCCAGGAGGTGGAGAGGGGCGTGGGTGTATTGGTGAATGACAGGGCTAGCTGAATGTCCATCCCCTTCCTCAGCTCTTTGAGTCCCCCACCCCAGTCAGGCCTTGTGCCTGTCTCCCTCCTGGAGTGGAATTCTGCAATTCTCCTGCTCCTAGACCAGGCCCTGGGCTGCAGTACCCAACAGATGATGCATGCTTACCCAGCAGGCCAGGCTGAGTGCAGACACTTTCATCCGTCTGCGATCATTTGTGTACGGTCACAAAGCAGCCCTCTTCACGCCAAAGTTGTGTCCATTTTGCAGTAGGAATCAAGGGTAAGAGAAAAAAGGATTTTAAAATAACAATCTTCACGTCTGCTTGTCTTACTGCTTGTCAGCTAGGCAGGTGTGACCCAGGGGAAATTGTGGTGATAGTTTTATGATGCCGATGCCTGCCTCAGTTTCCCTGCGTCCTTTGCATTGCTACCCGGGGTGAAAAAAGGACTGCTCTGCTCTTGGGGCAGGACCGGAGATTTGAGTTGTTTGCATCAGGTAGCTGGCTGGGTGCACTGAATGAGTCATTAAAGGACACACTGAAGCCAACCCAGATCAATGCAGAATCCAAAGAGACAAAGTCACCCCCTATGGCCAGGACATTTCCACATGGCAACAAACAAGTGCAAGGAAAGAGAATTCCCCGCCCCTCCTCTCAGCAGGGAAGCAGGGCAACGGGCTGAGCTGGAGAAGGAAGGGGAAAGCTGGCAGGCAACTGGGCTCTCTCCTGGGACTGACCGAGAGACTGACATGGATTCCAAACCAACTTGGCTGGCTACTTGCACTGGTCTGCCTTAACTTTTGCTGCTCTAGGCTGGAACGTAGACCAGACCCTGTGGATCCGTGAGAGCAGATCTAACTTCTTCAGATACCCCATTGGGCTCCCTGTGTCTCTGTCTCTTTCCCCTTTCCAGTTACTTGAAGTGGATTTCCTTTTTCCACTGCTCCAGTTTGGCCCAGACTTTGGCCCTGCTCATCTAACCCAGTTCTGCGAGTTAGCTGGAGCTGGCAGATGCTGATAGTTCCTGCATTGTCTCATAACAATTTTCAAGTGTTTGCCAAAAGGTGGCTAATTTTGAGCCATTCTTCTTCCCTTCCTGCCTGTTTTCCATACCTCCCTCCCCCGCATTAAACTGAACCAACAACTGTAAACATCCCAATAGCCAGGTCAGCATACAGTATTCAACAATATTACGGAGCAGTTCCAACTCCCATCTCAGGGGTCTGGAGCTACAGGCGAGGGCCCTACCAAATTCACGGCCATGAAAAATATGTCCTGGACCATGAAATCCTGTCTCCCCCCGTGAAATCTGTATATTGTAGGGGGGCTGTGGTAGTGCCACCCTTACTTCTGTGCTGCCTTCAGAGCTGGGTGGCTGGAGAGAGGCGGTTGCAGGCCAGGCACCCAGCTCTGAAGGCAGTGCCGTCGCCAGCAGCAGCGCAGAAGTAAGGGTGGTATAGCATGGGATTGCCACCCTTACTTCTCCATTTCTGCTGGTGGTGGTGCTGCCTTCAAAGCTTGGTTCCTGGCCAGCAGCTGCTGCTCTCTGGCCACTCAACTCTGAAGGCAGCACAGAAGTAAGGGTGGCAATACTATGGGCCCATTACACTAGCCTTACGACCTCCCCCCCCATGACCCTCGTTTGGGTCAGGACCCCCATGGTTACACCACCGTGAAATTTAAGATTTCAACATCTGAATCAGTGAAATGCAAGATTTTTAAAATGCTCAGACTGTGAAATTGACCAAAATGAACCTTGAATTTGGTAGGGCCCTAGATATAGAACTAAGGGACACTTGGGAAAGGGGGAGGGTTTGTTCATTTGGAGGGAGCGGAGGGAAGGTTGTGGGGGAGCTGGAGCTGCTGGGATCCTACCCCATTAACACAGAGTCCCTACAGACCCCTCGCTGATTTAGGAGCTGCAACCCATTCCTATTGCTGCCCAGTTTCACTTTATCTATATTTTCAAATATCGTTTTCACTCTTCTTTTTCCATTGCTGAGTGCCTACCCCCACACCACACTCACCTCTTCCATTCCTCCCAGCAACAAGATGACCTCTTCCCTGGTGAAAAGGGGTCTTTCTTGGCTGTGTCCTAGGTTGGGAGTAATTCTGGGGATGCAGAAGATTGTCCTTCCTCCTCCCTATCTGTAGCAGCCCTGATCTCTCTTGGCTCTTTGAGTCAGACCCGCCTGATGTCACATGGCCCAATTCCTATTAGAATCATAGAATATCAGGGTCGGAAGAGACCTCAGGAGGTCATCTAGTCCAACCCCCTGCTCAAAGCAGAACCAACACCAACTAAATCATCCCAGCCAGGGCTTTGTCAAGCCGGGCCTTAAAAACCTCTAAGGATGGAGATTCCACCACCTCTCTAGGGAACCCATTTCAGAGTTTCACCACCCTCCTAGTGACATAGCTTTTCCTAATATCCAACCTAGATCTCCCTCACTTCAATTTGAGACCATTGCTCCTTGTTCTGTCATCTGCCACCACTGAGAACAGCCGAGCTCCATCCTCTTTGGAACTCCCCTTCAAGTAGTTGAAGGCTCCTATCAAATCCCCCTTCACTCTTCTCTTCTGCAGATTAAATAAGTCCAGTTCCCTCAGCATCTCCTTAGAAGTCATGTGCCCTAGCCCCCTAATCATTTTCATTGCCCTCCGCTGGACTCTCTTCAATTTGTCCACATCCTTTCTGTAGTGAGGGGCCCAAAACTAGACACAATAGTCCAGATGTGGTCTCACCAGTGCTGAATAGAGGGGAATAATCACTTCCCTCGATCTGCTAGCAATGCTCCTACTAATACAGCCCAATATGCCATTAGCCTTCTTGGCAACAAGGGCACACTGCTGACTCCTATCCAGCTTCTTGTCCATTGTAATCCCCAGGTTCTTTTCTGCAGACCTGCTGCTTAGCCAGTCAGTCCCCAGCCTGTAGCGGTACATGGGATTCTTCTATCCTAAGTGCAGGACTCTGCACTTGTCCTTGTTGAACCTCATCAGATTTCATTTGGCCCAATCCTCCAATTTGTCTAGGTCACTCTGGACCCAATCCCTACCCTCCAGCATATTTACCTCTCCTCCCAGTTTAGTGTCATCTGTGAACTTGCTGAGGGTGCAATCCATCCCATCATCTAGATCATTATTTTTTATATTCTCCTTTTCCAAAGAAACTAGAATCTGTTGCTCTTGAATTATAGCATCTAATTCCCCAGCCTTCTCCAGACCCTAGGGGATTTTCATACTCCTTCCCTTTTTGCCTGACTTACTAGAGTTCCTAATTGAATGGGTGGCATGTGAACCGCCGGCTCAGGGAGGCTAGCCCCCGCCCCTTCTGCCTGAGGTCCTGCCCCTTTTCCACTCCGGAGCCCAGAGGCCCCCAGGGCCGCTGGCCCCTGCCCCAGCCCTGGGCTACCCAAGCGCCTCCAGCCCCAGAGCGCCAGGTGATGCAAGCACTGGCTCTGGCCCTCCAGAGTCCCTGGCTGCAGCCTGGTCCCCCCCTAACCCCAGCCCAGGGCCTGGGCCACAGGGAAGAGCCCCAGAGCACTGGCAGGAAGCAGGAGGAGGCCTGGGGGCAGAGTGTGGCCTCAGCCTCTCCTGCCCTGTGATACCTGCCGCCCATGCCTCAATCCTCAAGATGTGCTTTCCTGACATCTAATACACCTGACATACCGTGCTCACTCCGTCCTATCACTTAGTCTGCTAACCCCCACCAACACATGCTCACTGTTCCCAGCTTCCCTGGGACTCTCTCTCAGAAAGAAGCAGGTTTCCTTTCCCACTGCCATCTTCCCTTTCTAGGCTGTGGAGTTAGTCTCTGTGTTTTAGGCCTCCCTTTGAGGAGATTGTCGGGCAGTGTGTTTTCCCAGCAGAGATGGGGTTAGTTAAATCCCTCTTTCAGCAGAGCCTCCAACACGTTTGAGCATGTAGAGCAGGGATGGCCAACCTGTGGCTCTGCAGAAGTTAATATGTGGCTCCTTGTATAGGCACCAACTCCGGGGATGAAGTTACAGGAGCCAACTTTCCAGTGTGCCAGGGATGCTCACTGCTCAACCCTTGGCTCTGCCCCTCTCCACCCCTTTCCGCCCCCTCCCCTGAGCCTGCCATGCCCTTGTTCCCCCCATCCCCGTCCCAAGCCTCCTGCATGCCATGAAACTGCTGATCGGCGGTGTAACGGTGCCCTCCATAAGGCTTCTTGGAAATATGCTTATGAATGTATATATGACATAACTGGAATATGTTTTATGCTACATATGCTATGCCCAATCAAGAAACACTTAAAGGACAATGAATCTTGGAAGGCTCCTATCCACATAAGAAGTCTACCTGAGGATGTTCAGGGTAGGATGTAAACAGTGGCTGCTGCCTGTAAAAACTGTGGCTTGCCCATGTGACTCCAAAACTCCATCTTGGAGCTGGACTTTGCATAGAAGAGAGGAGGGGGTCTCCACCCACAAGAGAAAGTCTATTTAAATCCTTGGGAACCCCCTCCATTTTGTCTTCAGCTGGCTCAAGAGATAGCCTCTCCACCTCTAAGGATACCTGAAAGAAACTGGAACAAAGGACAGTAACTACAGGGGGTGTGAGTGATTGCTGGACCCAGACTAGAAGGAGACTAGTCTGTAAAAGGAAGCCTGACTAACCTAATTGTCTTCTATGAGGAGATAACTGGGTCTGTGGATGAGGGGAAAGCAGTGGATATGTTATTCCTTGACTTTAGCAAAGCTTTTGATACGGTCTCTCACAGTATTCTTGCCGGCAAGTTAAAGAAGTATGGGCTGGATGAATGGACCATAAGGTGGATAGAAAGCTGGCTAGATCGTCGGGCTCAACGGGTAGTGATCAATGGCTCCATGTCTAGTTGGCAGCCAATATCAAGCGGAGTGCCCCAAGGATCGGTCCTGGGTCCGGTTTTGTTCAATATCTTCATTAATGATCTGGATGATGGGATGGATTACACCCTCAGCAAGTTTGCGGATGACACTAAGATGGGAGAGAGGTAGATATGCTGGAAGGTAAGGATAGGATACAGAGGGGCCTAGACAAATTGGAAGATTGGGCCAAAAGAAATCTGATGAGGTTCAACAAGGACAAGTGCAGAGTCCTGCACTTAAGACGGAAGAATCCCATGCACTGCTACAGACTAGGGACCGAATGGCTAGGCAGCAGTTCTGCAGAAAAGGACCTAGGGGTTACAGTGGACGAGAAGCTGGATATGAGTTGATAGTGTGCCCTTGTTGCCAAGAAGGCTAACGGCATTCTGGGCTGTATAAGTAGGGGCATTGCCAGCAGATTGAGGGACGTGATCATTCCCCTCTATTCGACATTGGTGAGGCCTCATCTGGAGTACTGTTTCCAGTGTTGGGCCCCACACTACAAAAAGGATGTGGAAAAATTGGAAAGAGTCCAGCGAAGGGCAACAAAAAATGATTAGGGGGCTGGGGCACAGGACTTATGAGGAGAGGTTGAGGGAACTGGGATTGTTTAGTCTGCAGAAGAGAAGAATGAGGGGGAATTTGATAGCTGCTTTCAACTACCTGAAAGGGGTTCCAAAGAGGATGCATCTAGACTGTTCTCAGTGATAGCAGATGACAGAACAAGGAGTAATGGTCTCAAGTTGCAGTGGGGGAGGTTTAGGTTGGAAATTAGGAAAAACTATTTCACTAGGAGGGTGGTGAAGCACTGGAATGGGTTCCCTAGGGAGGTGGTGGAATCTCCTTCCTTAGAGGTTTTTAAGGTCAGGCTTGACAAAGCCCTGGCTGGGATGATTTAGTTGGGAATTGATCCTGCTTTGAGCAGGGGGTTGGACTAGATGACCTCCTGAGGTCCCTTCCAACCTTCATATTCTATGATTCTGTGATTCTTACTGTATTAGACTCAGACTTGCGTGTTTTATTTTATTTTACTTAGTAATTCACTTTGTTCTGTCTGTTACTACTTGGAACCACATAAATCCTACTTTCTGTATTTAATAAAATCACTTTTTGCTTATTAATTAACTCAGAGTATGTATTAATACAAACAGCTGTGCATATCTCTCTATCAGTGTTATAGAGGGCGAAAAATTTGAGTTTATGGATTTATTTGGGGTTTGGGATTCCATTGGGAGTTGGGCATCTGAGTGTTAAAGACAGAAACACTTCTTAAGTTGCTTTCAGTTAAGTCTGCAGCTTTGGGGCACGTGGTTCAGACCCTGGGTCTGTGTTGGAGCAGACTGGCATGTCTGGCTCAACTAGACAGGGTGCTGGAGTCCCAAGCTGGCAGGGAAAGCGGGGGCAGAAGTAGTCTTTGCACATCAGTTGTCAGCCCCAAGGGGGATTCTGTGATCCAACCCATCACAGGGGGGGCTGCCAGTGGGCAGGAGGTGCTGGGAGCGGAGGTGGGGGGAGCTTATGGTGGGCTGCTGATGTATTACGGTGACACGGTACATTCTGGCTCCTTTTCAGGCTCAGTTTTGCCACCCCAATCTAGGGAGCTCACACCAGCATATTGCAACTTCCAAATGGGCTGGTTAAAATAATAGAATTTTGTTGTGTGACAAATCTCTTACAAACCCACCGGATTTCCTTTCCCTCTGCAGAGTTTCCGCTCTTCAAAACTGATGCGATCTCCCATCTGAAACAAGAGGATGAGCCAGGGGTCCCAGATTTCCATGATTCAGAGGAAAGAGAGATCCTGAGAGGTGCCTGCATAGGTGAGAAATCATTAAACTAATTCAAAACCTGTCCGTGTCTGAAGGACACAGCTTGGATTCCCGACAGAGACCTCGTGAGTTCTCCGAGTTCAGGATTGTCCCCAGCAGGTTTGTATTCTCAGGGCAGATGTTGCTCATGACGTCCTACCCATCCTGAGTGACACCTGGCAGTAGCTCCCTCCTTGACTTCCCTTCCCCCTGAGTGTTTGGATGGGATTTACAGGAAGAACTGATCTCCCTCACCCCCGTGGGAAAGACTTTGGGGAAATTCAATTCCTGATTAATGTCCATCTCTCCAGCACTTATTTTGGTTTGCTCTCCCCTGTTTCTGAGGCGTCTCTCTCTATTCCAGCAGGTGATGGGATGGTGAGTGAGAACGAGGAGAAGAAACCTCTGCAGGAAGATGCTGAGCAAGTGGAACCATGCAGGGCCTTGCTGCAAAGATCTCAGGAGGACGTGTCCAGGAGTCATGAGCAGAGAGAAGGTTGTGAGAGTCAGCACAGGCCAGAGAGGAAGCAGGGAAACAAGCCAAGGGAGAAAACAAATAGCTCCATTAATTATTGGGGACCTCATGAGTACCTTGAGGTAACCATAGCCCAGCACAAAATCCACACAGCAGAGAGAAATAACCCATGCAGTGAGTGTGGGAAAAACTTCAGTAGACGCTCTGACCTTATTAAACATCAGAGAATCCACACAGGGGAGAGACCTTATGAGTGCTGGGAGTGCAGGAAAACCTTCACTCGCAGCTCAAACCTCATTGCACATCAGAGGATTCACACAGGAGAGAGACCCTATGAATGCTGCCAGTGTGGGAAAAGCTTCATTTGGCGCTCAAGCCTTATTACACATGAGAGAATCCACACAGGTGAGAGACCTTATGGGTGCTGCGAGTGCGGGAAAAAATTCATTGAGAGCTCAAAGCTTAGGAAACATCAGCGAATCCACATGGAAGACAGCCCCTTTGAATGCTGCGAGTGCAGGAAAAACTTCATTCAGAGCTCAGACCTCATTGCACATCAGAGGATCCACACAGGAGAGAGACCCTATGAGTGCTGTGAATGCGGGAAAAGCTTCACTCGGAGCTCAGACCTTATGAGACATCAGAGGATTCACATGGGAGCCAGACCTTATGAGTGCTGTGAGTGTGGGAAAAACTTCGCTCGGAGTTCAGACCTGATTAGACATCAGAGGGTCCACACAGCCTAGAGACACTGTAGATGCTCTGAGTGTGGGAAAGCTTGTCTCAGAACTCAGCCCTTACTTATCATCAGAGAATTTGCAAGGGAAATAAAAACCACAAGAACTTGATCAAGGGCTGACAACAGGGTTTATTTGTTTTTTTCTTTACTAGTTTTTGCTAATTCCCTCTTAAAAGCTCTTTGAACTAGGTGGGTTTCCCATTTTTCTCTTTTGTAGCTCAACATTCTTTGGGATTAATCCTCTGCTCCAATCTATCAACTCCTTTGTTCTATGAGTCATGGGAACATGTCTCCCTATTAGCTCCAGGGGACGGGGTGACCTAAACTAGCTCCATCAAGAGAAAATTACCTGGCCCTCATCTCCACTCGGTTTCCCATTGCCTTAGCTCGCTTAATGTAAAACCACAACTATTCCTACAGTAAAGACATAGCCTGTCTCATAGTAGTTGGGGTGTCTAGCAGGTTTACTCAGAACTTCACCAGTGCTCCATCAGTTTTCCTTGTCTAAACAACCCCGGAGCGTCTCATTTCTACTGTTCCTCCCACTGTAAAGGGATCGTTAGAGTCACCAAGTTCCCCTTTGGGAACCAATTCTCTTATTCCCATTTTTCTCACACTGCTGTGGATTGTGCTGAACATCAGTTACTTGTTGTACCATTTTCTCACTTAAAATATATTTAATTATAACAAAGTCTGTGACACCCAAAGACAATCAGGTGTGGTGGAGGGACAGTTTTTCCTAATATCCAACCTAAACCTCCCCCACTGCAACATGAGACCATTACTCCTTGTTCTGTCATCAGGTACCACTGAGAACAGTCTAGATCCATCCTCTTTGGAACCCCCTTTCAGGTAGTTGAAAGCAGCTATCAAATCCCCCCTCATTCTTCTCTTCTGCAGACTTCCCATCATCCCAGCAGTGTTTCCTTCTGTCTCAGCTGTATAGAGTTTATCTTCTTCATATTCTATCCCTCCACCTTCCATCGTTTCCCAAGACACAGTGTTCTGAGCTCTCCATGCTTGGGAATCATGGTTCAATTTCTTTGATCCTAAATCAGACTCATTAGGTTTGGAGGTGAAAGTGTCCCGGAAGGAGATTTTTTAATGGATCTAAAACCATGTGATCATTCTTAGTTTAAACTCCCATTTTTCATCTATAGGCAAAGCCACTTCTTGTCTTTTTCCTTCTGAGTTGGGATTGTTTTAAGATGGGAAGGCTGATTGTTTTTTCCCATTATGATGATGCTAAAACTTTCCTAAATCACATGACTCAGTAACTGTGAGACAGCATGGAGTGGGTGGGATAGCTCAGTGGTTTGAGCATTGACCTGCTAAACCCAGGGTTGTGAGGGGGCCACCTAGGGATCTGGAGCAAAAAATCAGTACTTGGTCCTGCTAGTGAAGGCAGGGGGCTGGACTCGATGACCTTTCAAGGTCCCTTCCAGCTCTATGAGATAGGTATATCTCCATATTATCTCGAAGCAGGTTTTAAAGGATGAGAGGAGATGATGATGGGAGAATCTGTTGTCCTGATTCTGAGTCATCAGGGGTGTCCTGCTCTGGAATTTAACTTTCTGTGGAACCAAAAGATTCTTACCCCTAGGTGAGAGGTGGGTTTTTCTCTCTCCAGAATGCCGTTTGGTTACATAACTGGATATCAGTTTTGTTTGACTGAATGTAACAGATTTCCTGGGGACTTTGAGCCAAATGGTAAAAAAGATTTTATTTTTTTCTTTTGTTTTTGTTATTTTCCCACCCTGCCATGATGATATGGAGAAAGTCCAAATGCAGTTCAGTCAACAGGAGAGAATACTCCAAGTTATTGGACATGCTAACAAAGACATAGCAGTGTGTTTAATTCTCTGCTCTGAAATCGTGATCTACAGCAGACTCCAAACTGTGCAACTAACTGAAGCAAGTGCAGATCATCACAGGGATGTTCAATTGTTTAGGTCAATATTGTCTCAAACGATCCATGGAGCGTAAGTGACATGGAACTGTGCCAAATCCCCTTGTATTTGGTTCTCAAACTGGTTGGGTCCCAGGTCCTACAGGAGGTTACTCCTGAAGATCTCACCTGGCTAATCTTGTGAATTGGGACATAGACTCATAGACTTTATAGACTCATAGACTTTAAGGTCAGAAGGGACCATTATGATCATCTAGTCTGACCTCCCGCATGATGCAGGCCACAAAGCCGTCCCAACCCTTTCCCTTGACTCTGCTGTTGAAGTCCCCAAAGTCTGTGGTTTAGAGACTTCAAGTAGCAGAGAATCCTCCAGCTAGTGACCCCTGCCCCATGCTGCGGAGGAAGGCGAAAAACCGCCTCTGCCAATCTACCCTGGAGGAAAATTCCTTCCCGACCCCAAATATGGCGATCAGTAGAACCCCGAGCATGTAGGCAAGATTCTCCAGCCAGACCCTCATTGTCCATTGATACTATTTACCAGCGATGGCACACTGTTCATTTGACTAAAATCATGTTATCCCATTAAACCATTCCCTCCATAAACTTATCTAGCTTAATCTTAAAACCAGACAGGTCCTTCGCCCCCACCGTTTCCCTCGGAAGGCTGTTCCAATATTTCACCCCTCTGACAGTCAGAAACCTACGTCTAATTTCAAGCCTAAACTTCCCCACGGCCAGTTTATATCCATTCGTTCTCGTGTCCACATTAGTACTGAGCTGAAATAATTCCTCTCCCTCCCTGGTATTTATTTCTCTAATATATTTAAAGAGAGCAATCATATCCCCCCTCAGCCTTCGTTTGGTTAGGCTAAACAACCCGAGCTCCTCGAGTCTCCTTTCATACGACAGGTTTTCCATTCCTCTGATCATCCTAGTGGCCCTTCTCTGTACCCGTTCAAGTTTGAGTTCATCTTTTTTAAACATTGGAGACCAGAACTGCACACAGTACTCCAAATGAGGTCTCACCAGTGCCTTGTACAACGGAAGCAGCACCTCCTTATCCCTACTAGATATACCTCGCCCAATGCATCCCAAGACCGCATTGGCTTTTTTCACCGCCACGTCACATTGTCGACTCATAGTCATCCTGCGGTCTACCAGGACTCCAAGGTCTTTCTCCTCCTCCGTTACTTCTAACCGATGCGTCCCCAGCTTGTAACTAAAATTGTTGTTAGTCATCCCTAAGTGCATCACCTTACACTTTTCACTATTAAATTTCATCCTATTTTTGTTACTCCAATTTACAAGGTCATTCAAGTCTCCCTGCAGAATATCCTGATCTTGCTCCGAATTGGCAATACCTCCCAACTTTGTGTCATCCACAAACTTTATCAGCCCACTCCTACAATTGGTTCCGAGGTCAGTAATAAATAGATTAAATAAATGCTGTCCCGAACTACGCAGGTGTGGAGGAAAGAGAAGTAGTGCTTTGCTGAACTCACACTTTGTAGTTGCTGCAATTGTGTATAAAATGAAATCAGTGTTGAATGTGAGACAGTTGCAGAAAAATAACTATTTTCTAATAGAAACCCACACCTGGTAACTTAGTGAGACTTGGATTCAGGCCTGTAATCTAGTTCCTAATTTAGATCTGTGACACCATCTTAAAGAAATTAATTGGGCATGTTTGAGAGGCCATTCTTCACTGAAAGTATTCAGATTTTGGGTGGTCTGGTAAAGGATTCTACCACAGAAAAGTGTAAATTTACCCTGACCCAGGTGAAGGATTTGCAAGACTCGGGTAGAAATAACAGGCATGCACTTGTTCATTTTCACCCCAGAGAAGAAGTTTTGGTGCATTAGGACCCAGGTAAAACTGTTTTTGGAACACCACTGTCTAGTACAGTGGCACTGATTACAGCCCCAAAGGATGCCAGGGTTAGATTGGGAACAATTGTCCTCTAACATTTGGATCCAAAGTTCCACGAGGCAAAGTGAGAAAGTTGATGCCTTCAAAGGACATTCCTTTCCCATGGATCCCAGTCTGGTTGCCTTGTCGGACAACAAGAACTTTCGTGCTGTGGAAGGGATGGTAACCAATGAAGGAATGAATGGGTCTGGCCCAGAGTTCAGACTACAGCATTTACAGATCTTGTCCCCTGATTCTATGCTTTTGTCTCTTAGTTTTGCTCTTGTGTCCTATGCTTTTGGACCACTTCTCCTCCACCTCCTGCTACTTCGGAAGATTACAAAGTGTGGAAAAAAAGTACAGGTGTTTTTTATCATTATGCAAACCTGCCCTCCTAGGAGACCCTTTCTACCAACACTTATGGCAGAAGACCCAGAGATAAATGAACTATCAGAAGTGGAATGCACCTATATTGGGGTAAACCATAATGGCTCACTTAGTTTCCTTTGAAATCCCAGTTGAGACCAACACATATCATAGAATCATAGAAGATTAGGTTTGGAAGAGATCTCAGGAGGTCATCTAATCCAACCCCCTGCTCAAAGCAGGACCAACCCCAACTAAATCATCCCAGCCAGGGCTTTGTCAAGCTAGGCCTCAAAAACCGCTAAGGATGAAGATTCCACCACCTCCCTAGGTAAACCACTCCAGTGCTTCACCACCCTCCTAGTGAAATAGTGTTTCCTAATGTCCAGCCTAGACCTCCCCCACTGCAACTTGAAACCCTTGCTCCTTGTTCTGTCATCTGCCACCACTGAGAACAGCCGAGCTCCATCCTCTTTGGAATCTCCCTTCAGGTAGTTGCCGGCTGCTATCAAATCCCCCCTCATTCTTCTCTTCTGCAGACTAAATAAGCCCAGTTCCTTCAGCCTCTCCTCATAAGTCATGTGCTCCAGTCCCCTCATCATTTTCATTGCCCTCCGCTGGACTCTCTCCAATTTGTCCACATCCTTTCTGTAGTGGGGGGCCCAAAACTGGATGCAATACTCCAGATGTGGCCTCACCAGTGCTGAATAGAGGGGACTAATCACTTCCCTTGATCTGCTGGCAACGCTCCAACTCATGCAGCCCAATATGCTGTTAGCCTTCTTGGCAACAAGGGCACACTGTTGACTCATATCCACCTTCTCTACCACTGTAATCCCCAGGTCCTTTTCTGCAGAACTGCTGCTTAGCGAGTCGGTTCCCAGCCTGTAGCAGTTCATGGGATTCTTCCGTCCTAAGTGCAGGACTCTGCACTTGTCTATGTTGAACTTCATCAGATTACTTTTGGCCCAATCCTCCAATTTGTCTAGGTCACTATGGATCCTATCCCTCCCCTCTAGCGTATCTACCTCTCCCCCCAGCTTAGTATCATCTGCGAACTTGCTACTGGTGCCATCCCATCATCCAGATCATTAATGAAGATGTTGAACAAAACCGGCCCAAGGACTGACCTCTGGGGCACTTTGCTTGATACCACCTGCCAACTAGACGTGGAGCCATTGATCACTACCCATTGAGCCTGACTATCTAGCCAGCTTTCTATTCACCTTATAGTCCATTCATCCAATCCATACTTTTTTAACTTGCTGCCAAGAATACTGTGGGAGACCGTATCAAAAGGTTTGCTAAAGTCAAGGTATATCACATCCACCACTTTCCTCATATCCACAGAGCCAGTTATCTCATCGTATAAGATTTTGCAATCTTTAGGTGTGTCACTGGTACCAATGAAAAAGAAATTAAACATGAATTTATTGGTTAAAGAGTAAAACGCTAATGATGTGATAGCCTGAATTATATTGGAAAACTGAAGTATATGTTGTTGTTTTTTCCTTTGTTACTAAAATAGGCAATGGTGGTTAATCCTGAAAAGTTTATTTGCGATAATTTATCCCCCTTGGACAAAGGAATTCTGACATCAAACCTTACTCCAAAGCTTGGGGTGGGGAAATATGTTAATGAAGTAATGGAACTGAGAATACAAACTCCATAGAGAATTTAATTATTTGTATTTCAGATGGAATTCATTTGGATAAGGGCTAAAGTAAATATCTGTAAAGAGGAAAACAACTTAAGGACACAATTTGTGTGACCTTTTCCCTAGTTAGATTTTAAGGATCATGAAGTTCCCACCTTCTCTTGTTTGCAAAGGAAAGACGTGAGATGTGTCATGAGATACACACACTTATTAATAAGGATTGTGATGGATGCATGACACAGTGAGTATTTTATCTTTTAAAAATTCCTGCAACCCATTTTTTTTTTTTTTTTGGTGCTGAGATTCCTTTTCCTTTTGAGGATGATGGCTCTTAGAGGAAGGGTATTTAACCCTTAGGCCAGGTTATGGAATCAACTCAAAACACACATTGTTTTTCCTTTTCTTTTCTCTTTCTTTCTTTTTTTGTTTAATGTATCTTTGGGGTTCGCACATCCACAATTGATGTTTTTCCAACAACTGCTATTTTAGGAAAACTGCTGAGTTAAAGGAGACTTTTCCAAACTGACAGCCCAAAGTCTGCCTCATTCCAACAGGACTGATGTTAGTTCTTGTTATTGATAGTCATACCATCAGTTCTGTATTTTTATATATTCTCTTCAACAAAGAGTATGTCTGAATTCGAAGCCCCAGAACACAGGTCTTGACCAATGTGTAACCCTATTCAGGAATTTATTCATCATGCTGTATTTAATAACTCTAGGGTGCCTTCATGTCTGTAAAACTCTTGATATTCTTGGAAACCATCTCCTTAACATAAATATAAAATGCTAACATAGGCATATATAGATTAGGGACACTAATAAGAGATTATTATTATAGCAGATGTTTTCTGTTGGGGAAATCAACATGGAAGAATGATTGTGGGGTAAGAAAGACCCACTGAGAGAGATTAACTTGAAGAATTGTTAGTCCTCTCAGCTGTAAATAAACATGCCTTCTCCCATGAGTCGGGTAAACTGAGAATGGACAGAAATGACACCAGAACATATGTTTCTGGGAGAATATTCTTGGCAACTAGGTTTCCTTTGTCTGAAACCCTATACCATGATACCAATGTGGGAACTTAGTTGGGGGGATGAAAACTGCGCAGATGCAGGAGAGATACAGATCCAGCTCTTAATCTGACAACAAAGGGCAGTAATGGAGCTATTTATTTCTGTATTCTGTATAGTGCTAATCTGTACTAATCTCTGATTAATAATTTAAAATTAAATCATTTCAATTGAGCCTGTTATTTTGACAGTCTCAAGTCGTTAACTCAGACACACAACAACTGGGCATGTTGTCTGTATCCAAGGCACAGTTCATATCAGATTTACCTGGAAGCTCTCAGAGGAGTCACCATAAATTGGGATAAGCTGGAATCGTCATCCACAAAAACCAAGGGAAAGGCTGAAGTCCTTCTCCTTTCAGGTCACCTGGGGGTCTAAGAGAGACTGGGAAGGAGCTCACATCATCAATGACAGCATATGCCTGTATTCTCTGCCTAATAAAACCTGCTAGTGGGGAGTACTAGGCCAGCTACCCCATTGCTTGGTTCCTTGACTGCAGCTACAGCTCCTACCACACAACTCCAAAGGCTGAAGGAGCTAGAGAGTTCCAACCCCTTCTCATTTTAGTATCTTATTTTTCCTTTTTCTGTTTTTTCTCTTTTCTTTGCATTAAGTGGGAGATGTCCTGACCTTTCTATAACATTAGGGTGTGACACTGTGGCTCAGTGCATGCCCCTGTGTTGATCAAGCCTAAAATCCACAAAGGAAGGCATTAGATAGAATAGTTTTTATAGCCCTAAACTCTCTCCGATGAAATCGCTGAGTGTATGCATTTCATTTGTCCCCCAGACCAGGGGGATGAGGTGGATGAGACTTTCTTCAGGCAACTAACAGAAGTTACTAGATCACAGGCCCTGGTTCTCATGGGAGACTTCAATCACCCCGATATCTGCTGGGAGAGCAATACAGCAGTGCACAAACAAGCCAGGAAGTTTTTGGAAAGTGTAGGGGACAATTTCCTGGTGCAAGTGCTGGAGGAACCAACTAGGGGCAGAGCTCTTCTTGACCTGTTGCTCACAAACAGAGAAGAATTAGTAGGGGAAACAAAAGTGGATAGGAACCTGGGAGGCAGTGACCATGAGATGGTCGAGTTCAGGATCTGACACAAGGAAGAAAGGAGAGCAGCAGAATACGGATCCTGGACTTCAGAAAAGCAGACTTTGACTCCCTCAGGGAACAGATGGGCAGGATCCCCTGGGAGAATAACATGAGGGGGAAAGGAGTCCAGGAGAGCTGGCTGTATTTTAAAGAATCCTTATTGAGGTTGCAGGAACAAATCATCCCGATGTGTAGAAAGAATAGTAAATATGGCAGGCGATCGGCTTGGCTTAACAGTGAAATCCTTGCTGATCTTAAACACAAAAAAGAAGCTTACAAGAAGTGGAAGATTGGACAAATGACCATGGAGGAGTATAAAAATATTGCTCAGGCATGCAGGAGTGAAATCAGGAAGGCCAAATCACACTTGGAGTTGCAGCTAGCAAGGGATGTTAAGAGTAACAAGAATGGTTTCTTCAGGTATGTTAGCAACAAGAAGGTGGTCAAGGAAAGCGTAGGCCCCTTACTGAATGGGAGAGGCAATCGAGTGACCGAGGATGGGGAAAAAGCTAATGTACTCAGTGCTTTTTTTGCCTCTGTCTTCACGAACAAGGACAGCTCCCAGACTACTGCACTGAGCAGCACAGTATGGGGAGGGGGTGACCAGCCCTCTGTCGAGAAAGAAGTGGTTCAGGACTATTTAGAAAAGCTGGATGAGCACAAGTCCATGGGGCCGGATGCGCTACATCCGAGGGGGCTAAAGGAGTTGGCGGACGTGATTGCAGAGTTATCTTTGAAAACTCATGGCGATCGGGGGAGGTCCCGGATGACTGGAAAAAGGCTAATGTAGTGCCCATCTTTAAAAAAGGGAAAAAGGAGGATCCAGGGAACTACAGGCCAGTCAGCCTCACCTCAGTCCCTGGAAAAATCATGGAGCAGGTCCTCAAGGAATCAATTCTGTAACTACAGGGGTGAGAGTGTTTGCTGAACCCAGACTAGAAGTAGGCTAGTCTGTCAAAGAAACTCATTGGAACATCTCTGAGGGTGAGATTTATCTGCATTTAATTTCTACTGTATTAGGCATAGACTTGCGTGTTTCATTTTATTTTGCTTGGTAATCACTTTGTTCTTTCTGTTATTACTTGGAACCACTTAAATCCTATTTTTTGTATTTAATAAAATCACTTTTTACTTATCAATTAACCCAGAATATGTATTAATACCTGGGGGGACAAACAGCTGTGCATCTCTATCAGTGTTATAGAGGGCGAACAATTTGAGTTTACCCTGTATAAGCTTTATACAGGGTAAAAGATTTATTTGGAGTTTGGACCCCATTGGGAGTTGGGTATCTGAGTGCGGGAGACAGGAACACTTCTTAAGCCATTTTCAGTTAAGCCTTCAGCTTGTGGGGGATGTGGTTTAGACTTGGATCTGTGTTTGCAGCAGGCAAGCGTGTCTGGCTCAAACAAGGCAAGGTTCTGAAGTCCCAAGCTGGCAGGGAAAACAGGCTCAGAGGTAGTCCCAGCACATCAGGTGGCAGTCCCAAAGGGGTTTCTCCGATCCAACCCGTCACAAGGGCACAGCACAAAAGAGAATTTTTTCAATGTAGGCATGGAAAGGACCTTGAGAGGTCATCAACTTAAGCCTCCTGTGATGAGGCAGGACCAAGTATGCCTAGATATTCCCAGACTGGTGTACCTCTAACCTGGTCTTAAAAGCCTCCAATGAAGGAAATTCCACAACCTCCCTTGGAAACCAATGCAACTCAAACACAGACCAAAACAATGCTGTACACACACAAGATGCGCTTGGGGCTAAGGGGAGAGGCAAGAATTCAAACAATCTGGGTTCAGTTCCCAGTTTTGTCCCAAATTCTCCATGCAAACTTGAGCAAATTACTTCAGTTCTCCAAGCCTCAGTTCCCCATCTGTACAACAGAGAGTCGCCTCCCACCATTTGCCTATTTAGCCTTTGAGCTTTTTGTGGCAAGGACTGTCACTGTGGGCATGTCTACACTGCAGTGAGACACCGGTGGCTGGCCCGTGCCCACTGACTTGGGCTCACACGGCTCAGGCTGTGGGGCTGTTTAATTGTGGTGTCGATGATCTGGCTTTGGCTATAGCCCAAGGTCTGGCATCCTCCCATCTCACAGGGTCCTACAGCCTGGCCCCAGCCCGAGCCCAGACATCTACACTGCAATTAAACAGCCCTTCACCTGAGCCCTGTGAGCCTGAGTCAGCTGGCATGGGCCAGCTGTGGGTTTTTAATGGCAGGGTAGAGATACCCTTGGTGTCTGTTCAGCACCTGTCACAATGGGGACCCTGATCGTGGTCAGTGTCTGTGCAGAGCCCTGCACAACAGGGGGCCTGACCTCAGTCGGGGGCTCTGCAACTCCCGGCATTACAGGATCCCTGATTTTGGTTGGGATCCCTGCAGTACCTGGCAAAATGTGGGGGCAGGATCTCTGTCATGGTCTGTGCAGTGCCCAATAGTGATGGGGCATGTTCTTGGTCGGGGTCAGTGCAGGGCCGGGGCCCAACGGGGACACAGATCTCAGTTGGGGTCTCTGAAGTGCCCAGCAAAATGGAGGCAGCAATCTGGGCTGCAGTCGTGCACTGCCTGGCATAAGGGGGGCTGTGATCTCAGTCCAGGTCTCAGTTTTACTTGGCAGAACAGGGTCCAGATCTCAGTTGGGGTCTCTGCAGCTCCAGGAACAACAAGGTCCCTGATTTTGTTTCCCGTCTCTGCAGCACCTGGCACAATGGGAGCCTGATTTCACTTCATGTTGATGCAGGGCCTGGCACAACAGGGGCCCGGAGCTCAGTCAGGGTCACTGTAGCACCCGGCACAACAAGGTCCCTGCTCTCCATAGGGATCTGTGCAGTTCCTGGCACAATGAGTGCCCCAAACTTGGTCAGGGTTTGTGCAGTGCCCAGCACACTGTGGGACCTGATATCAGGCAAGGCCTGAGCCATGCTCAGTATGATAAGATCCCTGATCTCAATCAAAAAGAACAGGAGTACTTGTGGCACCTTAGAGACTAACAAATTTATTTCAGCATAAGCTTTCATGGGCTACAGCTCACTTCTTCAGATGCATAGAGTGAAACACACAGACAGAACATGAAAAGGTGGAAGTACGCATACCAATTGTAAGAGGCCAATCAATTGAGATGGGCTATCAGTAGCAGCAGAAGAAAAAACTTTGAAGTGATAATCGAGATGACCCATAGAAGGTGTGAGGAGAACTTAACATGGGGGGGAAAAATTTCAATTACTGTAATAACCCAGTCTCTGTTTAGACCTAAGTTAATTGTGTCTAATTTGCATATTAATTCGAGTTCAGCAGTCTCTCTTTGAAGTCTGTTTTGAAGTTTTTTTGTTCATGTTTTCTGTATGTATAAATATCTTCTGTGTGTTTCACTCTATGCATCTGAAGAAGTGAGCTGTAGCCCACGAAAGCTTATGCTGAAATAAATTTGTTAGTCTCTAAGATGCCACAAGTCCTCCTGTTCTTTTTGTGGATACAGACTAATATGGCTGCTACTTTGAAACCTGATCTCAGTCAGACAACTGGAGAGAAAAGCAGGAAGATTTTCAAGAATTTGATATCAGTATTTCAGAACTGAGGAGAAAATGGGGCGCAAACTAAATATTTGCCCACATAAGAGAGAAGCACCAACATCTGAGGAGATTTTATGTCACCATTCAACCGTTCAAGAGAAAAGAGGAGAAATTTGAGGGGATTAAACAGTGATACTCAATCAACAACAGAATGGGATGGATTCTTCTTGCCTCACATTCACATGGCCCGCAGGGAGCCCTGGTTGATGTCACTTTCACAGGGGAAAGGAGTGGGGCTAGAGTCAGAAGGTCACTGGCTGTGGGTAGGGGTTGGCTGTGGGGTTTGGGAATGTGACTAGCAGTAGTGTGGGGGGGGCTGCTGGGTTGGGCAGGGTGGGGGAGGGGAAATAGCTGGGACTGGGCAACCTGGGGCTGGGCAGTCTCCATGGGGGATGCTTGCTCCTCCCTTCCTGGGCCTTTCCATGCCCTGTTGCCAGCAGAGAGTGCCCCCCCCCCCCAGCCCAGCCCAGAGGTGTCCCTGTCTCAGGGCTCTCCCAGCCTCTGCCCATTAACCCTCTTCCCAGTTCAGAAATCTCTCAGGGGAACCATTTCCCACCTAAACAAGGACAAATCACTGCAGGTAAAAATGGGGGGAAACACCCGAAACCTGAGATTTGAACTGGGCATTGGTGAAGTGGAGAGAAAATGGGGAACAATTGGGGGAGAGGAACAGAGACCTTCTCAGGGATTTGAGGGAAGGGGGGGGGTCACCCTGGATGTTGCTCGTTGCTCTCTAGAGAAAGGGGGCAGGGCTGGAGAGGATGGAGGGTCCCCCCGGGAGGGGGCAGCGGTAAATCCGAGGGGATCTCACTCCCCCCTTTCTCTCCACGCTGCTCGGGGGTCACCTGCTCTTCTCCGCCCCCCGCCCCCATGTCCGGGCTGCACAGACATTTTCCATGTAGTGAAGGATACTGCTCCTCGTAGGAATGTGCTACCGGCAGCACACTCCGATACTTATAGATGTTAGAAGCTACTATTGTATTAAACTGCTACCGGATGTAGCAAATGCCGACAGGTAGCCGTTACTTGCACTATAATAGATGTAAGGTTTCAGAGTAGCAGCCGTGTTAGTCTGTATCCGCAAAAAGAAGAACAGGAGGACTTGTGGCACCTTAGGGTATGTCTACACTTCGGGATTAATCCGAATTTAGATAATTTGGATTTGAAAAACAGGTTGTATAAAGTCGAAATGTATGCGGCCACACTAAGCACATTAATTCGGTGGTGTGCGTCCAAGTACCGGGGCTAGCGTCGATTTCTGCACCGTTGCACTGTGGGTAGCTATCCCATAGCTATCCCATAGTTCCCGCAGTCTCCCGCGCCCATTGGGATTGTGGGTTAAGGTCCCAGTGCCTGATGGGACAAAAAACATCGTCACAGGTGGTTCTGGGTACAGCCTCACCTCCTCCCTCCCTCCTCCCTCCCTGCATGAAAGCAAAGGACGGCAGACAACCATTTTCGCGCCTTTTTTCCTGGGTGGGTGAACACTGCAGACTCCATACCACGGCAAGCATGGAGCCCGCTGAGCTCAAGACTGTGGTGACGACGCAGGAAAGGAAACAGAACGCCAGGTTTGTTGGTAGCCAGAGAGCTTTACAAGCCTCTTGCAAAAAGCCTCCCAGGAAAACTTTCCTGGGGTTTTTATTTCTCTCCTTACTTTGTTTACAACACTTCTTAGTGGTCACATTCCTGCGCATAGAAAAGCCAGGCAGTGTACATGCACATAAGATAACGAACCCCTCTCTTGAGCGCGTGAACACCAGCTGCGAGGGTACAATCAAATCAGCCAAATAAGTTTCCCAAACACAAACGCTGGATTGAAGGTCACTCCTGCCTCGTAGCCATGGGAGCAGTTTGCTGCGCCCGTGGGCTGGCGATTCGGGAGCTATGCATCCCTACATCCCCCCCCTGTTTTATTTTATATGCGGTGTTTAGACAAAGCACTCTCGCAGGGTAGCATGCACAATGCCACTAGATTGGGTATACACTAAACAAAGCAGCAAAATAAAACGCCAAAAATCAAAACTAGGACCCCATACTATAAAAGGGTCTTTATCCACTCTAAGGGTGGCTATAACTAGATATAATCTCACCAAGGAGGAAAAACGTTTTGGCGGATGGTTTAAGCATAACATTTTAGCATATCAATTTTCTATTACATGCAGTTACTATTATCAGTAAGCTTAAAACAGCACATTTCTTTCACTGTCTCACATCCCAGATGTTGCTGGGTGGTTTACAGACAGGAACAAGGCAGGTACTTAACAGACCTTGCATTTCCGGGGCAACGGCCAGGCAGAAATCAGATTGATTTAATACTTCTGCCAGGTGGACCCAGGTGTTAAACTGCAGCCGCTGCTCCATCTGGGGTTCGCCTTGGCAGCTAGGGGCCAACAGGAAACTCCCCAATACACACAAAATAAGGAGTGAATTAGCATTAAGGCAAGCTAACAATGTCACAAGGTAATTTTCTGCGGTAGGTTCTAGCTGCTGCTGCACTCACAGCTGCTCGGCCTGCAATGAAAGGGCTTTAACCTGTCCCCAGGTTATGCGCTGCAGGGGCCCCCGCGGGGGGCGCTGGCGAGGACGCTCGGGATCCTGCAGATGTAGGTTGAACTGTGGAATGGGGTTCGATAGTCCCTGGTGCCAGGCCATCGCCGTGCCACGGGCGGACGTTACGCGCCGGGACCCACAACGGACCTGTAGGAAGAGAAACGGCAGCATGCCCTCGTCCCCACGTTATAAGGGGCACTGGGCCATGCCACTGAGGGTCTGGGGCCTTGCGATATTTAACAAAGGGGCGGGGCAAGGCCTGGTAGCTGCGAAAATGACATTCTGCTGCAGAGTAGTTGTCAGTCAAATTCAAATGATTCAGGGTAAAAAGCACTGCAGCCAGCCATTCCTGGCGGGGAGGAAGGCCTACGGGAATCCCCCCTTTCTGTTTTTGGCGGACCAGGGCTTGTTTGAGCGCACGATTGGCTCGTTCCACAATGGCCTGGCCTGTGGGGTTATACGGGATACCAAACGTGTGGACAATGTCCCACGTGGTACAGAAGGAGGCAAAGGCCGAGCTACAGTAGGCGGGGCCGTTGTCGGTCTTAAGATGGGATGGGTGACCCATGATTGCCATAGCGCGAATCATGTGATTAATAACATGACGAGAGGCCTCACCCTTCTGGGGGGTGACCCACACATAATGGGAAAAGGTATCTACACACACGTGAAGATACTGCCAGGGGGCAAAGGGAGGGAAATGTGTAACATCCATTTGCCAGAGCTGGTTGGCCGAGGTTCCACGAGGGTTAACCCCTACCTCCGGGCTATTGGAGAGAGAAGCGCAAAGGTCACACTGGCGAACAATGGCCTGCGCCTGATACAATGGGAGAGTGAACTGCTTGGCAAGGGCCTTGGCGGATTGATGAAAAAAGGCGTGGCTTTCGATTGGGGAGGAAAAAATTGAGGCCACCGATTTGACCGCCTGGTCGGCCACCGTGTTGCCTTCTGTTAATAGGCCCGGTAGTGTGGTGTGACTGCGAATGTGTGCCACAAACAGTGGGCTAGAGCGGGAGGAAAGGAGCTGTTGCAGGGTAAGAAAAAGGGCCAACAAATTGTCATCACAGGAGGGCGACACATAGGAACCTGGAAGAGACTTAAGAACATTAGTAACATAAAGACTGTCAGTAATCAAATTAAAAGGGTCATCCTGGAAGCATCGGCAGGCCAGGATGACAGCAGCCAACTCTGCGCGCTGTGGGGAGCGCTGAGGCAGGGTAAAGCGGACTTGCCAAGTGCCTTGCACCTGCCAGCTGACCGCACCTCGTGTTGGGCCGCCGTCCGTAAAAAGGGTAAGTGCATCCTTAATGGGGACGGTTGACAAGGACGGCCGGAGGTGAAGGCAACGTTGTTGTAGGAATGAAAGACGGGGGTCAGGGGGAATGTGATATTTAACTTCCCCAACATAGTCAGCAAGAGACAATTGGAGGGTGGCACTGCAAGAGACAGTGCGTTCCCAGTCTTTAGCCGGGATGGGGACAATAATGGCAACGGGGTCCCAACCCAAGAGGGTACGGGACCGTTCTCGCACTTTAAAAATCAGCTCTGCGGCCTGTTGAGGGAGTGTCTGAATAGTATGCGGAGGGGAGTGGGTCAAATAAATCCATTCAATTAAACGAAGACGCGCTGCCGCCCCCTCCTGGGCGAGGACAGCTGTCGGTTGTGAGAGTGTGGGAAGCAAAATGGCAAAAAGGGGCTGTTCCCTTTCTCGGCGGTCGACCCACACCTGGGCCAGGGTCTGGTTAATGAGGGTGACCGCTTGGCGCTGTTCCTGGGAAACGGGAATGATATCTCCGGGGAGACGGCCCTGCCGAAGGCCAGAAAAAAGAGGGGACAGCATGGAGGTAGTCAGAGGGCAAAAAGGACGAATCCAATTAAGGGACCCCAATAACTGTTGAAGCTGTACAAACGTAAGAGGGTTGGGCAATACCAACTCGGGATAAACTGGACGGGCATATGACTGAAGCATGCGGTGACCAAGATACAAAAAGGGTGGCTGACGCTGGATCTTGTCCGGTGCCACAACCAGGCCACACGCCGCAAGCTGGTGGCGCAGTTCGTCCAGCCAGTCATCAGGGAGGACGGGGTGAGCCACCAGGATGTCATCCATGTAGTGGTAAATTAAGGCATCTGGGTGTGCTGCGCGGAAGGGCCGTAGGGCCTGCGCAACAAAATGCTGACACAAGGTGGGGCTATTCAACATGCCTTGAGGGAGCACATTCCACTGATAGCGTGGAGTGGGCTGGGAGTGATTCAAAACCGGAACAGTGAAGGCAAAGTGCACCCGGTCCTCAGGGTGCAAGGGGATGGTAAAAAAACAATCCTTTAAATCTATTACAAATAACCGGTAATCACAGGGAATAAGGTTGGGATTAGGGGTACCACACTGCAGGGGACCCATAGGCTGTATAATTTTGTTAATGGCGCGAAGGTCCTGCAGGAGGCGCCACTTGCCAGATTTCTTTTTAATCACAAACACGGGGGTATTAAAGGGGCTAGTGGACTCCTCCAAACGTCCTGCCTTCAGCTGGTCATTAACCAAGTGCTGGAGGGCCTCCAGCTTTTCTAAAGGAAGCGGCCACTGCGCAACCCATACGGGTTCGTCAGTGAGCCAACGGAGGGGGAGGGCCGTATGCCTAATCATTGATATGGATGGTGGCAGTGAACTGTGTCAATAAATCACGGCCCCACAGGTTGAGGTGGACGGGGAGAATGATAGGCCGGATACGGGCGCGGCGGATGCCTTGGGGCGCCCTAACCTCCAACCATCGGGCACTTCGTTGTGAGTCCTGTGCCCCGCCCACACCCCAAACTGCCGGAGCCTGCTCTGTGGGCCAATGGGCGGGCCACTGCGCAGCGGCAATGACGGTAATGTCTGCCCCAGAGTCGATAACACCCTCGAACGGCTGATCGTTGAGGCAGTAAATGCGTTTGGGTTGGGGTGCTCCAATGTCTTTAACAACTGCTGCCACTTGTGGGTGAATAGTGCGCTGGTCGGTGGACCCGAAGCCTCCGGTTCGGGGAACGTTTCTTCCCCCTGCCGGAAGGGAGTAGGGCACAAGTATGAGTTGCGCCCAGGCATCTCCCTGAAACAGCCGTTTCGGGAGATGACTCCACAGTTGAACATGGATAATTCCACCATAGTCCGAATCCACCACCCCAGGCACCACAAACAGGCCTTGCTTGCTGGCGGACGAGCGGGGTAGGACAAGGCCCACCATGCCCTCCGGCAGCGGGCCCTGAATCTGGGACGGCATGAGGAGGACCTCCCCGGGGAGAGTGATATCCATATTTTCCTGATTAACAAGGTCAATCCCCGCACTGCCCCTTGTGGCGGCGGGGGCGTCGTGCACGGAGAGGGGCGCGGCCTTGGGTCTCGGGCTGGTCGCAGGCCCGCCTACTAGTTTCCCGGGGGGTTGTCTCGGTTAGCAGCCAAGACCCGGCTGTCACCCCCGGCCAAGCGACACTGCGCAGCCCAATGGTAGCCCTTTTTGCATTTCAGACACAGCGTGCGGGGCCTCTGGTCTGTCCGGGGCTTGGGTTTGTTTTTACACATGCCCCCCGCAGGGGCCCGACACTCCCGCCAAAAATGTCCGGGCTTCTGGCAGTTAAAGCAGTTCCCCTGAGGCTTCTGCCCCTTGTGCAGGGCAGCTGCCAGCAGGGCCATCTGATGGGTTTGAGTGCCTACATCAGTACACGCCTGCAGCAACTCCGCCAGGGTCGAAAGACTTAGAGGACTCGCTCGCAGCGGGGACCCTGCGAAACGCGCGACGGGCACACTGGCCAATGATGGGAAAAGCTACCTGGGGCGTGCCCACCACCTGCTCGGGGATGCCCGAAAACTGCCCTGTGCCATATAACTGCTCAGCAAGATAAGCCCCCCCACCTTGCGCTGCTGCTGCAAGCGCCTCTCGCTGGTACTCGCTATCCCACACAACGTATTGCGCGGGAGACAGCACCATGCGACACATGTCTTTCCAATCTTGGGGGAGCAAGAAGTAACCGTTTGACACACCTTCCAAGATCCCCAGGGTGAAAGTGGACCGCACCCCGGTCTCACGAACTGCCTTGCGGAGCTCGCGCAGAACTGAGTAGGGGAGAGCCTCCCAGTCCACTATCTGCCCCCCATTTCCATTATCCCGCCTAGAGACGGGGAACGCCTCGAACCCACACTTGGATTCCTTGTCGGTCAAGAGACCGGCCTTGCGCACCTGCTGCACCGCCGCGGCGACAGCGCCCCCCCGCCCGACCGGTAGGCATGGGGGCGCCGCCATGGGCAGCGGCGCAGGGGGGGTCAGCTGCGGGCAGGAGGGGGGTGGCCCATCACCTGGGGGCAAAAGGGGGACCGGCTTGGGGCTGTTGGGGCCGATCCCCTCCAGTGCCTCCTTACAACGCTGCCAGAGCAGCAGGCACTGAACTGGGGCACGGGGTTTACTATACAAGGTGATCCCAATCTGTATCCAATCAAAAAGCTGCAATGACCCGCAGTCTGGATACCAGGGGCACTGGCGATCTATTTCCCTTAGGAGGTCCTCAATATGAGCGACCGGGACAGCGACACATGATCGCTGTCGTATAATCTCTTGTAACTCTCTTGCGTGCTCCTTCTGGGCACTGGAAAGTTTCCCCCCCATACTCACGAATAAGGGGCGGCAAACAGCCGCGGGCGCGCTCGGCGTATCCAGCCGGTGAGTAGAGGGGTATCACGTCGGGGTCACCAGCTGTGGTGACGACGCAGGAAAGGAAACAAAACGCCAGGTTTGTTGGTAGCCAGAGAGCTTTACAAGCCTCTTGCAAAAAGCCTCCCAGGAAAACTTTCCTGGGGTTTTTATTTCTCTCCTTACTTTGTTTACAACACTTCTTAGTGGTTACATTCCTGCGCATAGAAAAGCCAGGCAGTGTACATGCACATAAGATAACGAACCCCTCTCTTGAGCGCGTGAACACCAGCTGCGAGGGTACAATCAAATCAGCCAAATAAGTTTCCCAAACACAAACGCTGGATTGAAGGTCACTCCTGCCTCGTAGCCATGGGAGCAGTTTGCTGCGCCCGTGGGCTGGCGATTCGGGAGCTATGCATCCCTACACAAGACAGCAGTCATGAACATTGTAAACACCTCGCGTGTTCTCGTGGAGTTTATGCTCAGCCAGGACCAGAAAAACGAGGCGAGGAGGCGGCGGCGGCGGCAGCGCAGCGACAAGCATGATGAGGACATGGACACGGACACGGATACAGAATTCTGTGAAACCACGGGCCCCGGTGCTTTGGAGATCATGTTGTTAATGGGGCAGATTCTATCCATGGAACGCCGATTCTGGGCAAGGGAAACAAGCACAGACTGGTGGGATCGCATAGTGTTGCAGGTCTGGGACGATTCCCAGTGGCTGCGGAACTTTCGCATGCGTAAGGGCACTTTCATGGAACTTTGTGACTTGCTGTCCCCTGCCCTGAAACGCCAGAATACCAAGATGAGAGCAGCCCTCACAGTTGAGAAGCGCGTGGCGATAGCCCTGTGGAAGCTTGCAACGCCAGACAGCTACCGGTCAGTCGGGAATCAATTTGGAGTGGGCAAATCTACTGTGGGGGCTGCTGTGATGCAAGTAGCCAAAGCAATCACTCAGGTGCTGCTACGAAAGTTAGTGACTCTGGGAAAGGTGCAGGCTATAGTGGATGGTTTTGCTGCAATGGGATTCCCTAACTGTGGTGGGGCGATAGACGGAACCCATATCCCTATCTTGGCACCGGAGCACCAAGCCACCGAGTACATAAACCGCAAGGGGTACTTTTCAATGGTGCTGCAAGCACTTGTGGATCACAAGGGACGTTTCACTAACATCAACGCGGGCTGGGCGGGAAGGGTTCATGACGCTCGCATTTTCAGGAACACTACTCTGTTTAAAGGGCTGCAGCAAGGGATTTACTTTCCGGACCAGAAAATAACTGTTGGGGATGTTGAAATGCCAATAGTTATTCTTGGGGACCCCACCTACCCCTTAATGCCATGGCTCATGAAGCCGTACACAGGCAGCCTGGACAGGAGTCAGGAGCTGTTTAACTACAGGCTAAGCAAGTGCAGAATGGTGGTAGAATGTGCATTTGGCCGTTTAAAAGGTCGCTGGCGATCATTATTGACTCGCTCTGACCTCAGCCAAAGAAATCTCCCCATTGTTATTTCTGCTTGCTGTGTGCTCCACAATCTCTGTGAAAGTAAGGGGGAGACCTTTATGGCGGGGTGGGAGGCTGAGGCAAATCGCCTGGCTGCTGATTACGCGCAGCCAGACACCAGGGCGATTAGAAGAGCACACCAGGAAGCGCTGTGCATCAGAGAAGCTTTAAAAACCAGTTTCATGACTGGCCAGGCTACAGTGTGAAATATCTGTTTGTTTCTCCTTCATGAAAACCCGCCCCCTTTATTGATTGATTTTCTGTAAGGAACCCACCCTCCCCCTTCCCCCAGCTTTCTTTCAAACCAAATAAAGTCACTATCATTTAAAAATCATTTATTCTTTATTAATAGATTAGAAAAAGAGGGAGGGAACCCGGGTGGTATTTGGGAGGAGGATTGCTGGGAAGGAAAAAGCCACAAAGAAAAGGTTAAAAAAATGACAGCCTTTTGCTTGGGCTGTCTACTGGGGTGGAATGGGAAGGTGTACGGAGCCTCCCCCCCCCCCGCGTTCTTACACGTCTGGGTGAGGAGGATACGGAACATGGGGAGGGGGGAGGGTGGAACAGGGGCTGAAGCGGCAGTCTGTTTTCCAGCAGCCGTTCCTGAAGCTCCACCAGACGCCGGAGCATATCTGTTTGCTCACGCAGCAGCCCCAGCGTTGCATCCTTGCTCCTCTGGTCTTCCTGCCGCCACCTCTCATCTCGAGCGTCTCTCCTCTCCTCACGTTGGTCCCTCCTCTCCTCACGTTGGTCCCTCATGTCCTCACGTTGGTCCCTCCTGTCCTCACGTTCACTGGCTTCTTTCCTATACTTTGAAACTGTTTCCTTCCACTCATTCAGATGAGCTCTGTCACTGCGGCTGGATTCCATAATTTCAGAAAACATCTCGTCTCGCGTTCTCTTCTTACGACGCCTTATCTGTGATAACCTTCGGGATGGAGGAGGGATGCTTGAGGAATTTGCAGCTGCTGTAGGGAGGGGAAAAAAGAGAGAATTGTTTAAAAAGCTATATTTTGCAGAACAATGCTTATACTCTTTCACGGTGACCAACACTATTCACATTACATAGCACATGTGATTTCTGTGCAAGGTCGCATTTTGCCTCTTAATGCTGAGTGCCTGTGGCTTTGCTGCTAGAGATCACAGGTCTGGGCAACAGAATTCGGCTTGCATGCGGCCATGGTAAGCCATTGTTTTACAGCTTCTGCGCCCTCCTTTCCCACATACCAAGCATAGCCTGTAGAGTGCTGCGGTTTTTCTGTTAACATTCAGCAGCAGCAGCAGAAAACAAACTAACCACCCCCCCTCTCGCATGAATTCTCTGGGATGATCGCTGTACCCCTCCCCCCCACCACGTGGCTGGTATCAGGGAAGATCCCTGCAGGCACCAAACTAACCACCCCCGCCACCGCCCCCCTCCCGCCATGAATTCTCTGGGATGATCACGGTACCCCTCCCCCCACCGCGTGGCTGGTAACAGGGAAGTTCCCTGCTAGCCAAACGCGAAAAACTCAGGGCCAATTTCCCATCTGCGCTTGGCTAACTGCAGGGAAGGATTTCTTTTCCGCCACAGGCAAACAGCCCAGTAGGAATGGCCACCTCTGTCCCCTTAATTAAGTTCCCGTATTTCAACCAGGTTACCAGGAGTGATATCACTCTCCTGAGGATTACACAACAAGATAAAGAACGGATGTTGCTTGAATGCCAGCAAACACCGGGACCATACGCTGCCAGGCTTTGTCAGGCAATGATACCAGATTACTTGCTGCAAGCATGGCGTGGTCAAGTGTCCTACCATGGAGGAGGGAATAAGGATGCACTGCCCAGAAACCTTCTGGCAAGGCTTTCGGAGTACCTCCAGGAGAGCTTCATGGAGATGTCCCTGGAGGATTTCCGCTCCATCCCCAGACACGTTAACAGACTTTTCCAGTAGCTGAACTGACCGTGAATGCATCCCAAGTCCTCAGGGCAAAGTAATCATTAAAAACCGTTTGCTTTTAAAACAAGTTTTATATTTTAAAAGGTAAACTCACCTGAGGTCCCTTCCATGGGGTCAGAGTCTTGGGTACTGGCTTGGGAGGGTACTTCAGTCAGGGTGAGAAAAAGATCCTGGCTGTTGGGGAGAACGGAGTGCTGTGTGCTCTCTGCAAGCTCATCCTCATCCTCCTCCTCCTCCTCTCCCCCATCGGCAGAATCCTCAGGCGTCGCTGATGAGACTATCCCCGACCCAGAATCCACGATCACAGGTGGGGTAGTGGTGGCAGCCCCCCCTAGAATTGCATGCAGCTCGGCGTAGAAGCGGCATGTCCGCGGCTCTGACCCGGAGCGACCGTTTGCCTCCTTTGTTTTTTGATACGCTTGTCTGAGCTCCTTGACTTTCACGCGGCACTGCTCAGAGTCCCTATTGTGGCCTCTCTCCATCATGCCCTTGGAGATTTTTTCAAAAGTTTTTGCATTTCGTCTTTTAGAACGAAGTTCTGCAAGCACTGAATCCTCTCCCCATACAGCGATCAGATCCAGTACCTCCCTCATGGTCCATGCTGGTGCTCTTTTTCGATTATCAGCCTGCATGGTTACCTGTGCTGATGAGCTATCTGTGGTTACCTGTGCTCTCCACGCTGGGCAAACAGGAAATGAAATTCAAATGTTCGCGGGGCTTTTCCTGTCTACCTGGCCAGTGCATCCGAGTTTAGATTGCTGTCCAGAGCGGTCACAATGATGCACTGTGGGATAGCTCCCGGAGGCCAATACCATCGAATTGCGGCCACACTATCCCTAATTCGAAATGTTAAAATCGATTTTGGCGCTACTCCGCTCGTCGGGGTGGAGTACAGAAATCGATTTAAAGGGCCCTTTACATCGAAATAAATAGCGTCGTTGTGAGGACGGTTACAGGGTAAATTCGAATTAAAGCTGATAAATCCAAATTAAAGTCGTAGTGTAGACCAGGCCTTAGAGACTAACAAATTTATTAGAGCATAAGCTTTCGTGGACTACAGCCCACTTCTTCGGATGCTCCTGCTGCCCCTGCGCGGGGCTCGCGGCGAGGGGGGCCGGGCACAGAGTCCCCTCGGTCTCCTCCCGCCCCAAGTCTGCCGGGCGGCTCCCCCGGGCCCTCCCCGTCCTCTTGCTCAAGCGGGGCCTGGCCCCGCCCACATCCAGCCCCCGCCCAGCCACAGGTACCCCCTGCCCGGCCCCTGGGGCGTAGCGCCTCCCTGCTGGCTGCTGCCTGCACGGCGTCCCTCCTAGCCTCGTGCCCCCAGAGCGCTTCTGCCCAGGGACAAGGCCTGATTCGTGGGTAAGATCTGATTTGTATATTGACCTGGGGCTTGGTCCTTCAGGATCCAGAGAACCTCTTTTCTTTTACTGGGGTATTGGTTTTCATAACCATTCGTCCCCATAACGAGTGGCACTGGTGGGGATCCTGGGAAACTGGAGTGTCTAAGGGAATTGCTTGTGTGACTTATGGTTAGCCAGTGGGGTAAAGCCGAAATCTTCTCTGTTTGGCTGGTTTGGTTTGCCTTGGTGTGCAAAGGAACCCCAGCCTTGGGCTGTAACTGCCCTGCTCTAAGCAGTTTGTCCCTAATTGGCACTCTCAGTTGGGTCCCACAAAAGTCAGCACCCTCCTTTTTTATAGTATCAGTCCTGCCCCTTTGAAAACCATTCCCAGTTGACAAAAAGTCTGTAGGGAAAGCTCTTCCCTGCTGCTTTTCCTCACTTTTTGAGTTTTTTTTTCTTCCTGCTTGATGACTGCTTATTGCTTAAAAGCAAATTAAGCAGAGCACACATTCCTTTGAGACAGACCTGTTTGCCAACTTGTGCTGTGGTTTGCAATCCAAGTTAACATTAGGCCAATGTGTGCTTCTGGGAAATGGAGTTGACCGGGATAAGGAGGTTCCACTTTTGCCAAGGTAAACTAATTCAATGGTTTTAGGAACAGTTCATGTCTAGCGATGATGCAGCATAGCTGGTGCTTCAGAGGAGTCAGTCTATTCTTACTTTGGCATTTAATCCAAATGCCAGTTTTGTTGGGGGGAGGAATGAAATCATACTGTGGTTCACCATGGTGTTTGGATGACTCCTACGGAATCAATTTTTTTTAAAAAGTACCTTTTAGATTGTTCACCTGGCACTGTTTAATATTCATAATCCAACAGGCCTCATGGTTCCTCTTTGCTATTGCATCTGTGTAATCCTGCTGTTCACTAAATAAAAGGCATGATAATGACTTCAAGAAGTTTTGACCCTTCCCAAATCTGATTATCCACTTAAAATCTGAGGCTCTTTTGGAGTGAATCACAATTAATTTGCCTCTACCTTAATTTGATCTCTTGAATACTTTCTGGGCTTGGTCTGTCAATCATGCTGCTGATGTCCAGTCTAGAATCAGTTGCTGCTACAAGAAATGTCCTAGCTTAGTTTTCTGTTGGTGGAACAACACTACCTCTAGAGATGCCTGGCAAGAGGTTCTGGCTCCCTGAGCATGCTCGGTTAAGATCATCATCCAGAGCTGGTGTTTTATGGAGCATCCTCTTTGAGCAATGGACGTACTGAGTTGGGTCGAGCCTAAAAGCAGAAAAACCTTCAGAATCTGAAAGGGGTCTTGCTTCAAATGTTAAAATGCAATGTTAAGTCCCCTTCCAAATGGCTAAATAGCTTTTTGGGGAGATTTGAGACAACTTTCTTAGTGAAAACTCTCTTCAGTTCACCTTCAATGTAAACTTTAATTTTCATGTTGACATATTTTGCTTCAGCAATACCTTGTCTTTCACCTCCTGATATCACCCATGGAGCCCATAACGGTCAGAGTGGACAAGAGTTTTCCTTTGGCTCATCAGTAACTTACAGATGTAACCAGGGCTCTCTCTTGTTGGAGAGGCCTCCATTTATTGTATAACAAAAGATAATGTCAATGGAGAATGGAGTGGGCCTGCCCCTGAATGCAAAGGTTAGTAGCATCTGTTTTTTATCCCCTTCTTATTCTACTATCTCCTCCTAGGAAAAACTATATTTTCATTGCTAAGTAAACCCATAAACCTGAGGAAATTCAGTTAATGCTTAGTCCCCTTAAATTTGTATAATGAAAACTAGTTACTGTTGGAAAACTAAAGAATGACGGACACTTCATAAATCATTCCTGGAAACCATTTTGCCCCTAATATATCCTGTATTTTTTGTCTCCCTTCAGTGTTCCAAGATTGCAGTTAATTCTCATGTCACAAACAGTTGATTTTTTTAGGTGGAGATAAACTCTTAAACTAAGGTTTTGCTTTTATGCCAGTACCCTACTATTCAAGTGCTAAAGGAGAGATTACAAGCAGGGTTGTTTGGAAACCATATTTTTCAGAACTCTCTGGGAGGGCTCCTTGGCAGTGAAGGCTCCTGCTTTTGTGAGTTCATATCACAGCCATAAAGTTCTTAGGAGGGGGAAATAAAGGTCATTATACAATCCTCATTTTGGTAACTACAGTGCTCACGCACACTATTGCATTTAGCTAACAATGCATTTATGTACTTGGTATTCAAGCAGCTGCAACAACTTGGTAACTCAGCAAGAATAAAACCCCAGCCTAACAGCTGGGAGTGAGGCTTTTTCAGAGGCATTAGGCAGGTTCGTCACCTCACTACTTAATATTAACTCCCCCAAAAGCAGGGACGTTCTGTTCCAGAATGTCATTGTATGTAGATCTCTTATAGCTTGACCCAAATTCCTGATGGCTTCATACAATGATGTTTAACTCATGCAGTTTACTGGGAGGGCGGGGAAGGGGCCTGATAGCCATACAGTTGGGTGCTGTGCTATATGTAGATGAACATCTTATTAAAGGGAAAGATCCAAAGTTGTATAACTTTATTTTAAAATATGTTTTGATACCTGCTGTAGTCAAGTATCAGGGCTTTCTCTTCTTTCCTTTACCCCTCCCCCCCCTCCCCCAACTAAATGCTTCCTGTGCAAAACGTTCTTATGCTGGCACTTTTAATTTTCAGTGGTTAAGTGTCCAGAGCCAGAAGTCAAAAATGGAAAAAAGCAGTCTGGGTTTGGATCTGACTATTCAAATGGAAACACCGTAATATTTGAATGTGATTCTGGCTACACTCTGAATGGTAACAGTTCAGTTAAATGTGAAGCTAACAATTCATGGGTTCCATCTTTGCCCACCTGTCTACGTAAGTATAAGCAATTGTGTTGAATCTTTTATATGCTAAATGTTTTAATGTTTATTGCTTCTGAGAAGCCATGTTAGAATGATATAAAGTTTGAATGTCTGTGTCCCCTGTTTGTAATAGGCATAACACACACACAAATTTGTATTCAAGCTAATGTTGGGGGAGGGGGGGGAAGGTATATAATACATAGGTTGGGAAAAGTGTCTGTACATAGAACTGGAAGGGACCTCAAGAGGTCATTTAGTCCAGTCCCCTGCACTCAAGGCAGGACTAAATATTATCTAGACCATCCCTGACAGGAGTTTGTCCAATCTGCTCTTTGTGCAATCTCCATCATTGGGGATTTTTATCTCCCTAGGCCTGGGGAGAGTGTGAAATAGGGCAGCCCAGGCTTTGCTCTTCCGGTGTCCCAGCACCCTGGGCACTGGGGAGAGGGCATACCTGGAGGCAGGGAATGGAACTGGGCTGGGCAAAGCCACATCTCTTTCAGCGGGGCAGGCATTTCCTCTCTGGAGCAGAAGACTGGGAGCTGGGCAAGCAGTTGCTCAGGGTGCCCAGGGTAGGGAAGCAGGACCAGTGGCACTGCCTGACCATTTCCTTAACCTGCCATGCTAAGGTGAGTGCCTGCCCTGCTGCCCAGGCTCTCTGGGATTGTCCACACAGGAATAAAAAACCTGGTGACTGGCCTGGGTCAGCTGACTGGGGCTCGCAGGGCTCGGGATCCGGAGCTGAAAAATTGCTGTGTTGATGTTTGGGCTCGGGCTGGGGCCCTGCGAAGGGGGAAGGTCCTAGAGCTTGGGCTGTAGCCTGAGCCCCCCAAGCCTGAGTCAGCTACTTGGGCCGGCCACGGCCATGCTACAAGCCCTTTACCCTGTGTAGATGTACCCTCTGAGCCCAAACCTCAGCCCCCCACCTTTTCAAGTCAAGTTTCTGCTGCTTTTGAGCCAGTGTGGAGAGCAGAGGACAGGTTTGATGTGCTCACAGTAGCCTTCCATATTACCTTATTAAGAATGAAGGAGAAAATCATATGTTGTTCTTTGGGTGAAAAAATAAATAAATAAAACCAGATTATAAGCAAATACAAGATTTCATTTATAAGGAGGCAGCATTGCATGTGCTAGTTCGTCAAATGGATTATACGGCGCTCTGACTGTGTAGTTACAGTACATGGTGCTTTAAAACAGGTATGTAAACTAAAGTAATTGCGTTTAGTATATTTCATGAAGAGCTTAATTGTGTTTAGTATATATCGGGGTCCCCAACGCGGTGCCCGCGGGCGCCATGGCATCCATGTGCGCCCGCCTACTGGCTGCCAGAAAAGCAGCCGCTGAGAAGCGGCAACGTCAAGAAGCGCTACCGCCAAAATGCCGCCGAATTTCAGCGGCAACGCCTCTTGATGACGCTGCTTCACGGTGGCATTTCGGTGGCGACGCCTCTTGACGTTGCCGCTTCATGGCGACATTTCGGTAGCTGCTTGTCTGGCGGCCACGGTCCTCAGCGGCTAGTCATCTGGCGCCTGCCCCACAGAAAAGGTTGGGGATCACTGATATATATCATAAAGAAGCTCACATGGACTTTATAAGGACTATACAGTATTTTACATAGCATTCACATGGTCCATTGTTAAATAAGAATATTCAATGTGACTAGATACTGAAGAAACTAATATCGCGCTATAAAAATGTTGTTTATGTAAATATACAGAGGTGTCCATTCCTGGTGCAGAGTGGAACTTCTAGAGGAATGTTTTTCCACTCAGCTTTTTTTTTATAATGGGGAGAAGAGCAGATTCATAGATAGCCTAGTTCTCCGTTAGTTAGCTTGTGTAATTATCAACACTTACATTTTTTGTTGTTTGTCCCTTGCAATTACGACCTCTACTGACAAATTAACCCTAGCCCTGACACATCCATAATGCATGTTTTCTCCTGCTTTTTCTAAGATTTTGCCACTAAGAAAATGCCATAACCTCTGCTTTAACCTGAAATGAGTTTAAAATGTTTGTTCTATGCAGTTTCACATAATACAAAAACTAGTATTTGTTCCTGACAATACATCCAATGAAAAGTTTAGTTTAAATGAGAACTTTGAAGTCTAAAGAAAGATGTGTGTAAGACTGAAGTACACCTCTACCCTGATATAACGCGACCCTATAGAACACGAATTCGGCTCTAATGCGGTAAAGCAGTGCTCCGGGGGAGGCAGGGCTGCGCACTCCGGCAGATCAAAGCAAGTTCGATATAACGCGGTTTCACCTATAAGTAAGATTTATTTATTTATTTGGCTCCCAAGGACAGCATTATATAGGGGTAGAGGTGTATATAACTATTTATTTATCTTCCTTTTGCAGGATACATGACTGATGCTGGCTGATGGCTATGGTTTACAAATTAACAGACATTGGAAGAAAAACATGGAAAATTTAGGAGATAAATGTCATGCATTTGTACTAAAATTTCTGCCCTCTCAGGCAACTGGTGTTACTTTCACTACAACTTCTTTCCTCTGTTGAGCTGGACTTGTAGTAGGAATCCACTGCATTTGAGTAAAGCAGAAAGACAGGAGGTGAATTATTGCTCTTGCCCTTGAAAATGGCTTCTGAAGCAAGCAAGGCAGTTGGCAGCATCAAAATTACTTTTCTGAATATGCAGCTGATTCCTTATTCAGCCTCTCCATAGTGCTAAATGTTTCCCCTTAAAGAACATAGTCACCATCAAAGCATGGTATGGTTTGGATTGTGAGTTGTGGCTTTAACTGCAGACAGCAAGAGACACTGTTCAGATCCCTGCCTACAAGCTGCCATCATCGAGTGCGTATTATTCTTTAAACACAAATTTAAAGATGCCAGACACTAGGTGGAATGTTGTAAATTCTTCATAAAAACATCCATACTGGGGCAGACCAATGGTCCATCTAGCCAGGTGCTTCAAAGGGAATGAACAGGGCAGTTATCGAGTGATCCATCATCCCGTCAGCCAGGCCCAGCTTCTGGCAATCAGAGAGTAGGGACACTCGGAGCATGGGGTTCAGGGCCGGCTCCAGGCACCAGCCCACCAAGCTTGTGCTTGGGGCGGCACCTGGAGGGGGGTGGCACGGCGCTCCGGCCCCCGGGGAGAGCGGAGACACGGCCAGGCTCGCCACCCTCCCCCCGGCGCTCCGGCCGCCCTCCCCCCCGGCGACCTCCCCCCGCAGGGGAGGGGGGGGCGGCCGGCGGCTTTTTTGCCTGGGGCGGCAAAAAAGCCAGAGCCGGCCCTGATGGGGTTGTATCCCTAGCTATCCTCCATGAACTTCTCATTCTTTTTGGAACTCAATTATAGTTTTGGTTTCATGTGATCTTTCTTCAAATTTACTCTCCATTTACAGATTTTTTTTTTTAACGTAATACTACAGAAAGAAGCCAACTCCCCTGTTTACAGCTCTGTTTGCTGGCTCCTATGCCGCTGCAGCTGTCTGAAACTATAATTGAAGATGCCCGTTATTTATTTGGAATAGGCCTTTTTCTTAAATAAAAGGGATACTGACTAAAGACTCTAGCATCCTGATATTTTTACCATACCTGTCAATAGAAACTGTCTCATTAACTATTTAAAAGTGATGTTGAGACCTAACCCTGTGCTCTCATCTAATCACTAGCTGCTTACAGAACAGAAAGAAGTTCTTTCCTTTCCTCTTGCAGATAAGTATCTTCACTACTGTGGAGGGATTTTTGTAACACGTGTCAGAAGTTGACTCAATTCTGCGTAGCCAGACTCCTGGGGGATCGCTGTCAGAGGAAGGAGATCCCCACTGCTCAGAGCTGAGATCAGTGCTATGGCCTCCACTATGGCTGCAGTCCTTCCCCTACCCTCACTTCCTCTTAGGGTGTGAACTGGCAAGGCAAGATGCCACAGAGCTACTTCTGCAGAAGATCCTGGCATTTAACACTGGCTTTGTCAGACAAATTTTGGTGCTGTGCACTAGACTACAGCTAGGAGGAGCTAAGTGAACTAAGATCAATTTCTCTCCTGCTTTCAGGTGTTCCTTTGCCAGGCAGTGGCAAAAACAAATGTTAAGAAGGTTGGAACTCTGAAAACAGTCCTAAAACTTCTTCTAGGTAGGGAAAAAGAGTCGTGCAGCCTGCCCCAGTGGTCAATAAACTAAGGCCATTATGGTTCAAGTATCTCCCTCTTCTATGTTGGCTTTGGGAATATGTATTTTTATGTGAAAGGCCATAGATACAAATTTAAGGAGTGGGATAGGCTACACAACTTGTTCCAGCACCCCTGCATCACTGGAACTGAGAATGCTCAGTTGCAGCTGCTGCCCTTGTCCTGCCTCCCTTGGTGTAGCAATCTGCTCCCTGTTGCTTATGGGCAACAATCAGAGGGGACAGGTGGGGAGAGGCCAAACTGGCTGCACAGCTGGAAGCAGGGGAAGGAGAGGGGTTGAAGTGCAAAAACAAGGGACAGAGTTGGGGGTAGGAGCCAGGATCAAGAACAGGATCGAGACACCACCGGCTAGTAGCAGAGGGGAAAACCCTGGCCCAGGCAGTGGCGGAAGGGATGAGCCACCCCAGATGGGATGAGCCACCTGCTGTGTTTGCAAAACCCTGGTGAGTGGGCAGAGGGCCTTTTTTATTTCACCTCCCACAGGATGGTGTATCCCAGCACCTGCTTCCCAAACACTCAGTAGGGCTCTGGATTTTGTCATTCAGGTTCCTGCTGTTTGCACACTGCTGAGTTGATCAGACTCAAGCGTAGTGGGTGGGGATAGGGTGTACCAAACATCCAAAGTTACATGGATGACCTCTTCCTCTGTGTATGTTTACACATTACATTGCATTTGCTATACAGTTAAATCACACATTTTTGGATTGGCTTTGGTTCCTGCAAAGTAACTATCTCTGTACAAAAACAACAAGGAGTCTGGTGGCACCTTAAAGACTAACAGATTTATTTGGGCATAAGCTTTCGTGAGTAAAAACCTCACTTCTTCGGATGCCTTTTTTTCTTCTTTTGACATCCGAAGAAGTGAGGTTTTTACTCACGAAAGCTTATGCCCAAATAAATCTGTTAGTCTTTAAGGTGCCACCAGACTCCTTGTTGTTTTTGTAGATACAGACTAACACGGCTACCCCCTGATACTTGACTATCTCTGTACAGCATGCTCTGTCCATGTGAAATCAGATCTTTACATTCCAGGTTTATCTTGTCCATACCCCCAACCATCAGGGTGTTGCTGCTTATCTTAGCTAGCACAGACATTCTGACTCCAGCATACTGTTTGTCAAGCCCCTATTTACAACTTAACCTTCCATTCACCCTCCCAGTTATTCCCACTAAGACATGAGACAAGTTAGTTACGTCAAGCCAGGCCTACACACTGCCTATGTTTTTACTGTGATTTTTAATTTTTGTTCTTATTTCTACACCACAAATTTGCATCATGTGACTTCCAGGCTGATGGATTTCCTTGACGTGTCTCAAAGCTTTTCTTCATTTTCATTTGATCCACCAAGGGGATTGCCTTTCTCAATGGTTCCTTTGCCTCTCAATCCAGCCCTCAGTGCTTTTTCATGTCACTGGTTGTGCGTAGGACTTGGCTCGTAAATATTCACTAAAGGCAGTACACTATTTCCTATGAAATCCTTCTCAAAAGCAAACGTCTGCTGTAATTTTTGCTGAACATACATCTCCAACTCCAAAATAGATTGACAACCACAAGAATTCAAACAACATGAGTTACACTAACAAGGCATGACTCTTTCTTTGTGTATATATATATATATATATAAACTAAGAATTTTGGGTTGTTTTTATTTCTCTTTTTGTTCTTTAGGGTGCAGTAGGCCCAGAGCCACCAAAATAGGAGCCCAAGCTCTGGTCCACACTACAAACTGATGTCAGGATAACGACGTCACTCAGGGCTGTGAATAATTTGTACTGACTAAATCCTTACTGCAGACTGTGTTATGCCGATGAGAGAGCAGTTACATGAAAAATAAGTATAAATTTAAAATATTACCACCGCACCATGCTATAATGTAACTTTATTTCTCAGTTATGTTATCCTGGGTATCCATGGTCATGCTGACGGCCATGAGTGCCTACCTCAGGGCAGACTGTCAGATGCGAGGCAGACACCCAAAAATTGTAGTGAGCAATTTTTACAAAAGCAAAGTTCCCTCTCTTGGTATTGTTACCTCCTCCTCAATTATTGGGAGTGGACCACATCCCCCTGACTGAATTAGCCATGTCAATACTGCCTGTATATTTATGCCTGTATCTGTAATTTTCACTCCATGCATCTGAAGAAGTGGGTTTTTTAACCTACAAAAGTTTATGCCCTAATACATCTGTCAGTCTTTAAGGTGCCACCAGCCTCCTTGTTGTTTTTGTGGATACAGACTAACACGGCTACCCCTCTGATACCTAGTACCAAGAGACTGTCAGTCCCCCAGGTCGATTTGCGTCCTAGATCTCAAACCAAAGACAATGCTGGTAGACAATTCTATAGTAAACTAAAGGTTTATTAGCTAGGGAAAAGATATGAGAGTTATTGAGCAGTTAACCCTAGTAAAATATATGTACAGCTGCATAGGTGTCAACTCTGTGGGTGCTCTGGGGCTGGAGCACCCATGGGAAAAAAATGGTGAGTGCTGAGCACCCACTGGCAGCCCCCCTATTAGAACCTCCCCCCAGCACCATCTGCCTGCCAGCAGGCCCCACTGACCAACGTCTGTCCCTCCCTCCCTGCACCTTCCACCCACTGCAATCAGCTGCTTTGTGGGGCATGGGAGACTGGGTGGGAGGGGGAGGAGCAAGAATGAAGCACGCTCAGGGGAGGGGGTGGGGCAGGGGTGGGAAGAGGTGGGTGAGGGTGTGGCCTGGGGCACATTGGAAAGTCAGCACCTGTATGTACAGGTGAGTCACAGTCTATAATTCCAAATGGTAGCAGAGATGTAGTCATCTGCCAGTTTCCCAATAGTCTTTTAGGGCTACCCAGAGTAACACTGGGGAACTCTGTCTTCTCATTTGATTATTCTGTCCTGTAAGAGTCCAGAGATGAAGAATTTTTCCTTGCATCCATACGTATAGCTTCTTCTTACAGAAAACAAGCTGACAGGCTCACTATCCACACTAGGTGTTTCTTCGATGAGGGAGAACAAGGAATGCATTTAGTGTCTTTGATCTCCGATCATCACACACAGTGACTACTGGCTTTGAAATTAGCACTTTTCTGTTAAAGTTCTTCCTTTGCACTACACAAGGCTTCTTTCTAGTTTGATGGATTTGTTAGTTACAGGGGTATATACAATGTAAATCTTTGCTATTACATTGTAACAGAATAGAGATAAAAGTGAATGTTCAATGCATGCAGCATCCCCTACGTTTTCACCAAATACACTCGTCTACATCTAACAATCACTTTGATCTCTACTAATACGCAAGTGGATTGGCCTGGCTTCCAGCTATGAATCTGTAAGTTTTTGGTGAGGCCTGGGGCTTTGGCATGAGCTGTCACCTGATCTGCCCACATCACATCCACAAACAGCAATACCAGCCCATATATTTTCACTGAGCAATGATTTCTAGTTTTTTTTTATTCCATCTAATTAAAACCCTATAGTACAATTCCACCCCCTTTTGTACTTAAGCCATCACAGCTCATACTGTCTATGAATGGGTGACAGTGGATGGATCACTTGACGATGACCTGTTCTGTTCATTCCCTCTGGGGCACCTGGCATTGGCCACTGTCAGAAGACACTGGGCTAGATGGACCTTTGGTCTGACCCTGTATGGCCGTTCTTATGTTCTTAACAAATGAAGGAATAGAAGAGGAAAGTGTGCCATTTGGTGTGTGCAGGTTAGGGAATTATTTACAAAAATAAATATTTGTAATAAGTTATCAATTACAAAAGAATTGGGGTGGGGGGAATCATATGTTACTGAAAGTCCAAAATGGTATTGAATGTTATAGGAACCTATAACTGTTTTAGGTATATGGATTCTTTGGGAGTGAGAACAGCAAAAGTATGAAACTAGCGCTCCCTAAAGGCAAATAAAAAAGAATCCAATATGTATTTATTTTAATTTAATGTCTTTTGGGTGCACAACTCATGATTCTTGAATACTTGACTACTCAATTTACCTTGGTCTTATATGCCTATATTTAGTAAAAATTACAGAAGGATTTCATACAAGATATTATCATGCCCGTGTGACCAGATTTTTAAAGGTTTTTAGGGAATTAGTGGGATTTTCAAAAGCATCTAGGTGCTTTCAACCTTTAAAAATTTGATCTGTAGTATTTGGGAACCAAGTTCTATGCACAAATGGTGATGTGAAAAAGTGCTGAATTGAGAGGAAAAACAACAGTGGATAAAGGCAGTCCCCACTGGTGGATTAAAGGAAAGAGTAGATGTTTTGACACCAACCCAGGAAATTGGTCGGCCTTGACCTTGCAGGCTCCCAAAGAATAAACTTGTTATTAAAAATTATTTTTAAACATTAAAACTACAATACAAACAGGAAGTGCTCTACCAGAAATACTGTGAGATGTGATGGCTGAAATTCCCAGCAACATGATATTCGCTATTAAAGATATGCACAGGGATGCAGAATGACAGCTGTCTGCACCATGATAATGAAGATAAACGATGAAGTGCTAAAAGGAACAAAAATATCATTTTGCCGAGTAAATAATTTAAACAGCATTTCTAGCGGATTGGAACCAGAGCAGCTGCTAGGCCAGTGCAGCCTACGGCTATGAGGCTCTATGCAGACATATACACTGATAAGGGATCCCTTGAAACACTAAACCCCTATGACAATGATAATGTTGGGGGGGGGGGTGTCCAGTCTACTTCAGCAGCTCAATGCGCCTTGGTCCTGCTAGTGCAGGCAGGGGGCTGGGCTCAATGACCTTTCAAGGTCCCTTCCAGTTCTAGGAGATGGGATATCTCCATTTATTTATTTAATTTCTATTTCCGACAGGGAAGAAGCGGCTTTATCTAGCAAATGGGATGCAAGGTGCCTTTAAGAAAAGAGCCCCGGGACGCGGCTCGGAAGCTACTGTCCTGCAGAGAGGGAGGGGGACCCCCAAAGCCCCTCCCCCCAACCTGAACTTTTGCAAACAATGCAGATGGCTCACGCTCACCCCCTTGGTGGTGACTTTGGCCCCTTCTGCCACTGTCTGGCCCTGCATCGCCCAGTCCTTAACGATGCTCCTTGCCCCTGATTTTGCCGCTTGTCTCCTCTCCTTCCCCTGTTTCACTCTCCTGTGCCCCCCTCCCCTCTGATCTGCCCCTTTAACCCCCCCGCATGAGCAGCAGGGAGCAGATTCCCCCCCCCCCCGGGAGGCAGAGCGAGGGCAGCAGCCGGCTACTGAGCATCCTCCCCTGGCAGAGACACGAGCAGCACCACCTCGCTGCGGGGCTCCCCCAGCTGGAGGCGGGTTTTCCCGGCCAGAGCTGGATTCACCGCGTGTCACAAACACCCTGCGCGGGGCCCGCACCAAGGGCTCCTGCCCGGGCCGCTGCACACGGAGGGGCGTCTCCGAGCCGGGCCTGGGGAGACGCCCCTCCGTGTGCAACGGCCCGGGCAGGAGCCCTAGGTGTTTGCAGCGAGGCCATGGCCGGGGCCGGGAGCGCAGCGCGGTGGCTGCTCCAGCCCGGCAGCGCGGTGGGTCCGGGAGCAGCGCGGAGCGGGCGGGGGCTGGAGACACGCGTGGGGCGGACACGCTCCTGCCGGGCCCGGCTGCCTGGTTCGCCCCCTGCCCGGGTGGGTCCCCGAGCTCCCCGCGGCCGCAGAGGGGCTGCAGGGGGCGAGTGTCCCGGGCGGAGCGGAGCGGCCCCTGCTGCGGGGCCCGGGAGCGGCTGAGCCGGGAGCTGCAGGAGGGGCCCGGAGCCTGGTTCGGCTGCAGAGCTCGGAGCCCAGGCTGGGCCCGGAGCGAGGGGATGGGGGAGCTGGGGGTGTATCGGGGGTCGGAGCCCGGCTGCAGGGGGGACTGTTTGGAGCTGGGAGTTTGGGGAGTGTCAGGGTGGGGGTAGGAGCTGAGGTTGGGTGGGTGTGTGTCCGTGTTCAGCTACTGCACTTGGGGAGTGTGGGGGGCACTGGGGAAATTGGTGCAATGTCTGAAGTTGGTTACTTGGCTGTGAGCAGGGCCTGGGATGTTTGCAGCCGGGGGGTTGGGCTGCACCCCTGTCACTTCAGCCAGGGGTCCTGTGTTTTCTCTGGGAAACCTGGTGCCCCTTTAACTGGCCTCTCTCAGATCTTCCTGGCTGAGGTTGAAGAAGACTTGGGTTAAAAGTCTGAGTGGCAGGGACTCTGCTCGGGCATCTGCAGGGCAGGATGGGCCTCGAAAACTGGCAGTTGTGAGGCCATTTGCAGCAGTGTGTAACCCCCTCCCCCGCTTCTTCCAGGAGCCCCCACGAGAGTGTTTGGCCCCTCTAAGAAAAGAGAGAGAAGCAGCCAAAACCGAGGAGCTGCTGGTAGGTGCCCAGGGCCTGCTGCCCCTCAGGTTTGCCTGGGATCACAGTGCCCTGAGTGACAGTGAATGATGGACCCGGCCTGCCAGCCTCAGCCGGGGAACCATCCCCACTGGACCCCAGAGGGAGGGTAGGGTCAGACACATGGGTGACATGATGCCCTTAGGGTGCAAGAGGCTACTGGGCAGGAGAGGGTCAGTCTGTGTGTTAGCCCAGAGACCTGCCCATGGGCTGTCTGCATGTTACAGTGACCAGGGATCCATTTTAGCTCCTGGGGGTGATGGGGAGGAAGGAGATGAAATGTGGGCTGGAGAGATGGAGGGTTTGGCTCAGTGCAAGTTGATGAGGTTTGGGTGGGAACAGGCCCTCCTGTTAGCAGTGTACTGCTCACCCCTGCCATGATCCGTCCACCCTTCCTGACCTAAATGCACTTTCCATGAGCCACCACAAGAGATCCTGTGCCCTGGTAAATAACTCCTCCACCCGCCAGGAGGTGCATTTATGGTTCTCCCCTATTACTGACCCGCCCTCTCCCTGTGATTGCAGAAACAGACGGAAGCCGAGAGGCAGAAGATTGTCTGGGAGTGGAAGGAGCTGCGAGGGTTTCTGGAGGAGCAGGAGCAGCGGCTGCTGTCCCGGCTGGAAGAGCTAGAGAGAGCCATTGTCCAGAGAAGGGATGAGGGCATCTGCAGACTGTCCTGGGAGTTTTCCCTGCTCAGCGAGAGGGGAAGAGAGAAGGGGCAGCAGCCGCTGAGCCAACCCCTGCAGGTCAGGCTGTCATTGCAATGATCATACGCAGTGTTTCTATAGGCGCTTCTGAGCCCTAGACCCCAAAGCACTTTACAAAGGGGGGTCAGGGGCATTATCCCTGTGATACAAAGGGGGAAAGTGAGGCAGAGGGGCCACACCCCTGCCCAAGTTCACATCATGAGGCTGTGGCAGCGGTGCCAGGGATGAGTCCTGGAAGTCCTGGATGCTACAACCCCAAGACCTTTTCTCCTGTCCTGGAAAAGTCTGTCTGCATTTGCACTTGGAGGGTGAAATCCCCTCCCCCATGCAGAGGTCCTGAGCCAGGCCTGAGGCCCTGCTCACACCAGGTTAATGGGTTACTGGGGTCAGGAGGCTTGTGGGTCTTTCAGCACTGAGGGGGAATTTGACTCTCTCGAGGCAGAGAAACATTTTTTTCCTGTGAAGTGCCTGGGGAGAATCGTTCTGTAATGGCAAACCCCCAGCAGGGATTGCTGGGGCTGCTGAGAGCAGAAGTCCCTGCTTGGGGGATGGCAGCTGGTCTGGGAACATGAACCTGAGGGTCTGAAATTCCCTAAATACCCAGGACTCCAGTGGTGATTCCCCTGCACAGCAGGAGAGCTCCCCAGGCTGGGACAACCCCCCTGACTTGCCTCTTCTTTCTCCCCTTCTCCAGGGTGCTGGGAACACTGGGGGCAGGTGAGTCCCCGGTTCCATTTCACTCCCCATCATGTTCAGTTACGTTTGGAATCTGCACTAAATATGGAGCTCCCCCCTGCTCCTGCAGTGTAACACCCCGGTTTGGTGCCTGTGATTTTGTCTCCCCCACCCAGTGGCTGCCTCAGCAAGGGGCAGAGCCTGTTACTCTGACAGCTAATGAGGTCCCACCAGGGCTGTCAGACATATGGGCCAGACCTGGCCTGTCTGACAGGTTTATGTGGCCGCATCACATATTCACCGTGTGCAGAATCTCAGCTTTCAGGTTTTTTTAAGTAAGTGTCAAGCCCTCCTGGTTACAAAGAAACCCTCCCAACTGCAAACGGAGACAAGGTTGCCTTTCAGGGTCTGCTGACACCATGGCTCAGGGAGGTGTGAACTCCTCTGTCCCCTGTTAATTTAATTGGAGGGTCAGCTGACATGAGGACACTTTAATGTCAACATTCAATATTCCATGGCTGGTCACTGGTGGAATGGGGAAGGGGCAGGAATGAAGCCTTTGAGGGGTGGGACTAGGGAGCTGCTGTAGGGAGGAGAGGAGAGACACAGACATTGAGGAGAGAGAGAAAAATGGAGAAAGGAGGGTGGGGAAAGGAAGGGAACAAAAGGTAGAAATAGCAGGGGCCCTAATCGTGCGTAGGATGGCGGGGGGGGAGGGTGTTGTCCCATTGAATGATACTGATCGTGACAATAAAGGACTTAATAGAGAACAGTAACTAATTGTTGGCATGGGGATCGGGCTCATTTCTCACCCCTCCTCCTTTCCCCAACAGGAAGGAAGGGACGTTTCGGAAGCCGGAGCTGGGGTTTGTGGAGCTGGAGAAGAGACTCAGCCATTTCTCTCTGAAAAGCGTCCACCTGCAGGAGGTGCTGTTGGGATTCAAAGGTGAATGGGAGTGTGTCTGGTTAGAGCGACCCTGAACCCAGGAAGGAGTCAGGGACTCTAGTGATGTCACTGACCCCAGGATCCATCTCACAGCCCAGCTCAGCAAGACACCCTTCCCCATGGAGTAGCCCTATGGGGCTGGCTCTGTGTGCAGCGGCTGCACTATCAGCCTCTGATCTCTGTCACCATCTCGTAGATAACAGCAGTTACATTAAATAACCAATGGGGATTTCTCCATGAACGCAAAGGCCTGACTTCTCATCTCTCCCATCTTCTCCTTCCCTAGAGATGCTGCAACAGGAGCTGAGGAGCGACACAGGTATGTGTTTGTCTCTGATGGGTCATGGGGAAATTTCAGACCAATAACCATGTTAGCGAAAGGGTATCACGGCCTCTAGCTCCGATGTGTACCTGGAAGCTATAGAATCATAGAATATCAGAGTTGGAAGGGACCTCAAGAGGTCATCTAGTCCAACGCCCTGCTCAAAGCAGGACCAATTCCCAGCTAAATCATCCCAGCCAGGGCTTTGTCAAGCCGGGCCTCAAAAACCTCCAAGGAAGGAGACTCCACCACCTCCCTAGGTAACGCATTCCAGTGTTTCACCACCCTCCTAGTGAAATAGTTTTTCCTGATATCCAACCTGGACCTCCCCCACTGCAACTTGAGACCATTGCTCCTTGTTCTGTCATCTGCCACCACTGAGAACAGCCGAGCTCCATCCTCTTTGGAACCCCCCTTCAGGTAGTTGAAGGCTGCTATCAAATCCCCCCTCATTCTTCTCTTCTGGAGACTAAACAATCCCAGTTCCCTCAGCCTCTCCTCATAAGTCATGTGCTCCAGACCCCTAATCATTTTTGTTGCCCTCCGCTGGACTCTCTCCAATTTGTCCACATCCCCTCTGTAGTGTGGGGACCAAAACTGGACACAGTATTCCAGATGAGGCCTCACCAATGTCGAATAAAGGGGAACGATCACGTTCCTCGATCTGCTGGCAATGCCCCTACTTATACAGCCCAAAATGCCGTTAGCCTTCTTGGCAACAAGAGCACACTGTTGACTCATATCCAGCTTCTCGTCCACTGTGACCCCTAGGTCCTTTTCTGCAGAACTGCTATCTAGCCATTCGGTCCCTAGTCTGTAGCAGTGCATGGGATTCTTCCGTCCTAAGTGCAGGACTCTGCACTTGTCCTTGTTGAACCTCATCAGGTTTTTTTTGGCCCAATCCTCTAATTTGTCTAGGTCCCTCTGTATCCGATCCCTACCCTCTAGTGTATCTACCACGCCTCCTAGTTTAGTGTCATCTGCAAACTTGCTGAGAGTGCAGTCCACACCATCCTCCAGATCATTAATAAAGATATTAAACAAAACCGGCCCCAGGACCGACCCTTGGGGCACTCCGCTTGAAACCGGCTGCCAACTAGACATGGAGCCATTGATCACTACCCATTGAGCCCGACGATCTAGCCAGCTTTCTATCCACCTTACAGTCCATTCATCCAGCCCATACTTCTTTAACTTGGCGGCAAGAATACTGTGGGAGACCGTATCAAAAGCTTTGCTAAAGTCAAGGAATAACACATCCACTGCTTTCCCCTCATCCACAGAGCCAGTTATCTCATCATAGAAGGCAATTAGGTTAGTCAGGCACGACTTGCCCTTGGTGAATCCATGCTGACTGTTCCTGATCACTTTCCTCTCCTCTAAGTGTTTCATAATTGATTCCTTGAGGACCTGCTCCATGATTTTTCCAGGGACTGAGGTGAGGCTGACTGGCCTGTAGTTCCCCGGATCCTCCTTCTTCCCTTTTTTAAAGATGGGCACTACATTAGCCTTTTTCCAGTCATCTGGGACCTCCCCTGATCGTCATGAGTTTTCAAAAATAATGGCTAATGGCTCTGCAATCTCACCCGCCAACTTCTTTAGCACCCTCGGATGCAGCGCATCCGGCCCCATGGACTTGTGCACGTCCAGTTTTTCTAAATAGTCCCGAACCACTTCTTTCTCCACAGAGGGTTGGTCACCTTCTCCCCAGGCTGTACTGCCCAGTGCAGCAATCTGGGAGCTGACCTTGTGCGTGAAGACAGAGGCAAAAAAATCATTGAGTACATTAGCTTTTTCCACATCCTCGGTCACTAGGTTGCCTCCCTCATTCAGTAAGGGGCCCACACTTTCCTTGACTTTCTTCTTGTTGCTAACATACCTGAAGAAACCCTTCTTGTTACTCTTAACATCTCTTGCTAACTGCAACTCCAAGTGTGATTTGGCTTTCCTGATTTCACTCCTGCACGCCTGAGCAATATTTTTATACTCCTCCCTGGTCATTTGTCCAATCTTCCACTTCTTGTAAGCTTCTTTTTTGCGTTTAAGATCAGCAAGGATTTCACTGTTTAGCCAAGCTGGTCGCCTGCCATATTTACTATTCTTTCTACACATCGGGATGGTTTGTTCCTGCAACCTCAATAAGGATTCTTTAAAATACAGCCAGCTCTCCTGGACCCCTTTGCCCTTCATGTTATTCTCCCAGGGGATCCTGCCCATCAGTTCCCCGAGGGAGTCAGTCTGCTTTTCTGAAGTCCAGGGTCCGTATTCTGCTGCTCTCCTTTCTTCCTTGTGTCAGGATCCTGAACTCGACCATCTCATGGTCACTGCCTCCCAGGTTCCCATCCACTTTTGCCTCCCCTACTAGTTCTTCCCTGTTTGTGAGTAGCAGGTCAAGAAAAGCTTTCCCCCTAGTTGGTTCCTCCAGCACTTGCACCAGGAAATTGTCCCCTACACTATCCAAAAATTTCCTGGATTGCCTGTGCACCGCTGTATTGCTCTCCCAGCAGATATCAGGGTGATTAAAGTCTCCCATGAGAACCAGGGCCTGCGATCTAGCAACTTCTGCTAGTTGCCAGAAGAAAGCCTCATCCACCTCATCCCCCTGGGCTGGTGGTCTATAGCAGACTCCAACCACGACATCACCCTTGTTGCTCACACTTCTCAACTTTATCCAGAGACTCTCAGGTTTTTCTGCAGTTTCATACCGGAGCTCTGAGCAGTCATACTCCTCTCTTACATACAACGCAACTCCCCCACCTTTTCTGCCCTGCCTGTCCTTCCTGAACAGTTTATATCCATCCATGACAGTACTCCAGTCATGTGAGTTATCCCACCAAGTCTCTGTTATTCCAATCACATCATAGTTCTCTGACTGTGCCAGGACTTCCAGTTCTCCCTGCTTGTTTCCCAGGCTTCTTGCATTTGTGTATAGGCACTTAAGATAACTCAATGATCGTCCCTCTTTCTCAGCATGAGACAGGAGTCCTCCCCTCTTGCGCTCTCCTGCTTGTGCTTCCTCCCAGGATCCCTGTGATCGGCGTTGGCCCACCTACCCGCTAGGGGGCGGTGGGGAGCTATGAGGTCACTGGCCGGCCTGGGTCACGCCTCCGTCAGCGGGGAATTAGCGGCGGGGCGGCCGCCAGCCAGAGTCTGTAGCGCGCCCCTCAGGCAGGGGAGCGCCGGCAAAGGTCAGTAGCGCGCCCCTCAGGCAGGGGAGCGCCGGCAAAGGTCAGTAGCGCGCCCCTCAGGCAGGGGAGCGCCGGCAAAGGTCAGTAGCGCGCCCCTCAGGCAGGGGAGCGCCGGCAAAGGTCAGTAGCGCGCCCCTCAGGCAGGGGAGCGCCGGCTAAGGTCAGTAGCGCGCCCCTCAGGCAGGGGAGCGCCGGCTAAGGTCAGTAGCGCGCCCCTCAGGCAGGGGAGCGCCGGCTAAGGTCAGTAGCGCGCCCCTCAGGCAGGGGAGCGCCGGCTAAGGTCAGTAGCGCGCCCCTCAGGCAGGGGAGCGCCGGCAAAGGTCAGTAGCGCGCCCCTCAGGCAGGGGAGCGCCGGCAAAGGTCAGTAGCGCGCCCCTCAGGCAGGGGAGCGCCGGCAAAGGTCAGTAGCGCGCCCCTCAGGCAGGGGAGCGCCGGCAAAGGTCAGTAGCGCGCCCCTCAGGCAGGGGAGCGCCGGCAAAGGTCAGTAGCGCGCCCCTCAGGCAGGGGAGCGCCGGCAAAGGTCTGTAGCGCGCCCCTCAGGCAGGGGAGCGCCGGCAAAGGTCAGTGGCGCGCCCCTCAGGCAGGGGAGCGCCGGCTAAGGTCAGTGGCGCGCCCCTCAGGCAGGGGAGCGCCGGCTAAGGTCAGTGGCGCGCCCCTCAGGCAGGGGAGCGCCGGCTAAGGTCAGTGGCGCGCCCCTCAGGCAGGGGAGCGCCGGCTAAGGTCCCGGCGTGGCTCTGCCGGGTAGGGGAGCGCAGGCCCACCCTACACCACTGCGCTCCAGCCCAGGGCCCTGACAGTGGCAGAACGAGGGTCCCACCACTGGGTCAGCGGGGTCGTCCCGCTACATAGACTCACCACTGTGCAGCTCTGTCCCTGGGCTACTTCCTACCCGACAGTTTTCCCCGAATCGCTCTGGTCCCGTGAGTGCGTCGGGGTAGTCCGCTGCTGGCAGCTCCGGCTCCCCCTCAGGCTCAGGCTCCTCCAGCTCCTCTGGGTACTCGGCAGCGGGCAGTCCTGGCAGCCCCAGTCCGTCCTCCAGGTGAGGTCTCCACTGGCCCAGGGCCTCCCCTGGTGTGGCAGCAGGCTCTGACGGGAGCAGCCCACGGTCTGTGTCTGCCTCCCTCCCTGGTGCTGCCCCAACTGAGCTAAGGGCCCCGCCCTTTATACTTCCTGTTCCACCCCTCCCCTTCCGGGGGGTGGAGCGAGCTTGGGCTGGCCCCGCCCACTCAGGCTGAGGGACAGGCACTTTACCCTCAGGTTCGGAGGGAAGCCACCCTGGCTCCCTACAATCCCATTTCCCCACTTACCTCAGGGCTTTGGTCTCCTTCCCCCGGTGAACCTAGTTTAAAGCCCTCCTCACTAGGTTAGCCAGCCTGCTGGCGAAGATGCTCTTCCCTCTCTTCGTTAGGTGGAGCCCGTCTCTGCCTAGCACTCCTTCTTCTTGGAACACCATCCCATGGTCGAAGAATCGAAAGCCTTCTCTCTGACACCACCTGCGTAGCCATTCGTTGACTTCCACGATTCGACGGTCTCTACCCCGGCCTTTTCCTTGCACAGGGAGGATGGACGAGAACACCACTTGCGCCTCAAACTCCTTTATCCTTCTTCCCAGAGCCACGTAGTCTGCAGTGATCCGCTCAAGGTCATTCTTGGCAGTATCATTGGTGCCCACGTGGAGAAGCAGGAAGGGGTAGCGATCCGAGGGCTTGATGAGTCTCGGCAGTCTCTCTGTCACATCGTGTATCCTAGCTCCTGGCAAGCAGCAGACCTCTCGGTTTTCCTGGTCGGGGCGGCAGATAGATGACTCAGTCCCCCTGAGGAGGGAGTCCCCGACCACCACCACCCTCCTCCTCCTCTTGGGAGTGGTGGTCGTGGAACCCCCATCCCTAGGACAGTGCATCTTTTGCCTTCCAATCGGTGGAGTCTCCTTCTGCTCTCTTCCCTCAGATGGGTCATCTAGTCCACTCTCCGCATTAGTACCTGTAGAGAGAACATGGAAACGATTCCTCACCTGTATCTCCATTGCTGGTGCATGGACGCTCCTCTTTCTCCTTCTGGAGGTCACATGCTGCCAAACCTCCTCACAATCCTTCTGTCCCTGCTGCGCCTGCTCTGAATCTTCAGAACATTGTGGCCGTAGAAGCATCTCCTGACGTCTGTCCAGGAAATCTTCATTTTCCCTTATGCAACGCAGAGTCGACACTCGTTTCTCCAGCCCTCGAACCTTCTCTTCCAACATGGAGACCAGCTTGCACTTTGTACAGACAAAGTCGCTTCTGTCCTGTGGAAGAAAGACAAACATGGCACAACCTGTGCAGGTTACAACAGCTGATCGCTCACCTTCCATATCACCGTCCTCTTAGGAGCTTCCTCAACAGTTGCAGGAACTACTCGGAGAAACCTGCAGATGAAAGCCTCAGTGCGCTCTCCCCAAGCGAACTCCCTCTGTTAGCCTCTGCTGTTCGCCGCTCAGCTGGTTCGCTGCTGACTGCCCTTATATACCAGTCAGGCCCACTCAAGGCCCACCTGGAACAAAGCACTCCCAATTCACACTTTTCAAACAAACAAGCAAGCAAGGAATCAAGCACACGGTCAAACTGACCAACTGTCCCAGCAGCAGGCACTCAGATACTCACCAACACAGCCCCCCTAATGCAGCACTTAGCGTACCTCCTCTCGGACAGCTCCCAGGCAAACTCCCGCTGTTAGCCTCTGCTGTTCGCCGCTATGGAACAACGTGAAGCCAGATGAGCCCTATGACTGCCCAATTCACTCCTGTTGTGACATCTGATGTGGATTCAGAGCGAATCCTGATCTCACTGGTGTGTTTCCCTTTGGGGCAAGGAACAAGCACCTGAAAGATGTGAAACAGGAGGAGATAAAGGGCTGGTCTCCACTGGTGCGGCCGGGGGGGGAAATCGATCTAAGATACGCAACTTCAGCTACGAGAATAATGTAGCTGAAGTCGACGTATCTTAGATCAATTTACCTCACGTCCTCACGGTGCAGGATCAACGGCCGCTGCTTCCCCATCAACTCTGCTTCCGCCTCTCGCTCTGGTGGAGTTCTGGAGTCGACGGGGAGCGCGTTCAGGGATCGATTTATTGCGTCTAAACGAGACGCGATAAATCGATCCCCGATAGATCGATTACTACCCGCGGATCTGAATGAGAGATGGGACAGTGGATACAGACTGGCTATGAATGGGAAGAGGTCCCTGGGTTGAATATGGTCTAATTTTGAATGAGGATGGGAGCCTGCTGTAGGGTATATCTGTGTTTCTTACACTTTTCCCATTGGTGAGCTGTTGTATTGATTTTAAAAGCTTAAAGTGTTTACTAATTTTTTTTTTTTACTGTTTAATATTAAAACAGTGATCTTTCTTTCTTTCTCTTTCTTTCTTTCAAAGAGGCTTTGGTTTTACTTTTCTTTTGGCAAATACTTAAAACATTTATTTTAGTTGAAAGTTGATTATATGAGTTAATATTTTCACTTGCCATGCGGTTTATGCACATTTTTTGGCAAGTGTGTTAGCTTTCTTATTGTTTAGATGAGTTTGCTTATTTGCATATGGGTGACTTCCCCCCCCCCGTCTTTAAAATAAATGGTTCATTTATTTTTGAACTAATTAATTTATTATTTTAATTAGTTTAAAGTGTTTGTTTTCTTTTCTTTTAGCACTTTAGAATTTGTTATGCCAGGTATGAAGATAAAACAGGAAGCTACTTGTCACATAGTTTGAATTTGTATATAATACGAAAGTTGACACAATTCGTTTTTTACAGCTGATTTTAAGGCGAACAATACAAGCAACAATGTCAGGATACTGACTAATTTTTTTCACCAGTTTAAATATTTGAGGTTTAAAAAAAAATTTTTTTTGCACCAGCATATTGGCCCCTATTTTGGTGGAATGAATAGCTATTTATATATGCAATGCGTAAACTGGCACAAACATTTCTTTTATAAGACTGATATTGCAAATTTTGTGGACAAATAATGGTACCTCTTTCCTTAATTAGTGTCTTAAGATTAGTGTCCTGACATTGATGTAGTTGGGTTAATATTTTTGCTTTGAAGAACTGTTTATTTTTAACATACTTATTTTACATTTTGTTTATTTTATTGCTAGAATTTAGGAGGTTAGTTGGCACTTGACACTTAACTATAATCTAAACAAATAAAAAGAAGTAATTTGAAAGAATGGCGGTTAACTTTTAATGACTTTGTTAATAAAAAATGTTGTAGATCTTAAATTGTTTTTTATAGTTTGAGGATCTTTCTTTCTTTGGCCTTGTCTATACTACTGCTTAAGTCGACATAAGCTACATCGCTCAAGGGTGTAAAAAGACCACCCCCAAAGTAACATCAACTTAACACAGTGTCTACATAGTTTCTGCCTCTTGTTGAGGTGGATTAATTACATCAATGGGAGAGTGCTCTCCCATCGATTTATCATGTCTTCACTAGACCTGCTAAATCAATGCCTTGATCGCAGCGGCGCTGATGTAGCGCAATAGTGAAGACTTGCAAGCCCTTTCTTTCTTGCACTACTTAATTGTTTGTTTGCATAAGCAGTAGCTTGAGGTTTCCAGTTTATTTTTTGATACAACATAGTACTTATACTATGTTCTAAACATGCAATTGCTAAGAAACTTTTTTTTGCCTTGTTCAAGGTAAATTAAGCAAGGGACTTAAATCAATTTTGTTTTTAATTTTTGTGTGGCCTGATTTTTTTTTTTTGCAGGTCCCCAGTCCCAATCCTTATGTACTTGTAGTAATTTGCTGAGGGGTCTAGTAATTTGGCATATGCTGGGATGAATTGCCTGCAGTAACTGCAAATTTCCAGAAAACTGCATACTTCTGATACATTGGAGAGGGGCTTTAAAATGTTGGGGCAAAAATTGTCTTTATTGAAAAAGTCAATGAGCCAAAAAGGGGCAAACTATTTAGGGTTTAAAATTTGTTAAGGGTCTAAGACTCCAAGTACATAATTTAAAGTATTTTAGCACATAATTGTTGGCTTTCACATGATCTTTTAAAGCTGTACTAAAAATTTAAACAATGTTAACATAAACAGTTGTGTCTCTCTCTCTCTCTCTCACACACACACACACACACCTCTCTCTCTTCAGGCTGGTTTTATAAAACAACTATTTTTGAATATCTTTTCATTCTTTTTTTAAGGTTAAACTATTTCGTTAATTATTTTCACTTGTAGGAAATTATGTGCAGCTTTTGGGGGAGGAATTTTTTTTGAACTTTAACCACTGTTTTAGATTGTTGCACAGATAGCGTACTAGAATTAAAGAAGGATTTAATCAGGGTTTTTTTTTGGGGGGGGGTGTTTAATGTAACACAAAGTTTTGCTCTTTAATTAGCAAGGGGCAGGGAGAATTTTATAATTTTTTGAATAGTTCTTAAACTGAAAATAAGGTACACAATAACACATACCTTCTCTGATTAAAATTTTCTGGGTTTAGTTTTGGGGTTTTACCAGTCGTGGTGACTGATGGGACAAAGTTTTGTCTTTTCCATGTGGAAGAAAACACAATATCTAAATTAAATTTTGCAGGAAGTTTACAATGGATTATGCCCTAAAAAAAAGTATTTCCCTCCTTAGAATTTAAGAGATGGACAATTTTTTAGCTGATATAAGGCTAATTTCCTGGAAAAGCTGTGTGTTCTGGAAATAACCGCTAAGGTTATTTGTCCTTTCTGAATTACCACGTTTTACAGGGAAATTCTCTGCAAAGTTTGGAATTTCCACAGAAAATTCACTAATTACATTGCTCCTTTTGGAACTGGATCCGATTTTAACAGGGGCTTTGACTTTTAGGGACACAGTCATCCTCTAAATAAGTAAAAACTGGATAGTGTTCAAAATCTAAACCTGTTGCCTTTTGTACCAGTGCAGTTGTTCCTAGTCACACTGGGTGTGGTAGGTCTTGGACTACACTTAGGCAAGGGATGAATTTCATATTCCCTACTTGAATTGGGGAAGCAAATACCTCTCAAAACCTGAACATTTTGAGCCTTTCCAAATAGGTTTGTGGGAAGAAAATTCTTTTTTTAACTGGATGGCATATTGGGTTGCATCTGTGTAGCTGTTTATGTGTATAATTAACTTTTCAAAGACTTTTTTAAAAGAAGGGAAGACATGCATGAAGACACTTCTTTTGATTAGTAAAAAGAGTTTGGAATTGTTTTTGGTTAAAGAACACACAAATGGCAGGTTATATATATTGTTGTTAGTTTGCACAGACTTGTCTTTAAATAGTCTATAAGAAGAAGGGGGGGAGAAATGGTGGAAGGACAAAGATCAGTTGGGAGAGTAGATTTGTCAAGGGAGAGGAGGGAAAGAGGTGGAACAGAGAAAGGGTTAGACAAAGAGGGGTAGGGAAGAAATGCAGAAGGAGGAGGAAGGAAATGGTGTATGGGAAAAACCACTTATTTCTGTGGGACCCCAATTGATATGCCCTTCCAGCTTGACTGTGATAACTGATAACTACTGTCTGGGAATGGTTTTCCAACCAGTTATTCATGTGCCTTATAGTAGCTCCATCAAGGCTGTATTTGTTTATGAGAAGGTGATGTGAGACAGTGTCAAAAGTCTTTCTAAAGTCAAGATATACCACATCTACTGCTCCCCCTTATCCACAAGGCTTGTTACCTTGTCAAAGAAAGCTGTTATGTTGGTTTGACATGATTTATTCTTGACAAATCCATGCTGAGTGTTACTTATCACATTATTATCTTCTAGGTGTTTGCAAATTGATTGCTTAATGATTTGCTCTATTATTTTTCCAGATACTGAAGCTAAGAGGACTGGTCTGTAATTCCCTGGGTTATCCTTATTCCCCCTTCTACAGATGGGCACTATATTTGCCCTCTTCCAGTTCTCTGGTCTCTCTCCCATCTTCCATGAGTTCTTGAAGATAATCACTAATGGCTCAGATATCTCCTCAGTCAGCTCCTTGAGGGAAAAATGTCCCTTCCTGACCTCTGCCAGTGGCCAGCTGAACCCCTGAAGCATGAGGTTTAGGAACATAAGATCTAAACCAGAAGTGAGCCCCAGGGCTGCTGAGCCCTGCCACCCATCATCACAAATAACCCCATCATACAATCATATTGTAACAGGGGGCAACTCACCACCGCAGCACCTACTCCTGGCTGTCCTGGGAATTAGCTTGGGGTTTACCAGTACGCCCATGTCTCACCCATCGTCTCGTCTGTCTCCATGACCCACGTCACTCCCCGGACCGGGTCGTCCTCTTCTGGACACAGCCTTCTGGTGGTGTCCCAGTCTGTCCCTTCCCCCCTTCCAGGGGACTGACAGTCCTTAGTCCAACCACTTGCCTCAGTGGCAAACTGCAGTCCCAATTCTAGCTGCTTGTCTCAGTGGCAAACTGCAGTCCATTGACTGGCCTCTCCCCTCAATGGCAAGTGGGGCAAGGTGTCTGGGGGGGACCCTATAGCCAGCAGACACATACTGCCTCTCCTCCAACTCTGGCATCTCCTTCCCTGGGCCACTCGCCCGCAGCCCTAGCACCTCCACCACCATTGTATCAAGGCTCAGTCTGGCAGCGGTCAGCCGGGAGCTCACTCATGCTCCCTGCCCAGCACTGCTCTGTCCATGGTGCTCCAGCCTTCTAAGCAGCCAGCCCTCCTCCCTCACCCTTCAAGCAGTGACAGCCCCTTCTTATATGGCCCTGATTGGCTGTTCCAATAAAACTTCTCCTGATTGGCTGGCACTATAAGCCTTTTCCTCATTGGCTGCCTCCCATGCAGCCTCCTCAAGGTGGCTTTAACCTCTTACCTACCAGTGAGGGGCAGGCGCCCCATCACACACACTCATACATTTGCCCAGCACTTCCTTAAAGCTACAGAAGCTGTTTGCCCCCACAACGGCTGTTGGGAGGCTGTCCCAGCCCCTCACCCCTCTGATGGTGAGAAAACTTCATCTAATTTCCAGCCTGACTTTGTTCATGGCCAGGTGAGAGCCACTTGGTTTTGTGCTAGGCTTGTCCTTTAGCTTAAATAGTTCTACACCCTCCCTAATATTTACCCCCTAATATATTTACAGAGAGCAATCATAGGCCTCCTTAGGCTTCTCTTTGCTAGAGTAAATAAACCAAGATCTTCCAGTCTCCTCTCATCAGGCAGGCCCTCCATTCCCCTGCTCATCCTAGCCGCTCTTCTCTGCACATGTTCCAGTTTAAATTCATCTTTCTTGAACATGGGTGACCTGCCTTGTCTAGCTCAAATGAGGTCATACCAGTGCCTTGTGTAAACGCATTAATGCTTCTCTATCTCTACCGGAAACTCCTCGCCTGATGCGTCCCAGAGATGCATTTGCCTTTTTCACAGCCACATGACATTAGTGGCTCATAGTTAAGGCTACATTTTAGTCACAGGTATTGTTAGTAGGTCATGGGGCCCTGGAGGCACTGCAAGTGCTGGGAAGGGGTGGGCTGGGGGCGCCACAGGTACTCAGGGGCGGGAAGACGTGGGGGCACTGCGAGTGCTCAGGGGGGCACGGTCAAGGGGGGCACGGTGGGGGGTTGCAGCCCGGGGGCAACACAGGTGCTTGGGGGCGTGAGGGTTGGCAGGGCTGGGGCAGGTTCCCCACCCGGCTCTAGGGAAGCAGCGACCTCCAGCTCCTAGCTCCATGTGCTGCCTCTGCTCTGCCCCCAAGCCCGGTTCTGCAGCTCTGATTGGCTGGGAACCGTGTCTAATGGGAGCTGCAGGGCTGATGCCTGCGGCGGAGGCAGCATATGGAGCTAGGAGCTGTGGGAGAGGAGTTCTTGTCACCCTTCTGGGGAGCCCCCCCCCAGGTAAGCACTGCCACACACCCAATCACCAGCCCTGAGCCCCCCCTCCTCCCAAAAAAACCTCCTGCTGCCGGGAGGTGCGGGGGGGGGGGGGCAAGACTGCTCCAGCAGTAGCCAGTGCGACTAGCCCAGGGGCTGCCCAAGCTGCTCAGGCGGCTCCCGGGCCAGCCACACGGGCCGCTGCAGAAGTCACAGAGGTGAGTGACAAACATGGAGCCTTACTCATAGTCACCTGTGATCCACCAACACACCAGGTCTCTTCCTCCTCTGTCTCTTCCAGCCACGACTTGTAGCGGATATTCTTATGATCAGACGCTGTGTGTGTGAGACCTTTCACTTTGTACTATTGAATTTCATCCCGTTTCTGTCACTCCAGCCTTGGAGGCCATTCACAGCCGTACGATGTTCTGATCCTTTGCATCTCGGCAAATTTCATTTCATGTACTGCACCTGCACTGAACAGGCTTTGTCCAGTACCTGCCACTGCCTAGTTCCCGTGCTGCAGGGGGAACGCGCTGCCCTCAGGGTTGGAAAATGTCTCAGAGGGTTCAGTCCTGATGGGGACGGGTTTGTGTATGTGCTGTAATAAAGTCATAGAATGACTGATGATGTTCCCAGCATGCGTGTCTGGAACGTCTGTCTGCAGGGAAAGCACTAGGGGCAATCAAGATGTGGAATGAACTAAAGTCCCTTCCGGACTCTCACTAGTTCTCTCTCTCACCCTGACAGGCTGCAGAATAACACCCCCATTTAGCTCCAGATTGTCCCATCCTTCAAGGAGAGGGGGAAGGGAAATGGCTGCAGAAGAGCAGGCTCAGGTAGGGATACCAAGGGAGTTGCTGGTGCGTTCCTGCTGGGGGGGGGGCAGAAAATACATAGGTGGGAAGTTCAATCTGGAGGTGGGAGGGGGCAGGAAATACCCAGGGTCATAGGCGCTGACAGCCAAACAGCTGGGAAGGGCTTGGGGGAGGGCAGAGAGCAGCAGGTGGGCGGGAAGAGGAAAAGGAAAAGTCAGCACCTGTGCAAAGGGTGGAGAAAGGGAGGGGAACAGTGGGTGACAAACCTGCTGGAACTTGTTTTTACTTGGGGACTAGATTATAGGAACAGACCCCTGGGGGTTATGGTGGAAATTCCTTTTTTGTGGAACAGGAAACAGATGCCCTGGACTTGGCTGGGATAACTTACCAAACTGCCAGTGCTGGAGCATAAACCTACTAAGTGGAGGCTGCTCTGAGATACGAAGAAGTTACTGATCAGAGGGGCTTAGGGGAGATGCCCCATTCCCTCCCATCTAGCTGCTGGCAATGGGGAGGAGGTTGGGATTCCTACCAGGGGGCCTGGAGCCTTCTAGGGACCCATCTCCTGCATCAGCCTCTGACTAGGTGTGTAATGAGTGTGAAGACCCTGCCAGCCTCTGTCTGCTAGGAGGGAAGTGGGACTCTTTTCCTCCCCTCGCTCTGATGCCTCCTGGATGCTCTGAGCAGAGTGGGACTCTGTGCCTCCTTAGGCTTCCAATTAATTGGGCCTGCTGTGTCATGAATAGTGGGGCTGGGAGTGGAGCAGCAGGTACTGAGTGTTGGACTCTTGCTCTTTCAGGGGCCGGTGACCTTCGAGGAGGTGGCTGTGTATTTCACCAGGGAAGAGTGGGCTCTGCTGGACTCCACTCAGAGAGCCCTCTACAGGGATGTCATGCAGGAGAACTGTGAGAATGTGACCTCGCTGGGTAAGGATTCCTGTCCCCTTTGTGAGGGATAGCTCAGTGGTTTGAGCATTGGCCTGCTAAACCCAGGGTTGTTAGTTCAATCCTTGAGGGGGCCATTTAGGGATCTGGGGCAAAAATTAGTCTGGGGATTGGTCCTGCTTTGAACAGGGGGTTGTACTAGATGATATTCTATGATTAAAAGAAATGAAAAGTGAAGGTTCACGCCACGCCCACAATGCAACCTGAACTCTTCCCTGTTTCAGCAACACCCTAACATGCCAACGACACACAGATTAGCGCTCTCCCCTCCCCTGCTACAGAACACCTTGGGAACGGAGCACAGGGGCAGTATAGCACAAAGTCTAATATCGCAGAATTGCAAAATGTGACCAGCCCTTTAGCCTCACTAGGCCCTGCAGACCACTAGCATGTATGCCAACTAATTACTGACAGACCCATAGCAAGAACGCACTCTGTGCGCCTTTACTAACACAGCCTACAACACTGACCCCTGAAAGGAGGCATACACGGTCCACATGCACTTCGCTTCATATGACAGTCACAGCTCTGCCATGCTATTTCAAGTAATCCCTCTCCTGTCCAGTTACAGCAACAGCTGGCACAGTGCCCACAGCTGGAGGGCATGCAGATAAATGCTGGGATTCCCGTCTGTGGAACAAAACACAAACAATAGCATCTTCCCTTAGTTCTTCCTTGTATCGATTATAAAGTCACCCATTTTATGGCCAGAAGGGAGTATTAGGCCACCTTGTCTGACTGCTGTAAGGAGCTGAATAGCTTGTATACAACTAAATCATCCTCTAAAACAGCAGTTGTCAAACTTTAGCAACCCAAGGACCCCCATTTTGATTTAAAAATTTTCATGGACTCCCAAGCCACCCGCTCAGCTCCAGGCCCCGCCCCCACTCCACCCTTTCCCCCGAGGGCCCACCCCTGCCCCACCTCTTCCCATCTGCACTCCACCCATGCCCCTCCTCTTCCTCACCTCTTTCTGCCCCTTCCCCCAAGTGCACCCCATCCCCACTCCTCTCCCTCCCTCCCAACACCTCCTGCACGCCGCTGAACAGCTGTTCTGCAGTGTGCAGGAGGCCCTGGGAGGGAGAGGGAGGAGTTGATCAGTGGGACCGGCAGCCCCAGATATGACTCGTGGACCTCCTGGAGTACTAGTCCGCAGACTCCAGTTTGAGAAACCCTGCTCTAGAAAGTTGTGACCCGAGGTGCTTAGGGTAGCCCACACTGCAAATGCCAAGGTCAGTGCAAGCTGCAAAAAGAACAACAGATTCTCCCAGAACTGGTGGTTAACACTGTGGTTAGATCCACCAACCAGCCACAAACTGTCAAGAAGCTGAAAAAAAGAAATCACACAGCCCCCTTATTGCATTCCAGGCTCTGGCTCCCAGTCAGGAAATAGATCCGGTAAAGTGAGAAGTTACTTAAAACTCGACTCACTATACAAAATGTTCTTCTGATCCCCAAAGTATCAGCCACATTACCAGATTGCTGTGATCCCTCGCCCTCCAGCGGGGTTGGGAGACCACTCTGCCTCATCATATTGGGCGGTAACCCTCGGGCTCAGGTCACACCAGTGGCCCTGAGCCATAAGTAATCTATAGTTCTGGGCCCATCTGACAGAGGCAAACAAGCAACAATAGTCTGGTGCTCTTGTCCCCAGCCTTGGGTGCAGCAGAGCACTGCATAGTCCTTAGCTTGCAGCCCTTCAGTTTAACAATCTGGAGCTCTAGCCCATTGGGTGAGGCAGAGCAGGCTAAGGCAGCTAGTTCTGAGTTCCAGTAGGGATGAGCTCCCACACGGTCTAAGGGATCCAGAAAGGGTGAGCACCCACACAATCTTGGGGCTTTGGAAGGAGTGAGAGCGTCCTAGCTTGGTGAATGGTAGATTCACGCAGGCCTTCTGGCCTATGGTGGGGCATCGGCCACCCCAGGGGTGGGGAGGCAGGGGTAGGGGGACGTGGGCCCTCCTGACTCTACTGCGTCCAAGCCCAAGGCCCTAACAGTGGCGAAGTGGTCTGCCACTGGGTCAGTGGGGATCCAGCCGCAACATGCTGACCTAGAAGCAGTCAGCCACATAGCCAGACAGTTGTTGGCTGCCCCCCTGTGGTTTGGTACCTCTGAGATCCACAGGTCCTCTGGGTACACAGTGGATGGTAGTCCCGACAACTCCCCTTCTGGGTCTGTCTCCTCCAGGGGCAAGGTGCTGCAGAGTACAGATTCAGCTCCCGGATCCCGCAGCAGCGCAGAGGCATCCGTCTCCTTCCCTGGCTCCCACTCAACTGAGCTGCAGAGCCCTCACTTTATACATCCTGTCCAGCTCTGGTACTTCCGGTGAGGGGGGCGGGGCGGGTTTGGCTCCATCTACCAGGGTGAGCATAGTGATCCTTTGCTCTCCAGTCCAGAGGGAGGCCACTCTGCCTCGCTACACAGATCAATACTAGTTTGGATCTTACCCAAAATACCACGCTGCCAGCCAAGCCCTATAATGGGGTCGGCACCCGCCTCTTGCGAGAGCCCCCTTCTGGTCGGGTGTGAGCCTGCTGTTTTTGTTTGGAATACGGATGGCACCTACTTCTTGCAAGCACCCCCTCCCCTCCCCCCAGGCCAATGGTGGGTCTTCAGTCACCCACACTATCTGTAAGTGGAGCAAACAAACAAACCCCTTCCAGGGAATAGAGTCTCTACCTTCTTTCTCAAGGCCCTGGTATGAGGCCGTACCACTAAGGCTTCCTTCCCAGACACACTGCCTTCTATAACAGTCTGACAGGGGCCCATCACGGTACCCTCGGTTGGTGTGTCCTTTTCGGAAGCACTCCTTGGTCTCAGTCTCTAACCAGACCAACAGGGCCCATCACAGTACTCTTGCTTGGTCTGGCTAGGTTCTGGACCCAGATCTTATTCTCCTCAGCCAGCCATTAGCAATTTCTTAGCTCCCCCGGTCTTCACCAGCCTTCCCTGGGCTCAGTCCAGCACACACTGAGCTGTTCATGGTCCTACTGCTCTTCCAGCCAGCCAGAAACCCAGTCATAGAATCATTGAAGATTAGGGTTGAAAGAGACCTCAGGAGGTATCTAGTCCAACCCCCGGCTCAAAGCAGGACCAACACCAACTAAATCATCCCAGCCAGGGCTTTGTCAAGCCGGGCATTAAAAACCTCTAAGGATGGAGATTCCACCACCTCCCTAGGTAACCCATTCCAGTACTTCACCACCCTCCTAGTGACATAGTGTTTCCTAATATCCAACCTAGACCTCCCCCACTGCAACTTGAGACCATTGTTCCTTCTTCTGTCATCTGCCACCACTGAGAACAGCCTAGTTCCATCCTTTTTGGAATCGCCCTTCAGGTAGTTGAAGGCTGCTATCAAATCCCCCTTCATTCTTCTCTTCTGCAGACTAAACAAGCCCAGTTCTCTCAGCCTCTCCTCGTAAGTCATGTGCCCCAGCCCCCTAATAATTTTTGTTGCCCTCTGCTGGACTCTCTTCAATTTGTCTACATCCTTTCTGTAGTGGGGGACCCAAAACTGGACACAGTACTCCAGATGTGGCTTCACCAGTGCCGAATAGAGGGGAATAATCACTTCCCTCAATCTGCTGGCAATGCTCCTACTAATGCAGCCCAATATGCTGTTCACCTTCTTGGCAACAAGGGCACACTGTTGACTCATATCCAGCTTCTCTACCACTGTAACCCCTAGGTCCTTTTCAGCAGAACTGCCGCTTAGCCAGTCAGTTCCCAGCCTATCGCAGTAAATGAGATTATTCTATCCTAAGTGCACTTGTCCTTGTTGAACCTCATCAGATTTCTTTGGCCCAATCCTCCAATTTGTCTAGGACCCTATCCCTCCCATCCAGAGTATCTACCTCTCCCCCCTGCTTAGTGTCATCTGCAAACTTGCTGAGGGTGCAATCCATCCCATCATACAGATCATTAATGAAGATGTTGAACAAAACCAGCCCCAGCACTGACCTCTGGGGCACTCCGCTTGATACCGGCTGCCAACTAGACATCGAGCTGTTGATCACTACCTGTTGAGACCAACGATCTAGCCAGCTTTCTATCCACCTTATAGTCCATTCATCCAATCCATACTTCTTTAACTTGCTGGCAATAATACTGTGGGAGACCGTATCAAAAGTCCTCCCTCTTCCAGCTCCAGGCAACAGCTGACTGCTCTGTGTCTGCTGCTTGTTTTTTATATGGCCCTCCTGGCCCCTGGTTGGCTGCTCTTGCAGCCCCTCTGATTGACTGCTTCTCCTACAGCCACTCTAGGCTGCCTGGAGGACTTCTCCTCTTCTCTTTTCTGGGGTGGGATGAGGCAGGGCCGCAAGGCTTCCAGCACGGGCCTCCGGACTTAGTCCACCCTGTCACACACGCATACAATGATGAATTTTGCCGTGCATCGTAACTGCTGATTTCAACTGCCATAGCATTCAGTGGGACGGTACAGAGAACACTGCTGATGGAATCTTGGTTGAGACGTGGGCAGTTGTTCATTAGCTGAGCCTAATTCATGACCCAAAGGTACTTACTGCTTTTAACAGTGGCCGGTTGAAGCATCGGTATAATAGCCCTGATCTAGTGCTACATGAGTTGATATATGTAGCAAATTGGTGTTAGACTCAGTTCTAAGATCACAACACCACCCTATTTGAATTGAGGTAATCGATGCCGTCATTCCCATCATTGTTCCATTCCAACATCGCTTCAACTTCAATAGAGCAAACTCACTCTTCAGTGAGTGCCTAAATTTTTGGCAGAACTTGATAGAATCCTTAGATGTGATTAAGGTTAAGATTTTGTCATGATTATTTTTAGTGAAAGTCACAGACAGTAAAAGCTCCGTAGCAGCCTCTGCTGGGTACGCCAGGTTCCCTGGTGCCCTGAGAGGGGAATGTCATGGGCCCAGCGCAGCAGCTGGCGGCGATACTTCTGGGGTACCACCAGCTGCCTCCTGATCCCCCCTGACTCCATTTTCCCTGGGGGAGCCCATTCTCGGTACAGGAACCCCTTCTCCCACAGGAACCTTTTCCGGCCACCTCGTCCCATGGTCTGTACCGCATTGAGGTCGGCTAGGTCCCTTATCTTCTGCAAGGAGGGGTCTCTCTGTAACTCGGCCTGGAACTCAGCAGCGGAGACAGGGATGGCCACCTGCTCTTCCTCGCCCGCTGGGTCCGAAGCTGCAGCCTCCCTGAGCCGTGTCCCTGGGCGTTCCCTCCCCACCAGGTTAGGGTCCTGCGCCTCCGGCAAGGCACCCCCCCCAAGGCCAGGGCGCAGTGCCCCTCGCCGGCTCTGACTGCGGGTCACAACCAGTGCCCTTTGGGGGTTGCTTGGCCAGTTCTCCAGGTCCCCCCCCATCAATACCTCAGTGGGCAAATACGGGTGTACCCCCACATCCTTGGGGCCCTCCTTGGCCCCCCACTTCAGGTGTACCCTTGCCACGGGCACTTTGACTGGTGTTCCGCCCACCCCCGTCAGGGTCAGGTAGGTGTTGGGCACCACCTAATCTGGGGCCACCACCTCGGGCCGGGCCAGCGTCACCTCTGCGCCCGTATCCCAGTATCCATTGACCTTCCTCCCATCCACCTCCAGGGGAACAAGGTACTCTCTCCGGAGGGACAGCCCCGCGCCTACCGTATAAACCAAAAACCCTGAGTCTGGAGCATCCAGCCCCCTAGAGGAGCTGGCCTGGAGCTCTCCTCCCTCCTTAGCAGGTGGTACTCTGCCAGCCCCCCTTCCCTGGGAATGCTGCCTCTCGCCGGGCTGGGTCTCTACCCAGTCAACCCTCTGTGGGTTCGGTCTGCTCAGCCTGTCCCTGAGCCTGGGGCACTGGGCCCGTATGTGGCCTTTTTGGCCACAGTGGTAGCAGCCCATGTCCCATGGGTTCCCTTGAGTGGGTTGGATGGTCCTGACGCCGGATGTTCCCCTCTGATGGGGTTTTTCTGTATTTTCCCACGGGGAGGTCCCATGGTGACTCTCTCTCTGCGTGGTGGTGGGACTGTTCCTTTGGGACTTCTCCCTTCTATCTCCTGACCGGCTCTTTACAAACTCATCGGCCAGCCGGCCTGCATGTCGCGGGTTCTCTGGCTTTCTGTCCACCAACCACAGCCTCAGGTCAGATGGGCACGGCTCATACAGTTGCTCCAGTACCAGCAGTTTGACCAGGTCCTCCTTCGTCTGGGCCCCATCAGCCCACTTGCTGGCGTATCCTTCCATGCGGACGGCTAGTTGCAGATATGAGATCTCAGGGGTTTTATCCTGACTCCGGAACCTTTCCCGGTACATCTCAGGAGTCAGCCCAAACTCACGTAGCAGGGCCTTTTTGAATAGTTCGTAGTCCCCTTTCTCTGCCTCTTCCAGTTGGCGGTACAATGCCACGGCTTTGGGGTCCAGTAAGGGGGTAAGGACCCGGAGTCTGTCCGCGGGATCAACCCGGTGCAGCTCGCAGGCCGTCTCAAAGGCCTCCAGGAAGTCATCCATGTCCTCCCCCTCCTTGCGTGGGGCCAGGATGCACTTATCAAAGCTCCGTGCAGTCCTGGGTCCCCCCTCACTCACCGCAGCCGGGGGTTCGCTGCCCTTCAATCTTGCCAGTTCCAGTTCATGCTGACGCTGTCTCTCTTCATGCTGTCTCTGTCTCTCATTCTCCTCCCGTTCATGCTGACGCTGTCTCTCTTCATGCTGTCTCCGTTTCTCTTTCTCCTCCCGTTCATGCTGTCTCTGTTGTTCACGATCCTCCAGCTCTCTCAGTTTTAGCTCTTTCTCCCATTCCAGCCAATTCCGCTCCACGGATGCCGAACGTCGCCAGGAGGATCCTCTGCTGGCCGGCGAGCTTCGCCGGGAGGATCCCCTGCTGGCCGGGGGGGTCACGGCGCCCTCGGTATTTGCTGGGCTCCTCCCCACCCTTCCCCTAGGCATAGGAAGGAGGGGTCTCGGGAAGCCCTCAGCAGCCGGCTGACCACTCCCAGCTGGGACAGACACTGGTGCCTGCGCTGCATTTGCCAGGCTGCTTCCCTGAGACACAGGGATCCGTTCATTCGCGCGATCTTCCGCCTCCAGCCGGGCAATGAGCTGTTCTTTGGTGAGCCTCCCAATGCGCAGCCCCCTCTGCTTGCACAGCTCCACCAGGTCGCTCTTAAGCCGCTTGGCATACATCCTCCTGCTGGCCACTCCCCGGCCTGTGTGCTCACAGCTCCCCACAGTTCCCAGGGAGACCCCTAGTGTGCCAGCCCCTCTCGAGGTCACCACCTCTCTGCCAGGGTCGAGCTGCAGACTCCTCCGCCCCTGGGACCACTCGCTGCGATCCCCCCGGGGGACCCTGTTACTGCAAAAGTCCTTCTCGCTGGTCACACCCTCCCAGGGGTAATAACCGTCTCTCTCTCACTCTTCAGCACGCCTGGTCCCCGTCAATTCCCCTTCGTTTTACTGCTCCCCAGTCACTTACTGCAGGAAGCGCCGTCCACGGGGTGCAGTAGATCCCACCTCTGCCACCAGTTGTCACGGAGTATTGGGGAACTCAGGGCCCTGCACCCCCGGCTTCCTGCGATTCACCATGACTCTCAGCCAGCCAGTAAAGCAGAAGGTTTACAGGAATACAGTCCAAGACAGGTCTTGCAGGCACAGACAACAGGGACCCCCTCAGTTAGGTCCATCTTGGGGTCCCAGGGCATCCCAGCCCCCCTTGGGAGGTCAGAGCGATCTCTGCCTCCCCACCATCTCACCACCCAGCTTCTGAAACTCTCCCTTCAGCGACCCCTCCCACAGCCTTTGTTCAGTTTCCCGGGCCAAGGAGTCACCTGGCCTCCAACCCCTTCCTGGGTTCTCATGTTACACTCTCAGGTATTCGCCTTTGGGCAGACTATCCTAGCCCCACTCCCCTGTCAGCATTCACAGACCACAGTAAGAACAGGCCCAGTTCGTCACACCGTGTTCCCAGCAGACATGGGGATAGTTAAATCCCTCATTAAGCAGAGTATCCTACACATCTGAGAACCGAGATAGGTGGCCCCAGGCTATTTTCTGCTTTAAAATAGTCTGGAGTTAAAATAATAGAACATGTTATTGTGACAAATGTCCTATGAACTCACCTGATCTCACTTGTTTTCTTTTCTCTGAGCAGAGTTTCCAGTTTCCAAATTTGATGTGATCTCCCAGCTGGAACGAGGAGAAAAGCCAGATGTCCAGGGCTCAGATGAAAGAGAGATCTGGAAGGATGCCTGTCCAGGTGAGGAATCATTAAATCAGCTCAAAAGATGAAGGAAACAGCTGGGATTCCCTACAAAGACCCTTGTTAGCTCTCTGAGTTCAGGAGTCATCCTCATAGCCGATATCACTCATGGCTTCCATCCCATAACGACAGACCTCTGGTCGTACTTCCCAACTTGACCTTCCCAGATGGGTTGTAGAAACAGGTTTTATGCCCTCTTCTCTCCTGTGTGGGGAAGAATTTGGTGGGATTCTGATCCTGATTTTTTTCTGACTCTGTAGCATTTATTTTGGTTTGCTCTCCCCTTTCCCATCACTGTTTCTGAGGTTTCTCCCTCTATCCCAGCAGGTGCTGGGATGTTGAATGAGAACAAGGAGCAGAATCCTCAGCAGCAAGATGCTGAGCAAGTGGAAGCACATGCGGGATTATCACAAAGATCCAAAGGGAATGTGTCCTGGCATCATGTGGAGGGAAAAGCCTGTGAGAGTGACCACAGGCCAGAGAGAGAGCAGGGAAACAAGACAGGGGAGAAAATTAGTAAATCCATTAATTATCAGGAAACTCAGAAGGAAACCACAGCTCAGAAGAGACTCCTCACAGGAGAGCGAAACAACACATGCGCTGAGTGTGGGAAAAATTTCAGTAGCCACTCACACCTTATAGAACATCAGAGAATTCACACAGGGGAGCGACCCTACAAGTGCTGTGAGTGCGGGAAAAGCTTCACTCGGAGCTCAACCCTTCTTAGGCATGAGAGGGTCCACACAGGAGAGAGACCCTATCAATGTTGTGACTGTGGGAAAACCTTCAGTCAGAGTTCATCCCTTATTACACATCAGAGGACCCATACGGGAGAGAGACCCTACGAATGCCATAAGTGCAGGAAAAGCTTTGCTCGGATCTCAACTCTTGTTATGCATCAGAGCACCCACACAGGAGAGAGATCCTATGAATGCTGTGAGTGTGGGAAAACCTTCAGTCAGAGTTCATCCCTTATTGCACATCAGAGGATCCACACAGGAGAGAGACCCTATGAATGCCGAGAGTGTAGGAAAAACTTCAGTAGCCGCTCAGGGCTTTTTGACCATAAGAGAATCCACAGAGGGGAGAGACCTTATGAATGCTGGGAGTGTGGGAAAACCTTCACTCGGAGCTCACACCTTATTACACATCAGAGAATTCACACAGGAGAGCGCCCATATGAATGCTGTGAGTGTGGGAAAAACTTCTCTCAGATCTCAGCCCTTATTAGACATCAAAGAATTCACACAGGAGAGAGACCCTATGGATGCTGTGAATGTGGGAAAAACTTCTCTCAGAGCTCAGCCCTTACTGCACATCAGAGAATCCACACAGGAGAGATTCTCTAGAGATGCTTCTTGTGGGAAAAGCTTCCATCAGAGCTCAGCCTTTATTTATCATCAGAGAATCCACATGGGAGATAAACACCATAAAAACCTTATCTAGAGCTGACCAAAAATAAATTTCTTTAATACTTTTGCTAATTCCCACATAGGGGCCTTTCAGGCTGTTTGAATCATTTACATTACCATGGTCTCTCCAATCTATCCAGTGAGCTTCTGGCTTGGGCCTCTTTTTGCCTCTCGAGGTCCCTTCCTTTCCTACAAATCCATGACTTTCTGTGGAAGTTATGTCCAAGCACAAGATGGTTTGGGAAATTATTAAAGTGATTCCTCTTATAACAAAATTGTTCTCAGTGGTGGCAGATGACAGAACAAGGAGCAATGGTCTCAAGTTGCAGTGGGGGAGGTCCAGGTTGGATATCAGGAAAAACTATTTCACTAGGAGGGTGGTGAAACACTGGAATGCGTTACCTAGGGAGGTGGTGGAGTCTCCTTCCTTGGAGGTTTTTAAGGCCCGGCTTGACAAAGCCCTGGCTGGGATGATTTAGCTGGGAATTGGTCCTGCTTTGAGCAGGGGGTTGGACTAGATGACCTCTTGAGGTCCCTTCCAACTCTGATATTCTGTGATTCTGTGAAAATGCTGGCTTCCTAGATATACCCTCACCTGTTCACTTAGTTCTGCGGTAAAGGATCTGCCTTTTAAACAGAATGCCAGATGAGTTCATCCTTATTGCTAGCAGTTTCACTGTATTGAATATTCTTGGAAAAATGTGACCCGCTTTCTCCTATGGCATGGAGTATATAAAAATATAGACTGTTCTTGTAGTGGAAAACTTTGATATCAACTACATAAGCAAGAGAAGTGCCAAAAAAGAGGATAGCTATTTAGCAATTTCGTCATATATTCTCTTGGACTCGGGAGGTGGTGGAATCTCCATCCTCAGAGGTTTCTAAGGCCCGGCTTGACAAAGCCTTGGCTGGAATGATTTAGTTGGTGTTGGTCCTGCTTTGAGCAGGGGATTGGACTAGATGACCTCCTGAGGGCTCTTCCAATCCTAATCTTCTATGATTCTATGTGTTAATGGGCCATGTTAAGGCATTGCTGAAAGAGGGCAGAGTTAATGTGTATGTGCAACCTTAATTGTGCCTTTCCTTATTTTCACATGTTTGTTTTGCTGAAGTTGAGGTTCTGCAAGGGGTTGATATCCTCCCAGATAACCATAACTGTGTTGATGAAGGTTTTTGCCCTTTAATTAATACCAGGGGTAGAGGCCCTGGTTGCCCCCTAGATATTAATGAGCGTGCAAAGTCAACACCAGGACTAAATGCTTAGGAATAAAATAATGATCATCCCCGTGGGCCACCACTCCTTTAAACCAATCAAGCCCCAATCAAAGCTTGGAAGGGGACATTGAAAAATGCATAAGAATTTTTTCTCTGTCTGAAAGACAGAGCTCTAGGCTTTACTTTGGAATTCATTAACGATTAGCCATGCACCCTTTCATTTATAAACACGGCCCATTGCTGAGATCTCCCAGGGGTTTTAAATTTAACACCCAACGACTTGATGATCTCTTTTTATTTCCAAAATTTCAACTCAGCACCTTTGTCTCCCATGTCCTCTGGTGGCCTCACATGCTGGCCACAATGCAAGCCTATGTGGTCTCTTGCAGTATATGTGCTTGCTGCAAGGCACAGCCCAATAAACCCTTTGGACTCCTGCAACCACTTAAGACTCTACCGGGTCCCTGGACAGCCATCACCTTAGATTTTGTAGTAGAATTATCCAAGTCCAATGGGTTTCATGACCATTCTGACAGTAGTGAACCACCGCATAAAGATTGGATAGTTCATCCCCTGAACTGGTTTACCATACTCCCAGGAAATTGCCTGGCTCTGGGTGGTATAAGTTGTCCACCTCCATGACCTTCCAGAACACATCATCTCCCACTTTTGGTGAGAAGCTGTCTGGATTTTGGATATGTAATTCTCCCTCTCCTCTGCCTACCACACTTAGATGAATACTTAAGTAGTGAGAACCAACAAGATCCTGGAATAGTATGTTCGATGCTACATAAACTTCCACCAGAACAACTAGTCCTTGCTGCAACCTCAGGGAGAGCTTGTGTACAGTAATGCAGAGCACAGTTCTACGTGGCAAAGCCCTTTTATTTCAAACAATGAGTTCCACCCTTGGTTCTACCTGGAATTACCTGCAACTTCCCAAAATGCAGCAGCCCTGGACTGGATTCAACACAAACATCAAACCTGAGATGGCATAAAAGTTCATCTGGAGGACACGAAGAAGATCTACAAACAATATGCAACCCATTGAAGAGAAGAGGGCCCTGCCATTATGCTAGGCCAGAAGGAATGGCTCCTCATGAAAAACCTACACAGGAACAGACCAACTCGTACATTGGATTACCAGTTCTTTGGGCCCTACCAAGTAAGCTGGCAAATTCACCCAGTCACCTTTGAATTCAACTTACCCCATTGCCTCTGCATAATCCTAGTTTTCCATTAAACACTTCTGAAACCCCATATTCAGGACCCATTCCTTCATCATTCACAATCCCCCTCCCCCCCACGATGCATACATTGTTCATTATCTGTTTGATACCAGAATCAGAATGGGAGAGCTGCATTTGAGTGGAGGCCTGCAGCTGGACTGGCTGCCTGCAGTGGTTGATCTCCAGGCCCAACTATGTGTTCCCACCTGCAGTTTTATGCTTTCAGCTAAAATGCTTCAGTGGGGCCATCAGAGAGGGAGACTTACTGCACAGACCAATTTGGCAGGGGTAAAGAGCAGGACTGCAAGACTACCCATATTGATGACTTGGGGCTGCTAGAGGTTAGTGGGGGAAGACTTCACTTGTGTGTATGGCTGCAAAAAGGCCTCAGGATGCTGGAGGGAAAAGGGAGGACAACATGTGGGCTAGGGCTGTGTCAAAAAAGATGCACGCGTCCTGCGGATTTTCCTGCACTTTTGAATGCCTAGCTTCTATTCCACACCCATTTGTTTCCCTTCTTCATAAATCTGGGCAGTTCAATTGGTTGAACCCAAAACATTAATCTGAAGGTCTGGGATTCAAGCTCTGGGATTTTTTTCAATGTGCTTTGTGCACAAGGAGCTAAAGGCATCCCTGGAGAATCCTTCTTGAGTTTAAGTTTCTCCTAAAGCCATCTAGAATCCTAGGAGGGGATCTTTGGTCCACAGGACTCAAGGGACAACTTACTTATTTTCCCATAACTGTAGGAATCTGGAGAAAAAAATACCTCTGTGAGTGTTACAAAGCGGTGTGTGCCGAGCCCTTCAGGAAACAGAGAGGCAGGGAGATAGGAGATGGAGGCATTGAGAAAGTAAGGAATAAACTTATCCCAAGAAAGTGTCCCCATCAGAAGTCTCCAGAGTAAAGCATAGCAGATGCTGGTCCCATAGGATAAGGATCAGTGCTCAGGGCTTGGAAACATGTGATTGGAGTGTCTCTCAGTTGAACGCTGTGGTATCTATCTGCCTTGAATGAGAGTTCGGGGGGTTATATCATGCTCTCCCAAATGATGGACAAGCCTGGGTTTTGCCTGTCAGCTACTGAGACTTAAGCATGAGAGGGAACAATAGCTCCCAAAGGTTGGCCATGAGTAGACTCCTGTGGGAAGGGGTATGAGCTGGATTTCTGCTGAGCCCTGCACCTCAGCTGGATGACAGGCCTTGCAGGCAGCCCTATTGTTTGACCTACTGGGCCAAAGTCATTTTGGCAGTGTTGCCATTGGTGTTGGCCTTTCCTCAGGAATGATGAAGGGGGGGGGTCTGAGGGAGGGAGGTTTAATACTCATCCCATTTGGTCAGGGATGAAGAACAGGGCTGCGAAAGTTTCACAGGTTGATGAGCTGGGCCTTCTAGAGTTTGGGGATGGGTGGACTTGACTTGTGTGTGGGGCTGCAAAAATGCCTCAGGGCACTGGAGAGAAGACAGAGGAGTGGACATAGGGTAGGCCTGTGCAGAGAAAGATGCAGCCTTCCTCTGGTTTTCCCCCTTTCTTTTGCCTGCCTAGTTTCTCTTCTACATGATCTTGGTTTCTTCTCTTATGAATCTGGGTAGATCAGTTGCTAGAGGAGCAGACTTTTAATCTGAGGGATTAAGATTCAAGTTCTTGCTCATACAGTTAGTATTTTAATATGCTTCATTCACAAGGAGCTTGAGCCATCCGAGTAGGAACCTATTTGACTTTAGGTTACTCCTCAAGGCTTGCAGTTTCCCAAGAATGGCCATTTGGTCCATTGGAGTGAAAGGAAAACTTCCTTACCTTTCCATTACACTAGGGGTATGGAGGAATAAAGCCAGGTGCAAAGCCTTCAGAATCCATAGAGCTTTTGGGATTTGGGGTATTTTTGATGTTTCTGGAGCTTTTGCAATTAGAGGGAGTTACAGAGGCTCTGGTGCTTCTGAAATTTCAGGAATTTCAGGGAGTCCTCTGTGTGAGAGGACTCCCCCAGCACTCACGTTCACACCCCTGTAGGGAGATAAATCCAAAATAATACTGTCTTGCACTGTATAGAAAGATCTGCACAGCGCAAGCTCATAAAAATCTGCCCTCTTCCTCAATGTGAAGAGAGATGTGCATGATTTCTTGCCCCCCGCAGTTAGATATTACATAAACTGGGTTTAATAATCAAAAATAAGTTTTTATTAACTACAAAAGGTAGATTTTAAGTAGTTCAAGAGATAGCAAACCGAACAAAGCAGATTATTTAAGAAAATAGACAAAAGCCGCAAACTGAGGTTAACACACTAGATAGGTAGGATACAAATTAGCAAATTCTCACCCTGAGTGATAAACAGGCTGACAGATTCTTAAGGCACAGGTTGCCTTGGCTTTTCCAGGTTTTCATACACAGGCTAAAGATCTTAGCCTGGGATCATCACTTCTCACAGTTCAGTCTTTGTTCCTCGGGTGTTTTCAGGTGTGTTGTTGGAGGGAGAATGAGGCCCCATCATGTTGTCATTGTCCCTCTTTTATATCTTCCCCTCATTTGCTGAAAAGCTTTCTTGCTGTGACGTGGGTCAAACAGTTCCCATTGTGTAGAGCTATCTCTGAGAGGTTTCTATTACACACAGTTCCTAGGGTGATCCTTATGCTTGTATGCATTTCTTCAATAAGCCACTAACATTGTTTGGCCTCATCCAACGTAGCACATTCAAAATACAGAGACATGGTCAATATTCCTAGCTTCAGATACAAAAATGATACATGCTTACAAATTGGATAAACACATTCAGTAAATCATAACCTTTCCCATGATACCTCACATGAGCCATCTTGCATAAAGTATATCTTAGTTATGTCATATCCATATCATAACCATATTTCCATGAAGAATATGGGGTGTAATGTCACAGCAGGATTTTAAGAACAGCAGAACCTTCTGTGTTCTGAACTCTGCAATGTAGAGATAGGGAGCTAGGAGCTAGAGGGAGTGAGATAATCAAATACAAAATTATCTCAACAAAGTCCTCACCATCAAAAGTCTCAGATATAAGCAGACCCTTATCCTATGGTGTAAAAGTGAACATTCGGGACTTTAAATCTTCCAATCTGAGATCAAGTCTGGGACGTTGCAGCACCATCCTGCATTGAAAAAATGGGAACTCAGTAGCATTGTCTTACTCTCGAAAATGACATGGGAGCCTGCCTTTTCTACGCTAGCTGTTGTGATTTGAGCGACAGGGGGACATTTGATCCAGAAAGCTGAATGTTCCTAGAGCCCTGTAGGAAGGGATGCCAGTGCAATTTCTTCTGAGTCCTGCAGCTGGGTTGCAGCCTGGCCTTTCAGACAGCTGTATTGGTTGACCTACTGGCCCAAAGTCACTTTAGCAGGGTTCTTCTTTTGCCAGAAATGCTGAAGGGCAGGCCTGAGGGAGGGACACTTAATATGCCTCCCCATGAGTCCAGGCTGAAGAGGAGAGCTGAAAGAGTGGGCAGGTTGATGAACTGGATGTTCTAGAGTTTGGGGAGGATGGAGTTGACTTGTGCATGGTGGTGGGAAAATGTCTCAGGGCACTGGAGGGAGGAGCAACCAGGGACAGGGCTGCAAAAAGAGCAAGAATAGCAGGTTTTCTTTCCTGTTTCCCGCTCTTTTTCTTCACTACTTTCTCTTCTGCACCAACTTACTCCACTTCAATGTTTGCTGGGCTAGCTCTGGGTAAAACACCAGGCTTTTAATCTGAGAGTCCAGAATGCAAATCCCTGGACAGGTAATAGCAAACCTTTCCTGTAATAGCACCACCAAAAACTTCAAAAATCATTTATTCAGGACCCTCCTTGATATTACTTTTTTCTTTTCAGGACTTGTCCTTTCCAAGGAAGGACCCTTTAGTACCTGGAACTGAAGGGGGGTTGGGCCTGATGGACTTTGAAGCCTTTTACAGCTCTACTTTTTTGTTTTTCAATTTTCAGTGGGTGGCTGAGTTGGAGGGCAGGTCAGGCTCGAGGGGAATGGTGGGGTGTAATGCTCCCTCACTCTCCCGGTTGGAGGGAGGCCACTCAGGCTAGTCCTGTAGGGTCAGGACCAGAGTCTGTAAGACAGGCAAAAGTCCCCCCTCCCCCCTAAGGCTTTTGCGGTAAATAGTCAATACCTGGACTGGGGTAGTTCTCTTAGTCAGCCCTTAACTACAGTCTATCAGGGCTGGCTGGGGTCTGGGCAGAACTCAGGCAGCCAGCAAACACAGTCTCTCAGAGCTGGCTTTGGCCTGGGAAGAGTGCAGACAGCTAGTAAACAAAACAGAGCCAGGTGCCGGCTCCTCTCAGGGCCTCTGGAGAACAGGCCAAGCGTCGTCCTCCATTGCAGGCTCTCCCCCAACTGGGCTGCAGGGCCGGCCTCTTATACTTCCAGCCACGACCTGGTACTTCCGGCGAGGGGAGCGGGGTGATCTAAGTTCCGCCGTCCAAGGGACGTGTAATGCTCCCTCACTCTCCCAGTCGGAGGTGGGGAGATTAATGGAAGGAGGAGGCACATGTCAGAGCCCTGGGGGGCTCTGGGTGATTGCTACTTCCTACCACAGATGTAATGAGGTTGAGTAGCGTCCGCAAAAGAGAAACTAAACAACTAATTATTCTTCTTCGAGTGATTGTTCACGTCCATTACACATTAGGTGTACGCGCGCCGCGTGCACGGACGTCGGAAACTTTTTCCCTTAGCGGCTCCCGTCGGGCCGGCAGGGCCCCCTCCTTCCCGCCAGAGCGGCGCCCCGCTCCAGGGTATATATATCCCTGCCGACCCGACCCCTCCAGTTCCTTCTTACCGTCCGTGGCGGCATTGGAACAACTCTGTCTCTCGTCTGAGAGTGTCCCTTAGCAATAGTCATTAGTGTTATCTAGCAGTTATCAGTTAGTTTATAGTAGTGTTGAGCCAGTAGTTAACAGCTCATTAGGGTACTTAAAGTTCCTGCCGTGGTTGTTTGTTCAACCCCGGCACCGGCCCTGGGCGGCGGGGTATGCCACACGCCCAAGGCTTCAAGGCTTGTGCCACGTGCCGCAGGCCTATGCCATTGAGCGACCCCCACGCCTCGTGTCTCCGTTGCCTGGGGGAAGCTCACCAGAAAGAGCGCTGCAAGATCTGCAAGGCCTTTAAGCCCAGAACTAAAAAGGAGAGGGACTTTCGCCTTAAGCAGCTGCTCATGGAGACGGCGTTACAGCCCTCCACTTCGACGGCACCGTCTGCCTCCGTGCGGAGCGTCCCGGCATCGGTGCGGGAACCGGCACCGGCGGGTCACCCGAAGCCCGCGGCACCGACCCAGCGGGGAAATGCACGACGCCGGTCATCTTCGCCAGCGAAAGCGAAGGGCCAGTCTAAGGCCCGAGGACGCTCCCCGCACAAGAGGCCGGCACCGGTAAAGACCTCGAGTGCCCCTAAGGCCGATACGGCCCCAACACGGACCCCGGTAGTGGCTCCGGCGCCGAAAGGCCCGTCGAGCCCCGGGATGGGCGCGTCGAGTGAGGATGAAGGGCTAGAGGAGCTCGTGGAACAGCCCTCCACTCCGGACACGTTTGAGGCAGCTAAAGACCTCATCGCTTTGTCCATCGAGGCCCCGGCACGCGCTGAGGGCGCTCCGCCGATGCTGCCGCGTAGAGGCAAGCCGGCGATGTTGCGCCCATCACGGTCGCCGTCTCGGCACCGCTCCAGGAACCGGTCCCGGTCGAGCTCCGCCTCGGTGGACTCCCGGTTGCCCTCGGCGCAGGAAGCACCGCAGCAGTCGGGCTTCAACAAGCGGTCGGCACCGACTCAGCAACCGAGCACGAGTCGGCACCGCGAAGCGTCGGCGGTTCGTTACCCAAGGCCAACCAGTCGTAGCCGTTCCCGGTCCCGCGATCACCGGTACCATTCCAGGTCCAGGTCGGCGAGGCGCTATTCCAGGTCCTGGTCGCGGAGGTGCTACTCCCCAGAACCGGACCGGCACCATCCTACGGCTCCACCGTGGCCTTCCAGGTCGCCGTCCGTGGTCTCGGGGGCTGACTCAGACCGGTACGGCGGGTATGCCCATAGGTCACGGGCCAGCAGAGACTACGGTCAGTCCCAATGGGGCCAACCGAGCCAATGGCCATTCTGGACACCCTGGGCCTACCACCAGCAAGGACCCCCATCGAGGGCCTCGAGATCCGGGCCATCCCGGTACCGATCCCGCTCCCCGCGGCACCGCCCGCCATCGTATAGGGAGGCAACGGTCTCTAGACCACCGGAGCGGGAAGGAGTGGACTCGGCACCGAGTACGGTGCCGTCCCAATCCCACGCTGCGGGTCAGGCCGCAGAGGAACAACTGGCTGATGCCGGGTTGCTGGACAATGAGGATGGGCAGAAGGCCCCGACCTCTTCCTCCTCGCCAGATGAGGCGGTAGCGGGCACATTGGTGTCTGGCCCTCCCCCGATCGACCATCGGGCACACCAAGACCTGCTTCGCCGGGTAGCCCTCAATCTGGGCTTGCAAGCGGAGGAGACTGTAGAGCAGGACGACCCCATGGTCGATATCCTGAGCCCAGAGGGCCCCTCCAGAGTCGCTCTCCTGATTATACGGACAGTACAGTCCAACTATAAGACGGTGTGGCAAACACCGGCCTCTAGTGCGCCAACTGCAAAAGGCGTAGAGAGGAAATACTTCGCCCCATCTAGAGGGTTTGACTTCCTCTTTCTTCACCCGTCCCCCTGTTCGCTGGTGGTCTCGGCGGTCAACGAAAAAGAGCGGCATGGCCAGCAAGCTCCTGCCCCCAAAGGCAAGGAAGCTAAGAGATTGGACTTATTCGGGAGAAAAGTCTATTTATCTGGGGGCCTTCAACTGAGGATCGCCAATCAGCAGGCGATTCTAAACAGGCACAATTTTAACTCGTGGGCATCAGTTGCCAAGTTTAAGGCCTCCCTCCCACCTGACGCGCATCAGGAGTTCACGGCCCTGGTGGATGAGGGAATGGCAGTAGCCAAGATCTCATTGCAGGCCGCACTAGACTCAGCCGACGCGGCGGCTAGAACAATTGCATCGGGAGTCGTGATGAGGCGTTCGGCGTGGTTGCAGGCTTCAGGTCTCCCGCCAGAGGTACAGACCACGCTGCAAGACCTCCCGTTTGAAGGTTCGGGCTTGTTTTCCGACCAGACGGACGCCAGGCTACATAGCCTTAAGGACTCACGAGCGACCCTTAAGTCGTTGGGTATGCACACTCCGGTAACGCAGCGTAAGCCCTTTAAACCCCAGCCACCGCAAAGGCAATACCACCCTCACCCCCGACACGAGCCGTACCGCCGTCGAGGCAGGGATAACAGGCGGAGACGTAACAATACGCCTAACCAGGGCCAGAGTCACGGCCAGGGCAAGCCGCAGCCAGGGAATAAACCAGGCTTTTGAAGCTACGCCCGAGGACAGCGTACCATATCCAAAAAACATACCGGATCCTCCTCTGTTTTTCAAAGACCGCCTGTTCCATTTCTACCGGGCATGGTCGCGCATAACATCGGACCGATGGGTCCTGCGCACAGTGAAGGCGGGCTATACTCTCCAGTTTTCCTCGCCCCCTCCCTGCCATCCCCCTTCCCCGTCCCTCTTCAGGGACCCTTCTCACGAGCAACTTCTCACGCAGGAGGTTCAGACCCTTCTCACTGCTGGAGCAGTAGAAGAGGTCCCAACAGACCTGAGGGGAAAAGGATTCTACTCCAGATACTTCCTGATCCCCAAGGCAAAAGGAGGCCTCCGTCCTATTTTGGACCTGCGCGAGCTAAACAAGTTTCTGATCAAAGCTCGCTTCCGTATGGTCTCCCTGGGAACTATTATCCCATCCCTGGATCCGGGGGATTGGTATGCTGCCCTCGATATGAAAGATGCCTATTTTCACATTGCTATCAAGCCAGCCCACAGGCGATTCCTGTGCTTCATGGTCGACCAGCGCCACTTCCAATTTACGGTCCTGCCCTTCGGCCTGGCGTCAGCACCACGAGTGTTCACGAAATGCATGTCCGTGGTAGCAGCCTTCCTTCGAAAGAGAAGGATGCGTGTGTTCCCGTACCTGGACGATTGGCTACTCGCGGGCAGGTCGGAGGCCGAGGTCCAATCTCACATGAAGCTGGCCTTGCAGACGTTCGACAAGCTCGGCCTCCGGGTCAATGTGCCCAAGTCCACGTTAGTCCCCACACAGAGGCTGGACTTTATAGGTGCAACCCTGGACTCGGTAACCGCGCAAGCGAGCCTACCAGAGGCACGGTTCATGTCTATTCACATGGCTCGTAAGCTCGGTCCAAAAGTTCCCCACGACAACGGCAAGGTGTTGCATGCAGCTTCTGGGACATATGGCAGCTTGCACACACGTGGTCAGACATGCCCGCCTGAGGCTCCGACCTTTACAGTTGTGGTTCGCCCACACGCATCGCCCCAACAGAGACCCATTGGATCAAGTAGTCACGATCCCAAACCAGGTGCTCAGCTCGCTACGCTGGTGGCTCGATCGCCAGCAGGTATGCGAAGGGATCCCCTTCGCTGCCCCACAGCCCACTCTGACGTTGGTAACAGATGCATCGGACCTGGGCTGGGGGGCACACCTGGGGGAACTGCGGACCCAAGGGTTGTGGTCCAGAGAGGACAAGCTGCTTCACATCAATCTGAAGGAGCTAAGAGCGGTTCGCCTCGCCTGTCAGACCTTCCGCGCCACCATAAAGGGTCACAGCGTGGCAGTCCTGATGGACAACACTACCGCCATGTTCTATATAAACAAGCAGGGCGGGTCCCGGTCTTCTCCCCTCTGTCACGAAGCACTCCAATTATGGAACTTCTGTATAGCCCATGCGATACACCTCATATCTTCCGGGAATTCAAAACGGCTTAGCGGACCACCTCAGCCGCTCCTACCGAATGCACGAATGGACGTTGAAGCGAGACGTCCTGCATTCGATCTTCCGAAGGTGGGGCTTTCCCCGGGTGGATCTATTCGCCACCAGGGACAACAGCCAATGCCCTCAGTTCTGCTCATTCCAGAACCTCAGCCGGGGATCATTAGCAGATGCCTTCATGATCCCATGGGGAGGGAGCCTGAGACACGCCTTCCCTCCGTTCCCACTCATACACAAAGTTCTCCTCAAGACCCGCAGGGACAGGGCGACGATCATACTCATCGCCCCGGCCTGGCCACGCCAGCATTGGTTCACGTCCCTGCTGGAACTGTCCATAGCTGATCCAATCACCCTCCCCCTCCATCGCGACCTAGTCACGCAAGATGAAGGTCGCCTACTCCACCCGAACCTGTCTTCGCTACATCTCACGGCATGGTATCTCTCTGGCTGAATGATGCAGAACACAGGTGCTCTCACCAAGTTCAGCAAATCCTCCTTAATAGTAGGAAGCCTTCTACAAGAGCGACCTACCTGGCAAAATGGAAAAGGTTCTCCCATTGGTGTGAGCCTCAACGCATACAGCCTTTACAAGCCTCAGTTCCGTCTATCTTGGACTACCTACTGCACCTCAAGAATCAAGGGCTTGCGCCCTCCTCAATTAGAGTTCACTTAGCCGCTATTTCGGCTTTCCATCCGGGAGAGTTGGGAGTGTCAGTGTTCTCCAACCCCACAGTGGCCCGATTCCTCAAGGGGCTGGAAAGGGTGTTCCCCTACTCGCGCCCGCCTGTCCCGGCGTGGAGTCTGAACCTAGTCCTATCAAGACTCATGAGTCCTCCCTTTGAGCCCCTAGCCACTGGCTCCCTCACGCACCTCTCGTGGAAGGTGGCGTTTCTCGTGGCCATCACGTCGGCCAGAAGGGTATCGGAATTGAGGGCCCTCTCTTCGGAACCACCCTATACAGTGTTCCATAAAGATAAGGTGCAACTGAGGCCGCACCCCAAATTCCTTCCAAAGGTGGTATCACAGTTCCACATGGGGCAGGACATTTGCCTACCGGTGTTTTTTCCTAAACCCCATACGGACCCTCACCAACGCAGCCTACATGCCCTGGATGTCTGAAGGGCGTTGGCATTTTACCTGGAACGGACCAGGTCGTTCCGCAGAACACCCCAGCTGTTCATTGCGATTGCGGAACGTATGAAAGGCTTGCCTATCTCGACACAGCGCTTGTCGGCATGGATTGTGCATTGTATACGCACCTGTTATGAGCTCGCCAATGTTCCGGCCCCGGAGATCCGAGCCCACTCGACTAGAGCCCAAGCGTCCTCTACGGCCTTCTTGGCGCAGGTCCCTATCCAGGAGATCTGCAAGGCAGCCACCTGGTCGTCCGTACATACGTTCACAGCCCACTACGCGATCCATCATCAGACCAGAGAGGACGCAATGGTCGGTCGGGCTGTGCTACAGTCAGTTGTACCTTGACTCCTACCCACCTCCAATGGTAAGCTTGGGAATCACCTAATGTGTAATGGACGTGAACAATCACTCGAAGAAGAAAGAACGGTTACTTACCTTCTGTAACTGTTGTTCTTCGAGATGTGTTGTTCACGTCCATTACACTTCCCACCCTCCTTCCCCTCTGTCGGAGTCTCCGGCAAGAAGGAACCGGAGGGGTCGGGTCGGCAGGGATATATATACCCTGGAGCGGGGCGCCGCTCTGGCGGGAAGGAGGGGGCCCTGCCGGCCCGACGGGAGCCGCTAAGGGAAAAAGTTTCCGACGTCCGTGCACGCGGCGCGCGTACACCTAATGTGTAATGGACGTGAACAACACATCTCGAAGAACAACAGTTACAGAAGGTAAGTAACCGTTCTTTCCTCAAGATAGGTTTTTAATGACTTACGACTATAAAGGCAACACAGACAGAGTAAGAAAAACAGAATTAAAGACCAGCGCTGAGTGAGGATTAATACAAATGGCAAGTTATACTGGAGACAAGCACAAGTACAAGTAATATTATGCATTAACTACCTATTCCTATAAGTGCACATATAAAAGGTAAATAATATTGAAGATAGTCACAAATACATGCAACGCTACTATTACTGATTGCCTAGCAACTTCACATGGACTGTAACCACCCCCAACAAATACAGTTCTATATGCAATACTAATACATTGATCAACTATATTTTACTAACCTTAACCTACCTATAATCTTATATAACAACTTATAAACTTTTATTGACTTTTATAATAAACTTGATGGTAACTTATACTGAAGACAGGCACAGCGACTTGTAAAGCTATTATGATTTATCAATTACTAACTTCACCAGCACTGTACCTGCTTCCAGCAAGGCACAAAACATATACAGTTACTATATATTGATTAACCATTGACTACTACTATTTTTAAACAACTTAAACAATTTACTAATATAATTAAACTATAGTATTAATACAGATTTAAGATTAACCAGCTCGAGCACAACCAGACCTCTTCACTCCAAAACCTTACCACAACCAGACCTCTTCACTCCAAAACCTTACCATGCGTTCTTCCAAAGATACATTACCTTCAGTTGACCGCTTCCTGCACTGGCCAGGCACAGATAGTCAGTGAAGTGCAAATCCCTTTTGTTCCGGGGGTGTATGTGAGCCTGACAAAGAGTGATCTCTTTTAGGCGTGTGTGTGTACACACACACACACACACACACACACCCCTTTGCACCTTTTTATACGGTATTTGCTGGCCGTGTTTCAAAACAGGTCAACCAATGAAGGTGGCCAAATGTTTTAGTGGGGTAGTTGCAGTTGTTTTGAACTTATGAACTGTGCACCTGTGCTCAGCTCATCTCTTCTCTATGCGGCTAATTGTTGTCAATTTGCTAGACTCAAAAATGCTCGAGTTAGCTTAAAGAGGTATTTGATTGCAGCGCATAGTAACCACAAGTCTGTATCTATCTTTACAGAGTTTCCTTTTTAGTCTATAAAGCTTCCTAGCTAGATTATGATTATGCTTGCAGGATTCAACTGTACTCGCTTCTTACAACTTCCGGAAGGTTGCCAGAAGATTGAGGCCTAACAGTGCTTAGCCTGACACTACTTGACAAGACTTATGCACATTAATCACAGGAGGGAGGCCACTCAGCCTCACTACACACACACACCCTCAAGTCCATCTCCAGGAACGCGGAGATGGCACCCTCCTTCTCCCCCAGCTGGGAGAAAAAGTCTACGTTGATGTGGTCCTTACCAGCTCGATGCCGAACCGTGAAGGCATACGGCTGTAGAGTTAGGTACCAACGCCTAATCCGGGGGTTTGTTTCCTTTGCCTTTTGTAGCCACTTCAGAGGTGCATGGTCAGTCACTAGTACGAAGGAGCCGTCTACCAGATAATATCTTAAGGTGTCCACTGCCCACTTGACAGCTAGTGCTTCCTTCTCGACCACCACATAATTTCGCTCTTGGGGGAACAGTTTATGGCTGATATATAATATAGGGTGTTCTTCCTCATTGACCTTTTGTGGCAGGACGGCCCCCAGGCCCACCTCCGATGCGTCAGTCTGCAGCAGGAACTCCCTGTCAAAATCAGGGCTGAAGAGCACCGGCTCTTCGCTAAGATGGTCCTTGAGGGTTTGGAAGGCCTGTTGGCATTCGTTTGTACACCATACATGCCGAGGGCTGTCCTTCCTTAGGAGCTCTGTCAGTGGGGCCGTGATTGAGGCGAACCCGGGAACAAAGCGGCGGTAGTAGCCCGCTAGCCCCAGGAATTGCCGAACCTGTCTCTTCGTGGTGGGGGCTTCATAAGCCTGTAATGCCTGGACCTTCCCCACCAAAGGTCATACTTGCCCTCGCCCGAGGGTATATCCCAAGTAGGTGGTCTCTTGCCAACCAATTTTGCATTTCTTGGGGTTGGCAGTTAGCCCAGCATCCCCCAGGGCCCATAGGATGGCGGCAACCTGGTTGAGGTGGTCCTCCCATCAGCGGCTGTAGATCACCACAACATCAAGGTATGCCACCGCATAGGCTTTGTGTGGCTGCAGGACCCGATCCATTAGCCTCTGGAAGGTAGCAGGTGCCCCATGAAGGCCAAAAGGCATTCGGGTAAACTGATATAACCCGGTGGGGGTAGCAAAAGCGGTCTTCTCCCGAGCGCTCAGGCTTAAGGGGATTTGCCAGTACCCCTTTGTAAGGTCCAGGGTATTGATGTACTGAGCGTCTCCCAGGTGGTCCAGCGGCTCATCAATCTGCGGCATGGGATAAGCATCAAATTTTGAAATATTATTGACTCTCCTAAAATCAATGCAGAAGCGGACTGTCCCGTCTCGTTTTGGGACCAAGATGATGGGGGGCTGTGCCAGTCACTATGTGACCTTTCAATTACCTCCAACTCCAGCATGGTCTGGACCTCCTTTTCCCACATGCGGCATGGCAATGGCCTGGTTGTCTCTCGTATGACCTCCCTTGGGTTGGTTAATATCTTATGCTGCACCAGGGTGGTTTGTCCAGGTCTCGCCATGAACATCTTAGGGAAGGACTTTACCAGCCCCTTGTCCTGCTTCAGTTGTTCCTCGGTCAAGGTTCCCAACTGCGGCTCTTCTGGGTCAGTGGGAACTGGTAGTTCAGGTCTGAGGTCGGGCTCAGGGGGTTATGGTGTGATCAAGAGCGCCTTTTGCTCCCGCCAGGCCCTCAACAAGTTAACGTGATATATTTGTTTTTTCTTCTTTCGGTCAGGTTGGGACACTTCATAGGTGACTGGCCCGACTTGATGAATAACCTCATAAGGTCCCTGCCACCGGGCTAGCAGCTTCGACTCCTCTGACAGGAGGAGTAGCAATACCCTCTCGCCTGGGGCAAAGGTCTTGCACAGGACCCCTTATTGTAGGTTCATTCTTGGTCTTTCTGTGCTTTCTGTAAATTTTCTCTTGCCAGGTCGCCCACCCAGGTTAGTCATTCCTGCAGCTGAAGGATATACTGGAGGAGGTTGTGCGATGGGGATGGGGTCTTCTCCCAGTTCTCCCGCATGAGGTCGAGTAGCCCCTTCGGCTGTCGGCCATACAGTAGCTTGAAGGGGGAGAACTTAGTCAAAGATTGAGGGACTTCCTGGAGGGCCAGTAACGGGTGGAATCAGCTGGTCCCACTGGTGCATCACTTTGGGGGAAAACCTTCATAACATGTCCTTCAATGTATGATTAAAGCGCTCCACCAGCCCATCCATCTGAGGGTGGTAGATGGACGTTTGTAATTTCTTTATCCCCAAGAGGTCGCAGACATGGTGTAGAAGCTTCGAAGTAAAGTAGGTGCCTTGATCAGTCAGGAGTTCCTGTGGGAGGCCAACCCGGATGAAGATTTTCATGAGCTCGGCAGCGATCGTCCGAGCCATAACACTTAGCAGGGGAATGGCTTCTGCGAACTGGGTTGCATAGTCCAAGACCACTAAGATATACTGGAATCCCGCGACACTCTTAGGCAGAGGTTGCATAGTCCAGGACCACCAAGATATACTGGAATCCCGCAACACTCCCATGAGGTCCATGGCGATCCTCTCAAATGGGGTGCCCACGATGGGCAAGGGGACGAGAGGTGCTTTCAGTTTGCCCTTTGGGGCTGCTCGTTGGCAGTCTGGGCAAGAGTCGCAAAAGTCTCGGACTTCCCTATGTACTCCTGGCCAATTGAAGCGGGCCAGGATCCGGGCTAGTGTTTTCTCATGGCCCGGGTGGCCCGCGGCAGGGACATCATGGGCCAGGTATAGAACCATCCGTGATGGCATCGAGGAACCACAAGCTGCGTCCGAATTTCATCAGTCTGGGTCTCGCGGTTGATGATGACCAATGGCGATCCCCCACCATCTCAAAATGGTGGTATTTGGTGGCCTGGTGGGGCAGGTTCAGGGTCCCATTAACATTCGCTAGTTGTTTGTATGCCCACCTCAGGGAGGGGTCCTCCCGTTGGTCATGACTGAAATCCGTGCCCAATGTGGGGGTCTCTTTCAGTCCGAGTTCCCTTCCTTCCCAGATGCCAGATTTCGAGGGCCCAGCAGGTTGGTCCACCTCGTTGGGGTCCTCCAGGGCTTGGTCAGCTTCTTCTAAAGGTTTACCTTCAAGGGCGGCCTCGGCCGGCGAGGCCCTATCGGCCATTGTTTGCAGGAGCCCCACAAAGCCCTTCCAGTCTCAGCCCAAGATGACCGGGTACACCAACTTTGGGGCTAGCCCAAGCATTGGGGTCCGGGTTTCCCCTCTTACAGTCAGGGTCACCAGGGTCTTGGGGTACAAGTGCACATCCCCATGGATACACTGGAGCTGAATGACCTCTAGGGGTGGTTCGGGCAGGGGGGCGAGACCCTGGCGGACAAGCATCTGCCCACACCCCGAGTCAATGAGCTCAGAGATGGTTGCTCCATTCACTGTAACGGGGACAGTCAGCTTACCCGAGGGGTGCTTACGAGCCCGGGCCTCCCCTGAACTGACCTGCCCGAAACTGCAGTCCATCATTGGACACTCTCAACGGAGGTGGCCGAGGCGGCCAGAAGTGAAGCAGGGGCCGAGTCCAGGGTGTCAGGGCGGATCCAGCGCAGGAGGTGCTGGGACTGGCGCCTCTGAGACCTGGGGTCTCTTTTCAGTGGGGGTATCTAGCAGTAGGCCCCGCTCTCTCTTGGTCCTTTGTCAGGCCAGACTGACTTTCATAGAATCATAGAATATCAGGGTTGGAAGGCACCTCAGGAGGTCATCTAGTCCAACCCTCTGCTCAAAGCAGGACCAATTCCCAACTAAATCATCCCAGCCAGGGCTTTGTCAAGCCGGGCCTTAAAAACCTCCAAGGAAGGAGACTCCACCACCTCCCAAGGTAACGCATTCCAGTGCTTCACCACCCTCCTAGTGAAATAGTGTTTCCTAATATCCAACCTAGACCTCCCCCACTGCAACTTGAGACCATTGCTCCTTGTTCTGTCATCTGCCACCACTGAGAACAACCAAGCGCCATCCTCTTTGGAACCCCGCTTCAGGTAGTTGAAAGCAGCTATCAAATCCCTGCTCATTCTTCTCTTCTGGAGACTAAACAATCCCAGTTCCCTCAGCCTCTCCTCATAAGTCATGTGCTCCAGACCCCTAATCATTTTTGTTGCCCTCCGCTGGACTCTTTCCAATTTTTCCACATCCTTCTTGTAGTGTGGGGCCCAGAACAGGACACAGTACTCCAGATAAGGCTTCACCAATGTCGAATAAAGGGGAACAATCACGTTCCTCAATCTGCTGGCAATGCCCCTACTTATACAGCCCAAAATGCCTTTAGCCTTCTTGGCAACAAGAGCACACTGTTGACTCATATCCAGCTTCTCATATCCACTCATATCCACTGTGACCCCTAGATCCTTTTCTGCAGAACTGCTACCTAGCCATTCGGTCCCTAGTCTGTAGCAATGCATAGGATTCTTCCATCCTAAGTGCAGGACTCTGCACTTGTCCTTGTTGAACCTCATCAGGTTTTTTTTGGCCCAATCCTCCAATTTGTCTAGGTCCCCCTGTATCTGATCCCTACCCTCCAGTGTATCTACCACGCCTCCCAGTTTAGTGTCATCTGCAAACTTGCTGAGAGTGCAGTCCACACCATCCTCCAGATCATTAATAAAGATATTAAACAAAACTGGCCCCAGGACCGACCCTTGGGGCACTCCGCTTGAAACCGGCTGTCAACTAGACATGGAGCCATTGATCACTACCCATTGAGCCCGACGATCTAGCCAGCTTTCTATCCACCTTACAGTCCATTCATCCAGCCCATACTTCTTTAACTTGGCGGCAAGAATACTGTGGGAGACCGTATCAAAAGCTTTGCTAAAGTCAAGGAATAACACATCCACTGCTTTCCCCTCATCCACAGAGCCAGTTATCTCATCATAGAAGGCAATTAGGTTAGTCAGGCACGACTTGCCCTTGGTGAATCCATGCTGACTGTTCCTGATCACTTTCCTCTCCTCTAAGTGTTTCATAATTTATTCCTTGAGGACCTGCTCCATGATTTTTCCAGGGACTGAGGTGAGGCTGACTGGCCTGTAGTTCCCCGGATCCTCCTTCTTCCCTTTTTTAAAGATGGGCACTACATTAGCCTTTTTCCAGTCATCCGGGACCTCCCCCGATCGCCATGAGTTTTCAAAGATGATGGCCAATGGCTCCGCAATCACATCTGCCAATTCCTTTAGCACCCTCGGATGCAGCGCATCCGGCCCCGTGGATTTGTGCTCATCCAGTTTTTCTAAATAGTCCCAAACCACTTCTTTCTCCACGGAGGGCTGGTCACCTCCTCCCCATACTGTGTTTCCCAGTCCAGCAGTCTGGGAGCTGACCTTGTTTGTGAAGACAGAGGCAAAAAAAGCATTGAGTACATTAGCTTTTTCCACATCCTCTGTCACTAGGTTGCCTCCCTCATTCAGTAAGGGGCCCACACTTTCCTTGACTTTCTTCTTGTTGCTAACATACCTGAAGAAACCCTTCTTGTTACTCTTAACATCTCTTGCTAGCTGCAACTCCAAGTGTGATTTGGCCTTCCTGATTTCACTCTTGCATGCCTGAGCAATATTTTTATACTCCTCCCTGGTCATTTGTCCAATCTTCCACTTCGTGTAAGCTTCTTTTTTGCGTTTAAGGTCAGCAAGGATTTCACTGTTAAGCCAAGCTGGTCACCTGCCATATTTACTATTCTTTCTACACATCAGGATGGTTTGTTCCTGCAACCACAATAAGAATTCTTTAAAATACAGCCAGGTCTCCTGGACCCCTTTGCCCTTCATGTTATTCTCCCAGGGGATCCTGCCCATCTGTTCCCTGAGGGAGTCAAAGTCTGCTTCTCTGAAGTCCAGGGTCCGTATTCTGCTGCTCTCCTTTCTTCTTTGTGTCAGGATCCTGAACTCGACCATCTCATTGTTGGTGTCACTAGGCATAGCTACCAGGTAACTCGGGAGGGTGGAAGGCCATAAGTGTCGATGAAAGCCCCCTGCTCTGGGTCTAAGTGAGCCAAAGTAACTCCATCTTTTGAACTTTAACCAGTCTCAATGCTAACAACCTGAAAGCAGAATATGTAACAGTCAGCTTTTTAGCAGACAGCTGCAGTTTTGCTCAAACTAGTAAAAGCAGTAGTGATAAGGAAGGGGGAGAAGGGGAGGGGGAAGTCTACATGTCTCTAAGCCTGCAAGGCCAAAGATAAACATGCGGATGAGAACTTTTCTAACATGCCACAATGTAGTGCCTACTGTAACTGCTGTTGGGAAGGGAAGGGTGGAGGGGAAACAGAACAAAGGCTTACACAAGCAGCTTGGAATATAAAATGGGAAACTTGCTTGTATTTGTTGCGCTTCTGATTTGAGACATGCTGGTCTCCTGAGTGCCTTTTTGAGATCTCGAATAAACTTGGTTTGCTTCTCCACCCTGGTGTGTCTATTGGTGCAATGCACACTGGGCAACGAACCCCCTGTTGCCCCCTCGGGCCCTCTGGGCCGGCAACAGTATGGTCCCTGCCTCCCAGGTTCCCATCCACTTCTGCTTCCCCTACTAATTCTTCCCTGTTTGTGAGCAGCAGGTCAAGAAGAGCTCTGCCCCTAGTTGGTTCCTCCAGCACTTGCACCAGGAAATTGTCCCCTACACTTTCCAAAAACTTCCTGGATTGTCTGTGCACTGCTGTATTGCTCTCCCAGCAGATATAAGGGTGATTAAATTCTCCCATGAGAACCAGGGCCTGTGATCTAGCAACTTCTGTTAGTTGCCGGAAGAAAGCCTCATCCACATCATCCCCCTGGGCTGGTGGTCTATAGCAGACTCTGACCACGACATCACCCTTGTTGCTCACACTTCTCAACTTTATCCAGAGACTCTCAGGTTTTTCTGCAGTTTCATACCAGAGCTCTGAGCAGTCATACTCCTCTCTTACATACAACGCAACTCCCCCACCTTTTCTGCCCTGCCTGTCCTTCCTGAACAGTTTATATCCATCCATGACAGTACTCCAGTCATGTGAGTTATCCCACCAAGTTTCTGTTATTCCAATCGCACCATAGTTCCCTGACTGTGCCAGGATTTCCAGTTCTCCCTGCTTGTTTCCCAGGCTTCTTGCATTTGTGTATAGGCACTTAAGATAACTCATCCATCGTCCCTCTTTCTCAGTATGAGACAGGAGTCCTCCCCTGCAGCTACTCCTGCAGCTCTTTCCAGCCATCCGAGTGTCTTAGGCCAGGTCAGGGCTCACTCCTCTGGCCCTGGGTCTTCTCTTCACAAGACTGGACCGGGACAGCAGTCGGAGGATGGGGCTCTGGCTCTACAGGGGTCTCAGCCACCAGAAACTCCTCCATCAGCCTTGCTTAGCATAGCTGGTCCGTGGCGCATGACCCAAGTCCTCCTGGTGCACGACCCAAGTCCTCCCGTGTGCTGGAAGGATATGCAAAAAGTGTTTGAGCGCCACTTGTTCTGCTACCTCCACCCCCATATGCTGCTCAGGTTGTAGCCACCGCCAGCAGGCCTCTCTCACCTGCTGAGCTACCACCCTGGGTCGGGCTCCCGGCAGGTATGTCGCCTTTGGAACGTATCGGGGTTGATCTCCAGGGCGTTGAGAATTGTGGCCTTCAGATGTGCGTAGTCATGGGCTTCGGGCACCGGAAGCACCCTATAGGCAGCTTGGGCCGGGCCCGTTAGGTACAGTGCTAACAAAATGGACCATTGGGCCACTGGCACTTCGCAGCGGAGGTGACTCTCTCAAAAGTAATTAAAAAGGCCTCGGGGTCATCGTCAGGCCCCATCTTGGTTAGGCGTACAGGCACCACGCGGTCAGGGGGTCCTATAGCCCCGCTGGGGTTGGGTGTTCCTGGAGTAGGCCAAAGGGCCAGGAGCTGCTGTAGGCATTGCTATTGTTGCTCATGGTATTGGGCCCCCAACTCCCAGATCAGCTGTTGCTACTGACTGCCGAATTGTTGCAGCAGCTGCTGTTGCTGCTGCTGCTTGCTCTCGGCTAGCCACTTAATTAACTTTTCAACCTCCATCCTCTGTATAGCGGTGGAGGATGGAGGGGTGCTATATGGTTTGGCGGTCGGCGTGACCCCTTATCTCAGGGGTGGGAAGACTCCCCACTTCTGGTACCACGTGTAATGCTCCCTCACTCAGGCTAGTCCTGTGGGATCAGGACCAGAGTCTGTAAGACAGGCAAAGGCCCCTCTCTCCCATAGGGCTTTTGCAGTAAATAGTCAATACTAGGCTTTAGCCTGGACTGGGGTAGCTCAGGTAGTCAGCCCTTAACTACAGTCTATCAGGGCTGACTGGGACCTGGGCAGAACTCTGGCAACCAGCAAACACACAGTCTCTCAGGGCTGGCTTTGTCCTGGGCAGAGCGCAGGCAGCCAGTAAACAAAACAGTCTCCAGGTGAGTTGGGCCTGGGCTTGTGTAGGCTCAGGGTGCCAGCAAGCAAACAGTCTTTCAGGGCTGGCTTTGGCCTGGGCGGAGCTCAGGCAGCCAGCCAACACTCAGTCTTTCAAGGCTGGCTTTGGCCTGGGCGGAGTGCAGGCAACCAATAAACAAACAGTCTCTAAAGGTGAGTGGTCAGGGAGCTCCTGACCTGGGCTAAAGCCTCCTTGCACCATGTAGGGGGTCAGCCACCTGGGGTGGGGTGGCAGGGGGATGCAGGCCCACCCTACTCCACCGCGTCCCAGCCCTGTGTCAGCGGGGATCCAGCTGCAACACGCCGACTGAGTCACGCCGGGCTCTGCAACTGGCTGCTCCGTGGCTGTCCCAGGCTACTTCCTGCCTTCCCGGGTTTTGGTACCTGCGGGCTCCAGGCCTCTTCCAGCTCTTTGGGGTAAACTTCAGTGGGTACTTCAGGCCAGTCGTCATCCACGTCTGGGGATCGGGAACAGCCAAGCGCCGGTTACTCTCGGGGCCTCTGGAGAACAGGCCAAGCGTCGTCCTCCATTGCAGGCTCTCCCCCAACTGGGCTGCAGGGCCGGCCTCTCATACTTCCAGCCATGCCCCGGTACTTCCGGCGAAGGGGGCGGGGTGATCTAGGCTCCACCCTCCAAGGGTCATGTAATGCTCCCTCACTCTCCTGGTCGGAGGGAGACCACTCAGCCTCACTACACGGGGCAACCATAAAGAACGCAACTGACTCTTCAGATCGGGCCATATTTGTTTTGAGCTGATCTGGGCCAGCTGATGGTGGCGGAACGGGGAGGAGAATAGGAGGGGGCCCCTGCTCTCTCTCTAGTGTTCATCCATTCCCACCTTACGTCCTATGGGCTTTTCTGTGGGTGGCTAGGTGGAAGGTGCTTGCAGGATGGTTTCAGCCACAACAATGGCCGCCCTCACAACAGCGGTGGCCACAGCAGCGAGACCCCCGTTAGCCCCATCCATACGGAGGTCAATGTACCACTGGGTGATACAGGCCAATTTTAGGGAGCTTCCTGTGAAGCTGACCAACTGTCCCCAGAACTTACTGACAGGAGCTTTAAAGTATTTGCAAATGGCATGGGTGCCCTTTAAGTACTGACATGTGTGGTGGCATCTCTTTCATGGGAAACTTCCATCCATGCAAATGCGAAGGGTCGGCATGTAGAATCATAGAATCATAGAATATCAGAGTTGGAAGGGACCTCAAGAGGTCATCTAGTCCAACCCCCTGCTCAAAGCAGGACCAATTCCCAGCTAAATCATCCCAGCCAGGGCTTTGTCAAGCCGGGCCTTAAAAACCTCCAAGGAAGGAGACTCCACCACCTCCCTAGGTAACGCATTCCAGTGTTTCACCACCCTCCTAGTGAAATAGTTTTTCCTGATATCCAACCTGGACCTCCCCCACTGCAACTTGAGACCATTGCTCCTTGTTCTGTCATCTGCCACCACTGAGAACAGCCGAGCTCCATCCTCTTTGGAACCCCCCTTCAGGTAGTTGAAGGCTGCTATCAAATCCCCCCTCATTCTTCTCTTCTGGAGACTAAACAATCCCAGTTCTCTCAGCCTCTCCTCATAAGTCATGTGCTCCAGACCCCTAATCATTTTTGTTGCCCTCCGCTGGACTCTTTCCAATTTTTCCACATCCTTCTTGTAGTGTGGGGACCAAAACTGGACACAGTATTCCAGATGAGGCCTCACCAATGTCGAATAAAGGGGAACGATCACGTTCCTCGATCTGCTGGCAATGCCCCTACTTATACAGCCCAAAATGCCGTTAGCCTTCTTGGCAACAAGAGCGCACTGTTGACTCATATCCAGCTTCTCGTCCACTGTGACCCCTAGGTCCTTTTCAGCAGAACTGCTACCTAGCCATTCGGTCCCTAGTCTGTAGCAGTGCATGGGATTCTTCCGTCCTAAGTGCAGGACTCTGCACTTGTCCTTGTTGAACCTCATCAGGTTTTTTTCTGCCCAATCCTCTAATTTGTCTAGGTCCCTCTGTATCCGATCCCTACCCTCTAGTGTATCTACCACGCCTCCTAGTTTAGTGTCATCTGCAAACTTGCTGAGAGTGCAGTCCACACCATCCTCCAGATCATTAATAAAGATATTAAACAAAACCGGCCCCAGGACCGACCCTTGGGGCACTCCACTTGAAACCGGCTGCCAACTAGACATGGAGCCATTGATCACTACCCGTTGAGCCCGACGATCTAGCCAGCTTTCTATCCATCTTACAGTCCATTCATCCAGCCCATACTTCTTTAACTTGGTGGCAAGAATACTGTGGGAGACAGTATCAAAAGCTTTGCTAAAGTCAAGAAATAACACATCCACTGCTTTCCCCTCATCCACAGAGCCAGTTATCTCATCATAGAAGGCAATTAGGTTAGTCAGGCACGACTTCCCCTTCGTGAATCCATGCTGACTGTTCCTGATCACTTTCCTCTCCTCTAAATGTTTCATAATTGATTCCTTGAGGACCTGCTCCATGATTTTTCCAGGTACTGAGGTGAGGCTGACTGGCCTGTAGTTCCCCGGATCCTTCTTCTTCCCTTTTTTAAAGATGGGCACTACATTAGCCTTTTTCCAGTCATCTGGGACCTCCCCCGATCGCCATGAGTTTTCAAAAATAATGGCTAATGGCTCTGCAATCTCACCCGCCAACTCCTTTAGCACCCTCGGATGCAGCGCATCCGGCCCCATGGACTTGTGCACGTCCAGTTTTTCTAAATAGTCCCGAACCACTTCTTTCTCCACAGAGGGCTGGTCACCTTCTCCCCATGCTGTACTGCCCAGTGCAGCAATCTGGGAGCTGACCTTGTGCGTGAAGACAGAGGCAAAAAAATCATTGAGTACATTAGCTTTTTCCACATCCTCGGTCACTAGGTTGCCTCCCTCATTCAGTAAGGGGCCCACACTTTCCTTGATTTTCTTCTTGTTGCTAACATACCTGAAGAAACCCTTCTTGTTACTCTTAACATCTCTTGCTAACTGCAACTCCAAGTGTGATTTGGCCTTCCTGATTTCACTCCTGCACGCCTGAGCAATATTTTTATACTCCTCCCTGGTCATTTGTCCAATCTTCCACTCCTTATAAGCCTCTTTTTTGCGTTTAAGATCAGCAAGGATTTCACTGTTTAGCCAAGCTGGTCGCCTGCCATATTTACTATTCTTTCTACACATCGGGATGGTTTGTTCCTGCAACCTCAATAAGGATTCTTTAAAATACAGCCAACTCTCCTGGACCCCTTTGCCCTTCATGTTATTCTCCCAGGGGATCCTGCCCATCTGTTCCCTGAGGGAGTCAAAGTCTGCTTTTCTGAAGTCCAGGGTCCGTATTCTGCTGCTCTCCTTTCTTCCTTGGGTCAGGATCCTGAACTCGACCATCTCATGGTCACTGCCTCCCAGGTTCCCATCCACTTTTGCTTCCCCTACTAGTTCTTCCCTGTTTGTGAGCAGCAGGTCAAGAAAAGCTTTGCCCCTAGTTGGTTCCTCCAGCACTTGCACCAGGAAATTGTCCCCTACACTTTCCAAAAATTTCCTGGATTGCCTGTGCACCGCTGTATTGCTCTCCCAGCAGATATCAGGGTGATTAAAGTCTCCCATGAGAACCAGGGCCTGTGATCTAGCAACTTCTGCTAGTTGCCAGAAGAAAGCCTCGTCCACCTTGTCCCCCTGGTCTGGTGGTCTATAGCAGACTCCAACCACGACATCACCCTTGTTGCTCACACTTCTCAACTTTATCCAGAGACTCTCAGGTTTTTCTGCAGTATCATACCGGAGCTCTGAGCAGTCATACTCCTCTCTTACATACAACGCAACTCCCCAACCTTTTCTGCCCTGCCTGTCCTTCCTGAACAGTTTATATCCATCCATGACAGTACTCCAGTCATGTGAGTTATCCCACCAAGTCTCTGTTATTCCAATCACATCATAGTTCCCTGACTGTGCCAGGACTTCCAGTTCTCCCTGCTTGTTTCCCAGGCTTCTTGCATTTGTGTATAGGCACTTAAGATAACTCAACGATCGTCCCTCTTTCTCAGCATGAGACAGGAGTCCTCCCCTGTTGCGCTCTCCTGCTTGTGCTTCCTCCCAGGATCCCATTTCCCCACTTACCTCAGGGCTTTGGTCTCCTTCCCCCGGTGAACCTAGTTTAAAGCCCTCCTCACTAGGTTAGCCAGCCTGCTGGCGAAGATGCTCTTCCCTCTCTTCGTTAGGTGGAGCCCGTCTCTGCCTAGCACTCCTTCTTCTTGGAACACCATCCCATGGTCGAAGAATCCAAAGCCTTCTCTCCGACACCACCTGCGTAGCCATTCGTTGACTTCCATGATTCGACGGTCTCTACCCCGGCCTTTTCCTTGCACAGGGAGGATGGACGAGAACACCACTTGCGCCTCAAACTCCTTTATCCTTCTTCCCAGAGCCACGTAGTCTGCAGTGATCCGCTCAAGGTCATTCTTGGCAGTATCATTGGTGCCCACGTGGAGAAGCAGGAAGGGGTAGCGATCCGAGGGCTTGATGAGTCTCGGCAGTCTCTCCGTCACATCGTGTATCCTAGCTCCTGGCAAGCAGCAGACCTCTCGGTTTTCCCGGTCAGGGCGGCAGATAGATGACTCAGTCCCCCTGAGGAGGGAGTCCCCGACCACCACCACCATCCTCCTCCTCTTGGGAGTGGTGGTCGTGGAACCCCCATCCCTAGGACAGTGCATCTTTTGCCTTCCAATCGGTGGAGTCTCCTTCTGCTCCCTTCCCTCAGATGGGCCATCTAGTCCACTCTCCGCATTAGCACCTGTAGAGAGAACATGGAAACGATTCCTCACCTTATCTCCATTGCTGGTGCATGGACGCTCCTCTTTCTTCTTCTGGAGGTCACATGCTGCCAAACCTCCTCACAATCCTTCTGTCCCTGCTGCGCCTGCTCTGAATCTTCAGAACATTGTGGCCGTAGAAGCATCTCCTGACGTCTGTCCAGGAAATCTTCATTTTCCCTTATGCAACGCAGAGTTGATATTTGTTTCTCCAGCCCTCGAACCTTCTCCTCCAATATGGAGACCAGCTTGCACTTTGTGCAGACAAAGTCGCTTCTGTCCTGCGGAAGAAAGACAAACATGGCACAACCTGTGCAGGTTACAACAGCTGATCGCTCACCTTCCATATCACCGTCCGGCTTCTGTACCCAATGACTGGAAGTTAGCTAATGTAACACCAATATTTAAAAAGGGCTCTAGAGGTGATCCCGGCAATTACAGACTGGTAAGTCTAACGTCGGTACCGGGCAAATTAGTCAAAACAATAGTTAAGAATAAAATTGTCAGACACATAGCCTCTGCTGTTTGCCGCTGTTCTAACAGAGGGAGTTTGCCTGGGATCTGTCTGAGAGGAGGTACGCTAAGTGCTGCATTAGGGGGGCTGTGTTGGTGAGTATCTGAGTGTCTGTTGCTGGGATAGTTTGTCAGTTTGACTGTGTGCTTGCTTGCTTGTTTGCTTGCTTGTTTGAAAAGTGTGAATTGGGAATGCTTTGTTCCAGGTGGGCCTTGAATGGGCCTGACTGGTATATAAAGGCAGTCAGCAGCGAACCAGCTGAGCGGCGAACAGCAGAGGCTATTAGAGGGAGTTCGCCTGGGAGTTCGCTTGGGGAGAACTCACTGAGGCTTTCATCTGCGGGTTTCTCTAAGTAGTTACTGCAACAGCTGAGGAAGCTCTTAAGAGGAAGGTGATATGGAAGGTGAGCGATCAGCTGTTGTAACCTGCACAGGTTGTGCCATGTTTGTCTTTCTTCCACAGGACAGAAGCGACTTTGTCTGTACAAAGTGCAAGCCGGTCTCCACATTGGAAGAGAAGGTTCGAGGTCTGGAGAAACAAGTATCAACTCTGCGTTGCATAAGGGATAATGAAGATTTCCTGGACAGACGTCAGGAGATGCTTCTACAGCCACAATGTTCTGAAGATTCAGAGCAGGCGCAGCAGGGACAGAAGGATGGTGAAGAGGTTTGGCAGCATGTGACCTCCAGAAGGAGAAAGAGGAGCATCCATGTACCAGCAATGGAGATACAGGTGAACAATCGTTTCCATGTTCTCTCTATAGGTACTAATGCGGGGAGTGGACTAGATGTCCCATCTGAAGGAAGGGAGCAGAAGGAGACTCCACCGATTGGAAGGCAAAAGATGCATTGTCCTAATGATGAGGGTTCCACAACCACCACTCCCAAGAGGAGAAGGAGGGTGGTGGTGGTCGGGGACTCCTTCCTCAGGGGGATTGAGTCATCTATATGCCGCCCCAACCGGGAAAACAGAGAGGTCTGCTGCTTGCCAGGAGCTAGGATACATGATGTGATGGAGAGACTGCCGAGACTCATCAAGCCCTCGGATCGCTACACCTTCCTGCTCCTCCATGTGGGCACCAATGATACTGCCAAGAATGACCTTGAGCGGATCACTGCAGACTACGTGGCTCTGGGAAGAAGGATAAAGGAGTTTGAGGCGCAAGTGGTGTTCTCGTCCATCCTCCTTGTGCAAGGAAAAGGCCTGGGTAGAGACCGTCAAATCGTGGAAGTCAACGAATAGCTACGCAGGTGGTGTTGGAGAGAAGGACCATGGGATGGTGTTCCAAGAAGGAGGAGTGCTAGGCAGAGACGGGCTCCACCTAACGAAGAGAGGGAAGAGCATATTCGCAAGCAGGCTGGCTAACCTAGTGAGGAGAGCTTTAAACTAGGTTCACCGGGGGAAGGAGACCAAAGCCCTGAGGTAAGTGGGGAAATGGGATCCTGGGAGGAAGCACGAGCAGGAGAGCGTAAGAGGGGAGGACTCCTGTCTCAGACTGAGAAAGCGGGACAATCAGTGAGTTATCTTAAGTGCCTATACACAAATGCAAGAAGCGTGGGAAACAAGCAGGGAGAACTGGAAGTCCTGGCACAGTCAGGGAACTATGATGTGATTGGAATAACAGAGACTTGGTGGGATAACTCACATGACTGGAGTACTGTCATGGATGGATATAAACTGTTCAGGAAGGACAGGCAGGGCAGAAAAGGTGGGGGAGTTGCGCTGTATGTAAGAGAGGAGTATGACTGCTCAGAGCTTCGGTATGAAACTGCAGAAAAACCTGAGAGTCTCTGGGTGATGTCGTGGTCGGAGTCTGCTATAGACCACTAGACCAGGGAGATGAGGTGGACGAGGCTTTCTTCCAACAACTAACAGAAGTTGCTAGATCGCAGGCCCTGGTTCTAATGGGAGACTTTAATCACCCTGATATCTGCTGGGAGAGCAATACAGCAATGCACAGACAATCCAGGAAGTTTTTGGAAAGTGTAGGGGACAATTTCCTGATGCAAGTGCTGGAGGAACCAACTAGGGGCAGAGCTTTTCTTGACCTGCTGCTCACAAACAGGGAAGAATTAGTAGGGGAAGCGAAAGTGGATGGGAACCTGGGAGGCAGTGACCATGAGATGGTCGAGTTCAGGATCCTGACACAAGGAAGAAAGGAGAGCAGCAGGATACGGACCCTGGACTTCAGAAAAGCAGACTTTGACTCCCTCAGGGAACAGATGGGCAGGATCCCCTGGGAGAATAACATGAAGGGCAAAGGGGTCCAGGAGAGCTGGCTGTATTTTAAAGAATCCTTATTGCGGTTGCAGGAACAAACCATCCCGATGTGTAGAAAGAATAGTAAATATGGCAGGCGACGAGCTTGGCTTAACAGTGAAATCCTTGCTGACCTTAAATGCAAAAAAGAAGCTTACAAGAAGTGGAAGATTGGACAAATGACCAGGGAGGAGTATAAAAATATTGCTCAGGCATGCAAGAGTGAAATCAGGAAGGCCAAATCGCACTTGGAGTTGCAGCTAGCAAGAAATGTTAAGAGTAACAAGAAGGGTTTCTTCAGGTATGTTAGCAACAAGAAGAAAGTCAAGGAAAGTGTGGGCCCCTTACTGAATGAGGGAGGCAACCTAGTGACAGAGGATGTGGAAAAAGCTAATGTACTCAATGCTTTTTTTGCCTCTGTCTTCATAAACAAGGTCAGCTCCCAGACTGCTGGACTGGGCAGCACAGTATGGGGAGGAGGTGACCAGCCTCCACAGTATGGGAGAGGAGAAAGAAGTGGTTTGGGACTATTTAGAAAAACTGGATGAGCACAAATCCATGGGGCCGGGTGCGCTGCATCCGAGGGTGCTAAAGGAGTTGGCGGATGTGATTGTGGAGCCATTGGCCATCATCTTTGAAAACTCATGGTGATCGGGGGAGGTCCCGGATGACTGGAAAAAGGCTAACGTAGTGCCCATCTTTAAAAAAGGGAAGAAGGAGGATCCAGGGAACTACAGGCCAGTCAGCCTCACCTCAGTCCCTGGAAAAATCATGGAGCAGGTCCTCAAGGAATCAATTATGAAACACTTAGGGGAGAGGAAAATGATCAGGAACAGACAGTATGGATTCACCAAGGGCAAGCCGTGCCTGACTAACCTAATTGCCTTCTATGAGGAGATAACTGGGTGTGTGGATGATGGGAAAGCAGTGGATGTGTTATTCCTTGACTTTAGCAAAGCTTTTGATACAGTCTCCCACAGTATTCTTGCCGCCAAGTTAAAGAAGTAAGGGCTGGATGAATGGACTGTAAGGTGGATAGAAAGCTGGCTAGATCATCGGGCTCAACGGGTAGCGATCAATGGCTCCATGTCTAGTGGGCAGCCGGTTTCAAGCGGAGTGCCCCAAGGGTCGGTCCTGGGGCCAGTTTTGTTTAATATCTTTATTAATGATCTGGAGGATGGTGTGGACTGCACTCTCAGCAAGTTTGCAGATGACACTAAACTGGGAGGTGTGGTAGATACGCTGGAGGGTAGGGATCAGATACAGAGGGACCTAGACAAATTAGAGGATTAGACCAGAAAAAACACCTGATGAGGTTCAACAAGGACAACTGCAGAGTCCTGCACTTAGGACGGAAGAATCCTATGCACTGCTACAGACTAGGGACTGAATGGCTAGGTAGCAGTTCTGCAGAAAAGGACCTAGGGGTTACAGCGGACGAGAAGCTGGATATGAGTCAACAGTGTGCTCTTCTTGCCAAGAAGGCTAACGGCATTTTGGGCTGTATAAGTAGGGGCATTGCCAGCAGATCGAGGAACATGATCATTCCCCTTTATTCGACATTGGTGAGGCCTCATCTGGAGTATTGTGTCCAGTGTTGGGCCCCACACTACAAGAAGGATGTGGAAAAATTGGAAAGAGTCCAGCGGAGGGCAACAAAAATGATTAGGGGTCTGGAGCACATGACTTATGAGGAGAGGCTGAGGGAACTGGGATTGTTTAGTCTCCAGAAGAGAAGAATGAGGGGGGATTTGATAGCTGCTTTCAACTACCTGAAGGGGGGTTCCAAAGAGGATGGATCTCGGCTGTTCTCAGTGGTGGCAGATGACAGAACAAGGAGCAATGGTCTCAAGTTGCAGTGGGGGAGGTCTAGGTTGGATATTAGGAAACACTATTTCACTAGGAGGGTGGTGAAGCACTGGAATGCGTTACCTTGGGAGGTGATGGAATCTCCTTCCTTGGATGTTTTTAAGGCCCGGATTGACAAAGCCCTGGCTGGGATGATTTAGTTGGAAATTGGTCCTGCTTTGAGCAGGGGGTTGGACTAGATGACCTCCTGAGGTCCCTTCCAACCCTGATATTCTATGATTCTATGAAAATCAAACTGTTGAGCAATAGTCAACATGGTTTCTGTAAAGGGAAATCGTGTCTTACTAATTAGAGTTCTTTGAAGGGGTCAACAAACATGTGGACAAGGGGGATCCGGTGGACATAGTGTACTTAGATTTCCAGAAAGCCTTTGACAAAGTCCCTCACCAAAGGCTCTTACGTAAATTAAGCTGTCATGGGCGAAAACGGAAGGTCCTTTCATGGATTGAGAACTGGTTAAAAGACAGGGAACAAAGGGTAGGAATGAATGGTAAATTCTCAGAATGGAGAGGGGTAACTAGTGGTGTTCCCCAAGGGTCAGTCTTCGGACCAAACCTCTTCAACTTATTCATAAATGATCTGGAGAAAGGGGTAAACAGTGAGGTGGCAAAGTTTGCAGATGATACTAAACTGCTCAAGATAGTTAAGACCAAAGCAGACTGTGACGAACTTCAAAAAGATCTCACAAAACTAAGTGATTGGGCAACAAAATGGCAAATGAAATTTAATGTGGATAAATGTAAAGTAATGCACATTGGAAAAAATAACCCCAACTATACATACAATATGATGGGGGCTAATTTAGCTACAAGTCAGGAAAAAGATCTTGGAGACATCGTGGATAGTTCTCTAAAGATGTCCACGCAGTGTGCAGAGGTGGTCAAAAAAGCAAACAGGATGTTAGGAATCATTAAAAAGGTGATAGAGAATAAGACAGAGAATATGTTATTGCCCTTATATAAATTGATGGTACGCCCACATCTTGAATACTGCGTACAGATGTGGTCTCCTCATCTCAAGAAAGATATACTGGCACTAGAAAAGGTTCAGAAAAGGGCAACTAAAATGATTAGGGGTTTGGAGCAGGTCCCATTTGAGGAGAGATTAAAGAGGCTAGGACTCTTCAGCTTGGAAAAGAGGAGACTAAGGGGGGATATGATAGAGGTATATAAAATCATGAGTGATGTGGAAAAAGTGGATAAGGAAAAGTTATTTACTTATTCCCATAATACAAGAACTAGGGGTCATCAAATGAAATGATAGGCAGCAGGTTTAAAACAAATACAAGGAAGTTCTTCTTCATGCAGCGCACAGTCAACTTGTGGAACTCCTTACCTGAGGAGGTTGTGAACAGGGCCGGCTTTAGGCCGATTCAGCCGATTCGGCTGAATTGGGCCCCGCGCCAAGAGGGCCCCGCGCTGCAGCTGTTCACCCCGCGCACTTCCCCCCCCTCCCCTGCTTCCCGCGAATCAGAGATTCGCGGGAAGTCTGAGACTAAGCAGCAGGGGCGGGCCGGCCGGCAGCATGAGGTAAGCTGGGGTGGGGGCGGGAGAAGGGCTCCGGGGAGGCACGGCCCGTTCCCGCAGGCCCCAGCACGGCCCCCGTGGCCCGGCTCCGGCCCGGTCCCCGTGGCTCCGGCCCCCCCCATCCCCCCCGGCGGCGCGGCTCGGCTCGGCTCGGGGCCCCCCTGCGGCGCGGCTCGGGGCCCCCCTGGCCCCCCCGGCGGCGCGGCTGGGCTGGGCTCGGCTCGGGCCCCCCCGGCGGCGCGGCTGGGCTCGGGGCCCCCCCCGGCCCCCCCAGCGGCGCGGCTGGGCTCGGGGCCCCTCCGGCGGCGCGGCTCGGCTGGGCTCGGGGCCCCCCGGCCCCCCCTGCGGCGCGGCTCGGTCTGGGCCCCCCCGAGCCCGGCGGCGCGGCTGGGCTCGGGGCCCCCTGCGGCTCGGGGCCCCCCCCGGCGGCGCGGCTGGGCTCGGGGCCCCCTGGGGCTCGGGGCCCCCCCCCGGCGGCGCGGCTGGGCTCGGGGCCCCCCCGGCCCCCCTGCGGCACGGCTGGGCTCGGGGGCCCCCCGGCCCCCCCAGCGGTGCGGCTGGGCTCGGGGCCCCTCCGGCGGCGCGGCTCGGCTGGGCTCGGGGCCCCCCGGCCCCCCCTGCGGCGCGGCTCGGTCTGGGCCCCCCCCAGCCGCGCGGCTGGGCTCGGGGCCCCCTGCGGCTCGGCTCGGGGCCCCCCCCGGCGGCGCGGCTCGGGGCCCCCCCCCGGCGGCGCGGCGTAGCTCGGGTCCTGGGGGCGGGGCTTGCTGCAAGCCCCGCCCCCAGGAATCGGGCCCCGCTCTTGCTAAAGCCGGCCCTGGTTGTGAAGGCTAGGACTATAACAGCGTTTAAAAGAGAACTTGATGAATTCATGGTGGTTAAATCCATTAATGGCTATTAGCCAGGATGGGTAAGGAATGGTGTCCCTAGCCCCTGTTTGTCAGAGGTTGGAGATGGATGGCAGGAGAGAGATCGCTTGATCATTGCCTGTTAGGTCCACTCCCTCTGGGGCACCTGGCATTGGCCACTGTCGGTAGACAGGATACTGGGCTAGATGGACTTTTGGTCTGACCTGGTACGGCTGTTCTTATGTTCAAACTCTCACTCCTGTTGACCCAGACCTGATTTTGCCTGTGACCCAGTCTCAGGTTTTGTGGGTAATTTTATACTCACTAGAAGTAAAATGTCATTATCAGAGTATTGCTTATTAGCTTGGAACATGCATGGAGGGGCAAGGAGGTGACCATAAATAAATGGGTGTGACGGGGCAATCCCGCCCTGCACTAGACCCAGCGACGTCAGACCAGTAGCTCTGACGGAGGAAGTCCCGCCCCATGCGTACTGGGCATGCTCCAAGTGCACAGGGAGTATAAAGGGAGGGAATTCAGCTCCGTCTGGGCTGGCGGCCGCGGGGGAAGGACCTAACCAGGAAGCTCCTGCAGAAGACCAGCCGACGCTCTCGAAGCTGCTGGGAAGGGAGGTTTCTACAGGCCGGCACGAACCCCTACTGGGGGAGGAACCAGGGGAGGTGACAGATCCGGAGACCTGCGGAGAACCCTGTGATTTGTGGGAGACCTCAACTCCCAAGCCGGTAGAAAGTGACCCGGGGGGGGAGAGGGGGGAGAGAGTGACGGCCTGGTACCTTGCCCCCAGTAAGCCTCAGCGTGTGTTGGTAGGACACCCTCCCCCTCCTGCTGAGCCAACAGTAAGGTCCTACTGCCCTGTGACAAGGCCTTGTTCTATGGACTCTGGCCACTAGGCCGTGCTGCCCTGTAACGAGGGGCGAGAATGTGGACAGCAATCCGGGCCTGCTGAAAGGTCTGTGGGAACAGGACTGACCCGTGGGAACCCCATTAAACCCCAAGATGGAGACGGAGAAGCTCCTAAAGTGGATGCTGGAACAGCAGCAAGAGCAGGCGGCCCAACAGCAGCAGCAACAGGTGCCGATGATGCAGCACATGGCCAGCCAGCAGCAGTTACTGATATCCCAACATCAAGAGCACCAGCAGCAGCTCCTCCAGGACTTGGCGATCCAACAGCAGGCGCAACAAGAATGCCTGGTGCAGCAGATGGCCACACTATTACACCCGGCAGGAGCTGCAGCCACCGTACCTGCTGGGACTGGACCCAGGGAGAATGTAGGGGAGTTGCTGGTACACCTCACTAAGATGGGGCCAGAGGACGACCCAGAGGCGTTCCTGGTGACTTTCGAACGGGTGGCGACCACCGCCGGGTGGCCCCCCCGAGCACTGGGCCACCTTACTAGCCCCCTATCTGACGGGACAGGCCCAGGCCGCCTACCGTAGCCTCAACTCTTGGCAGGCCCTGGAATACCCCCAGGTGAAGGCGGCCATATTGGACCACACCAGCATTAGCCCGGAGACCTATCGCCAATGCCACCGCAAAGAACAGTACCCTCCTGGGGCCCGGCCCCAGGCTGTGGCCCGGCCCCAGGCTGTGGCCCAACGGATACGGGACCATTGTTGGAGGTGGTTGAACCCAGAAGGCTTAACCGGACCCCAGGTAGCAGAGATGGTGGCACTGGAGCAGTTCACCTAGATCCTGCCCCCAGGAGGAAGGGCCTGGGTAGGCCGACATCGACCGGCAACCCTCTCAGCGGCAGTGACCGTGATGGAAGACTACTTGTTCGCCAAGGGGACCGATGGGTTGAGGCCCCCCATGAGTGGGGCTGCTCGGACACCAGCCACGGGATGACCCCGGAGAAGGGACATCAGCACTGGGAGAGACCCCCACGAACAACCCCCCTGAAGGCCCCGGTCAGTTGAGGATGCTCAAATGGAACTGGAATGGGATGTGGACTTTGTGCAAGAACAGAGAGAGGACCTGACCCTCAGTAGGGCCTTGCAACAGGCCACCAGCCTGGGTCCCGACGAAGGCTCGACCCCTGGGCCCCCACAGAGTCCACGCTTTGAGATATGGCAAGATCGCCTGTATCGGGTAGTGCAGGAACCGCAGGCCCAGGAGACATTCCATCAGCTATTGGTCCCTCGGAGGTTGCGACAAAACCTCCTTCGACTAGTCCACGCTAACCCCTGGGCTGGGCACCTGGGGCGGGAGAAGACCCTCCAGAGGATAGCTCGTCGGTTCTTCTGGCCTGGCATACACCAGGAGGTGCGGGACTACTGCGCGTCTTGCCCGGAATGCCAACTGGCGGGACCAAAAGGTGTGTCCCGGCTACCCCGATCCCTATGCCAGTCGTCAGCATACCCTTTGAAAGGACTGGAATGGACCTGGTTGGACCCCTTGAAAGAAATAAGACAGCTTCATCCTAGTGGTAGTGAACTACGTAACGCATTACCCTGAAGTCGTACCCCTGCGGACGGCCACAGCGCCGGTGATTGCTACCGAACTAGTGAAGATTTTTGCTAGTCGGGATACCGGCGGAAATCCTGACAGATCAGGGCACAAACATGTTCTCCAAGCTGATATTGTGCCACCTCCTCCATATACGAACCCTCCGGACGTCAGTCTACCATCCCCAGACAGACGGCCTGGTGGAACGTTTCAATGGTACACTTAAATCCATGTTAAGGAAGTTCCTGGAGGAGGACCCTACGCATTGGGACACCCTGTTGCCAGCCCTGCTGTTTGCCAACAGAGAGGTACCGCAGGCATCGACGGGGTTTTCACCCTTTGAACTCCTGTACAGCAGTCAGCCCCGGGGGATCCTGGACCTCCTGAAGGAGGAGTGGGAAGCCCAGGAGACCCAAGTCCTCAGGACCACCCAATATGTGTTGCAACTTCGAGAACGGCTACGAACGCTAGGTGCTTTCGCCTGGGAGAACTCGATAGAGGCACAAGCGAACCAAGAATTCCTCTATAACCGAGGAACTAGGGGACGGAGTTTCGGCCCCAGGGCTCGGGTGTTGCTTTTGTTGCCATTGGACGAATTGAAACTGCTAGCCAAATGGCAGGGACCCTACAAGGTAATCTGGAGGATTGGACCAGTAGACTACAAGGTCCGGCTACCAAGGCGATGGAGGGAGACGCGCACATACCATGTAAATCTTCTGAAGGCCTGGAAACCAGGGAAGCCCTGCTCATCGGCTTGTCCACCCCAGAATCAGAACTCGGACCCCTAGTAGGGGACCCCCCGGACCCAAGGCTGGTGACGTTAGGGGCGAGCCTCGCCCCCATACAGCGAGAGCAAATACAGCAATTGATAGGGGAGTTTCCCGACGTCTTATCTGCCCACCCAGGACGAACTGCCCTGATGAGTCATCATATCGCAACCACTCCCAGTCAGAAAGTAAGAGATCACCACCGGCCATTACCCCGGAAAATGTGGGACACAGTCCGAAAGGAGCTGGAGACAATGCTGGAGATGGGGATGGTGGAGGAATCAAAGAGCGAGTGGCACAACCCCATCATCTTAGTCCCAAAGCCTGATGGGACTACCTGTTTTTGTATTGACTTCCGAAAGGTCAATGCCATCTCCCGCTTCGATGCATATCGGATGCCGTGGGTGGACGAATTGTTGGAACGGCTGGGGGAGTGAGGTACTTGTCAACCTTAGACCTAACCAAGGGATACTGGCAGACCCCCCCCCCTCACACCAAACTCCCGGGAGAAGACTGCCTTCTCAACACCGTTCGGCCTCTTCCAATTTATAATGATGCCGTTCGGGCTACACGGAGCCACGGCTACGTTCCAATGGTTGATGAATAAGGTCTTACAACCCCATGACCAGTATGCGGCGGCGTATACAGACATCGTAGTCTATAGCGACAACTGGGAGGACCACCTACGCCATCTGGATGGGGTGTTGCAGGCCCTTAGAGCAGCCAGCCTTACAGCCAACCCAGTGAAGTGCCACCTTGGGCAAGAGGAGGTAACCTACCTTGGATGTACGGTAGGGGGTGGGAAACTGACGCCCCTAATCAGCAAAGTGCAAGCCCTCAGAGAAGTACCCGTCCCCAAGACGAAGAAGCAAATGCGCCAGTTTTTGGGCCTAGCTGGATATTACCGCCGCTTCGTGCCAGACTTTGCATCCATAGCCGCCCCTCTGTTGGACCTGACAAAGAACGCGCAGCCTCGGTAAGTGCAGTGGTCGGAAGAGTGCAACGAAGCTTTCGAAGCTCTGAAAGAACAACTCACGCATGAACCAGTCCTGCGACACCCCGACTTTTCAAAAGAATTTATACTTCAGACAGATGCCTCGGAAGTAGGCCTGGGGGCCGTACTCTCCCAGGAATTGGATGGGGAAGAACACCCGATACTGTATTTAAGCCGTAAACTGTTCCCCCGGGAACAACGTTACTTCACAATAGAGAAAGAGGCCCTGGTGGTGAGATGAGCCATGAACGCCTTACGTTATTATCTGTTGGGGAATAACTTCAGGCTGATCACAGACCATGCCCCCTTACATTGGATACATAATATGAAGGATGTGAACCCCCGGATACTATGTTGGTACCTCTCACTCCAACCCTATGACTTCCGCATATTTCATCGCCCAAATAAAGCCGACGCTAACACAGATTTCTTTTCCAGACAGGGGGAGGAGGAGGCGGCCCAATCCGGGGGATCCCTCGAGGGGGAGGGTGTGTGATGGGGCAATCCCGCCCCGCACTAGACCAGCAATGTCAGACCAGTAGCTCTGACGGAGGAAGTCCCGCCCCATGCGTACTGGGCATGCTTTAAGTGCACAGGGAGTATAAAGGGAGGGAATTCAGCTCCGTCTGGGCTGGTGGCCGCAGGGGAAGGACGTAACCGGGAAGCTCCTGCAGGGGACCAGCCAACGCTCTCGAAGCTGCTGGGAAGGGAGGCTTCTACAGGCCGGCACGAACCCCTACCGGGGGAGGAAACAGGGAAGGCGATGGACCCGGAGACCCGCGGAGAACCCTGGGATTCGTGGGAGACCCCAACTCCCAAGCCAGTAGGAAGCGACCCGGGGGGGGGTAACGGACTGGTACCTTGCCCCCAGTAAGCCTCAGCGTGTGTCGGTAGGACCCCCCTCCCCGCTGAGCCAACAGTAAGGTCCTACTGCCCTGTGACAAGGGCTTGCTCAAGGGACTCTGGCCGTTAGGCCATGCTGCCCTGCAACCAGGGGCAATCCTGTGGACTCTGGCCACTAGGCCGTGCTGCCCTGTGACAAGGGCTTGTTCTATGGACTCTGGCCCTGTAATGAGGGGCGTAAACCCTCACAATGGATTATTAAGCTTGCTACAGTTAAGGGCCTTATATTAGGTTGAGGCTTTGTGGGAGTAGTTATGCCAAAGTCTGTAATTTACCTGAATAGGCCTAAGGAGAGAATCCCAGGTCAGATATTTTGCACGCTGATTTTGAGAGACTAACAAGTAACCACAAACAGGTGCAATACGCTACAGGATTCTGAAAGAAGGGGCGGGTTTAGCCATTAGGTTGCTATGCAGTATTTCAGCAGTTGGACGCATTCATACACTGGAATTATTAATAAATAAGTGATGTAAATCATGAGTATTAATGCTTGATGTTTAATTATGGACTTCCCAAAGGCCACATATGGGTTGGGGCAATTATTGATATTATTATAATAAGAGTAAAGGAGCAGATATGGTATATAGCCGTACTATTACCATAAGAAGCAGATAAAATACCTCTCCTAGTTACCTTTTTTCATTTTGTCGGGTCCCCGAGACAGTACGAACTGAAGCAGGACCTCCCTTCTGATGGTCTCCCTTGTCCCTTGATCTTTGTTTCCAATGGTGTCCATAACTTGTAAGTATGCACAGTGCAATACCCTCTTTACTATACTTATATTAGTCTAATTGTTATGTGTATTGATGCTTGCCTATGATTCCAATTATAACTGTCTGTATTAAATCAAGTTTGTGTGTTTCACCAAATTCCATCTTCTCAATTAACTTTGAGTAGCCATGTACAAGGGCAAGTTGTACCCCAATACGTAATCTTATAGGTGTAAAAATTGTACAGGCTACACTACTACCCTGTGACATCATCAACAAAGTGCCCATTTGTGCTTGGGTAGTGGCCCTACTCTGGGAAAGAGGAATGCAGCAAGGACTCAGGATCAGTGGCCGGGGTCGCTGTGTCTACAGATGGGGAGGTTACAGGGGGAGGGAGGTAATGAGTGGGAGAGGGAGGTCAAGAGTTAAAATAATAATATTTGGGGGGAAATTTTTTGTAATGAAGTGAAACTGAACAGAAATAAAACTAGAGTGTAGGCTCTAAAGCAACAAGGCTTGGGCAGAGATTCGGGGTTAAAGGTCTGGGATCCCCCATAGCTCTATATCCCCAAACCTCTCCTCCTACCCACTGACCCACCCAGCCCACCTCCCGGGTGCCCTTCCTCCAGACTCCCCTCCCCTTCTTCCCATTACACTCGGCCATCACCACCTCGCAGCACCTTGGAAGCTTCTTCTGTTCCCTCCTCGTCTCTCACTACTTTATCCCTCCCTGCTGCTGCTTAGCTCTAATCCTACACACACCCTCCCCATGTCCTGGCACCCCAGAATTATCTACTCCACCCCTTCTCCTCCCCTCCCATGGCTCTGTTCTCCCTTCACCCATGGGCTCCTGAATGGCAACATTATACGCTCTCCTATCAAAAGAGGAGTTCATCTGACTGTCACACAAACCATGCATGAGTCATACACCTATTTACTTAATTTAGAATTCTACAGGCAGCATATTTTCCTCTTAAAATGAGGAAAAGGCATGAAAGCTACAGTTATTAATGCAATTATTAATGCATCCAATAAGGATACATTAAATGCAATTTTAAAATGACTGACGGCACCAAAAAGGCACATGTCCAAAAACTATACTAGTGGGTGGGAGATAAGGCATAAAAACGGGGGCAAGGAAACTTGTCAAAACTTGTATGACAAATAAAGCTATAAAGTTATTACTACTCAGGTTCTTTAGAGACCCCACAGCTTCTAATAACCAAAGGGACAGGACTCCTTACCCAGCAAGACCACCGTCTCATAGTTCTCCTGCATAACATCTCTGTAGAGGGCTCTCTGAGTGGGGTCCAGCAGAGCCCATTCCCCCTTGGTGAAATATACAGCCACCTCCTCGAAAGTCACCGGCCCCTGAAAAAGCAAGAGTCCAACACTCAGTACCAACCCCAATATTCACGGAACAACTACACCAGGTAAATGGAAGCTCCGGGAGACATATGTTAACAGAGTCCCACCCCACGTTGCTTAGAGCAGCCTGGAGGGATCAGAGGGTAGAAAGAGAGAACCTTTGTGTCTCCCAGCTGACAGACGGAGGCAGGGTCTTCACATTTATCACATACCTACTAGCCAGAGCTTGATATAGGGGCTGGGGCTGTCTTTGGACCCTACTGGTAGGAATCCCAACACTCTCCAAATAAAATATATGGAAGAAAGGGGACATCTATAGTAAAGAATATAAGTTAGAAGGTCAGAACTGTAGAAAATTGGTAAGGGAAGCTATCAGAAACGACCAATCAAGGAAAATAATAAGGAAGTTTTTAAAAAGTATATTAATTACAAAATGAATCCAAAGAATGGTAGTGGTCCATTACTAGATGGAAATGGCGGAATTATCAAAAATTATGCAGAAGAGGTAAAAGTGTTCAATAAATATTTCTCTCTTGGGTTTGGGGAAAAACAGATGATGTACTCATATCATAAGATATTTGACGAGGACACTCTTTCCATTCCAACAATAGCTCACAAGGACCTTAAATAGCAGCTATTAAAGTTAGACATGTATAAATCAGCAGGTCCAGATAACTTATATCCAAGAGTTTTAAAAGACCCAGTGGAGGCGCGTGGTGGACTATTAATGTTGATTTTAATTAGGACTTGGAACACTGGGGAAATTCCAGAAGACTGGAATCAAGTTAATGCTGTGCCAATATTTAAAAAGTGTAAAAGAGATGACCCAGCTAATTACAAGAGTGTCAGTCTGACATCAATACTGGTCAAGATAATGGAGCAGCAGATACTGGATTTTATTAATAAAGAATTAAAGGAGGGTAATATAATTAGTACCTATTAACAAAGGTTTAGAGAAAATAGATCCTATCAAACTAACTGGATATCCTTATTAGAGGAGATGAAAAGTTTGGTTGCAGCTAATGGTATTGATGTAATATACCTAGACTTCTGTAAGGCATATGACTTGGTTCAGCACAATATTTTGACTAAAAAACTAGAATGATACAAAATAAACACGGCATACATGAAATAGATTAAAAACTGTGATTGTTAAATAGCACAGGGCCAAGAACCAATCCCTGTGGGAACCCACTACAAATAAATCCACTCGACCATGGTTCCGCATTTATATTCTTATCAATGACCTAGAAGAGAATATAAAATCATCACTGATAAAGTTTGCAGTTGCCACAAAGATTGGGGGTGGGGGTAACTAATGAAGTGTCAGTAGATTCAGGATCCAGCACTGGGAGTCTGAGAAATTTTCCCAGCCCTGGCTGGGGGGTTATTTCCTGTTCCACAAAGAGGGGAAGTTCCATTGCCAACTCCTGTGCCTTGAATCTAGGCCCTATCTGACATTACACCCAATATTCATCATAGTGGTATGATTAAAATATGATGAGGACATAATTATGATGCATTTTGTACAAGATGTGTCATGTGAGGTGTTATTGGAAAAGTTATGATTTGCTGAATACGATTATCCTATTTGTGTACATGTATCATGTTTGTGTCTGTAGTTATGGATATTGACTATGTATCTGTATTTCAAATGTGCTTACTCTGGGTAACACCCAGACCTAGCCTTTCAGGTACAACAATGAAGAAGCTAGACAAGTGCTGATAGCTCATCAACAAAGACAATGGACTATAGAATATCTTAGCCTTCTTGTGAATGTTTCAGGCAGCCTATGAGTCATGGCTACTATGACTCAGCAGGGCATGATAGGGCATGTGACCAGACCACATGACACTGGACTCCATTTTGGTACCTGTATTTTTCCACAAACTGCAGAGGGAACGGACTTTGGAACAAAGGGTTCCCACCATATGGAAAAGCTACATAATGTGGGGTGTGACATCATCTCTTGGCCTCACTCCCCACACAAGAGAACACCTGGAAACACCTGAGGAACAAAAGACTGAACTGGGGGAAATGCTAGTCCCAGGCTAAAGGGATTTCTAGCCTGTGTATGGAAACTTGGTGGACTGCTTCTATCATCAGTCAGGGTGAGACATTGCTAATTCAAATGCTATCTATCTAGCATGTTACTATGCACTATAAGATGGTATAATTCTGGATTTATACTACAGCAGGTGTGCAAGGTTGGGGAGCTGGGAAATTGGCTGTTGTCTTCTATCTGTCCTTGAGTGGCTTAGGTAAAGCACTCAGGTAGCTTAGTTGGGTGTATGGCGCCACCTGCTGTCGTGTTGGGTGATAACAGGGCCTGGAGAGGCAGGCTGAATCTCCAGCAAAGCAGTGTGAGAAGGGCCAGCCCAACTTGAGGGTTAGAGGACACAGCAATTCCCAGAAGCCCCCCAGACTGCACCCCAGGGGTGACAACCTATCACACCCTAGATTACACAAGTCTCAGCAGGTTTGTTACAGCCTGTCCCCTCCCTTTCTCCATCCTAGATATTTCCTGCCTCCCACCACCTTGAGCAGCTCCCCCCCTTCTATGCCTTTACTGCTCCTCTCCCTCCAAGCAGAACCCACCACCAGCTCCCTGATAATCTCTTACCTGAGCCATTTCCATTGCAGCTATTTCCTTCCCGCTGGGAGGATGGGATGATCTGGAGTGAAACGTGGATGTTATTCTGTAGCCTGCCAGGGTGAGAAGGGCAATTTGAGAGAATTCAGATGGGGCTTTCGTCCATTCCACACGCCGATTCCCCCCAGGACTTTTCCCTGCTAATGGACATTCTAGGTTCTGCCACACTGTGAAGCACAGAGTGACCTTATTCCAGTACAGGCCTAGCCCCCTCCCACCAGGGTGTAACCCTCTGACACATGGTGAAACCCTCCCAGTAACAGAATCTCTGAACCAAAGGCCAGAGAAGAGCAGAATCAAAGGAGGCACTTTGGGGGATTCTCCCTGTCATTGTCCCAGGCAACTGTCTCAGGTTTACAAAGTTGTTTGATGCTCCAGCCTTTATACAGTGAGTGCCCCCTTTCATGGGCTGGGCCTAGTTTTAGCTTTTGGCAAGCGTGACCCCGGGGACTCTGAGACCTGGCCTTCTTGCCTCAGCACACCTTGTTTCTTTCTGTGGCTCCCCAGTGAGTCCAAATGAGTAGATACTCCTGATACAGAACGGCCCACTGCGTCAGACCAATGGTCCATCTAGCCCAATGGCCAATACCAGGTGCTTCAGAGAGAATGAACAGAACAGGTAATCATCAAGTGATCCATCCCCTGTCACCCATTCCCAGCTTCTGGCAAACAGAGGCTAGGGACACCATCCCTGCCCATCCTACCTGTGACACTGGCAGATGAGGTGTTAGCTCTTGCAAATGCCCCCATATCTTAATTGAACATGGACAAACACATAGCTGGAATCAGTCTGGCTCATCCTGTGTTAGGATTGTTAAAACAGGTTGTGAAGGCTGAATCCCCACTCTGTCACTTCGAGTGCAGAAGGTGGGGGCCCACAAGGATTTTAAAAATTAATACTGGCCACTCCAAGCTTGTATTAAACTCCCAAGGTTACAGCTTCTCTCTGACCTTGGCTTGGTAAATGCTGCCACCACCCAAATGCAAAAAAACCCCTTTGAACCCAGGAAGAAGCACTTGGGAATTCCGCCCTGTGGGGTACCTTCAAGCCCTTTCTCACACATACCCCTCTGGGGAACAGCTGAGAAAGAAAACAGCCACAACCAATTTCCTGTCAGCTAATCAAACAACATGCACAAACCTTTTAGGACAGCAAAAATCTTTAAAAAGGTAAATTTTATTAAAAACAAAAAGGGAAAAAATACATCTGGAACATAGGCTTTTTGCTAGATCTTAAAAGAAACAATTACAAAAATTAAGCATCCAAAATAGCTTTCTTGGGTATTCAGCTTAAAGGTTACAAGCAACAAAAGCATCTGGGGTTAGCACAGAGGAGATCCACAAGCCAAAATAAGAAATAAACCTGATCATGTCTAGCTAAACATTCTGAGCTACTTACACATTTGAAGTTCAGATAAGTAGTTCTAGGCATGATCTGATGATTTATGATCATACCTGGCTTAAGCTTTACACAGCATTCCTGCTGCCCTCTGTTCCCCTCTTTCCCGGAGAGCAACAGACAAAGGGAAAGTTTCTTTCCCCATTTAAGAAAGTTCTAGCCTTCCCATTGGCTCTTTTGGTCAGGTGCCCACTTTTCCCCCTTTACCTGGGGCACATTTTAACCCTTTACAGGTAAAGCAGGTAGAGAACAGCTACCAAGAGGGACTTTATGTCTAACTGGTTGTCCATAAAAGGAAGCTACCCGCTCCCTTCATTTATCACACAGGTATTAGAATTATAAGAATGTGTTTAGTGTTTAGACTTTATGGAATGCTTGTGAGTTGCTGCCTAGGTTAATATCTGACTAGTTGCATTGTGAGCCTCTGTGGCTATGTAAATCACCAGACAGGAGAGAGACTTTACCTATGTGAAATGCTGATATGATGGAGATGCGGGAGACAGGCTCCACTCCCATTAGGGTATGTCTGCAGTACACCAGGGAGTGGGGCTTTCAGCCTGGGTCCACAGACTTGTGTTAATGGTGCTCAGGCTAGCACATTAAAAATAGCTGTGTAGACATTGCAGCTCAGGCTCCCAAGCCTACCCCTGGTTTGAGAGACCGAGCTCCAGCCCAACCTCCAACGTCTACACAGTTACACATAGCCCACCAGTGCAAGTGTGTGGACCCAGGCTAGGAGGATCTCTCCCAGAGGCAGTGTAGACATACCCATTATGTGCTACTTCCTAGCCTTTGGTTTTTGCAAGGCTGATCCCCACAGCTCCACTACTCTGAGACAGGCCCTTCTGGAGGCAGTACCCCTTTGTGTCATGATGGCACTTCAGTGAGTCCGAATGATTTGAGACTCCTCCTAAACACCATCTCTTTTGGGGTGCTGCAGCCATAAAAAACGGTTACCTAACTTTCGTAACTGTTGTTCTTCGAGATGGGTTGCTCATGTCCATTCCCTTCTAGGTGTGCATGCACCCACATGTGCGGTCATGGGAGATTTTTGCCTGAGTGGTACCCATGGGGTGGGCTGTGGCGCCCTCTGGAGTGCCGTGCTCATGCAGCGGCATATCAGGTGCCTCAGTTCCTTCTTGCTGACAACTCCGGGTAATGGAATGGACATGAGCTATACATCTCGAAGAACAGCAGTTACGAAAGGTAGGTAACTGTTTTTCTTCTTTGAGTGCTTACTCAGGTCGATTCCATTCTAGGTGACCCACGAGAAGTGTCCTTGGAGGTGGGCTCAGAGTTCACAGTGTGGAAGCAGAGCAAGGCCTGACAGGGATTGGAAGGGAATTTCAAATGCAAACAGTCTTTGTTAGCAAGAGTCAGGCTAACTGTAACCCTAATAACACGAGATTTGTAGAAGTGAAGATTGTCTGAGGCGAGTGGGAAAGAACTGTGTGAGAAGTTGTTGCGACCTTGTGTAGATAATGTGTAGATAATATGAAATGTAGACTAGAGTCTAAATAAGTGAGAAAAATAAGTTATCAGGATGACCTATGTATAAACAAAATGCAGCTGTTGCTCATTATTGTCTGTAACAAAAGGTATAAATGCTTGCTGTAATTGTTTACCTGTAGAGAGACCTGCCTAGGAGGGGGAGACCCTGTGTCCTAGTGCACTCTCTCCCTCTACGCAATTGCTTGAGAAAATAAAGCATCTGACTTTGCTGTACCCAACCAAAAGAGTGAGAACTGTGTTTTTCTCTGACAACAGTCTTGCAGCATTGCCCTGCCAAAGGCAGCGTCATCTCAAGCTTGCTGGGTAAGAGCGTAATGAGATGCAAATGCGTGGATGGACGACCAGGTTGCAGCCAGACAGATTTCTTGGATTGGCACCTGTGCTAGGAAGGCTGATGATGAGCCTGCACCCTAGTGGAGTGAGCTATCATGATAGTCGGCAGGGGCACCTTTGCCAGCTCCTAAGAGTAGTGGATGCAGGCCGTGATCCAAGACAAGATTCTCTGGGCAGACACTGGGTAACCCTTCATCCTGTTTGCGACAGCAACGAACTACTGTGTTGATGTTCAGAACTGCTTTGTTCTATCCATGTAGAAGGCCAGCGCCCGTCTGACATCCAGGGTATGCAGCCTGCATGCCTCAACCATCGCATGAGGCTTTGGACAAAAGACGGGTAAGTAGATTCCTTGACCAGTATGAAACTGGGAGACGACCTTGGGCAGAAAAGCCAGGTACAGACACAACTGGACCTTGTCCTTATAGAAGGCCGTATAAAGTGGGTCCGACGTGAGCGCCCTGATGTCGGACACCCTATGTGCTAAAGTTATAGCGACCAAGAAGGAGGCCTTCCAGGAGAGAAGCAGGAGGGAGCAGGAAGCAAAGAGTTCAAAGCAGGGACCCATGAGCCTTGACAGCACAAGATTCAGGTCTCACGGGGAGACCGGGTCCCAGACATGAGGATAGAGGCGCTCCAGACCTTTTAAGAACTGTGCGCCATCATGGGACAGGTGAAGACCGTCCTGCCTTGAAACTTGGAAGCTCTGGGAGGCAGGCAGGCAGCATAGTTCCACCCACACCCCATCACACGAGAGCAGCCAAGAAGCATCAGAGTGAGGGGAGGAAAAAAAGCACCCCCACTCTTCCCAGCAGAGTGAGGGGGCAGAAGTCTTCACATTCATCACTCACCTACTAGCCAGAGGCTGATACAGGAGATGGAGCCCCCAGCAGGGTTCAGGGACAACTCTCTGGTGCGAATCGCAACACCCTCCTCATGCCAGCAGCTGGATAGGAGGGGATGGGGTGTCTTCCCTGAGTTTCACTGGTGGGTGCCCCTTTATATCTCACAGCAGCCTCTGGCCAGTAGGTTCAGGCTCCAGTACTGAAGTCAGGTAAGTTTTCCTAGCCCAGTTCATGGGGGGAGGTTTCCTGCTTGTCTAATTAGGGAATTCCCAGCCACAAACCATAGGGGTCTGGTGCTGGGATCTAGGCATCACAGTAAACAAATCTCAGCAGGTTTATCACACCCTGTCCCCCTCCCTTTCTCCACCCTGTGGCTTTCCTGCCCCCTCCCACCTCCAGACCAGCTCCCTCAGAAGTGCTCACCTCCTCTGTATTTACTGCCTTTCTCCCTCCAAAAAGAACCCACCAGCAAGTCCCTGATAATCCCTACCTCAAATGGCTCCACTGCAGCCATTTCCCATCCCTGGGAGGATGAAAACATCTGGCGGGAAACGTGGATGTTGTGCTGCAGCCTGTTAGGGCAAAAAGGACAATTGGGGACATGTCAGAACGGGAAATAATTTTACAGCACAATTCCCCCCCAACTCTTTCCCTGCACACGGATGGTCTAGACTGTCATGCAAATCGAAAAATTCAAAACACAAAAATTTGGGGAGCTAGGGGGGTGTTATCTACCCAGACATCTGTTTGTGTTTGATTGAATTCCTTTTCTAAATGTCCAATAAGTTCTTGGAATGTACAGGGGACACCTGTTTTCTTTGAGAGGATGGAAGCAGTAACTGGAAGAGGAAGGAATGAGTCAGGAAACTGAAGGCAGAGAGAAATATGGGCAAAAGTGATGAGAAAATGATCGATGTCACGGTTCTATGAGAAGGAAGGCATGAAATCAGCAGAATAAGGACAATGGATGTCCAAAAGGCAGACTTCAACCAATGCGGAGAACTGGTAGGTGAGGTCCCACAGAAATAAAACCTCAGAGGGAGAAAAGAGTTCAGGAGAGCTGGCTGGCCGTTCCTCAGAAACAATATTAAAGGAGCAGCAGCAAAGGATCACAATGTGAAGGAAAGACAGACAGAGTAAGTGGCCAATATGGCTCTACCATAAGCTCTTTCATGACCAGAAAATAAAAAGGAATCCTATAAAAAGTGGAATCATGGACAAATTTCTATGGATGAGTACAAAAGAATTGCACAAGCATGTGGGGACAAAATCAGAAAGGTTAACTCACAAAACACCCTTGGAAGTGACCCAAAAAAGGCAATAAGATAAGGGTTCTAAAAATATATTAGGCGCAAGAGCCAGGGGAAGGAAAGTGTAGGTCCTCTAATTACCAGAGAAGAAGAAGAGCTAATAATAGATGACATCAGCAAGACAAAGGTTTTTAATGCCTTTTTACATTCACTAAAAAAATGTAATTGTGATCAGATACTTCATTATTCTTAACCAAGAGGGGGAAAGTACAGAAACCACAACGGGGAAATAAGAGGTTGAAAAAATATTTACATAAGTTAAATTTAATTTAAGTCAGCAGGGCCTAATGAAATTCATCCTGGGCTACTCAAGAAATTAGCTGAAGCAATCTTGGAATAGTTAACAATGATCTCTGACAACTCCGGGAGGATGGTGAGGTCCCACAAGACTGGAGAAGGGCAAACATAAAACCTGTCATCAAAAAAAGGGAACAACGAAGACCTGGGGAATAGAGGCCAGTCAAGCCTAATTTAGATACCCAGAAAGAAAAATGTATTAAACAATCAATGTATAAGCACCTAGAGGATAGCAAAGTGATAAGTTATAGCCAGCATAGATTATCGAATACAAACAATGCCAAACCAATCTAATTCCTACATTAACAGGGGTACTGGTCTTATGACACTGTAGACGTGACATATCTTAATTTTAGGAAGACTTTTGACAGAAGACCCCATGACAGTCTCATCAGCAATCTAGGGAAATGTTGTGTATTTGAAAGTCTGTACTCAAAGAGTAATTATTAATGGCTCGCTGACAAACTGGGAGGATGTATCTAAAGCGGTCCCACAGGAGCCAATCCTCAATCTGGTACTACTCAATATTTTCATTAATGACTTGGATAATGGAGTGGAGAGTATGCTTATTAAATTTGAGGATGACACCAAGCTGGGAAGAGTTGCAAACACATTGCAGAACAGGATTTATAAATTAGAGAATTGATCTGAATGAACAAGATGAAATTCAATAAAGACAAGTGCAAAGTACTACATTTTAGGGAAGGAAAATCCAATGCACAACTACAAACTGGAGACTAACTGGGTAGGGGGCAGTACTACTCAAAAGGATCTGGGGGTTATAGTGGATCACAAATTGAATCTGAGCCAGTCACGTGACTCAGTTGTGACGAAGGCTAGTTCAGTACTGGAATAGGTTACCAAGGGAGGTTGTGGAATCATCATTGGAGGTTTTTAATGACAGGTTGGACAAACACCTCAGTGTTGGGGGGCTGGACTAGGTGACCTCTCATAGTTCATTCCAGCCCTACAGTTCAATGATTCTATTCTGAGGAAATGTTTGGTCATTTTATTACATCACTGACCCGGCCCACCCCACTAGCACTAAACGGAGACATTTTGAAACCCTCCCAGTAACAAAGTCTGGGAACCAAATACGAGACAAGAGCAGAACAAAAGGAGTGACTGGGGGGATTTTCCCTGACACTGTCCCCAGGGCAGCACACTCCCACAGCCCAGAGCACAGGGAGAGTCAGGAATTGACTTTTCCTCTCCCTGCACCTCACCTTGTTCGCTGGAAAGGGAATCTGTCCAGGGATGCTGCAGTAAGTGTGTGGGGGCAGGTTAGAGATCTGGGAATCTCTCTTCCTAATTATTTCTCCCACTGCCCGTATCAATCTGTCTCTCCCTTTTCTCCTTGTGTTTCCCCATCTCCTGTCCCTCCTCCTCTGGCGGACAGACAGCCATTCCTGGGTGTTCGCTCTCCTATGGCTGGATCGTCTCCTACAATTGCTAAGGGGAGAAGAGATGTGGGGTGAGGAGGGACTATTTGTGCAGAGTCAGTTTCATGCCCATCCCCAGCATGTTCCCTGAGGTCTCTATCAATCACCTGGAGTATTTGACTCAGATGTTGGTGTGGGCAGAGCCTAGGGCTGGCCCATGGAGCTAATTACAGCTGGAGAAAGTCCTCACCTTGCCTGGGCACAGGGGAAGCTTCACTCCAAGTCAATCCCAAGCCCAGACCCCACCAGGGGAGCAGCAGCTGCTCAGTCTGGGCTCCCAGATCACAATGCAGGCAGCAGCGTCTGACCCAGGAAGCTCAACCCCAATATCCTGAGAGAGAGAGACACACACACACAGTCAGACAGAGACTGAGGGCTTCCCCCCTCCCCTTTAGCAACAACTGAAACCCCCTCCCCACAGGGACATGTCCTGATTTTATTTGTCCCCATGTTAATCTGGAGTCACTTCATGTTCTTCCTTGAAGTGTCTCTCGAGTAACACTAGTCTCAGTGAGACCAGAAACATTGCTCGGAAGGAGGCCAGAGTCCTTTCCTCCTCCCTCACCCCCTCTGCCCCTTCTCTTCTGAGAAGGATTCATAGCAACAGTTTTCCCTCCAAAACCTGAAGTTCCAGCAGTTCTGAAAACGGGGAGAGAAGCAAAGCCTGTCATGATTTCATACACCTCTACCACAATATATCACAACCTGATACAACACGAATTTGGATAGAACGCGGTAAAGCAGTGCTCCGGGTGGGCGGGGCTGCACACTCCAGTGGATAAAAGGGCAAGTTCGATATAACGTGGTTTCACCTATAATGCGGTAAGATTTTTTGGCTCCCGAGGACAGCGTTATATCGGGGTAGAGGTGTATCAGTAATTGATAAATGGATAGAAAGTTATCAGCAGCCCCTGCCAGCCATTCACACAGATGATGGCAGCCCTGGGAGATGCTTCTTTAAACAGGAGAATGGACGGCATGGAGGAGCCAAAATTTTTAAGAAATTTCCGTGCCCGGTGACTGGCAGATAATGGCCAATAGGGACCCATCCCAGAGATGACATCTCAGCACTGGGCGAAGCAACCCCTCATGGAGACCATTCATCATGGGGGTTTGGGATACTGCTGGTGAATGTAGTGAGGGGAAAGTGAGGGGCTAATACAGTAGCATGGAGATTCTCAACCACTCTGGGTACAGCCTGGGCAGCAAGGAGCCAGTCACAGAGTAAGCCCCCTTCCTGTGCCCACTGAAGAAAAGAAAAGGGTCCAGCCAATTGTCCTATGAGCAGATTAGAGACACCCATGGGCAGCAGGTATCCTAGGCAAGGGTAGGCTGTGCCTTCCCAAACAGCCTAGCATGGCCCCGCCCACACGCCATCCCCAGGCCAGGCCCCCTCTGGTTCCCTTCCCAGAGCGTTCTGCCTTGGCTGGCCTGGGCTGGCTGGCCTGCCTCCTGCAGGGAGTCAGGGCACCTGATGCTGGGGCCGCATCGCCTGGCGCCCCGGGGTAGCCACCCCACCTGGCCGCCCAGAGACCCCCGGCACACAGGGAGCACTGCCACCTGGCGTACCGGGGCCGGGAGCACAGTTACCCAGCACACCAGGGCCCATGGTGTGGGTGCTCTGGGCTCCGGGGAAAGGCTGAAGAAGGAGAACCTCCCACAATGGCCGGATCACCAGCTGCCCATGGAGACACCCTTCCCCCAAACAGAGGGAGACCTCTGGCTTTGATGTGTATTAAATATGGGGCACTTTCATCAGCAAACATTTTAATGGAGATAAAGGGGGAGAGAAATGAGAGTCTCAAATGAGAGGGGAAAGCTGATCATTTCAAACCCTGTAATTGGCAGGATGATGAATGATTCAAGACAACAAATTCCCTCCAAAACAGGAGAAGTTGCTGCAACTAAACATGGTAACATCTCCAAACCTGAGATGCTTTTTAATAGACATTTGATAATTAAATGGAAAAAGGCAAAATCTGAACAGCCTGACATCAATGTTCAGTCCTTAAAAAGACAAGGGTGGAAATCTGAGGAATTTTTGATGAATTTTCACAAAATAGAAAGGAAAGTGGAAAAATGTGAGGGATTTTACATCGATAGTCAATAGTAGGTAAAGAGGTAGAATTTGAGTGAATTTCATATTGTTACTTGACAAATCAAAAGAAAATGGAAAACCTGCAAAAAATTTCTATCAATATTCAAGAATTTGAGCAAAGGTTAAAATCAGAGGATATTTTATGTTAATGTTTTATAATTAGAAAGAAGTGAAAAAAATCTTAGAGAATATTAAATTAGTAACACATAACTAGAGAGGAAGCCAGGCAAAAGTTTGCAATATTTTAGAGTATTCTCCTGAAGAAGAGCTCTGTGTAGCTCAGAGATTTGTCTCTCTGACCAACTGAAGTGAGTCCAATAAAAGATATTACCTCACCCACCTTGCCTTTCTAAATGCAAAGCAACGCACAGTGGAGAGAAAAACTGCAGCTACTTATACATTGGGGGGTAAATTAACTATCAATTGTAGCCCATAGATCCAGCTTTAACATTTATTTTATGTAGCAGTAATGTCAATATCTTACCGGACACAAGCCTGTAGATTTCTTGCTTCAGCAGTTAGCATAAGGCTTGAGGTCTATGAACTCTGGCACAGATAAAACGGCCTAAGGGTCATCCCTAAGTTTTGGGGAACTGGAAATAGTGTGTCTAAGGGGGAATTTGGTCCACGATGACACCAGCCAACCACAGGAACATGAGCTAACGCTGGCTTTTGGATACAACATCCGCTGATGCCTCACCACAGGAGTACCATGGCGACAAATATGATAAGTTATATTAATGGTCTCACTAACCCAGGAGAAGGACACCCCAACATTGGTAGGGTGAGGAAATACAAATAAGAAACAGAAGAAACCCCTACTGAACATGAATTAGACTGAGTGGCACAACGTAACATATTATAAAAGTTGTATCCCAGCCTGTGTGCAGGAGAAGAGAGAGATTTAGCCCTTGGAAGGTGCCAAGATGATGGCTACAGGTGATGATGAAGAAAGTGATGGGGATGAGATGAACATTTCAGGTTGTTCTGCAAGGGATGATGAGAGTATATGGATGTTCAGATGTACATTCTGTATTATCTCTATCTTACTGAGTTACAGTGTTTGTGACTTTGCTAAATGTATTATTAAACTATTGTAAATATAAAAGGGTCCCTATAGTGAGTGTTGCAACTGTGCACAACGGGGTTTCCAACTATAGAGTAATTTTAATATTACTGGGCCTGATCTTGGGACAAGAACCTGTCAACCCTCAAATGATAACTGGGAATTCTTAGTAATCAATATAATTAATACATAAGCCAAAGATCAGGCTACACAACTCAAGAAAAGGACCTGCATGTTGATGTAGACAGCTCAATTAAAAAGTCCACTCTCACAGCTGCCACCAAAAAAGCTAACAATGGTAGGATTCATAATCCTATGGTAGGATTAATAAGGAATGGGATGCAGAATAACATCAAACATTTGTATATAAATCAAAGGGCAGCCTCTAATATCCTGGAACCACCATGGTTACTACAGCACTGCACATAGGATATTTTATATCCATCTTTGAGAACTGATGAGGAAATAGGTCAAAAAAGAAATATTTGATAATATGACAGAAAACAACCAAGATCAGAAGGGATTTTCTATTGATACTTAATACGTGAGAAAATTGGGACAGTTTGATGGGATTGTCTATAGAAGTTCAATATACACACGCAGACAGTAATGGTTCCCACTTCACCACCACCATTCCCATGGGCAGCAGGAAGCCCTTTGTGAAGGTGTTTTAAGAAGGCCAGGGAGGGGGTCTGGAGCAGGAAAGCTCCCTGACAGTGGGGAGGGGCAGCAGTATGGGATGGGCAGAGGACAGGCAACTGGAGGCTGTGGGGAGCTGCACTAGAAAGCTGGCGGGGGTGGGCAGCAACTGGGCCTGGTTACTCCACTGAGAACACTCACTTCTCCCTTCCCCACCTGTGTCCTTTCCATACCCTGTTACTGGCAGAAAATGACCACCCTGTCCCACCCCAGAGCCAGCCATGTCTCCAGGCTCCCCATAAACTGCGCCCACTAATCCCCTTCCAGTTTGGGGAAGGGCTCAGGGCAACAATTTCCCACCTAAACAAGAACAATTTGCTGCAGATAAAACGGGTGGGAAAACTTCCCAGAGCTGAGGAGATTTTAAACTGACCTTTGAGAATTAGAAAACGGGGCAAAATCCAAGGAGGAGAATAAAGACATGGACAATCATTGGAGAGAAAAGAGTGGGGTGGAGGGAGAATCTACTTGGATTTGATACCCCTATTTGATCATTAGAGAAAAAGGGGAAGAATTCAGGAGAAATAAATCAGAGAGAATGTCATTACCCCCCCCTGCGATCTCCTGCCTGCCCAGAGACAGGTCCATCTCTCCCAGTTCACACGGTCTGTGCCCTCCCTCCATCTCTGGCTCATTTTTCATCCCTCCCTTCCTAACCCCCCCGCCCCCGCGCGCCTCTGGGGCAGCCCCTGGCTGGAGCTGGGGGCAGGGTCACTGCTATGAACGCAGCTCGGAGCCTGCCCCAGGTGCGGTAACAACCAGGGGCGGGGGGATCTGGGCCCCCTTGTGCAGAGGCGCTTCCCCGCCTGTCCCTGCGCCCAGAGCATCCCCCGAGCCCTTTGTTAATCACCTGCAGCCTCCGGCCCGGGGCTGCCCAGGGGGCGGGTCCCAGCTGGAGAAAGCCCCCCCGGCCGGGCACGGGGGGGTTAATGCCGGGCTCCCCCCGCACAGACCCCGTGGAGCAGCAGCTGCTCAGCCCGGGCCCCGGATCACACGGAAGCAGCAGCAGCGTCTGATCCGTGCCAGAGCCCCGCCCCCAGGAGCTGCCCCGCCCCCGGTCCGTGCCAGAGCCCCACCCCCAGGAGCTGCCCCGCCCCTGGTCCGTGCCAGAGCCCCGCCCCCAGGAGCTGCCCCGCCCCCAGTCCGTGCCAGAGCCCCGCCCCCAAGAGCTATCCCGCCCCCAGAGCTGCCCCGCCCCCGGGCTCTGGGCTTTGTTCTCCCGGCTTCTGCCTCCCGGCCCCGCCCCCAGCTACTCCAGCCCCTATGGCAAATGCCGCTGGGGCTTGCACTGAGCATGCGTAGTAACAGCTGCTGAAACCCTCCCTTACCTGAGCTGCAGAAGGCGGAAGCACCCCCGGGGCAGGCTGGGAGATGTAGTTCCTGAGTCTCTCCGGAGCAGAAGTGACGTTGGGCACTGCGGAGGACAAGCCGGGCTGCGAACGCGCGTGGGGCGCTGCGCCTCTGCCTGGCTCGCGCGGGGCCGTTGGAGCGTCTCCGGGAGCCGCAGAAGAGTTTTGTGCCGTTCAAGCTCTGGGCATGCGCAGATGGGGTGTCCCGCATGCGCAGAGGCAGCGCTCACCCGCTGCTACTCCCTGGCGCTGCGGGGCCGGGCGGAGCAGGAGGGTCTGTGCCGGGGAGACCCATTAACCCCCCCGTGCCCGGCCCGCGCCCTGCTCCCGCTGGGGCCGCCCCGGGCTCTGCCCGCCCCGCTGCGGCGCTGCAGCCTCCAGGTACCGGAGCGAGCCCCGGGGGCGGGGCCGGGCGGTGACTCTGCCCCAGTGTCCGTGGGGGGGACCCGGCATCTCGCAGCGCCGGGATCTGCTCCCTGGGGCAGCGCCCGCGGGGGGCTCGGAGCTGCTGTCCCCGCAGGAGCCCAACGCCCCCGGCCCGGCCAGGCTCTGCCCTGGGGCCCCACGGGGGGGTCCGGGGAGAGGGAACCGGCCCCCACTGGGGTCACTGCGTGGGGCTGGGCGGGGGTGGCCAGGCGGAGGGGAGACCTGGGAAAGGGGCGGATGGAAAATGTCTGTGCAGCCTGGACATGGCCGGGGTGGGGAGGAGAAGAGCAGGTGACCCCCGAGGAGCGGGGTGAGAAAGGGGGGGGGGCTGAAATCCCCTCGGATTTACCGCTGCCCCCTCCCGTGCGGACCCCCCCATCCTCTCCAGCCCTGCCCCCTTTCTCTAAAGAGAGCAACGAGCAACATCCATGGTGATACCCCGTTCCCTCAAATCCCTCCCCCGATTGTTCCCCATTTTCTCTCCACTTCGCCAATATCCAGTTCAAATCTCAGGTTTTTGGCGTCCCATCCCCCCATTTTTACCTGCAGTGATTTGTCCTTATTTAGGTGGGAAATGGTTCCCCTGAGTGATTTCTGAACTGGGAAGAGGGTTAATGGGCAGAGGCTGGGAGAGCCCTGAGACAGGGATACCTCTGGGCCGGGGGGCCACTCTCTGCTGGCAACAGGGCATGGAAAGGCCCAGGAAGGAAAGGGAGGAGCAAGCGTCCCTCATGGAGACAGCCCAGCCCCAGGTATCCCAGTCCTAGCTACTTCCCCCTCCCGCACCCCGCTCAACCCAGCAGCCCCTCCCCCCCAGGCACCACCTGCTAGTCATATTTCCAGACCCCAGAGCCAGTGACCTTCTGATTCCAGCCCCACTCCTTTCCCCTGGGAAAGGGACATCCCCAGGGCTGCCTGCTGGCCATGTGAATGTGAGGCAAGAAGAATCCATCCCATTCTGTTGTTGATTGAATATCGCTGTATAATCCCCTCAAATTTCCCCTCTTTTCTCTTGAACTGTTGAATGGTGACATAAAATCTCCCCAGGTATCGGTGCTTCTCTCTTCTATTGGCAAATATTTAGTTTGTGCCCCATTTTCTCCTCAGTTCTGAAATACTGAAATTCTTGAAAATCTTTCTGCTTTTCTTTCCAGGTGTCTGATTGAGATCAGGGTTCTTATTGTACTGAGCGTGTCACAGGTCCTGCCTGAGATCAGGTTCCCCAGTGTGCCGGACACTGCACAAACCCTGACCGAGTTTGGGGAACTCGTTGTGCCAGGAACTGCAGAGACCCCAACAGAGATCTGTGCCCTTGTTGTGCTGGGCACTGTAGAGACCGCAACTGACATCAGGCTCCACATTGTGCCAGGAAAAACTGAGACCTGGACTGAGATCATGGCCCCCCTTGTGCCAGGCAGCGCACGAGTGCGAACCAGATTGCTGCCTCCATTGTGCTGGGCACTTCAGAGACCTCGACTGAGATCTGTATCCCCGTTAGGCCTGGCACTGCACTGACCCCAACCAAGATCACACCCCACTGTATTGGGTACTGCACAGACCCTGACAGAGATCCTGCCCCCATATTTTGCCAGATGCTGCATGGACCCCAAACAAAATCAGGGATCCTGTAATGCCGGGAGTTGCAGAGCCCGTGAGTCAGATCAGGCCCCCTGTTGTGCAAGGCTCTGCACAGACACTGACCAAGCTCAGGGTCCCCATTATGACAGGTGCTGAACAGAGACCGAGGGTACTTCTTCACTACCCGCCGTATCGGCGAGTAGCAATCGATTAGTTAAGACGCGATATATCGATCCCCGAATGCGCTCACCGTCGACTCCGGAACTCCACCAGAGCGAGCGGCGGTAGCGCAGTCAGACGGGGGAGCCGTGGCCATCGATCCCGTGCCGTCTGGACCCTAGGTAATTCGATCCAAGATACTTCGACTTCAGCTACGCTATTCGCATAACTGAAGTTGCGTATCCCCTCCCCCCCCCAGTGTAGACCAGCCCCAAGGGTATCTCTACCCTGCCATTAAAAACCCACAGCTGGCCCATGCCATCTGACTCAGGCTCACAGGGCTCAGGCGAAGGGGCTGTTTAATTGCAGTGTAGATGTCTGGGCTCGGGCTGGAGCCAGGCTGTAGGACCCTGCGAGGTGGGAGGATGCCAGACCTTGGGCTGCAGCCCAAGCCGGATCATCTACACCACAATTAAACAGCCCTAGAGCCTGAGCCGTGTGAGCCCAAGTCAGCGGGCACAGGCCAGCCGCTGGTGTCTCACTGCAGTGTAGACATGCCCACAGTGACAGCATCCTTGCCACAAAAAGCTCAAAGGCTAAATAGGCAAATGGTGGGAGGCGACTCTCCATTTTACAGATGGGGAAACTGAAGCTCAAAGAGATGAAGTAATTTGCTCAAGTTTGCATGGAGAATTTGGGTCAAAACTGGGAACTGAACCCAGATTGTTTGAATTCGTGCCTCTCCCCTTAACCCCAAGCCCAGCTTGTGAGTGTATAGCGTTGTTTTGGTCTGTGTTTGCATTGCATTGGCTTCCAAGGGAGGTTGTGGAATTTCCTTCATTGGGGTTTTTAAGACCAGGTTAGAGGTATGCCAGTCTTGGAATGTCTAGGGATACTTGGTCCTGCCTCATCACAGGAGTCTTGAGTAGACGACCTCTCAAGATCCCTTCCATGCCCACACTGAAATAATTCTGTTTTGTGCTATGTCCTGTTCTATGCTGAGCTGTTTTGCATGGTGCCATTTGGAACTCTAATGCACCATGTTGTGTTGCATAGTTTTATAGTGCATTGTTTTGCCTCAGCTTGTTTGGTGCCTGTGCTGTGTTGGTTTGAGTTGAGCTATTTTGCATTGTGTACTTTTGTCCTAGAATGTGTTAGTTTGCATTGTGTTGCTTTCTTCTCCTTTGTATAATGTCATTTTATGCTGTAGAGTGTAGGTTGTGTGGGGTTTTTTTTTATTTTTTTTTAAATTGCCTGACATTATGTTGTGGTGGGTTTTATTCTGTATGTTGTGTTTTGTACGTATATATTGCATAGCATCATAGACATGTAGGGCTGGATAGGACCTCAAGGTGTCATCAAGTCCAGCTCTCTCTGACAAGGCAGGACCAAGTATATGTAGATATTATCTCTGATAGAGGTTTGTCCTACCTGTTCTTAAAAACTTCCAGGGAAAGAGACTCCATAGCCATCCCGGTAAGACTATTCCAGAGCTGAACTACCTTAGCTCTGGTGAGACACACACAGATTTTAGTGGTGAGCAGCTCTGCAGAAAGGAGTGGGCAGCTGGGTAAACAGACTAAAATTGGGAGGAGAAACATTGACGTGTCCCAGGTCACCCAGGCTGTCCATGACAGAACTAGAAATAGATCCTAGTTCTAGTGCCACCGTACTGCTGTTTTGGGTACTGAAAGTCTCTGCCACACTGGTGTTTGAGTGGTAACCATGTTAGTCTGTATCAGCAAAAACAACGAGGAGCCCTTAGAGACGTGGCACCTTAGAGACTAAGAAATGTGTTTGGGCATAAGCTTTCATGGGCTAAAACCCACTTCATCAGATGCATGGAGTGGAAAATACAGTAGGCAGAATATATATACACAGTACATGAAAAGATGGGAGTTGCCTTACCAAGTGAGGGGTCAGTTCTAACGAGACAATTCAATTAAAGTGGAAGTGAGCTATTATCAACAAGAGAAAAAATCTCTTTTTGTAGCGGTGATCAGGGTGGCCCATTTCAAACAGTTGACAAGAAGGTGTGAGTAACAGTAGGGGGAAATTAGCATGTGGAAATTAGTTTTTGTAGTGACCCATCCACTCCCAGTCTTTATTCAGGCCTAATTTGATGGTGTCCAGTTTGCAAATTAACTCTAGTTCTGTAGTTGTTTGTTGGAGTCTGTCTTTGAAGTTTTTTGATGAAGAATTGCCACTTTTAAGTCTGTTATTGAGTGTCCAGGGAGATTGAAGTGTTCTCCGATTGGTTTTTGAATGTTATAATTCTTGACGTTTGATTTGTGTCCATTTATTCTTTTGCATATAGACTGTCCAATTTACATGGCAGAGTGGCATTGCTGGCACATGATGGCGTATATCACATTTGTTTTAGGCACTGGTGCAAACCTTTCGTATAGACCAAATTTACACTAGTGCACTCTGATTGGCGCTGGTGCACCATGTCCCAGTTTGAAGGTGTGGGGGATGGTGGTGATCAGGGGAGGGGGACAGTGACCTCACTGAGGCCTAGGGCTGGCTGAACAGTGCAACTGGTAACAGAGGGGCAGCAGTGAGTGCTGGAGGTATGAGCCAGGAGCACAGCCCCACAGGACTGGACACTGACTTCTCCTGACCTAGGGGACACACCCAGCTGTGTGCAGGGACTGCAACTGAGCTGCCCTGCCAAGACAGCCTGTGCATCTATGGACAAACCACCTTTTCCTGCATGTTAATACAATGGGGTCTGGGGACCTTTCCAAGCTGCGGGTGACGGGGCTCTGGAGTTACCTGGGTCTGTTCCTGGCTCTGTCACTGATCTGCTTGGTGACGTTGGGGAAGTCACAGCCCCTCTGTTTTCCTCCTACCCATTGTCTACTTGGATTGTGATCTCTTTGGGGCAAGGACTGTCCCTCTCTGTCTGTGCAGTGCCCAGCACAATGGGGGTGCTGATCTCAGTCAGGTTCACTGCCATGTGCAACATGATGGGGCCCTGATCTCCATCAGTGTCTGTGCAATGCAAAGCACAGTTTATAGACTCAGACTTTACAGCCAGAAGGGAGCATCATGATCATCTAGTCTGACCTCCCGCACATCGCAGGCCACAGAACGTCACCCACCCACTCCTGTAATAGACCCCTACCACTGGCTGAGTTAACAAAGTCCTCAAATCATTATTTAAAGACTTCAAATTACAAAAAAATCCACCATTTACACTAGTTTAAACCTGCAAATGACCCATGCCATGCCCCATGTTGCAGAGGAAGGCAAAAAAACCCCAATACCCCAGGGTCTCTGCCAATCTGAGTCTGGGCAAAATTCCTTCCCATCCCCAAATATGGCAGTCAATTAGATCCTGAGCATGTGGGCAAGACCCAGCAGCCAGACACCTGGAAAAAAATTCTCTAGTATCTCAGAGCCCTCCCCATGTAGTGTCCCATCACCGGCCTTTGGAGATATTGCTGCTAACAGTTGCAGATCAACTACATTCCATTGTAGGCAGTCCCATCATACCATCTCCTCCATAAAGGTATCGAGCTCAGTCTTGAAGCCAGGTAGGTTTTTTGCCCCCCAGTGATTCCCTTAGGAGACTGTTCCAAAACTTCATTCTGATGGTTAGAAACCTTTGCCTAATTTCAAGCCAAAACTTATTGATGGCCAGTATCCATTTGTTCTAGTGCCAAAATTGGTGCTTAACTTAAATACCTCCTCTCCTTCCCTGGTATTTATCCTTCTGATGTATGTATAGAGAGTAATCATGTCTCCCCTCAGCCTTCTTTTGGTTAGGCTAAACAAGCCAAACTCTTTGAGTCTCCTCTCATAAGACAGATTTTCCATTCCTCAGATCATCCTAGTAGACCTTCTCTGCACCTGTTCCACTTTGAATTCATCCTTCTTAAACATGGGAGACCAGAATGGGTCACAGTATTTCAGATGAGGTCTCATCAGTGCTTTGTATAACAATACTAACCTTTCCCTGTGTCTACTGGAAATACCTCGCCTGATGCATCCTAGCACTGCATTAACCTATTTCATGGCCGCATCACACTGGCAGCTCATAATTATCCTGTGATCAACCAATACACACACGTCTTTCTCCTCCTCTGTCACTTCCAACTGATAAGTCCCCAGCTCATTGCAAAAATTCTTGTTGTTTGTCCCTAAGTGTATAACTTTGCACTATTAATTTTCATCCCATTTCTAATACTCTAGCTCTCAAGGTCATGCAGATCTTCTTGGATGATATTCCTGACCTCCTCCATGTTGGCAATCCTTCCCAACTTTGTGTCCCACTCCCACTTTTTGTGCCAAGGTCCTTAATAAAAATGTTGAATAAGATCGGTCCCAAGACTGATCTCTGAAGAACTCCACTAATAACCTCCCTCCAGCCTGACAACTCACTGTTCAGTATGACCCCTTGTAGTCTCCCCTGTAACCAATTCGTTATCAACCTTTCAGTTCTCATATTAATCCCCATCTTCTCCAATTTAATGAATAGTTTCCCATATGGAACTGTATCAAATGCCTTACTGACATCCAGATAGATGAGAGCTACTGCATTTCCTTTGTCCAAAAAATTAGTTACCTTCTCACAGAAGGAGAACAGATTTCCTTGGCATGATCTATCTTTTGTAACACCATGTTTTATTTATTTATAGTGCTGAAGGCTGGAAGGAACTGTTAGCAATAGGCTGAGAATGGCCATGTGGAGGTTGGGGAGGGGATGGCAGATAGTGGGGAGGTGGCGGGTGTGTGTGTGTGGTGTTGGAGGTGTATCTGGGATTTTGTTTTGTAGGAGTCCATGTCTCTGCTCCCTGTGGCCGTGGTGCATTCTGTACCAAAGCAGCACGTCAGCAGAGCAGACACACACCCCATAGCTCCATCTGGAACACGCAGCATTCCCTGCCAGATGGGATGGGTGATTTTTCAGGGACCCAGCTTGATATGCGTGGCTGGGGTGGATTCACTTGGACGAGGGTCTGGGGCTCTGATAGTTTGCGATGTTCCTTTTTGCATAGTCAGTTCTTTCCCTTTATTGTTTTACCCCCACGTATGCCTGATGCCACTCTCTTCTTAACTTGTTTTGGTTATTTCAGTCTTAGTTTTTAAATGGGATCTAATAATTGCAAAGCTGAATGAAAGATAAAACAAACAGAACCGTTTGAATGTTAGCACATAGCTGGTAGAACTATACCTAGTGAAGGTCTGCTGTAATTACCTGGTTACCTATAGCATTTTCTGGTGGGGTGGATAAAGCAATGTCAAAGACCCAAAAGCACTTTTTAGGGCGAAAGGCTCATCAGCTGTTTGCTCTCTAGGAAGCATGTCACCAGCCAGGACTTGCAGTCTTTTAGGAGTGGTGCGCTGGATTGTATTTAGTAATCTCAAAATAGAAGACTGCTGGTTCACAATATCCAATGAAATCTTGCTAACAATTATACAAATAGACCCTAATGCAGAGGTGGGCAAACTACGGCCCCTCCCCTGTTGTTCCCTCTGCCCCTGCAGCCTCAGCACACGCTGCGCTGCCGGCGCGAGGCTCTGTGCGGTGGGGCTTGGGAGCTCCTGGGGCAGCGCAGCTGAAGAGCCCGGCCTGAGACGGTGCTCTGAGCTGTGTGGTCGCGGCGGCGTGGCCCGGCTCCAGCCAGCGGTGCGGCTGAAGTGGCGCCAGCCACCTGTGCTCCGGGGAGGGGGGGTGGATAGAGGGCAGGGGAGTTTGGGGTGGTGGTCAGAGGGTGGGGAACGGGGGTTGAATGGGGGCAGGGATCCTGGGGGAGCAGTCAGGAAGGAGAGTGGGGGTTGATGGGGCAGCGGGGGGGCAGTCAGGGGACAAGAAGCGGGGTGGTGGATGGGCCACACACCTCTCCTCTAACCAGCCCTCCATACAATTTCCAAAACCTGATGCGGCCCTCAGGCCAAAAAGTTTGCCCGCCCCTGCCCTAATGCTATTAAAACAACATGGTATTAATACTGATTCAAAACTCAACTCCTGCTCCAGTCCTGGCATGGTTTGCAGGTGTGCAGGGGCTGGGCCAGTCCGGACTAAAGCAGCAATTTAACCCTTTCTATGCTAGCGTGGGGTTTATATAGCCCTTCACAGGCACCCAGGCACAGGGAATGGCCACTTATCAGCCCCATGCCTGATGTGCTGGGGTGACTCACTGGCAGCATTGTCTTTGAGGGTGCTGCTCCCTCCTGCTCCCACTCCCTCCCCTTCCCCTTTACTGCCACCACAATGCCTGTCACCTTCACTTCCTAAGGGGTGACCCCCAAAAGGTGTGTTTTGTTATCCCTTTCCCTGCCGCCACCCTCCTCCCCCCAAGGATCCATTGTGCACCCTCCGTCACTCACTTCTGTCTCAGGAGATAAGGCAGGTCATGGGGCGCGGGTGATGCTTTCCTGGAGATCCATCATCACTGAAGGAGTTGCAGCCTTGACCCTCCTAGAAGGTTGCAAGGATACTGATGTGCACTGGAGGAAAACTGGGGCTTGGTGGAGTCCATAGAGAATTTGGCCCACACTGTGTCACTGTAAAGCCTGCTCTGCATTGCTGCAAATTGCTGCTGGTGGCTTTGTGCCCATAAGTCTCTGTAACGCCATCTTCAGTGACTCGAGGGCATGAGCACCAGCCTCAGGCAGACTGGTAAGAAGCAAGGCACAAACCCCAAATTGGTTGTGAGGTCTATATGTAGATTTCACCAACCAAGTATCCAGTGTAAACGCTTCAGGCACTGTAACAGCATTAACATGGAATCACAGACAGTCCCCTTGGGTCATCCCATATATCTCACTATGGAGGTGAGCTCACCTTTGTGACAGATGGTCCCTTACACCAGGGGTTCTCAACCTTTTTCTTTCTGCGCCCCCTCCACCCCCACCTCTCCCCAAGATGCTATAAAAACTCCACGGCCCATGTGGACCACGATAACTGGTTTTCTGCATATAAAAGCCAGGGCTGGCGTTAGGGGGTAGGAAGCAGGGCAACTACCTGGGGCCCCATGCCCCATACATTGCTTAGGCTTTGGCTTCAGCCCAGGGTGGTGGGGCTCAGTGCCCCAGACTTCAGCCCCATGCACTGGGACTTCAGCTTTCTGCCCTGGGCCTCAGCGAGTCTAATGCTGGCCTTGCTTGGCAGCCCTGCTGAAACCTGCTCGTGGTCCCCAGTCCCCTGGTTGAGAACCACGGCCTTACACCTCGAATCACAGCAATGTTCAGGTTACTGCCAGTCCCAAAGGATCAGTCACTTACTTAGGTCAACTGAATCTCACAACAGAGACACGCTTGTAGCCAGTCCTGTAATAACCTGTATTATGATTTATTCAAAAGGAAACAAGAGTTGTTTACAAAGTTAAAGCAGGTAATCATATAGATGCAGATGAGTTACAGTCTTAAATTTCAAAAGGTAATAGAAACTTCTATAATAAGCAAGCTCTACATATTCTTTAGGACTAACGCAGGCTAAGCAGCTGGGGATCTCTTGCTAATGCCTAGAAACTTTGCAGCATACAGATAATCAGTTCCCTCTGTGTGGGATTTTTTTATTCCCTTCCTGCCACATGCTCTGAGCTGCAAACTCAGCTAACGGGAAGTCAAGAGCATAACAACAGCCTTTTGTCTTCTTTAACATCCCATTGTCGTCAGACGCCACTGGTGTGGTGCTCTGCTCTGTTCAATGTTGATATCAGTCGGCTGCGTGCGTGTGTTCCCTCTGTGTGCTGCCCCAGCCCTGCAGATTGCTGACACAGCAGACCCCGAGAGAACCCCCAGTGACCACAGACTCCGATAAGGTACGAAGGCACCTGGCCAGGTTTATTGTCTAACGAAGCACAGTAATAGTTCCCCGCAGACTCTACAAGACATACTACGAATATGTGCCCCCTGACAATGGACCAGCTCAGTCAGTGGCGGGACTCTCCACTGCCCCCTAGGGGAGACAAAGACATCCACTCTGGGATGCATTCTTATACACAGGGACAAACAGGTGAGCAGGGCCTGACCTCTGGCTCACAGCCTAACTTTGCTTTATGTTAGCAATATCTTGACCATTACTTCAGTTCAGGCCTCATACCGGGCCTCTGATACCAAGGGTTTATGTCTCAGGGCCTCATCTTACTACATTCCCCCACTTTTTGTCTTTTTATGGGGAGGATGTTTACCCATCATCCCAGAAAAGCATAATGCGTGGACTGAAGATAACCCAGTAGGCTAAACACTGTTATGTGGTCACCACATTTTACCATCCATACACTCATGCCCCATCTGTCCTTAGTCTGCACATTCCCTCATACGACTGGTAGACATTTTATTATCCAATTATTTTTAGTCCTTTATGGTGGCCTGGGAATTTTAGGCCCAGGACCATGACTGAGGAATGTAGTATTATGATTGAGCCTTAGAGGCACTCCCAAATAATATATATGAATAATATGGATATGGCATATATATTTGTAGCGTATATGGGTATATATGTGTGGTATGTTTGTGTACATATGACACCACCTTATGTCCAAGCATAACCATGTTTTTCCAGTCTGGTGTTGAACTCTGACCCTTTTACTTTGGTGACACAGATAGAAACTGCTATTGCCCTAACAGGAGTGTGTTATCACCTGTCTCATCATTAGTAGTAGGCTGAGTGTTTTGAAATACTGAGATAGGCATTGTTATAGTGTGTTCCACAGTATTATGGATATGAGAAGTAAAACAGAAATTTGGAGTAGTGACACTACAAATGAGGCCCTTATATATATAAATGTCTTGTAATTAGTTACTACTCAGTACTGTGCATTCATGTTATGGGTCACCCTTACTGCTGGTTGTCACCCTCTGGTAAGCTTTGCTGGGCAGGAAACAGGAACGGCTAGCTTCTCTGTTCCATGCATTGCCCCGTGACACATCAGTGGTTGACATAGATCCAGCTGGTTTTATGGATGTTGTTTTCTAGATAACTTACAGAATGGACAGTAACCAATTTATCAAATAGTGCTGTGTCAGGATGTAGTATTGGTATCCAGACACTGAGCAAGATTGTTTTGAATAACACGTGTCTTAGTTAGGATGCAGTGTCAGTAACCCAAATTATGACGGGTACTAACACGGAATTTGTTTACCCAATTGTAGTTACTGTGTAACTTAATTTCTTTACCAATTTGTTTTTTCCTTGCCTTCATGTTGTTTGTTGCCATTCATTTGTTGATTTTTTTACCTGTGTGTTGGTTAAACAGTTTAGCAAAGTTATGCACATTGTAAATGTTGTACAAAGATAATACAGTAGTACAGCAATAATACAGTTGTTTTTACCCAGTAACCAAGTTGAAATTAAATGACAGTTTATCCTGGTCCATCTAGTGGTTTTTAGCTGATTGTTAAATTAATTGTCCATATATGGTAGATAGAGGTGTATTTGACCAGTGTCTTATTTATAAAGCACTTCATTTTTCTGTTCTTGATGCTTGGGGGTTTCTTCGCTGTATACAGATATCTTCTGGTGTCTTTGTTCTTAAGTTAGTTAATATAATAGTTTGTTTTTGTTTTGTTTTTACATTTCTCTTGTTTTTAGTAACCCAAATTTAATACACAGATTAATTTAGTGTTTACAATGTAATAGGGAACAAGTCTTTTATACACAAGCTATACTTTTGCAATTGTTGTATAGACATTCATTTTCACTTGAGGTGCATTACTAATCTTTTATACTAAATGTAATGCTTAACGGCTAAAATAGAGGCTCACAATCTTCCATGAGAAGGTGTATTGCTTTCCCTCCCTTCTTTGTTTCAGCAAAAGAGTTAGAAAAATAGTTTTAACAAGCTTTTTAGAGTTGCGTTGCTTGTGACACCAACTTCACTCTTGTTAACTGTTTAGAAGCACAAACTTTAACAACCACTGCTTCCCATTAACATAACATAAAAGAAAAGTGTATAAAATTAAACCAAAATAAATTTTAAATACAGGTCCATGCAAATGCTTTAAAAAGAAGAACAGGAGTACTTGTGGCACCTTAGAGACTAACAAATTTATTAGAGCATAAGCTTTCGTGGACTACAGCCCACTTCTTCGGATGCATATATCATATGCATATATATGCAAATGCTTTGTTATGTTTGGGAGACAAAGGTGGAAACCTGTTGAAATTGTTTGGCTAGCTTGATGCATAATTTGTTATTTTTAAACATTTTGCTATCACAGTCTTATAACTATATTTAAAAGTGCAAACAAGTTTATAAAAACCCAAACAAGAAATTGACATTTTGTTAATATTATCTATACCCTAATGTTGAGGTTTTCCCTTACATTTTTTTAATAAAAAAATAAAAAAACATAAAAAACAAAACAAAAGTGTGATTAATAAAAGAGAATTATTTTTGTTTGCAATTTCATTATTTGTTGAGGCAGAAATATATGTACATATATTTATAACTGAGACCTTGTTGAACTTTGGGGAAAAAAATGGTATGAATAATATTATGATGGTTATACCCCAACCATAATATTAAAATAGTGTGGTACCACACATACATATATTTTTAAAAGAGTATGAAATTGACTTTTGTTGCAACAAAATAAAAATAATAAAAAATAATCACGTGACACACACAAAATACAACACTGGACAATGCACACGACATACAGGACAAGCTTATAATTAAAAACACATGGCACCAGAATTCTATTCATAACTATACAAAATAAGGCAAACAAAAACAAAAAATTAAAAGGGTTAAACATTTGAATAAACAAGTTATTACCTTATTGAAAACTTTTAACAAAAAATGATAAAAATATATTAATATTTGCCAAATTTATTGTATTAATTTGGTAACAAGGAATTTTGCATTACTTTATATTTAACATTATTTTAAAACTCTGCTATATGGAAATAAGAAAAGCCCATGTTCCAAATATTAGTGAGTGAACAGGATTAGAAGCAGAGTGTGCATTTCGGTTGCTTGGCAACCCTATCTTCAAGAAAATTAGGAATAATTTCAGCTGTTGCATTCCTGAAGGATTAAAATAATTAATGTACTGGATGTATTTAAAGTAAAGTTTTTACCTTGTTTTCTTTTTGTTTCTTGTTTTGTTCTGTTTTCAATTGCTTTATTTTTTGGAGGTTTCTGTAAAAACTATAACTTTTAACTTTTAAACAAAGAGAGAGAGCCGAAGTGAGGAGAGGCAGGGGAAAGGGGCGGGGGTGAAGAGCAACCTAGGAAGGTAGCGAGACCTGAGCCAAGAGAGATTAACTGTATCAAGGTATTTGAAAGTACAGGCAGCAGCAGCCAGTTTAGCAAACTGAGAAAGCATATAACGGAAAAAGCGTAACCGGTATGTAAAAATACTTGAGAAAGGTGGTTGTATTTTTAGATATGTGCGCGGAGCGTGGTTCCGTGGGTCAAAGCAGTTGGGAACCTACACAGTTGGGAACTGTGCCCCTGGTTTTTATCCTGGCTCTGAGAAGAGAGTGGGGGTAGTTACCTGCTCTTGTAAAACCTGAATTTGTTCCCCCCAGTGTCCGTTGCTTTTGTGTGCATGCCAAATGAATGGCAGGAGTGCCCTTTTTTGCTGCAATTAACTGTTTTGGGGCAACTCCACGTGTTAATGCATCAATTCTAAGTGTTTAACCCACTTAATTTCATTTTTTTACTTTGAAATTCTTTTTTATTCACTCCCCTGCGATCGAGTCACTGTTCCTGTCTCCTAATGTGCTCTGTGAACTGTTCCATTTTTTTCTTCATTCGATTTACCAATTCAGTGAAAGTATTGTGTGCTACTTTTTCCATCTGGGCACTTACTTGTCCTGTTCTGACAGGCACCAGTCTAGGTTTTACCAGAACCTGGCTTTTATCATAAGGTGGTGGTTGCACTGCAGTGGACCCAGTTTAATCTTTTAATTTTGCTAGGGCCACCTTTTTCCATTTCTGTCCCCATTCTTCAGGCACAGGGAGCTACCTGAAGCCTGCTGTTGACCACAAATATTTATAACAGGGGATGGCACATGTATTTTTTGTAGGTTCCTTGCAGCTGTTTCCAATGTTTTATTCTGTTTCCATGCTGGTTGTCTCTGGGCTGCTCCCCACCCTGCAAGGGGTTGTCCCAGGGCTGTGTAGCTTCTTTTGAGTCTTTTAACTCTTTCTTTGTTACTGATACTTGCCCTGCCAATTTTGTGTCGTGCTGTTTTAACCACTTATCAGCCATGGTTTGCAATATTTTACATTTTAAGGCTACAGTCTCTGCCCCTTTACAGATTACATTACATGTTTCTTCCCCATTATATTTTTTAAACTCTGTGGGGATTTGCAGGGAGGGGTTAAGGGGGTTCCCTAGCTCATGGTTTTCTGTCATGTTAGATCGCAATTTCTACAGCGGACAGCTCGCTTATTCACCAGATCAGCGGTCGGGGTCACCAGTGCCGTCAGATGCTACCAGTGTGGTGGTGCTCTGCTCTGTTCAATGTTGATATCAGTCGGCTGCGTGCGTGTGTTCCCTCTGTGTGCTGCCCTGGCTCTGACGATCGCTGACACAGCAGACCCTGGAGAACCCCCAGTGACCACAGACTCCGATAAGGTACGAAGGCACCCGGCCAGGTTTATTGTCAAACGAAGCACAGTAATAGTTTCCCGCAGACTCGACAGGACGTACTATGAATATGTGCCCCTGACAATGGACCCGCTCAGTTAGTGGCTGGACTCTCCACTGCCCCCTAGGGGAGACAAAGACATCCACTCTGGGATGCATTCTTATACACAGGGACAAACAGGTTTCACATCGTTGAACGCACTGAGGTACAGCCCCTCTATGTATTACGATGTTGCCTTTCTCATGGTGCAGATTGGTTCGAACAAATAAGTCTATTCATCATATTGTCTATCCGTCATATTGTCCTTTTATACTGTCTTTAGACTGGGTCTGCCTGTTCCTTGTTATCTGTGTGGGTGCCGTCCTGGTATACGTTCATCTTATTAGTACATGTGTATACGCTCTTGCCAACTTCTGTGAGCAGGGCCTGCCTCTGGTTCACAGCCTAACTGTGCTTTATGTTCACAATGTCTTGACCATTAATCCAGTTCAGGCTTCATACTGGGCCTCTGATACCAAGGGTTTATGTCTCAGGGACTCATCTTACTACACCCATAATAGTCTATCTGGTGTTGATGGACCTTTCCTGCCAGGCAGGGTATAATGCATTCTGTTGCCAATCAGCACTTCACCTAGGTAAAGTGTCTCTCCTGTCTGGTGATTTACAGAACCACAGAGGCTCACAATGCAGCTAGTCAGATATAACCCAGGCAGCAACTCACAAGAATTTTTTTTTTTTAAATGGCGTTATCTTATCTCCTAGAACTTGAAGAGACCTTGAAAGGTCATTGAGTCCAGCCCCCTGCCTTCACTAGCAGGACCAAGTACTGATTTTGCCCCAGATCCCTAAGTGGCCCCCTCAAGGATTGAACTCTCAACCCTGGGTTTAGCAGGCTAATGCTCAAACCACTGAGCTAACCCTCCCCCCATTCAATAAAGTCTAAACACATTCTTATAATTCTAATACCTGTTTTAACAATCCTAACACAGGTGAGCCAGACTGATTCCAGCTATGCGTTTGTCCATGTTCAATTAAGACCTGGGGGCTTCTGCAAGAGCTAACACCTCATCTGCGAGTGTCACAGGCAGGATGGGCAGGGATGGTGTCTCTAGCCTCTGTTTGCCAGAAGCTGGGAATGGGTGACGGGATGGATCACTTGATGATTACCTGTTCTGTTAATCTCTGAAGCACCTGGCATTGGCCACTGAGCTAGATGGACCGTTGGTCTGCCGCAGTGGGCCGTTCTTATGTTCACAGTCTCTATCAGGAGTATCTACCCATTTGGACTCACTGGGGAGCCACAGAAAGAAACAAGGTGTGCTGAGGCAAGAAGGCCCAATCTCTGAGCCCCCGGGGTCACACTTGCCAAAAGCTAAAACTAGGCCCAGCCCATGAAAGGGGGCACTTGCAGGAGAGACTGTATAAAGGCTGGAGCATCAAACAACTTTGTAAACCTGAGACAGCTGCCTTGGGGATAATGACAGGGAGAATCCCCCAAAGTGACTCCTTTGATTCTGCTCTTCTCTGGCCTTTGGTTCATAGAATCATAAAACTGGAAGGGACCTTGAGAGGTCATCTAGTCCAGTCCCCTGCACTCAAGGCAGGACTAAGTATTATCTAGACCATCCCTGACAGGTGTTTGTCCATCTTGCTCTTAAATATCCCTAATGATGGAGATTCCACAACCTCCCTAGGCAATTTATTCCAGTGCTTAACCACTCTGACAGTTAGGAAGTTTTTCCTAATGTCCAACCTAAACCACCCTTGCTGCAATTTAAGCCCATTACTTCTTGTCCTATCCTCAGAGGTTAAAAAGAACAATTTTTCTCCCTCCACGTAACAACCTTTTATGTACTTGAAAACTGTTATCTTGTCCCCTCTCAGTCTTCTTTTTTCCAGACTAAACAAACCTGATTTTTTCAATCTTCCCTCATAGGTCATGTTTTCTAGCCCTTCAATCATTTTTGTTGCTCTTCTTTGGACTTTCACCAATTTGTTCACCAATTTGTCTTTCCTGAAATGTGGCACCCAGAACTGGACACAATACTCCAGTTGAGGCCTAATCAGCATGGAGTAGAGCGGAAGAATTTCTTCTTGTGCCTTGCTTACAATCCTCCTGCTAATACGTCCCAGAATGACGTTTGCTTTTTTTGCAACAGTGTTACACTGTTGACTCATATTTAGCTTGTGATCCACTATGACCCCCAGATCCCTTTCCGCAGTACTCCTTCCTAGGCAGTCATTTCCCATTTTGTATGTGTGCAACTGATTGTTCCTTCCTAAGTGGAGTACTTTGCATTTGTCCTTATTGAATTTCATCTTATCTACTTCAGACCATTTCTCCAGTTTGTCCGGATTATTTTCCAAAGCACTTGCAACCCTTCCAGCTTGGTATCGTCCGCAAACTTGATAAGGGTAACAGAGAGACTCTGTTACTAGGAGGTTTTCAGCATGTCTCAGAGGGTTACACCCTGGTGGGAGGGAGCTAGGCCTGTACTGGAATAAGGTCACTCTGCTTCACAGTGTGGCAGAACCTAGAATGTCCATTAGCAGGGGAAAATCCTGGGGGGAATCGGCATGTGGAATGGCCAAAAACCCCATCTGAATTCTCTCACGTTGCCCTTCTCGCCCTGGCAGGCTACAGAATAACATCCAGGTTTCACTCCAGACCCACCCAGGGGGAAGGAAATGGCTGCAATGGAGCTGGCTCAGGTAAGGGATTATCAGGGAGCTGGTGATGGGTTCTGCTTGGAGGAAGAGGAGTAAAGGAGAGAGGAGCTGCTGGAGGTGGTGGGAGGCAGGAAATATCTAGGGTGGAGAAAGGGAGGGGATAGGATGTGACAGACCTGCTGAGATATGTGTAATCTAGGGTGTGATGGATTGTCATCCCCGGGGTGCAGTCTGGGGGGCTTCTGGGAACCACTGTGTCCTCTAACCCTCAAGCTGGGCTGGCCCTTCTCACACTGCTTTGCTGGAGATTCAGCCAGCCTCTCCAGGCCCTGTTATCACCCAACACGACAGCAGCTGGTGCCATATACCTAAGCCACTCAAGGACAGATAGAAGACAACAGCCAATTTCCCAGCTCCCCAACCTTGCACACCTGCTGTAGTATAAATCCAGAATTATACCATCTTATAGTGCACAGGGATCTGTATAATGTAGGCTCATTAATACAGTTTGCCTTCCCCTCGATATGGGAAAGATATGCACAACAAGCTTGTGCGCTAACCAAGCTGAGATATTCCCCAGACACTTCACTCAAAATACACTGGTTAAGATAAAGCATAAAACAAGTTTATTAACTACAGAAAGATAGATTTTAAGTGATAGCAAACAGATCAAAGCAGATTACTTAGCAAATAACCAAAAACTCAAACTAAGCCTAACATACTAGATGGATAGAATTTGAATTAGCAATTTCTCACCTAACTGATGATAGAAGCAGTCCACCAAGTTTCCATACACAAGCTAGAAATCCCTGTACCCTGGGACCAGCACTTCCCCCAGTTCAGTCTTTGTTCCTCAGGTGTTTCCAGAAGTTCTCTTGTGTGGGGAATGAGGCCAAGAGATGATGTCACACCCCACCTTATGTACCTTTTCTATATGGTGGGACTCCTTTGTTTCAAACTGAATTCCCAGTCCAGTTTGTGGAAAAATACAGGTACCAAAATGGCGTTCAGTGTCATGTGGTCTGGTCACATGCCCTAGCATGCCCAACTGAGTGCTAAGCTCTTGCATGGTCCATTGTCTTTGTTGATGAGCCATCAGCGCTGTCTGGCTTCTTCATTGTTGTACCTGAAAGACTAGTTGTGGGTGTTACCCAGAGTAAGCACATTTGAAATACAGATACATAGTCAATATCCATAACTTCAGATACAAACGTGATTCACGCACACAAATAAGATAATCATATTGAGCAAATCATAACTTTTCCAGTGACACCACACATGATGTATCTTGCACAAAATGCATCATAATTATGTCCTAATAATATTATAATCATACCACTATGATGAATATGGGGTGTAGTGTCAGATAGGGCCTAATTTCAAGGCACAGGAGTTGGGACTGGAACTTCCCCTCTTTGTGGAACAGGAAATAACCCTCCAGCCAGGTCTGGGAAAACTTTCCAGACTCGCAGTGCTGGAGCCAGAATCTGACACTTCATTAGTTACCACCACCCCCAATCTTTGTGGGAACTGCAAACTTTATCAGTGATGATTTTATATTCTCTTCTAGGTTATTGATAAGAATGTTAATAGCACAGGGCCAAGAACCAGTCCTTGCGGAACCTGCTAGAAATAAATCCACTCGACCATGGTTCCCCATTTACAATCAGTTTTTAATCTATTTAATGTATGCCATGTTTATTTTGTATCATTCTAGTTTTTTAGTCAAAATATTATGCTGAACCAAGTCGTATGCCTTACAGAAGTCTAGGTATATTACATCAATACTATTAGCTGCAACCAAACTTTTCATCTCCTCCAATATGGATATCCAGTTAGTTTGATAGGATCTATTTTCACTAAACCTTTGTTAATGGGTACTAATTATATTACCCTCCTTTAATTCTTTATTAATGAAATCCAGTATCGGCTGCTCCATTATCTTGTGCAGTATAGATGTCAGACTGACACTCTTGTAATTAGTTGGGTCATCTCTTTTACACTTTTTAGTATTGGTACAGCATTAGCTTTATTCCAGTCTTCTGGAATTTCCCCAGTGTTCCAAGTCCTAATTAAAATCAACATTAATAGTCCACCATGCTCCTCCACTAGGTCTTTTAAAAGTCTTGGATATAAGTTATCTGGACCCGCTGATTTAAACATGTCTAACTTTAATAGCTCATGAAGTCCTGTTGGAATGGAAAGTGTGTCGTTGTCAACATCTTATGATATGAGTACATCATCTGTTTTTCTCCAAATCCAGGAGAGAAATATTTATTGAAGACTTTTACCTCTTCTGTATTATTTTTGATAATTCTGCCATTTCTGTATAGTAATTTACCACTACCATTGTTAGGATTAATATACTTTTAAAAACTTTCTTCTTATTTTCATTGATTGGTCATTGATTTCTGATAGCTTCCCTTACCAATTTTCTACAGTACTGACCTTCTAACTTATATTCTTTACTATTGACTTCCCCTTTCTTCCATATATTTTATTTGGAGAGTGTTGGGATTCCTACCAGGGAGCCACCAGCAGGGTCCAGAGACAGCCTCATCTCCTATATCAAGCTCTGGCTAGTAGGTATGTGATAAATGTGAAGACCCTGCCTCCGTCTGTCAGCTGGGAGACACAAGTTTCTCTCTTTCTACCCTCTGATGCCTCCTGGCTGCTCGAAGCAAGGTGGGGTGGGACTCTGTTAATATGTGCCTCCCAAAGCTTCCATTTACCTAGTGCTGCTGTTCCATGAATAGTGGGGTTGTGAGTGGGGCAGCAGGTACTGAGTGTTGGACTCTTGCTCTTTCAGGGGCCGGTGACTTTCGCGGAAGTGGCTGTGTATTTCACCAGGGAAGAGCGGGCTCTGCTGGACCTCACTCAGAGAGACCTCTACAGGGATGTCATGCAGGAGAACTATGAGACAGTGGTCTTGCTGGGTAAGGAGTCCTGTCCCCTCGGTTATTAGAATCTGTGGGGTCTCTAAAGAACCTGAGTAGTAATAACTTTATAGCTTTATTTGTCATACAAGTTTTGACAAGTTTCCTTGTCCCCCTTTATTTAGTTTATCTCCCAGCCACTAGAATAATATTTGGACATGTGCCTTTTTGGTGCCGTCAGTTATTTTAAAATTGCATTTAATGTATCCTTATTGGATACATTAATAACTAGAGCTTTCATGCCTTTTCCTCATTTTAAGAGGAAAATATGCCACCTGTAGAATTCTAAATTGAGTAAATAGGTCGATGACTGATGCATGGCTTGTGTGACAGTCAGATGAGCTCCTCTTTTGATAGGAGAGCGTATAATGTTGCCATTCAGGACCCCCTGGGTGAAGGGAGAACAGAGCCATGGAAGGGGAGGAGAAGGGATGGAGTAGATAATTCTGGGGTGCTTGGACATGGGGAAGGTGTGTGCAGGCTAAGAGCTAAGAAGCAGCTGGGAGGGATGAGGTAGTGAGAGACGAGGAGGGAACACAAGAAGCTCCCAAAGTGCCGGGAGGTGGTGATAGCTGAGAGTAGTGGGAAGGTGGGGAAGGGAGTGTGGAGGAAGGGCAGCCAGGAAGTGGGCTGGGTGGGTCAGTGGGAGGGAGGAGAGGTTTGGGGATATAGAGCTGTGGGAGATCCCATACCTTTAACCCTGAATCCCTGCCCAAGCCTTGTTGCTTTAGAGCCTACACTCCAGTTTTATTTCTGTTCAGTTCCACTTCATTAAACATTTTTTCCTCAAATGTTATTTTAACTCTTGACCTCCCTCTCCCACTCGTTACCCCCCCTCCCAATATAACCTCCCCATCCTTATGCACAGCGACCCCGGCCACCGATCTTGAGTCCTTGCTGCATTCCTCCCTCCCATAGCAGGGCCACTACCTAGGCACAAATGAGCACAAATGTATTAGGGGTACAACTTGCCCTTATACATGGCTACTCAGTTAATTGAGAAAATGAAATTTAGTGAAACACACAGAAACTTGATTTAATACAGACAGTTATAATTTAAATCATAGGCAAGGATCAATACACATAACGATTAGACTAAGATAAGTATAGTAAAGAGGGTTTTGCACTGTGCGTACTTACAAGTTATGGGCACAATTGGAAACAAAGATCGAGGGACAAGGGAGCCCATCAGAAGGGAGGCCCTGCTTCAGTTTACACTGTCTCGGGGACCTGACAAAATGAAAAAAGGGTAACTAGGAGAGGTATTTTATCTGCTTCCTTATGGTAATAGTACGGCTATATACCATATCTGCTCCTTTACTCTTATTACAATAATATCAATAGCTGCCCCAACCCATATGTGGCCTTTGGGAAGTCCATAATTAAGCATCAAGCATTAATACTAATGATTTACATCACTTATTTATTAATAATTCCAATATATGAATGTGGTCCAACTGCTGAGATACTGCATAGCAACCTAATTGCTAAAGCCCGCCCCAAACTTCCTTCTTTCAGAATCCTGTGGCGTATTGCACCTGTTTGTGGTTCCTCGTTAGTCTCTCAAAATCAGGGTGCAAAATATCTGACCTGGGATTCTCTCCTTAGGTCTATTCAGGTAAATCCCAGACTTCAGCATAACTACTCCCACAAAGCATCAACCTAATATAAGGCCCTTAACTGTAGCAAACTTAATAACCCATTTATTTATGTTCACCTCCTTGCCCCTCCATGCACATTCCAAGCTAATAAGCAATACTCTGATAATGACATTTTACCTCTAGTGAATATAAAATTGCCCACAAGACATGAGACTAGGTCATAAAATCAGATCAGGGTCAACAGGAGTGAGAGTTTGGAAAGAGTCTTTTTCCCCCCTCTCCCCATCTGCAGCAGCCACAATCTGTCTTCCCTCCAGGCTCCTTGGATCTCTGAGCCTGTCCCTCCTGAGGTGGTGTGGCCCAGTTCTTGTTTCTTACATTCTCCTTTTCCGGAAGAGTTAGAGGCTGTTGCTCCTGAATTTTTAGTGTTTAATTCCCCAGCTTTCTCCACACACTGGGGGGAGTTTAATTCTCCCTCCCATTACACCTGAGTCAGTAGATTTCCTAATTCCCCAAAATGTGCTTTTGCGATGTCACAGTTTTGGGTTAGCTAAGCCTTTGACCTGCCTCCATGGTCTGCTCAAGGAATGCCCTGTCAGGTATCAGGTCTCTAGCCAGCACCTCTCTATGGGTAGGGACCCACATGTCTCTCCTTTTTGATCAGGGTTTGAGGATTGCAGCTTGTCTTCCACTGTGTTCACTGAACTAACTTCCAGTTCCTGTGCTTTGCTTTCTCTCCAAGGGCTGTGAGCAGTGTGTGTGTGTGATAGAGGTGGGAATTTTGGTGATACTCCTATGATGTCAACACACACCTCAGTTTCCCTCTGTGATTGGTATTGCTATGATTATAAAGAGCAGGAGACATGAGGTGTTTTGTCATGGAGCTGTCATGGGGTGATATGAATGGGTCATTAAGGACTGGCTGGGACCAACCTACATCAGTGGAATACCCGACAGAGACAAGGGAATAATTGTTCCATGGGAGGATCTCAGCTTGGCTGAGTGAAGCATACATGGACTCGTTATGTTTTTGGGAGCAGGAAGAACTGGGCTCGCAGATGCAGGGAGCTCTACTGGAGCGAAGACAAATGGACAGGCAAAGTGAAAGGAAACTAAACTGTTTGCTACAGCAGAATGGCTCAAGGGCATTGCCCAGTATGGAATACATTGTCTTCTTTGCTTCTCTGTCCTAATCTAAGGACTTTCCAATGCTGTGTTTCAGTTGACTAATAAACCCTGCTGTGTTTTAAAAGTCTGCCCAGTGTCACAGCAAAAACTTACTCCGTGCATTGAATGAGGAACAGTCTCTGAACAGGAGTGTCGTTCAGCTGGACCTGCTGGCAGAGCTCACAGGTTGAAATAGGAGTGTTGAAGCCAGAGGCTTCCCAAGGACTGTTTAAAAGCTCAGGCATTGCACAGATCCTATGGATCCATGACAGTGTGTCTGATGGGGAAAGGATATAAAACAAGAAAAGGATCTAAATGTGTATTTACCATGGCCCCCTCATCAGTCCTCGTGGGAATCCCTGATCAGTTCCCAAGTGTATTAAAACTTTCCTTAAAGGCTTACCTCTTAGTTATCAGGTCATGTCAGTTTTGTTAGAGGGCCTCCTGCTTCCCTGGTTCTTGTCACGCAGACAGCAAGTAGCAAAAGACCAGAAGTCTGAAGTGCAGATAATGCAATGTTTATTGAGGTTAGTTTCCAAGCAAGCATACTCCAAAGACCTTCACACCATTCGGGCTTATATCTATACTCCGATAGAGTCTGTTCCCCAGCGTTCCCTTCCCAGCTCTGATGCTCCAGAGCCTTGTTCCCCGTTCCCTGTTCCTGTTCCCCCCCCCCCCCTTAAAAAACATGATTCCAATTTCTCTTCCCCCTCTATTTTATATAGTAATATTCTCAGCTATACCTTAACTGAAATTTAAACTAACCAATCCTAACATATTGTAACATAATTCTCTAACCAATTATATCCCACTACCCTAATTAACTTACATCTAGAAAAATTAATTATACAGCAGACAGAAAAAAATAGAGAACTAGACAGATTAACAATAGAAAAAATGGTGGCCATAAAGATAAAACAATACAGAAATGAGAGTTTCAAAACCACAACCATTGAGAAGTGATTTCTTGCTAGACAGAGTGCTATCAAACTAAGTTTTCTTTAACCATCTTAAGATCTGTTTCTTTATCTGGTGGTGATGGGCACTATCAGGACAGGATCATCTTTCTAACAACCCAATACCACCTTATTTCAGTGTGACTGGTTTGGGATGTGTGCTTATGGCTGCCCCTGCTGCTTAGCCTACGAACAAGGCCTCAGACTATCCTAGTGAGAAAAGGCCCATACACAGGCAGACTGTGATTTTGATTCTTTGTTTTTATATCCCTGTAACTAGCTAAGTGATTAAAAATACACCTAAGTTCGTAAAGTATAGGCTTTACAGGCAGGCCTGAATATCTATATTCTAACAGTGGGTTTTACCCCTTCCCCCATTCTGTGTCTGTCTTGTCTATTTAGATTGTAAATTCTTCAGGGCATGGGCCATCTACTCTTCTGTGTTTGTACTTTGCCTAGCACAATGGGTCTTAGGCACTAAGGTAATGAATATGATTTATAATAACAACTCTCCTGCCACTTTGAGACAAGGAAGCTGGTCTTCAGATGTTACTGACTAAAAATGAGCTGGGGGTAAAACCATTCAATATTCTTTGTGACAAGTATCCCACAAATTCCACTGCTCTCCCTTGTTTTCTTTGCCTTGAGTAGGGTTTCCAGTTTCCAAACCTGATGTGATCTCGCAGCTGGAACAAGGGGAAGAGCCGTGGGTCCCAGACCTCCAGGACTCTGAGAAAGAAGTGCTCCCGAGAGCTGCCTGCACAGGTGAGGAATTGGTTAAACCAGGGGTCGGCAACCTTTCAGAAGTGGTGTGCCGAGTCTTCATTTATTTACCCTAATTTAAGGTTTTGCGTGCCAGTAATACATTTTAACATTTTTAGAAGGTTTCTTTCTATAAGTCTATAATATATAACTAAACTATTGTATGTAAAGTAAATAAGGTTTTTAAAATGTTTAAGAAGCTTCATTTAAAATTAAATTAAAATTCAGAGTCCCCCGGACTGGTGGCCAGGACCCAGGAAGCGTGAGTGCCACTGAAAATCAGGTTTCAGAGTAGCAGCCGTGTTAGTCTGTATCCGCAAAAAGAACAGGAGTACTTGTGGCACCTTAGAGACTAACAAATTTATTAGAGCATAAGCCTTCGTGGGCTACAGCCGAAGAAGTGGATTGTAGCCCACGAAAGCTTATGCTCTAATAAATTTGTTAGTCTCTAAGGTGCCACAAGTACTCCTGTTCTTTTTACTGAAAATCAGCTCTCACGCGTGCCATAGGTTGCTTACCCCTGGGTTAAACCAACTCAAAAATGCAGGAAACATTTGGGATGCCCTACAAAGACCTTGTGAGCTGTCCAAGTTCAGGATTGTTCCTTGCAGATATGGAATCATTAGGCAGATGTCACTCATGGCTTCCCACCTATCCTGACTGAAAACTGGCAGCAGGTCCTTCCCCAATCTCACTTTTCCCTGAGTGTTCTGGTGAGATGTGGACCAAAACTGATCCCTTCCTCTTCTGGGGAAGGGTTTGGGGAAAATCAGCTCCTGATAGGTTTGATCTCTCCCACACATCTTTTGGTTTGTTCATCCCTTTTTCAATTCCTGTCTCTGAGATTTCCTTTCTCTCCGGCACAGAGAGTGACCTATGTCTGGATTCTCTCTGTCTCCCCTCAGGTGTTGGGATGGTGAGTGAGAATGAGGAGAATCCCCAGCAGGAAGATGCTGAGCAAGTAAAACCACATGGGACGTTATCAGGAAGATCCAAAGGGAATGTTTCCTGGAGTTGTGCACTCCCAGAAAAAGCAAAAGCCTGTGAGACTGAGCAGATGCCAGAGGAAAACTTGAGGAGCCACTCAGACCTTATTACACGCGAGAAAATCAACTTGGAAGAGACACGCTACACATGCCATGAGTGTGGGAAAAGCTTCAGTGGGAGCTCAGACCTTTTCACACATCAGAGAATCCACAGAGGAGAGAGACCGTACACGTGCTCTGAGTGCGGGAAAAGCTTCAATCAGAGCTATACCCTTATCAGACATTGGAGAACCCACACTGGAGAGAAACCCTACACGTGTTCTGAGTGTGGGAAAAGCTTCAATCAGAGCTCAAACCTTATCAGACATAGGAAAATCCACACAGGTGAGAAACCTTATGGGTGCTCTGTGTGTGGGAAATGCTTCATTGATAGTTCAGCCCTCATCTCACATCAGAAAATCCACACAGGAGAGACGCCCTACACATGTTCTGAGTGTGGGAAAAGTTTCAATAATAGCTCTGACCTCATCAAACATCGTAGAATCCACACAGGAGAGAAACCCTATATGTGTTCTGAGTGCAGGAAAAGCTTCAATCAGAGCTCAATCCTTATTAGACATCAGAAGATCCACATGAGAGAGAACTGTAATAAATGCCTTGACTAGGGCTGGCCAAAGATTTTTCTTTTAAAAAAAATCACATTTGCTAATTCCCAGAGTGATCTTTGCACCATCTTCACCGTGGTCTCTCAGCTCCCCCAGATGAGTTGCCTGCTTCTGCCTTTTGCAGCTCACCTTCTTTGGGGTCCATCCTGTGATCTTTTCTATCAACTCCTTTCCTTTTGAGTCATAGGAGTGTGTGTCCCTCCAACCAGGAATGTTCATCCGCTCCAGGTGGGAGGGAGAGGTTTGATCCCAACAAGCTACACTGAGGCAAAAACTACCTGTGCTTTACATCCACTAGGACTGTACATGGCGTTGGCTGCTCAAGTTAGTGATCTTGGTGTAAAAAGACAATTGTAGTTGTAGAGCAGATGCAGCCCAGGTGCAGGGTTTGGCATTAGCTTTCCCCTTGACCTGACCTAAACTCCATCACTTTTCCTAGTCTAAACAAACCCTCAGCATCACGGTTATACTGTTCCCCCAGTTCAAAGCAATTGTTAGTCATCAGGTTCCCCCTTCGGGAACAAATTGTTTCATTCCCAGTTGCTCTGATGTTGCTTCAGGTTGTGCTGGAGAGCAGATATTTTTACTACCATTTCCTTCACTTAAAATATATTGAACTATAACAAAGAGCAGGAACAGGGTAGGGATAGGGAAAAATGTCATTTCACCCTCTGTAACAGAAGAAGATAGGGTAAATCAGAGGGATTCCCTTATTCCTCATCACCATCGCAATCCCTCTCTTGTTCAGTTGGTTAGGTCAATATTATTTCTAAAGGGTGGGGAAGAGGATTCCCTAGTGAATGACTTGGAACTAAGCAAAATACCCATGCATTGGGCTCCCAAAGCAGTTGTGGCATGGGCTCTACAGGAGGTCACCCCTGAAGATATCTCCTTCCTAATCAGGTGCATGTTGCCTATTATTTGGGAAATGCAATCCCTATCTAGGTAGAGATGGGGAAAATGGAACTGACATTTCTGTTCAGCTCACTCCTGGGAGATGCTGCTGCAAATGTATAGAAAATGAAATCCATGTTGAGTGTGATATAGCTGCAGAAAGAAACCTATTTTTAATAGATACCTGACATTTGGTGTTTTACAGGGAATCTAAGCTGCACCTGAATTTAGTCCCTAATTTAAACCTGTGCCACCAGATTAAAGAAATAAAAGGGCATATTTGGGGGAGTTATACCTCACTATCGCTACTGATATGTTGTGTGGTTGGTGAAGAATTCTACGCCAGGGAAGTGTAAAATTACTCCAAGTAAGGTCAAAGATTTGACAAGAAGTCAGGTAGAAATTGCAGGTACGAGTGGTTGATTTTCACCCCAGAGATGGAAGCTATGGTGACCTGTGGCCCAGGTAAACTATTTGTAGAACGCTGCTCACTAGTTAAGTGGCATTGATCACGCTCCTAAAGGATGCCATGATTAAATTGGGAACAACTGTCTCTTTCAGCTGATTCCTTCAGAGCCATTCCATGCCTATGGGTCCCAGTCTGGCTGTCTTGTTGGGCAAGAAGCACTTCCATACTGGGCAAATGATTTATAGCCAATGAGGGAATGTATCAGATTCCAAGTTCAGACTGCAGGATATATGAATATTGAGTCCAACGTCTGTGGTTTGGTCTCTTAGTTTACCCTTGAATCTAATGCATTTGTATCACTTCTCCACCTCTTGCTACTTTGAAAGATTAGAAAGTGTGAAAAAGCACAGGTGGTTTTTTTCATGATGCAGCCTTCCCACATAGTGAGAGACCCCTTCCACCCACACTTCTGGGAGAAGACCCAGGGAGAAATGAACTCACAGAAATGGAAGGCTTCTAGGTTATTGTAGAATGTGACTTCACACAAAGCTCACGGGATGGAAATGGGAATTAAGAGAAAACTGCCCTATAGGTTTATATTTTGTAAGAGTTGAATAAATTGTTACCAGCAACAATGAAATTAAACATGAAGTTAATTAGTGTAAGAGGCTGATTCTGTGATGACTTTCAGTGTTACAATATGATTCAGGTTTTCTTCTAGTTCTCTCCCTGCCCCCTCCTACTATATCGGAAATGGTGGTTAATCCTGAAATTAAAACCTCACTCCAAAGGAATTAGAGTGGGGGAATATGTGAGAGAAATAGCATGTACGAGAAGAGAGACCCAGTATGGACTGTAATTATTTCTATTTCTAATGGAATTTATTTTGATACATTTTAAAATAAATCTTCTGTTAGGAGGAAAATTACTTGACAAGATGTGTAACCTTTTACCCATTCCCCACAGTGCTGATGTGTTTTTGTTTGTTTCTCTCTCCTCCAGTGGTTGCTTTTTAATAAAAGAATAGTTTTGGTTTGAAAGCAGTCTTTATTCCATTACCTGAAAGCAAACAGATCCCTACGAAGCAACAGGAAATTTTCTTAACCCTTCATAGTGCAGGGTCTGCACCAATCACAGTCCCCTCCTAGCATTAGTACACTGCACTGCTGTACAGAGCAATAAATTAGTGGCTTGCAGCTTCAAATTGCTGCCTCAAGGTATCCGTGATCCATATGGCCCCGCACTCTCCCCCCTCTAATAGCCCTGGTCTCTGGCTGTTCAAATTCAGCCTCCTGGTGCTGAGCCTCAGTGGTCCAGCCCTGAGTGAAGCTTCCTCGTGGTGCTTAAAATAGAATCACAGACTTTAAGGTCAGAAGAGACCATTATGATCATGTCGTCTGACCTCCTGCACGACGCAGGGAATCTCACCCACCCACTCCTGAATCAGACCTGTGTCTGAGCCATTGAAGTCCTCAAATCATGGTTTAAAGACTTCAAGATGCAGAGAATCTTCCAGCAACTGACCCGTGCCCCACGCTGCAGAGGAAGGCGAAAAACCTCCAGGGCCTCTGCCAATCTGCCCTGGAGGAAAATTCCTTCCTGACCCCAAATATAGTGATCAGCTAAACCCTGAGCATGTGGGCAAGATTCACCAGCCAGACTCCCAGAAAAGAATTCTCTGTAGTAACTCAGATCCCACCCCATCTAACATCCCATCACAAGCCATTGGGCATATTTACTGCTACTAGTCAAAGACCAATTAATTGCCAAATTTAGGCTATCCCATTATACCATCCCCTCCATAAACTAATCAAGCTTAGTCTTGAAGCCGGATAGGTCTTTTGCCCCCACTGCTCCCCTTGGAAGGCTGTTCCAGAACTTCACTCCTCTGATGGTTTGCTGTAAAGCCTTGGAGCTCAATGTGCTTGATTTCCTTGTTCCTAGGTGCACCAGCGTGAGTTTTTTCCTTCCTGCTTGGACACTGATGCTCGCTAGAGCTAGGGCTTTGGTCCAGCTGGTTCAACAGGCTGGCTGCAATAGGTTGGGGCCCTAGAATTTAACAGTCTGGAGAGAGATTCTTGCGGGTTGACCTGATGGTTGCGTTTCTTGCTACTTCACCTGATGCCCACAAGTTTGGTCCTTGTACCTGCAGCTGCTACGCTCTTCCTCTTGCCCACATGGCACTTAAGAGAAGCAGTACCAGGGCCAGGCTTAATAGTCAGGGAAAGGCAGGAGGGAGAGAATCCCCGGCTGGAGCCCAGCACACCTTTCCTCCTCTGGGCCCTAGAGCAGAGGCAGCTGTTGCTGACAGCTCTAAGGAAAGGCTTAAATGGCACAGAGCAACTGAGGGCAGGGCAAGAGGAGGGGAGGACCATGCCCATGTGTGAATTCAGAGAGTAGTTGATATCCATTCTACATACATATTGATAAAAGTGAGCAGATACTATGCTGCTGAATATGATACATTTGATAGACAATTAAAGAGCACATCTTTATATAAATAATACCCAGAAATTGCTGATATCAATATCAACTGTCAATTTCCCTGTATAAGCAGACATCCATAGAAATATCAATATTTGGCTGTATAGGAACTATGAGGCTTCCCTCTACCGCAAATAAAGGAGAAACGTTGTCGTGTTTTACATAAATTTTCACCTTACAGATGACTTACATGTTTCTCACTGTCCTGAGCTCCACAGGACATGGGGAAGCTCTAGGAGATGGCTCCCCTTGGGATCATGTATTACGTGGATCCAAAGGCTGGGGGAAGCCAGACCCAACCTGCAGCCAGGAATACCAATTCCTAGAAGCTCCCTCCTACAGAGAACTCAACTGAAGGGTCGTGAAGAAACTGGATGTTAGGTCATTTTGGCTGAGTGCTTAATGCGATGGATTAGAAATTCATTGGGTGTCCCTACAGAGGTGGAAATGCTGCTGACTATGAAACTTCCTGTCTCTCTTGTTTTTAGTGCTGTAATATTAGTGGCCAAACATGCTACTCACAAACATTCTCCCTCTCTCTTTTCAAGAAAACTCTTGCAAGAAGTCAAAAATGCTTGCTGGATCTCACTGCTCTGCTTGATAGAATCCAAACACAAGCTGAATTTGTCAGCCTTAGGTCAGGGCTGGCAGGGAGTCGGGTGTGGGATGGTTTCAATTACACAGACAGGCACTAGTGACAAAGTTCCAGAATGCGTGGGAGTGTAAAGCTGGTTGGTCCATGTTACACTCCCCTCCCAGCTGACATTGTCTATCAAGAGAGGTGCAAATCTCATCTCTAATATGGCACATTCTGCCGAACGTGAGAGGTACCTTCATTTATGCTCTGTGAGGTTTGATCTCTGTTTTGTTCACTGTGTTTGTGAATGAAAATTATAGACTACAATATGCAAGAAAAAATGCATCAGCACGTGATTGCCCCGACCACCGACAGAGAAATGCCACTGAGTTGATGGTAATGACGTTCCTCTGTACTAGATAGGGACTGGCTACAGAGCTTGCTTACACACACACCAGATGCGTTCAGCCTTAGATCTTTTATGCTCTACCAGGAGTTCATTTAAAGGAGGTATTTTACACACACAGCGCCACCTTGTGGCTGATTAATGGGATGCTAAACTCTAGTATACTAAAGGTTGCAATGCAGGGCCTCCAGGCTATTTGCCTATCATCCTTCTCTGGCTTCTGTTCAAAACCCCAGCAGAGCAACGAGACATGCTTTTGTAGACTCACACTCACAGCCCAGTCAGATCGTAGATTCTATAGACTGGAGAGTTTGTTTTCTTCATATGGGGGGTCTTCTCCTCTCCCTGCGTAGCCAGCAGTAATGCTTGATGGTCCTAACACACACACACCCTCTCTTGTCAGAAGAGACCTCACTAGAAGTGTGGAGAATAGTTGCCCACCTAGAGCAGTGGCAGTTGTGGTGATATGATCTAGCTGAACGATAAAAGGATTAGAAAACACAATTTATAGGGATAGACTAAAGCAGCTCAATCTATTTAGCTTAAGACAGAGAAGGTTAAGGGGTGACTTGATCCCAATCTATAAATATCTAAGTGGGGAACAAATATTTAATACTGGTCTCCTCAATGTAGTAGAGAAATGTTTAACATGATCCAATGGCTGGAAGTTGAAGCTATACCAATTCAGACTGGAGATCAGGTGTATATTTTTAACCATGAGAGTAACTAACCATTGGAATAACTTACAAGGGTCATGGTGGATTCTCTATCTCTGACCATTCTTAAATTGAGGTTGGATGTTTTGCTAAAAGATCTGCTCAAAGAGTTATTCTGGGGATGTTCAATGGCCAGTGTTATACAGGAGGTCAGACTGCATGATTATAACTGTCTCTTCTGGTCTTGGAACCTATGATACAAACTCCTTAAGTCTCTTAAGCCTGGTCTACACTATGATTTTAGGTCGAATTTAGCAGCCTTACCTCAATTTAAGCCTGGACCCGTCCACACGATGAAGCCCTTTTTTTCGACTTAAAAGGCTCTTTAAATCAATTTCTTTACTACACCTCCGACGAGGGGATTAGCGCTGAAATCGGCCTTTCCGGGTCGGATTTGGGGTAGTGAGGACGCAATTCGATGGTATTGGCCTCTGGGAGCTATCCCAGAGTGCTCCATTGTGACCGCTCTGGACAACACTCTCAACTCAGATGCACTGGCCAGGTAGACAGGAAAAGGCCCGCGAACTTTTGAATCTCATTTCCTGTTTAGCCAGCGTGGCAAGGTGCAGGTGAGTGCAGATTTCATTAGCAGAGGTGACCATCATAGAGTCCCAGGATTGCAAAAGAGCTCCAGCATGGACTGAACGGGAGGTACGGGATCTCATCGCTGTATGGGGAGACGAATCCGTGCTAGCTGAACTCCGTTCCAGTAAACAAAATGCCAAAACATTTGAAAAAGTCTCCAAGGGCATGAAGGACAGAGGCTATAACAGGGCACAAAGCAGTGCCGCATGAAAATTAAGGCGCTAAGGCAAGCCTACCAAAAAAACAGAGAGGCAAACGGCCACTCCGGGTCAGAGCCCCAAACATGCCACTTCTATGATGAGCTGCATTCCATGCTAGGGGATGTCGCCACCACTACCCCAACCCTGTGCTTTGACTCCATCAATGGAGAAGCACGCAACACAGAAGCAGGTTTTGGGGACGAGGAAGATGATGATGAAGAGATTGAAGATAGCTCACAGCAAGGAAGCGGAGAAACCGGTTTCCCCAACAGCCAGGATATGTCTTTCACCCTGGACCTGGAGCCAGTAACCCCCCAACCCACCAAAGGTGTGCTCCCGGACTCTGAAGGCAGAGAAGGGACCTCTGGTGAGTGTACCTTTGTAAATATTACACATGGTTTAAAAGCAAGTGTGTTTAATGATTAATTTGCCCTAGTATTCACAGCCAGTACAGCTACTGGAAAAGTCTGTTAACGTATCTGGAGATGGAGCAGAAATCCTCCAGGGACATCTCCATAAAGCTCTCCTGGATGTACTCCCAAAGCCTTTGCAAAAGGTTTCTGGAGAGGGCTGCTTTATTCCGGCCGCCATGGTAGGACACTTTACCACGCCAGGCCAGTAGCACGTAGTCTGGAATCATTGCATAACAAAAGCATGGCAGCGTATGGTCCCGGTGTTTGCTTGCATTCAAACAACATCCATTCCTTATCTCTCTGTGTTATCCTCAGAAGAGTGATATCATTCATGGTCACCTGGTTGAAAAAGGGTGATTTTATTAAGGGGACATTCAGAGGTGTCCGTTCCTGCTCGGCTGTTTGGCTGTGGCTGAACAGAAATGTTCCCTGCTGTTAGTCACGCAGTGGGGGGAGGGGTGAAGCGATCATCCCAGAGAATTGGGTGTGTGTGTGGGGGGGGTATTTGGGTTTGTGCTGCACACTAACCCGCAAACCGCAGCTCCTCCTTTTAAATTGCCAACGCATTTTAAATGGCCAACCCAATGGCCGCTTGGTATGGGAAATGAGGGCGCTGCTGTTTGAAACCATTCCCACATGTTATGAAGGTTAAAGAAGCCAAAAGACTGGCTTACCATGGCTGCCTGCAAGCCGAATTCTCTTGCCTGGCACTGCATGAGTGATCTCTCACACCAAACTGGCAGGCCCTCAATATAAGAGGCAAAATGCAACCTTGTAACGAAAGCACATGTGTTACGCAATGTGAACAGCAAAGTTTAACATGAAAGAGTGTTCCCATTGTTCTCTAAAATGTGTCTTTTTAACTACCACTCTCCCTTTTCCTCCACCAGCTGCAAATGTTTCTCCTTTGCAGAGGCTAGCGAAAATTAGAAGGCGAAAAAACGCACTGGGGATGAAATGTTCTCTGAGCTCCTGCTGTCCTCCCACACTGACAGAGCACAGCGGAATGCATGGAGGCAGACAGTGTCCGAGTGCAGGAAAGCACAATATGAATGCGAGGAGAGGTGGCAGGCTGAAGAGAGTAAGTGGCGGGCTGAAGATGATAGGTGGCGTCAGCTTGCTGACAGAAGGTAAGAGTAAATGCTCAGGCTGCTGGAGCATCAAACTCATATGCTACAGTGTATGGCTGAGCTGCAGGAAAGGCAGCAGGAGCACAGACCGCTGCTACAGCCCCGTGTAACTAACAGCCCTCCTCCCCAAGTCCCATAGCCTCCTCACCCAGATGCCCAAGAATGCGGTGGGGGGGACCTTCGGCCACCCAGCCACTCCACCCCAGAGAATTGCCCAAGCAACAGAAGGCTGTCCTTCAACAAGTTTTAAAGTTTTTAAGTTTTAAAGTGCAGTGTGGCCTTGTCCTTCCCTCCTCTCCCACCCCTCCCGGGCTACCTTGGCAGTTATCCCCCATTTGTGTGATGAATTAATAAAGAATGCAAGAATGTGAAACAACAGTGTCTTTCTTGCCTCTGCAAGCGGTGATCAAAGGGGGGAGGGGAGGGTGGCTAGCTTACAGGGAAGTAGAGTGAACTACTCCCTGTAACGGGTGGGGGAGGTTCATCAAGGAGAAACAAACAGAACTGTCACACCGTAGCCTGGCCAGTCACGAAACTGGTTTTCAAAGCTTCTCTGATGCGCACCACGCCCTCCTGTACTCTTCTAACCGCCCTGGTGTCTGGCTCCGCGTAATCAGCAGCCAAACGATTTGCCTCAACCTCCCACTCCGCCATAAACATCTCCCCCTTACTCTCACAGATATTGTGGAGCGCACAGCAAGCAGTAATAACAATGGGAATATTGGTTTCACTGAGGTCTATCCGAGTCAGTAAACTGCGCCAGCGTGCTTTTAAATCTCCAAATGCACATTCTACCACCATTCTGCACTTGCTCGGCCTATAGTTGAACAGCTCCTGACTACTGTCCAGGCTGCCTGGGTATGCCTTCATGAGCCATGGCATTAAGGGGTAGGCTGGGTCCCCAAGGATAACTATAGGCATTTCAACATCCCCAACGGTTATTTTCTGTTCTAGGAAGAAAGTCCCTTCCTGCAGCTTTTGAAACAGACCAGAGTTCCTGAAGATGCGAGCGTCATGTACCTTTCCTGGCCATCCCACATTGATGTTGGTGAAATGTCCCTTGTGATCCACTAGGGCTTGCAGCAGCAGCATTGAAAAGTACCCCTTTCCGTTTATGTACTCGCTGGCTTGGTGCTCTGGTGCCAAGATAGGGATATGGGTTCCATCTATCGCCCCACCACAGTTAGGGAATCCCATTGCAGCAAAGCCATCCACTATGACCTGCACATTTCCCAGAGTCACTACCCTTGACATCAGCAGCTCTTTGATTGCGTTGGCTACTTGGATCACAGCAGCCCCCACAGTAGATTTGCCCACTCCAAATTGATGCCCAACTGACCGGTAGCTGTCTGGCATTGCAAGCTTCCACAGGGCTATCGCCACTCGCTTCTCAACTGTGAGGGCTGCTCTCATCTTGGTATTCTGGTGCTTCAGAGCAGGGGAAAGCAAGTCACAAAGTTCCTTACGCATGTGAAAGTTTCACAGCCACTGGGAATCATCCCAGACCTGCAACACTATGCGGTCCCACCAGTCTGTGCTTGTTTCCCAGGCCCAGAATCGGCGTTCTACGGCATGAACCTGCCCCATTATCACCATGATGTGCACATTGCCAGGGCCCGTACTTTGTGAGAAGTATATGTCCATGTCTATGTCCTCATCATTCTCATCACCGCGCTGCTGTCGCCTCCTCGCCTGGTTTTGCTTTGGCAGGTTCTGGTTCTGCATATACTCCAGGATAATGCGTGTGGTGTTGAAAGTGCTCATAATTGCTGCACTGATCTGAGCAGGCTCCACAATCCCAGTGCTATGGCGTCTGGGCTGAGAAAAGGCGCGAAATGATTGTCTGCTATTGCTCTGATGGAGGGAGGGGCGACTGACGACATGGCTTACAGGGAATTAAAATCAACAAAGGGGGTGGCTTTGCATCAAGGAGAAACACACACAACTGTCACACAGAATGGCCCCCTCAAGGATTGAACTCAAAACCCTGGGTTTAGCAGGCCGTTGATTTCACGGAGGGAGGGAGGGAGGGAGGAAGCAAATGAATACAAAACAAATTAGGTCTATTTCTTGTTCTGATCCACTCCATCTATCTTTTACATCTTAGGCTGGCAGCAGACAGTGCAGTAAGACTGCTAGCCATCATCATCTCCTGGGTGCTCAGCAGAAGATGCTGCATTACAATCAGGAGCGGCATCAGGGTTTTTGCCGCCCTATGCGGCAGCGCTCCTCCTCTGAGCATTCAGCGGCGTGGTTCCTTCTGCTCCGCATCTTCGGGACACTTCGGCGGCGGGTGAGCCACCAAAGACCCAGAGCGGAAGGACCCCCCCCCCCCCGCCACCGAATTTCTGCCGAGGGTGGCAAAATGCCACCCCCCAAATCCTGCCTCCCTTGGCGACCACCTAGGCTCACCTAGTGGAAGTGCCGGCCCTGATTACGATTGCTAGCCATCATCATCTCCTGGCTGCTCACCACAAGATGGTGCAGTAGGACTGCTAGCCATCATCATCCCCTGGGTGATCAGCAGAAGATGGGAATGACCTGGCTGAATCATAGAATCATAGAATATCAGGGTTGGAAGGGACCTCAGGAGGTCATCTAGTCCAACCTCCTGCTCAAAGCAGGACCAATTCCCAACTAAATCATCCCAGCCACGGTTTTGTCAAGCCGGGCCTTAAAAACCTCCAAGGAAGGAGACTCCACCACCTCCCTACATAACGCATTCCAGTGCTTCACCACCCTCCTAGTGAAATAGTGTTTCCTAATATCCAGCCTAGACCTCCCGCACTGCAACTTGAGACCATTGCTCCTTGTTCTGTCATCTGCCACCACTGAGAACAGCCGAGCTCCATCCTCTTTGGAACCCCCCCTCAGGTAGTTGAAAGCAGCTATCAAATCCCCCCTCATTCTTCTCTTCTGGAGACTAAACAATCCCAGTTCCCTCAGCCTCTCCCCATAAGTCATGTGCTCCAGACCCCTAATCATTTTTGTTGCCCTCCGCTGGACTCTCTCCAATTTTTCCACATCCTTCTTGTAGCATGGGGCCCAAAACTGGACACAATACTTCAGATGAGGCCTCACCAATGTCGAATAAAGGGGAACGATCACGTTCCTCGATCTGCTGGCAATGCCCCTACTTATACAGCCCAAAATGCCATTAGCCTTCTTGGCAACAAGAGCACACTGTTGACTCATATCCAGCTTCTCGTCCAATGTGACCCCTAGGTCCTTTTCTGCAGAACTGCTACCTAGCCATTCGGTCCCTATTCTGTAGCAGTGCATGGGAGTCTTCTGTCCTAAGTGCAGGACTCTGCACTTGTCCTTGTTGAACCTCATCAGGTTTTTTTTGGCCCAATCCTCTAATTTGTCTAGGTCCCTCTATCCGATCCCTACCCTCTAGTGTATCTACCACGACTCCCAGTTTAGTGTCATCTGCAAACTTGCTGAGAGTGCAGTCCACACCATCCTCCAGATCATTAATAAAGATATTAAATAAAACCGGCCCCAGGACCGACCCTTGGGGCACTCCGCTTGAAACCGGCTGCCAACTAGACATGGAGCCATTGATCACTACCCGTTGAGCCCGACGATCTAGCCAGCTTTCTATCCACCTTACAGTCCATTCATCCAGTCCATACTTCTTTAACTTGGCAGCAAGAATACTGTGGGAGACCGTATCAAAAGCTTTGCTAAAGTCAAGGAATAACACATCCACTGCTTTCCCCTCATCCACAGAGCCAGTTATCTCATCATAGAAGGCAATTAGGTTAGTCAGGCACGACTTGCCCTTGGTGAATCCATGCTGACTTCCTGATCACTTTCCTCTCCTCTAAGTGTTTCAGAATTGATTCCTTGAGGACCTGCTCCATGATTTTTCCAGGGACTGAGGTGAGGCTGACTGGCCTGTACTTCCGCGGATCCTCCTTCTTCCCTTTTTTAAAGATGGGCACTACATTAGCCTTTTTCCATTCATCCGGGACCTCCCCCGATCGCCATGAGTTTTCAAAAATAATGGCTAATGGCTCTGCAATCTCATCCACCAACTCCTTTAGCACCCTCGGATGTAGCGCATCCGGCCCCATGGACTTGTGCACATCCAGTTTTTTCTAAATAGTCCCGAACCACTTCTTTCTCCACAGAGGGCTGGTCACCTTCTCCCCATACTGTGCTGCCCAGTGCAGCAGTCTGAGAGCTGACCTTGTTCGTGAAGACAGAGGCAAAAAAAGCATTGAGTACATTAGCTTTTTCCACATCCTTGGTCACTAGGTTGCCTCCCTCATTCAGTAAGGGGCCCACACTTTCCTTGACTTTCTTCTTGTTGCTAACATACCTGAAGAAACTCTTCTTGTTCCTCTTAACATCTCTTGCTAACTGCAACTCCAAGTGTGATTTGGCCTTCCTGATTTCACTCCTGCATGCCTGAGCAATATTTTTATACTCCTCCCTGGTCATTTGTGCAATCTTCCACTTCTTGTAAGCTTCTTTTTTGCGTTTAAGATCAGCAAGGATTTCACTGTTAAGCCAAGCCAGTCGCCTGCCATATTTACTATTCTTTCTACATATTGGGATGGTTTGTTCCTGCAACCGCAATAAGGATTCTTTAAAATACAGCCAGCTCTCCTGGACCCCTTTGCCCTTCATGTTATTCTCCCAGGGGATCCTGCCCATCTGTTCCCTGTGGGAGTCAAAGTCTGCTTTTCTGAAGTCCAGGGTCTGTATTCTGCTGCTCTCCTTTCTTCCTTGTGTCAGGATCCTGAACTCGACCATCTCATGGTCACTGCCTTCCAGGTTCCTATCCACTTTTGCTTCCCCTACTAATTCTTCCCTGTTTGTGAGCAGCAGGTCAAGAAAAGCTCTGCCCCTAGTTGGTTCCTCCAGCACTTGCACCAGGAAATTGTCCCCTAGACTTTCCAAAAACTTCCCATGTCTGCCCAGGTGCCCCTGACCGACCTCACCGAGGTCGGCTAAAAGAGCACCCAGGAATACGACGACGACGGCTACCAATCGTAATGCACCGTCTGCTGCCAAAAAGCAATGAGCTGCTGCTGTGTAGCAATGCAGTCCTACATCTTCCAGCACGCAGAAGACGTACAGTGACGGTGAGCTGAGCGGGCTCCATGCTTGCTGTGGTATGCACAGGTAACTCAGGAAAAAAAGGCATGAAATAATTGTCTGCTGTTGCTTTCATGGAGGGGGGGACCTGACAACGTACCCAGAATCACCCACGACACTGTTTTTACCCCATCAGGCATTGGGATCTCAACCCAGAATTCCAATGGGCGGCAGAGACTGCGGGAACTGTGGGATAGCTTTTCCGCAGTCTCTGAACGGAAGACGATGCTAGCCTTCGGTACTGTGGATGCAGTCCGCCGATTTAATGCACTTAGAGCATTTTCTGTGGGGGAACACACAATCGACTGTATAAAAACGATTTCTAAAAAAACGACGTCTATAAATTCAACCTAATTTCGTAGTGTAGACATACCCTTAGTGTCAAATGAGAAGAACACTCATATCAAGACTTCAGATCAAGCTTTTGGTTCCAAGATATAGACAGAGGGACTACAAAGCAGAAATGAATAGTAAATGCCTTTAGTGCTCATGCTGATGTGCATAGACAAAGTGTGAAGGAATAGTTGCAAATGCTTTTGCTCCATAGGCAATGATGAACTAATTGACAACCTGAAAAATATTGAATGTATGTCACTGTCAGTGCATTGAATCACAGATATGTGAAATTGCTTCCTCTCTTGAACCGCAATTTCAAGGCTTATGAAGGCAGTTTGTCTCTGCAAACTAAACCTGTGGATTTTGTCAAACTTAAAGAAGAAACATCAGAACTTATTGCAGCTGAGATAATAAATGTTCTGAATAAGTATGGAAGCAGATAATACAAAAACAAATTTTGGTGGTTGATACAGACATGGAAGAAAACATTTGCACACCAAAGTAAACATGAGCTTAAAAAAGGAAGCGATAGGCCTTGGATGTCCTGCTCACATCATGCACAAATATACTGAATTACAGGGGATACTATCCTGGTAGACACTGAGAGCATTCTAATTAACAATTTTGGATATTTTCATATATTCACTGTTTGTGTGGAAACACTCCAAAGTTTTTATGAGTATGTGGGACAAGAATATCGGAATATACTGGGATACATATCTATTGGAAGATTATTACAACAAAATGTAATATGGCCTGAAAATTCTTAGCATGCATAGAGGACAACTTTCTGATTCATAAAGTTGAGGAAACCAGGGGGTTATCCATTTTGGATCTGGTTTTGACTAACGGGGTAAATTAGTTGGGAATGTGAGGCTGGTGGGGAACTTGGGAGAGAAGTGATCATGATCTGATAGAATTCAAGATCCTGTGGAAAGGAAGACATGAGAACAGCAAAACAAGAGCACTGGACTTCAGACAGACGGATTTCAACCAACTCAGAGAAATAGTAGGCAAAGTTGTCTGCAAATTTGTCAGTGTTCTCTCTATTCCTACATCCAGGTAATTAATGAAGATCTTAAACAACTTCAGGCCGAGAAGATGACTTTTGTGGTCCCTTCTAACCCTATGATTCTATCATTCCATGACCACCTCTGCTCACATTTTACTATATCTTTCTAGAAAACGCATGAGACCTCCATCAGTAATCTAATTAATACATTGTTAAGGGAAAGGCTTTTTTCCAGAGGAGCATTGGAAAAAAATCAAACCACGAGCCTGGAGTTGATGAAAAGGCTGCTGTGAATGGCATTGGCAAGCGGTTGCTTGGACTGCAATTGCTGCAGCACAAAAGCCTGTGCCGCATGTCCTTGTGATTTGCTGGGGATGTCGGCGCACAGAGACCCTGTAATCTCTGAAGGTTTTGCAGGAAATGGAGTTACTCTCCTTTCACCTTTCTTTAATTGTTTCATCCTTTAAATAGATGAAAAATGGAGAAGTTAGAAGAAAAGTCCCAAAGAGTGGCAATGTGGCTAATCTGGCCAAGACCCTGTTAGTATATAGGCCTGTTTGTTAGCCCAAGATAGAATTTCGTGTTTGATTTTTGATACTCTTATATCAGGGATCGGCAGCCTTTCAGCAGTGGTGTGCCGAGTCTTCATGTTTACACTCTAATTTAAGGCTTTGCGTGCCGGTAATACATTTTAACGTTTCTTAGAAGGTCTCTCTATAAGTCTATAATATATAACCAAACTACTGTTATATGTAAAGTAAATGAGGTTTTCAAAATGTTTCAGAAGCTTTATTTAAAATTAAATTAAAATGCAGAACTTATCAGTTTAGTGTGATTCTTGCCCTTTCTTTTCCTTGCTGAGTTTTCCAATGTCTGGCACGTATTTGGATACTTTAAGCTGCACACAGGCTTCTGAGTTATCAGTTGATAACCGGCTGGCAGGAGGTGAGCGGCTGGAACCCCAGATTGGCAACTGAGGTGAGTGGAGCTGGTGGCTGGTAGGGCTGAGCAGGGCTGGAAGCCTGGACCCTGTCTGGCAGGGGGCCTGCGCTGGAACTCCAACCTGAAGCAAGGTGAGTGGGGCTGCAGTGGGGACCCCGGCTGGCAAGGGGCCAGCAGCCAGAACCCCAGAGTGGCGGCAGGCTGAGCAGGTCAGCCCACCCTCTCTGGGGTTTCAGCTGCCGGCTCCTGCCAGCCAGGGGTTCCTTTCCCCACGCCAGCAGTGGGTGCTGAGTGGGATCCTGGCTGACAAGGGGCCAGCATCAGGAACCCCAGAGCGGTGACAGGCTGAGCAGCCCAGCCTGCTGCCGCTCTGGGGTTTTGGCTGCCGGCTCCTGCCAGCTGGGGTGTCAGCCCGCTGCCAGCCTGGGGTTCCTTCCCCCAGGCCAGCAGCGGGTGCTGAGTGGGATCGGCGGCGGGACCCCGGCTGGCAAGGGGCCAGCAGCGGGAACCCCCAGAGCGGCGGCAGGCTGAGTGGCTCAGCCCGCCCCGCATGCCATCAAAAATCGGCTTGCATGCCACCTTTGGCATGCATGCCATAAGTTGCCAACCCCTGCTCTTATATCTGTACTAATATGTGTGAACAAAGAACAAAGACACGGTATGTTGCTTCTGCCCAGCCAGATGGGCTTGTTAATATAATGGAAAAGTTAAGGGATACAGCTAAAGTGTTACTAGGTATGATGGGAGTGTAATATAGGAGCATACACTGGAAGGCTGCCTGGCTCCTCTCTCAAACCAAGGTAAAGCAACCAGTTGGAAGGGGTGAGGACGGAGATGGGGGAGGAATAAGACACACTAAAAGCCAAAGAAAAGCCTGGCCTTGACCAGTACACAATCTCACTTCTTCCCCCTCCCATGGGATACAAAAGAGGTGGCACCGAGCCCCTAGACTCATGACTACGGGCATGCACTGCAGGTATATTTGGGGCTGCTAAGAAAGAGGAGGGGGAAAGGGGACATGGCTAAAGGCTCTGCGGTGTCAGAGCTGTGAACAGAACACTGGGAAACAGACTCTGCTGGCATGAGGAGCTATGGATATGCTTGCTTGAAACTAACCCCAATAAACATCATGTTGCCTGCACTTCGGATTTCTGGTCTCTTGATTTCTGCCTGCGTGACAAGAACCAGGGGAGGGAGTGAAGGGAAAGCCCCTAAACAGAGCCCCCTGCTGAGTAAAGAGGCAATTCAGGATCCAGTACCCAGTGGTCCCTGGCTGAATGCGTCTCCGCTCCCCACAGCCTGGTTGAGCTTTTCAGGAAATGGAGAAGACTGCTGTCATAACTATAAAGGGAAGGGTGTAACAGCTGTCCTGTGTACAGTACTATAAAATCCCTCCTGGCCAGAGACTCCAAAATCCTTTTCCCTGTAAAGGGTTAAGAAGCTCAGGGAACCTGGCTGGCATCTGACCCAAAGGACCAATAAGGGGACAAGATACTTTCAAATCGTGGGGGGGGGAAGGCTTTTGTTTGTGCTCTTTGTTTGGGAGTTCGTTCGCTCTCGGGACTGAGAGGGACCAGACATCAATCCAGGTTCTCCACATCTTTCTAAACAAGTCTCTCCTATTTCAAACTTGTAAGTAAATAGCCAGGCAAGGCATCTTAGTTTTACTTTGTTTTCTCAACTTGTAAATGTACCTTTTACTACAGCGTTTATCTTTGTTTGCTGTACTTTGAACCTAAGACTAGAGGGGAGTCCTCTGAGCTCTTTAAGTTTGATTACCCTGTAAGGTTAATTTCCATACTGATTTTACAGAGATGATTTTTACCTTTTTCTTTAATTAAAAGCCTTCTTTTTAAGAACCTGATTGATTTTTCCTTGTTTTTAGATCCAAGGGGGTTGGATATGTATTCACCAGGAGTTGGTGGGAGGAAGGAGGGGAATGGTTAATTTCTCCTTGTTTTAAGATCCAAGGGGTTTGGATCTGTATTCACCAGGGAATTGGTGAAAGGTTTCTGAAGGCTACCCAGGGAAGGGAATTAGTTTTTGAGAATGGTGGCAGCAGACCAGAACTAAGCCGGTAGTTAAGCTTAGAAGTCTTCATGCAGGCCCCCACATTTGTACCCTAAAATTCAAAGTGGGGATACAGCCTTGACATGGTGGCATAGTGGTGGGATTCATTTTAAACCCAAAAGCCAGTAAGATTTTTTTTTCCTTCTAGCTGCTTGGAAAGCAGAGCTGAAGGTAGATGCATATCTTATCTCTCCTTGCCTGAAGGCAGAGGTGTTAAGTATTTTTAACAAGAGCCTTTGTTAAGAGAAGGGTTCAATTAATGAGCAAATGACTGGTAAAAGGAATTTACAAGCTGAATTGTTTTTTTTTTTTTTTCTTTTTACATCCTCGGGAGTAGCTAGTTAGAAAGTCTCTGTTAACTCAGCAGCAGCCTGAGCTAAGTGCATCCCAGTTTCAGTCAACTGCAGAGGGGTGTGACCCAGCACAAGAAAACAGGAAAATGACTACCAAAGAAGTAGCTAACAAAATAGAACTGGCCAGACTAGAAGCAGAAGAAAATGAGAAAAAACATCAGAGACTTCTTCTAATTAAAAAACTCGAGAAAGAAGCCAAAGAGGAGGCCCATGAAAGAGAAAAGAAAGCCAAAGAGGAGGCCCACAAGAGAACTATGGAGCTGGAAAAAGCCAAAGAAGAGGCAAGAGAAAAAGAAAGGAAGCATGAACTGGAAGTAGCAAGGGCTAGGCAGGATGCACCAGCCCATCCTAGCAAGTCCTCTCCAGGTACCACTTCCCATCCCAGAAAATTCCCCACCTACAAGGCAGGCGATGATAGTGAGGCCTTCTTAGAAAATTTTGAAAGGGCCTGCCTTGGATACAGCATCACTCCAGACCAGTACATGGTAGAGCTGAGGCCGCAGCTCAGTGGACCCTTAGCAGAGTGGCGGCTGAAATGCCTAAGGAACACATGAACAGTTATGAACTTTTTAAAAACAAGGCCAGACTCAGAAATGGGGCTAACACCCGAGCATGACCGTCAACGGTTCAGAGCCCTAAGGTGGAAACCCGATGTGTCATTTACCCGACATGCCTACCACATTGGGAAAAATTGGGATGCCTGGATATCAGGAGCAAATGTTAAATCTACGGAAGAGTTGCCCTTCCTAATGCAAATGGAGCAGTTTTTAGAGGGTGTTCCTGAGGAAATAGAAAGGTACATCCTAGATGGGAAGCCCAAAACTGTAACCGAGGCGGGGGAGATTGGAGCCAAATGGGTGGAGGTGACAGAAAAGAAAAAAGCTAGTAGCAGTTGGAGCGAATATCAGAAGGGGCAAGCCGAAACAAAACCTTACCACCGGGGACAACCCAAGGCCCCACCCACATCCCAAGGGAAACCCCAGGCGCCTTCTCACCCCACCACACCAGTCTCCACCAACCAACATCACCCCGGTGATACCTTAGCAGGGCGATGTTTTAAATGTAATGAACTGGGACATATAAAGGCTCACTGCCCCAAGAACCCCAACCGATTACAGTTCATTACACCCCAATCACACCAAAGATCCCCAGACCCAGATGCCTCTCTCATACCCTCGGAGCGAAGGGAAACCTTGAGAGTGGGCAGAAAGAAGGTTATCGCTTGGAGGGACACTGGGGCACAAGTGTCAACGATCCACCAATCCCTAGTGGACCCCAAACTCATCAACCCGGAGGCTCCAGTGACAATTCAACCCTTCGTGTCACAGTCTGTAACCTTGACTACAGCCAAGTTGCATGTCCAGTACAAAGGCTGGTCAGGAATGTGGACTTTTGCAGTCTATGACAATTATCCCATTCCCATGCTGCTGGGGGAAGACTTGGCCAACCATGTGAAGCTAGCCAAGAGGGTGGGAATAGTCACCCGCAGCCAGGCTAAGCAAGCTTTCACCCCCATCCCTGTTCCTGAGCCGTCCAACAGGGCCCCGTCTGTGTTACCAGAGACCCAAACAAAGGTGGTGGAACCGGATCTCCTGCCAACGACTGCAACAGCCGTAGTGGATCCAATCCCAGAGACCCAGCCAAAGCCAGTCCCAGCACCAGAACCATTGCCAGCACTGAGTCCAGCGCTTGCAAACCCGTCTACAACTTCAACGCCAGAGGGCACCAGCGAGCCTGACCTGGCGGAAGCAGCAGATAACCCTACCCAAGAGGCTCAGCCAGAGCCTGAGATACCACATAGTGCACCAGCGGACAGTAGTTCACAGTCAATGGAAACAGCCCCGGCACCTGCATCACTTCAGGAGGGACCAAGCCCCAGTCCACAGTCCAAGGAGGAACTGATGTCTCCAGCATCAAGGGAACAGTTCCAGGCCAAGCAGGAAGCAGATGACAGCCTTCAGAAAGCTTGGGCAGCGGCACGGAGCACCCCACCGCCTCTCAGCTCTTCTAACCGATCCCGGTTTGTTGTAGAACAAGGACTTTTATACAAGGAGATTCTTTCTGGTGGGCACCAGGAAGACTGACATCCTCAAAGACAGTTGGTAGTTCCCACTAAGTATCGGGTAAAGCTCTTGAGCTTAGCCCATGATCATCCCAGTGGCCATTCTGGGGTGAACAGAACCAAAGACCGGTTGGGGAAGTCCTTCCATTGGGAGGGAATGGGCAAGGACGTTGCTAATTATGTCCGGTCTTGTGAGGTGTGCCAACGAGTGGGAAAGCCCCAAGACCAGGTTAAAGCCCCTCTCCAGCCACTACCCATAATTGAGGTCCCATTTCAGCGAGTAGCTGTGGATATTCTGGGTCCTTTCCCAAAGAAGACACCCAGAGGAAAGCAGTATGTACTGACTTTCATGGATTTTGCTACCCGATGGCTGGAAGCAGTACCCTTAAGCAACACCAGGGCTAAAAGTGTGTGCCAGGCATTAACAGACATTTTTGTCAGGGTAGGTTGGCCCTCCGACATCCTTACAGATTCGGGAACTAATTTCCTCGCAGGGACCATGAAAAACCTGTGGGAAGCTCATGGGGTGAATCACTTGGTTGCCACCTCTTACCACCATGAAACCAATGGCCTGGTGGAGAGGTTTAATGGAACTTTGGGGGCCATGATATGTAAATTCGTAAATGAACACTCCAATGATTGGGACCTAGTGTTGCAGCAGTTGCTTTTCACCTACAGGGCTGTACCACATCCCAGTTTAGGGTTTTCACCATTTGAACTTGTGTATGGCCGCGAGGTTAAGGGGCCATTACAGTTGGTGAAGCAGCAATGGGAGGGGTTTACGCCTTCTCCAGGAACTAACATTCTAGACTTTGTAAGCAACCTACAAAGCACCCTCCGACACTCTTTAGCTCTTGCTAAAGAAAACCTAAAGGATGCTCAGGAAGAGCAAAAGGCCTGGTATGATAAACATTCCAGAGAACGGTCCTTCAAAGTAGGAGACCAAGTCATGGTCTTAAAGGCGCTCCAGGCCCATAAAATGGAAGCGTCGTGGGAAGGACCATTCACGGTCCAGGAGCGCCTAGGAGCTGTTAACTATCTCATAGCCTCCCCCACCTCCAACATAAAGCCTAGGGTATACCATGTGTGACGAACTGGGCCTGTTCTCACTGTGGTCTGTGAATGCTGACAGGGGAGTGTGACTAGGATGGTCTGCATTGCAGGATGGGATCTGCCCGAGGGCGCATACCTGAGTGTGTAACATGAGAACCCAGGAAGGGGTTGAAGGCGAGGCGACTCCTTAGCCCGGGAAACTGAACAAAGGCTGTGGGAGGGGTCGCTGAAGGCAGAGTGCTGGAAGCAGGCAGGGAGAGAGGGCTGGGGGGCAGAGATGGCTCTGACCTCCCACGGGGGGCTGGGCTGGGATGCCCGGGGACCCCAAGATGGACCTAACTGAGGGGGTCCCTGTTGTCTGTGCCTGCAAGACCTGTCTTGGACTGTATTCCTGTCATCCAAATAAACCTTCTGCTTTACTGGCTGGCTGAGAGTCATGGTGAATCGCAGGAAGCCGGGGGTGCAGGGCCCTGAGTCCCCCAATACTCCGTGACACCATGTTAATTCTCTTAAGCCCTTTATTCCAGAGAGTTAAACGTTTGCCAGTTTACAGCCCAGGAAACAGATGACGTGGAGTGGCCTGAAGGTGTCTACTATGAAGGAAAAAAGGATGGTGGCGTGGAAGAGGTGAACCTCTCCACAACCCTTGGACGTCTGCAGCGACAGCAGATCAAGGAGCTGTGCACAAGCTTTGCACCAATTTTCTCAGCCACTCCAGGACAGACCGAACGGGCATACCACTCCATTGACACAGGTAATGCTCACCCAATTAGAACCCCACCCTACCGGGAGTCACCTCATGCCCAAACTGCTATACAAAGGGAGATCCAGGACATGCTACAGATGGGTATAATCCGCCCCTCTAATAGTGCATGGGCATCTCCAGTGGTTCTAGTTCCCAAACCAGATGGGGAAATACGCTTTTGCATGGACTACCATAAGCTAAATGCTGTAACTCGTCCTGACAACTATCCAATGCCACGCACAGATGAGCTATTGGAGAAATTGGGACATGCCCAATTCATCTCTACTTTAGACTTAACCAAGGGGTACTGGCAAGTACCACTAGATGAACCCGCTAAGGAAAGGTCAGCCTTCGTCACCCAGACAGGGGTGTATGAATTCAATGTACTCCCTTTCGGGTTGCGAAATGCACCCGCCACCTTCCAAAGACTTGTAGATGGTCTCCTAGCGGGATTGGGAGAATCTGCAGTTGCCTACCTCAATGATGTGGCCATTTTTTCTGATTCATGGACAGAACATCTGGACCACCTGGAAAAAATCTTCGAGCACATCCGGCAGGCAGGACTAACTGTTAAGGCTAAAAAGTGTCAAATAGGCCAAAACAGAGTGACTTACCTGGGGCACCAGGTGGGTCAAGGAACTATAAATCCCCTACAGGCCAAAGTGGATGCTATCCAAAAGTGGCCAGTTCCAAAGTCAAAGAAACAGGTCCAGTCCTTCTTAGGCTTGGCTGGATATTATAGGCGATTTGTACCACACTACAGCCAAATCGCCGCCCCGCTGACAGACCTAACCAGAAAGAAACAGCCAAATGCAGTTCAGTGGACTGATAAGTGTCAAAAGGCCTTTCACCAGTTTAAGGCGACACTCATGTCTGACCCTGTGCTAAGGGCCCCAGACTTTGACAAACCGTTCCTAGTAACCACACATGCGTCCGAGCGAGGCGTGGGAGCAGTTTTAATGCAGGAAGGACCGGATCAAGAATTCCAACCTGTCGTGTTTCTCAGCAAGAAACTGTCTGAGAGGGAAAGCCACTGGTCAATCAGCGAAAAGGAATGCTACGCCATTGTGTACGCGCTGGAAAAGCTACGCCCATATGTTTGGGGACGGCGTTTCCAACTACAAACAGACCATGCTGCGCTACAGTGGCTTCATACCGCCAAGGGAAATAACAAAAAACTTCTTCGGTGGAGTTTAGCTCTCCAAGATTTTGATTTTGAAATACAACACATTTCGGGAGCTTCTAACAAAGTGGCTGATGCACTCTCCCGGGAAAGTTTCCCAGAGTTAACTGGTTAACAATTGTTCTTGGAATGAAACATATTATTAGTTTTTATATAATCAGTAGTATGTCTAAAGGTACATATCTCTTATTAACTCTGTTTTCTCCTAGAACTCCAGGAAGAAATCACAGCCAGTGTGGAACCGAACGTCCAACACTATCTGTGATTCGGGGGGCATGTCATAACTATAAAGGGAAGGGTGTAACAGCTGTCCTGTGTACAGTACTATAAAATCCCTCCTGGCCAGAGACTCCAAAATCCTTTTCCCTGTAAAGGGTTAAGAAGCTCAGGTAACCTGGCTGGCATCTGACCCAAAGGACCAATAAGGGGACAAGATACTTTCAAATCTTGGGGAGGGCGGGGGGAGGCTTTTGTTTGTGCTTTTTGTTTGGGAGTTCGTTCGCTCTTGGGACTGAGAGGGACCAGACATCAATCCAGGTTCTCCACATATTTCTAAACAAGTCTCTCCTATTTCAAACTTGTAAGTAAATAGCCAGGCAAGGCGTCTTAGTTTTACTTTGTTTTCTCAACTTGTAAATGTACATTTTACTAGAGTGTTTATCTTTGTTTGCTGTACTTTGAACCTAAGACTAGAGGGGAGTCCTCTGAGCTCTTTAAGTTTGATTACCCTGTAAGGTTAATTTCCATACTGATTTTACAGAGATGATTTTTACCTTTTTCTTTAATTAAAAGCCTTCTTTTTAAGAACCTGATTGATTTTTCCTTGTTTTTAGATCCAGGGGGGTTGGATCTGTATTCACCAGGAGTTGGTGGGAGGAAGGAGGGGAATGGTTAATTTCTCCTTGTTTTAAGATCCAAGGGGTTTGGATCTGTATTCACCAGGGAATTGGTGAAAGGTTTCTGAAGGCTACCCAGGGAAGGGAATTAGTTTTTGAGAATGGTGGCAGCGGACCAGAACTAAGCTGGTAGTTAAGCTTAGAAGTCTTCATGCAGGCCCCCACATTTGTACCCTAAAGTTCAAAGTGGGGATACAGCCTTGACAACTGCCTTTGCCTAGCTATACATTGCTTGCAAAAGAAACAGGTCTTTTTGGTGACAAGTGTTGAAAGGAGACACTAGACAAATGTGGAGACAAGAAAAATATCCCCATAACTGAACTTGCATCTGTGGATGTTGAAGCCACAACACAAAGTGCTAAGCACTATATGACCACGGCTGGTGTCAGAAGAGTCTCTACCAAAGCGTCTTTCCACCAGCAGAGGCCTCTCTATGCACAGAACTCCTAGTAGCTTGATGTCTGCAGGCAGTGGAGAACTTTATTTTGGCATCTCTTTGTCTCTTTTGTGGTGAACATCTGCAGTGGCTGTTAATAGGCTGCTAGACAGTGATCTTTGGAAACAGCTGGCTGAAGAGCCTTCCTACTAACCAGGAGATCCTGGCTTGGCCTGCCAGTTCTTCCCTACTGAACCTAATGTCTCTGTTGGCTCCTTTTTTGTATCTCTTTTCATAAAAAGAAAAGACCTGTCAGCACAATCCTTCTAAGTGCTTGTTCTAGACGGAGAGAGCTTTCCTTGCAGCTAAGTCCTGGTGTAATGGAGCATGTCTCACCACTGCAGCACCTCCTGCTGGCCATCCTGGGAATTATATGGGCTACTCCAGCAAGCCTTCTCCTGATTGGTTCTCCCAATAAGTCCTTTCCTGATTGGCTGGATTCTGCACAGCCTCTCCAAGGCTGCCTTATCCTTTCTCCTGCTTGTGTGGGGAGAAAGCACATGTTAGAAGCCCTCTGTCAACTCAGCTATGGTTTTCTGTGCACACAGAGCCAGACACCTCAAGGTCTGCAAGTCTTGAAGGAAATGGGGAATGTCTGTACTTTGGAATTTGCAGGCGTTGTCCTGGACCATCAAGTGGAACAGTTGAAAGCAGTTTCTTGAGGCAGGCACTATGGCTTAGCTGGCTAAGGCTCCTGTCTAGTAAACAGGAGATCCTGGGTTCAACTCCCAGTGCTGCCATGGTCTCCTCCACTCACATTTTCCTATGCCTTTCTAGGAAACAGAAGAGACCGCCCTTGGCAATCCAAGTAATTGCTTGCTAAGGAAAAGGCTTCTTTAGAGAGAAGCATTGAAAAGAATCAAATCACAAGCCTGGAGTTGATGAAAACGCTGCTGTGACTGGCATTGGCCAGGCGGTTGCTTTGACTGCAATTGCTGCAACACAAAAGCCTGTGCCACACATCCTTGTGATTCACTGGGGATGTCTATGCACAGCGATCCTTATAGGCAATACTCTTCTGTCACCTTCCTTTTGATTGTCATTAATGAAAAATGGACCAATTCGGAGAAAAGTCCCAGAGAGTGGCACTGTGGCTAAGCTGGCCAAGGCACCTGCCAGGTAAAGTGGAGTTAGGGATGCAGCATCCAGTGGTGCCTTGCCAAATGTGTCCGCTCTTCCCACCTTCTGGTCAATCTTTTGAGGAAGCAGAGAAGACTGCCTTTGCCTAGCAATGCAAATGCTTGCAAAAGAAACCGGTTGTTTTTTCTGACAAGCGTTGGAAGGAGGCACCTAAGAAAGGTGGAGACAAGGAAAAGGTCACCGTAACTCAACTTGCATCCATGGCTCTTGCGACAGAGGATGTAGAAAAAGCTAATATCCTCAATGTTTTTTTTGCCTCTGTCTTCACAAACAAGGTCAGCTTGCAGATTATTGCACTGGGCAGCAGAGCATGGGGAGGAGGTGACCAGCCCTCCGTGGAGAAAGAAGTGGTTCAGGACTATTTAGAAAAGCTGGATGAGCACAAATCCATGGGGCCGGATGCGCTACATCCGAGGGTGCTAAAGGAGTTGGCGGACGTGATTGCAGAGCCATTGGCCATTATCTTTGAAAACTCATGGTGATCGGGGGAGGTCCCGGATGACTGGAAAAAGGCTAATGTAGTGCCCATCTTTAAAAAAGGGAAGGAGGATCTGGGAAACTACAGGCCAGTCAGCCTCACCTCAGTCCCTGGAAAAATCATGGAGCAGGTCCTCAAGGAATCAATTATGAAGCACTTAGAGGAGAGGAAAGTGATCAGGAACAGTCAGCATGGATTAACCAAGGGCAAGTCATGCCTGACTAATCTAATTGCCTTCTATGATGAGATAACTGGCTCTGTGGATGAGGGAAAAGCAGTGGATGTATTATTCCTTGACTTTAGCAAAGCTTTTGATACGGTCTCCCACAGTATTCTTGCCAGCAAGTTAAAGAAGTATGGGCTGGATGAATGGACTATAAGGTGGATAGAAAGCTGGCTAGATCGTCGGGCTCAATGGGTAGTGATCAATAGCTCCATGTCTAGTTGGCAGCCGGTATCAAGCGGAGTGCCCCAAGGGTCAGTCCTGGGGCCGGTTTTGTTCAATATCTTCATTAATGATCTGGAGGATGGCATGGACTGCACCCTCAGCAAGTTTGCAGATGACACTGTAGTAAGAGGAGGCCCTGAGATATAAACCTTGGGATCAGAGGCCCAGTATGAGGCCTGAGGCCTAACTAAAGTAATGGTCAAGACTTTGTTAACATAAAGCAAAGTTAAGCTGTGAGCCAGAGGCAGGCCCTGCTCACAGAAGCTGGCAAGGAAAGGGCTGATGTTGCATAAATATATATTCACCTAGCAAAGTTAAAGTATAAACATGGTACCAAGAGATACCATACGGGAACATTCCACAGATAACATGGAACAGGCCGACCCATCCCAATGACAGGGGCAAAAGGGTAAAATGATGAATAGAGTTGTTTTCATCGAACCAACATGTACAAGGTGAGAGGCGGCACCTTACTACGTAGAGGGGTTGTACCTTGCTATGTAGAGGGGTTGCACCTCAATACGTCAGGAGTGATGTGTAACTTGTTTGTACCTGTGTATAAGAATGTATCCCTGAGGTGCTGTCTTTGTCCGGCCACGGGGGCAATGGAAAGTCCCGCCACTGAGCCGGGTCCTTGCCAAGAGGCATCTATTAGTAGTATGCCCGGTAGACTAAGTAATCTACGGGGAACTGCAATTGTGTCCGAGGTCGCAATAAACCTGGCCGAGGTGCCTTTGTACCTTACTAGACTCTGTGGTTATTGGGGGTTCTCGTAGGGTTTGCTGTGTCAGCTATCTGCGCAGAGCTGGGGCAGAACACAGAGGGAACACACGCACGCAGCCGAGTGATATCAACAGGAGAAAGCAGAAGCACCACACTGGTAGCATCTCACAACAGACATTAAACTGGGAGGCGTGGTAGATACACTAGAGGGTAGGGATCGGATACAGAGGGACCTAGACAAATTAGAGGATTGGGCCAAAAAAAACTTGATGAGGTTCAACAAGGACAAGTGCAGAGTCCTGCACTTAGGACAGAAGACTCCCATGAACTGCTACAGACTAGGGGCTGAATGGCTAGGTAGCAGTTCTGCAGAAAAGGACCTAGGGATGACAGTGGACGAGAAGCTGGATATGAGTCAGCAGTGTGCCCTTGTTGCCAAGGAGGCTAACAGCATTTTGGGCTGTATAAGTAGGGGCATTGCCAGCAGATTGAGGGACGTGTTCGAGAGGAGGTACGCTACGTGCTGCATTAGGGGGGCTGTGTTGGTGAGTATCTGAGTGTCTGCTGCTGGGACAGTTGGTCAGTTTGACCGTGTGCTTCATTGCTTGTTTGTTTGTTTGAAAAGTGTGAATTGGGAGTGCTTTGTTCCAGGTGGGCTTTGAGTGGGCCTGACTGGTATATAAGGGCAGTCAGCAGCGAACCAGCTGAGCGGCGAACAGCAGAGGCTAACAGCGGGAGTTCGCCTGGGAGTTCGCTTGGGGAGAAAGCACTGAGGTTTTCATCTTCAGGTTTCTCTGAGTAGTTCCTGCAACAGTTGAGGAAGTTCTTAAGAGGACGGTGATATGGAAGGTAAGCGATCAGCTGTTGTAACCTGCACAGGTTGTGCCATGTTTGTCTTTCTTCCACAGGACAGAAGCGACTTTGTCTGTACAAAGTACAAGTTGGTCTCCATAATGGAAGAGAAGGTTCGAGGGCTGGAGAAACGAGTATCAACTCTGCGTTGCATAAGGGAAAATGAAGATTTCCTGGACAGACATCAGGAGATGCTTCTACGACCACAATGTTCTGAAGATTCAGAGCAGGCGCAGTAGGGACAGAAGGATTGTGAAGAGGTTTGGCAGCATGTGACCTCCAGAAGGAGAAAGAGGAGCGTCCATGCACCAGCAATGGAGATACAGGTGAACAATCGTTTCCATGTTCTCTCTACAGGTACTAATGCGGAGAGTGGACTAGATGACCCATCTGAGGGAAGGGAGCAGAAGGAGACTCCACCGATTGGAAGGCAAAAGATGCACTGTCCTAGTGATGGGGGTTCCACGACCACCACTCCCAAGAGAAGGAGGAGGGTGGTGGTGGTTGGGGACTCCCTCCTCAGGGGGACTGAGTCATCTATCTGCCGCCCCGACCGGGAAAACCGAGAGGTCTGCTGCTTGCCAGGAGCCAGGATACACGATGTGACGGAGAGACTGCCGAGACTCATCAAGCCCTCGGATCACTACCCCTTCCTGCTTCTCCATGTGGGCACCAATGATACTGCCAAGAATGACCTTGAGCGGATCACTGCAGACTACGTGGCTCTGGGAAGAAGGATAAAGGAGTTTGAGGCGCAAGTGGTGTTCTCGTCCATCCTCCCTGTGTAAGGAAAAGGCCTGGGTAGAGACTGTCGAATCGTGGAAGTAAACGAATAGCTACGCAGGTGGTGTTGGAGAGGAGGACCATGGGATGGTGTTCCAAGAAGGAGGAGTGCTAGGCAGAGACGGGCTCCACCTAACGAAGAGAGGGAAGAGCATCTTCGCAAGCAGGCTGGCTAACCTAGTGAGGAGAGCTTTAAACTAGGTTCACCGGGGGAAGGAGACCAAAGCCCTGAAGTAAGTGGGGAAATGGGATCCTGGGAGGAAGCACGAGCAGGAGAGCGTAAGAGGGGAGGACTCCTGTCTCATGCTGAGAAAGAGGGACAATCAGTGAGTTATCTTAAGTGCCTATACACAAATGCAAGAAGCCTGGGAAACAAGCAGGGAGAACTGGAAGTCCTGACACAGTCAGGGAACTATGATGCAATTGGAATAACAGAGACTTGGTGGGATAACTCACATGACTGGAGTACTGTCATGGATGGATATAAACTGTTCAGGAAGGACAGGCAGGGCAGAAAAGGTGGGGGAGTTGCGTTGTATGTAAGAGAGGAGTATGACTGCTCAGAGCTCCGGTATGAAACTGCAGAAAAACCTGAGAGTCTCTGGATAAAGTTGAGAAGTGTGAGCAACAAGGGTGATGTCGTGGTTGGAGTCTGCTATAGACCACCAGACCAGGGGGATGAGGTGGACGAGGCTTTCTTCTGGCAACTAGCAGAAGTTGCGAGATCGCAGGCCCTGGTTCTCATGGGAGACTTTAATCACCCTGATATCTGCTGGGAGAGCAATACAGCGGTGCACAGAAAATCCAGGAAGTTTTTGGAAAGTATAGGGGACAATTTCCTGGTGCAAGTGCTGGAGGAACCAACTAGGGGCAGAGCTTTTCTTGACCTGCTACTCACAAACAGGGAAGAATTAGTAGGGGAAGCAAAAGTGGATGGGAACCTGGGAGGCAGTGACCATGAGATGGTCGAGTTCAGGATCCTGACCCAAGGAAGAAAGGAGAGCAGCAGAATACGAACCCTGGACTTCAGAAAAGCAGACTTTGACTCCCTCAGGGAACAGATGGGCAGGATCCCCTGGGAGAATAACATGAAGGGCAAAGGGGTCCAGGAGAGCTGGCTGTATTTTAAAGAATCCTTATTGCGGTTGCAGGAACAAACCATCCCGATGTGTAGAAAGAATATGACAGGCGACCAGCTTGGCTAAACAGTGAAATCCTTGCTGATCTTAAACGCAAAAAAGAAGCTTACAAGAAGTGGAAGATTGGACAAATGACCAGGGAGGAGTATAAAAATATTGCTCAGGCATGCAGGAGTGAAATCAGGAAGGCCAAATCACACTTGGAGTTGCAGTTAGCAAGAGATGTTAAGAGTAACAAGAATGGTTTCTTCAGGTATGTTAGCAACAAGAAGAAAATCAAGGAAAGTGTGGGCCCCTTACTGAATGAGGGAGGCAACCTAGTGACCGAGGATGTGGAAAAAGCTAATGTACTCAATGATTTTTTGCCTCTGTCTTCACGAACAAGCTCAGCTCCCAGATTGCTGCACTGGGCAGAACAGTATGGGGAGAAGGTGACCAGCCCTCTGTGGAGAAAGAAGTGGTTCGGGACTATTTAGAAAAACTGGACGTGCACAAGTCCATGGGGCCGGATGCGCTGCATCCGAGGGTGCTAAAGGAGTTGGCGGGTGAGATTGCAGAGCCATTACCCATTATTTTTGAAAACTCATGGCGATCGGAGGAGGTCCCAGATGACTGGAAAAAGGCTAATGTAGTGCCCATCTTTAAAAAAGGGAAGAAGGAGGATCCGGGGAACTACAGGCCAGTCAGCCTCACCTCAGTCCCTGGAAAAATCATGGAGCAGGTCCTCAAGGAATCAATTATGAAACATTTAGAGGAGAGGAAAGTGATCAGGAACAGTCAGCATGGATTCACGAAGGGGAAGTCGTGCCTGACTAACCTAATTGCCTTCTATGATGAGATAACTGCCTCTGTGGATGAGGGGAAAGCAGTGGATGTGTTATTCCTTGACTTTAGCAAAGCTTTTGATATGGTCTCCCACAGTATTCTTGCTGCCAAGTTAAAGAAGTATGGACTGGATGAATGGACTGTAAGGTGGATAGAAAGCTGGCTAGATCGTAGGGCTCAACGGGTAGTGATCAATGGCTCCATGACTAGTTGGCAGCCGGTTTCAAGCGGAGTGCCCCAAGGGTCGGTCCTGGGGCCGGTTTTGTTTAATATATTTATTAATGATCTGGAGGATGGTGTGGACTGCACTCTCAGCAAGTTTGCAGATGACACTAAACTAGGAGGCGTGGTAGATACACTAGAGGGTAGGGATCAGATACAGAGGGACCTAGACAAATTAGAGGATTGGGCCAAAAGAAACCTGATGAGGTTCAACAAGGACAAGTGCAGAGTCCTGCACTTAGGACGGAAGAATCCCATGCACTGCTACAGACTAGGGACCGAATGGCTAGGTAGCAGTTCTGCAGAAAAGGACCTAGGGGTCACAGTGGACGAGAAGCTGGATATGAGTCAACAGTGTGCTCTTGTTGCCAAGAAGGCTAACGGCATTTTGGGCTGTATAAGTAGGGGCATTGCCAGCAGATCGAGGAACGTGATCGTTCCCCTTTATTCGACATTGGTGAGGCCTCATCTGGAATACTGTGTCCAGTTTTGGGCCCCACACTACAAGAAGGATGTGGAAAAATTGGAAAGAGTCCAACGGAGGGCAACAAAAATGATTAGGGGGCTGGAGCACATGACTTATGAGGAGAGGCTGAGGGAACTGGGATTGTTTAGTCTGCAGATGAGAAGAATGAGGAGGGATTTAATAGCTGCTTTCAACTCCCTGAAAGGGGGTTCCAAAGAGGATGGATCTAGATTGCTCTCAGTGGTACCAGATGACAGAACAAGGAGTAATGGTCTCAAGTTGCAGTGGGGGAGGTTTAGGTTGGAATTAGGAAAAACTTTTTTCACTAGGAGGGTAGTGAAGCACTGGAATGGGTTCTTTAGAGGTTTTTAAGGTTAGGCTTGAGGAAGCCCTGGCTGGGATGATTTAGTTGGGGTTGGTCCTGCTTTGAGCAGGGCGTTGGACTAGATGACCTCCTGAGGTCCCTTCCAACCCTTATATTCTATGATTCTATGAGGCCACAACGCAGCACACTAAGCACTGTATGACCACAGCTGCTGACAGAAGGGTCTTTTCCAAAGGCATTTTCCACTAGCAGGGTCCTCTCTGTGCACAGAATTCCTGATTGTTTGATGTCTGCAGGCACTGGAGATCACTATTTTGGCATCTTTCTCTCTGTCTCAGTGAACATCCGCTGTGGTTGTTGAAAGTCTGTGATGGGATCTACGGGATGCAACCTGAACAGTGAGACCCCTGAGCCCTTTGTCCCACCACCTGGACTCCCTCTCACACTGTGATGTTGTGACAAGCTGAGACTCTCTGGCAGATATTGCACTTACACAGACATCCACAGGTAGGGACACATCCTACTGAGTTACATGAATGCTTCTCCCAGCCACTCATAAAACTAATGATAGAGAGCCTCCCGCCAAGCCTTGCCCCCCTGGATTATACCATCTTGCCCTAGTCAGAAGCCTGACCAGTGTGAGTTTATTATGCAGAGTCCACCCCTCCCTCGTTGTGAATAGTACATGAATCAGCCTTGTAATGGAGATGAGATTTCCCAAGAACTTCAAGCAAAATACACTAGTTTAAGTACAGCATAAAATAGATTTATTAACTACAGAAAGATGGATTTTTAAGGATTATAAGTGGTAGCCATAAAAGATCAGAGTAAGTTACCATAGATATAAAAGATAAATGCACAATCTAAACTTTACACCTCATTACACTAGGCAGTAGTTAGGTCAAGCAATTTTCTCACCCCACTGGATGTTACCCTCCTTAATACATAGAATTCCCCCTGAATCCTGGATTACTGTCCTCAGATGACCTTCATTTTCTCAGGATTCCTGCTGCTTCCAGCGTAGGTTCAGGAGGAGAAAGGCAAAAACATGATGCCACAGTCTCCTATTTTATATTCTTAGTTCAAGTGTCTAGCAGACACTTACCCAGACATGTCCGGGTGGGCTTTGCTGAGTCACTAGGTTGGGGAAGCCTCCTGCTGTGGGCTTGTGTAACTGAGTCATAGACTTGAGCAGTCCCCATAGTGTTGTGTTTGGGCATCTGTCATTGAATTGCAAATCCCTTAATTACAACTTCTCTGCTGACTCATGGTTGTTGAACATCCTCCTGAGCAGGGTCCTTTGTGTGTCGCTAGCAAACTTATAGCATATTTCAGTAACAACCATACAGCAAAATGCATAACTTCATACACCCTAATGCTATACATATTTGGGCAGAATGACGGAGTTCAGCAGATCATGACTTTTCATATGATAACTTACATGGAATGCTTTGTATGAAATATCACAACCATTTATGAATGATGAATATGGAGGCTACAGGGGGCTCTTTTGAGGTCCATCATGTCACAAAAGCCTCTGGAGACTGGCCTTTGGGAAGAGCTGGCTGAAGAGCCTTCCTAGTAACTGAGAGATCCTGGCTTGGCCTGCCAGTTTGTCCTTGCTGAATGAACCTTGTCTGTTGGGCTCCCTTTTTTGTATTTCTTTCTCATGAATAGAAAAGACGTTCTTGGCCAACACTTGTGCTTGTTGACGACAGAGAGCCGCTGCACTGGGGCAGGAGGTTGGGGTGTGGGAGGAGGTCAGGGGATGGTGCTTACCTGAGGCAGTGTGCCTCCCAAAGTGCCCAGCACAAGCTCTGCTCCAGCAGTGGCTCCTAGATGGGGGGATCGGTGGGGGCCTGCTGTGGAGTTTGCACTCAGGGCAGAGGCAGCACGTGGAGATGCCCTCCCCCTGCAGGCCACTTCCAGGAGTGGTGCGGCATGGAGGGAGGGGGCAGAGGGAGCATGGAGCTGCCTTAGCGCTGCTGGCACGTCTCCACATGTCGCTTGGGGGGGCAGCGGGTCTCCGTGGGCTGCCTGGGGCAGGGGGAGTGCCAGAGGGGGCTCGGGCCACTCCTTTGCCCCCTCTCGCTGGGTTCCTGGCTCATCTTATTGGCTGACAGGGATTTTAGGGTGCAGGAGTGCAGGGAGTGGGAAAGGCAAAACTCTGCGGCCGCCTACCCCACATGCAGGGACTTGGCTTGACCTGCTAGCCCCACGGACTAAGTCACCAGGCCTCCAGCTTGCCCCCATTGGATGCAAGTTGTTGATCTGGTGGCCAGAATTTTTTACAGTAAGGATTTCCCCCCAACAGTACCCCACAGGGGATCAGGGTCATCTCCAGCACAGGCCACACAGGAAGGCTTAATGCTTGAGCTGCAACACATGCTGGGCAGCCTTAAAGCTTGGCTCCCCAAGGCAGGAGAGAAGAAGACACGGCCCCCGGAGGGGCAGGCTGAGGCTTCCTGGATCCCACTAGCTCACAGCCAGCCCAACCTCTAAAGCCATCAATCATGCCCCTGGGTTGGCCACAAAGGAGCAGCCATTCTCGCTGCCTCACAGGTGGCAGGAAGGCTCTCAAGACCATCACCACACGCCCAGCTTGGCTAGAAAGGAGCGCTGGCGCACACCCACTCAGACTCAGCTTTGCTTGTTTTCCTTCCACCCAGAACCCCTCTTCTCCTAGACTGCAAGTAGCCATCCCTGGGAAGCCAAGAGGCAGGCACAGGATTCTACCTCCTGGCAGCCAACCGCACTGCCCCAGGCTTTAGCAGAACGAACAGTAGCGCTCTACTAACCCCTTAGCTGCATCGCTTCTTCCCTGCCTTCCTCAGCTTGACTGTCCTCTTTTGCCCCATTCCTGCCTTACTTCCTCCTTTGGCAAGTCACGCAAAGGAGGCTGCGGGAAGTGACGGCCTCCGTAGGCCAACCTCCAAGTGCAGAGGAGGCCAAGCAAAAAGCCTCCAAAAGGTGACACGCCTAACTCCTCTAGGTTTATCAGGCTGATGCTAGGGAGTTTTCTCAGCTTATTTTACCACCCTCCATCATGCGGGGGTTGGGGTTATCTCAGGAACAGGCCAGTGGCAGAAGGAGAAGCGCCTTCCTGGACAGCTAGGGCAGCTGGGTAAAGGAAGCCACTATGTTTCTGCCCAGTTTTGAACTAGGGACCTTTTGCATGTTAGGTAAATGTGATTACCACTACACTACAGAAACTCCAGTCCTCAAATTCCATCCATTTGGGTGGTGCTCGCCCTGACACACCTGGATGGACAAAACTGGAGAAAGTGGCATCAGCCCTTCAATGGATCAGCTGGAAGAGAAGAGGACAGTAGCCTGCACTCAGGAAGTCATCCTTACAGCGCCCTTGTGACGCCAGCTTGAACAAGAGCTTCTTTTTCCTCCCCTTGCTGAGAAAGAGCAAGAGAAAGAAAGCTCAAGTGGGCCAACGGGGTGCAGAAGCCCATGCTGTTTTTTCCTGCAGCGGGGCCTGAAATGAGGAACTCGTAGTGGGTAAAGGTGCCACTGCACTTCAAGAAAACAGCCCACCCCGGAACAAAGAGGGATGAAAGAGCATGCCAAAACCTGGCAGTAAACCTCTAAATCTTCAGTCTAACACTCTCCCAATTCAGCTACTTCAGCAACTACAGGAATGGCTTTTGGCCTGCTGCTTCTTACCTTGAAGCTTAGTCTCAATAAAACATACAGGTCTGTCGCATCTTACGCACATTTAACATGCGCGATTTCAGCTTTACCCGGTCAGCAAAAACAAAAACAAAAAAAGAGAGAAAAAATAACAATTTTAATACTGTACCTGTAATGCGGGCGATTCCGCCCGCCATTACACTCAATGTAATTTTGACTATACGGGATTTTCGCTTTACGCGCTGACTGCGGAACGTAACCCCAGCATAAGATGCGACAGATCTGTATCTCCAATCAATGATGGCCAATGCAAGACTCACATCGCTTGCTCTTTTATCACTTGAAAATGTCATGGCCAGGCTTTGGATCTCTCTAATGCTGCGCTTCAGTTGAAGATGGGAAAGGTGAGTTAAGTGACCTTTGAATTAAAGGACTAGGATTAACATTCTAATGCTGTCTCTTACTGTAACTCTGTTTAATACTGGTCCACCCTGTATTGGTGACAGTTTGATTTCTAGATATTAGTACATTTCAGTTACTCTTAAAATTTAAAAGTTTCTATACACTTAAAGGAAATGAATTTTTTTATTTGCTTATATATGGCATGAATAAATACAGATTTAAGATTCTATCATGCAAATTTATCATCTTATATGACACAGAAAATCATGCATGCAAATTGTGCATCAAAATCATGAAATGAGCTACAAATACAATAAAAAAATAAGGTATTCAATGGTTTAACATATGGAGCGAGGAGGGGATGTGGGGGGGGGGCACCGAAGATGCTTCTCGCCTGGGATGCCATTTGGTCCAGGGCAGGGGTCCCCAACGTCAAGAATTGCTCCCCTGGAATACCAGCTGTATTGGGCAACTGGAAATTCCACAAAAGGAGCTGAAGCATTGGTGGTTCAGAAATAGATGTCCTAGGTACTGCATGGGAGGTCTAGGTTTTTTTTTCTGGATAATAGCAGTGTGAGTTTTATTGCCTCAAAATTTCAGTAGAAAAATTCAGACCCAAACTATATGTGGTGGGGGGACTGATAGCAGTTTCTTTGGTTTCGATTTAGTTTGTTCTCTTATTCTCATTTTAAAAGCCCTCGATCATTTTGATGGGAAAAATGTTTGTACAAGGCAAAGGAAAAGTAAGAAAAGTTAAAAATCTGCATTGGAGTGAGGGGTTCTCTGTGTGCCGGGGCAGGGGTGGAGCTTTTCATGGGGAAGGGGTTTTCCTGGAACACTGGAAAAATTAAACTGCAAAACATCTCCCTAAGAGAAACCTCCCCCCTTTCCCTGTGCTGCTGCCTAGCTCAGACTCCAGTAACACCCCTGTGATGAAGTGGGAATTTTCTGGACATTTCCCCTATTTGTTGCACAAATATCTAGGTCAGAGGTCCAAAATGTGGGGTGCACCCACCAGGTGGAATGGAGTAACATTCAGGGGATTGCAGCTGGGGCCTGGGCCAGTCCCTACAGGGGGTGGGGAGGGATCACCATGCAGCTCCGCTCCTGGCCCCAGACCCAGCTGCTGGCCCTCGCTGCTGGCCATACAGCTGGGGCTCCGCTGCCGGTCTCAGCCCCCACCCCCAGCTCTGGCCCCTGCCTCAGCCGCTTTACCCTGTCCACATCGCTTCCCCCGTAGCTGTGGCCCCACTCCCAGATGTGGATCGGGGGGGCATGTTTTGGGACTCAAAAGTTTTGGGACCACTGATCTAGGTGGTGGGACAAGGGTGTTTGATCTTTGCAGAGACCCCTAAAGGGCAGGTGTGACTGCTGTCTAGCTGCTTGGGCCCAGACAATGGCCACAAATTCTGTATCCCAGCAACTGCTGGCTGGGGCATACCTGCTGGAAGAAGCCAGCTGGTTGGGATGAGTTGGAGAACAAAGAAAGAGGTGGAGGCCAGGTGACCAGTTTGCCAGGGAAACAGAATGAAGGACAGAAGAGGGGCAAAGGGCATGGCTGAGGTTGGGCTGTTGTAAGCAAGGAGGCTGCTGTTTTTGGGACTCGAGGGGAGAGCCCAGGCTTTGAGTTCTGGGTCTTCCCAAGATGGACGTTGCTGAAGCTTCCTACTTCCCGTGCTAACAAAGAACTTTCCCACGATTTATTCCAGACCACTACTAAACCTTCTGCTTTACAAGGCTGGCTGAGAGTCACTGGTGATTGTGGAAGTTGGGGGTGCATGCCTCCCCTTTGGGGGTGGGGTGTAAGGCTTTCCCAGGTGTCCTACTGAGATTACAGGAAGCTCTTGGTGTGGAACAGGGGTGCTGAAAGGTACAAGGTCAGTCCCAGGAGGTGCTGAAGGCAAGGGGGCTTCCCCTAGTGAAAGCGCGCCCTGAGGGCACTGACAAGGGTCCTGCCTGGGTTTGATTCAGAGCTGTTCCAGAGCACTGAGCCTGTGTGCCTGTGACAGCCCCCCAGCATGTGACCTACAGGCTCCACTCTGGCAAAGCGCCCTGTAAATGAGAGACAAAGGCCTGGTCTACACTACGAGTTTAGGTCGAATTTAGCAGCGTTAAATTGAATTAACCCTGCACCCGTCCACACAAAGCAGCCATTTACTTCGACATAAAGGGCTCTTAAAATCTATTTCTGTACTCCTCCCCGATGAGGGGAATAGCGCTGAAATCGACATTGCCGGTTCGAATTAGGGTTAGTGTGGATGCAATTCGCCTCCGGGGGCTATTCCACAGTGCACCATTGTGACCGCTGTGGACAGCAATCTGAACTCGGATGCACTGGCCAGGTAGACAGGAAAAGCCCTGCGAACTTTTGAATTTCATTTCCTGTTTGCCCAGGGTGGAGAGCTGATCAGCACAGGTGACCATGCAGTCTGAGAAACGAAAAAGAGCACCAGCATGGACCGTACTGGAGGTACTGGATCTGATTGCTGTATGGGGAGACGATTCCGTGCTAGCAGAACTACGTTCCAAAAGACAAAATGCCAAAACATTTGAAAAAATCTCCACGGGCATGATGGAGAGAGGCCACAATAGGGACTCACTCCAGTGCCACACAAAACTTAAGGAGCTCAGACAAGCGTACCAGAAAACCAAAGAAGCAAACGGGGGCAGAGCCGCAGACATGCTGCTTCTATGCTGAGCTGCATGCAATTCTAGGGGGGGCCCACCACCACTACCCCACCTCTGACCGTGGATTGCAAGGCGGGGGTAATCTCAGCCATGCCTGAGGATTTTGCAGACGGGGAGGAGGAAGAGGATGAGCTTGCGGAGAGCACACAGCACACCGTTCTCCCCACCAGCCAGGATCTTTTTCTCACCCTGACTGAAGTAGCCTCCCAACCCTCCCAAGGTGGTATCCCGGACCATGAAGCCGTAGAAAGGACCTCTGGTCAGTGTACCTTTGTAAATACAAAACATGGTTTAAAAGCAAGTGTTTTTTAATGATTAATTTACCGTGAGGACTTGGGATGCATTCGCGGCCAGTACAGCTACTGGAAAAATCTGTTCATGTGTCTGGCGATGGAGCAGAAGTCCTCATAGACTCATAGACTCTAAGGTCAGAAGGGACCATTATGATCATCTAGTCTGACCTCCTGCATGATGTGGGCCACAAAACCTGACCCACCCACTCCTGGAAGAATTCTCTCCCTTGACTTAGCTGTTGAACTCCCCAAATCATTATTTAAAGACTTCAAGTCGCTGAGAATCCTCCAGCAAGCGACCCCTGCCCCATGCTGCGGAGGAAGGCGAAAAACCTCCAGGGCCTGTGCCAATCTCCCCTGGAGGAAAATTCCTTCCCGACCCCAAATATGGTGATCAGCTGAACCCCGAGCATGCGGGCAAGATTCTCTAGCCAGACCGCCTGGAAAAGTTCTCTGTAGTAACTTTTAATATCACATCATTGACCATTGTTATTGACCTATTGACTAAAATCACTGTATCCCATCAAACCATCCCCTCCATAAACTTATCAAGCTTAATCTTAAAGCCAGAGAGGTCTTTCACCCCCACTGTTTCCCTTGGAAGGCTGTTCCAAAACTTCACCCCTCTGATGGTTAGAAACCTTCGTCTAATTTCAAGCCTAAACTTCCCGACGGCCAGTTTATATCCATTCGTTCTCGTGTCCACATTAGTACTGAGCTGAAATAATTCCTCTCCCTCCCTGGTATTTATCCCTCTGATATATTTAAAGAGAGCAATCATATCCCCCCTCAGCCTTCTTTTGGTTAAGATAAACAAACCGAGCTCCTTGAGTCTCCTTTCATACAACAGATTTTCCATTCCTCGCATCATCTTAGTGGCCCTTCTCTGTACCCGTTCCAGTTTGATTTCATCCTTTTTAAACATGGGAGACCAGAACTGTACACAGTACTCCAAATGAGGTCTCACCAGTGCCTTGTATAACGGAACCAGCACCTCCCTATCCCTACTAGAAATACCTCGCCTAATTTATCCCAAGACCGCATTAGCTTTTTTCACGGCCACGTCACATTGCCGACTCATAGTCATCCTGCGATCAACCAGGACTCCAAGGTCCTTCTCCTCTTCCATTACTTCTAACCGATGCGTCCCCAGCTTATAACTAAAATTCTTGTTAGTCATCCCTAAATGCATAACCTTACACTTCTCACTATTAAATTTCATCTTATTACTATTACTCCAGTTTACAAGGTCATCTAAATCTCCCTGCAGGATATCCCGATCCTTCTCCGAATTAGCAATACCTCCCAACTTTGTGTCATCCGCAAACTTTATCAGCCCACTCCTACATTTGGTTTCGAGGTCAGTAATGAATAGATTAAATAAAATCAGACCCAAAACCGAACCTTGAGGAACTCCACTGGTAACCTCCCTCCAGCCTGACAGTTCACCTTTTAGAACGACCCACTGCAGTCTCCCCTTTAACCAGTTCCTTATCCACCTCTGGATTTTCATATCGATCCCCATCTTTTCCAATTTAACTAATAATTCCTCATGCGGTACTGTATCAAACGCTTTACTGAAATCGCGGTATATTAGATCCACCACATTTCCTTTATCTAAGAAATCTGTTACTTTCTCAAAGAAGGAGATCAGGTTGGTTTGGCACGATCTACCTTTCGTAAAACCATGTTGTAATTTGTCCCAATTGGCATTGACCTCAAGGTCCTTAACTACTTTCTCTTTCAAAATTTTTTCCAAGACCTTGCATATTACAGATGTTAGACTAACAGGCCTGTAGTTACCCGGGTCACTTTTTTTCCCCTTCTTGAAAATAGGTACCACATTAGCAATTCTCCAATCAAACGGTACCACCCCCAAGTTTATGGATTCATTGAAAATTATTGCTAACGGGCTTGCAATTTCCCGCGCCAGTTCTTTTAATATTCTTGGATGAAGATCATCCGGTCCACCCGATTTAGTCCTGTTAAGCTGTTTAAGTTTGGCTTCTACCTCGGATACGGTGAAGCTCTCCTGGAGGTACTCCAAAAGCCTTTTAAATGTCCAAATGCACATTTTACCACCATTCTGCACTTGCTCAGCCTATAGTTGAACAGCTCCTGACTACTGTCCAGGCTGCCTGTGTATGGCTTCATGAGCCATAGCATTAAGGGGTAGGCTGGGTCTCCAAGGATAAATATAGGCATGTCAACATCCCCAACAGTTATTTTCTAGTCTGGGAAGTAAATCCCTAGCTGCAGCCGTTTAAACAGACTAGTGTTCCTGAAGACACGAGCGTCATGAACTCTTCCCGGTCATCCCACGTTGATGTTGGTGAAACGTCCCTTGTGATCCACCAGTGCTTGCAGCACCATTGAAATGTACCCCTTGCGGTTTATGTACTGGCTGCCCTGGTGGTCTGGTGCCAAGATAGGGATATGGGTTCCATCTATCACCCCACCACAGTTAGGGAATCCCATTGCAGCAAAGCCATCCACTATGACGTGCACATTTCCCAGAGTCACTATCTTTGGTAGCAGCAGCTCAGTGATTGCTTTGGCTACTTGCATCACAGCAGCCCCCACAGTAGATTTGCCCACTCCAAATTGATTCCCGACTGACTGGTAGCTGTCTGGCGTTGCAAGCTTCCACAGGGCTATCGCCACTCGCTTCTCAACTGTGAGGGCTACTCTCATCTTGGTATTCTGGTGCTTCAGGGCAGGGGAAAGCAAGTCACAAAGTTTCATGAAAGTGCCCTTACGCATGCGAAAGTTTCGCAGCCACTGGGAATCGTCCCACACCTGGAACACTATGTGGTCCCACCAGTCTGTGCTTGTTTCCCGGGCCCAGAATCGGCGTTCCATGGATAGAACCTGCCCCATTAACACCATGATCTCCAAAGCGCTGGGGCCTGCGGTTTGAGAGAATTCTGTGTCCATGTCCTCATCACTCTTGTCACCGTGCTGCAATCGCCGCCTCCTCCTCACCTGGTTTTGCAGGTTCTGGTTCAGCATAAACTGCACGAGAACGCGCGAGGTGTTTACAATGTTCATGACTGCTGCATTGAGCTGAGCAGGCTCCATGCTTGCCGTGGTATGGCGTCTGCACAGGTAACCCAGGAAAAAAGGCGTGAAATGGTTGTCTGCCTTTGCTTTCACGGAGGGAGGGAGAGGGGGGCCTGACGACATGTACTCAGAACCACCCGCGACAATGTTTTTTGCCCCATCAGGCATCGGGATCTCAATCCAGAATTCCAATGGGTGGGGGAGACTATGGGATAGCTACCCACAGTCCGGAAGTCAACGCTAGCCTCAGTACTATGGACGCACACCGCTGAATTAATGTGCTTAGTGTGGCCGCATGCACTCGACTTTATACAATCTGTTGCCAAAAATCAAATTCCGTAAAATCGGAGTAATCCCACAGTGTAGACATACCCAAAGTCCCCACTTCTCCCAGTTAATCTCCCCCTGCATAGAACCCAGAGCAACTCCTGTCTAGCTGGGTCTCCTGACAGCCACAACTGTCCAAAGAGCTGGCCAAGTTCTTCACCTGGTCCCTGTGCAGGGGCAGTTGTCAGTTCTGACCATGAGTATAGCAGTGACTATCCCTAAATGTCACGTGGGGGACTAGGGCTTGATTTCCTGAGGAGAAAGCTGTGATTTTGACACCAAGTGTAGGTCTACAATACAATTAAAAACCCAGAGCTGGCCCAGTCCAGCTGACTTGGGCTTGCCAGTCTTGGGATCCTGGGGCTTGCTCAGGCTGGAGCCCGGCTACTGGGATCCTCCCCTCTTGCTAGGTTCAGTGGCCTATATACTGAAGATGAGTTCGTAAATGGGGAATGTACACTGGGTGCTGCCACTGGACAGACACTTCCTAGCAGGAGACCCACCCAGTTAATGTGATAAAAATATATTTGATGAAAGAAAGGCATCCTGGGGCGCTGTATTTATCATCTCACAATAACTCCAGATTCAATTTGCTCAGATTAGAAAAAGATTTTTTTTTATTGCGAGCCTGGAAATAGCCTATGGTGTAAAAGTCAGAGCTGGATTATTTCTAGCTCATGCACCCTTATCACTAATGAAGGAGTAAAGGAATGTACAAACCAATGAATCCTTAACATGTCATTTGCATCATTAAGCCTTGTTCCTGTGAAAGGATCTCAAGGACAGCCAGAAATGTTACTCAGTGTCAGGAGAAGAGAGGAAAGCACTTTCCCTCGTGTATTTCCGCAGTCTGTCGTGCAAGGCAGCAGAGGTGCTTTAGGGCATTTTCTGTCACTGATTTTTTTTCATGTTGGTGTGGGAAGAAAGACTTAGCCCTGCCAACTTTTTGAACCTGTGAATGTTAAGTGACCAGGTGATGAGTTAACAATAACGCTGTTGCACAGGATTTGATTGGAACTAGAAAACAAAGCCCTTAAAGTTGAACTCTTGGGTGAATAAAATGATCTGATTTATAGTCAACCTTGGAAGGTAATAGATTGTTACATCAGTCAAAAGAGCCTGGTTTAGTTTGTTTGTTTGGTTCATTGGTTGTTTTCCCTGATAAATTGAAGAGGGTTCAGAGAAGAGCCACACGAATGATTAAAGGCTTGAGCAGGGAGAGAAGTTTAAAAACAAACCCAACCTTTCCTGCTCCTGCCGGCTGTGACTGCTGAGGACATTTTCCTTCTCTACTCCACGGTCTCTCTTCTGCCAGATTCTCAGCAAGCCAGGCCACCCTGCAAACTATGGCAGAACAGTTTGGTATTAGGCTGCTGGACTCACCGTGTAAGAGTGCAGCTGCTATAGCACCTTGACCGATCCTGGGCCAAATCCTGCAGCCCTGGCAGCCCAGGATAACCTCCCACTGATGGCAATGGGAATTTAGTCTTTGTAACTAGCTGCTGGTACCTGAGGTCTCAGATATGAATTAAACTGGTGACAGTCACAGCTTCATCCACAAAAGTGAAGGATGTAAGTGAAAGAGCAAAGCTGGCCATCTGGGGAGCTGCTGCAGTCCCATAACCACAGCTGGAAGGGAGAAGAGGAAAAACTCCCTTAAGTACTGGGAGCAGCACCAAGAAAAGGAAATTTGTCAGTGAGATCAGTAGCAATAAGTATGACATGAAGGAGTGCTTTCTCCTCTGCGATGACACGTTTGAATTGTGTTACTTTACTACGAGATAAAGCTTTAAAATATCTGGTCTAATTTCAGGATGGGTCTGTAACCATAATCAGTCTCTGTGGGAAGTGGGACTTTCAAAATTCCCAAGGAATTTAACGGGTGGTGTTCACTGTTGGTCACCTGAGGGCAGTGCAGTAGAGTTCAAACCGATGACCAGAGAGGTGAGAACAGGCATTGTGGGACACCTCCTGGAGGCCAGTCACAGCGCTGTAATCGACCAGGGTGTCTACACTGGCACCGCAGCGCTGTAGCCCTGGCACAGAAAGCCTCTCGTCAGGGTGGAGTTTTTTTTAAATAGCACTGCAACTGCACAGTTTCTGCACACTAAGTGACTTGGCAGTGTGTAGACCTCAGAAGTTACATGGCAGAAAGCTGGTTTACTGTGCAGAAACTTGCCAGTGTACACAAGGCCATAGATGACTTATATAACATAAGAATGGAAGACTGGTCATACTGGGTCAGACCAATCATCCATCTAGCCCAATGCGCTGCCTAAGAGTGACCAGTGCCAGAGGGAATGAAAAGAACAGGCTTGTTGACCTGCAAGATGAGGGTCTTTCCCCCTTACCTTTAACTTCATTGTTGTCAATTCCTACTTCTCCTATCTTACCATACCTCCCCCGAAGTCTCTGGGCAAATCAGGTGTGAACCACTCCTTTGATACCGACGTGTCCCAATCCAGCTCAACTGAGGCAGACTTTGGGCCAATGTCGGTTTGGGAAAGGCCCACTTAACCCATGAATGAAAGAAACACAAGGCCAGTTCTGAGGAGGTTTCCAGAGCCAGGCCTGAGGGTTAAATAGTTGTGCTCAAAAGGAAAAGGGGCCTCAGAACCTATAAAAATAACTGGCTGCAAAAAAACAAAACAAAAATTAAATTAAAAAAACAAACCAAAAAAACAACCCAGAAAAGCTACCATCACACATCCATCACCATTTTAGATTTTGACATCTCCTGCCTGATGTGACATCTTCGCTTTGCAAACAAGAGACCTGGGGAACTCTGGCCTGTTACCCTCTAACTGGGTAAAAGATTACACATCTTGTCTCAAGTAATTTTCCTCTTCATGAAAGATTTATTTTAAAATTTATCAAAATAAATTCCATTTCACATAGAAATAATTACAGTCTATATTGGGTCTCTATTCTCGTACATGCTATTTCTCTCACATATTCCCCCACTCTAATTCCTTTGGAGTGAGATTTTAATTTCAGGATTAGCCACCATTTCCAATATAGTAGGAAGGGACAGGGAGAGAACTAGAAAAAAACCTGAATTATATTGTAACACTGAAAGTTATCACATAATCAGACTCTTATGTTACACTAATTAACTTCACGTTTAATTTCATTGTCGCTGGTAACAACTTTTTCAAAGATTACAAAATATAAACCTATAGGGCAGTTTTCTCTTAATTCCACCAGTGAGCTTTGTGTGAAGTTACATTCTACAATAACCGAGGAGCCTTCCATTTCTGTGAGTTCATGTCTCCCTGGGTCTTCTCCCATAAGTGTGGGTTGAAGGGGTCTCACACTACGTGGGAAGCTTGCATCATGAGAAAAACCACCTGTGCTCTATTTTCACACTTTCTAATCTTTCAAAGTAGCAGGAGGTGGAGAAGTGATAGAAATACATTAGATTAAGAGCAAAATTAAGAGACCAAACCACATACTCTGGACTCAGCGTTCATATATCCTGCAGTCTGAATTTGGAATCTGATATACTGCCCCATTGGCACCATCATTTGCCCAGCATGGAAGTGCTTCTTGTCCAACAAGGCAGCCAGATTGGGACCCATAGGCATGGAACCAGCTGTCTCTCTCTGATTCATCAAACTTTGGGAACAACTGTCTTTTACCATTTGGATCCAATTTAATAATAATAATAATAATGGAGATATCCCATCTCCTAGAACTGGAAGGGACCTTGAAAGGTCATCGAGTCCAGCCCCCTGCCTTCACTAGCAGGACCAAGTACTGATTTTGCCCCAGATCCCCAAGTGGCCCCCTCAAGGATTGAACTCACAACCCTGGGTTTAGCAGGCCAATGCTCAAACCACTGAGCTATCCCTCCCCCCCCCATTTAATCATGGCATCCTTTAGGAGCGTGATCACTGCCACTTAACTAGGGAGCAGCATTCTAAAAATAGTTTACCTGGGCCACAGGTCACCCTAGCGTCCATCTCTGGGGTGAAAATCAACCACTAGTATCTGCAAGGTCTATCTTTGACCTTACTTGGAGTAATTTTACACTTCTCTGGCATAGAATTCCCCACCAACCACCCAACATATCAGTAGCGATAATGAGGTATAACTCCCCCAAAATGCCCTTTTATTTCTTTAATCTGGTGGCACAGATTTAAATTAGGGACTAAATTCAGGTGCATTTTAGAATCCCTGTAAGAAGCCAAATGTCAGGTATCCATTAAAAATAGGTTTCTTTCTGGAGCTATATCACATTCAACACAGATTTCATTTTCTACACATTTGCAGCAGCATCTCCCATGGGTGAGTTGAACAGCAATGTCACTTCCATTTTTCCCATCCCTACCTAGCTAGAGATTGCATTTCCAAAATAATAGGCAACACGCACCTGATTAGGAAGGAGATATCTTCAGGAGCGACCTCCTGCAGGGCTTGGGCCATAACTGCTTTGGGAGACCAATGCATGGGTATTTTGCTTAGTTACAAGTGACCAACAACTGATGATTTGCACAGATTTGTCATCATCGGATCGATGGACTACCAAGGACTAGGGAATCCTCTTCTCAGCCCTTCAATTGGTTAGGTCAATATTTTTTCTGAACAACAGGGGGATTGGGATGGTGATGGGGAATAATGAAATCCCTCTGCCTTACCCTACCTTCTTCTGTTGTTACAGAGGCGAAATAACATTTTCCCCTATCCCTGCCATTTGTATATTTTAAGTGAGGAAAATGGTAGTAAAAATATCTGCTTTCCAGCACAACCTGAAGCAACATCAGAGCAACTGGGAATGAAACAATTTGTTCCTGAAGGGAGAACTTGATGACTAACAATTGCTTTGAAATGGGGGGGACAGTATAACCGTGATGCTCAGGGTTTGTTTAGACTAGGAAAAGTCATGGAGTTTAGGTCAGGTCAAGGGGAAAGCTAATGCCAACCACTGCACCTGGGCTGCATCTGCTCTACAACTATAATTATCTTTTTACACTAAGATCACTAACTTGAGCAGCCAACGCCATGTACAGTCCTGGTGGATGTAAGGCACAGGTAGTTTTTGCCTCAGTGTAGCTTGTTGGGATCAAACCTCTCCCTCAATATTCCTGGCTGGAGGGACACACACTCCTATGCCTCAAAAGGAAAGGAGTTGATAGAAATGATCACAGGACTGACCCCAAAGAAGGGTGAGCTGCAAAAGGCAGAAGCAGGCAACTCATGTGGGCGAGCTGAGAGACCACGGTGAAGATGGTGCAAAGATCACTAGATGCAAATTAGCAAATGTGATTTAAAAAAAAAAAAGTCTTTGGCCAGCCCTAGTCAAGGCATTTATTACAGTTCTCTCTCATATGGATTTTCTGATGCCTGATAAGGTTTGAGCTGTGATTGAAGCTTTTCCCACATTCAGAGCATGTGTAGGGCATCTCTCCTGTATGGATTCTCCGATGTGTGACAAGGTGTGAGCTCCGACTGAAGCATTTCCCACACTCAGAGCACGTGTAGGGCATCTCTCCTCTGTGGATTCCACAATGTCTGATAAGGTGTGAATGCTGATTAAAGCTTTTCCCACACTCAGAGCATGTGTAGGGCGTCTCTCCTGTGTGGATTCTACAATGTGTGATAAGGTTTGAATTCCGATTGAACCTTTTCCCACATTCAGAGCATGTGTAGGGTGTCTCTCCTGTATGGATTCTCTGATGTGTGATAAGGTTTGAGCTATAATGGAAGCTTTTCCCGCACTCAGAGCATGTGTAGGGTGTCTCATCCGTGTGGATTTTCTGATGTCTATTAAGGTTTGAGCGCTGATTGAAGGTTTTCCCACACTCGGAGCATGTGTAGGGCGTCTCTCCTATGTGGATTCGCTGATGTGAGATGAGGGTTGAACTATCAGTGAAGCGTTTCCCACACTCAGAGCATCCATAAGGTTTCTCACCCGTGTGAATTCTCTGATGTTTGAAAAGGTTTGAGCTCCAACTGAAGCATTTCCCGCACTCAGAGCACGTGTAGGGTTTCTCTCCTGTGTGGATTCTACAATGTGTGATAAGGGCTGAGCTCCGACTGAAGCTTTTCCCACACTCAGAGCACATGTAGGGTCTCTCTCCTCTGTGGATTCGCTGATGTGTGAAAAGGTCTGAGCTCCCATTGAAGCTTTTCCCACACTCATGGCATGTGTAGCGTGTCTCTTCCAAGTTGATTCTCTCACGTGTAATAAGGTCTGAGCGGCTCAAGTTTTCCTCTGGCCTCTGCTGACTCTCACAGGCTTTTGCTTTTTCTGGGAGTGCACAACTCCCAGAAACATTCCCTTTGGATCTTTCTGATAACGTCCCATGTGGCATGTCAGCATCCTCCTGCCGGGGTTTCTCTTCCTCATTCTCACTCACCATCCCAAGACCTGATGGGTGACAGAGAGAATCCAGATGTAGGTCACTCCCTGTGCCGGAGAGAAAGGAAATCTCAGAGACAGGAATGGTAAAAGGGATGAACAAATCAAAATATGTGTGGGAGAGATCAAACCTATCAGGAGCAGATTTTCTCCAAACCCTTCCCCAGAGGACAAAGGAAGGGATCAGTTTTGGTCCGCATCTCACCAGGACACTCAGGGGAAAGCGAGATCGGGGAGGGATGTGCTGCCAGTTGTCAGTCAGAAAGGACAGTTACCTGTTCCGTAACTGGTGTTCGAGATGCGTTGCTCATGTCTATTCCACAGTAGGTGTGCGTGCTCGCCACGTGCACCAGTGCCAGAAGTTTTCCCCTCAGCAGTACCCGTAGGGGGAGCGCTGCTGCAACCCCTGGAGTGGTGCCTTTATAGTGCGCTATAAGGGGAGCAGTGCGCTCCCCCACCCTCAGTTCCTTCTTGCCAGATCAACTCCGACAGAGGGGAAGGAGGGCAGGATGTGGAATAGACATGAGCAACACATCTCGAAGAACGCCAGTTACGGAACAGGTAACGGTCCTTTCTTCTTCGAGTGCTTGCTCATGGGTATTCCACAGTAGGTGACTGCAAGCTATGTCTGATGGAGGTGGGTAGGAGTTCACAGATTCTCTGGCTGAAGCACAGCTCTACCGAAACCAGCATCATCCCTGGCGTGGGAGACAATCACATAGCGCAAGGTGAACGTGTGCACTGAGGACCAGGTAGCGGCTCTACAGATGTCCTGGATACAGACATGGGCCACAAAGGCTGTCGCCGAGGCCTGAGCCCTTGTCGAATAAATCCTTACAATAGGTGGTGCGGAAACCCCTGCTAGGCTGTAGCATGTCCAAGCCCATGTGAAAAACGGAGACCACCTTAGAGAGGAATGCTGGATGTGGGCGGAGCTGAACCTTGTCCTTGTGAAAGACTGTGTAAGGGGGGGGGGGGGGTCGCAGGTCAGGGCTCTGAGCTCCGAGACCTGCCGGGCTGACGTGATGGCCATGAGGAAGGCTACCTTCCATGAAAGGTGAGACCATGAGCATGTGGCCAGGGGTTCAAATGGGGGCCCCATGAGGCGGGATAACACCAAATTTAGATCCCACTTAGGGACGGGGCTCTAGCATAAGGAAAGGACCTGTCTAGCCCTTTGAGGAAACGCCCGGTCATGGCATGGGAGAAAACCGAGCAGCCCTGGACCAGCGGATGGAACGCCGAAATAGCCACCAGGTGCACCCTGATGGAGGAAGGGGTCAGGCCTTGAGTTCTAAGGTGAAGAAGGTACTCGAGGATAAGTTGGAGCGGGGCAGACGTTGGGGAAGTACCCCACTCGCCTGCCCACCTGGAGAACCTGGACCACTTCACCAGGTAGGCTCGGCGGGTGGATGGCTTTCTACTTTCGAGGAGCTTACGCCTGACCCCTTCCGAACACCTTCTCTCCTCCGCATCTAGCCATTGATCAGCCACGCTGTCAAATGGAGGGTGGACAGATTGGGGTGGAGGAGGTGGCCCTGGTCCTGGGAGAGTAGGTCCGGGTGGAACGGCAACGGCCGCGGAGGGGCCACGAGCAAGCCCAGGAGGGTCCTGTACCAATGTTGCTGGGGCGATCAGGACGACGCACGCCTTGTCCGTTTTCACTTTCTCCAGGACCTTGCCAATGAGGGGAAACGGGGGGAAAGGTGTAGAGGAGTTGACCCGACCAGGATAGGAGGAAGGCATCTGAGATCGCATTCCTCCCCCCCTTCTCCCAGAACAGAACCCGTGACAATGGCAGTTCTGTTGGGTCGCAAACAGGTCTACTTGGGGAGTGCCCCACACTCGGAAGAGCTGGTGAGCGACCACTCATGTTGGGAGAAAACCCTGCTCAAGCCATCGGCCTGTGTGTTGTTGATGCCCGGCAGGTGGAAAGCCTTTAGGGAGATGTCGTGGGCTATACAGAACTCCCATAGGCTGAGAGCTTCCAGGCAGAGGGCCGAGGACCTCATCCCACCTTGCCTGTTGATGTAAAACATCATGGTGGTGTTGTCCGTGAGTACTCTGACCACCTTGCCGTGCAGCAGCGAGCTGAACGCCATACAGGCTAAGTATATCGCCCTGAGTTCCCTGACGTTTATGTGAAGGGACAGCTCTGCGACTGACCACATCCCTTGGGTCTGTGAGCTCCCTATGTGGGCCCCCAGCCCAAGTCCGATGCATCGGACACTAGGTCTAGTGATGGGGTCGGGTCCTGGAAGGGAACTCCCTGGAGCATATTGGCCGGGCAAGACCACAATTGTAGCGTGGCAATCATCCGCGCCACTACAAGAGGACCTTGTCCAATTTGTCCCGGGCTTGGGAGAACTCTGAGGCCAGCCAGAGTTGGAGGGGCCTCATCCGAAGCCTGGCATGGCGGATCACGTACATGCACGCAGCCATGTGGCCCAGGAGCTGCAGGCATGCCTTGGCCGTGGTGACGGGGAACTCTATGACAGAGGCTATAAGCCCCTTCAGGGTCTGGAACCTGTCCACGGGAAGGGAGGCTGTGGCCTTGGCGGCATCCAGGAGAGCGCCTATGAATTCTATGCGCTGCACCGGAGCCAATGTTGACTTGGCCTCGTTTACTAGGAGGCCTAGGTTGGCACACATAGCCAAGAGCAGGTCCACGTGGTTCTGTACCTGGGACCGCGAGCTGCCCTTGAGCAGCCAGTCGTCAAGGTAGGGGAATATCTGTACCCCTCGGCATCTGAGGTAGGCTGCCACTACCGCCATACACTTTGTGAATACCCTGGGCGCGGTGGACAGACCAAACGGGAGGACCGTAAATTGGTAGTGGTCCTGTCCCACTAGGAAATGGAGGAAGCGTCTGTGCCCCTCGAATATATGGATATGGAAATATGCGTCCTGAAGGTCCAGAGTTGCATACCAATCACCAGGGTCCAGAGCGGGTATGATACATGCCAGAGAGACCATGCGGAGCCAGCATTTTGCCATGAACTGATTGAGGTCTCGCAGATCCAGGATGGGCCTGAGCCCCCCTTTCGCCTTGGGGATCAGGAAGTAACGTGAGTAAAACCCTTTCCCCCGGAACTCCCCTGGAACTGTCTCCACAGCTCCCAAGCTGAGGAGCCGACCCACTTCCTGCTGTAGCAGGGGTAAATGCGACGGATCCCCCTTGCCGTCCGAGGAAGGGGGGTGGGAGGGCCGGGGGGAGACAAATTGTAGCATGTAACCCTGGGAAATGGTGTTGAGGACCCATCGGTCCGATGTTATTCGGGACCATTCCATAAGGAATGCACACAAGCGGTTGCTGAAGGCAAACTTTATTGGTAAGAGGGTCCTCTCGGGGGTCACCAGGGTACCCTCCTGCAACTAGTCAAAAACGCCTCTTGCCCTGCCGCTTGCCCCTGGAGGGCCCAGGCTGCGGGGCAGAGTGAGACTGCCTCTGAGGTCACCTCTTCTGTATCTTGGACCTCTTGTAGGCAGGCTCATATCTCGGCTAGGGTGCAGGGACGGAGGCTTGCGTCTTAGGCTTTTCCTTGGGCAGGACATAGAGCCCGAGGGTTTGTAGAGTAGTACGTGAGTCCTTCATGCTATGGAGCCTCACGTCTGTTTGTTCTGCGAACGGGTCCTTGCCGTCAAAGGGAAGATCCTGCATCACAGACTGTGCCTCCGTGGAGAGCCCAGACAGCAGTAGGTACGATGCCCTGCACATGGACACGGCTGAGGCCATGGACCGAGCAGCCGTGTCAACTGCATCCACCGCCACCTGCAAAGAAGCCTTTGCAGCGGCGGCGCCCTCCTCCACCAGCACCTTAAAATCCTTCCTTTCGCATTCTGGGAGGGAGGGCTCGAATTTCAGCAGTGACCCCCACAAGTTAAACTCATAACCACTGAGGAGGGCCTAGTGGTTGGCCACCCGGAGCTGGAAGCTGGCAGACGAATAAAGCTTCCTGCCAAACAAGTCCAGTCTTTTAGAGTCTTTATTTTTGGGTGTGGTTCCCGGTTGACCCTGTCTTTCCCTATGATTTACGGACTCCACCACTAGGGAGTTGGGGGCCGGGTGGGTATAAAGGTATTCATGCCCTTTCGTGGGTACAAAGTATTTGCGCTCTGCCTTTTTTGATATCGGTGCAAGGGAGGCTGGTGTTCACCAGAGGGAATTTGAGATGTTTGGCTCTCCTGCTGCACGAAGGGGTGGCTCTCTGCCCGGTACCGAGGACGAGAGCACGTTAAACAGTGAATCTGAGGGTCCCTCCAGCTCCTCAGCTTGGAGTTGGAGACTGGATGCTACTCGCTTTAGTAGCTCCTGATGAGCTCTGAAGTCCTCCTGCGGTGCGGAGGGGGCAGGGGCTGCAATTTTGTCATCCGGTGCGGGGTAGGGGGCCGGTACGGGGCTCTGCATGTCAGCCGGTGCCACGGGATCCACCCCTTGGTCGGACTCCTCGAGCAGTGCCGAGGATCCATGACCTGCCGATCTATCCATTGGAGGTCTGGATAGTGCGGCTGAAGGAGCCTCTGATGCCCCTGCTATTGACCGAGGGCCTTGCTGGGCGTGTACGGGGGGCCAAGGGGGTCCACTGGCACCACTGGCCTTGCCACGGGGCCCTTGCCATTGACTCTGGTGCAGCACCGGCGGCACCAGCTGGCCGGGTTGGCCCGGCTGAGTCGTAGGGCGCCGCGTGGAGGTCGAAGTTACCAATGACCTATAGGTGCCGTGGGAGCGGTACGAGCTCCGGTACAGAGAGCAACGTCTGCCATGGGACCGGGACTCCGACGTTGATGAACCTCGAGCTGCTACTCCTCGAGACGCTTCAACGCCTGGATCCGCGACGACAGGGAGCTGGCGATCCCTGCCGGAAGCCGTGGGCACGAGAGAGCTGAAGCGTGACCGGCGACAGTGCCCATGTCGGGAGCGGCTTCGGTAGCTTCACCGAGAATGGGAGCGTCTACGGCGTCTGCCCCTGTCCCGCCGATACTCTGTACTCGGCGTGGAGCAGTGCCTGGAACTCTGCTCCGACGGCACCCAACCAGACAACCTGTTGGGCGACGAAAGCGTAGGCTGGAGGCTGTGTCCTGACAGGACACTGATTGGCAAGCGGGCCCAAGTGCGATCCCCTGACCGGGATCTGCGTCGGGTTGGTGTCGACTGACGAGAGCCCAGCGGCGGCTGGCCTCTAGAGCGGTGACCCGGGCACCTGCAGAGTCATAATGTCTTTGGCCGCCTGCAGGGCCTCCAGCATCGAAGGCATGCGGACGTCTGGAGAGGCCTGAGTCGACGCAACCGGGCTGCTCCGCTCAACCTGAGTTGGAGCTCTGGAGCCCAGGGGGGAACTGGGGCTGCCCGACGCGGGTCTAGCCTCACCCCTTGCTTTCTCTCAACGCCTCTGAGAGGACGGGGCCTTTCTCCGCTTCTTGGACGTGGAGTGGTGCCGGCCACCGGAAGGTGCCGGGAGATCGCTGCACACTGAAGACGAAGTGCCCGGTGCAGATTCTGCTCGGCGCACCGGGGTTAGGGCCAGCGCCAACTCCAACTCCATGAGAAGGGCCCGGAGTCTAATGTCTCTCTCTTTTTTAGTTCTGGGTTTAAAGGACCTGCAGATCTTACAGCGGTCACTGATGTGAGATTCGCCCAAGCAGCAGAGACAGTCGGCGTGTGGGTCACTTCTAGGCATCGAATGCCTGCAAGACTCTCACAATTTAAACCCTGGGGCCCGGAACATGCTCCGGCCCAAACACTAACTAATTAACTAAGCTGAAAACTTTATTGAACTAACACAGGTACTATTAACAATTAAACGAGTTCTGGGATGAGCTGCAGCAAAACTGGAGCAAGTAGTTCCGATGCACCGTCACTGGTGGCAAGAAGAAACTGAGGGTGAGGGGAGTGCGCGGCTCCTCTTATAGGACGTTATAGAGGTGCCACTACAGGGGTCGCAGCAGCACTCTCCCTACGGGTATTGCTGAGGGAAAAACTTCCGTCACCGGTGCTTGTGGCGAGCACGCACACCTACTGTGGAATACACATGAGCAAGCACTCGAAGAAGAATAGGTGGGAAGCCATGAGTGACATCTGCAGGGAACAATCCTGAACTTGGAGAACTCACAAGGTCTTTGTAAGGCATCCCAAATGTTTCCTGTATTCACAGACAGTTTTTGAGTTGGTTTAATCAATTTCTCACCTGTGCAGGCAGCTCTCGGGAGCACTTCTTTCTCAGAGCCCTGGAGGTTTGGGACCCACGGCTCTTTCCCTCGTCCCAGATGCGACATCACATCAGGTTTGGAAACTGGAAACCCTACTCAAGGCAAAGAAAAGAAGGGAGGTCAGTGGAATTTGTGGGATACTTGTCACAAAGAATATTCCATGGTTTTAACCCCAGCTCATTTTTAAGCAGTAACATCCCAAGGCCAGCTTCCTTGGCTCAATGTGGCATGAGAGTTATTATTATAATAAATCATATTCATTACCTTAGTGCCTAAGGACCAACTAAGAGTGGGTCCCCATTGTGCTAGGCAAAGTACAAACACGGAATAGTAGATGGCCCATGCCCTGAAGAATTTACAATCTAAATAGACAAGACAGACACAAAATGGGGGAAGGGGTAGAACCCACTGTTAGAATATAGATATTCAGGCCTGCCTGTAAAGCCTATACTTTAAGAACGTAGGTGTATTTTTATCACTTAGCTAGTTACAGGGGTATAAAAACAAAAAATCTAAATCACAGTCCGCCTGTGTCTGGGCCTTGTCTCATTAGGATGGTCTGAGCCTTGTCCTTAGGCTAAGGCCTTTGGCTAAGCTGCAGGGGGAGCCATAAGCCGGGAAGCGTAGGGTCACATCCCAAACCAGTTCACTGAAATAAGGTGGTATTGGGCTGTTAGAAAGATGATCCTGTCCTGATTGTGCCCATCACCACCAGATAAAGAAACAGATCTTCAGATGGTTAAAGAAAACTTAGTTTGATAGCATCCTGTCTGGCAAGAAATCACTTCTCAATGGTTGTGAAACCCTCATTTCTGTATTGTTTTATCTTTACGTCCCCCACTTTACTATTGTTAACCTGTCTGATTCTCTAATTGTTTCTGTCTGATGTATAATTAATTTTGCTAGGTGTAAGTTAATTAGGGTAGTGGGATATAATTGGTTAGGGAATTATGTTACATGTTAGGATTGGTTAGTTAAATTTCAGTAAAATGATTGGTTAAGGTATAGCTGAGAATATTATTATATAAACTGGTGTTAAGCGGGGGGAAGGGAAATTGGAATCATGTTTGTTAAGGGGGGGAATGGGAATAGGGACACAGGCAAGGTTCTGCAGTGTCAGAGCTGGGAAGGGAACACTGGGAAACAGACTATCGGTGTATAGAGATAAGCCCGACTGGTGTGAAGAGCTTCGGAAAACGCTTGCCTGGAAACTAACCCTAATAAACATCGCATTATCTCACCAGGTTGCAGCCAGACAGATTTCTTGGATCGGCACCTGCACCAGGAAGGCTGATGATGATGCCTGCACCCTAGTGGAGTGAGCCATCATGATAGTCGGCAGGGGCACCTTCGCCAGTTCATAAGAGTAGTGGATGCAGGCCGTGATCCAAGACGAGATTCTCTGGGCGGACACTGGGCAACCCTTCATCCTGTCTGCGACAGCAATGAACAACTGCGTTGACATTCAGAACAGCTTCATTCTATCTGTGTAGAAGGCCAGCACCCGTCTGACGTCCAGGGTATACAGCCTGCATGCCTCATCCATCACATGAGGCTTTGGACAAAAGACCAGTAAATATATGTCTTGACCAGTATGAAACTGGGAGACGAGCTTGGGCAGAGAAGCCAGGTGCAGATGCAGCTGGATCTTGTCCTTATAGAAGACCATATAAGGCGGCTCCGATGCGAGTGTCCTGATGTCGGAAACCCTATGGGCCAAAGATATAGCGACCAAGAAGGAGACCTTCCAGGAGAGAAGCAGGAGGGAGCAGGAAGCAAAGGGTTCAAAGCGGGAACCCATGAACCTTGACAGCACAAGAATCAGGTCCCAAGGGGAGACCAGGTCCCAGACATGAGGGTAGAGATACTCCAGATCTTTCAAGAACCGTGCGCCATCATGGAATGGGCGAAGACAGTCTTTTTTTTTTTTTTTTTTAAAGGGATGGAAGAGACTTCAGGATGTCATCTAGTCCAACATCAACTAAATCATCCCAGCCAGGGCTTTGTCAAGCTGGGCCTTAAAAACCTCTAAGGATGGACATTCCACCACCTCCGTAGGTAACCCATTCCAGTGCTTCACCACCCTTGTAGTTCAACATAGACCTCCCTCACTGCAACTAGAGACCATTGCTCCTTGTTCTGTCATCTGCCACCACTGAGAACAGCCGAGCTCCATCCTCTTTGGAACCCCACATTCAGGTAGTTAAAGGCTGCTATCAAATCCCCCCTCACTCTTCGCTTCTGCAGACTAAACAATCCCAATTCCCTCAGCCTCTTCTTGTAAGTCATGTGTCCCAGCCCCCTAATCATTTTCATTGCCCTCTGCTGGACTCTCTCCAATTTGTCCACATCCTTTCTGTAGTGGGGTGCCCAAAACTGGACGCAATACTCCAGATGTGGCCTCACCAGTGCCAAATAGAGGGGAATAATTAGTTCCCTTGATCTGCTGGCAATGCTCCTACTAATGCAGCCCAATATGCCGTTAGCCTTCTTGGCAACAAGGGCACGCTGCTGACTCATATCCAGCTTCTCATCCACTGTAATCCCCAGGTCCTGCCTTGAAACGGAGTGTGGAATGACAAAATGGCTGCCAGGTGTACCCTGAAGAAAGACAGCAACAGGCCCAGGAGCTTAAGGTGCAGCAAAGGTCCAGGATGTGCTGCAGTGGGGCCTCTTCAGTGTAAATGTGTCAGAGGCCCAACACGTGAACCGCTTCCACTTTGCCACATAGGTAGCCATGGTGGAGGGTTTCCTGCTGCCCAGCAGGACCTGCTGGACACCATCGGAGCACTGCCATTCGTCCATACTTATCCACGCAGAAGCCAAGCTGTCAGGTGCAGCATCGCCAGATATAGATGCAGCAGATTGCTGTGGTTCTGGAACAGCAGATCCGGCCAAAGAGGCAGCTGCAGCAGGGTGGCCACTGAAAGACTCAACAGCCTGCCAAACCATGGCGAGGCCATGCAGGGGCTATGAGGATGCAAAACAAAGAAAATGTCATCATCTTTAGCAGGACCATGTGGATTAAAGGCACCGGCGCAAAGGCATATATCAGCGCTCCCGACCACTGAATCAAGGAGGAGTCTCACAGGGAGCTTTTGTCCCTTCCCTGCAGAGAACAGAACACGTGGCACTTTCTGTTCTGCCTAGATGCAAACAGGTCCATCTGTGGCGTCCCCAACCTATGGGGGATTAGGTTGTCCACCTCCGGATGGAGTGACCGTTCATGGCGAGACGAGAAGGTCCTGCTGAGGTGATCTGCCAGGACGTTCTTGGTTCCAGGCAGGTGGGCGGCTACAAGATCAATGGCATGCTGCACACAAAAGTCCCAGAGGCTGAGCACTTCCCAACAAAGGGCTGAAGACCTGGCACTGCTCTGTCTGTTGATGTAATACATTGCAGCGGTATTGTCTGTCAGGACCTGCATGTCCAAGACCAGGGTGAGTGGCGGAGATGGGGTCATGAAGGGAACTCCTTGCAGCACCAACTTGGGATCCAGCCCCCAGTCCAGGGACGAGAGGATGTGGCTCGGCACCGTGACGACTCGGTCCAGGGCGTGCCTGCTGGGGATATAGACCGAGGCCAGCCATGCTTGCAGAGGCCGCAGATTAAGTCTGACCGTGTACGTGCACGCGGCCATGTGGTCCATCAGTCGCAGGCACGTGTGGGCCATGGTGAGCAAGTAGCTCTTTACGTGGGAAATCAGGTCCAATATGGCCCAAAAATGCACCTCCAGAAAGCAGGCCCTGGTCCGCGAGTCGTCGAGAACCGCTCTAATAAATTCTATGCGTTGGACTGGAGTCAACGTGGACTTATCTGTGTTTAATAGTAGGCCCAGGTCACTGCAGGTGGAGTGCACCAGATCAAGGCTCCTTTGCACCTACCGCGGAGACCTACCCTTGATGAGCCAGTCATTGAGATATGGGAAGATCTGGATCCCTTGACGTGTCAGGTAAGCTGCCACTGGCATCATGCATTTTGTGAACATTCTGGGAGCCGAGGACAGGCCAAAGGGAAGCGCTGTGAACTAGAAGTGGTGCCCAGCCACCATTGAACGCAGGAAACTCCTGTGTCCCAGGAATCTGTAGACATGAAAGTAAGCATCCTTGAAGTTGAGAGAGACATACCAGTTTCCCAGATCCAGGGAAGGGATGATGGAGGCCAGAGAGACCAAGCGAAATTTCAACTTCTTGAGAGATGTGTTGAGGCGATGCAGGTCCAGGATGGGTCTTAGGCCCCCTTTGGCCTTCAGGATTAGGAAGTAGCGGGAGTAGAATCCTCTTCCTTACATGTCCCAAGGAACCTTCTGCACAGCCCCCAAGTCCATGAGCTTTTCGACCTCCTGAATGAGGAGTTGCTCATGAGAAGGGTCCCTGAGAAGGGACAGAGAAGTGGGAGGGAGAGGCAGTGAAAAATTGCAGGGTATAGCCCCAAGCTATTATGTCCAGGACCCAGCAGTCCAATGTAACCTGCGACCAGGTCGAACGGTAGGGAGAGAGGCGGTTAAGGAAAAGGCAGGAAGGATCCGGATGGCTGTCTGGGGCTTCGCTCTCGGGCGCACCCTCAAAATGAGCATTTTTGGCCCACTAGATGTTTGGCGGGTTCAGGTTGCACAGGTGAGTGGGAGGAAGAAGGGCATCCATGACTAAAACTAGCATCCCTTCTTAATGCAGAGCCATGATGGGGTTGCCAGTCTTGTCGGCTGGGGCGGCTTTCTAGCAGACTGTGGCGTGTGCATGCCCAACGAGCGAAGGGTAGCTCTAGTGACCTTCAACCCGTGCAGCCTAGTGTCCATCTGCTCAGAGAAAAGACCAACCCTGTCGAAGGGCAGGTCTTGAATTGAAGTCTGAATCTCCTGGGAGAAGCTTGCTGTTTGGCGCCACATAACAACCGCCAATGTGACCACCCAAGCCGCCAAGTCCGCTGCATGCCATGCCATCTACAGGGAGCATCTGGCCACCGTGGTACCCTCCTCCACTAGGATGCCAAACTCTTGGGCTAGACCTTGCAGGAACTTTTTGAGACCGTCCCAGAGGTTAAAGTTATATCTGCCCAACAGGGCCTGATGGTTTGCCACACAAAATTGTAAGCAGGTGGTAGAATAAACTTTTCTCCCAAATAGGTTGAGCCTTTTGGCCTCTTTGGTCTTGGGAATTGAGGAGGTGTGACCTTGTTTGTCCTTGTTGTTGGCCGCAGACACAACCAGCGAGCCCGGGGGTGGGTGGGTATAAAGGTATTTGAAACCTTTGGCCAGAACAAAATACTTCTTCTCGGCCCATTTCGAGGTGGGAGGAATGGAGGAAGGGGTTTGCCAAAGGGTCTTGGCTATCTTGAGAACCCCTTCATGCACAGGCAGGGCGACCAGGGTGGGCGTAGAGGTCAAGAAGACATTGAAAGGGTGTCCCCTCCTGCTCTGCCATCTCCTGCACCTCCAGCCCCAAGTTCTCGGCCACGTGCCAAAGTAGGGCTTGATGCTCCCTAAAGTCATCCGGTGGGCAAGCCCTTGAAGATCCTGTGACCACTTCATCCGGGCACAATGAGGAAGATTGGACCGCTGGGGGAAGTCCTGGGGTGTCAACTGCTGCCGCGGATGGAGGCAAAGGGGTGAGCATGGGTTCCTCCACTCCGGTCTCCGAACAAGCCCCAGGCACCAAGCACAGAGAATTGATTGGTGGCACCGATACGGCAACCGAGGAGCACTGCGAAGGGGGCGTCGTCATATCCGGTACGCCCCACGTGCTCCAATAAGGCCACTGCCCACACTGCAACTGCGTTGCCGCAGATGACAGTACGGGTTCCGGTGCCCAATCTCACCAATGGGACCTGGGCAATGGGCTGAACTGGCCCTCCATGCCGGAGGAATCACCTTCCGGGGACCAGGGAGGGGCCCTTGAGGCCTGTAGCTGTTTGCTGGTCATGGCTACCAGCGACCGCTGACCAGATGTGGGAGACTGGTGTCAGTACTGGGGAGAATGGTACCAGAGCCAGGGAGAACAGGGCTGAGACAGGGAATGCTCCCACTGCGCCAGCGATCGGGACCAACATCTGGAGGACGACCGACGAGAGGATGAGCAGTGCTGGGAGTAGTGCATATGGAGAAAAATTGATCACCATCCTCTGTATAGCAGCCCTTAACATAGCTGAAGACTGTTATCAGGTCCTGCCCTCCTCCCTCCCCCCAGCCATTTTTTCTCAAGACTAAACATGACCAATTCTTTACCTTTCCTCACAGGTCACATTTTAGAATAGTGAGCTAGCTTTGTGGCTTTAATTTTCAATGGATATGAGCAGGGCATGATTGCAATAAGAATGGTGCAATAATGGAGACAAGAGATGATGAGAGCCTGGTTAAGAGTTTTAGCTGTGTGGATGGATAGGAAAGCCTGTGGGACGTGATTGTAGAAAGAAAATGCAAGATGTTGAAATAGGCTGCATGGAAGGACCTAGAAAGAGGTGTGTGTTGCAGCGTATGTGCAGCGCACAGACGTGAGTGACAGAAGGGATAGTGAAAAGAACAGGAGTACTTGTGGCACCTTAGAGACTAACAAATTTATTAAAAGAAGGGATAGTGGTGGTTTCTCCAGTGATACAGAAAGGAGGTGGGGGGTGGCTTGGGGAAATATTAAGAGCTGTGTTCTGGCCATTTTAGCTTTTGAACTTGAGCTGATGGCCAGACATTTATGAGGAAGTGTTAGAGAGAGAGGCTGAGATTTCAGTTTAGGGAGAAAGACAGGTCTGGAGCAGAGAGTTAGATCTGTGAGTTGTCAGCATAGAGACGGTAGCCAAATTTGTGTTTGTGGATGAGATTACCAGAGATAAAGTACAGAGGAAGAAGAGAAGCGGACCAAGGACAGAGCTTGTGTAAGGCCTGTAGAAAGCTAGAGTGGGGATGAGGAGGACTGTCCAAGGACACACTGAAGGAGAGATCAGAGAAGTAGGAGGAGAAGCAGGAGAGGATAAGGGAAGATCAGATTTCAAGATGATGACCATGGTCAGTGGTGTCAAAGACAGCTGACACATCAAGGAGGAGGAGGATGGAGTTCTGGCTCTGAGCTTTGCCTAAGGACAGGTCATTAGAGACTTTGGCAAAAGCAGCCTCAGTGAAGTGCTACAATCTCTGACTCCCTGAAACCTTCCCTTCCTACCCCCACCCGACCCTCCTACTTCCTAGAGCAACCACTCTCCAACCCCATCACTCCAACTGTCCCTCTAACCACAGTGTTCCCCATTCCCAGCTAACCCACATCACCTACCCAACACCCTCCCTCAACAACAGCGCCACTGCTGGGCCCTCCACCCCATTTTCCCCATTCCTAGTCCTGAACTCGCCCAGCTCACACCATTACCAGCTCATGGGAGCTCCTCTGCCTGACGCCCTCCGTCCTCCTTCTTCCATTGTACCCCAACATCCCTGATTCTCTCTAATGTTAGTCCTCTACACCCCACTCCCCTTCATCCCCTCTGCTCTCAGCCCTCCCACCTATGTGTCACCCCATGAACACCAGCTCCCCATCACCTTTCTCCCCTCCTCATCCTCTCTCTTGTGTTAGGATATAGATATTCAGGCCTGTCTGTAAAGGCCTATACTTTAAGAATTTACGTGTATTCTTATCATTTAGCTAGTTATAGAGGTATAAAAGAAAGAATCAAAATCACTGTCTGTCTGTGAAAGGGCCTTCTCGTACTGTGACAGTCTGAGGCTAGGTCTATACTACCCGCCTGAATCGGTGGGTAGAAATCGACCTCTCTGGGATCGATTTATCGCGTCCCGTCGGGACGCGACAATCGATCCCCGAATCGACGCTCTTACTCCACCAGCGGAGGTGGTAGTAAGCGCCGCCGACAGAAAGCCGCAGAAGTCCTCACAACGGGGTAAGTCGGCTGCGATACGTCGAATTCAGCTATGCTATTCACGTAGCTGAATTTGCGTATCTTAAATCGACTCCCCCCCTGTAGTGTAGATGTACCCTAAGGCTCTGTTCTTAAGCTAAGTAAGGCCTTTGGCTAAGCAGCAGAGGCAGCCATAAGCTGAGAAGTGAACGGTCACATCCTCATCTTCCAAACTAGTCACATTAAAATAAGGCGATCTGGGGCTGTTAGGAAGGTGATCCGATCTATCACCTCCAGATAAAGGGAAAAGCCTAGCACATGTAAAAGGAAATGTAGTTTAATGGTTTTCTGTCTGGTAAGAACTCACTTATCAATAGACACAGCTGGAAAACCCTTATGTCTGTATAGATGTAATTGTGAAATCCTCACTTCTGTATTGTTTTGTATGTTTATTTGCATGGTCTCTGTCTGGTTCTGTAATTGTTTCGGTCTGCTGTATAATTAATTTTGCTGGGTGTAAACTAATTAAGGTGGTGGAATATAATTGGTTAAATAACCATGTTACAGTATGTTAGGATTGGTTAGTTAAATTTCAGTAAAATGATTGGTTAAGGTATAGCTAAGTAGAACTCACGTTTTACTATATAGTCTGCAGTCAATCAGGAAGTTGGGGGGGAATGGGAACAGGGAATGGGGGTGGGGAAATTGGAATCATGTTTTGCTAAGGGGGGAATGGGAACAGGGAATGGGAACAGGGATGGCTCTGTGGTGTCAGAGCTGGGAAGGTGGACACTGAGGAAGGAAACTGGAATCATGCTTGCTGGAAGTTCACCCCAATAAACATCAAATTGTTTGTGCCTTTGGACTTCGGGTATTGTTGCTCTCTGTTCATGCGAGAAGGACCAGGGAAGTGAGAGGGTGAAGGAATAAGCCCCCTAATACCTTGTCTCAAGGACTCCTGAATGAAACCCTCACACTCTCTCCTGTCCACAGATGGGTGCACCTGATTGCCACATTCTCATTACATTTAGAAAGTTATAGCAGACCACCAGCTGCACTAGATTTAAGGTTCAGCACTAGATTTAAGGTTCAGCTTTCTCTTTAAAGGCCAACTATTTTAATTTCTCTAAAATTTACATGCTTACTCATATTGTCCTGAAATACACTGCTCATTATGTGGGTGCAGGACAGGGTTAGTGGTCCAAAGATAGGGTTAATTGCTCCAGAGGTTCCTGAGCTACAGCCCTCCAAAAACAAGCTTTTGACCAAAATCACCTTGCTCTGATAACATTCTCTTGCACACAACTGCGGCTCAAATTGTGGTTCTGATTATCCGCTGACTGCTAGTCACTTGGCATCTATCTCAGATGGTGTACGGTGCACACTGCCCATTTGGGGAAGCAACACCAAACAACTTAATAACTATAGTGCTTGGAACTTCAGATCAACAAAAGCCAAAGAATGGCCACATTGGGTCAGAACAATGGTCCATCTAGTGCAGTATCCTGTCTTCCGGTAGTAGCCAATGCCAGATGCTTCAGAAGGAGCTATTCGAGAGATCCATCTCCTGTCATCCACTCACAGCACATGGCAGTTAGAGGCTTAGGGACACCCAGAGCATGGGGTTGCATCTCTGACCATCTTGGTTAGTAACAGGTGATGGACTCATCCTCCATGAATTTATCTAACTCTTTTAACCCAGTTATAATTACAGCCTTCACAACAACCCCTGGCAATGAGTTCCACAGGATGACTGTGCATTGTGTGAAGAAATACTTCCTTTTGTTTGTTATAAATCTGCTGCCTATTAATTTCATCATCTGATCCCTGGTTCTTGTGTTATGCGAAGGGGTAAATAACACTTCCTTATCCACTTTCTCCACACCAGTCATGATTTTACAGACCTCTATCATATCCCCCCTTAGTCATCTCTTTTCCAAGCTGAACCCTCCCCCAGTCTTTTTCCTCTCTCCTAATAGGGAAGCTGTTCCATAACCCTCATAATTTTTGTTGTCCTTCTCTTCACCTTTTCCAATTCTAATATATCCTTTTATGAGATGGGGTGACCAGAACTCCACACAGTATTTAAGGTTGGGCATACCATTGATTTATATAGTGGCATTATGATATTTTCTGCCTTAGAATCATAGAATATCAGGGTTGGAAGCGACCTCAGGAGGCCATCTAGTCCAACCCCCTGCTCAAAGCAAGGACCAATCCCCAGACAGATTTTTGCCCCAGATCCCTATATGGCCCCCTCAAGGATTGAACTCACAACCCTGGGTTTAGCAGGCCAGTGTTCAAACTACTGAGTTATCCCTCCCCCCTTATTACCTACCACTTCCCGAACGGTTCCTAACATTTGGTTAGCTTTTTTTGACTCACTGCATATTGAGTAGATGTTTTCAGAGAACTATTGACAATAACACAGATTTCTTTTTTGAATGGTAACCAATATGGCTCTACCATAAGCTCTTTCATGGCCAGAAAATAAAAAGGAATCCTATAAAAAGTGGAATCATGGACAAATTTCTATGGATGAGTACAAAAGAATTGCACAAGCATGTGGGGACAAAATCAGAAAGATTAACTCACAAAATGAATTACACCTTGGAAGTGATACAAAAAAGGCCACAAGATAAGGGTTCTATAAATATATTAGGAGCAAGAGACCAGGGGAAGGAAAGTGTTACTTGCCAGAGAAGAAAAGGAGCTAATAATAGATGACATCAGCAAGACAAAGGTTTTTAATGCCTTTTTGCATTCCCTAAACAAATGTAATTGTGATCAGATACTTAATTATTCTTAACCAAGAGGGGGAAGGAACAGAAACCACAATGGGGAAATAAGAGGTTGAAAAAATATTTACATAAATTTAATTTAAGTCAGCAGGACCTAATGAAATTCATCTTGGACTACTGAAGGAATTAGCTGAAGCAATCTTGGAACAGTTAACAATTATCTTTGACAGCTCCGGGAGGATGGTGAGGTCCCACAAGACTGCAGAAGGGCAAACATAAAACCTGTCTTCAAAAAGGGGAACAACGAAGACCTGGGGAACAGAGGCCAGTCAAACCTAGTTTAGATACCCAGAAAGAAAAATGTTTTAAATAATCAATGTATAAGCACCTAGAGGATACTAAAGTGATAAGTTATAGCCAGATAGATCATCAAATACGAATCATGCCAAACCAATCTAATTTCCTACTTTAACAGGGGTACTGGCCTTATGGATCCGGAGGACACTGTAGACATGACATATCTTGATTTTAGGAAGACTTCTGACAGAAGACCAAAATGACATTCTCATCAGCAAATTAGGGAAATGTGGTGTATTTGAAAGTCTGTACTCAAAGACAACAAGGAGTCTGGTGGCACCTTAAAGACTAACAGATTTATTTGGGCATAAGCTTTCGTGAGTAAAAACCTCACTTTTTTACTCACGAAAGCTTATGCCCAAATAAATCTGCTAGTCTTTAAGGTGCCACCAGACTCCTTGTTGTTTTTGTAGATACAGACTAACACGGCTACCCCCTGATACTTGTACTCAAAGAGTAATTATTAATGGCATGCTGACAAAATGGGAGGATGTACCTAATGCGGTCCCACAGGAGCCAATCCTCGATCTGGTACTACTCAATATTTTCATTAATGACTTGGATAACGGAGTGGAGACTGTGCTTATTAAATGTGCAGATGACACCAAGCTGGGAAGAGTTGCAAACACACTGGAGAACAGGATTAGAATTCAAAATGACCTTTATAAATTAGAGAATTGAGCTGAACGAACAAGATGAAATTCAATAAAGACAAGTGCAAAGTACTACAGTTTAGGGACGGAAAAGCCAATGCACAACTACAAACTGGGGACTAACTGGCTAGGGGGCAATACTAGTCAAAAGGATCTGGGGGTTATAGTGGATCACAAATTGAATCTGAGCCAGCCATGTGATTCAGTTGTGACGAAGGCTAGTTCAGTACTGGAATAGGTTACCAAGGGAGGTTGTGGAAGCATCATCATTGGAGGTTTTTAAGGACAGGTTGGACAAACACCTCAGTGTTGGGGGGCTGGACTAGGTGACCTCTCATAGTTCATTCCAGCCCTACAGTTCTATGATTCTATTCTGAGGAAATGTTTGGTCATTTTATTACATCACTGACCCGGCCCACCCCACTAGCACTAAACTGAGACATTTTGAAACCCTCCCAGTAACAAAGTCTGGGAACCAAATATGAGACAAGAGCAGTACAAAAGGAGTGACTTGGGGGATTTTCCCTGACACTGTCCCCAGGGCAGCACACTCCCACAGCCGGGGGCACAGGGAGAGTTAGGAATTGGCTTTTCCTCGCCCTGCACCTCACCTTGTTCACTGGAAAGGGAATCTGCCCAGGATGCTGCAGTAAGTGTGTGGGGGCAGGTTAGAGATCTGGGAATCTCTCCCCCCCAATTATTTCTCCCACTGCCCATATCAATCTCTCTCCCTTTCTCCTTATGTTTCCCATCTCCTGTCCCTCCCCCTCTGGCGGACAGACAGCCATTCCTGGGTGTTCGCTCTCCTATGGCTGGATTGGCTCCTGCAATTGCTAAGGGGAAGAGAGATGTGGGGTGAGGAGGGGCTATTTGTGCAGAGTCAGTTTCATGCCCATCCCCAGCACGTTCCTTGAGGGCTTTATCAATCACCTGGAGTATCTGGCTCAGATGTTGATGTGGGCAGAGCCTAGGGCTGGCCCATGGAGCAAATTGCAGCTGGAGAAAGTCCTCACCTTGCCTGGGCACAGAGGAAGCTTCACTCCAAGTCACTCCCACGCCCAGACCCCACCGGGGGAGCAGCAGCTGCTCAGTCTGGGCTCCCAGATCACAATGCAGGCAGCAGCGTCTGACCCAGGAAGCTCAATCCCAATATCCTGAGGAGAGACAGTCAGTCAGACAGAGACTGAGGGTTTCCCCCAGCTTTAGCAACAACTAAAACTCCCTCTCCTCGTTCACATGCACATTTCCCAATGTGATGCCATCATGTGCCAGCAATGCCCCTCTGCCATGTACATTGGCCAAACCAGACACTCTCTATGCAAAAGAATTAATGGACACAAATCTAACATCAGGAATTATAATATTCAAAAACCAGTAGGAAAACACTTCAATCTTCCTGTTCACTCAATAACAGACTTAAAAGTAGCAAGTCTCAAAAATAGACTCCAACGAGAAACTGCACAACTGGAATTAATTTGCAAACTGGATACCATCAAATTAGGCCTGAATAAAGCCTGGGAGTGGATAGGTCATTACAAAAACTAATTTCCCCATAATAATTTCCCCCTACTGTTACTCACACCTTCTTGTCAATGGTTTGAAATGGGCCACCCTCATTACCACTACAAAAGTGATTTTTCCTCCCTTGGTATTCTACTCTTGAGAATAGCCCACTTCCACTTTAATTGAATTGTCTCATTAGCACTGACCCCCCACTTGGTAAAGCAACTCCCATCTTTTCATATACTATGTATATACACCTGCTTCTGTATTTTCCACTCCATGCATCTGATGAAGTGGGTTATTGCCCACAAAAGCTTATGCCCAAATAAATGTGTTAGTCTCTACGGTGCCACAAGGACTCCTCATTTTTTTCCCCTCCCCACAGGGACATATCCTGATTTTGTTTGCCCCCACGTTAATCTGGAGTCACTTCATGTTCTTTCTTGAAGTGTCTCTTGATTAACACTGGTCTCAGCGAGACCAGAAACATGGCTCTGGAGGGAGGAGACCAGAGTCCTTTCCTCCTCCCTCACTCCCTCTCCCCCTTCTTCTGAGAAGGATTCACAGCAACAGTTTTCCCTCCAAAACCTGAAGTTCCTCCAGTTTTGAAAATGGGGAGAGAAGCAAAGCCTGAGAGAAAAACTGCAGCTACTTATATACTGGGGGGTAAATTAACTATCAAATGTAGCCCATAAATCCAGCTTTAGCATTTATTTTATGCAGCAGTAATGCCAGGAACCTACTGGCCTGTATCCTATATGATATTGGCTTGAGCAGTTAGCATAAGGCTTGAGGCCTATGAACTCTGGCATAGATAAACAGTCATCCCTAAGGTTTGGAGAACTGGAAACAGAGTGTCTAAGGGGGAATTTTATTCGTAAAGACACCAGCCAACCAGAGGAACATGAGCTAACATCAGCTTTTCGGTAGAACATCCTCAGATGTCTGACCACAGGAGTGCCATGGCAATGAATTGACACTTATGACACCAAGATGAGATCATTAATACACTAACCGATAGGAGAAGGACACTCCGACATTAGTAGGGAGAGGAAATACAAATAAGGAAGAGGGGAGAAACCCCTACTGAACATGCATTACACCTAGCGGCATCAGCAGAACATATTATCGGCTGCACAACTCAAGAAAGGGATCTGCATGTTGCTACAGACAGATCAATGAAAAGCTGCACTCAATGCACAGCTGCCAGCAAAAAAGCGAACATGTTCAGATTCATAGGGAATGGGATGGAGAATAACACTGAACATTAGTGTATAAATCAAGGGGGCAGCCTCCAATATCCTGGGACCACTATGGCTACTACAGCACTGCACACAGGATATTTTATATCTATCTTTGAGAACTGGGGAAGAAATAGGTCTAAAAAGAAATATTTGATGAGAGAAAAGCACCCAGATTTGAAGAGATTTTATATTAAGTGAGAGAGAGTAGTTGGACAGTTTGATGGGATTGTATATGGAAGTTCAATAAATAGACAGTAATAATTCCCCCGACACACCCACACCATTCACATGGCAGCAGGGAGACCTTTGGGGAGGTGCTTTAAGAGGGTACGTGAGGGGAGTATGGAGCAGGAAAACTCCCTGGCAGTGGGGAGGAGGCAGCAGCAACGACGGGCAGGTGACTGGCAGCAGGGGAGAGCTGTGTTGGGCACTTGTGGGTAGCAGTAGCCAGGACTGTGTAACCTTGGGCTGGACAGTCTCCAGTGGGGGCTTTTTCCTGCTGTCCCCTTCCTTGCCTTATTGCTGGCAGAGAATGGCCACCCCATCCCACCCCAAGCTGCAGCCATTAAGCCCCTTCTCATTTGGGGAACGATTCAGGACAATTTCCCAAAGAAAGAAAGAAAGAAAATTTGCTGCAGCTCAAACGGATGGGAAAAACAATGGAGAATTAGAGAGAAAATGCGGCAAAATCTGAAAAGGAGACAAGAAAGTATCAAAAATTGCTCCACCAGAACCGACCCTTCATGGAGCAGTTGCTGCTTTTACATTTGAAAGGAGGCTTCCTTTCTTTGGCCTTGGCTACACTTGAGAATTCACAGCACTGCCGCGGAGACTACAGAGAGTGTAGTCGCGCCGCCAGCGCTGCGAGAGCTCTCTCGCAGCACTGCAAGCACTCCACCTCTCTGAGGGGAATAGCTTGCAGCGCTGCGAGTGAGCGAGCGTGCAGCGGTGCAGGCACTGATTACACTGGTGCTTTACAGCGCTGCACTGGGGGGGGGGGGGGGGGGTTTACACCCCTGAGCACAGCAAGTTGCAGTGCTGTACAGCACCAGTGTAGCCAAGGTCACGACTCCTGCTCATGGGGCCATGGCAGGACATGGTGACCCAGTGTAGCTGACTTGAGGCTGCTGCGAGGTGAGCAAAGCCAAACCAGGGTTCCCCTACATCAGTGGTTCTCAACCAGGGGTACACGTACACCTGGGGGTACACAGGGGTCTATCAACTCATCTAGATATTTCTCTAGTTTTACAAGAGACTACAGAAAAAGCACCAGGGATGTCCGTACAAACTAAATTCCCCCACAGACACTGACTGGCACACGGGGCTCTACACACCAGGAACTGGCAGGTGCCTGCAGCATTGACATCCCTGGTGATTTATTGTGTCAGGCTCGGGTGCGAGGGGGACACTCCCCAGCCGGGCTCAGGCCCCGGGCGCGGGGACACGCGGGTGTCTCTGGATCGGACACTCGGGGACGCACGTGACCCGCTGCCCGACACCGGCCCCCGGACTCATCCCTCGGGCAGGAGACCCCCGCCCCAACTGCCAGCTGGCCGCAGGGAGGCAGGACATGGCGGGGGGGCACTAGCCAGACCCCGGGGAGCAGCCGGTGCCCAGAGACCCAGGCGCAGCGGCCAGATGTAGTGTATTAAAGTGCTCGCCCTAGGCAGGTGCTACTTACAGTGTCCGGCAGCCCCCGCCCGGCCCCACGCAGGGACCCCAGTGGGGGCCGGTCCCCTCCCCCCGTGGGGCCCCAGGGCAGAGCCTGGCCGGGCCGGGGGCGTTGGGCTCCTGCGGGGACAGCAGCTCCGAGCCCCCCGCGGGCGCTGCCCCAGGGAGCAGATCCCGGCGCTGCGAGATGCCGGGTCCCCCCCACGGACACTGGGGCAGAGTCACCGCCCGGCCCCGCCCCCGGGGCTCGCTCCGGTACCTGGAGGCTGCAGCGCCGCAGCGGGGCGGGCAGAGCCCGGGGCGGCCCCAGCGGGAGCAGGGCGCGGGCCGGGCACGGGGGGGTTAATGGGTCTCCCCGGCACAGACCCTCCTGCTCCGCCCGGCCCCGCAGCGCCAGGGAGCAGCAGCGGGTGAGCGCTGCCTCTGCGCATGCGGGACACCCCATCTGCGCATGCCCAGAGCTTGAACGGCACAAAACCCTTCTCCGGCCACGGGAGAGGCTCCAACGGCCCCGCACGAGCCAGGCAGAGCCGCAGCGCCCTGCGCGCGTACACAGGCTGGCTCGGCCTTCCGGTCTAACGTCACTTCCCCTCCAGGGAGAGTCAGGGACTACATCTCCCAGCCTGCAGCGGGGGGCGCTTCTGCCCTCACCGCCCAGGAAACCCAGGAGGGTTTCAGCAGCGGTTACTGCGCATGCTCCGTGCCAGCCCCACTCGTCCTATCCCCCGCCCAACGTCACTTCCGCTGCTGCCTCCGTGTGGTCTGGGGGCCCGGGCTGAGCAGCTGCTGCTCCCCGGGGTCTGTGCGGGGGGAGCCCGGCATTAACCCCCCCGTGCCCGGCCGGGAGGAGGGGCTTTCTCCAGCTGGGACCCGCCCCCTGGGCAGCCCCGGGCCGGAGCCCCCGGTGAGTGACAGACCCCGGGCGGGGGGGCCGGGCAGGAAAGTGACTCTCCGCCCCGGGAACCTGGGAGAAGCCTCGGCCCCGCCTCGGCCCCAGTGGAGCTGCAGCAGGATCTGTCCTCTTCCCCGCTGGGATTGGGGGGGGCAGAGACTGGGCCCGGCGGGGGGTCCCCTGTGGTGTGGGGGAGGGGGGGTGTCGGGCAGGGCGGGGAGAAGCCGGAGTTGCGAGGGGGGAGGTCAGTGGGGGGGTTGAACTGTCTCTGTGCAGCCAGGAAATCCCCGGGGGAGAAGTGGCGGGCGGGGGAAGGGGGGAGGGGAGTTAATTGGATCCTGTCCCTGTTTGTGCCACTTGCCTCCCACCCCCGATACAAATTCTCTCCAGTTCTTCTTCCCCTTTTCTCTCTCAGTATCTCACACGTGGCTATAAAATCTGGGACAGATCGCGCCCCCCCCTTTTCTACTCAAATTATCTCTGATCAGCTCTCTCATCTCTCCTGCTTTCCCCCTGTTCTCTTCATATTTCTCAAATATCAATTTAAAATCTCCAATGGGGGGGGGGGGATTTTTTCCACCCATTTTATTTGCTGTCCTCAGTCGTTCTCCATCCTGATTGTTGCAGGGGGGTCAATTTCCCAGTGATCATCTTTCCCCTCCCCTTTGAGAATCATTTGTTCCCTCCTTTATCTCTGTTTAAAAATGTTTGCCGATGAAACAGACCAGCCATATATTTAAATTTTTATTAGAGAATATTTAAAAATAAACGGTACAAAAGATTTGACAAGTCAGTTGTCGATCATTGGGGGGAACATACAGAGTATGGGGAGGATGTTATGTTGGAGTTGGCAACGCACATAATACATACAGACTTTAATGTCTCCAATGGGGGGGGGGGTAAGCGGTGGGTGAGATCAAGACACAGTTGATAAGTGATGAGGGTCAATCATCCACACAGGGGGTACAAATAGCCATAGGTACAAGTAGGTGGGTTGGGTAATGGTGAGGGGGTGACCCTCTCGAAGTGGGATTCAGTTAGGTTGGGTAGGTTCGGGATTCAGGGGAAAAAGGCCCAGCGTGGGGGGGAAAGGGGGTTAAGAGGTCCCTTCCCCCTTGTGGGTGGGCGAGGTCTCCCCGGCTCACTCTTTGGCTGGTGAGGTTGGGTGGGTTCAGGGCTCAAGAGATAAGGCCCATCGGGGGGGGTATATAGGCCTCTTCCCCCTTGCGGGTGGGCAAGGTCCCTTCGGCTCACTCTCGTTATCGGGGGTGGCCGATGGGGTTGGGCGGGTTCAGGGTTCGGGGGGGTGGGGGGGGTAAGGTCCGGTGGGGGAGGATACGGGTCCCTTCCCCCTTGTGGGTGGGTGAGGTCTCCCCGGCTCACTCACGGAATTGGTGGTGGCCGGTTAGGTTGGGTGGGTTCGGGGCTCTGGGGATAGGGTCCCGTAGGGCGGGGTTATATGTCCCTTCCCCCTTGCGGGTGGGCGAAGTCTCCCTGGCTCATTCTCGGCATTGGCGGCGGCCGATGGGGTTGGGTGGGTTCGGGGCTCAGGGGGTAAAATCCAGTGTGTGTGTGGGGGGAATTGATAGGTCCCTTGTGGGTGGGCGAGGTTTCCCCTGGCTCGCTCTCGGTATTGGCGGCAGCCGGTCAGGTTGGGTGGGTTCGGGCCTCAGGGGATAAGGCCCAGCGGGGGGAGGGGTTAGCGAGTCCCTTCTCCCTTGCAGGTGAGCGAGGTCTAATGGGCTCACTCTTGGTATTGGCGGTGGCCGGTGATGTGTTCCGTGTAGATGTCCCAGGACCAACGGATAGTGTCTGAGACCATTAGGCGTCTCATGAGCCGTGCGTAGTGACGGCCCACTCCACAGGTCCTCAGTATTCGCTCGTTGCATGGGTCCCAGGGACCCAACAAGCAGAGCGTCTGTGTGTACCTCGTAGCCCTTTGACCGCAGGGTGTCAGCCAGGGGGGCATATTTTTCAAGCTTGCGGGCTCGGGCTTCACGGAAGGCTGGGGTCCTGTTCTCAAACGGGATCGTTATGTTGACCAGGATGACCTTTTTTCCGACCTCGTCCGTGATGACGATGTCTGGGCGCAGCGGACTGTCGGTACCGGGGACGGTGTGGTTAACGGTGACTTCCCCCAGCCGCGGGTCGATGGCCTTCACCAGGCGGTCCTGGACGGCGTTGTGTCGCAGTTGCCAGGCTCTGGCGTGGGGCTTGCAACTGCATAGGACGTGGGGCAGGGTTTCGGCGACGTAATACCCATCAAAGCCAGAGGCCTCCCCCTGTCTGGGGGATCAGTGGTTCCCAGCTGGTAATGGGAGAGTTGGCTGGATCCTTTTCTTTTCTCCAGCTGGTCACTCTGAGTGCACCGTGGGTCCAGAAGTATCCCAAACCCCATGACAAATTGTCTCTGCGAGGGGCTGCTTCCCACAGTGCTAAGATGTAGCCATCTCTGGGGTGGATCCATTACACTGGTCTACATTTTTTGAGAAGTCCGTCTGCTTCAGAGATAAAATGTGCTCTTTATTATGTATTTTGATGTGCTGAATTCAAATATGACAATTAAAACAACTGATTGGCTACTGTTTCTAAGATATATAAGTTTTTATATTTTATGTCTATGTATATTGTGTAGATAGTAGAGTTTTAATCATAAATTGTAAACCTAGGTCTTTTCATGTGTTTATGGTTGCTTTACATGATAATATTTCACCTGTCCTGTTTATGTAACACTTTAAAAATCAGCAAAAGGGTTATATAAATAAAATTTATTATGAAACAAAAGGCAAAAAACTATTCTGTACATAGTTTAGTCCTATTCAGTGTCTACTCGGCGCTTCTTGGCTTGTCTCTTGTATTCATTAAATGGAGCATCTCTTGTCACTGTCCAGCAATAGTCTGCAAGCATTGATGGGCTCTATTTGCCCTGATAGCGTTTCTCCATTGTTGCAATGTCCTGGTGAAATCGCTCGCCGTGCTCGTCGCTCACTGCTCCGCAGTTCGGTGGAAAAAAATCTAGATGAGAGTGCAAAAAATGTATCTTTAGTGACATGCTGCAACCAAGGCTTTTGTATGCCTTGAGGAGGTTTTCCACCAACAACCTGTAGTTGTCTGCCTTGTTGTTTCCGAGAAAATTTATTGCCACTAACTGGAAGGCTTTCCATGCTGTCTTTTCCTTGCCACGCAGTGCATGGTCAAATGCATCATCTCGAAGAAGTTCACGAATCTGAGGACCAACAAAGACACCTTCCTTTATCTTAGCTTCACTTAACCTTGGAAATTTTCCACGGAGGTACTTGAAAGCTGCTTGTGTTTTGTCAATGGCCTTGACAAAGTTCTTCATCAGACCCAGCTTGATGCGTAAGGGTGGTAACAAAATCTTCCTTGATTCAACAAGTGGTGGATGCTAGACACTTTTCCTCCCAGGCTCCAATGACTGTCGGAGTGGCCAATCTTTCTTGATGTAGTGGGAATCTCTTGCACGACTATTCCATTCGCAGAGAAAACAGCAGTACTTTGTGTATCCAGTCTGCAGACCAAGCAAGAGAGCAACAACCTTCAAATCGCCACAAAGCTGCCACTGATGTTGGTCATAGTTTATGCACCTCAAAAGTTGTTTCATGTTGTCATAGGTTTCCTTCTTATGGACTGCATGACCAACTGGAATTGATGGCAAAACATTGCCATTATGCAGTAAAACAGCTTTAAGACTCGTCTTCAATGAATCAATGAACAGTCTCCACTCATCTGGATCGTGAACGAAGTTGAGGGCTGCCATCACACCATCGATGTTGTTGCAGGCTACAAGATCACCTTCCATGAAGAAGAATGGGACAAGATCCTTTTGACGGTCACAGAACATGGAAACCTTAACATCACCTGCCAGGAGATTCCACTGCTGTAGTCTGGAGCCCAACAGCTCTGCCTTCCTCTTGGGTAGTTCCAAATCCCTGACAAGGTCATTCAGTTCACCTTGTGTTATGAGATGTGGTTTAGAGGAGGAGGGTGGGAGAAAATGTGAGTCCTGTGACATTGATGGTTCAGGACCAGAAGTTTCATCCTCTTCCTCTTCCTCGTCTGACTCAAGTGAGAATGATTCTGGTGCATCAGGAACCGGCAGTCCTTCTCCGTGGGGTACTGGGCGTATAGCTGATGGAATGTTTGGATAATGCACAGTCCACTTTTTTTTCTTTGACACACCTTTCCCAACTGGAGGCACCATGCAGAAGTAACAATTGCTGGGATGATCTGTTGGCTCTCTCCAAATCACTAGCACTGCAAAAGGCATAGATTTCCTTTTCCTGTTCAACCACTGGCGAAGATTTGTTGCACAAGTGTTGCAGCATATGTGTGGGGCCCACCTCTTGTCCTGATCTCCAATTTTGCAGCCAAAATAAAGGTGATAGGCTTTCTTAACCATAGTGGTTATACTGCGCTTTTGTGATGTAAAAGTCACTTCACCACAAACATAGCAGAAGTTATCTGCACTGTTCACACAAGTACGAGGCATCTCTGCTCACTTTGGCTAAACAGAAATGTGTCCCTTTGCAAAATCAAACACTGACAAATAAGAGAGCACGACACTGTATGATTTCTAGAGCTGATATAGGGCAATTTGTTCAGCAGAGTGATGTAAGCTTCGTTATGATTGCATCATCCATGACTTCTAGGAATAACATGATGCAATTCATATCATGTATGACGCAATACCAGCTTCAGATTGCATCATTCATTGTTTTGCCTAAAAAGCAAGTACTGTCCAAACCCAGTCATAGATTTATTCATAGATCCAGTCAAAGATGTATTTTAGTCATTTCTGGTTTAAATTGAGATCCCTTCCCTTTATGACTCACTTATCCTCCGCCATTCCTAAGTCAAGGGTCGTATATACTGACCCAATAGCATATCTTGAAAACTAGAGCCAATCAACAATTTTAAGCATCATTTTCGTTCTCAGTGACCCAGAATTAGTAAAGTTTGACTACATTTATTTCAGAAGCATTTTGGCTGTAGAGCAGTGATTTGCTAGTGACAGGGCATGGAAATTTCTTACCTATTTTGGCCCTCCGTGTCTTCCGTTCTGCTGCTAACGAAGCATCCCCCAGGGCTCCCTCTGCCTGTGCGACTGGCCAGCAGGGGGCGGTGATAACTTTTGATCTACTTATCAGACACTGTGAGGTAACACTGTTGCTGGGTGGGTGGAGGAGTGTGTGTGTGTGGAGATTGAAGCTGAAGGGGCATTGTGGTAGGCGGAGGCCTCTGGGTGGCTGGGCAGGGTGTACCCTTGTCAGGTTGGTGGATTCTGGAGGTTTGGGGTTTTGAGGGGTGGTTCTGATGTGCCCAGCCCTGAGGCTATGGGTCCTGGAAGTGGGTCTGATGTGCCCAGCTGAGGGTCTGTTGGCTGGGGAACAGCGGGGGTGGGTGTCTCTTGGAGAGGGGGGCCGTGGGGTTAGAGAGTGCCTGGTGCTGTGCCACGGGCTCTCTTGTCTGGGATTCCTCCGCAGACTCCTGGGATCGTTGCCATACCCAGTGCACAGAGCTGTGGAGGGGCATCCCTGACACTAGGTCAGGGGATGCTGGGCAAGCAGAGTGAGGGGTCCCACGGAAAAGTATCAGGGGGTGCCGCTAGGTGGAGGAGGGAGTCCCAGGCAAACGGCAGGGCAGATCCTGGTGGAGGGCAAGCAGGGGTCCTAGGCAGGCAGTGGGGGAACCCCAGGCAGGCAGTGAGAGTTCCCAGTGGGGGGTCCATGGCTGCTGGGGGCTCTTGGTGGGGGGAACCCTTTGGGATTCCCAGGCTGGCAGTGAAGGTCTGGCTGGTGGGGCTCTGAGGGGTATTTGGGGTCCCTGGCCAGGGAGTCTGGGGGCTGGGTCCCAGGGAATATCTGGTGGGACCCTGGCTCGGCGGTCTGGGTTCTGGGGGACCTTGGCTGGGGGCTCTGGGGGCTGCTACTAACCATGCTTCTTCTCCCTGATTGGCTTGTGCCAGAATCCTGGCTCCAAGCACTGCCCGACATTCCCCGGCCACACCCAGTCACTGTGATAACTTTCTATCTACTTATCAAACACTGTGAGGTGAAATCACACATTTTGCTTTTCTCCCCTCTTGAAAACTGCAAGAACTTCCGGTTCCATTAGGAAATTTCCTGTCCCCCAGTCCTTGTCCTAGATCTGGGGGGGTGGGGGGTGTGAAGGGGGTTAGCACTGCCACACAATGGTCTCTTCCACAGCATTCTGGACTCGTTCTTTCTGAAATCTGGTTTCATTGAGAACATTGTTAATCCAGAGTCACTGCATGGAAACACTAGGAGTGACTCCAGATGGACAGTGGGGCAAATGAGATTAGCAATTCTCCCTGTGAGGAGGGGCTCTCATTAGCTGCTCTCTCCAGAGAGCTAAAGGAGGGAAGCTGCTCAAACGCTCTGTTCCTCTGTGCTCAGGGTATTGGGGTTCAGCTTCCTGGGTCAGACGCTGCAGCCTCCATTGTGATCTGGGAGACCAGGCTTGGCAACTGCAGCTCCCCCAGCGGGGGGTCTGTGCTGGGAAGTGACCTTAATTAAAGCTTCTTCTCTGCCTGGCCCAGGTGATGACTTTCTCCAGCTGGTACTAGCCCCCTGAGGCACCCCTGGGCCCTGTTAATACTAAATTCTGAGCCAGAGACTCCAGGTAACTAAAAGAAGTCAAGGGAAAATGCTGGGGTCTGGCATTAAAATGACTCTACACAAATAGCCCCTCCCCCGCACCCCATTTCTCCTCCCATTAGCAATTTCAGGAGCAAATCCAGCCATGGGGGAGCAAACAACCCAGGAATGGGACTTTGCTATCAGGTGGGCAGGGAGAAGGGACAGGGAAAAGGAGATAGAAGGAGAAAGAGAGACTGAAGGGGGCCATGTGAGAGAAGAGTTTCAAGAGAGATTTCCAGATCTCTAACCTGCCCAGACAGATGTATTACTGCACCCTGGGTAGAGTCACTTTCCTGTGCACAAGATGAGGATCAGACCGAGGAAAACCCAGTTCCTGACTCCATATCCCTCCTGCTGGGATGTGGCTCCCATTGGGTCAGTGTTAGAGGGAATCATCAAAAGTGACTCCTTTGGTTCTGCTTTTTTTCTAGCCTTGTGTTCAGAGACTTAGTTACAGGATGCAGGGAGGCAGAAGGGAAGTTAAAAATGTGTCTGTGGGCTTAGCCTGGCAGGAGGGGCCAGCTCTGCAGTGTAATAAAGAGATCAAACATTTTCTCAGCATGGCAGAATCTAGGATTTCTCTCTGCAGGGAAAGGGCCTGGGGGAAGCATTATGTGAAATTAACTAAAGCCTGTTCTGAAACCTAAACAACTGCCCTTCTCACCCAGACAGGCTGCAGAATGACGTCCATGTTTCGCTCCAGCTCATCCCAGCCTCCCATGGGACAGGGGAGAGAAATGGCTGCAGAGGAGCCAGTTCAGGTAGGGATTATTGGGGGGTTGCTGGTGGGTTCCTGCTGGAGGGAGAGGGACAGCAAATACACTGGAGATAGGAAGGTTGCACAGTCTGGTTTGGAGGTTGGAGCAGGGCAGGAAATGCAGAGGGTGGAGAAAGGGAGGAGGACAGGGTGTGGCAAACCTGCTGGGAGTTGTTTAACAAGCAGCCTAGAAACTAGGAACAGACCCATGAGGTTCAGAGGTGGAAATGCTCTAATTTGTTGAACAGAAAATAACCCACCAACATGGAGCTAGGAAAACTGACCAGACTCCTAGTGCTGGAGCCTGACCCAACCAGCGGCTGCTGTGAGATATGAAGGGGGCACCTACTAGTCAGGCTTAGGGGTGTTGGGCTTCCTACCAAGGAGCTCTTCCTGGACCCTGCTAGGGGCTCCATCTCCTGTATCAGTCTGTGGCTAGTAGGTGTGTGATGCATCTGCTGGGAGAGACAAGGGGCTCTCTCTTCGTCCCCTCACCCTGGTGTTTTCTGGATGCTCTGAGTGGGGTGGGGGTGGGAATATGTTGACTGCGAGCCACCCAGAGCTTTTGTTTGGCTCCTGTCCCCCACGTATAGGGGGGCTGTGAGTGGGGCAGCAGGTACTGAGTGTTGGACTCTTGCTCTTTCAGGGGCCGGTGACTTTCGAGGAGGTGGCTGTGTATTTCACCAGGGAAGAGTGGGCTCTGCTGGACCCCACTCAGAGAGCTCTCTACAGAGACGTCTTGCAGGAGAACTATGAGAATGTGACCTCGCTGGGTAAGGGTTACTGTCCCCTCGGTTCTTGGAAGGGGAAATGAAGAGATAAGGTTCACACCAGCCCACAATGCCACCTCTACTCTGTCCTGTTTCAGCTTCACCCCAATATGCCAGTGACACACACACTACCCAAAGTGTTCTGCAGCAGGGGAGGGTCTCTGGAACAGAGCACAGGAGCAGTATCACACAGTGTCAAATATCTCCAGTTTGCTCAAGTAAAACTGGGGCTTAGGTCCAGCATAACGAATAGAAGCTTCCTACCCGTGCCCTTCTCCACCCAGACCAGAATGTGCTTTGGGTGTAACAAGCAGGCTGCTGGAGTCAGAGCTGCTGGTCCAGGGTTACTTATCACACAGACACTCCATGCATCCTTGAATGCTGGCTGGGAGTATCCAGACAAGGGAGCTCCATAAGGGAGGTATAGCTCAGTGGTTTGAGCATTGGCCTGCTAAACCCAGGGTTGTGAGTTCAATCCTTGAGGGGGCCATTTAGGGATCTGGGGCAAAAATCTGTCTGAGGTTTGGTTCTGCATTGAGCAGGGGGTTGGACTAGATGACCTCCTGAGGTCCCTTCCAACCCTGATATTCTATGATAAGCAGAACATTGAATCTCACACAGCATTACAGATGACACAACTCCTCACTCATCTGGATTGCACCCCAGCATGTGAAAATGGTTGAGGTTGGTAGTGAAAATTCTTGAGACATGGAGAGTCTTGCTCCCCTATCACCATATGTAATAGCCATAATCCCTCTTCTCTTCAGGCTCCTTGGATTTTTGAGTCCCTCATTCCCAAACTCACATGACTCCGATTCTTCTTTTTCACAATCTGCTTTTCCAGACTAATTAGAGTCTGTTACTCCTGAATTATAGCTTCTAATTTCCCAGTGTTCTCCACAGCCAGGAATTTTCCTACTCCCTCCCATTACACTGGACTCACTAGATTCCCTAGTATATAAGAACGGCCACACTGGGTCAGCGCATAGGTCCATCTAGACCAGTATCCTGTCTTTCAAGAGTGACCAATGCCAGGTGTCCCAGAGAGAATGAACAGAACAGGTAATCATCAAGTGAGTCATCTCCTGTCGCCCATTCACAGTTTATGGCAAATAGAGTTTAGGGACACCATCCCTACCCATCCTGGCTAATAGCCATTGATGGGCATGAATTTATCATGTTATTTTTTTTGAACCCTATTATAGTCTTGGCCTTCACAACATCCATTGGCAAAGAGTTCCACAGGTTGACTGTGCGTTGTGTGAAGAAATACTTCCTTTTGTTTGTTTTAAATCTGCTGCCTATTAATTTCATTTGGTGATTCCTAGTCCTTGTGTTATGAGAAGGAGTAAATAACACTTCCCTATTTACTTTCTCCACACCAGTCATGATTTTATAGACTTCTATCATATTCCCCTTAGTCGTCTCTTTTCCAAGCTGAAAAGTCCCAGTCTTTTTAATCTCTTCTCATACAGAAATTGTTCCATACCCTTAATCATTTTTTTTCCCTTTTCTGAACCTTTTTGATTTCCAGTATATCTTTTTGGAGGTGGTGCGACCACATCTGCATGCAGTATTCAAGATGTGGGTGTACCATGGATTTATATAGAGGCAATATGATATTTTCTGTCTTATTATCTATCCCTTTCTTAATGATTCCCAACTTTGTTCGCTTTTTGACTGCTGCTGCACATTGAGTGGATGTTTTCAGAGACCTATCCACAATGACTCCAAGATTTCTCTCTTCAGTGGAAACAGCTAATTTAGACCCCATCATTTTATAGTAACTCCTCACTTAACATTGTAATTATGTTCCTGAAAAATGCGACTTTAAGCAAAACGATGTTAAATGAATCCAATTTCCCCATAAGAATTAATGTAAATGAGGGGGGTTAGGTTCCAGGTGAATTTTTTTCACCAGACAAAACACTATATTATATATAAATATATACACACACAGTATAAGTTTTAAACAAACAATTTAATACTGGTACACAGTGACGATTGTGAAGCTTGGTTGAGGTGGAGGAGTCAGAGGGTGGGATATTTCCCTTACTGCTAAATGATGAACTAGCAACTGGCTGATCCCTCAAGGGTTAACTCTGTCTCTCTACACAACGCAGCAGGAATGGAGGGAGCTATGCGCATTTCTCTTAAGTACACTGCCTTGTTAATTAGATCAGCTTGCTGAGACCGCAGCTGCTGCAAGTTCCCTCCATCTTGAGCCCTGGGGTGTCCCCCCCTGCTCTATGGAAGATGGGCTAAGGGGGGTGCAGGAAGGAGGGGGACACCCTGACATTAGCCCCCCCCTTCCTTCCCTCCCCCCTGCACAGCAAGCAGGAATCTCAGGGAGCAGCTCCAAGTCAGAGGGCAGGAGCAGCACATGGCAGTGGGGGGAGGGACACAGCTGAACTGCAGGCAGCTGCTGCACAGGGACCTTGGGGGATCTGATAGGGGGCTGCCGGTCCACCCTGGTTCCAAGCCCCCACCAGCTAGCTGCAACGGGCTGCTCTTCCTGCAAGCAGTAGACAAAGCCGGTGGCTGCCAAATGATGTTAGAAGGGAGCATTACACAACTTTAAACAAGCATGTTCCTTAATTGATCAGCAATGTAACAATGAAACAACGTTAACCAGAACATCTTTAAGTGAGGAAGAACAGGAGTACTTGTGGCACCTTAGAGACTAACAAATTTATTAGAGCATAAGCTTTCGTGGACTACAGCCCACTTCTTCGGATGCATATGGCTGTAGTCCACGAAAGCTTATGCTCTAATAAATTTGTTAGTCTCTAAGGTGCCACAAGTACTCCTGTTCTTCTTTTTGCGGATACAGACTAACACGGCTGTTACTCTGAAACTTGTCATTATTTAAGTGAGGAGTTACTGTATATGTATAGGTGGGATTATGTTTTCCAATGGGCTGCAATATGCGCTATCCTCACATCTAGAACTGCTGAGATCCTGCATTCAGTAATATCCCTGCCCTTTCTGTTCCCTTTCTCCACTGAACCCCACCAGCCCATGCTTACTGTTCCCAGCTTCCCCAGGACTCTCTCATTGTCTCTGTACTTCTGTCAGCAAGAAGCAGTGCCAGGGTGACTTGCCCTCTGTCTGGAGACTTCGATTTTTGGGATATGGATTTACTTTCTCTGTGTTTTAGGAGACTCTTTGAAATTGAGTGTCTGTGACATTAACCACAGTGCAATCTGGACTGTTAAACAGCTGTGTCCCCTCAGTTCCCCAACTAGGGTGCCTTTTACCCTGGTTTACTGTGAGAACAGCCACTCCTGGGCAGGTAACACACAGTCTCCAGCATGTAACTCGCTCCCAGCTACACAGTATTGAGTACTGCTAGTCAGCGACTCACGAATTACAGTACACCACCAGAGAAACCCAGAAAATTCTCTGGTCCCAGACTTCCCCCAGAAATGTGCATCTTGCACTGTCCAGCACACTACTGAACAACGCAAGCTCATAGGAAGTCTGTCATTTCATCAGTGGAAAATAACATGCACCAGCCTTGTTCTCCCAAACGGAGTTTCCAAACACACTGGTTAGATAAAACAATAAAACAAGATTTTTAACTACTGAAAAAAAATATTTTCAGTGACTACGGGTAATGAGACATAAAAGTCAGAATTATTTACAAAAGAAATGCAAGATAAAACAATCTTAACATCTAAGTTAACAAGCTAAAATGGATTCAAAGCAAGTGTTTCTCTCACCATATGCTGGCTTTCCTTTAAGCCAGGACTCCCCCTAACCCACCCCTGCCGCCCAAGTTCAGTTCTTCAGGAATTGTCATGAGCAGAGGGAAAGGGGGGAGAGAGAGTCTCAAGCATTTTCCTCACCTCTTTTTATAATTCAGTCCTTGGTACTAGAAACAACTTCAGTTCTCAGCCGAGTCATGGTGACAGGCTGTCTGTTGTAGATAGGAGCCTCAAGTGGTCCCTGTGATGAAATGTAAATGTCTTCTTCACACCTTCCCCCTCCAGACAATGGCTATTTAACCAGCTGTTTGCCTTGCTGTCTCTGAGGAACTGTTCTGTGGGTGTTCCCCAGAATTGTAACTTTTTCAGTAATATCAAACAGTAAAATCTCATAACTTTACATCTAGTGTTGCTACACATTTTAACAGGAGGATAATATTCAGTAGATTATGCGATTTCAAGTGATACCTCACAAAACATACTAGGTACAAAATTGATCATAATTTTCTAAACGAGTGAACATAGGGGTACAGACTGACACAGTGTCTGTCTGTGTGTGTTCCCAGCAGATATGTGAGTATTTCAATCCCTCATAACGAGTGTTCAGTATCTTCAAGGACCTGGGGAGCTGATCCTGCGAATTCACTGATTTACTAAGTGTGACACTGTATGAAATTGTGAGACACTTTATCATATTGGTATTAATAATAATATAAAATTGCAATGAATCATGCTAGATATGCCATGTAAGGTGTCATGGAAAATGTTATGATTTTCAAAGTGTGATCATTTTGTTTCTGTTTGTATTGTGAGTTACAGATATGTACGGTATATCTGTATTTCCAGATTTGTGCAGTGTTTCTGGTTGACACCCCCAGACATATTGGTGTCAGCACTGCCTAGCCCATTTGATGGCCTATCCAGGGTCATCAGCTGTACAATGAGCCCATGGAAAGGACCAAGGGGATACACCTATTGAGTCAGCAAGACATGCAGGGCTATGCCTGTGTACTGAGAACTCCAAGGCTTTTCCATGCCATATGCTGTGAAGCTTGTGTTTGGGACACAGGAAGTACAAGCCACGTGGCAAAAGGAATATAAAGGGCAGCCGCATCATCTCCATTTTGTCTTCAGTCCCTCTTCCTACCTCTGGAGCAACTTCTCTACAAACTGAAGCCTTGAACAAAGGACTGAATGACCCATCCAAGCTGTGGATGTGTTCCAGATGGACTTTCATGCCAGCAACTCACCAGTACATCTAAGAACCCTATATATAGATTATGGAAAGTATCTGACTTCTTTCTTTCCTTCCATCCGTCTGTCCTTCCTTCCTTCCTTCCAACATTTTGTTTGTGATTAGAGTTTTTAAATACCCTATCACTGTACTGGACCTAGGTGCTGGTTGGGATTCAGAGAACTGGAATGCAATAAAGGGGGCTGTGTGATTTCTTTTTTCAGCTTCTCGATAACCAGTGTGGGTGATCAGAAGCACAGTTTGTTACTGGTCAGTGAGTTTAACATCAGTGTCAAGTATCAGGGGGTAGCCGTGTTAGTCTGTATCTACAAAAACAACAAGGAGTCTGGTGGCACCTTAAAGACTAACAGATTTATTTGGGCATAAGCTTTCGTGAGTAAAAACCTCACTTCTTCGGATGCATAGAGTCTCTATGCATCCGAAGAAGTGAGGTTTTTACTCACGAAAGCTTATGCCCAAATAAATCTGTTAGTCTTTAAGGTGCCACCAGACTCCTTGTTGTTTTTAACATCAGTGTTAACCACCAGTTTTTAGAGCATCTGCTCTCCCTTTTTCAGCCTGCCTTGACTTTGGCATTTTCAGTGAGGACTGCCCCAGGCACTAAGGGTCACACTAAGCCCTGAAGATAAATTAATAGAATGTCTTTTATGACGAAGTCTTATGAAATCAACTGAATTCCTTTTGTTTTCTTTCATCTGAGCAGGGTTTCCAGTTTCCCAACCTGATGTGATCTCCCGGCTGGAACAAGGGGAAGAGCCATGGGTCCCAGACCTCCAGGGTTCAGAGGAAAGAGAGATACTGAGAGCTCCCTGCACAGATGAGGAAACATTAAACCAACTCAGAATCTGTAAGTGCCTGAAGGAAACATCTGGGATGCCCTACAAAGCCCTTGGGAGGTGTCTCAGTTCATTATTGTCCCTAGCAGGGGTCATATCCTCAGGATAATCCTAGCTCATGGCTTCCTATAGATCCTAGCAGACACCAGGCTGTAGCTTCCTCCCTTCCCCCTGTGAAGTTGGATGGGATGTGAAGGCTGAATTGATCCCCTCCTCTCTCCTATTTGGGGGAGTTCAGTTCCTGATTTTTATTTGACCTCTCTCCAGCACTTGTTTTGGTTTGGTCTTCCCCTTTCCATCCCTGTTTGAGGTTTCTGTCTGTATCACAGCAGGTGATGCAATGGTATGTGAGAAAGAGGAGCAGAATTCTCAGCAGGAAAATGTTGAGCAAGTGGATAAACACAGAGCATTATCGCAAACATGGAAAAGGAATGTGTCCAGCAGTCATGAGCAGGGAAAATCCTGTGAGATTCAGCACAGACAAGAAAGAGAGCAGGGAAACCAGCCAGGAGAGAAAGTGGGTAAATTTATTTCCTGTCGGGGAACTCAGAAGGGCCTCAAGGAAACCACAACACAGCAGGAAATCCTCAGGGGAAAGAGGAAAAATACATGCACTGAGTGTGGGAAAAACTTCATTCGCAGATTGGACCTTTCTGATCATCAGAGAATCCACACAGGGGAGAGGCCCTACAAATGCAGTGAATGCGGGAAAAGCTTCACTAACAGATCAGGTGTTTTTCAACATCAGAGAATCCACACAGGGGAGAGGCCCTATGAATGCAGTGAGTGCGGGAAATGCTTCACTAACAGCTCAGCCCTTTCTGAACATCAGAGAATCCACACAGGGGAGAGGCCCTATGAATGCCGTGAGTGTGGAAAATGCTTCACTCACAGATCAGCCCTTTCTCAACATGAGAGAATCCACACAGGGGAGAGGCCCTATGAATGCAGGGAGTGTGGGAAAAACTTCACTCACAGATCAGCCCTTTCTCAGCATGAGAGAATCCACACAGGGGAGAGGCCCTATGAATGCAGGGAGTGTGGGAAAAACTTCACTCACATATCAGGCCTTTTTCACCATCAGAGAATCCACACGGGGGAGAGGCCCTATGAATGCCGTGAGTGTGAAAAATGCTTCTCTACCAGCTCAGCCCTTTCTGAACATCAGAGAATCCACACAGGGGAGAGGCCCTATGAATGCAGTGAGTGTGGGAAAAAATTCATTTACAGATCAGGCCTTTTTAACCATCAGAAAATCCACATAGGGGAGAGGCCCTATGAATGCCGTGAGTGTGGGAAAACCTTCAAGTGCAGCTCGCACCTTATTAGGCATCAGAGAATCCACACAGGGGAGAGGCCCTATGAATGCAGTGAGTGCGGTAAAACCTTCACTCAAAGATCAGGCCTTTTTCACCATCAGAGAATCCACACAGGAGAGAAGCCCTATGAATGCAGTGAGTGCGGTAAAACCTTCACTCAAAGATCAGGCCTTTTTCACCATCAGAGAATCCACACAGGAGAGAAGCCCTATGAATGCAGTGAGTGTGGGAAAAACTTCACTCACAGATCAACCCTTTCTGATCATCAGAGAATCCACACAGGTGAGAGGCCCTATGAATGCAGTGAGTGTGGGAAAAGCTTCACTCAAAGATCAAGCCTTTTTCGCCATCAAAGAATCCACACAGGTGAGAGAACCTATGAAAGCAGTAAGTGTGGGAATTCCTTCTCTTAGCACTCAGCCCATGTTAGCCATCAGAGAATTTGAAAGGGAAATCAAGACCATAAAAACCTCTAGGACTATCAATACTTTTTTTTCTTTAATACTTTTTCTGATTCCCACATAGTAACTTGTAAAGCTGTTTGAACTATTTGCAGCACCGTTATCCCTCAGCTTGTCCAGATGAGTGGCCCATATTTCCTTTTGCAGTTCACCCTGTTTTGAAGTGGCCCATTTGTCCTTTCTATCAACTCCATTGTCCCATGAGTAATTCGAGTGTGCCCTTCCTATCAGGAGCCAGGGAACATCACATTTATACCATTCCTCCTATTACAAAGTTATTGTTAGAGTAACCAATGATACAGATTGTATCATTGCCAGTTGTTCTCACGTTGCTCTTGGTTGTGCTGAAGAGCAGTTATATTGGGAACTTTTCAAATTATATTTAAATGAAGAGGAGCATAGGCAGGAAAAAAAAGGTGTCATTTCAGCCTCTGTGACACTGGAAGGAGACAGGGTGACTCAGAGATTCCTTCCTTCCCGTAACTATACAACTGTTACCTTTTCTATGAGCCATGCAGAGTTTATCTTCATCACATTCTATCCATCCACTTCTCAAAGTGTCATGTAAAGAAGCGTTCTCCGTTGTCTATGCATGGAAATGATGCTTTGAGTTCTTTAATCCTATACCAGAGTTGCTGTGACTGGAGATGAAAGTATCAAAGACCTGGAAGGGGAATTCAAATGGACCCCAAACACAGTGTGATCATTTGGAGTTTAAATCCCAGGTTCCATTTATTGGTAAAGCCACTTCTGGCAAGGTAGCTGTTCTGTCCCCCATTATAGGGATACAAGGATACTAAACATTTTGTAAGTAGTATAACTGACTATTGAGAAAGTGCTGAGTGAAGCTGGTTTCAATGAATTAGAGGAGAAAGTGATGGGAGAATTTGTTGTCCTGATTCTGAATAATCAGATGTAAACTGCTCTGGAGTTTCATTGTCATGTATTCTATCCATGTGATGTGGGTTTCTATATTTCCTGAAGGCTGTTTGGTCACCCAATTGGATATTAGTTCAGTTTGATAGGCTGTAGCTCAGATTTATTGGAGACTGTGAGGGTTCATGCCCCTCCTTACAGGGCAGCACGGTCTAGTGGCCAGAGTCCATACAAGCGCCCCAGGTTGCAGGGCAGCACGGCCTAATGGCCGAAGTCCATATAAGCGCCCCGGGTTGCAGGGCAGCACGACCTAATGGCCAGAGTCCATATAAGAGCCCCTGGTTGCAGGGCCGTAGGACCTTACTACTGGCTCAGCGAGGGGGTCCTACCGAAACACGCTGAGGCTTACCGGGGTCAAGGTACCAGTCCGTCACCTCCCCTGGGTTGCTCCCTACCAGCTGGGGAGTTGGGGTCTCCCACAGATCCCAGGGTTCTCCATGATTCTCCGGATCCGTCACCTCCTCTGGTTCCTCCCGCAGTAGGGGTTCGTGCCAGCCTGTAGAAGCCTCTGTTCCTGGCGGCTTCAAGAGTGTCGGCTGGTCCTCTGCAGGAGCTTCCCAATCAGGTCCTTCCCTTGCGGCCACCAGCCCCTACTGAGCTGAGTTCCCTCCATTTATACTCAGTGAGCATCTGGAGCATGCCCAGTACGAACGGGGTGGGACTTCCTCTGTCAGAGCTACTGGTCTTACGTCGCTGGGGCTAGTGCGGGGCGGGGCTACCCAGTCACACACCCTCCCCCTTAAGAGGGACTCCTCCGGTTGGCCCGCCCCCTCCTCCCCCTGTCTGGAAAAGAAGTCCGCGTTAGCGTGTTCCTTACCCGGGCGATGAAATATGCGGAAGTCATAGGGTTGCAGTGAGAGATACCAACGTAGTATCCGGGGGTTCGCGTCCTTCATGCTATTTATCCATCGTAAGGGGACATGGTCTGTGGTCAGCCTGAAGTTATTCCCCAACAGATAATAACGTAGGGCGTCGATGGCCCATCTCACTGCCAGGGCCTCTTTCTCTATTGTGGAGTACCATTGTTCCCGGGGGAACAGTTTACGGCTTAAATACAGTATCAGGTGTTCTTCCCCGTCCAACTCCTGGGAGAGTACGGCCCCCAGGCCTACTTCCGAGGCATCTGTCTGAAGTATAAATTCTTTTGAAAAATCTGGGTATCGCAGGACCGGTTCATGAGTGAGTCATTCTTTCAGAGCTTCGAAAGCTTTATCACACTCTTCTGACCACTGCACTTGTCGAGGCTGTGAGTTCTTTGTAAGGTCCGACAGGGGGGCGGCTATGGATGCAAAGTCTGGCACGAAGCGACAGTAATATCCAGCTAGGCCCAAAAACTGGCGCACTTGCTTCTTCGTCTTGGGGACGGGTACGTCTCTGAGGGCTTGCACTTTGCTGATTAGAGGCGTCAGTTTCCCACCCCGTACCGTATATCCGAGGTAGGTTACCTCCTCTTTCCCGAGGTGACACTTCGCCTGATTGGCTGTAAGGCCGGCTGATCGAAGTGCCTGCAACACCCCAGCCAGATGGCGTAGATGGTCCTCCCAGTTGTCGCTATAGACTACGATGTCGTCTATATACGCCGCCGCATACAGGTCATGAGGCTGTAAGACCTTGTTCATCAACCGTTGGAACGTAGCCGCGGCTCCATGTAGCCCGAATGGCATCGTTATATATTGGAAGAGGCCGAACGGGGTTGGGAAGGCAGTCTTCTCCTGGGAGTTTGGGGTGAGGGGGATCTGCCAGTATCCCTTGGTTATATCTAAGGTTGATAAGTACCTCGCTCCCCCGAGCCGCTCCAACAATTCGTCCACCCGCGGCATCAGATACGCATCGAAGCGGGAGATAGCATTGACTTTTCGGAAATCAATACAAAAACGGGTAGTCCCATCAGGCTTTGGGACTAAGGCGATGGGGCTGCGCCACTCACTCTTTGATTCCTCCACAACCCCCATCTCCAGCATTGTCTCCAGCTCCATTTGGACGGTGTCCCACATCTTCCGGGGTAACGGCCGGTGGTGGTCTCTTACCTTCTGACCTGGAGTGGTTGCTATATGATGGCTCATTAGAGTAGTTTGCCCAGTGTGGGCGGATAAAACGTCGGGGAACTCCCCTGTCAATTGCTGTAGTTGCTCTCCCTGTATAGGGGCAAGGCCCACCCCTAATGTCACCAGCCTGGGGTCCGGGGGGTCCCCTACTAGGGGTCCAAGTTCTGATTCCGGGGTGGATGGGCCGATGAGCAGGGCTTCCCTGGTCTTCCAGGCCTTCAGAAGGTTTATGTGGTATATGCACGTATCCCTCCATCGCCCTGGTAGCCGGACCTTGTAGTCTACTGGTCCAATCCTCCGGATTACCTCGTAGGGTCCCTGCCATTTGGCTAGCAGTTTTGACTTGGCCGATGGTAACAAAAGCAACACACGATCCCCGGGACTGAAACTCCGTCCCCTAGTTCCTCGGTTGTAGAGGCGTTCTTGGTTCGCTTGTGCTTGTATCAGGTTCTCCCGGGCGAACACCCTTAGCGTTCGTAGCCATTCTCGGAGTTGCAACACGTATTGGGTGGTCCTGAGGACTCGGGTCTCCTGGGCTTCCCATTCCTCCTCCAGGAGGTCCAGGATCCCCCGGGGCTGCCTACCATACAGGAGTTCAAAGGGTGAAAATCCCGTCGATGCCTGGGGTACCTCCCTGATGGCGAACAGCAGGGCTGGCAACAGAGTGTCCCAATGCGTAGGGTCCTCCTCCATGAACTTCCTTAACATGGATTTGAGTGTACCATTGAAACGTTCCACCAGGCCGTCGATCTGGGGATGGTAAACAGACGTCCGGAGGGTTCGTATATGGAGAAGGCGGCACAATTCTGCTATCAGTTTAGAGGACACGTTCGTGCCCTGATCCGTCAGGATTTCCTCCGGTATCCCGACTCTAGCAAAAATCTTCACTAGTTTGGTAGTGATCGCCGGCGCTGTGGTCATCCTCAGGGGTACGGCTTCAGGGTAACGCGTTGCGTAAGCCACTACCACTAGGATGAAGCGATTTCCTGTCTGTCTTCTGTCCAGGGGTCCAACCAGGTCCATCCCAATCCTTTCAAAGGGTATGCCGACGACTGGCATAGGGATCAGGGGCACCCGGGCCAGATTTTTGGTCCCGCCCATTGGCATTCTGGGCAAGATGCGCAGTAGTCTCGCACCTCCCGGTGTATGCCAGGCCAGAACCACCGACGAGCTATCCTCTGGAGGGTCTTTTCCCGCCCCAGGTGCCCAGCCCAGGGGTTAGCGTGGGCTAGACGGAGGAGGCTTTGTCGCAGCTTCCGAGGGACCAATAGCTGACGGAATGTGTCCTGGGCCTGCGGTTCCTGTACTACCCGGTGTGACGTTGTGCAGTCTATATGGTTTTATAAAAACTTGATAATAAGTCAATATAATGTAACTGGGATAGTTTTAGAGAAAATACGGTAATAAGTGAATGTAACGTAACTGGGATATGCTTCATGCAAAAGGTCTCTTGTAAGGTATTACAAAACTTATAATCTACTGAGTATGATCATCTGATTTGTATAAATGTACCACTCTTGTATCTAAAACTAGAAATATAAAATGTAACTCTGAGGGCCTATTGTAATTATGTAAAGTGTGGGCCATTAATGATGGTTTGGAATCTTGATGACTCCCATTGTCTGCAGATGGCTGTTTACCTGTGAGTCTCCCTGTATATGTGTGTGCTGGCAAGTGAGTAATGAAGTCTTGCAGTGACATGTGAGCATGTCACCTGAACTGGAATCCATCTTTAACCTGGTGCTTTTCCAGTGAGGGGGGGTGGAAACCCAGAGGGACAAAGGGTTCCCGCCTTATGCAAAAGATATATAAAGGGGTGGAAGAGAACAGAGAGGGAGAGAGAAGCCATCATGAAGAATCCCCTAGCTATCACCTGAGCTGGAACAAGAGCTGTACCAGGGGAAAGAATTGTGCCCAGGCCTGGAAGGTGTCCAGTCTGAGAAAAACTTACTGAAGCATCTCTGAGGGTGAGATTATCTGTATTCAGTTTGATTAGGCATAGATTTGCGCATTTTATTTTATTTTGCTTGGTGATTTACTTTGTTCTGTCTGTTACTACTTTGAACCACTTAAATCCTACTGTCTGTATTTAATAAAATCACTTTTTATTTAGTAATTTACTCAGAGTATGTATTAATACCTGGGGGAGCAAACAGCTGTGCATATCTCTCTATCAGTGTTATAGAGGGCGAACAATTTATGAGTTTGCCCTGCATAAGCTTTATGCAGGGTAAAACGGATTTATTTGGGTTTAGACCCCATTGGGAGTTGGGCATCTGAGTGCTAAAGACAAGCGCACTTCTGTAAGCTGTTTTCAGGTAAACTTGCAGCTTTGGGACAGGAGATTCAGACCCTGGATCTGTGTCTGGAGCCAGACGGGAGTGTCTGGCTCAGCAAGACAGGGTGCTGGAGTCCTGAGCTGGCAGGGAAAACAGAAGCAGGGGTAGTCTTTTGCACATCGGGTGGCAGCTCCCAAGGAGGTTTCTGTGATCCAACCCGTCACACCCGGTACAGGCAATCTTTCCATATCTCAAAGCGTGGACCCTGTGGGGGCCCAAGGGTTGAGCCTTCATCGGGACCGAGGCTGGTGGCCTGTTCCCAGGCCCTACTTAGGGTCGGGTCCTCTCTCTGTTCTTGCACAAAGTCCACATCCCGTTCCAGTTCCATTTGAGCATCCTCGACTGACCGGGCCCTTACAGGGGGGTTGGTCACGGGGGGCTCTCCCAGAGTCGATGTCCCTTCTCCGGGGTCATCCCGTGGCGTGTGTCCAAGCAGCCCCACTCGTGGGGGCCTCAGCCCGTCGGTTTGTGGGTTGGGCGGTTGGTATCTCCGGAGAATCTCCCCGAAGCCTGGCCAGTCTTGTCCCAAGACTACCGGGTAGGCCAATCTGGGGGCCACGCCCACGCGAAGGACCTCCTCCCAGTGGCAGACTTCTATCTTCGCCCAGGCTGAGGAGTAAGGGCAGATGTCCCCATGTATACACTGTAGATGTATCTGGGTGTCAGAGAGTTTGAGGTTTGGGACCAGCCCCTCACGTATGAGGGTCTGGCTGCACCCCGAGTCCACGAAGGCATTGGTGAGGATCCCCTCGACCTGGACAGGGACCACAAGCTTTCCCAGACCTCTCTTACGGGCCCTTCTTCCAGCGACCCAGGCTTGTCTATAATTACAGTCCATGAACAGGCAATCCCGCCGAAAGTGCCCCTCTTGTCCGCACTCCCAGCATCCCTCTCGGACCACGGTGGGTCCCGGGCCTCCACCCGGTGGGCTTCCTCTTTCTCGTGGGAGTGGGTCCCTGTGGGTCATTACCCGGGCTGCCCGGTGTCTGGGCTCGGGACTGGGGAGCTTCAGGGTCACGTAATGGGCGCCAGACGGTAGTTCCCGAGCCCCTGCTCTCTGGGGATTCCCTTTGCCCAGTCTGCCCCATTGTCTGTAGCTTCCTGCTGTCCGGGGTGTCACTTCGGTCCCCTCAGCGGACAAGTAGTCTTCCATCAAAGTCACTGCTGCTGAGAGGGTTGCCGGTCGGTGCCGGCGTACCCAGGCCCTTCCTCCCGAGGGCAGGATCTGGGTAAATTGCTCCAGGGCCACCATCTCCGCTACCTGGGGTCCGGTTAAGCCTTCCGGGTTCAGCCACCTCCAACAATGGTCCCGTAGCCGTTGGGCCACAGCCCGGGGCCGGGCCTCCGGAGGGTACTGTTCTTTGTGGAGGCGCTGGCGATAGGTCTCCAGACTAATGCCGGTGTGGTCCAATATGGCCGCCTTCACCCGGGTGTATTCTAGGGCCTCCCGGGGGTCGAGGCTACGGTAAGCGGCCTGGGCCTGTCCCGTCAAATAGAGAGCTAATAAAGTGGCCCAGTGCTCAGGGGGCCACCTGGCGGCGGTCGCCACCCATTCGAAGGTCACCAGGAACGCCTCTGGGTCATCCTCTGGCTCCATCTTAGTGAGGCGTACTGGCAACTCCCCTACATTCTCCCTGGGTCCGGCCCCGGCAGGTACGGGGGCTGTGGCTCCTGCCGGGTGTAGCAAGGTGGCCATCTGCTGCACCAGGCGTTTTTGTTGCGCCTGCTGTTGGATCGCCAAGTCCCGGAGGAGCTGCTGCTGCTGCTGCTCGTGATGCTGAGATAGCAGCAGCTGCTGCTGGCTGGCCATGTGCTGCATCAACTGCACTACTTGTTGCTGCTGTTGGGCCGCCTGCTCTTGCTGCCAGTCCAGCATCCACTTTAGGAGTTTCTCCGTCTCCATCTTGGGGTTTAATGGGGTTCCCACGGTTAAACCCTGTTCTCACGAACCTTTCAGCAGGCCCGGATTGCTGCCCACATTCTCCACCACGTGTGAGGGTTCACGCCCCTCCTTACAGGGCAGCACGGCCCAATGTCCATACAAGCGCCCCTGATTGCAGGGCAGCACGGCCTAGTGGCCAGAGTCCATATAAGAGCCCTGGGTTGCAGGGCAGCACGGCCTAGTGGCCAGAGTCCATATAAGAGCCCTGGGTTGCAGGGCAGCACGGCCTAATGGCCAGAGTCCATATAAGAGCCCCTGGTTGCAGGTCCGTAGAACCTTACTACTGGCTCAGCGAGGGGGTCCTACCGAAACACGCTGAGGCTTACCAGGGTCAAGGTACCAGTCCGTCACCTCCCCTGGGTCGCTCCCTACTGGCTGGGGAGTTGGGGTCTCCCACGGATCCCAGGGTTCTCCGTGATTCTCCAGATCCGTCACCTCCTCTGGTTCCTCCCGCAGTAGGGGTTCATGCCAGCCTGTAGAAGCCTCTGTTCCTGGCGGCTTCAAGAGCGTCGGCTGGTCCTCTGCAGGAGCTTCCCAGTCAGGTCCTTCCCCTGCGGCCGCCAGCCCCGACTGAGCTGAGTTCCCTCCTTTTATACTCAGTGAGCATCTGGAGCATGCCCAGTACGAACGGGGTGGGACTTCCTCTGTCAGAGCTACTGGTCTGATGTCGCTGGGGCTAGTGCGGGGCGGGGCTGCCCCGTCACAGAGACATTAAGAGAAATGACCATTTGCTAAGGTCATCATTTTTCACTTCAGCTTTGATTTTCCCCACACCTCCATGATGACATGGAGAAAGTTCAAGTGCAGTTCTGTCAATGGGATCACTAAATAATTACTTGAGGAGACTAGGTTTATTTGGTAGAAAGATTTATTCATCCTCAAGCTTCCAACCAAGGGTGGCGAACCACCAAGCCCTGCTGGGCAGATATGACTTCAACTTGTGGGCTTAGTGCCCAAATTGGCAGATTTCCTCCAGGAGCGTGATGAGAAGGAGTTTAAGGCTCTGGTTGAGGAGGTCACAGCTGCCACCAGGGCAGCCATTCAGGCTTCAGAAATGCCTCTCATGAGCGCTTACTTGAGCAGGAGGTGAGACAGCTCCTTTGTTTAGGAGTTGTGGAGGTGATTCATAGATTCATAGACTTTAAGGTCAGAAGGGACCATTATGATCATCTGGTCTGACCCCCTGCATGCTGCAGGCCACAAAACCATCCCTACCCTTCCCTTGACTCTGCTGATGAAGTCCCCAAATCCTGTGTCTTGGTGACTTCAATTGGCAGAGATCCCTCCTGCTAGCGATCCCTGCCCCATGCTGCGGAGGAAGGCGAAAAACCTCCAGGGCCTCAGCCAATCTACCCTGGAGGAAAATTCGTTCCCGACCCCAAATATGGCGATCAGTAAGACCCCGAGCATGTAGGCAAGAGTCTCCAGCCTGACCCTTGTTAGCCATTATACTATTTACCTGCTATTGCTCGGTATTCCTCAGCTAATATGTTTTACCATTAAACCATTCCCTCCATAAACTTATCTAATTTAATCTTAAAACCAGACAGGTCCCTCGCCCCCACCATTTCCCTCGGAAGGCCGTTCCAATATTTCACCCCTCTGACGGTCAGAAACCTTCGTCTAATTTCAAGCCTAAACTTCCCCACTGCCAGTTTATATCCATTCGTTCTCGTGTCCACATTAGTACTAAGCTGGAATAATTCCTCTCCCTCCCTAGTATTTATCCCTCTGATATATTTAAAGAGAGCAATCATATCCCCCCTCAGCCTTCGTTTTGTCAGACTAAACAACCCGAGCTCCTCTAGTCTCCTTTCATACGACAGGTTTTCCATTCCTCTGATCATCCTAGTGGCCCTTCTCTGCACCCGTTCCAATTTGAGTTCATCTTTTTTAAACATGGGAGACCAGAACTGCACACAGTACTCCAAATGAGGTCTCACCAGCGCCTTATACAACGGAAGCAGCACCTCCTTATCCCTACTAGATATACCTCGCCTAATGCATCTCAAGACCGCATTGGCTTTTTTCACCGCCACGTCACATTGTCGACTCATAGTCATCCTCCGGTCTACAAGAACCCCTAGGTCCTTCTCCTCTTCCGTTACTTCTAAACAATGCGTCCCCAGCTTGTTACTAAAATTGTTGTTAGTCATCCCTAAATGCATCACCTTACACTTTTCACTATTAAATTTCATCCTATTTCTGATACTCCAATTCACAAGCTCATTCAAGTCTCCCTGCAGAATATCCCTATCCTCCTCCGAATTGGCAACGCCTCCTACCTTCGTATCATCCGCAAACTTTATCAGTCCACTCCTGCAATCGGTTCTGAGGTCAGTTATAAATAGATTAAATAAAATGGGTCCCAAAACCGAACCCTGAGGAACTCCACTGGTAACCTCCCTCCAACCTGACAGTTCACCCTTCAGTACGACCCGCTGCATTCTCCCCATTAACCAATTCCTTATCCACCTCTGGATTTTCATATCGATCCCCATCTTTTCCAGTTTAACCAATAATTCCTCATGGGGTACCATATCAAACGCTTTACTGAAATCCAGGTATATTAGGTGCACCGCATTTCCCTTATCTAATAAGTCCGTTACTTTCTCGAAGAAGGAGATCAGATTCGTTTGGCACGATCTGCCCTTCGTAAAACCATGTTGTAATTTATCGCACTTGCCATTAACCTCAAGGTCCTCAACTAGTTTCTCTTTCAGAATTTTCTCCAGCACCTTGCACACTACAGATGTTAAACTAACAGGCCTGTAGTTACCCCGATCACTTTTTTTCCCCTTCTTGAAAATAGGAACCACATTAGCTATTCTCCAGTCTAACGGAACCACCCCCGAGTTTACAGATTCATTAAATATTATCGCTAATGGGTCTGCTATTTCTCGCGCCAATTCCTTCAATATTCTCGGATGAAGATCGTCCGGTCCTCCCGACTTAGCCCCATTAAGGCGTTCGAGCTTTGTTTCTACCTCGGATACGGTAATCCCCCATTCTGTTTGCCCCTCTGTCACGGTGCTAGTATCCCTAATACCTTCATTGGCCTCATTAAACACCGATGCAAAATATTCGTTGAGATATTGCGCCATGCCTCGATTATCTTTAATCTCCTCTCCGGCTATAGTCTTCAGTGGTCCTACTTCTTTCTTCTTTGCTTTCTTCCTATTTATATGGCTATAAAACCTCTTACTATTGCTTTTAATTCCCCTCGCTAGGTCCAACTCTACACGGCTTTTGGCCTTTCTCACTCTATCTCTACATTCTCTGACTTCACTAAGGTAAGTTTCCTTACTGATCCCTCCCCTCTTCCACTCTTTGTACGGTTTCTGTTTTTTCCTAATTGCCCCTTTGAGTCGGTCGCTCATCCAGCTCGGTCTAAATCTCTTGCTTAGTAATCTTTTTCCCTTTTTTGGGATACAGGCCTCTGACAGCTCATGCATCTTTAACTTAAAGTAATCCCAGGCTTTATCTGCCTTAAGATTCATTAATATGTTTGCCCAATCCACTTCCCTTACCAGTCCCCTTAGGTTGTTAAAATTGGCCTTTTTAAAATTATAAACCCTAGTCTTTGATTTAATTCTGTTACTCCTTCCGTTTAGTTTAAAGCGGATTAGCTCATGATCGCTGGAGCCCAAGCTGTCCCCCACTACCACTTCCTCAACGAGGTCCTCACCAGTCACCAAAATCAAATCTAAAACGGCCTCCCCCCTTGTCGGTTCGGCTACCACTTGATGAAGGAAATGATCAGCAAGCACATCTAGGAACATCTGAGCCCTATTATTGCTACTAGCGTTTGTTCCCCAATCTATATCCGGGAAGTTAAAGTCCCCCATAATTACACAGTTCCTATTAGTATTTACTTCTCTAAACACATTAAATAGTTCTTTATCCATATCCTGGGTCGATCCCGGCGGTCTATAGCACACCCCAAGCACTATCCCTGGGGAGGCTCTAGTAGTCCTTTTACCCAGTGTGAGTATTGCCCAGACGGATTCCGTGTTATCTATTCCATCAACTATTATTTCTTTACAGCTTATCTCACTATTGACATACAATGCCACCCTTACCTTTGTTCCAGTCTTTCCTAAATAGCGCATACCCCTCCATACCTGTATTCCAGTCGTGACTGCCGTTCCACCACGTTTCAGTTATTCCTACGATATCCGGTTGCAATTCTCGGACCAAGAGTTCCAATTCCTCCATTTTATTACCTAGGCTTCTCGCATTGGTGTATAAGCACCCTAATGTGTGTTGTTTAGCCTGTCTCCCATTAGTAACACTATATGTTACAGGCCTCTTTGTGTCCTTCCCTCCTATCCTTCTTGTGTCCAATCTCATCTCCCCGGCTATATCTCCTCTTATCTCACTCACCATTTCAATGTTGGAATCTGGCGTGGAGATTAACTGTACATCTCCCAACCGTCTCCCCAAACTTCCTAGTTTAAAGCTCTTTTGATAAGATGAGCCAGCCTCCCTCCCAGAAGTCTATTTCCTTCCCTACTCAGGTGAAGTCCATCCCGCGAGAACAGCTGTCTGTCCCCGAAAGCCTCCCAGTGGCCATACATAGAATCATAGAATATCAGAGTTGGAAGGGACCTCAAGAGGTCATCTAGTCCAACCCCCTGCTCAAAGCAGGACCAATTCCCAGCTAATCCTTATATACATCCCAAAGCCCTCCTTATAGCACCATTCCCTTAGCCAACTATTTATTCTCACAATCCTATCAGCCCTTTGCTGCCCTTCCCTAGGAACAGGCAGAATCCCACTAAAGATAATCTGAGCCTCTATCTCCTTAAGTGTCTTTCCCAGCCTGGCATAATCTCCCTTGATTCTCTCTAACGAGAATCTAGCTGTGTCATTCGTTCCTACATGAAGGATTATCAAGGGGTTCTTACCTGCTCCTTTTAGGATCCTTTTCAACCGCAGGTCCACATCGCGAATCTTTGCGCCCGGTAGACAGCACACCCTTCTGTTCTCCGGGTCCGCCCTGGTCACAGGCCTGTCCAATCTCCTCAGTAAAGAGTCTCCAATTGCCACATTGCAGCCATTCCGCAGCTGCGGTAGAAATGAAAAATTATATACTCCAGCTAATGGAAACTTTTAAAAATGTGTTGAATACCTAGCTTTGTTTGATCCAGTCATGAAGGACCATCTACGTACAATAACTAATCATGAAACACAGGTTCATTACTTAGGAAAAAATATGCAGAATGAACTGATTCAAATCCAAGCAAATGCCATTAAAAATAAAATTGTAGAAGTTGCCCATTCTGCAAAATACTTTTCAATAATACCGGACTGTACACCAGATGTGAGTCATGTTGAACAAATGACGATGATCATTCGTTTTGTGAATATGGAAAAGTCTGCAGATGAAGATAATGTTGAAGTGCTCATAAAGGAACATTTTTGGGGTTTTGTATCACTGAAGGAGACAACTGGAGCATTTATGACTGAAACTATTCTACAAGAGCTTGAAACAATGTCATTATCTGTTGAAAACTTATGTGGCCAAGACTATGATAATGTGAGTAATAGGAAGGGTAAAGACAATGGTGTGCAAAGGAGAATGATGGAAATCAATCCTAGGGCCTTTTTCGTTCCTTGCAGTGCGCATTCTCTGAATTTGGTTGTCAATGATGCTGCTAGATGCTGTTTGGAGGCAAGCAGTTTCTTTGACCCGGTGCAACGTGTTTATGTGTTTGTCTCAGGCTGAACACGCCGTTGGGAGATTCTGACTCGCCATGTGAATTCTCTAACTGTGAAGCCACTTAGTCAGACAATATGGGAGAGTTGCATTGATGCTTTTGAAGCCTCTTCACTATGAACTTGGAAACATTTATGATGCCCTAATTGAAATTTCTGATGATACTACCTTTATTGGATCATCTGGAAATATGGCACGTTCAGATGCAGAAGCTCTTTCAAATGGTCTTTCCAAGTTCAAATTTGTGACTTTTCACTCATTGTGTGGTATAATATCCTTTTTGAGATTAACCTCACTAGTAAGCAGCTTCAGGAAAAGAACTTGAACGTACATTCTGCTATTCAAAAACTGCAGCAAAATAAAAATATTCTGGAGGAATTGAGAAGTGATGAAGAGTTCGAAAGAACACTGGTAGATTCTCTTGAGCTTGCTGAAGAAAGAGACTTTCCGACAGAAGTTGAAGCAGAGCCAGTTCTGATTTGGCAAAAGAAACAGCAGTTTTCGTATGAAGGACGAGACACACCCATTCAGAATCCAAAACAAAGGTTCAAAGTGAATTTCTACTTCGCAGTCCTTGATACTGCTATTGACTCGGTTGATGAAAGATTTCAATACATGCAGCAGTTAGAGTCAGTATTTGGCTTTCTATATGATATCCACAGCTTGCAAAAGAAAACAGCAAAACAGATAAGAGAATTTTGTATAAAACTGGTGTCGGCATTGACTCATGAAAATTCAGAAGACATTGATGCTACAGATCTATGTAGTGAGCTTCATTCAGGCTTTTTCCAGACGACATAAGAAACATTCCACTCCTGAAGTTTGTTTGTGAAAATAAACTCAGACAGTTTTCCAAACTTTTTTATAGCTCTTTTAACTTTGCCAGTTTCCGTAGCTAGTGGGGAACATAGCTTCTCAAAGTTAAAATTGGTAAAAACATATCTGTGTTCGACAATGGTGGAGACTTGTTGGACTTGCCACAATGTCAATAGAGCATGAAAGAGCTGGAAAACTGGATCTAAAAGAACTAGTGACTGAATTTTCAAAACTTAAAGCAAGAAAAGTCATGTTTTAAGAGCACAGAGTGTTTTTTATTCGGAGTGTTTTGTAAATACAGGTTAAAGTTCATTGAAGAGTTTTATTTCTTTCTATATCGGATGTGGTGGTAATGGCAGTTAAAGCAGGATAGCGTAATGGATGATTTTGGATTTGTAATAATAAAAATTATAATTAACATTTTTAATGCATTTTTATTTGAAATCGGATTGAAATATCATCTAGCTGTCGTGTACAAATCTATTCTGAAAATTGTGTCTCTATTTTATCTGATCTCAGAAACATTGGTTGGACAGATGGACGGATGGACAAACCGAATAATTAAGTCTCTGTTTAAAAAAAAAAAAAAACGCTTAAAAAACATTAAAAGGAAAAAAGGGGCAAAATGTTTCCCAGTTTACCAAAAACCTCAGCCTAGATCTGCCCTTGGGGGTGGGGGTGGGGCGCCGATTGCATGGTTTGCCTAGGGCGCCAGTTCCTGGCAGCTCGCCTAGGGCTGCCCCTGTCTGCTCAGAGCCCATTGTAGCGGTTCAGAACGGGCTGGTGGCAAGGGACGGAGCCATGGGTCGTTCCTGGAGGGGCAGGGATTCATTTCAGCCTCTAGAAGGTGCTGTGACGGCCTAGTGGAGAGGGACTAGGGAGCCAGAGGACGTGAGGGGTCCAGCAGCCTGGGAACTGGAGGCAGAGGAAGGGAAGGGGATGCAGCCAGGAGAGGAGGCTGCAGAAGCTGCAGCAGGAGCACAGAGGCAGGTGCCCTTCAAGTCTCTCAATGGGGCACTAATGTGAACTAACGGTGCAGTGCAGTGCCCCAGCCACCAGGGATTAGCCTGGGACAGGGGGCAGTGTGTTCTGACCACAGCGAAGGGACGTCTCTGCATGGAAAGGGCCTGGGGCAGGTCGTGCATCGTCAATGGGGTGGGAGTTTGGGGCTTGCAGCCTAATGGTCTCTCCCAGGGGGAGCTGCCTGCAATAACAGATGTGATCCAACCGCTGCAGCTAGACAGGAGGAGAATGAGGTGAGGCCCCAATGAGACCAGGCTGCTTGACTGAGCCCCCGACAGGGAAACCTGCCCTCTAACATAGGGACGGCCTGGAAGGGGCACCCCAGGCAACAGACGTGAGACACACCCCGGGGCAGGGTTACCCTGTACCCCTCTACTGGACTGCCCCCTACAGGCCAAGATAGGAATTACTGTGTATATCATAGATCCTAACTGGTCCCTTGGGTATGAGCCCACCAGATGCTAGAGCCTGTAGGACCCAGTGCGTGAGGCATCTGCAGCCCCGTCTCCAAATCGCAGCCGAGCATCTGCTGCACAACACGGCAGCAACTCCCCCGCGGGAGACGGGCGCCAAAGCCGAGCATTGGCCCAGTGCTATGCCAGGCCCCGCAGCCTGCCTCTGCACCACTGGGAACAGCTTCACCAGGAGAGAGACCCCAGAGCCCAGGGGCCTGGGCACTCTCCTGGGAGGTGGGAGCAGGGTTCGAGGCCCTGCCCCACATCAGGCAGACGGGGGATTTGGATCCGGGTGAGAGCTCTGATTCCTGGGCTATTGCGCAGGGGCCACCACCACTGAGTGTAAGCGCCTCACAGACTTCAACCGTGGAAAAGTAGACGCCTAGGGGCTTTAGGTGCCTATAGGGTAGCAGCTAAGTGGGCTTTTGTGAATGCCAGTGGTGTCTAATTGTTGGATTTAGGTACCTAACTGCCCCTTTAGGCACCGATGGGATTGTCTACACGGCGCCGCAGTCCGCTCTATGGGGGTGTGAGTTGTGCAGCACTCGCATGTCGCACTCTAGCCAGCCCGTGTAGACCCCGCTGGTGGGAACTAAAGGTACCTAATGCACATTGATGCCGTCCTGAAACAGGCCTGCTGGAGGGTGCAGGGTCTGCTCCCGGCTAGTAGCCTTGTGGACACTGGCCACCGTGGTGAAAGGACTGGAGTGGAGAGACAAAGCTGGTGAGCAGCAGAGGGGAGGGCACCCTGCACCCTCCTGTGGGGCACAGCCGTGGGCCCAGGCTGGGGAGCTCTGCAAGTAGGGTGACCAGCTGTCCCGATTTTATAGGGACAGTCCCGATTTTTGGGTCTTTTTCTTATATACGCTCCTATTACCCCCCACCCCCTGTCCCGATTTTTCACACTTGCTCTCTGGTCACCCTATCTGCAAGCTTTGGGCCTCATACTCCTATGGGCAGTGGATTTGCCCTGCGCAGGGTTGTGCCTATATGGCACTGTCTAGTCCGTGGGGTTCTTCTTTACGTAATGTATTGGAGGAGCTGCATACAGAACATATACACCTCGAGTGCCATACCAGAGGCTTCACCTGTCGCGTCCTTACCCTGCCTAGTTAAGCCATTCCTTGCCACTCAGATGCTCTTTTCTGCATGCAGCTTCACTGGACCAGGCGCATTCTGCGGCTGCGCCCTTAGCAGTCCTGCCCCGAATCCCAGGTGAAAGGTGTTAGTCTGTACAAAGGAACGTCAGTGACCTAATCACAGCCTGGGATCTAAATGCTCCTAATCCCTCCAGCGGCAGCGTGGCAGCTGGCATTTATGATGGGCAAGAGTGGAATTCCAGCCCCATGGCGCTGGACACCCACATGTGCTCTGGGACGTGCTGACTGCCATGCTGTGAATCCCAGAAGTGGGTCCCAGAGGTGGGACTGTTGGAGAGCAATTGCAGCCCCAGTCCATCTGTGTTTCTGATTGTTTCAGGAAGTCCTCAGATATGAGGGGGTGGTACTTCCTGGCCAGTCAGTCAAAAGTGTTAGTGTCACCGTGAGATAAATCTCTCTCCCAGACCACACCCTTTGATCCACCTCTTCCACTCCAGATCCAAAAAACCCAGATATCAGGTCTTGTCAAATGGCACCTGGACACACAAGCCGGAACTTGGACTGGCCGGGTGGCAACCCTAATCCTCCATGAATTTATCTAGTTCTTTTTTGAATCCTGTTATAGTTTTGGCCTTCACAACATCCTCTGGCAAGGAGTTCCACAGGTTGACTGTGCACTTGTGAAGAGACTGTGCACAGTGTGAAGATTGATCCCATTGATAGATTGTCAGCTCTTCATGGCAGGGATTGTCTTTTGTGTTGTGTTTGTGCAGCACCTGGCACAATGGGGCCTAGTCCATGACTGGGGCGCCTAAATCGTATGGTAATATAAATAACAAACACATATACAGCACCTGGCACAATGCACTGGGGCCGTTAGGTCCTACTGAAATCCAAATAAATAATAATAATAACAGATTTGAATTGCACTGGGCATAGAGCCAGAAACCTACGCCCTAGGGAACCAGTGGTGTCAAGAGCCTAGCTCTGGGTCTGTTATTGTCCGTGTCCTTAGCTGCTCTTGTCAACACAAAGCTGAACCGGGAGTGTTTTGGTGGCACTCCCTCTGGAGCTGCCTGTATTGTTAACAGTTTGCAGGTGAAATACAGTCCAGAGCCGAACTTGCCGTGACCTACAGTCTGGTAGGTTTGTTTCCTGCCATGGCTCCGTGTTTGATGTGGCTCTCGGGAGGTCAGTGAGAACGTTTGCATTCCCATGAGTCACCCTGTGGCTCGAGCAATGCAGAATAGATGTGTTTTCCCCATAGAGAAGTAAGCAGAGGTGTGGATCATTTATCCTGTTACCTCTGCATGGGGCAGAGAAAATTAAAGCTCTCCAAGTGTTTCAGGCTTTTATCTACACATGAACAGGAGGAGGAACAGGAGCAGGCCGTGATGTCAGAGAATGCCAATGTGTAGGAGCATCTGCAGGCACCTGACTATTTGTTTTCGCAAGACCTTTTAACTCATGATTGTTTACCTCCTCATCAAATATCACTCAGATTTGGTCTGAGTTCCCCTTGGCCAACTATGAATCTTCCAGCCTGCACTGCTTGGAATGCAGGAGCTGGAGGTCCTTTGTGTCAATATTGAGCCAGTGGGGCTAGGGGCCGCTCTGCTGCTGGACCACCTGCCGGAGGAGCCGTAAACCTGAGATGCCAATCAGGGGTCGTTGCTGAAGATCCCACACCACTTTTTGCCAGAATTGGGGGGTTACCCCCACTCTCCTGGCTAAATTTCTAGGTAGGAGATTAATCAAGGGTGGGCAAAGCAGAAGATGAGGTAGAGAACAAGGGAGGGAGGAAACAGGTGGGACCAGAGAACGAGGAACAAAGATGGAGGGAGAGAGACACGCAAGGAAGAGGAACAGATAGAATGACCCACAGGGCAAGGGAAAGGGTGATTTGTGATGAAGACAGAATGATAAAATGGAGCAAGAAAACAGAGAGTGGGCAGAGCTGGGGGACGTCACTTGTAGGTGTTTCTTCTTGAGAGAAGGTGGCTTGTGCTGCAGGTAGGGTTGCCAAGCCTCCAGGATTGGCTTGGCATCTCCATGAATTCAAGATTACTCTTTAATTAAGGATTATGTCATGTTATGAAACCTTCAGGAATACGTCCAACCTAAATTGGCAACCCACGAGGAGGAAGTACCTTTCCCCCTGCCAAGGGTTAGACGCAGAGGCAGTAGGGCCAACACCCCATGTTCAAAAATCATGTCATGTCCCCTCAAATCATGAGGTTAATAAATCAATAAATGATTTGCTCTCTGGTTTTTGAGCCTTTGGAGTTCACATTTTCAAGTATTTACCCACAGCCGTAAAATCTAGAGTGACTCACTTGAAGAAAGGAAGAAGAAAGCTGAGATTCTCCTTCAAAATGCCCGGCTGAGTTTTTGAAAGGAAAGGCTGAACTTGCTCCACTGTGAGCCAACAGGCACCACTTGGAACTCCAGCCATTGATCAGACTACAGCAGGCCCCCCGGCTTTGCCCCCTGCCCCCGAAAGTCAGCGTTAGGGATGCTGACTTTCTAATCACACAAAACCGAACACCCCTGCCCTAACCCTTCTCCAAGGCCCCTTCCATTGCCACCCCATCACCGAGGTCCCGCCCCGTCTCCGAGGCCCCACCCCCGCTCACTCCATTCCCCCCGCCCTCTGTCGCTCGCTCTCCCCCATCCTCATGCCACTCCCTCATTTTCACCGGGCTGGGGCAGGTGGTTGGGGAGTGGGAAGGGGTGAGGGCTTCGGCTGGGGGTCTGGGCTGAGGCAGCGGGTTGGGGTGTGGGAGAGGACATGGGCTTTGGGGTGGGGGTGCAGGTTCTGGACTGGGGCCAGAAATGAGAGGTTCAGGGTGTGGGAGGTGGATCCAGGCTGGGGCAGGAGGTTGGGGTATGAGGATGAGGGCTCCAGCTGGGGGTGTGGGCTCTGGGTTGGTGACGAGGAGTTTGGAGTGCAGGAGGGGGGTCCAAGTTGCGGCAGGGGGGTGGGGCATGGGTTTCAGGAAAGAGTTTGGGTGTGGGATGGGGTTCAGGGCTGGGGCAGGGGGTTGGGGTGCGGGAGGAGGTTAGGGCTCCAGCTGGGGGTGTGTGCTCTGGGGTGGGGCTGGGGATGACGGGTGGGGGAAGGGGTTCAATGCTGGGGCAGACAGTTGGAATGCGGGGGGGGGGGGAGGTGAGGGCTCCGGCTAGGGGTGCGGGCTCTGGGGTGGGGCTGGGGATGAGGGGCTTGGGGTGCAGGGGAGGCTCAGGGCTGGGGTAGGGTGTTGGGGTGTTGGGGGGGGTGCAGACTCTGGGAGGGAATCATAGAATCATAGAATATCAGGGTTGGAAGAGACCTCAGGAGGTCATCTAGTCCAACCCCCTGCTCAAAGCAGGACCAATCCCCAAGCTTGGGTGCAGGAGGGGGCTCAGAGCTGGGTCAGGGGGTTGGGGTGCAGGAGGGGTTTTGGAGTGCGGGCTCTGGGTGGTGTTTACCTCAGCCAGTTCCAGGGAAAGGGTGACATGTCCCTTGGCTCCTAGGTGGAGGCGCAGTCAGGCAGCTCTGCATGCTGCCTCCACCCTCAGGTGCCACCCCTGCAGCTCCCATTGGCCGCGGCTCCCAGGCAATGGGAGATGCGGAGCCAGCGCTCGGGGTGGGGGCTGTGCATGGGGCTGAGGCCGTCCCTCCATCTAGGAGCCGAGGGACATGTCGCTGCTTGCGGGGAGACGCGCGGAGCCAGGTAGGGAGCCTGCCAGCCCCACGCCAACCGGACTTTTGACAGCCCAGTCAGCAGTGCTGACCGGAGTCACCAGGGTCCCTTTTCGAGCGGGTGTTCCGGTCAAAAACCGGACACCTGGCAACCCTAGACAGGATGCTTGCAGCCAGCACGATTCCTCTACTATTAAAGGTGCAGTGCCCAGAAAAGAGAAGGCCGACATCTCAGTCACATGGCTACACGCAGCCTAGTGCACAGTGAGGAAAGTTGGCCGCACACACTTGGAAATCAGCAGCAGCTTTATTATGCAACAAACAACTCTATGCCATGTTAACTCTGGCCCGTACTTCTGTGACGCTTGGAAAGGCTCCTATGAGAGGGGGAAAAAACACAGTAAAAACAATGATCTTCAGCTACATATTGATCTTCCAAACTCTCTGTTTCTATCCATCCAGCTTGCATCTAAACACTCTACACTCATATTAAAACGACCATCGTTTCCACCTGAAAGGACCACATTTCCTGCCCCTCTAGGGTTACAGGGGTGTACCCAGGGCCAGCACAACCCATTAGGCAACCTAGGCAGTTGCCCTGGGCGCTAACATTTGGGGGACGGCGACCGCGGTGGCCGGATCTTCGGCTGCCCCCGTTGTCGTCGGTAATTCGGGGGCGGGACCTTCTGCCGCCTGTTGGGGGCGGCATTTCGGGGGCGGGACCTTCCGCCACCTAGGGCGGCAAAAACGCTGGCGGCGCTCCTGGGTGTACCTAGAGCTGTAGTGCACGGCCCGTGTCTGTGCTTACCTCGCTAGTCCTGGAACAGCTCCTCGGGAAACAGCACCTCAGCCCTTCTGGCCTGGAATAGGAAGAGGAAGGATTAATCATTCAAACACATAACAGCCCATGTCCTGCTACTCAGACTGCATCAATGGGCATAGAGACCGGCCATAATCTGATTCGCTGCAAAGGGACCTAAGAGGAGAAAAACGTAGGGGAAGCAGAGCATCAGCGCCACCCTGTGGTGAGTGGCTTACATGACTAGTTTCTGCCTTACTTTTTTGGAAGAACAATACAAAGTCCTAACTAAGGGGGAACTGGTTCCTTGCAGTGAGCCCAGGATGAATTCCCACCAGAGGGGCTGCTGCTGGGCTAGGGTGTTAACTTGGACCCTGCCTTCCTTTGCAATCCCCAAGCCTCTTCAAGCGCAGTCAATTAGGAGTCCAGGAACAGAGGTGGTTGCGTTGGGTAGGTCTACACTTGGGGCTATTTCGACCCTGCTAGCACGGGTGTAACAGCAGTGTAGATGGTGAGGCCTGGCTAAGGCAAGTAAAGGGACGCTTGAACCCTATGGCTATGCACCCTACATGCCCGTGCAGGGCTTCCCGTGTCTACGCTGCTATATTTAGTAGGGTAGAGTCCTGCCCCTTCCCCGCTGCCGGAGTCTTTCCCCACGGCAGTGAAAGATTCCAGTGGGGAAAGGCTCTGGTCGGGGGAGGCAGTGCGGAATGGCACCGGCAGCTCCCCGAGCTGAGCCTGGCTCCCCTCCCTACCACAGCCTTTCACGTGTAGCTACACGCACCCTACGTGCTGACGTAAGTGTAGACGAGGCCTTTGTGTAATAAAGGACAGTGCAGGATGGAAGAGGGACAGGGTCAGGATTTAAGGATCATGGAAGCTTTTTTTTTTGTTAGCTGCTGTATGGAGATGGCTGCTGTGTTCGTAAAGGGACTCCTGGACCACAGAAATAGCTCAGGGTCTGGGACAGGGTGTCACATTTTTCCTTGTCCTTCTGCACCTCAAAACTTTTCTTTTTTAAAAGGCTACTAGTCAAATCCTGCAGTTGGGAGCCCAGTGTGCAGTGCACACAGCCCAGCTACACTATTTCCTTTGACTGACGGGCTGGTCTCACCCTCACTCAGATCCCGGACTAAGGAACTGGATCTGGGGAGTTTGTACCCAATATCCCGCACCTCCTCCCTCTCTACATCTGAGGGTCTCTCTGATGAGTCCTTGCTGAGGACTGTCAAGTCATATTGCCCAGGCCTGATCTTCTTTGACTAAACACCAGGAAATACGGGCTTCCAGGGCTCCATCTGTGTCTTTGCATTAACCAGGTGTATCTTCCTGCCTCATTTAACTACCAGGCTCCTCTGATCAGCGAAGCAGCAGAAAAGCTTCCTGACTCAGGACACAGAGTAACTCTGCTGCTCAGTGCAGCATCTGCCAACCTGCCAGCCTTGAGGCCCAGCCTGTGAGATGGTTCTGCAGATCCTAGGCTCAGTGCAGATCCTGGCAGCTGCGTGGGAATGTGCCTGAAAGCAGCTTTTGTGCGCCACCCCCACCAATTTGGAGGCCATCTGGCCACTGGGCTAGCCCTCAGCATAAAGCAGAGAAGCCTCGGGGATGCCGCAGCCATGCCCCTCTCCCTTGGGAACGCCTCCCTCTCCTGAGGCTGGGAGGAGGGTGGTGTTGGAGCCATTACAACAGGCCGATGGCACCCATTACAGAAGAGGATTATCACACAGTGGATGACCAAAGCATACAGTACAAATTAGACCCCACTGGTGCTATGACAGGGCCTCTGCGTCCCCATTGCCATCTCCTTGACCCACACCCTGGGACCTCTGCTTCCTCACTGCACTAACCTAAGGATATTACTTACGTTCACGTACCAAGTCCCGGCCTTCGGATACAGGGGACCTAGACAAATTAGAGGATTGGGCTGAAAAAAACCTGATGAGGTTCAACAAGGACAAGTGCAGAGTCCTGCACTTAGGACGGAAGAATCCCATGCACTGCTACAGACTAGGGACCGAATGGCTAGGTAGCAGTTCTGCAGAAAAGGACCTAGGGGTCACAGTGGACGAGAAGCTGGATATGAGTCAACAGTGTGCTCTTGTTGCCAAGAAGGCTAACGGCATTTTGGGCTGTATAAGTAGGGGCATTGCCAGCAGATCGAGGAACGTGATCGTTCCTCTTTATTCGACATTGGTGAGGCCTCATCTGGAATACTGTGTCCAGTTTTGGGCCCCACACTACAAGAAGGATGTGGAAAAATTGGAAAGAGTCCAGTGGAGGGCAACAAAAATGATTAGGGGTCTGGAGCACATGACTTATGAGGAGAGGCTGACGGAACTGGGATTGTTTAGTCTCCAGAAGAGAAGAATGAGGGGGGATTTGATAGCAGCCTTCAACTACCTGAAGGGGGGTTCCAAAGAGGATGGAGCTCGGCTGTTCTCAGTGGTGGCAGATGACAGAACAAGGAGCAATGGTCTCAAGTTGCAGTGGGGGAGGTCCAGGTTGGATATCAGGAAAAACTATTTCACTAGGAGGGTGGTGAAACACTGGAATGTGTTACCTAGGGAGGTGGTGGAGTCTCCTTCCTTGGAGGTTTTTAAGGCCCGGCTTGACAAAGCCCTGGCTGGGATGATTTAGCTGGGAATTGGCCCTGCTTTGAGCAGGGGGTTGGACTAGATGACCTCTTGAGGTCCCTTCCAACTCTGATATTCTATGATTCTATAAGATTCTAATCTGGGTCTGTCTGCCGGCGTGCTGGACAGTGCGCCCTAGGGAATCAACACAACGGCTCTCCTGTCAATGCTTACATTCTCCAGGGCGAACTTTCAGAGGTTCAGCCTCTCAACAAAGAGAGCAGTTTTCAAGACGTCTCACGGAAAATCAAACGCAGTCACAATCTGGGAAATTACCGAGGGACTGATGGCCGAATGCTACGCTATTTCCACTGTTCCAGAGGGATTTCCTCAGAAGTATCTGGATGATTATGGTTTCAACACAATCCTTGCCTTTTACATAAACCCCAGACCACCCCACTTACAGGTCAAGAAATGAGAATGCAAGGTGCCCCAGACATACATATGGGGCACTGCCAGTTGTGAGAATATGGGACTGAACAACGCTCTGCAATCTCGGTTCAACAAGTCAACAAAACTTACCTCAGCAAAGAAGGCAACTGAGGTGAGCGTGTGCTTCTTCCTTCTCCACTTGGGCCTTGGGCCTGAAATCCTTCCCTCTCTCATGTGGGGCTCTGGAACATAAATACCCATGAGTAACAGGGACAGCAAACTCTACAGAGCAAATCCGTACGGCAGATGGTAGAAAGAATAGCTTATACTATCTATCTATCTGTCTATCTATCATTACATGTTAATTCACTTACAGCATCTAGGCCTCCCCATTGTAGCTGAATGGCTCACAGTCAGAAGCTGGGATGTATCTGTTGAGGGGCTGGATTGTAGGATGAAAGTCCATGCATAGGCTCAGGCCAATATCTTCCTATGTCACTGTCCAAAGTCTGGCACTAACATTCATATTCAGGCATCTAAACGAGTGGATTGATTTTCAGAGGAGCTGAACAGCCACGGCTTCGGCAGATTCGAGGGAGAAGTTCTTGGTATTCAGCATTTGAGAAAGGTCAGGCCATTTATTTAGGTGCCTGAGTGTGGCTTTGCAGCCTCTGCCATGGGTCGTTTACAATGAATACGGAATCAACATCATCTCGGCACGACAACCAAGTTCAGGATCTAATCGAGCTGTATCCTCTCTGTACTGCTGTACGGTTGCGAAACATTGGGACTGCGCCACTCAGAGTGGGCAAAGCTGGAGGCTTTCCACATAAAATGCCAACGTTGTATATTGGGCATAGAGTGGAACAACTTCATTTGTAAAGCAGATGTTTATGGTCGCTCCGGTCTACAGATTACTGGGGCCATTGTCTGCAGATGGCGTCTTATGCTTTTCAGACATGTGGAGAGTATGCCACACGACCAGGCCTGCACAACATATGGCCCGTGGGCCACATGCGGCCCGTGGGGGCTCACTGTGCGGCCCGCGGGGGGATTCTAAACCCCACGCACACAAAGTCCCGAGGCTGGCGTGGTGGCGCTTCCTGGGGCAGCTCCTGGTGGCGTGCCTGCCCACCGACAGGAGCCAGCAAGGTGGGACACAGGGATGGAGCCCTCGCGCGCCGCCGTGCCTCCACGCGCTGCCCCCCCCGGCCCCAAGGGGGACACGGAGCCCGCGCGCGCCGCTGCCCCTCCCCACTGCCCCAAGCGGGACACAGGCACAGATCCCTTGCCTCGCCCCCCCCCCCCCCAGCGGGACACAGGGCTCAGCCACCGCCCCCGTCCTGAGCGCTTTTTGGCCCACCCCTCGCCCCCGGGACTCCTGCCCCATCCAACCCCCCGCGTTCCTTGATGCCCCCCCCGGGACCCCTGCCCCATCCACCCCCTTCCCTGTCCCCTGACTGCCCTCCGCCGCCCCATCCAACTCCTCTCCTGATTCCCCATCCAACCACCCCTTCTCCCTGTCCCCTGACCACCCTTGGAACCCCTGCCCCTGACTGCCTCCCACCGCCCCATCCAACCCCTGCTCTTTCCTGACTGCCCCCCAGGACCCTTGCCCCATTCAATCCCCGTTCCCTGTCATCTGACTGCCCCGACACCTATCCAGCCCCCCACCACCACCCTGAACTCCCCTGCCCTCTATCCAGCACCCCCTCCCTGCTCCCTTACCGCGCTGCCTGGAGGTGGCTGGCGGCGCTACAGCCACTCCGCTCGGCTGGAGCCAGGCCATGCTGCCACCGCGCAGTGCCTGGAGCACTGGGTCAGTCTGAGCTTGCAGCCCCCCCGCTTCCCGCCAATCAGCTGTTCGTGCAGGAAGCCTGGGAGGGCTGAGAAGCAAGCGGTGGCTTCACGCTCAGGCCCAGGGAGGCGGAGCGGAGGTGAGCTGGGGTGGGGAGCGGTTCCCCTGCGCGCCCCTCCCCCCGGGTTACCTGCTGTGGCGCGGGCGGCTCCCCCCACCCCAGCTCACCTCCGCTCCGTCTCCGCCTCCCTGGGCTTGAGCGCGAAGCCGCCGCTTGCTTCTCTGCCCTCCCAGGCTTCCCACGCGAACAGCTGATTCGCGGGAAGCAGGGGGGGGAGGGGGAGAAGCGGGGCGGAGTGTTCAGAGGCGGAGGTGAGCTGGGGCCGGAGAGCGGGGCAGAGAGCTGGAGCACCCATGGGGTCGGCTCCTAAGGCGCCACTTTTGGATAATGTGCTCAGGGGGAGCAGCCGCTCCCTCTGCTCCCCCCAGCTACGGTCCTGGTCACTTCAACTTACCGGTTGTTAAATTTAGAAGCCCTTTTAGAACCGGTCCAGCGCAGGACAACTGGTTCTAAAAGGGCTTCTAAATTTAACAACTGGTTCCCGCGAACCGGCTCCCGCTCACCACTGGAGACTCCCCTTGCCGCTCTCACCCTAGGAGCCAGAGACCTCCCAGCAGGGCTGGTGAGTGCGGCCAGGGAAGGGGGAAGGGTGTGGTGGAGTGAGTGTCTGGGAGGTGTGCGGGGGGTGCTGGGCTGTGAGGGTGTGGAGGGCGCTGGGCAGTTGGGGAGGTTTGTGTGTTTTGGGGTGCTAGGCAGTGGGGGCCTGTTGGGGGGTGCTGGACAGTGAGGGAGATCTGTGTGTGTCAGGGCACTGGGGGTCTGTGTGGGACATTGTTTAGTTGTGGTGGTGGGGCTGTGGGGAAGGGCACTGGGAGGGAGGGAGGAGAAATCTGTGTGTATTGGGAAACTAGCGAGTGGGGTGCTGATGTGTATTAAGATGTGCTGATATGATGTGGGGTACTGATGTGTATTAAGAGTTACCAGCTGGATTGAGGACTGATAGATTTGGACAGAGTTTATATTGAATGGGCAAATGAAAAAGATCGCAGGGAAAAACAGTAAGGTTAGTTTAGCAGTCTTTGACATTTCAACCAATAAAGAAATTAAAATGCATTTGTAATTACATATCTTATTCTTGGCTGATAATCATTTATTGATATTTTTTAGGAAAATGTTCAATTTAAAACACAAACTTTTGTTTTTCGTTTTTTACTTATGATGTCTCTATCTGAAAACCCATATAAATTAACACAAATTGCAAATTAAAACCTTTTAAATGTATAAGCGTTTTACTCACTTGGGCGCATTTGCCTCATGGCACACAAATTTGAACTCTGCTTCAAAAATTTGCACAGAAGAAATGTTTCTTTTACCTTAATTATACTATCTTAGGAGCCCGCTATAACATAGTACCAGGGTTCAATACAAAGTCATATAAAAGTTATACAAAAATTCATAATGCAGAGATTTATCTACAACTGCATTGATTGACTGCTGTGTGCAGTACCTACAGGCTTCCACACACCGTCAGTGCCTTGAAAATTTGCTGTTCTCTACTAAGGTTTTTCGCTAAACTGGCTGCTTTAATTATTTTTTCATTTGGGCTCAATTTGGCGAGATTGGGATGCTTAGTTTCAAAGTGCCACCGAAGGTAGTATTCTTTCGGAACGGCTAATGTTTCGCGACACACGAGGCACAGTATTTTGTCTTTGGAAATAGTACATAAGTATTTATTCGTCCATTCAGTGTTGAAAACTCTGTGCTCTGATTCTATTTTTCTCTTTTTCTTTTCACTCATGGTATCCATTATGAAGCTCAAGATTTTGTTGAATAAATTCACACACAAGGGAAACACTCACAGTCACACACAAAGAGAAGAGATATCTCACGGCGCATGGCACACTAGCAAGGCACTGACGGTGTGTGGAAGCCTGTAGGTCCAGGGGTCACTATATTACTGCACACAGCAGTCAATCAATGCAGTTGTAGATAAATCTCTGCATTATGCATTTTTGTATAACTTTTATATGACTTTGTATTGAACCTTGGTACTATGTTATAGCGGGCTCCTAAGATAGTATAATTAAGGTAAAAGAAACATTTCTTCTGTGCAAATTTTTGAAGCAGAGTTCAAATTTGTGTGCCATGAGGCAAATGCGCCCAAGTGAGTAAAACGCTTATACATTTAAAAAGTTTTAATTTGCAATTTGTGTCAATTTATATGGGTTTTCAGATAGAGACATCATAAGTAAAAAAAGAAAAACAAAAGTTTGTGTTTTAAATTGAAAATTTTCCTAAAAAATATCAATAAATGATTATCAGCCAAGAATAAGATATGTAATTACAAATGCATTTTAATTTCTTTATTGGTCGAAATGTCAAAGACTGCTAAACTAACCTTACTGTTTTTCCTTGCGATCTTTTTCATTTGCCCATTCAATATAAACTCTGTCCAAATCTATCAGTCCTCAATCCAGCTGGTAACTCTTAATACACATCAGCACCCCACATAGAACCCCCCACTCGCTAGTTTCCCAATACACACAGATTTCTCCTCCCTCCCTCCCAGTGCCCTTCCCCACAGCCCCACCACCACAACTAAACAATGCCCCACACAGACCCCCAGTGCCCTGACACACACAGATCTTTGAGTGGGAGTTCCATTGGAGGAGAAGGTACCTGTATTTGTGTCTGTCTTTGTATTGCTTGTATGTGTAGAGGCCTGTAGGGGCAGCGTGCTGGGCAGGCAGCTGAGCCCTGATTGGGGGCGGAGCTTGGCTGAGGAGAGGGCCTATAAAAGCGGCCACCCGGCCAGGCAGCGGCAACAGCTGCGAGCAGCGGCACAGGAGGCAGCAAACAGGGCTGCTAACAGGGGAGTTTGAGTGGGAGTTCCATTGGAGGAGGTGGAAGGGGAGGCAGGAGGGCGTGGTGCCCTGTGTGCTGTGTTTCCCCAGGTGCAGAGGGCACAGCTAAGCAGGCGGGCCCAGGCAACAGAAGCCATGAGCCAAGCCGCAGGTGACACAATGCAGATGATTGCATGCGGCAGCTGCGGTATGTACATGGTCCTAGCAGCGGTACCTGAACAGAGGTATGTGTGCATGAAATGCCGCCTAATAGAACTGCTGGAAGGAAAGATCCGAGGCTTGGAGATGCAGGTAGATACCCTGATAGAGTTTAGAAGGGGGTTCGAGCACCTGATGGAGCAAAGGCAAGTGGGGGTTGAAGGGGAATGCTCAGGGGTACAGGTGGTAGCAGGGGCTAAGACCTGTGAGGGGGGAATGCCGGGGGGAGAACAAGGGCAGTGGAAGCATGTGACTGTGAGAAGCAGGCAAAGGAAAAGGAGGGCCAGTGAAGGAGAAATAGAGCTCAGGAACAGGTTTGGGTGTTTGGAGAATGAGGAAGGGGTGCAGCAGGTGGTAACTGAAGGGGGCAGAGTGAGGAAAAAGAGACGAGCAGCTAGTCCCATAGAAAGAGGGGAGGAGTTGATGGAGACAGCACCAATTCTGGGCCCTGGGAGGATACAGGATGACGTAAGGGGGACTATAAGGGAAAATAGGAATGGACAGGGATTGCAACTAGAAGGAACAGGGGATAGATTAATAGATCGCACTGCCACCAGGCAAAGGCAGGTGTACGTGATTGGGGACTCCTTACTGAGGAGGTTGGACAGGCCTGTAACCAGGGCGAACCCAGAGAACAGAAGGGTGTGCTGTCTCCCGGGCGCTAAGATACGGGATGTGGACTTGCGGCTGAAAAGGATCCTAAAAGGAGCAGGTAAGAACCCCTTGATCATCCTTCACGTAGGAACAAATGACACGGCTAGGTTCTCGCTAGAGAGAATCAAGGGAGATTATGCCAGACGCTTAAGGAATTCGAGGCTCAGATCATCTTCAGTGGGATTCTGCCTGTTCCTAGAGAAGGGCAGTAAAGGGGTGAAAGGATTGTGATGATAAATAGTTGGGAGTGGTGCTATAAAGAGGGCTTTGGGATGTATGGCCACTGGGAGGCTTTCGGGGACAGAAAACTGTTCTCACGGAACGGACTTCACCTGAGTAGGGAAGGAAATAGACTTCTGGGAGGGAGGCTGGCTCATCTCATCAAAAGAGCTCTAAACTAGGAATTTGGGGGAGACGGTTGGGAGATGTCCAGTTAATCTCCACACCAGATTATAACATTGAGAGGGAGGACAATGAGATAAGAACAGATACAGCCAGGGGGAAGAGATTGGACATATGGAGGAGGGGGGGTGGATACCAGACTAATGGGTCATACTAGCAGTACGGTGTCCATATCAAATGGGAGAATGAATGTGAGAGAGGCCAAAAGGCATAAATTAAGATGTTTATACACCAATGCGAGAAGCCTAGGTAACAAAATGGAGGAATTGGAGCTCCTGGACCGAGAAATGAAACTGGATATCGTAGGAATAACTGAAACGTGGTGGAACAGTAGTCATGACTGGAGTACAGGTATGGAAGGGTATGTGCTGTTTAGGAAAGACCGGATCAAAGGTAAAGGTGGGGGAGTAGCATTGTATGTCAATAATAAGGTAAACTGTAAAGAAATAATAAGCGATGGAATGGATAAGAGGGAGTCTGTCTGGGCATTACTCACATTGGGTAAAAGAACTACTAGAGCCTCCCCTGGGATAGTGCTTGGCGTGTGCTATAGACCGCCGGGATCTAGCCTGGATATGGACAGAGAACTCATTAACATTTTTAGGGAAGTAAATACTAATAGGAACTGTGTAATCATGGGAGACTTTAACTTCCCAGATATAGATTGGGGAACAAATGCTAGTAAAAATAATAGGGCTCAGATTTTCCAAGACGTAATAGCTGATGAATTCCTTCATCAAGTAGTTGCTGAACCGACGAGGGGGGATGCCATTTTAGATTTGGTGCTGGTGAGTAGTGAGGACCTCGTTGAGGAAATGGTTGTAGGGGACAACCTTGGATCAAGTGATCATGAGCTAATTCCATTTAAACTAAATGGAAAGATTAACAGAATTAAATCGGAGACTAAGGTTTATGATTTCAAAAGGGCTAACTTTAATAAATTAAGGAGACTGGTTAGGGAAGTGGATTGGACTAACATATTTAAGGATCTAAAGGCGGAAGGCGCCTGGGATTATTTCAAGTTGAAGTTGCAGGAGCTGTCAGAGGCGTGTATCCCAAGAAAGGGAAAACGGTTCATAGACAGGAGATTTAGACCAAGCTGGATGAGCAAGTATCTCAGAGGGGTCATTAAGAAAAAACAGGAAGCGTACAGGGAGTGGAAGAGGTGGGGGGATCAGCAAAGAAACCTACCTTATTGAGGTCAGAGCATGTAGAGATGGAGTGAGAAAAGCCAAAAGCCGAGTAGAGTTGGACCTTGTGAGGGGAATTAAAACCAATAGTAAGAGCTTTTATAGCCATATAAATAGGAAGAAAACAAAGAAAGAAGAAGTGGGACCGCTTAAGACTGTAGATGGAGTGGAGATTAAGGATAAACTAGGCATGGCACAATATTTAAATGAATATTTTGCATCGGTATTTAATGAGGCTAATAAAAGGCTGAGGAATAGTAGAAGCGAGACGGATGGGAATAAAGGAGTGGGGATTGACATTACCGTATCCGAGGTAGAAGCCAAACTCGAACAGCTTAACGGGACTAAATCGGGCGGACTGGATGATCTTCATCCGAGAATATTAAAAGAACTGGCACGGGAAATTGCAAGCCCGTTAGCGATAATTTTTAATGAATCCATAAACTCGGGGGTGGTACCGTTTGACTGGAGAATAGCTAATCTGGTTCCTATTTTCAAGAAGGGGAAAAAAAGTGACCCAGGTAACTACAGGCCTGTTAGTCTAACATCTGTAATATGCAAGGTCTTGGAAAAAATTTTGAAGGAGAAAGTAGTTAAGGACCTTGAGGTCAATGCCAATTGGGACAAATTACAACACGGTTTTACGAAAGGTAGATCGTGCCAAACCAACCTGATCTCCTTCTTTGAGAAAGTAACTGATTTTTTAGATAAAGGAAATGCGGTGGATCTAATATACCTCGATTTCAGTAAAGCGTTTGATACGGTACCGCATGAGGAATTATTGGTTAAATTGGAAAAGATGGGGATCGATATGAAAATCCAGAGGTGGATAAGGAACTGGTTAAAGGGAGACTGCAGCAGGTCGTACTAAAAGGTGAACTGTCAGTTGGAGGGAGGTTACTAGTGGAGTTCCTCAAGGTTCGGTTTTGGGTTCGATTTTATTTAGTCTATTCATTACTGACCTCGGAACCAAATGTAGGAGTGGGCTGATAAAGTTTGCGGATGACACAAAGTTGGGAGGTATTGCCAATTCGGAGAAGGATCGGGATATCCTGCAGGGAGATTTGGATGACCTTGTAAACTGAAGTAATAGTAATAAGATGAAATTTAATAGTGAGAAGTGTAAGGTTATGCATTTAGGGATAACTAACAAGAATTATAGTTATAAGCTGGGGACACATCAGTTGGATGTAACGGAAGAGGAGAAGGACCTCGGAGTCCTGGTTGATCGCAGGATGACTGAGTCGGCAATGTGACGTGGCCGTGAAAAAAGCTAATGCGGTCTTGGGATGCATTAGGCGAGGTATTTCTAGTAGGGATAAGGAGGTGCTGGTTCCGTTATACAAGGCACTGGTGAGACCTCATTTGGAGTACTGTGTGCAGTTCTGGTCTCCCATGTTTAAAAAGGATGAAATCAAACTGGAACGGGTACAGAGAAGGGCCACTAGGATGATCCAAGGAATGGAAAATCTGCCGTATGAAAGGAGACTCGAGGAGCTCGGTTTGTTTACCTTAACCAAAAGAAGGCTGAGGGGGGATATGATTGCTCTCTTTAAATATATCAGAGGGATAAATAGCAGGGAGGGAGAGGAATTATTTCAGCTCAGTACTAATGTGGACACTAGAACGAATGGATATAAACTGGCCGTTGGGAAGTTTAGGCTTGAAATTAGACGAAGGTTTCTAACCATCAGAGGGGAGAAGTTTTGGAACAGCCTTCTAAGGGAAACAGAGGGGGCAAAAGACCTCTCTGGCTTTAAGATTAAGCTTGATAAGTTTATGGAGGGGATGGTTTGATGGGATACAGTGATTTTAGTCAATAGGTCAATAACAATGGTTAATGATGGGATATTAAAAGTTACTACAGAGAACTTTTCCAGGTGGTCTGGCTAGAGAATCTTGCCTGAATGCTCGGGGTTCAGCTGATCGCCATATTTGGGATCGGGAAGGAATTTTCCTCCAGGGTAGATTTGCAGAGGCCCTGGAGGTTTTTCGCCTTCCTCCGCAGCACGGGGCAGGGGTCACTTGCTGGAGGATTCTCAGCGACTTGAAGTCTTTAAATAATGATTTGGGGAGTTCAACAGCTAAGTCAAGGGAGAGAATTCTTCCAGGAGTGGGTGGGTCAGGTTTTGTGGCCCGCATCATGCGGGAGGTCAGACTAGATGATCATAATGGTCCCTTCTGACCTTAGAGTCTATGAGTCTATGAGATCTCCCTCACTGCCCAGCACATCCCAACAGGCCCCCACTGCTTAGCACCCCAAAACACACAAACCTCCCCAACTGCCCAGCGCCCTCCACACCCTCACAGCCCAGCACCCCCCGCACACCTCCCAGACACTCACTCCACCACACCCTTCCCCCTTCCCTGGCCACACTCACCAGCCCTGCTGGGAGGTCTCTGGCTCCTAGGGTGAGAGCGGCAAGGGGAGTCTCCAGTGGTGAGCGGGAGCCGGTTCGCGGGAACCGGTTGTTAAATTTAGAAGCCCTTTTAGAACCAATTGTCCTGCGCGGGACAACCGGTTCTAAAAGGGCTTCTAAATTTAACAACCGGTTAGTTGAAGTGACCAGGACCGTAGCTGGAGGGGAGCAGAGGGAGCGGCTGCTCCCCCTGAGCACATTATCCAAAAGTGGCGCCTTAGGAGTCGACCCCATGGGTGCTCCAGCTCTCCGCCCCGCTCCCCGGCCCCAGCTCACCTCCGCTCCGCCTCCGCCTCTGAACACTCCGCCCCGCTTCTCCCCCTCCCCCCCGCTTCCCGCGAATCAGCTGTTCGCGCGGGAAGCCTGGGAGGGCAGAGAAGCAAGCGGCGGCTTCGCGCTCAAGCCCAGGGAGGCGGAGACGGAGCGGAGGTGAGCTGGGGTGGGGGGAGCCGCCCGCGCCACAGCAGGTAACCCGGGGGGAGGGGCGCGCAGGGGAACCGCTCCCCACCCCAGCTCACCTCCGCTCCGCCTCCCTGGGCCTGAGCGTGAAGCCACCGCTTGCTTCTCAGCCCTCCCAGGCTTCCTGCGCGAACAGCTGATTGGCGGGAAGCGGGGGGGCTGCAAGCTCAGACTGACCCGGTGCTCCAGGCACTGCACGATGGCAGCGTGGCCCGGCTCCAGCCGAGCGGCACGGCTGTAGCGCCGCCAGCCACCTCCAGGCAGCGCGGTAAGGGAGCAGGGAGGGGGTGCTGGATAGAGGGCAGGGGAGTTCAGGGTGGTGGTGGGGGGCTGGATAGGGGTCGGGGCAGTCAGATGGCAGGGAACACGGGGATTGAATGGGGGCAAGGGTCCCGGGGGGCAGTCAGGAAGGAGCAGGGGTTGGATGGGGCGGTGGGAGGCAGTCAGGGGCAGGGGTTCCAAGGGTGGTCAGGGGACAGGGAGAAGGGGTGGTTGGATGGGGAATCAGGAGAGGAGTTGGATGGGGCGGCGGAGGGCAGTCAGGGGACAGGGAAGGGGGTGGATGGGGCAGGGGTCCTGGGGGGGGCATCAAGGAACGCGGGGGGTTGGATGGGGCAGGAGTCCCGGGGGGTTGGGCCAAAAAGCGCTCAGGACGGGGGTGGTGGCAGAGCCCTGTGTCCTGCTGGGGCGGGGGCGAGGGCTCCGTGCCTGTGTCCCGCTTGGGGCAGTGGGTAGGGACGGCGGCGCGCGCGGGCTCCGTGTCCCGCTTGGGGGCGGGGGGGGGCGGTGGAGGCGCGGCGGCGCGTGAGGGCTCCATCCCCGTGTCCCGCTAGGGGCGGGGGCGGGTGGTGGCGCGCGTGGGCTCCATCCCCGTGTCCCGCTTGGGGCGGGGGCGGGTGGAGGCGCGCGTGGGCTCCATCCCCGTGTCCCGCTTGGGGTGGGGGGAGGTGGAGGCGCGGCGGCGCGCGAGGGCTCCATCCCCGTGTCTGTAGAACCAATGTGAATGAGATTGTTTTTAAGTTATCCACTGTACCATTGTAACTTCTGTTGCCTACATTGTAACTTTCATTACACTTGCCATTTTGCCTACATTGTAACTTCTGTGCCATATTGAAATTCAAACCCCATTTTAAAACGCTTACTCCATTTTGTAAGGGCTTGCTGCAACCTTCATTTTTGCAAACCCTGCTGTAATTGTATTAGTCTAGTTAAGATGTGTGAATGAGGGATGTATGGGTGATAGAATCAACCTCCAGCACCAGCCCGTCCTGATGAGATAAAGTTCAAATACCAACAGCTGAAGAACTAGACAACAGCCCTAACTCAGGCAAGAAGCATCCACCTTAAAAAGAAACAACAGAAGGAAGATCAAAGCCAGGTCCCAGGCTGACAGTCACGCCTGCAACTGACGGGTGATCAAGTCAAACCCAGAGGCGGCGTGACACAGCGAGACCTAGAGACTTTGAATCCAAAACTCCTATAAAAAAGGAAGGGTGAGATGAGAGACTTTGGGTAATGTTCTGCTATCAACATCAAGGAGCATCGGTGCGCGCCCGACAGAGACCCGGCTCCCCCTCGTGCTCAGCTTTCCTGGCCAGTTAGCTGTCACGAGCTACGATCCCAAGCTGAGAACTCAAACTACAATCAGGACTGGTAACTATCCAGCAGCTGCAGAACATTTTGGTGTGTGTGTGTGTGTGTTCAGGAATGGTAACATACACAAGCCAGTAAGTGAACACTTGAATCTCCCTGGTCATTCTATTACAGATTTAAAAGTCACTATCATTGAACAAAAAAACTTCAGAAACAGACTTCAAAGAGAAACAGCAGAACTAAAATTCATTTGCAAATTCAACACCATTAATCTGGTCTTGAATAGGAACTGGGAGTGGCTCGCTCACTACAGAAGCAAGCTTTTCCTCTCCTGGAATTGACACCTCCTCATCTATTATTGGGAGTGGACTACATCCACCCTGATTGAATTGGCCCTGTCAACACTGGTTCTCCACTTGTGAAGTAACTCCCTGCTCTCCATGTGTCAGTATATAATGCCTGCATCTGTAACTTTCACTCTATGCATCTGAAGAAGTGAGGTTTTTACTCACGAAAGCTTATGCCCAAATAAATCTGTTAGTCTTTAAGGTGCCAACAGACTTCTTGTTGTTTTTGTGTGTGTGACTGTATGTGTATAAGCATTGAGGTATTTGCTAATAGTTACAGATTAATAATAAATGTGGCATCTTTGCCTTGACCTCTAAAACGATCCTGTATAAGTTTGTGGGACAACATGTCCCGCTTGGGGCCGGGGTAGGTGGAGGCGCGGCGGCGTGCGAGGGCTCCATCCTCGTGTCCTGCTTGGGGTGGGGGGGGGAGGCGCAGCGGCGCGCGAGGGCTCCATCCCCGTGTCCCGCTTGGGGTGGGGGGAGGTGGAGGCGCGGCAGCGTGCGAGGGCTCCATCCCCGTGTCCCGCTTGGGGCCGGTGGTGGGTGGAGGTGCGGCAGCGCGTGAGGGCTCCATCCCCGTGTCCCGCTTGGGGCCGGCGGGGGCTGGAGGCACGGCGGCGCGTGAGGGCTCCATCCCCGTGTCCCGCTTGGGGCGGGGGGTGTGTGTGTGGCCGGCAGCGCGCGAGGGCTCCGTGCCCGTGTCCTGCTTGGGGCAGGGGGGGCGGTGGCGCGTGAGGGCGCAAAAATATCCTTGCGCCGGCACCGGCATTGGGTCGGGGGGGGCGCCTGAAAGCCCCGCCACCGCAGCTCTGATTGGGCTGGACTCAGCCACCCGCATTGCTGGCTCCTGTCGGCGGGCAGGCACGCCACCGCGGGCCGTATGTTGTGCAGGCCTGCTATATGGCATGAACCTGTTAGTCTCTCGTAGATTAGTCCACACTGCATCTACTTCTGCTGTCAAACCTTCTCGTAGCTCCATAGCATGAGAGGGCTAATGCACAGATTCCATCTCTTCCTACAAGGTCACAAAGAATGTATCAGAGATCGGAGGCTAATCAGTAGAAAGGGAAAAGGTCAATAATGCCGTGGCTGATGTAATGAACCAGCTGTCTTGCAACTCATCCTGTTATGGAAGGAAGACAGAGATGTGAGAGAAATGAGGTTGCAAGGTGCCCCAGACATACATATGGGGCACTGCCAGTTGTGAGAATATGGGACTGAACAACGCTCTGCAATCTCGGTTCAACAAGTCAACAAAACTTACCTCAGCAAAGAAGGCAACTGAGGTGAGCGTGTGCTTCTTCCTGCTCCACTTGGGCCTTGGGCCTGAAATCCTTCCCTCTCTCATGTGGGGCTCTGGAACATAAATACCCATGAGTAACAGGGACAGCAAGCTCTACAGAGCAAATCCGTACGGCAGATGGTAGAAAGAATAGCTTATACTATCTATCTATCTATCCAAAGTCTGGCACTAACATTCATATTCAGGCATCTAAACGAGTGGATTGATTTTCAGAGGAGCTGAACAGCCACGGCTTCGGCAGATTCGAGTGAGAAGTTCTTGGTATTCAGCATTTGAGAAAGGTCAGGCCATTTATTTAGGTGCCTGAGTGTGGCATTGCAGCCTCTGCCATGGGTGGTTTACAATGAATACGGAATCAACATCATCTCGGCACGACAACCAAGTTCAGGATCTAATCGAGCTGTATCCTCTCTGTACTGCTGTACGGTTGCGAAACATTGGGACTGCGCCACTCAGAGTGGGCAAAGCTGGAGGCTTTCCACATAAAATGCCAACGTTGTATATTGGGCATAGAGTGGAACGACTTCATTTGTAAAGCAGATGTTTATGGTCACTCCGGTCTACAGACTACTGGGGCCATTGTCTGCAGATGGCGTCTTATGCTTTTCAGACATGTCGCGAGTATGCCACAAGATGTTCCGGCCAACGCCGTTCTTTGAGTGTCTCCTAACATCCGAGAGACAATTCCACCAATCAAGGGGTGCAGGCAGCCCAAAGGCAGGCCCCCTATTACATGGGTGCCTCCAGTCTATTCCGACGTTGGGCCCTCGGCCCGTCAAGTACAGGAACGGATCAATGGTGAACAATTGCTACGGCCGACCGTTTGGCTAAGCGTTGAAGAAGAAGTATGGATTTAGGTACCTAATTTTTGACATCCATGTTTGAAAGTGCTGGCCCAAGTGTCTAAAGAAAAGTGAGATTATATAATGTCAATGGATGGAGAGATGAAGGGTTTTATTTAACTGTCCAAGGGGAACTAGAGGCCTGGATCATACGAACAGCCATATTGGATCAGACCAGTGGTCCATCTAGCCCAGCATTCCATCTTCTGACAGTGGCCAGTGCCAGATGCTTCAGAAGGAATGAACAGAACAGGGCAATTTATCAAGTGATCCATCCCCGTCATCCAGTCCCAGCTTGAGGGACACTGTGACAGGGAGCTGAGCAGGAGCTGCTGAGCCAGCCCTCGGTCACTCCGGTTCCAATTAAGGGAGATGAATTGGAGCTGATTAGACCACCTGGCCCTAATTGGGGAAGTAGAGAAAGCTGCTGCCTAATTAGGCTGGGGCTGTATAAAAGCCTCAGGGGAAGGAAGCCAGGAGAGGAGCAGGAAGAAAGGGAAAAGGCAGGAAGTGGAAGCAGGGAGGTAGCTCTCCCCTCCCTCCTGCCTGTAGGTAAAGGGCTACTTGTATGGTGAAAAGGTGGTGAGAGCACAACGTGTAAATAAACTGCACCAGAGGTTACTGAAGTGACTTTATCAGCCCAACAGGGTTAGGAGCCAACAGGGTCCTGCAGCACCTTGCTACAGACACCCAGAGCATAGGGTTGTGTGCCTGACCATCTTAGCTAACAGATTCATCAGTGGCTATCTTCCATGAATGTATCTAGTGGTTTTTGAACCCAATTATACCTTTGACCTTCACAACATCCCCTGGCAACAAGATCCACAGGTTGACTGTGCGTTGTGTGAAGATGTACTGCCTTACGTTTGTTCTAAACTTGCTGCCTATTCATTTCATTTATTCAAAATATTTACTAAATTTCAATTGGTATTCTGTTGCTTAACAGTGCGATTAAAACTGTGATTAATCATGATTAATTATTTTAATCGCAATTAATTTGTTTCAGGTAATCGCGTGACTTAATTGCGATTAATCGACATCCCTAATTATTTTGGTAATTTATTAAAAAAATGTGTCAGCAAATAATGGAAAATGGTGTGATTATATTGTGTTATTTTGACAAATACAATATGCAGAATTTTACAGAATTTTTAATTTTTTGGTGCAGAATTCCCTCAGTTGTACATGGAAGCTGCGTTACTTTCTACTTATCAACATTGAATTTCATCTGCCATTTTGTTGCCCAGTCATCCAGTTTGGGGAGATCCCTCTGTAACTCTTCACAGACAGCTTTGAACTTAGCTATCATGTAGGATACGTGTCTAGAGAAAGGTCAGTTTATGTAAGATAAGAAGCTGGTGAAGGAGAATTATCCCTATTTGGGCTGGATTGCATAGAACGAGAGAGGATGGAGAGGAGCTGGATAAATACCTGGAGAAGGATGAGGGGACCAAAGCACAAGTTTGCAGATCAGCTAGCGAACATACCATATGGCATGAACCTGTTAGTCCCTCGTAGATTCGCCCACACTGCATCTACTTCTGCTGTCAAACCTTCTTGTGGCTCCATAGCATGAGAGGGCTAATGCACAGATTCCATCTCTTCCTACAAGGTCACAAAGAATGTATCAGAGATCAGAGGCTAATCAGAAGAAAGGGATGTAATGAACCAGCTATCTTGCAACTCGTCCCATTATGGAAGGAAGACAGACGTGAGAGCAAATGCCCTTGGTTTTACACTAACAGTCTTGTCACCTTTTTGTTTAGCTGGAGCCAGTAGCCGTCATTCTGCTGAGTACTGGGGTCACTTAAACTCATCCCCAGTTGCCTACATCTCATGGGGAACAATGCAGGTAATTACCACAGAATCATGCAGGCACTGGCTTCGGGGCTGGAGTGGTGGCTCAGCTGACCTCCTCCAGTCACCAACTTCTCTGTGGGAACTCAGGGCCCTCCTGAGTCCCATCGGTGGCTTTGGGAAGGGTCCGGGCCACCCAAGAGATCTCTGTCAGGAGCATTTTCCCTCTCCTCCTGACCAGTCAAGCAGCAGAGCAGGTTCCTGAATCTAGCTCCTAGGGTCTGACGTGACTGGTTTCTGCCACCATCCCGAACTTGCTGAATGGCCCGTGAGACACTGACACGGACAGAGGAATCCGGATCTTGCTGCAGGCCACTGAGAGCTGAGACAGAGAGAGGAAGCTCAGGTCAAAACACATATCGTATTAGCATGCCCTAGCACCTGCACCATGGGCCTCTGTATCTTCCACAGGGGCGGCTCTATGTTTTTTGCCACCCCAAGCACGGCAGTCAGGCGGCCTTTGGTGGCATGCCTGCGGGCGGTCCGCTGGTCACGCGGATTCAGCGGCGTTTCTGTTGGTGATCTGCTGGTCCCGCACCTTCAGTGTACCTGCCGCCGAATTGCCGCCGAAGCTGCGGGACCGGCGGTCCTTCCGCAGGCATGCTGCCGAAGGCTGCTTGACTGCCGCCCTCATGGCGACCGGCATGCCGCCCCCCCGTGGCTTGCCATCCCAGGTACGCACTTGCTGCACTGGTGCCTGGAGCCACCCCTGATCTTCCACAGCAACTAACTCCTCCCAGATGCTCTGGACCCACCAGGGCTATCAGTGTCATCGCCATCTGATAACCCCTTAAGTCCTCAGTGACATCTGCCCTTGGCAGCACCATCTTCCACTGCATTCTGGGGCATCCACCTCCTTAGCACCGTTTCCATGACACATGCCAGGGCCTCTCACCCTGCCTGGCATTTACTTTCTCCTTGTAAAACCTTCTGGCACCTGGAGATGGAAGTGACGCCTGACATCAGAGAAAACAAAGCTGGGACTGATGTCCAGGCTCTCTCAACAGCTACCTCTGGCCACGTCTAAATTGAACTCAATGCAGCAGCATGGCGGGGGAGTTGCACTTTTTCCTAGACTGGTTCACAAGTGGGAGGGATAGCTCAGTGGTTCGAGCATTGACCTGCTAAACCCAGGGTTGTGAATTCAATCCTTGAGGGGGCCATTTAGGGAACTGGGGTTTAAAAAACAAACAAACACTATCTGGGGATTGGTCCTGCTTTGAGCAGGGGGTTGGATTAGATGATCTCCTGAGGTCCCTTCCAACCCTGATATTCTACAAGGAGCATGAGCTCTCCTTCCATATGCAAACACAGCCATGTGGCAACTACTTACACTGAAGTATCAGCTCCTTCTCTTGCCTGACCCTGGTGGGCTCGGAGCTTTGAACAGTGCAACCTGGAACGTACAATGGAAATTAATCTTGCAGGAGTTTTCACCTCCCCTGGGGCTACCTTTTAAAAAATGTCAGTCTTTCCAACAAGCAAAACAGCTTTCAAGTGGTCCCTGGGATAATCAGACAAGTCCACAAGCTCCAAGACAGAGAGGCTCATGTCTTGGAAGATACGGAGAGCCTGATTGCCAATGGCTATGGTATTGCTGCAGTCCCACAGGGATTCCAGTGGGTGGAGCTGGAGGGTAGGGTTGTAATTTGCTCCAGGCCTTTTGATATAATCCCCAGCCCAACTGCCTCAAGGGCAGGAAATCTAGACACTAGGATCCCAGGGGGTTAATTCTTGCTGCTAGTGCCCTCCAAGCAGAACACGGGACAACCTCTCAGATAGAAGTTGCTTAAGAAAAGTAGTGGTTACCGATAAAGATGGCTGCTGCCCGTCGTATTGGAGCCTGGGGGCTTTGGAGGTGATCCAGACATTGGAGCAAGATGTCAGATACGTTCTTGAGCTTCAGCACCTAGGAATAGAAACCAAAGAAGCTTCTTGTTGCTGGGGCCGCAGGGTGAGGAGAAGAGAGATTTCATCTGCTTGGCTTGGAGGGGTGGGAAGAATGCAGCTCCCATCTCCATGTATCCTGGGGGTGACCATCTACATGCCAGGCAGTCATTAAATGACCATTTCAAAGTGTCACCAGACACATTGCTGGTGTCTGAGCTGCTGGCACTGCAGGGCTGGAGCCTGGCACTAGAGAACACTGAAGCCCGGTTGTATGGGCTTCATCTGGGGAGGACATTAGAGAGGGTGCAGAGCATAGGAAATACGGTGCAGAAGTGGCCAATGGGCTGGGGTAAGGTGAAAAATGGGGACATCCAGTTTCCTGCAGGATTCGGAAGGCATTTTTGCCATCAACTGATTCTTTATGTTCTGAGCTTTCACCTCCGTACTGAACTCCTGGCCAGGTCTGGCTGTTCAGATCTGACAGGCACTGGGAGGAGTGGGGGAGCTGGGTGCTTCTAAGAGGAAGCCAGAGTGCAGTATGCTAGTACTAGACATGCAATCGGAGCAGTGAGTGAGGGAACACGTTTCCGGTCCCACATCTAGAAGCAGCACTCACGAGAAGCCGATTGTTCACTTACAGAGTGCTGGCAGATCTTGTCCACCACCTGGGGATGGGTGTGCCAAGCCTTCTTGCTGTTAATCTGCTTAGGACAAGACCATCCCAGGAGCTGAAAACACCCAGCCAAGGCTTTCTGACACCTCTGCAACACAAGATGGGACAAGGAGAGTTTGCATCATGAGAAGAGCTGGAATCTGTGGTCACTCTGCAGTGAAAAGCCAGCTGAAATGATCAATGAGGGAAAGGAATGTGGGGGTCACATGGTATCCTGCTGACCCTTGGTGTCTCTTTGTTCCTGTTAGTGGAGGCTCCTGGAGTTTGATCTTCATGGTGGCTGCAGTTCAGTGACTTAGGAAGTGGCTGCTGGGAGCCATAAAACATCTCCACTTGTGTGTCCATTGAAGGCCAGGGAACATGCTTGGGTAAGCAGGTAGGGCTGAGATTTTTCACTTTTGGGAGGCGGCTCTGGAGACAGACCTAGCAGGAGAGCTGGAGCAGTCAGGGCCTGCTGCACCAGGGAGCACATGGCAGCGGGACTCACCTTGCCCACGTCAGGGTCCTCGTCCTGTAAGTGAAGGAGCAGTGGGACCAGGCTGCAGGTCACTTCCTCCTGCAGCAGGGGCTTCTGCCTCCTCTTCACTGTGTTAAGCAACTTTGTAAAGAGCATGATGGCAGCAGAGCGCACCTGGGGTCTCACCTGTGATGGACACACAACCATGAGGGGATCTCACCGAGGGAGCTTCACACTCTCCTTACAGGGTGAGCTCGGCACAATGCAAACCACAGATAGGGGCCAGTCTGACTAATAACTCCATGGTCTGCCCACCCATTTGCAGAAAGGTTTGGGTGGAGGGGCAGACAACACAGGTTAGGACAGTGGTTCCTAAATTTCCCTGGAGGCCTCCTGTAAGTGCTGACTCCATCCACAGTGAAGGGCTCTTTGGAGGGTTTCTTTAATGGGTTCAACACTTTCATAGTTTCATAGCATTTAAGGGCCATTCATTCATCTAGACTCCAAAGCACAGGACATTACATTTCACCCCACGACCACTACATTGAGCATGTTAACTTGAATTAGATTAAAGCATATCAGTCCTCAGGAGACCAAACGGTTGCATGCCACACACAGAGAACACGAGAGACCAAGATGTCACCAATGCCTGAGGCCCAGGCAATGGCTCGGAACTGATCAGGTCAGATATGTCACCACTACGACTCCAGAGTCACAACACTGCCTGGCTGGGGATGGGCAGGTCAAGAGCCCCTGACTTACAGCATCGAGTAAGGGGATTAGCTTCCTGGCCACGCTGGTGCGCTCACTCCCATCCAGGCTCTGCAGAAGGTTCTGAACAGCTGAGATGGCCTCCAGAATACTCCCATCATCCTTCTCATCCGAGCCCCAAAGGATGGCAGGCAGCAGGGCCTTGACTTGTTCCACCTACACACACACACACGGGGGGGGGGGCTCATCAGATCTCCCAGCCCTCCAGTGAGTACAAGCCACAGTGCCAGGGCTGCATTTATTCTACCCCGTGGCACCAAGTCAGAGAGAAGCTCCGTCTCCACAGTCGGAGGCGTGGTGCTTTAGGATCGATGGGGATGCCTGACGAGGCAATCAGTGAATCCTAACCCTGTCCCGGGTCGTTCTGGTGTAGGGTGGGCAAAGCTGTGGTTTGCTTCGGGGCTTTTCTCTCTTTTCTACGTGCTACTCATTATTATTATAGCAGATGCTGGCAGCAATCTCCATAGTTAAGGCTGGTACACAGTTTCCATTCTAGTTGCTCCTTTTGATACGCTCCTAAAAATATTCCCAGTTAACCAAGCTTGGGCTCTCACCTTCCCTGGTTGGGTTGCCAGGATGCCAAGTCCTCTTAGACCAAGTGAACGGAAAACTGGGCTGGGGTGTTTTGTCCACTCCTCGAGACGGTCCAAAGTGTCTGGATGTGGGAGCTTCTTGGCCTCTTTGTAACGCAGAAGCTGAAAACAACACAGAGTGAATCAGCAGCTGGGTGCTTACCGGAAAACTTTGTGTGTCGGTTCTGTGGAGAGGCATCATAACCTACATGTTGTACCGTCCATTGCTATACATCAGCCCCACTTTGTGTGTGACACCCAGTCCTCCCACTGACTTCCTGGGGCTCTGACTGGCCGTTAGCACTAGACTCAGCCATAGGCGTTAGCAGAGCTGCTCTACCCTCCAGGAGAACATGTAGGGCAACAAAATGTTCAGTGACCATTTGTATGGCGGACTCTTGTGCATCTGGGGGTTTGCCAAGAGCTGCCGAACCCCTCGTGGTGACCCTGTGAGCAGAACAAGCCTCTCCGAGATAACGCGAAAGTTGGGACTGAGAAATCAAACCCCTGAGTTGAAATCCTGACCCCACTAAAGTCAGTGGAAGTTTTGCCATTGATCTCAACGGGCCCAGGATTGGACTCCTGGTGAGGAGAGAATTAAACCCCATCCCTTAATGAGTTAGATGAGGAGACAATCCCTGAAAACTGTCAATAGGAACTAGCCAGACAGAAACCGTGGAAATGGGGAGGACAACCTAGCGATGGACTATAGAGCCACCTCATTCCTGGTGATGTGCCTCTAACTAACCCATCCAATAGAGAAGGTTAAAGATTGCTCACCACATTCAGAGCTACTGATCCTGCATCTGGGGGAGCTTTTACCATGATCCTCTCTCCTCCATACCCACTCTCAATGCCCCTCTTTGCTTTTCCTTAGTGACTTTGCAGGGAGGAACCTTTCATGGACCTGCAGAAAGGCTGATGCCGACAGGAGACCCAGCTGCCCTTCGGGAGAGTCCAGGCTGATGCTGTTCTACAGAACCTTAGTTTCTTGGATATTCCCATCAGGCTCCTGATTACAACTTTGGAGCAACCAATGATCCCCTAAAGGATCCATCTCAGATTTTACACTGAGCGTGCTGGGACAGGACTGGGGGAGCCTAGTCAGTGCTGCATGGACACCTGGCAATGTGGACATGACCAATAAAGCTCATCGTTTATGTAGCGCAATAATGAGTCTCAAAGGCTTGATTTGAGGAGTTGCTCACTAATCTAGGACACAAGACCCAATTGCTCTCATCAGCTAATGAAACTTACTTCTACAAAGAAGGCCATCATGGTCAGCCTGTGTTTCTTATCACCTCTGTCGAGGAGCGGGATCACTAGGTCCAGCAGCATCCTTGTGGTCTCAGGGCAAGCATAGTGCACCGTGGCTCTGTGACACAAAGCAGAAATACCTTTGTTAGTAAGGGAAGAAGCACATTCTGCAACAAGGGGGTGAGGGGTCAGCTTGGGGCCACATGGCAGCCCAGAAGTGAGGACTGTTTCATTCTGGAATTGCCCCCACTAGCAGGACTGACTGCATGGAAAACGCTTGTGTATTACCTGGCCAGCAGGCTCACCCCACGGAGGTGATCTTGGGGGCTTTGTAGGAGGATCCAGCCTTGCTCCTTCTCCATAACAGTCAGCTCGGAACGGCAGCCAACACAGAGAAGCAGCATCTTTATAGCCTTCACTGCAGAGCTAGATTCAAACAACACACCAGCGTGACTGAGTGCCAGGAGCCCCCTCACGGTAGGTCTGTCAGGGAGTGACGGATTCACTTGTGTGTGGAAAGACACACCAGTGGTTTAAATAGAGCTTAGGAAGGCATAGGTTCGTGACTGGGGTTCCTAGGCACTATAGTAATACAATTTAATAATATGAAGAAAGAGAAAGAGTTCTGAGCAAATCCTACAGACAATTGCACATCAGCACTAGGGCATGTCAATGTCACAGAACAGGAGAACTTCAGCCCTTTAGTGTCGGACCCACATTCCTTTGACACACTGGCAAATTGGCTCCCACTAATTTCTCCCCATAGATGCTGGGATAGTCTTTCTACTTCCTCTGCAGGGCATTGGTCGGTATGTCATTTACCACTGAGAGACACCCTTGCAACCTAAGCCCTGCCTGCTAACTCCCTCAGAATTAGAGAGTTATGGAAAACCTGCAGGGGCCACATGAGAGCTGGAGAAGAGAACTATGACTTCTCTATTGACTGTCCATGTAATTAGACCGTTGACTTTCCAGGAGGCGCAGTACCTGGTGTGGAGGCTCTGCCGGCTGCTTTCCCTTCCAGAGACTTTATTCCCTGGTATGCTCTGTCCCAGGCTGAAATGGATTTCGACAAGAAGAGCCATTAGCAGCTGAGGATAGAGGCGGGTTGTGGCATCTCTGGACTTGCTCACCGAGATCATCTCATAGAGGGCGCATGTGGCCTGAAGAGGGAACAAGACAGACACAAGCTTACTTGGAAATCCTACTCCTTCCTGCGTCAGTTCTCAGGACTTCCTGCTTATGTGCTATGAACTCCCCTGATTCATGGAGAAACAAACCAAGTTAAACTGCCCCGAGCAGCAGGGCGGGGGAAGCCGGGCACTGGCAGGTTGAAGGCTTTGCCTTGTGGAGTCTGGTGACACTAGGCTGCATTGCCACACAGGGGACCTAGCTTTGATTTCGGATCTCGCAGAGCTTCCTGACCTGCAGGGGCTGCAGAGACAGCATGCTTGGGGTGGGGGTAATGCCTCATGGGACTAAGAATGGGAGAGAATAAATTAATGAAGAGAAGAGTGACTCTTTCATCAGCTTCCTCGACATCTTTCTTCTCCCTCATTTGGACTTCCACCATCATTCCTTCATGCTTGCATTGTTTCTTGGCTTCCAAGTGCCTCAGAGGGGCCTTTTCTTCTGCATCTGGGGTATAGGGGGGCTGAGACCCTGCTTTTTGGTCAAAGTCCATGAGCAAATCTCTCAGTTCGTGTTCTGCGGCTTTCTTCTTAACAGATAGCCCCCTTTCTTTACATACTTCTTCAAGTTCTTTTGAGTCAAGACTCTCATAGGATTGTGATTCACCCATTGTAACTCATCTTTAACCCTTAAAACTCTCCATATCCAATTTAAACTTTAAATAGTGTTGGGTTATGATCTTTAGGCCCAATTGACCTGTGGCATGTGACTCCTGTGCTGACTACGCCAATTGTCACGCTCTCTGGAGTGGTTCACAACTGTGAGTGCCAATCTTAGATCAGACTGTCATAAAACAGGGCAGGCACCCCAAACTAGTAGTATATTCTATAATTGGATTTCATAAAGCCAGTAACAATTGTGCATTCCTGGATTACAGTACCAGTTTTACCAAGGACAGTCTTACCACAGACAGTCCCCTTAGACATTCCTTGCCACCCAGACAAACTGAACTTTGTGATTAAAAGTTATTAAAACCAAAAATCACACCACATCAGGTTATTTCCAACCCCAAAGGGTGAGTCACTTACCCTAGGTCAATTGGTACTCTGGATCTCACACCAAAAACAACACTGGCAGCCAATTCTCTAGTAAACTAACTAAAGATTTATTAGCTAGGAAAAATAAATGAGAGTTATTGAGAGGTTAAAGCAGGTAAAATACATTAACAGGTGAGTCAAAATTTGTAAATCCCAAATGATAGCAGAGATGTAGTAATCTCTTGGTTTCCTAAAAGTCTTTTCAGGAACCCAGATGTTTCTGGGGATCTCCATTTTGCATTTGGCATCTTCCCTGTAAGAGTCCAAACAGTCAGAGATACAGAATCATTCCTTGACATCTATTTTATAGCTTTTCCAGAAACCAATCTGAACAGTGTCTTTACCCAAGTGGGTTTTGATGAGTAGGAAATTCAGACTTAGTCTGTGAATTCCCATTGTCAAACACAGTAGCCCTTGCTTTGAAGTTAGCAGTCTTCTTCATTTACATTTCCAAGTCTCCAATGGTGTTTGATGGGTAATTTAATTACAGGGATATACACGATGCCAATATAATGGAATAGCAAACAAGAATCCTTCATTAGTTTTCATAAACTTTACACATCAAGTTCATTCTCATCTTTTAACACCAACGCACACTTTTGATCTAGGGTTAACTAATTACAGGGATATACACAATACAATAGCAAACAACAGGTTATAAAGATAAGTGTTTCCTTTAACTTTTCCTTTGAACTAAACAAACACACAGGTGAACTGACTGATTACACTACAATAGCTTTTGACACTCCTTTGATTTCTATTAGCATCTGAGTTAATTAGCCTGCAACCCTATCCTGAGCTGCACCAGGGCAGACAGCGTCACAGGGGTTTCTCAGAGCTCCAACATGGATGCGATGAATGGAACCCTCCCCCAAGGGTTTGTCAGGACATTATGGAGTAGCCCCAAAACGGAGGGGATAGTCTGTTCCTGTAAAGGTAGTGGTTCTAGGGGTCAGCCCACCCTTGTCACGTGGCGTGGCCCTGTCAGATTTTGAGATGTCTGATATACGTAAGGAGCTGGGAAATACTGGTAGGGAAGAAGTGGTCCAAGGAATAAGTCGTGTTCAGGAGGAACTCCTGTTATGTTTCTGTAAGGACCTGGGACCAGGAGCCTTGCAAAATGGGAGGGCCAGGACTCCCCTCTCTCCCAGTGAATTGGGATGAGCTTTAGGAAGGGGATCAGCATACATTCTGCCTCCTCCCTCCTAGCAGAGAAAACACCAGCAGGAGAAGGCTGAACCCAGGGGTGCTGGAACACATTGTGTAGTGGGGGTGCTGAAAGCCATTGAGCCAAACTGTAAACCCTGTATATGATGGAAACTGCTTCAAGCCAGGGGGTGCTACAGCACCCCCATTCCCCTAATTCCAGCACCTATGCCTGAACCCTCTGAGCCTGAGGACTGACTGGGGAAAAAGGGCCACCAGGAGAATCTGGCTAAGGCCCCACAGTTGGCTAACTTACAACCCAGCATAAAGGAGGAGACTGGGGGAGTCCTGCCTGCAGGAGAGGTGGAGGGACTGCCTGAAGTAAATGCCACCTCCAGGAGGAAGGCTAGGGGGTGGGGACTCCTATCTTATGGAGGGAAACCAGAAGGACTGTTTGAAACACAGCCCAGCTGCTGTCAGGGAAGCTGGGAACAGCTTTGAGGAAGCTCCTCAGAAGTTGGGTGGGAAGAAGCCACAAGGAGCCACAAATCCAGGGCGGGAAAAGCAGAAGCTGCAGACCCCTGGGAGTTGCTAACAAGCAGGGAAAAGGGAGGAGCAGCTCAGGGAAGTGGTGAGGGATTGAAGGAACAGTCCTTAGCAGCCTCTCATGGGGTCCGTGGGCTGGAACCCAGAGCAGAGGTCAGGTCTGGGTTCCCCAGCAAGAGGCAAAGTACCGACCTCAGGACTAAGAGACCAAGAATGATGAGGCTCAGATGGGGGCTGAGGGCCTGGCACAGAGGCCACTACATGTTGGGTTTTCCCATATTGGACTTTTCTGTTAACCCTGGAAGAGGTGACGTGGCCAGAGGGCCAGACCATGGAACCTGCGGAGTGTTGCAGAACCAGGAGGCTGGACAAGGGGACACCAGTGTGGAATAAGCCCTGCAACATCATGTCCTGGCATGAGGAGGCGCCTTGGCGGTGAGTGTGCCCTGTGACCGAGACATAGGATAGATTTAACTGTATGGGGCTATGGATGTTCGAACAGGGACTTACGGCAGCAGACGTGTGAGAGGCTTGGTGCTCAGAGCTGTGGTGACTCTGCAGCTTCACAACCAGGTTCTCCATCACCTGTCCTCCGAGGGCCGGGTCAGCAGATAGGAACTGCCACAGCTCGGCCGAATTGCTAGAAATTCAGAAATACGGCAACATGAGGGACTGGATGGCTTAGGAGAAAAGCTATTAAACCTCTTCACCAATGTAACCTCTTTATAAGAGAAATCCTCCGGTGGAGCCAACGCCCTGCCCAGCAGTCCAGTCCCCAGAGCTTGTGCAATTCCATGTGGAGCATGAACACGGACTCCATGGACCTCAGATTGAGAATCACTGGCACAGGATATGGAGCATTTCAGCTCGAGGCTGACAGTGTGAATCTGGCCTCAATTGGTCACGACCTGTTACTGGCTGATGGCTAATACCGAGAGGCTGATGGCTAATGGCTAATACAGCTTCTCTGGCAGCAGATGTCCTATATGAAATGAACTAAGGGTCTCGGACCAATGCCCAGTGCACGCTGTCCACATTACAGAGTCAACCACCATACTTGGCCCTTGTTGGTAGGTTCAGGGATTGAACGGGACATGGAGGCTGAATGAGCCTTTCTTGCCTAGTCGGCAGCCCCTCCAGCTATGAGCTCAGAGTGTTGTTAGGGGCAGTGTGGCAGAAGCTTTATCGTCACTTCCTGGGCTGCAGCTGAGATCTTCATTGTCCAAGGGTGTAAATGGGGCACCTTTCACCAGCATTAAATTCCCTTTAAAAAAAAGGGAGCGGGCATGCAGCAGCGTGGCTCAGATCTCCGCAGCGCTCAGCCAACAACTGTGTGAGGGAGAGTTTCAGTGGAGTCCTCTGATATGCAGGGCTGGCTGTAGGATTTTTGCCACCCCAAGCAAAAAAAATTTTGGCTGCCCCCACTTTTTTTTTCATGCCCCCCTCCCCCGGCCCCGGCTCAACTCCACCCCTTCCAAACCCCTTCTCCAAATCCCCAGCCCCGCCTCCTCCCCCGGGCGTGCCACATTTCCCCCGCCATTGCTTCCTGGGGGCCCCCGCGACCTCCTGCCCCAGCTCATCTCCGCTCCGCCTGCACCCCCGGGGGCGCTGCCGCTCTGCTTCTCCCCCCTTCCTCTCAGGTGAAGGAGGGGGGAGAAGCGGAGCAGCGGCGCATTCAGGGGAGCAGGCGAGGCGGAGGTGAGCTAGGGTCGGGGGGCGCAGGAAGTAACGGGGGGTAGAGGAACTCCTCCCCTCTCCAGCTCACCTCCACTCCACCACCGCCACCTCCCCCGAGCGCGCAGTAAGCCTGGGAGGGAGGGGGGAGAAGCAGAGCGGCGGCGCATTCAGGGGAGCAGGCGGAGCGGAGGTGAGCTAGGGTGGGGGGGGCAGGAAGTAACGGGGGGGTAGAGGAACCGCTCCCCACTCCAGCTCACCTCTGCTCCACCACTGCTGCCTCCCCCGAGTGCCCTGCTGCTCGGCTTCTCCTCCCTCCCAGACTTGCTGAGCGAAACAGCTGTTTCGCGCGCAGCAAGCCTGGGAGGGAGGGGGGAGAAGCGGAGCGGCGGCGGCGCGCTCAGGGAAGCAGGTGGAGGTGGAGCGGAGGCGAGCTGGGGAGGCGAGCTGGGGTGGCGGGGTACTTTTTCCCCATGCTCCGGAGTCAGCACCTATGATGGCCGGTTCCAGAATGCCGCCCCTAGAAATGTGCCGCCCCAAGCACCTGCTTGTTTTGCTGGTGCCTGGAGCCGGCCCTGCTGATATGGATTGTTTTTGGAACTCACCGCTTGGGATCATCCATCATAAAACCACGCTTTGTGTAATCACTGTTGCTCAACTTTTCCTGCCCAAACACAAATGTGCTTCAGACAGCAAACGTTCCACCTAGGCTCACTATCTGTACGTTCAGATGAAGGAGAAGGGCGGAATGAGCTCTGCGCTTGCGAGCCGGAGTAGCAAAGGGATAGTGAACTCAAGAACACAGACTTAAATCCACCCCCTGCTCCAGGACCCATGAGCACTGACCGTAGGTGCGGGGGACTGTGCTTTTGAGAACCCCTCCCACAGGCAGATCTCTAACAAGTCCCAGGGGCCGGGAGAGGGGGACTGGGAATGAGAGCTCCTGCCTTGCACATGGGGAGACACATTCAGGGAATAGGGGAGAGGAATCTCTGACAGGCGGATTTCGCTCGCTGTGGTTTGTGGCTGAAAAGAGAAGAGCCATCAGGAGGAGAGGGTAGGTAATTTGCCCCATGTAGAGGGGGGAGATTTAGTCCTCAACAGTCAGTGCTTTATACTTTGCACTAGTAAGACCAAACAATGTGCTCAGTGGTGAGGTTCTCATATAGGGCTTCAAAGGATCACGCGAGGCCTGAAGAGTGGAGGCATTTCGTACCTGTCTGTAGAGAAGGAGTAGTCCAGAAGGCATGAGATCACTGTGTCCAGATGCTCCGCCTCGCCAGCCAGCAGGGCCACTAACTTCTTCATCAGGGTCCTGGAGCTGGGCTGCTGGACTGAATCCAACCGGCTGCAAACCCCAGCCACAAGGTCTGCTGCCTGAGAGAGAGGGAACCAGATGAGACGGGACAAGACTCTCATCCCATCCTGCAGCTGGGGCAAGAGGGAACCTCAGCATCCCTGGAGAATCAGAGTTAGCCTCTAGGTTTTGCCTAAAAGTCACAATTTCCTATACTATTGGCAGGGCTCATTTCAGAGCCTTACAAGGTGCATTGTCGCAAAGACCACATATCAATGGCTCAAAGGAGATGAGTCCTATCTAGGCACAATACAGGGGTAACATAAGAATGGCCATACTGGGTCAGACCAATTGTCCATCTAGCCCAGTATCCTGTCTTCTGCTGGTGCCAGATGCTTCAGAAGAAATGAACAGAAGAGGGCAATTTATCGAGTGATCCATCCCCTGTCACCCAGTCCCAGTTTCAATCAGAAGGCGTAGGGACACCCTGTGCATGGTGTTGCACCCCTGACCACCTTGGCTAACAGCCATTGATGGACCTGTCCTCCAGGAACTTCTCTAATTCTTTTTTGAACCTAGTTATACTTTTGGCCTTCATGACATCCCCTGGCAATGAGTTACGAGTTGTGTTGTGTGAAGAAATATTTCCTTAGGTTTGTATTAACCCAGGTTTGTCTGTGTCTGTGTCTGTGTCTGTGTCTGAAAGGATAAATAAAACTTCCCTATTTACTTTCTCCACACCATTCATGAATTTATAGGTGTGGGCATCCCATGGATTTATACAGAGGCAATATGATATTTTCTGTCTTATTATCTATCCCTTTCCTAATGCTTCCTAACATTCTGGTAGCCTTTTTGACTGCCATTGCACACTGAGTGGATGTTTTCAGAGAATTGTCCATGATGACTCCACCCTTGAGTGGTAACAGCTGATTTAGACCCCCTCCGTTTGTACGTATAGTTGGGATTATGTTTTCCAATATACAGGAATCAGACTAGAAGATCTGATGGTTCCTTCTGGCCTTACACTCTCTGAATGTATGACTGTTCCCAGCACTGGGAATTCTAGTTTCTGTCCATCTCAGCAGCAGCGCCCCATACCTTCTCCACCTTAGTCCCACCGCTGTTCACCATGGCAGACAGCAATCCCTCTGCAGTTGGCTGGCAGTTATTGTTGCAGTGATTCGTCAGGCCATCCATAACAGTCAGAATGAAATCTGTCCTCTCTCTTGGGTTGAAATAGACTCCAAAGAGCTGAAGCATACAGGGAAAAGTGTAATTTACAAAAGGCCTCGGCCTGATTCCACGGGGGGCTGATAACTACTGGAGCCCAGAGAAAGCCCTGTCTGGGGGTTGCAGGTCCTCTCCAGCTTCTCAGGGGCTCTGTTTTACTCCTTTCTATTACAGGGCCCCAGTGGCTGATGAGGCTTCTGCTGCGAAACCATATCACTCACAGTGAGGCAAGAGGACTAGTTAAACCATTACAGTGGCCAACCTAGGAGTGCTGCCGTGCACGTCAGGATGTGCATTTAGTGGCATCCGAGGTGCAAGGGTCACCATTAAAAGATCAGCAGTTGCGGGATCCATGTAGTAATATTAGTAATGACTGTTACAGTACTCGGTCTTTGACTGTGACTGTACGTGATACCCTCCTACAACACATCCCAGCAGAAATACAGCACCCAAGTCCTGATTACGACACCATCACCATACTTCCTGGCTTGCAGCCTGACCCAAAGACCATTGAAATCAATGGAAAGACTTCCATTGGCTTCAATAGGTTTTAGATCAAGCCTATATAGTATAGACCTCATTGTGACAGCTTCTAACAACCCAAAATACTAGAGCATTAGGCGTTCAACCTTCCCCATATGGACACTCCCTTTCCTGTACTAGGACCCTCCCAGAGTCCCCTTCCAAACTAGCCAAGACCCTGTCCCATTTGGCAATAAGGAAAGGGCAGGGTGGCTGTGCCCCCCAGGTTGGGAACCCATCTGCTAGAGCAGTGGTTCTCAATCAGGGATACGCATACCCCTGGGGGTACACACAGGTGCGGCAGGTTTGTATAATTTTTGGCATTGCCCAGAATGGGTCCAAGTCCCGCCTCCCCCTACACCTGCCTAAGGCTCTGGGAGGGAGTCTGGGTGCGGGAGGGGGTTTGGGGTGCAGGCTCTGGGAGGAAGTTTGAGCACAGGCTCTGGGAGGGAGTCTGGGTGCAGGAGGGGGTTTGGGGTGCAGACTCTGGGAGGAAGTTTGGGTGCAGGAGGGGTGCAGGCTCTGAGATGGAGTTTGGGTGCTGGGTGCAGGCTCTGGGTTGAGGCAGGGGACTGGGGTGCAGGAGGGGCTGCGGGCTCTGGGAGGGAGTCTGGGTGCAGGAGGGGTGCAGGCTCTGAGATGGAGTTTGGGTGCTGGGTGCAGGCTCTGGGTTGAGGCAGGGGACTGGGGTGCAGGAGGGGCTGCGGGCTCTGCGAGGGAGTCTGGGTGCGGGAGGGGGTTTGGGGTGCAGGCTCTGGGAGGGAGTCTGGTTGTGGGAGGGGGTTTGGGGTGCAGGCTCTGGGAGGAAGTTTGGGTGCAGGAGGGGTGCAGGCTCTGAGATGGAGTTTGGGTGCTGGGTGCAGGCTCTGAGTTGAGGCAGGGGGCTGGGGGTGCAGGAGGGGCTGTGGGCTCTGGGAGGGAGTCTGGGTGCGGGAGGGGGTTTGGGTGCAGGCTCTGGGAGGAAGTTTGGGTGCAGGCTCTGGGAGGGAGTCTGGGTGCGTGAGGGGGTTTGGGGTGCGGGCTCTGGGAGGAAGTTTGGGTGCAGGAGGGGTGCAGGCTCTGAGATGGAGTTTGGGTGCTGGGTGCAGGCTCTGGGCTGGGATTGAGGGTTTGGGTGTGGGAGGGGGCGTGTGGCTGGTCCAAGGATGAGGAGTTTGGGGTGCAGCAGGCGAGCTGACCCTGGGCTGGGGCAGGGGGCCAGAGAGGAGGACTCCCCCCAGCCCTCTCCCTGCTGGCGGCAGCGAGCTCTGGGGGAGAGGAAGGGGGGGCCTCCTCACCGACCCCCAACACGACACTCATCCAAGCCCCCCCAGGCTGCTGCTCAGGAGGTCCAGCCAGGATAAGCCTCCCCCTCCCCTCCCCCGAGTCGACTCGGAGTCTCCTGCCGGGGGGGAGGGGGGAGGGCTCCCATGCGCTGCTCCCCTCCTCCCTCCGCAGGCACAGCAGCCACCTCAGCCTGCCCCCGGCGCCGCTTCCTTGTAGCCGGCTGCGGCAGCGGCTGGCAAGGGAGCACAGTGCGGGGCCGGGGGAGGTGCGTGGGGGCGGCAGGCGGGGCTGGGAGAGAGACCCGGCCCCGAACATTGGTGGAGCCGGGTCCCCTGGGCCCTGAATTTTCTCAAGCCTGGGCACCATGGGCCCATATAACTTGCCGCCCCTGCGGGTACAGGGGGTACATCAACTCATCTAGATATTTGCTTAGTTTTACAACAGACTACATAAAAAGCACTAGCAAAGTTAGTCCAAACTAACATTTCATACAGACAAAGACTTGTTTATACTGCTCTATCTACTATATCAGTGTTTCTCAATCTGGGGGTGGCAACCCCCAGGGGGGTCATGGGATGGGTTTAGGGGGGTCACAAGTTTAGGGTCGCCATTGGGGGTGGCAAGCAGGGCCCCCGCAAATCTAAGATACATGCAGAAGCTGAAGTCCAAGCGAAGCCCACTGCCTAGGTTTGCCAACTTTGTAATATTTTAAAACTGGACACTCATGCAGGAGTGCTGGACCTCTTCTGCCCTGCCTCTTCCCCCCGAGGCCCTGCCCCCCATTTGGTCCTCTTCTCCCCTTCCACTGTTGCTCACTGCTCTTCCCCTCTTCCCCGCCCAGGTCAGGAGCAATTTGCCTGCTGGGAGCTGCAGCCGCCTGATGTGAGTAGGTGGCGGCCCCGGTTGAGTAGGGGCTGGTGCGGGTGATGACCTGGCACCTCCCCACCTCCCTCACCCGCAGTAACTGGACTTTGGGTGTCCAGTCAGTAGATCTGACCGGACACTGTCAGATCCCCTTTTCAACCAGATTTTCTGGTCGAAAACCGGGCTCCTGGCCACCTTACCACCGCCCGGGGCTCAAGCTGAAGCCCGAACCCCGCCACCTGGGACTGAAATCAGTGTCTCCTGAAAGAGGTACAATAGTCTGGAAAGATTGAGAACCACTTGCTAGAGAGTAGATCACTCTTTATGAGCATTTGTTGTCTTCACTGTTGTAACCGTGTCGGTCTCAGGATATTAGAGACACAAGGTGGGTGAGGTTATATCTTTTATTGACCCAACTTCTGGTAGTGAGAGAGACCAGCTTTTGAGCTACACAGAGCTCTTCTGTCTCTGTCTGAAGAAGAGCTCTGTATGGCTCAAAAGTTTGTCTCTTTCACCCACAGAAGTTGATCCAATAAAAAAATTGGACCTCACCCATCTTGTTTCTTTCTGAGCATGTCATTTCTAGCCATGAGTAAGGGCAGGAGCTGTAATTCTTGGGTAAGCCATACACAATAGAGATGGGTGATCCAGGGACAGGAAGTAGTTTGGAGCTGTGTGATACTGTATTGTACTGACACCAATGTAGAATGGTCATTAGTGCCAGGATGTGATTACCTCTGCGATCTTGGAGGGGCTGTTGCAAACCACAGTGGGGCTCCAAGCAGCCAGAAATTCCTCGTTCCTCTGGTCAGTCCATTCCACATTCTTTCTGTCCAACTGTGCAACTGAAATACATGTTAATAACACTCTTAACTTTCCATTCTGCTTCCTGGCTTCTGCTCTCATCCCCCTTTGTTTGGCCCTGATCCAGGAAAGCATTTAAACACGTACATTATTCTAAGCAGATGAATAATCCCAGGGATTTCCGTGGGACTACTCGCCTGATGAAAGTTACAGATGTGCGTAAATGTTGTGCTGGATCAGGGCCTTGACCCCCAGAGTAAAGTGGCTCTATCAAGTGGTGACTGGAATCTAGCCAAAACACTTCAGTGGCATAGAAGTGGATTAACACAGTCATGAATCGAGCCCCAGATTTGGATCCAGATTTCCAACAGCCATCAAAGTTCTGGGGCGTTCGGGGTACAGGCATCTCGAACTGATCTAATTGGTTTGATGGCGTTTAATCCCCTATCATTGTGTCCTACTGACCCTTCCCATTCCCACTGACGGAATGAGCTCTACCAGTCTCAGTTTGCGATAACGTGTGTTGCCTTTCTCTGTATTCCCCCCCTCCCCTTTCCTTTCTTTGAAACTCAGGGCTAGAATTACGGGATGACTATCAGACGCTTGTTTCTAGATCCACAAAAAAACCAGCACTCTGTTCAAAGGAACGTAAGGAATAAATACCGAGCCAGATGCTCTACTTCTTACTCAGGCACTATCCTGAACGGGAGCTTTGCCTGAGGAAAGTCTCTAGCATTTAGCTCCCAGGAGGGGGATTCAGATGCTCATCAGTGCTTCTCTTACTCTTTTGGCGCCACGCAATAGAGACGAGGTAATGAACAGCCTCTGCTGCCTTTGAGCCAATCGCCTTGACGGGATCCCCACAGCGGATCCCCAGCACTGCAACCAGGTGTCCGAGCCTGGTGAATGGAGACGCTTCCTAATTGTACAAAAGAGGAGAGGAGGAATCCATTACCACTGCAGGGAAAGCGGGCTGTGTCTCCTAGGCAAGGAGTCTATATCCACACAGTCCCTTTCTATAATGGGGCGTGATCCTCAGCTCTCCCTCTTCAGAAGAGGCTTGGGAGCCAGAAGAAGAATATAGGGCTCGATCCCGCACCACAGACGTCCACTGGAGTTTTGCCACAGACGTCAGTGGGAGCAAGATCAGGATCATAATGATCTGTAACGGCTGAGGTGGGCTGGAATGGAGAGGCCTCTTCCTGCAGCTCCACAAGAGGAAAGTATCCCATGGTACTAGGATGAGGAATGGAGGCAAACAGGGAACCAGCTGGGGATGAAATGTCTTCAGTCTCTAGGATTTTGAAATCTCTTTTCTCTGAAATTCATTAGATCCGACCATAGAAAAACCTGTTCTTCCTGTGCCCCTTGTTAGCTGCCTTTCCTGCATTGGAAAGAGGTGGCCTATTCCTCCAGGGCACTGGATTTATTTTCCAAGTGTATCAGACGCCAACCCATCTCAGTCAGGATGATGGACGAGCAACGAGATCGGTTTTTCCTCCGCCTATTAGGGAGCATTGCATTGTGGGGCCCATCAACATACTTCTAAGCAGGAAGTTTCTCTGGCGTGGGAGAGTGCCCTGTAGGTCTAGTTTGCAATCAGATCACTAGAAGTCAAGAGTTACTCACATCCAGTTTGACTTCTGTGGCCACGAAGTTTAGGAGCAGTATGCTGCTCCATACAGCCCTCTCCCGCAGGCAATCTTTCCTGGACTGCATCCAGGAGTCCATGAGCTGCAAGAAAAACAAGAGAGGTTAAAAATAACAGGGGGAATGGGTGTATACAAGTGATCCCCAAAGGATAATCTTTATTCTGGCTGAATCATCTCACTCTTACAGATACAGGCTGCGTCTGCTTTGTGCAGACTCAAAATACACATGGAATTCTTCTCTTCGAACGAAAGCAAAGTGCATTTCTCTCTGAGGGCCCAGTCACACACCCGCTGAAGTCAATGAAAGTTTTGACATTGATCTAAGGACCGATCCAATGCCCATTGAAGTCAACGGAAAGGTCCCCATTTGATTTCAATGAGCATTGGATCGAGCCTTTAATGGATGCAGGATTGGGTCCTATGTAAGGAAAGGAAGGGCCAAATCTTCTCTGGACAAGCCACACAATCCAGCATTTCATTCAGCAAAATAAGAGCAGCTGGAGGAAAACTTCTATCCTTTCATGATTGCAGACTTTGGGCCAGCCCTCATGCTCTGTAGTTAGCGGCAGTCTTGGTTGCCATTGCACCCATTGGTTCTCACTGTGGGACAGCTGGAGCTGGGAGTTCTGTGGAGGCCAGGTGCCAGCCCTCACGGGGGACTAGAGTCCTGGCAGCGACCCCTCCAATTGCATCAGGAGTGGCAATGATGGGCAGTAAAGGGAATAACGTCCTCACTTGGAAAGGACACTGTGATGTAAGGGCCACCAGGAGACAGGAAAGAAACTGAGGGTAACAATGGAGGAGATTGTCAGACCTCACAGATGGAAATAGAAGACTCCCCTGTGCTACATGAACCTTGTCACATATGCCCTAATAGGAGAACCCTGTGGAGATGGGGCACTCCGTTCTTTCCTTAACTCTTCTTTCCCTCACAAGCTCTTAACAAGATTTTCCTGTTCCTCTTCCCTACCTTACCATCCTCCAACCGGCATCTCCAGACCCTGTTTACCTGCAAGATCCTCTCTAGCTCAGCCGGAACTGGATTTTCTAAAATCAGACTCTGGAGCATCTCGTTGAGGGTCTGCAATGTTCCAATGAAGAGGTCCTGAAAGGAGGGGGAACCGTTATGCTCAGCGCCACAAAGCTGTGGATTATACAAATAATTTATCTTATGGGCTTGAGGCAAGAATCACAGGGTGAAATTCTTTGGCCTGTATTATACAAGAAATCAGGCTAGATCAGGGGTGGCCAACCTGTGGCTCTGGAGCCATATGCGGCGCTTCAGAAGTTAATATGCGGCTCCTTGTATAGGCACCGACTCCGGGACTGGAGCTACAGGCGCCAACGTTCCAATGTGCCCGGGGGTGCTCATCAGGGGCGTAGCCAGGTGGAGGGAACAGGGGCAGTGGGAAAAAAAAGGTGCCACCCGCTGCGGCGCTTTTACTGACAGGGCGGCGCTCCGGGTCTTCGGCACCTCGGCGGCACCTCGGCGGCGGGACCTTCACTCGCTCTGCGGGTCTTCGGCGACACCTCAGCGGCGGGACCTTCACTCGCTCTGCGTGTCTTCAGCGTCATTTCGGCGATGAAGCTTCAGTGCCGCCGAAGACACCCGGAGCTAGTGAAGGTCCCGCCGCCGAAGTACTGCCAAGACCCGTCAGTAAAAGCGCCGCAGTAAAAGCGCCGCAGCAGTTGACGCCTTTTTTTTCCTGCTCCCGGGTGAGTAAAATGAAAAAGGCGCCACTTGTGCTCGGTGGGGGAGCGGCCGCTGCCCCGCTTCCACCCTAGCTACGCTACTGGTGCTTACTGCTCAACCCGACTCTGCCACAGGCTCTGCCCCCACTCCACCCCTTCCCGCCTCACCCCCTGAGCCTGCCGTGCCATCGCTCCTCCCCTCCAGAGCCTCCTGCACGCCACGAAACAGCTGATGGGGACGTGCGGAGAGGGAGGGGGAGGCGCTGATCAGCGGGGCTGCCAGAGGGCGGGAGGGGCTGGGAGTGGGGGCGGGAGGCTGATGGGGGGCTGCTGACATATTACTGTGGATCTTCAGCAATGTACATTGGTAAATTCTGGCTCCTTCTCAGGCTCAGGTTGGCCACCCCTGGGTTAGATGATCTAATGGTCCTTTCTGGCTTCCAAGTCATAAACCAATAGAATTTATAGTTCAGACCTTGTCCTAAGACAAGGTCTATAAAAATAAGGCCAGATCCTCAATGAGTGCATATTGACATAGCTCCATCAGCGGGCGTGAAGCTACACGGATTCATACCAGCGAAGGGTCTGGCCCATACTTCTTGTGCAAAATAGTTGCTAAATAATTAGCTACTTCACTTATTCAATAATGTGGGTGCCCTGAGCGCAAGAGAAACCGTATTTAGCTTTGTTCTGGGCAGTGAATCCTTCAGGAATCTCGAGAAAACTAGCCTCATGTTTCAACTGATATTGGCCTGCCGTGATTCAAAGCTGTGCTCTTGACAATCACCCAGAAAGCCAGATGCATCGTTATATCCCTGCCTCATTTCCATTATAAACCAAAGGAAACTGATAACAGAAAGACATCTGCAGTATAAATGACCCTTTTCTCATAATTGATCTTCCAAATCATCCCCCAAACCTGATGTAATGAATTCATCAATGCCTCCCTTGGGAAGATAACATGCAGCAAAGCCCTTATCAGAGAGTAAGGAAAATGTTATAGCAAAAGAAAGTCCTACACTGAAATGAGATTATTTAACATTAGAAATAAATATCACTTTAATAAATATATCACCTTGTCTTTGCAGGAGTGCCGCCAGCTTTTCTGCTGCCCTAGGCGGCGGAAGGTCCCGCCCCGAAATGCCACCCCCACAGAGGTGGTGGAAGGTCCCGCCACCGAAATACCGCTGTGGTCCCCACCCTCCAAATTGTAGCGCCCTAGGCGACCACCTAATGGGTTGCGCCGGCCCTGTGTCTTTGCCCTTTACTCCTCTGGGTCTTAGATACTATTCACTCCAATGATTTGGTTAGAGAGAGCATACGTTAGCATGCGGGATGTGAGGCAAATTAAGAGTTCTAAATTCTATTGACTTTGGTAGTGAATTTGGTCCAGTGTCTGTAATTTCTCTCCCCTCAACTTTAGGGCCATAAATGGCTTTTCAGAATTAAAAAGCACAGGCACTGAAAGCTTTAGCAACTCTGACAGTACAGGTCAGATGTTTAAAGATTTGCCACCATATTTACACCCACAATTTGCAGGAGCAGCTTTGCTCCTACTGGTCTTTTCACCTGTCAAGTTGATCACTTCGATGCCAAAGTACTGGATTTAGGTGTGAAATCAGGTATTTCAGGTGCCCACGTGAGCTAAGGTGTATCTGCAAATAATTGCAGGTCAAAAGTAGGGACTAAAGTAAAGTTCAGGCTGAAAATTTGGCTGTATCAAGTGCCGCAGGACCCCAACTTTATTCAGCCCCTTCATGCAAGAGGACCTAGCTGTGGGAGGTGCCACACACCAGAAATACCTGGTCAGTGATCGAACAATAGCCAGCCCCATTTCTGGGGCAAGCACTAAGTACATTTTCCTCATTCCACATGCCTCATTTTAGCTTCACCACCCAGATTGGGATCCCCAGTAGTTCCCTAGTAAATTGAAAATGGATGGATCATTTTCATAATTGGGAATGTGGCAGCTACTTGCTGTATGCATGGGATGAATGATCAGGGCCACGTCACCGGGGCTAAAGTCCCCAACTGATACTCCACAATGGCGTTCCATGAGAAATTTCGCTGACAGTGTAGTCACATATCACCAATATGGGCCCAAAGTAAGTAACAGGAAGCCATTCTTGAGTTACCTTTGTGTCCTGGGCGCTTGTACCCCTGATTACTCCTTGCGCCTGCAATGCCGTTAGAAGTGGCAGGGAAAACACGCTCTTGAGGAATGTTCTCAGCAGGACCCTTCTCTGGTGGGAGCCCATGGCCTTCACCACATGCTTTTTGCTGGTAAAAGGAAGAAGCCTGGATTGGACTTTGAGGTGCTGAAGCGTAACGGAGGCATCAGATGGTGAGGACATGACCTGAGGGTTATGCTGAAGGAGCATGAGACTAAGAGACATCTGGACTATACAAGAGAACAAGATCATGTGAACAGTAACAATGTAGAAGAGTAAGACACTGGCAAAGATTAACAGAATACAGGAAAAGCACGGGAGGGCAGGGATTGGTGACCCGTATAGTAAATCTGACTCAGAAACGCTACAGAAGTGAGTGAAGGAAATGACTCAGCTGACACCTCCAGAAAGAAAATCATCTCAAAATGTCTGCAGAGACTCGTGGCTTTGAATCACATGTGGAGTAAAGAGGATCACAATGTTACTGGGTAGAAAATCATCAGTCAGCCATGCAATAGTCCCCCAGCTCCTCCCCAAAGAGTCCTCAGCATCTAAGGAGAAAAAGGCACCAAGTGAGGGACTGCTATTGGCAACTCTGGTCCCACCGAGCATGGAGTGAGAAGCCAGGTGTGAAGGCTGGGCAGTTAAATGAGAAGTCACGTTACCTCAGTTCGATAATGATGGCCATGGCCTGGAGCCGTATGGTGCTGGAGAGAGAGTCCCGGGGTTCTTTCTTAATCATCTCCTGTAAGTCACAAAGGGGCAAACATAGTAAATGAGACACAAGTGCTCCCAGCATCAGTCCTACTCCCTCACACATTCATTGAGGAGGTTATACAAAGCCCTGGCATCACAGCTAACTCTGGAGGCCTCAAAAAAGGCTAAATTAGCCACAGCCTTCTCCGGAGTCTCCAATAAATCCCCAGCTAAAAGAACATCAGATATTCCAAAAGTAACAAGGAGCCCAGCCAAAACCCAGGATCTTCCTTTCTGATTGAAGAGCTCCCAGATCATGAAGCTACTCAGCCAGTGGTGTTGTCCAAAGGGATCTCATCCGTTTCTACCCAGCCACAAATTCACTCACTCATTTCCTCATCCATCTCTGTCCACTCATCTCCTACTTCCCACCAACTAGCATCCTCTCTCTGTCCATTCACACTAATATTTCCAGTCAATCAGCACTGACCTCAATTTTACACACTGAAATAATTGCTTCAGTGTATACAACAAAGTTCTTTACAACTCTCCAGATTCCATGGACCCTAGCGTGGGTTTAGCAGCTAAGTATTCTCCACAGTTCATCCATCTTTTCCAACCAACAACACGGACCCTGTGTATATTATTTACTCACCACTATGGCTCCGGCAGTGTCTGATGCAAAGTTGTGAATAAAAAAGTCAGGCATGTTATGCCAGTCGATGCTCTTGCTGAGAACAAACAAGAGTCTTAAGAAACATTTTTTCATAACGAAATCCTAAACCAAAATGAGAAAAAATATATATCAGGGTGAAAGGGATTTAGATAGAGAACATCATCGGGTAGAATATTCTACCTTCATTCAAAACCCCTCCACACGGAACCCCTGGTAGATAAATTAACAATGTTGCAGAGCAATGAATAGTCAGGATCAGAAATCGTGGTGAGTTGAGGATGATGATGTATCCGGGCAGCACCTACAATATACTGGGCTCTGTCTGCAAACAAAGGAAGACACAGGCCTAGCTCCCAAGAATTGACAGTCTAAGAAGGGTTCTGATGGCTTCCAGCAGAATGTTGGCTTGTGTAGGACCTGACTGTGTGAGCTACTTGTTCAGAGAAGGGTTGGATCAAGGAGAACAAGCAGAACAGCAAAGGGACTCCATGTGGAGGACTCCACACAGGGCCTGTTTTCTGTAGGACAAGTAGCCATGTAGCGTGACCATGTGTAATAAATGAAGGGGGGGGCTCCCTTTTATGAACACCCAGCCAGCCAGTTAGCTATAAAGTCCCTCTTGGTGGCTGTTCTCTGCTTGCTTTACCTGTAAAGGGTTAACAAAGTTCCCCAGCTAAAGGAAAAGGAGTGGGCACCTGACCAAAAGATCCAATGGGAGGGCTAAAACTTTTTAAAATGGGGAACAAACTTCTCTTTGTCTGTGTCTGTTCTCTGGAGACGGGACACGGAGCAGCAATTCTGTGTAAGGCTGGAACCAGGTATGAAAATTCATCTTCCATACCGAGAAAAATCATTGGACAGGGAATGTTTAACTAGACGCGATCAGGTTTATTTCTTTATTTTGGCTTGTGGATCTCCTCTGTGCTAACCCCAGATACTTTTGTTTTGCTTGTAACCTTGAAGCTGAACCTCAAGAGAGCTATCTTGATGCTTAATTTTTGTAATTGTTTTCTTTTAAGATCTAGCAAAAAGCCTAAGTTCCAGATGTACTTTTTCCTTTTTGTTTTTAACAAAATTTACCTTTTTTAAGAACAGAATTGGATTTTTGGTGTCCTAAGAGGTTTGTGCATGTTGTTTAATTAGCTGGTGGCAACAGCAGATTTCCTTTGTTTTCTTTCTCAGCTCTTCCCGGGGGGGGGGGGGGGGGGCAGGGGGAGGGATTTGAAAAGGCTTGAGGATACCCCACAGGGAAGAATTCCCAAGTGCTCCTTCCTGGGTCCAAGGGGTTTTTTTGCATTTGGGTGGTGGCAGCGTTTACCAAGACAAGGTCAGAGAAAAGCTGTAACCTTGGGAGTGTAATACAAGCCTGGAGTGGCAAGTATTGATTTTTTAAATCCTTGCCAGCCTCCACCTTCTGCACTCGAAGTGCCAGAGTAGGGATTCAGCCTTGACACCATGTGTATAAGCGACAAAGCTGGACCCATTTGTTTTGTCAGTGAAGGTCTAAGGGTACGTCTTCACTACCTGCCGGATCGGCGGGTAGTAATCGATCTATCGAGGATCGATTTATCATGTCTCGTCTAGACGTGATAAATTGATCCCCAAACGCGCTCCCTGTCGACTCCGGAACTCCACCAGAGTGAGAGGCGGAAGCGGAGTCGACAGGGGAGCCGCGGCCGTCGATCCCGCGCTGTGAGGACCCGAGGTAAATCGATCTAAGATATGTCGACTTCAGCTATGCTATTCTCGTAGCTGAAGTTGCGTATCTTAGATCAATCCCACCCAGTGTAGACCAGCCCCGAGAGAGGAGCAGTCGTCAGGGGAGACCTTGGGTGGAAATGTCTCGTCCTTGAGTCCAACGGATAGTGTGAGGCAGGGGAGTAGCCGGGCAAGAATCTACTGAAACTAGCACAGAGTGGTGGGAAATCCCTGCAAATCAAGGATACCACCGACAAACGGGGCATGAGATCACCAAAGAGTTTGTGGGATGTATCTGGAGAAGGCACCTAATCTGTATAATAGGAGAAAAGCATCCAGAGGCTGGATTGTCTGGAGTAAGTGAAAGAAGAAAGGTTGAGTGCTGTAGGCAAAGGGTTTGAAGAGAAGTCAGACCCTATGTGATAAACCTTCTGGGATGTCCCAGGCTGGGTCAGGTGGGACGGACAGCGTGAGGGGACACTAGTTTACAGATTAGATGGAGAAGGTTTATACCTCTTTGTTACTATTGAAGTAGTCAACAGTGTTTCTCCATGATTCCAGCAAGAGCATGGCTCCCTCCATAGCACAGCCATGCTGCTCACGTCCACTTTCATCCGCCTCCCATATAGTCTCCATGCACGAGATATCTGGGACTAATAAGAAAGAAGGAATGACAGAAAGAAAGAAATTACTACCATTGCTGGTTAAAGGGGAACGAACGCGCTCTGAGGTGTCATTCATGGACTGATTGGTGCCCAAAAGACAGTTCATTTAAACCAAAGAAAGGACCCGGTCTGTCTGTCTTGGGGTTGTATACTGCTGCCCATCACCGTGGTATCTGGGCTCCTTCCAGCTAAAATCAATGAGCAATAGCGAAGTTCCTAGTGGAAAGCTTGGCGTCACTGGCACATCTCCCTTTTTGGGGTAAGATATCTCTGCTCTGGGTAGGGTTATCTTTTGTTTGTTGGCTTGATTGGTTTGATTCCCACCGCTTGTTTTGAATAGGGCTAGACATCTATATCCTGCTTGAGCAGGGGAGAAGTGAAGGAAACTGTGATGCTGGTGAAATAAGCCACTGACTCTCAAAGCAAGAGAGATTGGTGTGATCAAAATCAGAATCAAATTGGGGATTCCTTAAAAAACAAAAACAAAATAAGAGAGACCCAGAATGAGGCTCCTTTGCACTTCTATGGAGTTTTTCAGTGGAGGATCTCCAAATGGCTTTTAAAGGTGGGCCGGTATTATTACCACCATTTTTATGGCTGGAGAAACCATGGCACAGGGAGGTGAAGTGACTGGCTCAGTCAAACAGCAGGTCACTGGCAATGCTGGGAATAGAAGATAGTTCTCCTGACTCCAGTCACATCCTCTACCCCCTTTATTTCTTGGATAAATGTTATTGATTCATTACACAAGAAATATCTTGTGCTCTCCGATTGGACTTGAATGAACACAGACCCAAAGAAATACCAGGACTCGCTGTACTGTATAGGGCCAACCAAATAATAGATTTGTCTGATAGCATGAACATTAGCCAGCCAAATATGGCTGAATAGGACTGGCTGATGCTCTTGCAATTAGGATTCAGTTCACATATCCTGCTTTGCCGCCGTCAGCAGCATGGGAAAGCAGCTAGGAGCTCGTGATGGATGGAACAGCCAGGATAACATCCTCCCAAGGGAAGTGGTGGAAGCCCCATTGCTTAAGTCTGTGGTTTTCAGGTTGGCCACTTATTCAAAGTCAAAGAATTTCACCTTTACACTCACTATAAGAGTTAGAAATGTGTCATTGCTAACAACGTTAGCCCTACAGAATTCACCTGCACGTGTGTTGTGAGAGGTTGGCCAAGAATATTTGACCTTGAAGGGTAAAGGTGTGCAGGGAGTGGGGGAGCAAGATTATTTTTGCTTTAGGTTATAATACAATTTTCAATGGCTCCTGACTCCCTTGATTGCTCTGTGGAATCATCTGGGGTCAAGACCCACTGTTTGAGAAACGTTGGCTAAAGACATTTAAAACTAGACTGGACTAAACCAGGGCTCAGCGTGGGATGGGCCGCGGTGGCCTGGCATATTGGCTTCTTTTTTCTAATGCCTTTTTGTTCTGCAGCATCTAAGCTTTCATTTAGAAACAATGTAAGTCTCTAGCTGTTATTTAAGATTTTTATTACAGTAATGCCTACGTGCTCTCCATGAGCAGGGTCCTATTGTGGAGAGGCACCAGCTGGGCCCAGAGTGTGTGTGGGGGTGTCTCCTTTGCACACTTCTGGGTGCAGAGGCGTGGCCACACCTAGGCCCCATTTTACTCCCTCCCCATTCCTCCTTATGATTCCTGAGAGAGATGTACCTGCCAGAGCAGTGGAAAGAGGCCTTAGTGTAATGAGAACCAGGCTCTAGGATCCAGAAATAGGACTCCCATTCCAACCCAGGTATTGGGCTAGTCAGTCATCCCTAGTGTTGTATTGTTCTGCCTGCTCCAAGCAATGACTTCACTACAAGGGTAAGAAAGAGAAGGGAGAGCAGTGTGTGGTGGAGAGAAATAGAAACTGCCCTTCCTCTTCCAGCAGCCAGAGGTTCCCAGAGAAATACAGGCTCTGGGGGCATCATCACTTCCACCAGTGCTGGAGAGCCTTAGAAATACAGGGGTCTGACCGTCACCCGGGTCTAGTGTTTGTATCAGGGCTTGTAAGTATTGTGTTCACACTGGGGATGGAAGGACCTCACGGAGATCCAGCATTTACCAAACTGGTCCTGATTCAGGAACACTGTCTCCTGTCATTCCAGTCTCTGGGAGATTCCGGGATGCTTAGTACTGGGACTGATTACTGCTAGCTCATTATTTATTTGCCAAGCTCCAGCAGTGATCTCTGCCCCCCGTGCAGAACAGAGGGCTGCCCTCGAGCTGCATGCAGACTCAGCCATGGAAGAGCGCCGTCCACCCACTAGCAAAGCCATGCGGCCACATCTATTTGTTCTCCCCTCCTCCACTTTTTCCATGTTTTTCCCCCCCACTCTTTGTGCCTTGTCTTCAGTTTCCCCTAAGTGGAACACAAACCCAAGAGCCTTTGGGATCACTGCAAATCTTTGAACACATGGGGGTTGAGACTGAGTTTACCTCCCTTCATTCCCACCCCTTAGCGCATCCTTAGCCTTTCCTTTTACCTGTAGTGACAGTTCGGGGATATCGCGTCTTGCCTCTCTTCGCTTTTTGGCAGATTCGCTTTAGACACCTTAGGATGGGCCCACTCTGCTTAGGAACGACCTTGGTTGGGCCATCTTGAGTATCTTCTCGAGCCAGCTCCGGCTCACGCTGACTCCCACTGGAATGTTCCTCTCTTCCCAAGGTGGACGTGCCCTCAGCAGCCGCGTCCTCCTCCTTCTCCTCCCTTGGCAAGCTGTGCACGTCCATTCTGCAACAAGTCAGGAAGGGTGGCCAGTTTTGTTTCAGTCGATCTTATTGTCTGCGGGACAATTTCCAGCCTGAAGCTAGTGAGAATGTGTGCGTCGTCCTCCGGCTAAAAATGTGAGCCACAGACAGCAGAGCCCGAGAACTGGGGCCCAGATCCTCAAAGGTTTGGAGTTTCCTAACGTCCATGGAAATCAATGGCAGTTAGGAGCTTAAATACCTCTGAGAATCAGGGCCTGGGACCCTGCAACCCCTGCCAATCGCCCCACCAAGTGTATCTCTACACTTGCAGCTGGGGGTGTGATACCCAGCTCGCATACACATATTCGCACTGGCTTGCTAAAATAGCACTGTAGCAAGGATAGCATGGGCAGCGGTGAGAGGGGCTAGCCACACCGAGTACAACCCCACCCGGACCCTATGAGTACGTACTCCGGCGGCTAGCCCAAGCCACTGCCTGAACTGTCGCAGCCACGCTGCTATTTAACACGCTAGCTTGATGACAGCTAGCGCAGGGATGTCTCCTCAAGCAGGGAATCGCACCCTGCTTGGTCCTGCCTCAGCGTAGGGGGCTGGACTTGATGATTTCTTGAGGAGCCGTCCAGCCCCACAGTTCTGTGATTCTACAAAATGAGAAGTAGCTGGGGCCAGATTAAAGGTTGGTGCCAGAACCTCAGTTGAGAATTGCCTTCCTTTTTAGCATGTAAATGCTCAGCTGTAATGAATCTAGTTCTTTTAAATACAGAAATAAATCCTCGACTCAATTGTATATTAGCAAAGGTTTGGGGGTTCCTTTTGGAACTTTGTTGTTTTAATAAAGTCAATAAATATACTCAAAACTATGCAAAGGATAAGCAGTGTGGTCTAATGGTTTGAGTATGGGACTGGAAACCAGAAATAGATTTTTCATCCTGGCTTTGCCACTCACTCACTGTGTGATGCTGGGCAACTCACGTCCCCACCCCGTGCCTCAGTTTCCCCATGTACCAAAAAGGGATGATACTGACCCTTCTGTACCTCCAAGGGATGAGGAAGGTTACTTAGTTAATGTTTGTAAAGAGAAAAGAGGTGACAAAACTAATCTGACACAATGACGGCACCAAGAGTGGAATTATAAAGCACCTAAAAATCCAAACAAATATATATGTATCACAATCAGAAATAAGAATACTTCATTCAAGTCAATGGAGCTGTCGATTTATAGCAGCTGAAGATCTGGCCCATAAAACCCAACACATTTTAAGCCCAAAGTTTACTTGCTTTAGAAGTTGGGACTCTTAACTAATTTCACAATCATTGGTTTCCTCCAATACTTGAGCTATGAACAAAGATGGAGAAAGAAGTTCACAAAGCTAAGATTACAGGCTTGATGGTCATCAATCAATATCACAATATACTTCTTAGTCTAGTGGGCAACACAAAGTTTAGCTGTATTCAAAATATCACATTGTGCTCCAATATTACTTAAATCCTCTGTCAAAGATTTAAATTTTAATCTACATGCTTGCGCTCAGGGGAGGCTCTAGCTTTTTTGCCGCCCCAAGCACGGCAGGCAGGCTGCCTTCGGCGGTGCACCTGCGGGAGGTCCGTCGGTCCCGCAGATTCGGCGTACCCGCCGCCGAATTACCGCTGAATCCACGGGACCGGCAGACCTCCCACAGGCTCATCGCCGAAGGCAGCCTGACTGCCGCCCTCGCAGCGACCGGCAGGGCACTCCCCACGGCTTGCCGCCCCAGGTACGCACTTGGAGCGCTGGTGCCTGGAGCCGCCGCTGCTTGTGCTCCACTGGAGACAGCAGGAAAAATTACAGCTCTTCACATTCATTGCAAAATTCCATTGCACTCTCCAAGGCTCTGGATTTTAGTGGGATGTAAGAGGTACATGACTTTTTGCTGACCCTCAGCCCGGGGGAGAATTGCACCCCCAAAAGCATTAAAGAGCATGTATATGTATCTCCTCATTCCTTCCTAATCCTGGAAAATTGTAAACATTGAAATGGGCAGCGCAAAACCAAAATGATCTGCCATAGTGGGGAAAGGAAATGTTATTCTTCATCCAAGATGGAGAATTATGGAGAATCAACTTGAAGGCAGATTTTAAGGGCCATGTCTCGAGCCCAATTGCTGCCTCTCATGCCAGCTGTGAGGGTGAGGCCACAGAATGGGGAGCAGCTTCCGTAAATCTCCAGGAACTGAAGTGGAAATCCCCTACTGTCCATTCTGCACCTGGAGGAAATAATGCCACAGCAAAGAGCCTCTCCTTTCCACACTCTGCTGCAGGGACAGCAGGAGCCATCTTTTTATTGGGCCTATATCTGGGCCTGATCCAAGCCCATTGAAGTTAGTGGGCGACTCCCCTGATTGTGTCCTCTGGGGTCTGTGCGTATGGAGCTCGTCTACAGATGAATGGAGGCCTGGAACAGAACCCATTTCCTTTCATTCTCCACTTCAGGGACAAGGACCCTGTGTGAGATCCCAGAACAGGGTCCCAGAGAGGGATCAGCGGAAAAGACTCCCAGAGGGGGCAAGTCTTTCTAGGGATCTCAGTGATCTCCGGAAGTCCCTGCTGGGTTAATGAAATATAACCTTAACATGCAGCCTTATCAACTCTGGAGTTATTCCCTATCTGCCACAATTTTTACAGCTGAACTAAAGAATTGAGTGTAAGAGAGAGGTAGGGCACAAGTAGCCCCTGATCAGACAGCTGGATTCCCTCCTGGATTCTGTTAGGATGGCCCTTTTCATGCCAGAGCGAGAGAGACATAAAATGGAACAAAGGCCCAGATTCTCAAAGGTATTTAGGCTCCTAACTCCCATGGATTTCAGTGGGAGTTAAGTGCCTAAATGCCTTTGAGGTTCTGGGCCAAAAGAACGAATTTAATTTGGTGACCCTTTTCAAACAGAATTTAAGCAAAGTGGGTCTCTGTTGGTCAGAGGTAGGACAGCCATGGGGAGTAAGAAAGCCCACTTACTTTTTTCCCCTCAGTAATAGATTAGATCTTGGATCTGAAATCGACTTTAGCCAGCACAATACCCAGCCTCTCCTTCTGTCCAAGTAAAAGCAACTGACACTGAGGGCCAACTGAGCCAGTGTTCAAATCACAGCATAGTGAGGTCACACTGCAGCACTTATGTCATTGTTGCCATGAACACGGGCAGGTAATAAAGGAAGGACCAAGGGTTGTTAACCATATAAGCGACATAAAGTATTATGGAGGTGCCTGGTGGTGACTCCAGTTAAGGTTAAGGTTTTGTCTAAAATGGGGCATAAATTCCTGCTTTTCCCTATGAGCAGGTGGTTAACCAGTATGGATTAACCTTTACTCTGACCTTTACTCAGTCAAAGAGTTAGGCACATAAATACCTGCAAAACTCTGGGCCCAACTGCCACTCAGAACTTCCCCTGATGATGGTGGCCTCATTGGTTCTAACTGTCGACATTCCTATGCTGCTCATAGACATTGCGGATGCTCCATCCAGCTGGATGGTGTACACAATGATACCATCCAAGTAGAAGAAACATCTGCTTAAGTCATTAATCTCTGAGAGGCAGCAGGTCCCTGGGTCATCCCAAAAAGCTGAACTGAACTATAATGACGCAGCCCAATAGTGAAGGTTATCTTTATGCTGAACTTCTGTAAGAGAACCTGGCAATATCCACTGGGCAAATCCAGTTTGTGGTGTGAGTGTGAGGAGCTGGGAGCAAGAGGCGCAAGGAGCTGAGAGTGAGAGGGTGCGCTGCTGGAGGACTGAGGAGCACCAGCGTTATCAGACACCAGGAGGAAGGTCCTGTGGTGAGAATAAGGAAGGTGTTTGGAAGAGGCCATGGGGAAGTAGCCCAGGGAGTTGTAGCGGTCATGCAGCTGTTACAGGAGGCACTATAGACAGCTGCAGTCCACAGGGCCCTGGGCTAGAACCCAGAGTAGAGGGCGGGCCTGGGTTCCCCCCAAACCTCCCAATTGATCTGGACTGTGGGTTCTTCCAGAGGGGAAGGTCTCTGGGCTGTTCCCCAACTCAATGGTGAATCTCTGAGGCAAGAAAATCCACCAATAAGCGCAGGACCCACCAAGATAGAGGAGGAACTTTGTCACACCTGGTACATATCAATTTCTTTGTTAAATTGATGACTCATATAAGCTTGCAGCGTCCAGTGGGCATAACTGGAAATTGCAAGACAGAGGTTCCTAGGGTTGGGTCTGGGGCTGGAGATATTGGCTAGTGTCATTCGGTTGCACGATCCAAGCAGCAGCTTGCTAAAAGTGCTCACTCATGTAGTTGGGAGCAGGTTACATGCTAGATGTTGTGCGTGAACAGTCCAGGAGTGGGGGTTCTCACAGCAAAGCAGGGTAAAGCTGGTTCCCAGAGTTGAGGATTGGAGTGATCTAGCAAATCACCGGTCCAGATAACACCATGGGAACGTTACACATCCCATCACAGCTTCTATAAAAACAGATATCACATAGAACTAAATAAGATCATTATTACAAAAGACAGAGAGAAAACAACACAGGACATCAAGCAAAGTTATTGCAATACTAGATTGTATCTTTGTATAATATTTATTATATAACAGATGCATGTGTGCTGTATGAGTGCCGCATACAAACATAAACAGCTCTATTCATCTTTGATATAACTGATAAGTTAATGGACTCAGTGTTAAGCATTTCTATATAGCTGGGTTTTCCTTGAAAATATAGAAGACCCTCCACACATCTCTGGAGATATATGGCAATACAGGCCGTATATCAGAGGGGCGATTCAGGAGGGAGCTTAGTAGTGAAAATCCTAGCTGGTCTTCAGGCCAATTGTTTGGTTTTAAATCTGATCTTTCATTTTCCACCAGAAGTTTCCAGCATCCGCTGTAAGGAAAGTTTGGCCTTAACTATGGTCTAATTGTATAACCCTCACTCACGCTGATTATCTAGCTAACTATTGGTTTTACACTACTGCCCATCACCATAGTATCTGAGTAGCTTTCATGTAAAATCAATAGCAACTGCAGAGTCCCTAGAAGACATCATGGAGTCTCTGGATTGTACCTCACTACGCAGAGTCCCACTTGTTTCAACAAGACAACTTGTTTAGTACAAAAACAATGAGGAGTCTGATGGCACCTTAAAGACTAACAGATTTATTTGGGCATAAGCTTTTGTGGTTAAAAATAAAATAAATCTGTTAGTCTTTAAGGTGCCACCGGACTCCTCATTGTTTTTGTGGATACAGACTAAAACGGCTACCCTCTGATACTTGTTTAGTACGACACTATCTCTGTGAGTAAGGGCGGCACAACTGGTCTCCTCATCGCAGTTTTATTTGTCTTTGGCTGAGAGTGCAGATCTTAGCTAGTGCAATTGTTTCATATTTTTAACTCCTTGCTCAGACCCATCCTTCCAGATCTCAGGTGGAGTCATGTTAATGGTCAAGATTAATATTTCTCATCAGTCATGGCCCTTGCTTCTCATCCTTTTCCCTGCCACGCATTCTTGCTGTTTTTTTGAAGTCTGCCAGGCCGATGTCCATTATCCATGAGGTGCCTGCCCTCATGTTTCTTCATGTTGGCTGATACTTTGTCTTGGATGAACTGGTTATGATGCCAGCTTGTCTGGATGGCCCTTTAAATTAGCACTCCAACTCTAGAAAGTGCCAGATACACAGATGGTGGAACAATATTAATAATATCCATTTTTCCTTTGTTGCGATGAATTCATCCCAACGTCCTGTCCTTTTGTTTATTTATATAGGTTGATCAAAGGCACTCAGACTTCTGAGAGTACAAAACTGAAACACATTAGCTAAAGTAGCAAATAACAAATTGATCCAATGTTCGTTAAAGGACTGATCTAAAAATCCAGTAAATGTCTCAATAAAATCTGCACTCACCATAAAGATCCTTTCCTCTGATCACCATCACTTCCAGCAAATAAGTCTGCAATTGAAAACAGATGGGGCTTGCAGTGTGCCTGGAAGGTCAACAAACTTGGGGTCTGTCAAACCCGCTGTGGGAGGATCAGCCTGTTCACCCAGCGGGGGGGTGGTTCTTAGTGAGGCAGCCTATTCCAGTACACCAACCATAGGACTAGGAGCCACCATGGTCCATCTGCATGACCCAAGTGTTCCCCTACACATGGAGAACCCTCAAGTGGCTGGTTAAACCAGTTTACAGCTGCTGTGTGTGGCTGGAAAGGCAGAACACTCAGGTATATGGGTATGTCTGACATTACATGTCTAGTAGCCCCCTCAATGTACCAGACAATGTACAAACACCTGCAAAAAAGGCATGCTCTTGCCTAGGAGATTATGACTCATACCTTCAGATCAGTTCTGCTCCATTGAAACTGAAGATGTGGCCCATTATTATTATTTTATTTCTGTTTCATGTGTATTTTCCTTGTGTATCATTTTCTGCTCATATCAGGGCTTTCATCATCTCCTATCCTCACAAAGAGCCCAATTATGCCACCTTCTACTACATCTGTCACATTCATTTACTACATTAAGTAGTAAATTACTCTGTAAGAGCCCTGGAGGGCCTGATTCAAAGCCCATTGAAGTAACTGGAAAGACTCCAAAATCATGTTGACTCTTCCCCAACAAATTATGTTCATCTGTGTGTCTGACAATTCTGTTCTTTACTAGAGTTTCAACCAGTTTGCCAAGTACTGAAGTCAGGCTTCCTGGCCTCTAATTGCCGGGATCACCTCTGAAGCCCTTTTTAAAAATTGGCGTCCATTAGCTATCCTCCAGTCATCTGGTACAGAAGCTGATTTAAATGCTAGGTTACAGACTACAGTTAGTAGTTCTGAAAATTCACATTTGAGTTCCTTCAGAACTCTTGGGTGAATACCATCTGGTCCTGGTGACTTATTACTGTTTAATTTATCAATTTGTTCCAAAACCTCCTCTAATGACACCTCAATCTGGGACAGTTCCTCAGATTTGTCACCTAAAAAGAATGGCTCAGGATTGGGAATCTCCCTCACATCCTCAGCCGTGAAGACCGATGCAAAGAATTAATTTAGTTTCTCCGCAATGGCCTTATCGTCCTTGAGTGCTCCTTTAGCACCTCGATCGTCCAGTGGCCCCACTGATTGTTTAGCAGGCTTCCTGCTTCTGATGTACTTAAAAAAAATTTTTTTTTTGCTATTACTTTTTGAGTCTTTGTCTAGCTGTTCTTCAAATTCTTTTTTGGCTTCCTAATTATATTTGGACACTTCACTTGACAGAGTTTATGCGTCTTTCTATTTTTCTCACTAGGATTTAACTTCCACTTTTTAAAGGATGTCTTGTTGCCTCTCACTGCTTCTTTTACTTTGTTGTTTAGCCACGGTGGAACTTCTTTGGTTCTCTTAGTATGTTTTTTAATTTGGGGCATACATTTAAATTGAGCCTCTATTATGGTGTCTTTAAAATGTTTCCATGCAGCTTGCAGTGATTTCACTTTTGGCCCTGCACCTTTTAATTTCTGTTTAATTAACTTCTTCATTTTTGTGTAGTGCCCTTTTCTGAAATTAAATGCTACCGTGTTGGGATGCTGTGGTATTTTCCCCACCAAAGGGATGTTACATTTAATTATATTATGGTCACTATTACCAAGAGGTCCCAGCTATATTCACCTCTTGGACCAGGTCCTGTGCTCCACTTAGGACTAAATCAAGAATTGCCTCTCCTCTTCTGGGTGCCAGGACTAGCTGCTCCAAGAAGCAGTCATTTAAAGTGTCAAGAAACTTTCTCTCTGCATCCAGTCCTGAGGTGACATGTACCCAGTCAATATGGGATAGTTGAAATTCCCCATTATTATTGAGTTTTTTTATTTTTATAGCCTCTCTAATCTCCCTGAGCATTTCAGTCACGATCACCATCCTGGTCAGGTGGTCAGTAATATATCCCTACTGCTATATTCTTATTGTTAGAGCATGGAATTTCTATCCAAAAGACCGGGGTGGGGAGGGACGGGACTGTTCTACTGTGTCCCGGAGAGTCTCATCTATGTACTTCTCTGTCTCCCTTAGTTCCTCCAGTTCAGCCATTCTGGTCTCCAAGGCCCGTACACGGTCTCTGAGGGCCAGGAGCTCCTTGCACCAAATGCACACATATGCCACCGGCCATAGGGCAGGTAATCATACATGCTGCATTGAGTGCAATAAACTGGATAGCCCCCACTCTGTTGCTGGACTTCTGCCTGCATTCTCTTTCTACTCCTGCAGCTTGTCTACAGTTTCCATGGGGGAAGACCAGCGTTTCTCAAATTGGGGATCCTGCCAAAAAGGGAGTTGCAGAGGGGTCACAAGGTTATTTTAGAGGGGTCGTGGTATTGCCACCCTTGCTTCTGTGTGGCCTCTAGAGCTGGATGGATGGAGAGCGGCAGCTGTTGGCCAGGTGCCCAGCTCTGAAGGTCGTGCCTCTGACAGCAGCAGCACAGAAGTAAGGCTGGCAATACCATACCCTGCCACACTTTCTTCTGTGCTGCTGCTGGCAGCAGCTCTGCCTTCAGAGCTAGGCTCCTGGCCAGCAGCCGCTGCTCTCCAGCTGCCCAGCTCTGAAGGCAACGCCGCCGCCAGTAGAAGTGCAGAAATAAGAGTAGCAGTCCCACAGTCCCACTACAATAACCTTGCAAGACCCCCCCCCCCCCCCGAACAAATCCTTTTGGGGTCAGGACCTGTACAATTATAACCCCATGAAATTTCAGATGTAAATAGCTGAAATAATGAAATTTACGATTTTTAAAATCCTATGACCATGAAATTGACAATAATGGCCTGTGAATTTGGTAGGGCCCATCACACCCCGATCCCCAGAGACAGCCCCTCCTCTCCCCCCCAGCTCCTCAGCCGTGCCCACGTTCCACACAATCACCACGTTATCACAGCCTGGGGAGGGGGACAGGTCCATTACACCCCGACCCCCAGAGACAGCTTCCCTCATCCCTCCTCCCCCCCAGCTCCTCAGCCGTGCCCAAGTTCCACACGATCACCACGTTATCAAAGCCTGGGGGGACTGGTCCATCAAACCCTGATCCCCAGAGACAGCTCCCCCCTTCCCCCAGCTCCTCGGCCATGCCCATGTTCCACACGACCACCAAATTACCACAGCCTCGGGGGGCGGGAACTGTTCCCCACCCCCACCGTCCCCACTCCAGAGAGCATAAGAATGGCCACTGGGTCAGACCAATGGTCCATCTAGCCCTGCCTCTTCCTTTTGTTTGTGATGCACCCTCCCCAGATCAGATTGGAAGCTTCATTCAGAAACCAAGTGACATCAGTCCTCTCTGCAGCATGCTAGTCATTTGGCTGAGATGCTGTTACAGTCTGGGTTTAAGGTTGCACTGGGTTTCTGGAAACGCATTACTGTTAGAGATACAAAGAAAGGAACTGTGTTACCACAGTATCATTACCGTGTAAACTGAGAGGCACAGAATGAGCACGGGGCACGCAGGTTAAATAAATAATGATGAGACAAAAGGAGCACTGCAGAACGAGGGCATGGGTATGTACAGTACTGCTGACTCTGCTGGCATGTAATCTCTCAAGAGACCCACTGTGCTTATCTTGCATGATCTTGATTGCTAAGAAAACCTGAAGGTGGGAAGGGAAGTAAATGGAAACATTATGGGAGACCAATACTGAATAGGATTTAAAGAATCTGGAATAAACAATATACAGAGGGATTATAATGAAAACACTGGCCAGAATAAAAAAAAAAAAGTACCTAGTAAATTCAGGACCAGATTTTCAGCTGTAAATGTAAATCAGAGCAGCTTAATTAAAGTCAACGGTGCTATCCCAATTTACCCCAGATCATGTAGGGATCCAGCCCATAATAACGATTTTCTGGATTACACTAACTGATTTTGCATGTACAACTGAATTTTGACTAACGACCGTATCACTGTGTTGTTAATATGTATTACACTTATCAAAAAGTAAAATACATTTTAAAAACTTAAAAAATGATGCATCACTATTCAGAATGGTTAGTTATATGATACTGCTACCTTTTGGCCTAATTGTAGTCCCACTGAAGTCATGATAAAATTCCCATTGACTGAGGAACAGCAGTAAGCGCTTCTTCACTAGATCATATACTTGCAAATCCTGAAGTTTATTATTTTAAATGATATGTTAGCTTTCATGTTTCAAAGATATTATTTTCTCTGCATTTTAAAACAAAACTTTTTTTGGCCTAAACGATGGTCACCTACCTCTTTGCAGCTGTCATTACACTACACACCATGGCCACTCCTAGCTTCATGACAACAAGGCCAGACCTCACATCCTCCTATTGCGAAAATGCAAGCCACTTGCCACCAAGTGGAAGGAGAAGCTTTAGAGGTGCTGAACATCCATACAAGGCTCCTTTCAGCCGGCCAGTCTCTCTTTTCATCGGAGTAGCTAGCAATAGGGTGCCTGGTACCAGAGTGATCCAAACCCACAGAAAGCAAGACGTCACACACACTCTTTTTACAGTGGCTTTGCTCCTTGGCAATTCCTGGTGAATGAGAGTTGGCAGCTGTATATTCTGCTCTGGGACAGACAGTCAATTAACCTTTACTTTCCCAACTACCCAGGCAGGCTGTACATACCTTTTCACACCAATTAGTCTGTTCATGTTTGTCTCTAGGGATGTTGCTTCCTTGGCCTTTCTCAGTTAATTGTCCCATTGGACAATGGACTTTACTGTTACATTTTCCCCTCATAGCTTGATTCAGCTCTACAAGTTTATCGTATTGCCAATCTCCAACATTCAGAACCATGTGTCTGACTCCAAAAATTGTAAGATTAGGTTAAAAATCATCAAATTTACAAAAATAATTCAACCTGAGCGGAGGCGGGGAGGTGGTGGAGGGGACATCAGTTATACTTTTCTTTTTGTGGTGGTTTAACTCCAGCTGAGGCACAGCTGGCAATGCTGCTGAACAAAGGGTTTATTCCTTAGATGAAGGGCTTTTTCCTCACTTGCTGGGAGGCGGATGAGAACAGTCTATTTGGATCACAGAGCTGTTCTAGGGATTTGCAAGTAGAACAGATGACAGTGTAACTGGCAATAAATGCTCATTTTCCTTAGCTAGCAATTGGCTACTAAGTGTTCTGAGCCAACATAAAAGAAAGGAATGATGAAGCAACTGGAGAGGATTTTCTTTGTTCATAGATGTGGCTTTTCCGGACATAAGAATGACCTACTGGGTCACACCCATGGTCCTGTATCCTGTCTTCCAACAGTTGCTGGTGCCGGATGGTCCAAAAGTAATGAACGGAACAGGGCAATTTATCAAGTGATCCAACCCATTGTCCAGTCCCAGCTTCTGACAGTTGAAGGTTTAGGAACACCCACAGCGTGGGGTTACATCCCTGACTATTTTGGCTAATAGCCATTGAAGGCTCTATTCTCCAGAAATTTATCGAATTCTTTTTTGAACCTGATTCACTATTCACTATTCTTTCGGCTTTCACAACATCCCCTGATGAGTTCCACATTTGGACTGTGCATTGTATGAAGTACTTCCTTATGTTAGTTTTAAACCTGCTGCCTATTAACTTCATTGGGTGACCCCTGGTTCTTGTGTTATGCCAAGGGGTAAATAACTTTCCTATTCACTTTCTCAACATCATTTGTGATTTCCTAGACCTCTATTATATCCCCCCCCCAGACACACACCTCGATACCCAGGCTCAGGGCACCTGCTGGGCAGGCATGCTTGTGAGAAGAACAACTATGCTTTACTTACGGCAAACCCTTCTGCTTTCCTTCTTAAGTGGGATGGGCTCTTGGAATCCTGCCTGCCAAGCGCTGAGCCCACTCAGCTGCTCTGTGACCTGCACTTCCTGTCCTAAACTCTTGGCTAGTGCTCAGCAGCGGCTCCCTGCCCCAGAGGTGGCTGCACATCATTGCTGGTGTGTGCACTTGATTTAGTTGGGATTGGTCGTACTCTGAGCAGGGGGTTGGACCTCCTGAGGTCCCTTCCAACCCTGATAGTCTATGATTCACTAGGCCCCATCCTGCTGCCATCAAGGTGGGGTTTCCCATTGGCGTCACTGGGAGCCGGAGAGGGCCATGGCTGCGTGAGATGGTCTCTGACCAAGAGGGGAACACTTGGTGGACACCCACAGTGGGTCAGCCCTAGCCGCCTAAACACTGGTGGCGTCAAACTCCGAGAGAGAGAGCAGGGACTGCCGGGAACTGGAGTCCCTTACTCTCCCGATTCTCCTCCCACATCTCGACCCGCGAAGGGAGGGAGAACTACGTTTTCCGTGGGGCACCGCGAGAGGAGCAGTACAGGGATGGGCACGCAGCAGCGCCGGCCGGAGTCGGAGGCGGGCTGGGCGCAGGGCCAGGAGCGCGCGTGCCGGGATGGTGCCACTGGCTCTGGGTGGGCGTGGCCTGGAACGCGGCTGCGGCGACTGTTGGGGGCGGGGCCGGAGAAGGGGCGGGGCCCCGGCTGGTGTTGATAGTGCTCGGCTCGCGGAGCGCGCAGTGGAGGGACCGTTACCCTGAGGCGACGCAGCCTGGCGGCGGGAGGGCGCGTGAGGGCCGGGGACTGCACTGGGTGGGGTCTGTCCCCGCGCCCGCACAACCCCCCGCTCCGCAGTGCCCGCCGCGTGAGCCCGGCTCGCGCCGGGGTCCGGGTCCCTGTCCCTGCGCCACCGCCGCCTCGTCCCCGGCTGAGGCCCCGAGCAGCGCCCCCTCTTCCCGGCGATACACTTTTACATATTCAAAATGTGAGAGGCAGAGTTGGAGGGAGGGAGTGTCTGTACAATATTTCACCGCATTCAGTCTCCTGGCTGGATCAGCAACGTAGCCGTGTACAGGGCCGCCCAGAGGATTCAGGGGGCCTGGGGCAAAGCAATTTTGAGGGCCCCTTCCATAAAAACAGTTGCAATACTCTAGTAACATGTATTTTGAAATGTAAAAAATAACCAGTGACATACATTCAAAAATTAATTTGTAATAATTTGAAAATACACGAAATACATTATTTAAAAACATTCAATGCTTTAATGGGATGTATACATTTGCAATTACATAATGGGCTGCTGCTGGGTGATGGTGATGGTTAGGATGGGGTCGGGGGGGGTGCCCCACCCCTTACCATGGCGCTTACCCCCTCTCCTGGAGCCTCAGCGTGCTGCGACCAGGAGCGGCCCCGGACCGCGTTGGAGCCACCGCGCTGCAGTGCGCCAGGGCCGCTCCCGGACGCGGCACGCTGAGACACCGGGGGAAGACGGAGGCGGGGGCAGCCTCTGACATATTCGTGGGGGCCCCTGCAGAAAATTGCCCCACTTGCCCCCCCCCGTCTGGGCGGCCCTGGCCCTGCAACACTTGTATAGGATAGAGAGGAGCTGCGTTGATTAAGCTTTGACAGGCTAGGAATTGGAGGCCTGTGCCTTTAAGACCCCAGCCCCAGGAACCCGCCCCCTGCTCCGAGGCTGACATGCAGCGTCCCTGTGAGAACAACAAAAACAGCCTCTGCCCCCCCCACACCCCTAGATTAGCGAGCACAGTGTGTGGCTCATCCCACGGGGTCACTGTTCCCCCCTCCCCCTCCCCCTCCCTAAACGGGGGTTTTGTACCCGCACGGGGTCTGGCAGTGTCACCCCTCCCCCGCTTAACCCCGGCTCTCACCCCCCACCACCGATTTTTGCCCTTCAGCCCCTCTTCTGCCGCTAGCTACAGTAGCTTGAACCCCCCAGGCCAGTAAAATTCTGCCCCCTGCTCAGACCCTGACAGCCCCCCCGCTGCGATTTGCCCCCCTTAATCCTTTTAAACCCCCCCAAAGAGGAGGCAGCAAATCGTTAGCAGAAGTAAGGGCAGAGAGAGGGCAGTGGCTACAACGAAGGTTACTGGGCATGCTCAGTTCGACTGAGCATGCTCAGTACACCCAAAGTAGCAAAACGGGAGCGGGAGCACTTTGTGGGGCTACACCGGCCCCGCAGCGCCAGGGAGCAGCAGCGGGTGAGCGCTGCCTCTGCGCATGCGGGACACCCCATCTGCGCATGCCCAGAGCTTGAACGGCACAAAACCCTTCTCCGGCCACGGGAGAGGCTCCAACGGCCCCGCACGAGCCAGGCAGAGCCGCAGCGCCCTGCGCGCGTACACAGGCTGGCTCGGCCTTCCGGTCTAACGTCACTTCCCCTCCAGGGAGAGTCAGGGACTACATCTCCCAGCCTGCAGCGGGGGGCGCTTCTGCCCTCACCGCCCAGGAAACCCAGGAGGGTTTCAGCAGCGGTTACTGCGCATGCTCCGTGCCAGCCCCACTCGTCCTATCCCCCGCCCAACGTCACTTCCGCTGCTGCCTCCGTGTGACCCGGGAGTCGGGGCTGAGCAGCTGCTGCTCCCCGGGGTCTGTGCGGGGGGAGCCCGGCATTAACCCCCCCGTGCCCGGCCGGGGGGAGGGGCTTTCTCCAGCTGGGACCCGCCCCCTGGGCAGCCCCGGGCCGGAGCCCCCCGGTGAGTGACAGACCCCGGGGGGACGCTGGGGCCGGGCAGGAAAGTGACTCTCCGCCCCGGGAACCTGGGAGAAGCCTCGGAGCTGCCTCGGCCCCAGTGGAGCTGCAGCAGGATCTGTCCTCTTCCCCGCTGGGATCGGGGGGGCAGAGACTGGGCCCGGCGGGGGGTCCCCTGTGGTGTGGGGGAGGGGGGGTGTCGGGCAGGGCGGGGAGAAGCCGGAGTTGCGAGGGGGGAGGTCAGTGGGGGGGTTGAACTGTCTCTGTGCAGCCAGGAAATCCCCGGGGGAGAAGTGGCGGGCGGGGGAAGGGGGGAGGGGAGTTAATTGGATCCTGTCCCTGTTTGTGCCACTTGCCTCCCACCCCCGATACAAATTCTCTCCAGTTCTTCTTCCCCTTTTCTCTCTCAGTATCTCACACGTGGCTATAAAATCTGGGACAGATCGCGCCCCCCCCTTTTCTACTCAAATTATCTCTGATCAGCTCTCTCATCTCTCCTGCTTTCCTCCTGTTCTCTTCATATTTCTCAAATATCAATTTAAAATCTCCAATGGGGGGGGGGATTTTTTCCACTCATTTTATTTGCTGTCCTCAGTCGTTCTCCATCCTGATTGTTGCAGGGGGGTCAATTTCCCAGTGATCATCTTTCCCCTCCCCTTTGAGAATCATTTGTTCCCTCCTTTATCTCTGTTTAAAAATGTTTGCCGATGAAACAGACCAGCCATATATTTAAATTTTTATTAGAGAATATTTAAAAATAAACGGTACAAAAGATTTGACAAGTCAGTTGTCGATCATTGGGGGGAACATACAGAGTATGGGGAGGATGTTATGTTGGGGTTGGCAACGCACATAATACATACAGACTTTAATGTCTCCAATGGGGGGGGGGTAAGCGGTGGGTGAGATCAAGACACAGTTGATAAGTGGTGAGGGTCAATCATCCACACAGGGGGTACAAACAGCCATAGGTACAAGTAGGTGGGTTGGGTAATGGTGAGGGGGTGACCCTCACGAAGTGGGATTCAGTTAGGTTGGGTAGGTTCGGGATTCAGGGGAAAAAGGCCCAGCGGGGGGGGGGGGGGGGGGTTAAGAGGTCCCTTCCCCTTTGCGGGTGGGCGAGGTCTCCCCGGCTCACTCTTTGGCATTGGTGGTGGCTGGTGAGGTTGGGTGGGTTCAGGGTTCAAGAGATAAGGCCCATCGGGGGGGGGGTATATAGGCCTCTTCCCCCTTGCGGGTGGGCAAGGTCCCTTCGGCTCACTCTCGTTATCGGGGGTGGCCGATGGGGTTGGGCGGGTTCAGGGCTCGGGGGGGGCGGGGGGGGGCTAAGGTCCGGTGGGGGAGGATACGGGTCCCTTCCCCCTTGTGGGTGGGTGAGGTCTCCCCGGCTCACTCACGGAATTGGCGGTGGCCGGTGAGGTTGGGTGGGTTCGGGGCTCCGGGGATAGGGTCCCGTAGGGCGGGGTTATATGTCCCTTCCCCCTTGCGGGTGGGCGAAGTCTCCCTGGCTCATTCTCGGCATTGGCGGCGGCCGATGGGGTTGGATGGGTTCGGGGCTCAGGGGGTAAAATCCAGTGTGTGTGGGGGGGGAATTGATAGGTCCCTTGTGGGTGGGCGAGGTTTCCCCCGGCTCGCTCTCGGTATTGGCGGCAGCCGGTCAGGTTGGGTGGGTTCGGGCCTCAGGGGTAAGGCCCAGCGGGGGGAGGGGTTAGCGAGTCCCTTCTCCCTTGCAAGTGAGCGAGGTCTAATGGGCTCACTCTTGGTATTGGCGGTGGCCGGTGATGTGTTCCGTGTAGATGTCCCAGGACCAACGGATAGTGTCGGAGACCATTAGGCGTCTCATGAGCCGTGCGTAGTGACGGCCAACTCCACAGGTCCTCAGTACTCGCTCGTTGCATGGGTCCCAGGCACCCAGGGACCCAACAAGCAGAGCGTCTGTGTGTACCTCATAGCCCTTTGACCGCAGGGTGTCAGCCAGGGGGTCATATTTTTCAAGCTTACGGGCTCGGGCTTCGCGGAAGGCTGGGGTCCTGTTCTCAAACGGGATCGTTATGTTGACCAGGATGACCTTTTTTCCGACCTCGTCTGTGATGACGATGTCTGGGCGCAGCGGACTGTCGGTGCCGGGGACGGTGCGGTTAACGGTGACTTCCCCCAGCCGCGGGTCGATGGCCTTCACCAGGCGGTCCTGGACGGCGTTGTGTTGCAGTTGCCAGGCTCTGGCGTGGGGCTTGCAACTGCATAGGACGTGGGGCAGGGTTTCGGCGACATAATACCCATCAAAGCCAGAGGCCTCCCCCTGTCTGGGGGATCAGTGGTTCCCAGCTGGTAATGGGAGAGTTGGCTGGATCCTTTTCTTTTCTCCAGCTGGTCACTCTGAGTGCACCGTGGGTCCAGAAGTATCCCAAACCCCATGACAAATTGTCTCTGCGAGGGGCTGCTTCCCACAGTGCTAAGATGTAGCCATCTCTGGGGTGGATCCATTACACTGGTCTACATTTTTTGAGAAGTCCGTCTGCTTCAGAGAGAAAATGTGCTATTTATTATGTATTTTGATGTGCTGAATTCAAATATGACAATTAAAACAACTGATTGGCTACTGTTTCTAAGATATTTAAGTTTTTACATTTGATGTCTATGTATATTGTGTAGATAGTAGAGTTTTAATCATAAATTGTAAACCTAGGTCTTTTCATGTGTTTATGGTTGCTTTACATGATAATATTTCACCTGTTCTGTTTATGTAACACTTTAAAAATCAGCAAAAGGGTTATATAAATAAAATTTATTATGAAACAAAAGGCAAAAAACTATTATGTACATAGTTTAGTCCTATTCAGTGTCTACTCGGTGCTTCTTGGCTTGTCTCTTGTATTCATTAAATGGAGCATCTCTTGTCACTGTCCAGCAATAGTCTGCAAGCATTGATGGGCTCCATTTACCCTGATAGCGTTTCTCCATTGTTGCAATGTGCTGGTGAAATCGCTCGCCGTGCTCGTCGCTCACTTCTCCGCAGTTCGGTGGAAAAAAATCTAGATGAGAGTGCAAAAAATGTATCTTTAGTGACATGTTGCAACCAAGGCTTTTGTATGCCTTGAGGAGGTTTTCCACCAACAACCTGTAGTTGTCTGCCTTGTTGTTTCCGAGAAAATTTATTGCCACTAACTGGAAGGCTTTCCATGCTGTCTTTTCCTTGCCACGCAGTGCATGGTCAAATGCATCATCTCGAAGAAGTTCATGAATCTGAGGACCAACAAAGACACCTTCCTTTATCTTAGCTTCACTTAACCTTGGAAATTTTCCACGGAGGTACTTGAAAGCTGCTTGTGTTTTGTCAATGGCCTTGACAAAGTTCTTCATCAGACCCAGCTTGATGCGTAAGGGTGGTAACAAAATCTTCCTTGATTCAACAAGTGGTGGATGCTAGACACTTTTCCTCCCAGGCTCCAATGACTGTCGGAGTGGCCAATCTTTCTTGATGTAGTGGGAATTTCTTGCACGACTATCCCATTCGCAGAGAAAACAGCAGTACTTTGTGTATCCAGTCTGCAGACCAATCAAGAGAGCAACAACCTTCAAATCGCCACAAAGCTGCCACTGATGTTGGTCATAGTTTATGCACCTCAAAAGTTGTTTCATGTTGTCATAGGTTTCCTTCATATGGACTGCATGACCAACTGGAATTGATGGCAAAACATTGCCATTATGCAGTAAAACAGCTTTAAGACTCGTCTTCGATGAATCAATGAACAGTCTCCACTCATCTGGATCGTGAACGAAGTTGAGGGCTGCCATCACACCATCGATGTTGTTGCAGGCTACAAGATCACCTTCCATGAAGAAGAATGGGACAAGATCCTTTTGACGGTCATGGAACATGGAAACCTTAACATCACCTGCCAGGAGATTCCACTGCTGTAGTCTGGAGCCCAACAGCTCTGCCTTGCTCTTGGGTAGTTCCAAATCCCTGACAAGGTCATTCAGTTCACCTTGTGTTATGAGGTGTGGTTCAGAGGAGGAGGATGGGAGAAAATGTGGGTCCTGTGACATTGATGGTTCAGGACCAGAAGTTTCATCCTCTTCCTTTTCCTCGTCTGACTCAAGTGAGAATGATTCTGGTGCATCAGGAACCGGCAGTCCTTCTCCGTGGGGTACTGGGCGTTTAGCTGACGGAATGTTTGGATAATGCCCAGTCCACTTTTTTTTCTTTGACACACCTTTCCCAACTGGAGGCACCATGCAGAAGTAACAATTGCTGGGATGATCTGTTGGCTCTCTCCAAATCACTAGCACTGCAAAAGGCATAGATTTCCTTTTCCTGTTCAACCACTGGCGAAGATTTGTTGCACAAGTGTTGCAGCATATGTGTGGGGCCCACCTCTTGTCCTGATCTCCAATTTTGCAGCCAAAATAAAGGTGATAGGCTTTCTTAACCATAGTGGTTATACTGCGCTTTTGTGATGCAAAAGTCACTTCACCACAAACATAGCAGAAGTTATCTGCACTGTTCACACAAGTACGAGGCATCTCTGCTCACTTTGGCTAAACAGAAATGTGTCCCTTTGCAAAATCAAACACTGACAAATAAGAGAGCACGACACTGTATGATTTCTAGAGCTGATATAGGGCAATTTGTTCAGCAGAGTGATGTAAGCTTCGTTATGATTGCATCATCCATGACTTCTAGGAATAACATGATGCAATTCATATCATGTATGACGCAATACCAGCTTCAGATTGCATCATTCATTGTTTTGCCTAAAAAGCAAGTACTGTCCAAACCCAGTCATAGATTTATTCATAGATCCAGTCAAAGATGTATTTTAGTCATTTCTGGTTTAAATTGAGATCCCTTCCCTTTATGACTCACTTATCCTCCGCCATTCCTAAGTCAAGGGTCGTATATACTAACCCAATAGCATATCTTGAAAACTAGAGCCAATCAACAATTTTAAGCATCATTTTCGTTCTCAGTGACCCAGAATTAGTAAAGTTTGACTACATTTATTTCAGAAGCATTTTGGCTGTAGAGCAGTGATTTGCTAGTGACAGGGCATGGAAATTTCTTACCTATTTTGGCCCTCCGTGTCTTCCGTTCTGCTGCTAACGAAGCATCCCCCAGGGCTCCCTCTGCCTGTGCGACTGGCCAGCAGGGGGCGGTGATAACTTTTGATCTACTTATCAGACACTATGAGGTAACACTGTTGCTGGGTGGGTGGAGGAGTGTGTGTGTGTGGAGATTGGAGCTGAAGGGGCATTGTGGTAGGCGGAGGCCTCTGGGTGGCTGGGCAGGGGGTACCCTTGTCAGGTTGGTGGATTCTGGAGGTTTGGGGTTTTGAGGGGTGGTTCTGATGTGCCCAGCCCTGAGGCTATGGGTCCTGGAGGTGGGTCTGATGTGCCCAGCTGAGGGTCTGTTGGCTGGGGAACAGCGGGGGTGGGTGTCTCTTGGAGAGGGGGGCCGTGGGGTTAGAGAGTGCCTGGTGCTGTCCCACGGGCTCTCTGTCTGGGATTCCTCCGCAGACTCCTGGGATCGTTGCCATACCCAGTGCACAGAGCTGTGGAGGGGCATCCCTGACACTAGGTCAGGGGATGCTGGGCAAGCAGAGTGAGGGGTCCCACGGAAAAGTATCAGGGGGTGCCGCTAGGTGGAGGAGGGAGTCCCAGGCAAACGGCAGGGCAGATCCTGGTGGAGGGCAAGCAGGGGTCCTAGGCAGGCAGTGGGGGAACCCCAGGCAGGCAGTGAGAGTTCCCAGTGGGGGGTCCATGGCTGCTGGGGGCTCTTGGTGGGGGGAACCCTTTGGGATTCCCAGGCTGGCAGTGAAGGTCTGGCTGGTGGGGCTCTGAGGGGTATTTGGGGTCCCTGGCCAGGGAGTCTGGGGGCTGGGTCCCAGGGAATATCTGGTGGGATCCTGGCTCGGCGGTCTGGGTTCTGGGGGACCTTGGCTGGGGGCTCTGGGGGCTGCTACTAACCATGCTTCTTCTCCCTGATTGGCTTGTGCCAGAATCCTGGCTCCAAGCACTGCCCGACATTCCCCGGCCACACCCAGTCACTGTGATAACTTTCTATCTACTTATCAAACACTGTGAGGTGAAATCACACATTTTGCTTTTCTCCCCTCTTGAAAACTGCAAGAACTTCCGGTTCCATTAGGAAATTTCCTGTCCCCCAGTCCTTGTCCTAGATCTGGGGGGTGGGGGGTGGGAAGGGGGTTAGCACTGCCACACAATGGTCTCTTCCACAGCATTCTGGACTCGTTCTTTCTGAAATCTGGTTTCATTGAGAACATTGTTAATCCAGAGTCACTGCATGGAAACACTAGGAGTGACTCCAAATGGACAGTGGGGCAAATGAGATTAGCAATTCTCCCTGTGAGGAGGGGCTCTCATTAGCTGCTCTCTCCAGAGAGCTAAAGGAGGGAAGCTGCTCAAACGCTCTGTTCCTCTGTGCTCAGGGTATTGGGGTTGAGCTTCCTGGGTCAGACGCTGCAGCCTCCATTGTGATCTGGGAGACCAGGCTTGGCAACTGCTGCTCCCCCAGCAGGGCATCTGTGCTGGGAAGTGACCTTAATTAAAGCTTCTTCTCTGCCTTGCCCAGGTGATGACTTTCTCCAGCTGGTACTAGCCCCCTGGAGCACCCCTGGGCCCTGTTAATACTAAATTCTGAGCCAGAGACTCCAGGTAACTAAAAGAAGTCAAGGGAAAATGCTGGGGTCTGGCATTAAAATGACTCTACACAAACAGCCCCTCCCCCGCACCCCATTTCTCCTCCCATTAGCAATTTCAGGAGCAAATCCAGCCATGGGGGAGCAAACAACCCAGGAATGGGACTTTGCTATCAGGTGGGCAGGGAGAAGGGACAGGGAAAAGGAGATAGAAGGAGAAAGAGAGACTGAAGGGGGCCATGTGAGAGTTTCAAGAGAGATTTCCAGATCTCTAACCTGCCCAGACAGATGTATTACTGCACCCTGGGTAGAGTCACTTTCCTGTGCACAAGATGAGGATCAGACCAAGGAAAACCCAGTTCCTGACTCCATACCCCTCCTGCTGGGGTGTGGCTCCCATTGGGTCAGTGTTAGAGGGAATCATCAAAAGTGACTCCTTTGGTTCTGCTTTTTTTCTAGCCTTGTGTTCAGAGACTTAGGCTAGGTCTACACTACCCGCCTGAATCGGCGGGTAGAAATCGACCTCTCGGGGATCGATTTATCGCGTCCCAACGGGACGCGACAATCGATCCCCGAATCAACGCTCTTACTCCACCAGCGGAGGTGGGAGTAAGCGCCGTCGACAGGAAGCCGCAGAAGTCGATTTTGCCGCCGTCCTCACAGCGGGGTAAGTCGGCTGCGATACGTCGAATTCAGCTACGCTATTCACGTAGCTGAATTTGCGTATCTTAAATCGACTCCCCCCTGTAGTGTAGATGTACCCTCAATTACAGGATGCAGGGAGGCAGAAGGGAAGTTAAAAATGTGTCTGTGGGCTTAGCCTGGCAGGAGGGGCCAGCTCTGCAGTGTAATAAAGAGATCAAACATTTTCTCAGCATGGCAGAATCTAGGATGTCTCTCTGCAGGGAAAGGGCCTGGGGGAAGCATAATGTGAAATTAACTAAAGCCTGTTCTGAAACCTAAACAACTGCCCTTCTCACCCTGCCAGGCTGCAGAATGACGTCCATGTTTTGCTCCAGTTCATCCCGTCCTCCCATGGGACAGGGGAGAGAAATGGCTGCAGAGGAGCCAGCTCAGGTAAGGATTATTGGGGGGTTGCTGGTGAGTTCCTGCTGGAGGGAGAGGGAGAGCAAATACACCGGAGCTGGGAAGGTTGCACAGTCTGGTTTGGAGGTTGGAGCAGGGCAGGAAATGCAGAGGGTGGAGAAAGGGAGGAGGACAGGGTGTGGCAAACCTGCTGGAAGTTGTTTAACAAGCAGCCTAGAAACTAGGAACAGACCCATGAGGTTCAGAGGTGGAAATGCTCTAATTTGTTGAACAGAAAATAACCCACCAACATGGAGCTAGGAAAACTGACCAGACTCCTAGTGCTGGAGCCTGACCCAACCAGCGGCTGCTGTGAGATATGAAGGGGGCACCTACTAGTCAGGCTTAGGGGTGTTGCCCCTCCCTTCATATCTAGCTCTTCACAATGAGGAGGGTGTTGGGCTTCCTACCAAGGAGCTCTTCCTGGACCCTGCTAGTGGCTCCATCTCCTGTATCAGTCTGTGGCTAGTAGGTGTGTGATGCATCTGCTGGGAGAGACAAGGGGCTCTCTCTTCGTCCCCTCACCCTGGTGTTTTCTGGATGCTCTGAGTGGGGTGGGGGTGGGAATATGTTGACTGCGAGCCACCCAGAGCTTTTGTTTGGCTCCTGTCCCCCACGTATAGGGGGGCTGTGAGTGGGGCAGCAGGTACTGAGTGTTGGACTCTTGCTCTTTCAGGGGCCGGTGACTTTCGAGGAGGTGGCTGTGTATTTCACCAGGGAAGAGTGGGCTCTGCTGGACCCCACTCAGAGAGCTCTCTACAGAGACGTCTTGCAGGAGAACTATGAGAATGTGACCTCGCTGGGTAAGGGTTACTGTCCCCTCGGTTCTTGGAAGGGGAAATGAAGAGATAAGGTTCACACCAGCCCACAATGCCACCTCTACTCTGTCCTGTTTCAGCTTCACCCCAATATGCCAGTGACACACACACTACCCAAAGTGTTCTGCAGCAGGGGAGGGTCTCTGGAACAGAGCACAGGAGCAGTATCGCACAGTGTCAAATATCTCCGGTTTGCTCAAGTAAAACTGGGGCTTAGGTCCAGCATAACGAATAGAAGCTTCCTACCCGTGCCCTTCTCCACCCAGACCAGAATGTGCTTTGGGTGTAACAAGCAGGCTGCTGGAGTCAGAGCTGCTGGTCCAGGGTTACTTATCACACAGACACTCCATGCATCCTTGAATGCTGGCTGGGAGTATCCAGACAAGGGAGCTCCATAAGGGAGGTATAGCTCAGTGGTTTGAGCATTGGCCTGCTAAACCCAGGGTTGTGAGTTCAATCCTTGAGGGGGCCATTTAGGGATCTGGGGCAAAAATCTGTCTGAGGTTTGGTTCTGCATTGAGCAGGGGGTTGGACTAGATGACCTCCTGAGGTCCCTTCCAACCCTGATATTCTATGATAAGCAGAACATTGAATCTCACACAGCATTACAGATGACACAACTCCTCACTCATCTGGATTGCACCCCAGCATGTGAAAATGGTTTAGGTTGGTAGTGAAAATTCTTGAGACATGGAGAGTCTTGCTCCCCTATCACCATATGTAATAGCCATAATCCCTCTTCTCTTCAGGCTCCTTGGATTTTTGAGTCCCTCATTCCCAAACTCACATGACTCTGATTCTTCTTTTTCACAATCTGCTTTTCCAGACTAATTAGAGTCTGTTACTCCTGAATTATAGCTTCTAATTTCCCAGTGTTCTCCACAGCCAGGGATTTTCCTACTCCCTCCCATTACACTGGACTCACTAGATTCCCTAGTATATAAGAACGGCCACACTGGGTCAGCGCATAGGTCCATCTAGACCAGTATCCTGTCTTTCAAGAGTGACCAATGCCAGGTGTCCCAGAGAGAATGAACAGAACAGGTAATCATCAAGTGAGTCATCTCCTGTTGCCCATTCACAGTTTATGGCAAATAGAGTTTAGGGACACCATCCCTACCCATCCTGGCTAATAGCCATTGATGGGCATGAATTTATCATGTTATTTTTTTTTAACCCTATTATAGTCTTGGCCTTCACAACATCCTTTGGCAAAGAGTTCCACAGGTTGACTGTGCGTTGTGTGAAGAAATACTTCCTTTTGTTTGTTTTAAATCTGCTGCCTATTAATTTCATTTGGTGATTCCTAGTCCTTGTGTTATGAGAAGGAGTAAATAACACTTCCCTATTTACTTTCTCCACACCAGTCATGATTTTATAGACTTCTATCATATTCCCCTTAGTCGTCTCTTTTCCAAGCTGAAAAGTCCCAGTCTTTTTAATCTCTTCTCATACAGAAATTGTTCCATACCCTTAATCATTTTTTTGCCCTTTTCTGAACCTTTTTGATTTCCAGTATATCTTTTTGGAGGTGGTGCAACCACATCTGCATGCAGTATTCAAGGTGTGGGTGTACCATGGATTTATATAGAGGCAATATGATATTTTCTGTCTTATTATCTATCCCTTTCTTCATGATTCCCAACTTTGTTCGCTTTTTGACTGCTGCTGCACATTGAGTGGATGTTTTCAGAGAACTATCCACAATGACTCCAAGATCTCTCTCTTCAGTGGAAACTGCTAATTTAGACCCCATCATTTTATAGTAACTCCTCACTTAACGTTGTAATTATGTTCCTGAAAAATGCGACTTTAAGCAAAACGATGTTAAATGAATCCAATTTCCCCATAAGAATTAATGTAAATGAGGGGGGTTAGGTTCAAGGTGAATTTTTTTCACCAGACAAAACACTATATTATATATAAATATATACACACACAGTATAAGTTTTAAACAAACAATTTAATACTGGTACACAGTGACGATTGTGAAGCTTGGTTGAGGTGGAGGAGTCAGAGGGTGGGATATTTCCCTTACTGCTAAATGATGAACTAGCAACTGGCTGATCCCTCAAGGGTTAACTCTGTCTCTCTACACAACGCAGCAGGAATGGAGGGAGCTATGTGCATTTCTCTTAAGTACACTGCCTTGTTAATTAGATCAGCTTGCTGAGACCGCAGCTGCTGCAAGTTCCCTCCATCTTGAGCCCTGGGGTGTCCCCCCCTGCTCTATGGAAGATGGGCTAAGGGGGGTGCAGGAAGGAGGGGGACACCCTGACATTAGCCCCCCCCCTTCTTTCCTTCCCCCCTGCACAGCAAGCAGGAATCTCGGGGAGCAGCTCCAAGGCAGAGGGCAGGAGCAGCACATGGCAGTGGGGGGAGGGACACAGCTGAACTGCAGGCAGCTGCTGCACAGGGACCTTGGGGGATCTGATAGGGGGCTGCCGGTCCACCCTGGTTCCAAGCCCCCACCAGCTAGCTGCAACGGGCTGCTCTTCCTGCAAGCAGTAGACAAAGCAGGTGGCTGCCAAATGATGTTAGAAGGGAGCATTACACAACTTTAAACAAGCATGTTCCTTAATTGATCAGCAATGTAACAATGAAACAACGTTAACCAGAACATCTTTAAGTGAGGAGTTACTGTATATGTATAGGTGGGATTATGTTTTCCAATGGGCTGCAATATGCGCTATCCTCACATCTAGAACTGCTGAGATCCTGCATTCAGTAATATCCCTGCCCTTCCTGTTCCCTTTCTCCACTGAACCCCACCAGCCCATGCTTACTGTTTCCAGCTTCCCCAGGACTCTCTCATTGTCTCTGGACCTCAGTGCCAGGGTGACTTGCCCTCTGTCTGGAGACTTCGATTTCTGGGATATGGATTTACTTTCTCTGTGTTTTAGGAGACTCTTTGAAATTGAGTGTCTGTGACATTAACCACAGTGCAATCTGGACTGTTAAACAGCTGTGTCCCCTCAGTTCCCCAACTAGGGTGCCTTTTATCCTGGTTTACTGTGAGAACAGCCACTCCTGGGCAGGTAACACACAGTCTCCAGCATGTAACTTGCTCCCAGCTACACAGTATTGAGTACTGCTAGTCAGCGACTCACGAATTACAGTACACCACCAGAGAAACCCAGAAAATTCTCTGGTCCCAGACTTCCCCCAGAAATGTGCATCTTGCACTGTCCAGCACACTACTGAACAACGCAAGCTCATAGGAAGTCTGTCATTTCATCAGTGGAAAATAACATGCACCAGCCTTGTTCTCCCAAACGGAGTTTCCAAACACACTGGTTAGATAAAACAATAAAACAAGATTTTTAACTACTGAAAAAAAATATTTTCAGTGACTACGGGTAATGAGACATAAAAGTCAGAATTATTTACAAAAGAAATGCAAGATAAAACAATCTTAACATCTAAGTTAACAAGCTAAAATGGATTCAAAGCAAGTGTTTCTCTCACCATATGCTGGCTTTCCTTTAAGCCAGGACTCCCCCTAACCCACCCCTGCTGCCCAAGTTCAGTTCTTCAGGAATTGTCATGAGCAGAGGGAAATGGGAGAGAGAGAGAGAGTCTCAAGCATTTTCCTCACCTCTTTTTATAATTCAGTCCTTGGTACTAGAAACAACTTCAGTTCTCAGCCGAGTCATGGTGACAGGCTGTCTGTTGTAGATAGGAGCCTCAAGTGGTCCCTGTGATGGAATGTAAATGTCTTCTTCACACCTTCCCCCTCCAGACAATGGCTATTTAACCAGCTGTTTGCCTTGCTGTCTCTGAGGAACTGTTCTGTGGGTGTTCCCCAGAATTGTAACTTTTTCAGTAATATCAAACAGTAAAATCTCATAACTTTACATCTAGTGTTGCTACACATTTTAACAGGAGGATAATATTCAGTAGATTATGCGATTTCAAGTGATACCTCACAAAACATACTAGGTACAAAATTGATCATAATTTTCTAAACGAGTGAACATAGGGGTACAGACTGACACAGTGTCTGTCTGTGTGTGTTCCCAGCAGATATGTGAGTATTTCAATCCCTCATAACGAGTGTTCGGTATCTTCAAGGACCTGGGGAGCTGATCCTGCGAATTCACTGATTTACTAAGTGTGACACTGTATGAAATTGTGAGACACTTTATCATATTGGTAATAATAATAATATAAAATTGCAATGAATCATGCTAGATATGCCATGTAAGGTGTCATGGAAAATGTTATGATTTTCAAAGTGTGATCATTTTGTTTCTGTTTGTATTGTGAGTTACAGATATGTACGGTATATCTGTATTTCCAGATTTGTGCAGTGTTTCTGGTTGACACCCCCAGACATATTGGTGTCAGCACTGCCTAGCCCATTTGATGGCCTATCCAGGGTCATCAGCTGTACAATGAGCCCATGGAAAGGACCAAGGGGATACACCTATTGAGTCAGCAAGACATGCAGGGCTATGCCTGTGTACTGAGAACTCCAAGGCTTTTCCATGCCATATGCTGTGAAGCTTGTGTTTGGGACACAGGAAGTACAAGCCACGTGGCAAAAGGAATATAAAGGGCAGCCGCATCATCTCCATTTTGTCTTCAGTCCCTCTTCCTACCTCTGGAGCAACTTCTCTACAAACTGAAGCCTTGAACAAAGGACTGAATGACCCATCCAAGCTGTGGATGTGTTCCAGATGGACTTTCATGCCAGCAACTCACCAGTACATCTAAGAACCCTATATATAGATTATGGAATGTATCTGACTTCTTTCTTTCCTTCCATCCGTCTGTCCTTCCTTCCTTCCAACATTTTGTTTGTGATTAGAGTTTTTAAATACCCTATCACTGTACTGGACCTAGGTGCTGGTTGGGATTCAGAGAACTGGAATGCAATAAAGGGGGCCGTGTGATTTCTTTTTTCAGCTTCTCGATAACCAGTGTGGGTGATCAGAAGCACAGTTTGTTACTGGTCAGTGAGTTTAACATCAGTGTCAAGTATCAGGGGGTAGCCGTGTTAGTCTGTATCTACAAAAACAACAAGGAGTCTGGTGGCACCTTAAAGACTAACAGATTTATTTGGGCATAAGCTTTCGTGAGTAAAAACCTCACTTCTTCGGATGCATAGCTCTATGCATCCGAAGAAGTGAGGTTTTTACTCACGAAAGCTTATGCCCAAATAAATCTGTTAGTCTTTAAGGTGCCACCAGACTCCTTGTTGTTTTTAACATCAGTGTTAACCACCAGTTTTTAGAGCATCTGCTCTCCCTTTTTCAGCCTGCCTTGACTTTGGCATTTTCAGTGAGGACTGCCCCAGGCACTAAGGGTCACACTAAGCCCTGAAGATAAATTAATAGAATGTCTTTTATGACGAAGTCTTATGAAATCAACTGAATTCCTTTTGTTTTCTTTCATCTGAGCAGGGTTTCCAGTTTCCCAACCTGATGTGATCTCCCGGCTGGAACAAGGGGAAGAGCCATGGGTCCCAGACCTCCAGGGTTCAGAGGAAAGAGAGATACTGAGAGCTCCCTGCACAGATGAGGAAACATTAAACCAACTCAGAATCTGTAAGTGCCTGAAGGAAACATCTGGGATGCCCTACAAAGCCCTTGGGAGGTGTCTCAGTTCATTATTGTCCCTAGCAGGGGTCATATTCTCAGGATAATCATAGCTCATGGCTTCCTATAGATCCTAGCAGACACCAGGCTGTAGCTTCCTCCCTTCCCCCTGTGAAGTTGGATGGGATGTGAAGGCTGAATTGATCCCCTCCTCTCTCCTATTTGGGGGAGTTCAGTTCCTGATTTTTATTTGACCTCTCTCCAGCACTTGTTTTGGTTTGGTCTTCCCCTTTCCATCCCTGTTTGAGGTTTCTGTCTGTATCACAGCAGGTGATGCAATGGTATGTGAGAAAGAGGAGCAGAATTCTCAGCAGGAAAATGTTGAGCAAGTGGATAAACACAGAGCATTATCGCAAACATGGAAAAGGAATGTGTCCAGCAGTCATGAGCAGGGAAAATCCTGTGAGATTCAGCACAGACAAGAAAGAGAGCAGGGAAACCAGCCAGGAGAGAAAGTGGGTAAATTTATTTCCTGTCGGGGAACTCAGAAGGGCCTCAAGGAAACCACAACACAGCAGGAAATCCTCAGGGGAAAGAGGAAAAATACATGCACTGAGTGTGGGAAAAACTTCATTCGCAGATCGGACCTTTCTGATCATCAGAGAATCCACACAGGGGAGAGGCCCTACAAATGCAGTGAATGCGGGAAAAGCTTCACTAACAGATCAGGTGTTTTTCAACATCAGAGAATCCACACAGGGGAGAGGCCCTATGAATGCAGTGAGTGCGGGAAATGCTTCACTAACAGCTCAGCCCTTTCTGAACATCAGAGAATCCACACAGGGGAGAGGCCCTATGAATGCCGTGAGTGTGGAAAATGCTTCACTCACAGATCAGCCCTTTCTCAACATGAGAGAATCCACACAGGGGAGAGGCCCTATGAGTGCAGTGAGTGTGGAAAATGCTTCACAAACAGCTCAGACCTTTCTAAACATCAGAGAACCCACACAGGGGAGAGGCCCTATGAATGCAGGGAGTGTGGGAAAAACTTCACTTACAGATCAGTCCTTTTTCACCATCAGAGAATCCACACAGGGGAGAGGCCCTATGAATGCCGTGAGTGTGGGAAAAACTTCACTCACATATCAGGCCTTTTTCACCATCAGAGAATACACACGGGGGAGAGGCCCTATGAATGCCGTGAGTGTGAAAAATGCTTCTCTACCAGCTCAGCCCTTTCTGAACATCAGAGAATCCACACAGGGGAGAGGCCCTATGAATGCAGTGAGTGTGGGAAAAAATTCATTTACAGATCAGGCCTTTTTAACCATCAGAAAATCCACATAGGGGAGAGGCCCTATGAATGCCGTGAGTGTGGGAAAACCTTCAAGTGCAGCTCGCACCTTATTAGGCATCAGAGAATCCACACAGGGGAGAGGCCCTATGAATGCAGTGAGTGCGGTAAAACCTTCACTCAAAGATCAGGCCTTTTTCACCATCAGAGAATCCACACAGGAGAGAAGCCCTATGAATGCAGTGAGTGTGGGAAAAACTTCACTCACAGATCAACCCTTTCTGATCATCAGAGAATCCACACAGGTGAGAGGCCCTATGAATGCAGTGAGTGTGGGAAAAGCTTCACTCAAAGATCAAGCCTTTTTCGCCATCAAAGAATCCACACAGGTGAGAGAACCTATGAAAGCAGTAAGTGTGGGAATTCCTTCTCTTAGCACTCAGCCCATGTTAGCCATCAGAGAATTTGAAAGGGAAATCAAGACCATAAAAACCTCTAGGACTATCAATACTTTTTTTTCTTTAATACTTTTTCTGATTCCCACATAGTAACTTGTAAAGCTGTTTGAACTATTTGCAGCACCGTTATCCCTCAGCTTGTCCAGATGAGTGGCCCATATTTCCTTTTGCAGTTCACCCTGTTTTGAAGTGGCCCATTTGTCCTTTCTATCAACTCCATTGTCCCATGAGTAATTCGAGTGTGCCCTTCCTATCAGGAGCCAGGGAACATCACATTTATACCATTCCTCCTATTACAAAGTTATTGTTAGAGTAACCAATGATACAGATTGTATCATTGCCAGTTGTTCTCACGTTGCTCTTGGTTGTGCTGAAGAGCAGTTATATTGGGACCTTTTCAAATTATATTTAAATGAAGAGGAGCAGAGGCAGGAAAAAAAAGGTGTCATTTCAGCCTCTGTGACACTGGAAGGAGACAGGGTGACTCAGAGATTCCTTCCTTCCCGTAACTATACAACTGTTACCTTTTCTATGAGCTATGCAGAGTTTATCTTCATCACATTCTATCCATCCACTTCTCAAAGTGTCATGTAAAGAAGCGTTCTCCGTTGTCTATGCATGGAAATGATGCTTTGAGTTCTTTAATCCTATACCAGAGTTGCTGTGACTGGAGATGAAAGTATTAAAGACCTGGAAGGGGAATTCAAATGGATCCCAAACACAGTGTGATCATTTGGAGTTTAAATCCCAGGTTCCATTTATTGGTAAAGCCACTTCTGGCAAGGTAGCTGTTCTGTCCCCCATTATAGGGATACAAGGATACTAAACATTTTGTAAGTAGTATAACTGACTATTGAGAAAGTGCTGAGTGAAGCTGGTTTCAATGAATTAGAGGAGAAAGTGATGGGAGAATCTGTTGTCCTGATTCTGAATAATCAGATGTAAACTGCTCTGGAGTTTCATTGTCATGTATTCTATCTCTCTGTGATGTGGGTTTCTATATTTCCTGAAGGCTGTTTGGTCACCCAATTGGATATTAGTTCAGTTTGATAGGCTGTAGCTCAGATTTATTGGAGACTGTGAGGGTTCATGCCCCTCCTTACAGGGCAGCACGGTCTAGTGGCCAGAGTCCATATAAGCGCCCCTGGTTGCAGGGCCGTAGGACCTTACTACTGGCTCAGCGAGGGGGTCCTACCGAAACACGCTGAGGCTTACCGGGGTCAAGGTACCAGTCCGTCACCTCCCCTGCGTCGCTCCCTACTGGCTGGGGAGTTGGGGTCTCCCACAGATCCCAGGGTTCTCCGTGATTCTCCGGATCAGTCACCTCCTCTGGTTCCTCCTGCAGTAGGGGTTCGTGCCAGCCTGTAGAAGCCTCTGTTCCTGGCGGCTTCAAGCGTGTCGGCTGGTCCTCTGCAAGAGCTTCCCAGTCAGGTCCTTCCCCTGTGGCCACCATCCCCGACTAAGCTGAGTTCCCTCCATTTATACTCAGTGAGCATCTGGAGCATGCCCAGTACGCACGGGGTGGGACTTCCTCTGTCAGAGCTACTGGTCTGACATCGGCTGGGCTAGTGCGGGGCGGGGCTACCCAGTCACACACCCTCCCCCTTAAGAGGGACCCCTCCGGTTGGCCCGCCCCCTCCTCCCCCTGTCTGGAAAAGAAGTCCGTGTTAGCGTGTTCCTTACCCGGGCGATGAAATATGCGGAAGTCATAGGGTTGCAGTGAGAGATACCAACGTAGTATCCGGGGGTTCGCGTCCTTCATGCTATTTATCCATCGTAAGGGGACATGGTCTGTGGTCAGCCTGAAGTTATTCCCCAACAGATAATAACGTAGGGCGTCGATGGCCCATCTCACTGCCAGGGCCTCTTTCTCTATTGTGGAGTACCGTTGTTCCCGGGGGAACAGTTTACGGCTTAAATACAGTATCAGGTGTTCTTCCCCGTCCAACTCCTGGGAGAGTACGGCCCCCAGGCCTACTTCCGAGGCATCTGTCTGAAGTATAAATTCTTTTGAAAAATCTGGGTATCGCAGGACCGGTTCATGAGTGAGTCATTCTTTCAGAGCTTCGAAAGCTTTATCACACTCTTCTGACCACTGCACTTGTCGAGGCTGTGAGTTCTTTGTAAGGTCCGACAGGGGGGCGGCTATGGATGCAAAGTCTAGCACGAAGCGACAGTAATATCCAGCTAGGCCCAAAAACTGGCGCACTTGCTTCTTCGTCTTGGGGACGGGTACGTCTCTGAGGGCTTGCACTTTGCTGATTAGAGGCGTCAGTTTCCCACCCCGTACCGTATATCCGAGGTAGGTTACCTCCTCTTTCCCGAGGTGACACTTCGCCTGATTGGCTGTAAGGCCGGCTGATCGAAGTGCCTGCAACACCCCAGCCAGATGGCGTAGATGGTCCTCCCAGTTGTCGCTATAGACTACGATGTCGTCTATATACGCCGCCGCATACAGGTCATGAGGCTGTAAGACCTTGTTCATCAACCGTTGGAACGTAGCCGCGGCTCCATGTAGCCCGAATGGCATCGTTATATATTGGAAGAGGCCGAACGGGGTTGGGAAGGCAGTCTTCTCCTGGGAGTTTGGGGTGAGGGGGATCTGCCAGTATCCCTTGGTTATATCTAAGGTTGATAAGTACCTCGCTCCCCCGAGCCGCTCCAACAATTCGTCCACCCGCGGCATCAGATACGCATCGAAGCGGGAGATAGCATTGACTTTTCGGAAATCAATACAAAAACGGGTAGTCCCATCAGGCTTTGGGACTAAGGCGATGGGGCTGCGCCACTCACTCTTTGATTCCTCCACAACCCCCATCTCCAGCATTGTCTCCAGCTCCATTTGGACGGTGTCCCACATCTTCCGGGGTAACGGCCGGTGGTGGTCTCTTACCTTCTGACCTGGAGTGGTTGCTATATGATGGCTCATTAGAGTAGTTTGCCCAGTGTGGGCGGATAAAACGTCGGGGAACTCCCCTGTCAATTGCTGTAGTTGCTCTCCCTGTATAGGGGCAAGGCCCACCCCTAATGTCACCAGCCTGGGGTCCGGGGGGTCCCCTACTAGGGGTCCAAGTTCTGATTCCGGGGTGGATGGGCCGATGAGCAGGGCTTCCCTGGTCTTCCAGGCCTTCAGAAGGTTTATGTGGTATATGCACGTATCCCTCCATCGCCCTGGTAGCCGGACCTTGTAGTCTACTGGTCCAATCCTCCGGATTACCTCGTAGGGTCCCTGCCATTTGGCTAGCAGTTTTGACTCGGCCGATGGTAACAAAAGCAACACACGATCCCCGGGACTGAAACTCCGTCCCCTAGTTCCTCGGTTGTAGAGGCGTTCTTGGTTCGCTTGTGCTTGTATCAGGTTCTCCCGGGCGAACACCCTTAGCGTTCGTAGCCATTCTCGGAGTTGCAACACGTATTGGGTGGTCCTGAGGACTCGGGTCTCCTGGGCTTCCCATTCCTCCTCCAGGAGGTCCAGGATCCCCCGGGGCTGCCTACCATACAGGAGTTCAAAGAGTGAAAATCCCGTCGATGCCTGGGGTACCTCCCTGATGGCGAACAGCAGGGCTGGCAACAGAGTGTCCCAATGCGTAGGGTCCTCCTCCATGAACTTCCTTAACATGGATTTGAGTGTACCATTGAAACGTTCCACCAGGCCGTCGATCTGGGGATGGTAAACAGACGTCCGGAGGGTTCGTATATGGAGAAGGCGGCACAATTCTGCTATCAGTTTAGAGGACACGTTCGTGCCCTGATCCGTCAGGATTTCCTCCGGTATCCCGACTCTAGCAAAAATCTTCACTAGTTTGGTAGTGATCGCCGGCGCTGTGGTCATCCTCAGGGGTACGGCTTCAGGGTAACGCGTTGCGTAAGCCACTACCACTAGGATGAAGCAATTTCCTGTCTTACTTCTGTCCAGGGGTCCAACCAGGTCCATCCCAATCCTTTCAAAGGGTATGCCGACGACTGGCATAGGGATCAGGGGCACCCGGGCCAGATTTTTGGTCCCGCCCGTTGGCATTCTGGGCAAGATGCGCAGTAGTCTCGCACCTCCCGGTGTATGCCAGGCCAGAAGAACCGACGAGCTATCCTCTGGAGGGTCTTTTCCCGCCCCAGGTGCTCAGCCCAGGGGTTAGCGTGGGCTAGACGGAGGAGGCTTTGTCGCAGCTTCCGAGGGACCAATAGCTGACGGAATGTGTCCTGGGCCTGCAGTTCCTGTACTACCCGGTGTGACGTTGTGCAGTCTATATGGTTTTATAAAAACTTGATAATAAGTCAATATAATGTAACTGGGATAGTTTTAGAGAAAATACGGTAATAAGTGAATGTAACGTAACTGGGATATGCTTCATGCAAAAGGTCTCTTGTAAGGTATCATTACAAAACTTATAATCTACTGAGTATGATCATCTGATTTGTATAAATGTACCACTCTTGTATCTAAAACTAGAAATATAAAATGTAACTCTGAGGGCCTATTGTAATTATGTAAAGTGTGGGCCATTAATGATGGTTTGGAATCTTGATGACTCCCATTGTCTGCAGATGGCTGTTTACCTGTGAGTCTCCCTGTATATGTGTGTGCTGGCAAGTGAGTAATGAAGTCTTGCAGTGACATGTGAGCATGTCACCTGAACTGGAATCCATCTTTAACCTGGTGCTTTTCCAGTGAGGGGGGGTGGAAACCCAAAGGGACAAAGGGTTCCCGCCTTATGCAAAAGATATATAAAGGGGTGGAAGAGAACAGAGAGGGAGAGAGAAGCCATCATGAAGAATCCCCTAGCTATCACCTGAGCTGGAACAAGAGCTGTACCAGGGGAAAGAATTGTGCCCAGGCCTGGAAGGTGTCCAGTCTGAGAAAAACTTACTGAAGCATCTCTGAGGGTGAGATTATCTGTATTCAGTTTGATTAGGCATAGATTTGCGCATTTTATTTTATTTTGCTTGGTGATTTACTTTGTTCTGTCTGTTACTACTTTGAACCACTTAAATCCTACTGTCTGTATTTAATAAAATCACTTTTTATTTAGTAATTTACTCAGAGTATGTATTAATACCTGGGGGAGCAAACAGCTGTGCATATCTCTCTATCAGTGTTATAGAGGGCGAACAATTTATGAGTTTGCCCTGCATAAGCTTTATGCAGGGTAAAATGGATTTATTTGGGTTTAGACCCCATTGGGAGTTGGGCATCTGAGTGCTAAAGACAAGCGCACTTCTGTAAGCTGTTTTCAGGTAAACTTGCAGCTTTGGGACAGGAGATTCAGACCCTGGATCTGTGTCTGGAGCCAGACGGGAGTGTCTGGCTCAGCAAGACAGGGTGCTGGAGTCCTGAGCTGGCAGGGAAAACAGAAGCAGGGGTAGTCTTTTGCACATCGGGTGGCAGCTCCCAAGGAGGTTTCTGTGATCCAACCCGTCACACCCGGTACAGGCAATCTTTCCATATCTCAAAGCGTGGACCCTGTGGGGGCCCAAGGGTTGAGCCTTCATCGGGACCGAGGCTGGTGGCCTGTTCCCAGGCCCTACTTAGGGTCGGGTCCTCTCTCTGTTCTTGCACAAAGTCCACATCCCGTTCCAGTTCCATTTGAGCATCCTCGACTGACCGGGCCCTTACAGGGGGGTTGGTCACGGGGGGCTCTCCCGGAGTCGATGTCCCTTCTCCGGGGTCATCCCGTGGCGTGTGTCCAAGCAGCCCCACTCGTGGGGGCCTCAGCCCGTCGGTTCGTGGGTTGGGCGGTTGGTATCTCCGGAGAATCTCCCCGAAGCCTGGCCAGTCTTGTCCCAAGTCTACTGGGTAGGCCAATCTGGGGGCCACGCCCACGCGAAGGCCCTCCTCCCAGTGGCAGACTTCTATCTTCGCCCAGGCTGAGGAGTAAGGGCAGATGTCCCCATGTACACACTGTAGATGTATCTGGGTGTCAGAGAGTTTGAGGTTTGGGACCAGCCCCTCACGTATGAGGGTCTGGCTGCACCCCGAGTCCACGAAGGCATTGGTGAGGATCCCCTCGACCTGGACAGGGACCACAAGCTTTCCCAGACCTCTCTTACGGGCCCTTCTTCCGGTGACCCAGGCTTGTCCATAATTACAGTCCATGAACGGGCAATCCCGCCGAAAGTGCCCCTCTTGTCCGCACTCCCAGCATCCCTCTCGGACCATGGCGGGTCCCGGGCCTCCACCCGGTGGGCTTCCTCTTTCTCGTGGGAGTGGGTCCCTGTGGGTCATTACCCGGGCTGCCCGGTGTCTGGGCTCGGGACTGGGGAGCTTCAGGGTCACGTAATGGGCGCCGGACGGTAGTTCCCGAGCCCCTGCTCTCTGGGGATTCCCGTTGCCCAGTCTGCCCCATTGTCCGTAGCTTCCTGCTGTCCGGGGTGTCGCTTCGGTCCCCTCAGCGGACAAGTAGTCTTCCATCAAAGTCACTGCTGCTGAGAGGGTTGCCGGTCGGTGCCGGCGTACCCAGGCCCTTCCTCCCGAGGGCAGGATCTGGGTAAATTGCTCCAGGGCCACCATCTCCGCTACCTGGGGTCCGGTTAAGCCTTCCGGGTTCAGCCACCTCCAACAATGGTCCCGTAGCCGTTGGGCCACAGCCCGGGGCCGGGCCTCCGGAGGGTACTGTTCTTTGTGGAGGCGCTGGCAATAGGTCTCCGGACTAATGCCGGTGTGGTCCAATACGGCCGCCTTCACCCGGGTGTATTCTAGGGCCTCCCGGGGGTCGAGGCTACGGTAAGCGGCCTGGGCCTGTCCCGTCAAATAGAGAGCTAATAAAGTGGCCCAGTGCTCAGGGGGCCACCTGGCGGCGGTCGCCACCCGTTCGAAGGTCACCAGGAACGCCTCTGGGTCATCCTCTGGCTCCATCTTAGTGAGGCGTACCGGCAACTCCCCTACATTCTCCCTGGGTCCGGCCCCGGCAGGTACGGGGGCTGTGGCTCCTGCCGGGTGTAGCAAGGTGGCCATCTGCTGCACCAGGCGTTTTTGTTGCGCCTGCTGTTGGATCGCCAAGTCCCGGAGGAGCTGCTGCTGCTGCTCGTGATGCTGAGATAGCAGCAGCTGCTGCTGGCTGGCCATGTGCTGCATCAACTGCACTACTTGTTGCTGCTGTTGGGCCGCCTGCTCTTGCTGCCAGTCCAGCATCCACTTTAGGAGCTTCTCCGTCTCCATCTTGGGGTTTAATGGGGTTCCCACGGTTAAACCCTGTTCTCACGAACCTTTCAGCAGGCCCGGATTGCTGCCCACATTCTCCACCACGTGTGAGGGTTCACGCCCCTCCTTACAGGGCAGCACGGCCCAATGTCCATACAAGCACCCCTGGTTGTAGGGCAGCACGGCCTAATGGCCAAAGTCCATACAAGCGCCCCTGGTTGCAGGGCAGCACGGCCTAATGGCCAGAGTCCATATAAGAGCCCTGGGTTGCAGGGCAGCACGGCCTAGTGGCCAGAGTCCATATAAGCGCCCTGGGTTGCAGGGCAGCACGGCCTAATGGCCAGAGTCCATATAAGAGCCCCTGGTTGCAGGGCCGTAGGACCTTACTACTGGCTCAGCGAGGGGGTCCTACCGAAACACGCTGAGGCTTACCAGGGTCAAGGTACCAGTCCGTCACCTCCCCTGGGTCGCTCCCTACTGGCTGGGGAGTTGGGGTCTCCCACGGATCCCAGGGTTCTCCGTGATTCTCCGGATCCGTCACCTCCTCTGGTTCCTCCCGCAGTAGGGGTTCATGCCAGCCTGTAGAAGCCTCTGTTCCTGGCGGCTTCAAGAGCGTCGGCTGGTCCTCTGCAGGAGCTTCCCAGTCATGTCCTTCCCCTGGGGCCGCCAGCCCCGACTGAGCTGAGTTCCCTCCTTTTATACTCAGTGAGCATCTGGAGCATGCCCAGTACGAACGGGGTGGGACTTCCTCTGTCAGAGCTACTGGTCTGACGTCGCTGGGGCTAGTGCGGGGCGGGGCTGCCCCGTCACAGAGACATTAAGAGAAATGACCATTTGCTAAGGTCATCATTTTTCACTTCAGCTTTGATTTTCCCCACACCTCCATGATGACATGGAGAAAGTTCAAGTGCAGTTCTGTCAATGGGATCACTAAATAATTACTTGAGGAGACTAGGTTTATTTGGTAGAAAGATTTATTCATCCTCAAGCTTCCAACCAAGGGTGGCGAACCACCAAGCCCTGCTGGGCAGATATGACTTCAACTTGTGGGCTTAGTGCCCAAATTGGCAGATTTCCTCCAGGAGCGTGATGAGAAGGAGTTTAAGGCTCTGGTTGAGGAGGTCACAGCTGCCACCAGGGCAGCCATTCAGGCTTCAGAAATGCCTCTCATGAGCGCTTACTTGAGCAGGAGGTGAGATAGCTCCTTTGTTTAGGAGTTGTGGAGGTGATTCATAGATTCATAGACTTTAAGGTCAGAAGGGACCATTATGATCATCTGGTCTGACCCCCTGCATGCTGCAGGCCACAAAACCGTCCCTACCCTTCCCTTGACTCTGCTGATGAAGTCCCCAAATCCTGTGTCTTGGTGACTTCAATTGGCAGAGATCCCTCCTGCTAGCGATCCCTGCCCCATGCTGCGGAGGAAGGCGAAAAACCTCCAGGGCCTCAGCCAATCTACCCTGGAGGAAAATTCCTTCCCGACCCCAAATATGGCGATCAGCAAGACCCCGAGCATGTAGGCAAGAGTCTCCAGCCTGACCCTTGTTAGCCATTATACTATTTACCTGCTATTGCTCGGTATTCCTCAGCTAATATGTTTTACCATTAAACCATTCCCTCCATAAACTTATCTAATTTAATCTTAAAACCAGACAGGTCCCTCGCCCCCACCATTTCCCTCGGAAGGCCGTTCCAATATTTCACCCCTCTGACGGTCAGAAACCTTCGTCTAATTTCAAGCCTAAACTTCCCCACTGCCAGTTTATATCCATTCGTTCTCGTGTCCACATTAGTACTAAGCTGGAATAATTCCTCTCCCTCCCTAGTATTTATCCCTCTGATATATTTAAAGAGAGCAATCATATCCCCCCTCAGCCTTCGTTTTGTCAGACTAAACAACCCGAGCTCCTCTAGTCTCCTTTCATACGACAGGTTTTCCATTCCTCTGATCATCCTAGTGGCCCTTCTCTGCACCCGTTCCAATTTGAGTTCATCTTTTTTAAACATGGGAGACCAGAACTGCACACAGTACTCCAAATGAGGTCTCACCAGCGCCTTATACAACGGAAGCAGCACCTCCTTATCCCTACTAGATATACCTCGCCTAATGCATCCCAAGACCGCATTGGCTTTTTTCACCGCCACGTCACATTGTCGACTCATAGTCATCCTCCGGTCTACAAGGACCCCTAGGTCCTTCTCCTCTTCCGTTACTTCTAAACAATGCGTCCCCAGCTTGTAACTAAAATTGTTGTTAGTCATCCCCAAATGCATCACCTTACACTTTTCACTATTAAATTTCATCCTATTTCTGATACTCCAATTCACAAGCTCATTCAAGTCTCCCTGCAGAATATCCCTATCCTCCTCCGAATTGGCAACGCCTCCCACCTTCGTATCATCCGCAAACTTTATCAGTCCACTCCTGCAATCGGTTCCGAGGTCAGTTATAAATAGATTAAATAAAATGGGTCCCAAAACCGAACCCTGAGGAACTCCACTGGTAACCTCCCTCCAACCTGACAGTTCACCCTTCAGTACGACCCGCTGCATTCTCCCCATTAACCAATTCCTTATCCACCTCTGGATTTTCATATCGATCCCCATCTTTTCCAGTTTAACCAATAATTCCTCATGGGGTACCATATCAAACGCTTTACTGAAATCCAGGTATATTAGGTGCACCGCATTTCCCTTATCTAATAAGTCCGTTACTTTCTCGAAGAAGGAGATCAGATTCGTTTGGCACGATCTGCCCTTCGTAAAACCATGTTGTAATTTATCGCACTTGCCATTAACCTCAACTAGTTTCTCTTTCAGAATTTTCTCCAGCACCTTGCACACTACAGATGTTAAACTAACAGGCCTGTAGTTACCCGGATCACTTTTTTTCCCCTTCTTGAAAATAGGAACCACATTAGCTATTCTCCAGTCTAACGGAACCACCCCCGAGTTTACAGATTCATTAAATATTATCACTAATGGGCCTGCTATTTCTCGCGCCAATTCCTTCAATATTCTCGGATGAAGATCGTCCGGTCCTCCCGACTTAGCCCCATTAAGGCGTTCGAGCTTTGTTTCTACCTCGGATACGGTAATCCCCCATTCTGTTTGCCCCTCTGTCACGGTGCTAGTATCCCTAATACCTTCATTGGCCTCATTAAACACCGATGCAAAATATTCGTTGAGATATTGCGCCATGCCTCGATTATCTTTAATCTCCTCTCCGGCTATAGTCTTCAGTGGTCCTACTTCTTCCTTCTTTGCTTTCTTCCTATTTATATGGCTGTAAAACCTCTTACTATTGCTTTTAATTCCCCTCGCTAGGTCCAACTCTACACGGCTTTTGGCCTTTCTCACTCTATCTCTACATTCTCTGACTTCACTAAGGTATAAGTTTCCTTACTGATCCCTCCCCTCTTCCACTCTTTGTACGGTTTCTGTTTTTTCCTAATTGCCCCTTTGAGTCGGTTGCTCATCCAGCTCGGTCTAAATCTCTTGCTTAGTAATCTTTTTCCCTTTTTTGGGATACAGGCCTCTGACAGCTCATGCATCTTTAACTTAAAGTAATCCCAGGCTTTATCTGCCTTAAGATTCATTAATATGTTTGCCCAATCCACTTCCCTTACCAGTCCCCTTAGTTTGTTAAAATTGGCCTTTTTAAAATTATAAACCCTAGTCTTTGATTTAATTCTGTTACTCCTTCCGTTTAGTTTAAACTGGATTAGCTCATGATCGCTGGAGCCCAAGCTGTCCCCCACTACCACTTCCTCAACGAGGTCCTCACCAGTCACCAAAATCAAATCTAAAACGGCCTCCCCCCTTGTCGGTTCGGCTACCACTTGATGAAGGAAATGATCAGCAAGCACATCTAGGAACATCTGAGCCCTATTATTGCTACTAGCGTTTGTTCCCCAATCTATATCCGGGAAGTTAAAGTCCCCCATAATTACACAGTTCCTATTAGTATTTACTTCTCTAAACACATTAAATAGTTCTTTATCCATATCCTGGGTCGATCCCGCCGGTCTATAGCACACCCTAAGCACTATCCCCGGGGAGGCTCTAGTAGTCCTTTTACCCAGTGTGAGTATTGCCCAGACGGATTCCGTGTTATCTATTCCATCAACTATTATTTCTTTACAGCTTATCTCACTATTGACATACAATGCCACCCTTACCTTTGTTCCAGTCTTTCCTAAATAGCGCATACCCCTCCATACCTGTATTCCAGTCGTGACTGCCGTTCCACCACGTTTCAGTTATTTCTACGATATCCGGTTGCAATTCTCGGACCAAGAGTTCCAATTCCTCCATTTTATTACCTAGGCTTCTCGCATTGGTGTATAAGCACCCTAATGTGTGTTGTTTAGCCTGTCTCCCATTAGTAACACTATATGTTACAGGCCTCTTTGTGTCCTTCCCTCCTATCCTTCTTGTGTCCAATCTCATCTCCCCGGCTATATCTCCTCTTATCTCACTCACCATTTCAATGTTGGAATCTGGCGTGGAGATTAACTGTACATCTCCCAACCGTCTCCCCAAACTTCCTAGTTTAAAGCTCTTTTGATAAGATGAGCCAGCCTCCCTCCCAGAAGTCTATTTCCTTCCCTACTCAGGTGAAGTCCATCCCGCGAGAACAGCTGTCTGTCCCCGAAAGCCTCCCAGTGGCCATACATCCCAAAGCCCTCCTTATAGCACCATTCCCTTAGCCAACTATTTATTCTCACAATCCTATCAGCCCTTTGCTGCCCTTCCCTAGGAACAGGCAGAATCCCACTAAAGATAATCTGAGCCTCTATCTCCTTAAGTGTCTTTCCCAGCCTGGCATAATCTCCCTTGATTCTCTCTAACGAGAATCTAGCTGTGTCATTCGTTCCTACATGAAGGATTATCAAGGGGTTCTTACCTGCTCCTTTTAGGATCCTTTTCAACCGCAGGTCCACATCGCGAATCTTTGCGCCCGGTAGACAGCACACCCTTCTGTTCTCCGGGTCCGCCCTGGTCACAGGCCTGTCCAATCTCCTCAGTAAAGAGTCTCCAATTACATATACCTGCCATCGCCTGGCAACAGCGCGATCTAGTAATCTAGTCTCTGATCCTTCTAGTCCTGACCTGTGTCTGTTCCTATCTTCTCTTATGCTCCCCCTTGGGCCCAGATTTTGCGCTGTCTCCATCAACACCTCCCCTCTCTCTATTGGACTAGCCACTCTTCTCTTCTTCCTCACCCTCCCACCTTCTGTCACCACCTGCTGCCCCTCCACCTCGTTATCCAAACACCCAAACCTGTTCCTGAGTTCTATTCCCCCCTCACTGGCCCTCCTTTTCCTTGGCCTGCTTCTCACAGTGACATACTTCCAATTCCCTTGTTCTCCCCCTTCCATTCCCCTCTCACTGTTGTCTACTTCTACCTCCTCCTGCACCCTAGAGCATTCCCCTTCAGCCCCGCCTTGCCTGTCCTCCATCAGCTGCTCAAACCCCCGCCTAAACTCCACCAGGGTATCTACCTGCATCTCCAGCCCCTTAATCTTTTCCTCCAGTAACACTATAAGGCGACACTTCATACATACATACCTTTGTTCCAGCTCCCCTGCTAGGACTATATACATACCACAGCTTCCACATGCAGCCATCTGCATTCTGTCTGCTGCTGTCTGGCTCATGGCTGCTGCAGTCTCTGCCCACAGCACCTGGGGACACAGAGCACACGACACACCCCGCCCTCCTGCCTCCCCTTCCACCTCCCCCTGCTAACTCCCTCTCAAACTCCCCTGTTAGCCGCCCTGTTTGCTGCCTCCGGTGCTGGCAGCGGAGTTCAGATACGAGGGGTACTTCCTTATCCCAAAGGTGAAAGGGGGACTCAGGTCCATCCTGGATCTGTGAGACCTGAACAAGTACATGGTAAAGCTCAAATTTCGCATGGTCTCTCTGGCCTCCATCGTCCCCTCCCTGGATCCCGGAGACTGGTATGCTTCCCTTGATCTACAGGATGCATACTTCCACATTCATATCTTCGAGGGCCACAGGCATTTCCTCTGCTTCACAGTAGGACAGGAACACTACCAATTCACTGTCCTCCCGCTTGGCCTATCGACAGCCCCCAGTCTTCACGAAGTGCATGTCTGTGGTAGCGGCCTACCTCAGGCGTCGGGGGTGGGGTGTCCAGATCTTTCCCTACCTCAACGACCGGCTGGTCAAAGGCAGCTCAGGTCACAGGTACAGGGTCACATATCACTCCTCCTGTCCAGGTGTACCAGGCTGGGGCTGCTGGTAAACAGCACCAAATCCACGTTGGTACTGGTGCAACGCATACAGTTCATTGGCGCGATTCTGGACACAACATTGGCCAGAACCTCCCTCCCACCGGACAGGTTCAAAAGCCTGAGGGAGCTAATCAGGGTGGCCATGAGGTTTTCTGTGATGACTGCCAGAGCGTGCCTCCAACTCCTGGGTCATATGTCGGCATGCATATATGTGGTTCATCACGCCACATATTCATCAAAAATTTCATAGATGAATATACCCTCGGTCTTAGCAGGATCGAGCCCAAAAGGTAGGGGGCTTAGCCTTCCCCAGTACTGCTCTGTCAGGCATTGTTTTTAGTGGGTGTAGACTTTTTGTGTTTTGTAAGCCCCAGCACAAGCGTGGGCAAATAAGGGGTAGATTTCTGTAAGACCTCACTCTGAGGGATATAGGAGGGTGGGATATTGTTGTGATTTCACAATTTAAAAAAAAATGTTCCAGAAAAGGGACCAGGAGGGGTGGGGGCTAGTGGAGGAGCCCACCCTCCTTGCTAAATTGGTAGTGGAACAAAGCCTGTGTCCATGGAAAGGGACGGTTCAGCAAGGAACGCAGAATCGGGCCCAGACAAGCAGGCAGGCAACAAATAAAAAAAAAAAAGGGAAAACAGGTTGGAAGCGCTGAGGGCATAGTGGCAGGAGTAAAGAAAGCAGTAAGTACAGGCCTGGGGAATTCAGATCCCTGGAATGGTGAAATCTGAGTTGATGAAGGCGTCATTTTGGGAGCTAAGCAAGTGATTTAAGGAAAGAGAGTGAGACGTTAGCTCTGCAGAAGCTGGAGGGAATTAAGCAGTTGAGTGTTGTAAAAATGTTAAAAAGGAAAAGTGTTATAGAAAGAGAATTCTTGAATTCTTTGCAGCCATTCTGAAGGGAAATGGGCCCTTTTCTAAAGGAATGTCTGTAAATAAGCCAGGCAAAGAGACTATCTGATTTACATCATTTGATTATGGACAATTTAGTTAAATTCGCTAAAAGAACATAAGGGGTTTCCATTGGAACGTAACTGCCCCCAAATGTATACAAATGTGATCTATGTACAGCTATGTAAAAATTAAAGCAGTGTAAGGAATGTTGAGAAAAAAATATGTATAATGTGTATAAATATATTGTGTAAATATGTGGAGTGTTTAGGGCCTAAAGCAACACTCCTGGCTGTAAAACTCTTGTTTTGTAGGCTTCAGATGAATTGGGTTTGTTTTTAAATAATATCTCTAAAATCCATTTGAATTGTTCCTTCAAAGTTGCAAAACTGAGAAACACTTTTTGCCATACACAGGTAACTAGTGGTGTTTGGCTTTGGTATTTAGCATTTAACCCTTAAGGTACCTTAATGCTTTTTAATTTCAATATCTTTTTAAAAGACCAAAGTCGTGGCTGCAGCAGGGCAGTCACACCCAGGAGAGTGGGAAAAATTCCGGATTTGTTTTTTAGTAACAAAATAGCAAATAAGAGTTGTAGTACAAAATAAATAAATAAATAAAATAATAAAAAAAAAAGACAGTGCCCCAGACAGAGCCTTAAGGTGGCTCTGTGTCATCAAACTGTCACTTTGATAAGGCTACATAAAAACTCTGTGAGCACAGAAGAAACAGTTACACCTTATGTCAAAATTAATATGGCTAATGTTATAAAAGTTAAACTATGGAAGGAATGTGCGTTTTCCCCCAAACGTGCAGTGTATATTGTAGAAGGGGTAAAAGAAATGCAAACGCAGACCATACTACCTAATTAAGATCCTATTAGGGCTCCAAAGGGAGCCACAATAGGCTGTTTTCGTTTTCAGATCGCCGGATGTTTTGGAAGCAGGAGTTAAAAGTGGAAAGTAATCAAAATTCTGGTGGAAGTTGATTGTGTCCCTTTTAAGACAGAGTATTAACTGCTGATGGCTTTGGATCCAAAGCAAGCCAGAAAGCGTCAGTGTTAATGCAGGTTTCAGAGGGTAGCCGTGTTAGTCCGTATCCGCAAAAAGAACAAGGAGTCCTTGTGGCACCTTTGAGACTCACAAATTTATTTGGGCATAAGCTTTTGTGGCTAAAACCCACTTCATCGGATGCATGGAGTGGAAAATACAGTAGGAAGATATATATATATACAGAGAACATGAAAAAATGGAGGTTGCCATACCAACTCTAACGAGACTAATCCATTAAGGTGGGCTATTATCAGCAGGAGAAAAAAACCTTTTGTAGTGATAATCAGGATGGCTCATTTCAAATAGTTGACAAGAAGGTGTGAGTAACAGTAGCGGAAAAATTAGCATGGGGAAATAGTTTTTGTTGTGTAATGACCTATCCACTCCCAGTCTTTATTCAAGCCTAATTTAATAGTGTCCAGTTTGCAAATTAATTCCAGTTCTGCAGTTTCTCATTGGAGTCTGTTTTTGAAGTTTTTTTGTTGAAGAATTGTGACTTTTAGGTCTGTAACTGAGTGACCAAGGAGGTTGAAATGTTCTCTGACTGGTTTTTGAATGTTATAATTCTTGATGTCTGATTTGTGTCCATTTATTCTTTTGCGTAGAGACTGTCCAGTTTGGCCAATGTACAGGGAGGAGGGGCATTGCTGGCATATGATGGCATATATCACATTGGTAGATATGCAGATATACGAGCCCCTGATGGTGTGGCTGATGTGATTAGGTCCTATGATGATGTCCCTTGAATAGATATATGGACAGAGTTGGCACCGGGGTTTGTTGCAGGATTTGGTTCCTGGGTTAGTGTTTTTGTTGTGTGGTGTGTGGTTGCTGGTGAGTATTTGCTAGGTTGGGGGGCTGTCTGTAAGCGAGGACTGGATTGTCTCCCAAGATCTGTGAGAGTGAGGGATCGTCCTTCAGGATAGGTTGTAGATCCTTGATGATGCACTGGAGAGGTTTTAGTTGGGGGCTGAAGGTGACGGCTAGTGCCGTTCTGTTACTTTCTTCGTTGGGCCTGTCCTGTAGTAGGTGACTTCTGGGTACTCTTTTGGCTTTGTCAATCTGTTTCTTCACTTCAGCAGGTGGGTATTGTAGTTTTAAGAATGCTTGATAGAGATCTTATAGGTGTTTGTCTGAGGGATTGGAGCAAATGCGGTTGTATCTTAGAACTTGGCTATGGACAATGGATCATGTGATGTGGTCTGGATGAAAGCTGGAGGCATGTAGGTAAGTATAGCGGTCAGTAGGTTTCCGGTATAGGGTGGTGTTTACGTGACCATCGCTTATTAGCACTGTAGTGTCCAGGAAGTGGATCTCTTGTGTGGACTGGTCCAGGCTGAGGTTGATGGTGGGATGGAAATTGTTGAAATCCTGGTGGAATTCCTCAAGGGCTTCTTTTCCTTGGGTCCAGATTATGAAGATGTCATCCATGTAGCGCAAGTAGTGTAGGGACGTTAGGGGATGAGAGCTGAGGAAGCGTTCTTCTAAGTCCGTCATAAAAATGTTGGCATAGTGTGGGGCCATGCGGGTATCCATAGCAGTGCCGCTGACTTGAAGGTATACATTGTCCCCAAATGTGAAGTAGTTGTGGGTGAGGACAATGTGAGGGGGGAGGGATAGCTCAGTGTTTTGAGCATTGACCTGCTAAACTGAGGGTTGTGAGTTCAATCCTTGAGGGGGCCATTTAGGGATCTGGGGCAAAAATCTGCCTGGGGATTGGTCCTGCTTTGAGCAGGGGGTTGGACTAGATGACCTCCTGAGGTCCCTTCCAACCCTGATATTCTATGATTCTATGAAAGTCACAAAGTTCAGCCACCAGATTTGCCGTGACATTATCGGGGATACTGTTCCTGCCAGTTTGTAGTCCATCTTTGTGTGGAATATTGGTGTAGAGGGCTTCTACATCCATAGTGGCCAGGATGGTATTTTCTAGAAGATCACCAATGGATTGTAGTTTCCTCAGGAAGTCAGTGGCATCTCAAAGATAGCTGGGAGTGCTGGTAGCATAGGGCAAGGAGAGAATCTACATAGCCAGACAATTCTGCTGTCAGGGTGCCAATGCCTAAGATGATGGAGCATCCAGGATTTCCAGATTTATGGATCTTGGGTAGCAGATAGAATACCCCTGGTCGGGATTCTAGGGGTGTGTCTGTGCAGATTTGTTCCTGTGCCTTTTCAGGGAGTTTCTTGAGCAGATGGTGGAGTTTCTTTTGGTAACCCTCAGTGGGATCAGAGGGTAATGGTCTGTAGAATGTGGTGTTAGAGAGCTGCCTAGCAGCCTCTTGTTCTAATAAAGGAAGAAAAGAACTGCCCATAAACGACAGCACAAAGGAATCAAACCAAAGAATAAGAAGGAAAACAGGTAGATCAGAGGAAGGTAAGGGCACTGGTAGAAATGCCGGCCCCCACCGATGCCCACTCTTTAAGAGTACTACTAGGAGGATTCAATTTTCTTAGACCGCACATTTAAAAATAGGCTGAAATAACTCATCCATTGTGAAAACTGCTTTAAAAAAAAAAGACAAAATGGGAATGGGGCAAAGAGCAGGACTCCACTTTAACCCTATTAAAACAGAAGGCTCTCACAGCCCCAGCCCTACAATGAATTACAGCCTTTTGTTATTCGTTTGGCGGCTAATAACATAGCCTTGACTGCCACACTAGTACAAAATAATGAAGAGGGAAAGGTAGTGCCAGTAGTATAGAAATCCAGAAAATTACAAGGAGCAGAAATAAATTTTGATCCCTGTGAACGTGAGTGTCTAGCAGCCGTCTGGGCAGTACCAGTTTTTCAGCCTCTTACAGGAACAGCCCCTAGTACTATTCAAAGCACCCACAGTCCTCTAAAGTACATTTTATCAGGAAGATTAATGGGAGGTAAAGTCTCAAACACCCGAATGGCCCAATGAACACTTATTTTAGTTAATGGGGTGACAACAGAAACAGTGTCCAAGCTGGACATGGTAACACATGCCCTAATATAAAAAAAACCCCAACATGAATGTCCAGAGGTCACTCTGAAGCAAAGAATTGCCTTGGTAGAGGCCCCCCACTGGAAGAATTAGATACCGTGGGTCAAGAAAAGCACGTCTGGTTTACTGATGGGAGTGCAATGGTAGTAAAAAGGAAAAGGTGTGTAAAATACGCTGCCATTAATTGAGAAGAGGAAGTCATTCAGGGACATTTAGATCATGGATCGGCTCAGCATGCCGAGCTTCACGCAATTTATCAGGTTTGAAGGCAATATGAAAATTCCCCACAGCCCGTATATATTTATGCTGACAGTGATTTTTGTGTGAAGGGAATACAGTTTTGGATACAGCATTGGTATAGGAACAGGTGAAAAGCAGCAAATAAAAAAAATTGTATATTCAAAAAAAAAAAAAGATTTACCAGTGGGTAACAAAAAACCCTAAACAGTTAAAGGTGCGACATGGAAGGGCACACAGTAAAGAAACGGGTATAAAAACCGCCTGGAATAATCGGGTAGATACAATAGCCCGACAAGAATATCTGTGCTGACACATCTGAGCCAACAGATGGCACTGCAAATCACCCTAACCATGTTCCAAAAAAACAGAAGTTACTTAATGTAGCCCATCAGTTTATGCATGAAAAAGTGGAAGGGACTTTAAAAAGGCTAAAACAAGTAGCAGAATGGGAGTGTATGAACCAGGGGTAGGCAACCTATGGCATGCGTGCCAAAGGCGGCACGTGAGCTGATTTTCAGTGGCACTCACACTGCCTGGGTCCTGGCCACCGGTCCGGGGGCTCTGCATTTTAATTTAATTTTAAATGAAGCTTCTTAAACATTTTAAAAACCTTATTTACTTTACATACAACAATACTTTAGTTATATATTATAGACTTATAGAAAGAGACCTTCTAAAAATGTTAAAATGTATTACTGGCACGTGAAACCTTAAATCAGAGTGAATAAATGAAGACTTGGCACACCACTTCTGAAAGGTTGCCGACCCCTGGAAAGAATAATATTAAAATATGGGTGCGGAATTGTGTGCGGTATATTCAGGACGAGGCTTGTCCTCTGCACTGGCAACCCATGATGCACCAACGAAGGCTTGGGCCGTGGCACAGGGTTCAAATTGATTTTATTAATAAATTGCCAAGAAGTAAGGAAAGATTCCAGTATTTATTGGTAATAATTAATTCCTTTTCAGAATGAGTAAAGGCATTTCCTACTAAAAATAATAGCACCAGGGTAGTGGCCAAAAAGTTTTTTAGTAAGGTAGTATGTAAATATGGCACCCCCGAAATAATAAATTTTAATAATGGAAAAGTTGAGTAGTTTGGATTCCATCCAGTAGAGGGCAGTGGTGCACATGAATGCGCTAACCCATTTATTACACTATTAAACTGTCTGGAATGCTGATTGCTTTTGTAGACTGCAGGTTGAAACTTATAGCTGGAAAGAAGTGTGAAGTCCAGTCTTCTATGTAAAACTAAACATATGGGGTCGAATACATCCCTCGTGTAACTCCACTGGGGTCATGGGGCCAGATTCTCAGCTGATATAAATTGCCATAGCTTTATTTAAGTCAATGGAGCGACACCGCTTTCCACCACCTAAGGATCCAGCCCATAGTCTTGTAATATAGCCCCGTAGCAGCAAGGCCGGCTCCAGGCACCAGCAAAGGAAGCAGGTGATTGGGGCAGCCAATGGAAAGGGGCAGCACATCCGGTTCTTCGGCGGCAATTCAGTGGCGGGTCCCTCACTCCCTCTCGGAGGGAGGGACCCGCCGCTGAATTGCCGCCGAAGAATGAAGCGGCATGGTAGAGCTGCCGCTTAAGTGCCGCCGATCGCGGCTTTATCTTTTTTTTTTTTTTTTTTTTGGCTTCGCCACTTGGGGCGGCAAAAAAGCTGGAGCTGGCCCTGCGTAGCAGTAGGTCTCAAGTCATGGGTTAGCGAGGGTAAGAATGACCAGGGCTCATGGACCTTTCTGGTGCTTAAAAATGCAGGAGTTTATAGAATGGATTTTCTTCAAAAATTTTAATTGAATGAAATAAAGTGACAACGAAATGGGTGGTTACAAGACAAATGGGTCTTGGTTTCTTTTTCAAGTGGCTATAATTATCCAGTCATTTACAATGGAGCCCAACAGAATCAGAAATATCGACCTGGAAGGGACCTTGAGAGGTCATCCAGTCCAGCCCCCTTTGCTGAGGCAGGACCAAGTAACCCTGGCGTATTCCTGACAGGTGTTTGTCCAGCCTGTTCTTAAAACCTCCAGTGAAGGGGATTCCACAACCTCCCTTGAAATCCTATTCCAGAGCTTAACTCTTATTAAATTTTCCTAATATCTAACTTAAATCTCCCTTGCTGCAGGTTCATTACTTCTTGTCCTCCCTTCAGTGGACATGGAGAACAACTGATCACTGGCTTCTTTCTAACATATTTCTTAATATATTGGAAGCAGGGACGGCCCGTCCATATAGGTGAACTAGGTGGTCGCCTAGGGTGCCAAGTTAAATGGGGTGCCAAATTCGAGGAAAAAAATCAAATTAAAGAAAAATAAAAAGGGGAAAAAATGAAAAAGATGAAAAAAAATACAAATAAAATAACGAAGATGTCATTATTTCAATTCCCATGTGCATACAGAGGGAATAGGAATTATAATTAATTTCTCTACATTTTTGAGAATTTATTAATATGTCAAATCCTTTATTTACTGCAAAAATAAATAAGATTTTAGCGATTTTTTTTTTCTATTTGCGACGTAGGGTCAAGGTGACCCACTCCGCAATTTTGATAAGCAATAACTCAGCCATAATGAAACACATCCGCCAGTGGCAAGAGCTACAATGCTAGTGACACCTAACTCGAATATACATCAAGGTTGCATAGCCAGAAATTAATGTAGAGCGGAGATATCACGAGTTGATACATGTCAAACGGTCATTTTAACACACATCGCAGGTAAGTGGTTAAGAATCGAGCGAATACTGTGGAAAATTGTGTTTCCTGGTGCCAAAGAATAAAGAATAACGTCTTTCAGCATTATAAATCCAAAATGTGAGTATCTTTAAGCGTTATTAAATCTTAGCGTTATTATCGGGCTGTGTAATTATGAACTTTTCTTTGTTATAACTGGTTCACATGTAATAAATAAGGTCCATAAAAGAAAAGTGACAGCGTTAACGCTTAATAGACTACGAAAGTGATGACGTCCCTCTCCAAGCGGGTAACCGTGAGGAAGGGGATTACTTTCCAAACAACTGGTGTCAGGTTATAACGTCAAAAAAGGTCATTTTGTTTCCATGTAAATGCTGTAACTAACTGTTTTAATAGGTAAGTGAGTGTATGTTACTAATTATTGAACCTTTAAGCAGTGGAAAGACATGTTGGAATGACTGCAATGTGATTTAAATCACCAACCATGTGGTGCGACAGCCATCCTTAACACTATAAGGCTTGCAGTCGGGAGCACAGTACATAACAATATTCAAGTGCCCCATGGCAGAAAGAGGAAAAAGAAAACCCTCAGGAGCTGAGTATTGTAAACAAAAGACTGAGAAGGAAAAGGACCAAGCAAAACAGCAGGGATCCTTCCTGAAATATTTTCTCTTTAATCCAAATAAAGATGGAAGCAGTTCACAGCATCCAGATGAAGGAATTTTACTTGGAGAGAAGGTTATCTCACATCCGCATGGAAGCAGTTTGGAACATCAAGATGATGGAAACTTACTTCTAGATGAAGGCAGCTCACAGCATCAGACTGATATGGAAGTGGAAAAAATTTATTCACCTTCGGACACATGCAGAAATTGAAGTAAATGAAGTAGAATTCTGGAAGAAAGGATGAGGATGTTACAAACAAGTTACAGTATGGGGACCCAGCTTCATGGCCCAGATGTAATGACAGCGTGCGGCAAATTCTTGTGGAACATGGACCCGAACAAGTTCATGAATTTCCCTTACCTAAGGATGGAAATAAAAGAAAATTCTCTGCTCAGCATTACAAGAGGAAACTCATAATGGGGAAGAAATTCATCTAAACTGGTTACAATATTCAGTGGCGAAGGACTCTGTGTTTTGCTTTTGCTGCAAGTTGTTTAGAAATCAAGCAATTGGTAGATCACTTACTGAAAATGGTTCAAAGGACTGGAAAAATATATCTTCAATTCTCTCTTCACATGAAAGAAATACAGAACATTTGGAATGTTTTCAAAATTGGAAAGAACTTGAATTATGATTGAAAAAAGGAAAACTATCGATGAAGAAAATTTACGTGTGATCAAGGAAAAAGAAGAATATTGGCAACAAATATTAGAGCGTCTGATAGTTTTAGTGAGAGTTCTCGGTGGGCAAAATGTAGCATTCCGCAGCTGCGGTAGAAATGAAAAATTATATACTCCAGCTAATGGAAACTTTTAAAAATGTGTTGAATACCTAGCTTTGTTTGATCCAGTCATGAAGGACCATCTACGTACAATAACTAATCATGAAACACAGGTTCATTACTTAGGAAAAAATATGCAGAATGAACTGATTCAAATCCAAGCAAATGCCATTAAAAATAAAATTGTAGAAGTTGCCCATTCTGCAAAATACTTTTCAATAATACCGGACTGTACACCAGATGTGAGTCATGTTGAACAAATGACGATGATCATTCGTTTTGTGAATATGGAAAAGTCTGCAGATGAAGATAATGTTGAAGTGCTCATAAAGGAACATTTTTGGGGTTTTGTATCACTGAAGGAGACAACTGGAGCATTTATGACTGAAACTATTCTACAAGAGCTTGAAACAATGTCATTATCTGTTGAAAACTTATGTGGCCAAGACTATGATAATGTGAGTAATAGGAAGGGTAAAGACAATGGTGTGCAAAGGAGAATGATGGAAATCAATCCTAGGGCCTTTTTCGTTCCTTGCAGTGCGCATTCTCTGAATTTGGTTGTCAATGATGCTGCTAGATGCTGTTTGGAGGCAAGCAGTTTCTTTGACCCGGTGCAACGTGTTTATGTGTTTGTCTCAGGCTGAACACGCCGTTGGGAGATTCTGACTCGCCATGTGAATTCTCTAACTGTGAAGCCACTTAGTCAGACAATATGGGAGAGTTGCATTGATGCTTTTGAAGCCTCTTCACTATGAACTTGGAAACATTTATGATGCCCTAATTGAAATTTCTGATGATACTACCTTTATTGGATCATCTGGAAATATGGCACGTTCAGATGCAGAAGCTCTTTCAAATGGTCTTTCCAAGTTCAAATTTGTGACTTTTCACTCATTGTGTGGTATAATATCCTTTTTGAGATTAACCTCACTAGTAAGCAGCTTCAGGAAAAGAACTTGAACGTACATTCTGCTATTCAAAAACTGCAGCAAAATAAAAATATTCTGGAGGAATTGAGAAGTGATGAAGAGTTCAAAAGAACACTGGTAGATTCTCTTGAGCTTGCTGAAGAAAGAGACTTTCCGACAGAAGCCAGTTCTGATTTGGCAAAAGAAACAGCAGTTTTCGTATGAAGGACGAGACACACCCATTCAGAATCCAAAACAAAGGTTCAAAGTGAATTTCTACTTCGCAGTCCTTGATACTGCTATTGACTTGGTTGATGAAAGATTTCAATACATGCAGCAGTTAGAGTCAGTATTTGGCTTTCTATATGACATCCACAGCTTGCAAAAGAAAACAGCAAAACAGATAAGAGAATTTTGTATAAAACTGGTGTCAGCATTGACTCATGAAAATTCAGAAGACATTGATGCTACAGATCTATGTAGTGAGCTTCATTCAGGCTTTTTCCAGACGACATAAGAAACATTCCACTCCTGAAGTTTGTTTGTGAAAATAAACTCAGACAGTTTTCCAAACTTTTTTATAGCTCTTTTAACTTTGCCAGTTTCCGTAGCTAGTGGGGAACATAGCTTCTCAAAGTTAAAATTGGTAAAAACGTATCTGTGTTCGACAATGGTGGAGACTTGTTGGACTTGCCACAATGTCAATAGAGCATGAAAGAGCTGGAAAACTGGATCTAAAAGAACTAGTGACTGAATTTTCAAAACTTAAAGCAAGAAAAGTCATGTTTTAAGAGCACAGAGTGTTTTTTATTCGGAGTGTTTTGTAAATACAGGTTAAAGTTCATTGAAGAGTTTTATTTCTTTCTATATCGGATGTGGTGGTAATGGCAGTTAAAGCAGGATAGCGTAATGGATGATTTTGGATTTGTAATAATAAAAATTATAATTAACATTTTTAATGCATTTTTATTTGAAATTGGATTGAAATATCATCTAGCTGTCGTGTACAAATCTATTCTGAAAATTGTGTCTCTATTTTATCTGATCTCAGAAACATTGGTTGGACAGATGGACGGATGGACAAACCGAATAATTAAGTCTCTGTTTAAAAAAAAAAAAAACGCTTAAAAAACATTAAAAGGAAAAAAGGGGCAAAATGTTTCCCAGTTTACCAAAAACCTCAGCCTAGATCTGCCCTTGGGGGTGGGGGTGGGGCGCCGATTGCATGGTTTGCCTAGGGCGCCAGTTCCTGGCAGCTCGCCTAGGGCCGCCCCTGTCTGCACAGAGCCCATTGTAGCGGTTCAGAACGGGCTGGTGGCAAGGGACGGAGCCCTGGGTCGTTCCTGGAGGGGCAGGGATTCATTTCAGCCTCTAGAAGGTGCTATGACGGCCTAGTGGAGAGGGACTAGGGAGCCAGAGGACATGAGGGGTCCAGCAGCCTAGGAACTGGAGGCAGAGGAAGGGAAGGGGATGCAGCCAGGAGAGGAGGCTGCAGAAGCTGCAGCAGGAGCACAGAGGCAGGTGCCCTTCAAGTCTCTCAATGGAGCACTAATGTGAACTAACGGTGCAGTGCAGTGCAGTGCCCCAGCCACCAGGGATTAGCCTGGGACAGGGGGCAGTGTGTTCTGACCACAGCGAAGGGACGTCTCTGCATGGAAAGGGCCTGGGGCAGGTCGCGCATCGTCAATGGGGTGGGAGTTTGGGGCTTGCAGCCTAATGGTCTCTCCCAGGGGGAGCTGCCTGCAATAACAGATGTGATCCAACCGCTGCAGCTAGACAGGAGGAGAATGAGGTGAGGCCCCAATGAGACCAGGCTGCTTGACTGAGCCCCCGACAGGGAAACCTGCCCTCTAACATAGGGATGGCCTGGAAGGGGCACCCCAGGCAACAGACGTGAGACACACCCCGGGGCAGGGTTACCCTGTACCCCTCTACTGGACTGCCCCCTACAGGCCAAGATAGGAATTACTGTGTGTATCATAGATCCTAACTGGTCCCTTGGGTATGAGCCCACCAGATGCTAGAGCCTGTAGGGCCCAGTGCGTGAGGCATCTGCAGCCCCGTCTCCAAATCGCAGCCGAGCATCTGCTGCACAACACGGCAGCAACTCCCCCGCGGGAGACGGGCGCCAAAGCCGAGCATTGGCCCAGTGCTATGCCAGGCCCCGCAGCCTGCCTCTGCACCACTGAGAACAGCTTCACCAGGAGAGAGACCCCAGAGCCCAGGGGCCTGGGCACTCTCCTGGGAGGTGGGAGCAGGGTTCGAGGCCCTGCCCCACATCAGGCAGAGGGGGGATTTGGATCCGGGTGAGAGCTCTGATTCCTGGGCTATTGCGCAGGGGCCACCACCACTGAGTGTAAGCGCCTCACAGACTTCAACAGTGGAAAAGTAGATGCCTAGGGGCTTTAGGTGCCTATAGGGTAGCAGCTAAGTGGGCTTTTGTGAATGCCAGTGGTGTCTAATTGTTGGATTTAGGTACCTAACTGCCCCTTTAGGCACCGATGGGATTGTCTACACGGCGCCGCAGTCCGCTCTATGGGGGTGTGAGTTGTGCAGCACTCGCATGTCGCACTCTAGCCAGCCCGTGTAGACCCCGCTGGTGGGAACTAAAGGTACCTAATGCACATTGATGCCGTCCTGAAACAGGCTTGCTGGAGGGTGCAGGGTCTGCTCCCGGCTAGTAGCCTTGTGGACACTGGCCACCGTGGTGAAAGGACTGGAGTGGAGAGACAAAGCTGGTGAGCAGCAGAGGGGAGGGCACCCTGCACCCTCCTGTGGGGCACAGCCGTGGGCCCAGGCTGGGGAGCTCTGCAAGTAGGGTGACCAGCTGTCCCGATTTTATAGGGACAGTCCCGATTTTTGGGTCTTTTTCTTATATACGCTCCTATTACCCCCCACCCTCTGTCCCGATTTTTCACACTTGCTCTCTGGTCACCCTATCTGCAAGCTTTGGGCCTCATACTCCTATGGGCAGTGGATTTGCCCTGCGCAGGGTGGTGCCTATATGGCACTGTCTAGTCCGTGGGGTTCTTCTTTACGTAATGTATTGGAGGAGCTGCATACAGAACATATACACCTCGAGTGCCATACCAGAGGCTTCACCTGTCACGTCCTTACCCTGCCCAGTTAAGCCATTCCTTGCCACTCAGATGCTCTTTTCTGCATGCAGCTTCACTGGACCAGGCGCATTCTGCGGCTGCGCCCTTAGCAGTCCTGCCCCGAATCCCAGGTGAAAGGTGTTAGTCTGTACAAAGGAACGTCAGCGATCTAATCACAGCCTGGGATCTAAATGCTCCTAATCCCTCCAGCGGCAGCGTGGCAGCTGGCATTTATGATGGGCAAGAGTGGAATTCCAGCCCCATGGCGCTGGACACCCACATGTGCTCTGGGACGTGCTGACTGCCATGCTGTGAATCCCAGAAGTGGGTCCCAGAGGTGGGACTGTTGGAGAGCAATTGCAGCCCCAGTCCATCTGTGTTTCTGATTGTTTCAGGAAGTCCTCAGATATGAGGGGGTGGTATTTCCTGGCCAGTCAGTCAAAAGTGTTAGTGTCACCGTGAGATAAACCTCTCTCCCAGACCACACCCTTTGATCCACCTCTTCCACTCCAGATCCAAAAAACCCAGATATCAGGTCTTGTCAAATGGCATCTGGACACACAAGCCGGAACTTGGACTGGCCGGGTGGCAACCCTAATCCTCCATGAATTTATCTAGTTCTTTTTTGAATCCTGTAATAGTTTTGGCCTTCACAACATCCTCTGGCAAGGAGTTCCACAGGTTGACTGTGCACTTGTGAAGAGACTGTGCACAGTGTGAAGATTGATCCCATTGATAGATTGTCAGCTCTTCATGGCAGGGATTGTCTTTTGTGTTGTGTTTGTGCAGCACCTGGCACAATGGGGCCTAGTCCATGACTGGGGCGCCTAAATCGTATGGTAATATAAATAACAAACACATATACAGCACCTGGCACAATGCACTGGGGCCGTTAGGTCCTACTGAAATCCAAATAAATAATAATAATAACAGATTTGAATTGCACTGGGCATAGAGCCAGAAACCTACGCCCTAGGGAACCAGTGGTGTCAAGAACCTAGCTCTGGGTCTGTTATTGTCAACACAAAGCTGAACCGGGAGTGTTTTGGTGGCACTCCCTCTGGAGCTGCCTGTATTGTTAACAGTTTGCAGGTGAAATAAGGTCCAGAGCCGAACTTGCCGTGACCTACAGTCTGGTAGGTTTGTTTCCTGCCACGGCTCCGTGTTTGATGTGGCTCTCGGGAGGTCAGTGAGAACGTTTGCATTCCCATGAGTCACCCTGTGGCTCGAGCAATGCAGAATAGATGTGTTTTCCCCACAGAGAAGTAAGCAGAGGTGTGGATCATTTATCCTGTTACCTCTGCATGGGGCAGAGAAAATTAAAGCTCTCCAAGTGTTTCAGGCTTTTATCTACACATGAACAGGAGGAGGAACAGGAGCAGGCCGTGATGTCAGAGAATGCCAATGTGTAGGAGCATCTGCGGGCACCTATTTGTTTTCGCAAGACCTTTTAACTCATGATTGTTTACCTCCTCATCAAATATCACTCAGATTTGGTCTGAGTTCCCCTTGGCCAACTATGAATCTTCCAGCCTGCACTGCTTGGAATGCAGGAGCTGGAGGTCCTTTGTGTCAATATTGAGCCAGTGGGGCTAGGGGCCGCTCTGCTGCTGGACCACCTGCCGGAGGAGCCGTAAACCTGAGATGCCAATCAGGGGTCGTTGCTGAAGATCCCACACCACTTTTTGCCAGAATTGGGGGGTTACCCCCACTCTCCTGGCTAAATTTCTAGGTAGGAGATGAATCAAGGGTGGGCAAAGCAGAAGATGAGGTAGAGAACAAGGGAGGGAGGAAACAGGTGGGACCAGAGAACGAGGAACAAAGATGGAGGGAGAGAGACACGCAAGGAAGAGGAACAGATAGAATGACCCACAGGGCAAGGGAAAGGGTGATTTGTGATGAAGACAGAATGATAAAATGGAGCAAGAAAACAGAGAGTGGGCAGAGCTGGGGGACGTCACTTGTAGGTGTTTCTTCTTGAGAGAAGGTGGCTTGTGCTGCAGGTAGGGTTGCCAAGCCTCCAGGATTGGCTTGGCATCTCCATGAATTCAAGATTACTCTTTAATTAAGGATTATGTCATGTTATGAAACCTTCAGGAATACGTCCAACCTAAATTGGCAACCCACGAGGAGGAAGTACCTTTCCCCCTGCCAAGGGTTAGACGCAGAGGCAGTAGGGCCAACACCCCATGTTCAAAAATCATGTCATGTCCCCTCAAATCATGAGGTTAATAAATCAATAAATGATTTGCTCTCTGGTTTTTGAGCCTTTGGAGTTCACATTTTCAAGTATTTACCCACAGCCGTAAAATCTAGAGCGACTCACTTGAAGAAAGGAAGAAGAAAGCTGAGATTCTCCTTCAAAATGCCCGGCTGAGTTTTCGAAAGGAAAGGCTGAACTTGCTCCACTGTGAGCCAACAGGCACCACTTGGAACTCCAGCCATTGATCAGACTACATCAGGCCCCCCGGCTTTGCCCCCTGCCCCCGAAAGTCAGCGTTAGGGATGCTGACTTTCTAATCACACAAAACCGAACACCCCTGCCCTAACCCTTCTCCAAGGCCCCTTCCATTGCCACCCCATCACCGAGGCCCCACCCCCGCTCACTCCATTCCCCCGCCCTCTGTCGCTCGCTCTCCCCCATCCTCACGCCACTCCCTCATTTTCACCGGGCTGGGGCAGGTGGTTGGGGAGTGGGAAGGGGTGAGGGCTTCGGCTGGGGGTCTGGGCTGAGGCAGTGGGTTGGGGTGTGGGAGAGGACATGGGCTTTGGGGTGGGGGTGCAGGTTCTGGACTGGGGCCAGAAATGAGGGGTTCAGGGTGTGGGAGGTGGATCCAGGCTGGGGCAGGAGGTTGGGGTATGAGGATGAGGGCTCCAGCTGGGGGTGTGGGCTCTGGGTTGGTGACGAGGAGTTTGGAGTGCAGGAGGGGGGTCCAAGTTGCGGCAGGGGGGTGGGGCATGGGTTTCAGGAAAGAGTTTGGGTGTGGGATGGGGTTCAGGGCTGGGGCAGGGGGTTGGGGTGCGGGAGGAGGTTAGGGCTCCAGCTGGGGGTGTGTGCTCTGGGGTGGGGCTGGGGATGACGGGTGGGGGAAGGGGTTCAATGCTGGGGCAGACAGTTGGAATGCGGGGGGGGGGAGGTGAGGGCTCCGGCTAGGGGTGCGGGCTCTGGGGTGGGGCTGGGGATGAGGGGCTTGGGGTGCAGGGGAGGCTCAGGGCTGGGGTAGGGTGTTGGGGTGTTGGGGGGGGTGCAGACTCTGGGAGGGAATCATAGAATCATAGAATATCAGGGTTGGAAGAGACCTCAGGAGGTCATCTAGTCCAACCCCCTGCTCAAAGCAGGACCAATCCCCAAGCTTGGGTGCAGGAGGGGGCTCAGAGCTGGGTCAGGGGGTTGGGGTGCAGGAGGGGTTTTGGAGTGCGGGCTCTGGGTGGTGTTTACCTCAGCCGGTTCCAGGGAAAGGGTGACATGTCCCTTGGCTCCTAGGCGGAGGCGCAGTCAGGCAGCTCTGCATGCTGCCTCCACCCTCAGGTGCCACCCCTGCAGCTCCCATTGGCCGCGGCTCCCAGGCAATGGGAGATGCGGAGCCAGCGCTCGGGGTGGGGGCTGTGCATGGGGCTGAGGCCGTCCCTCCATCTAGGAGCCGAGGGACATGTCGCTGCTTGCGGGGAGACGCGCGGAGCCAGGTAGGGAGCCTGCCAGCCCCACGCCAACCGGACTTTTGACAGCCCAGTCAGCAGTGCTGACCGGAGTCACCAGGGTCCCTTTTCGAGCGGGTGTTCCGGTCGAAAACCGGACACCTGGCAACCCTAGACAGGATGCTTGCAGCCAGCACGATTCCTCTACTATTAAAGGTGCAGTGCCCAGAAAAGAGAAGGCCGACATCTCAGTCACATGGCTACACGCAGCCTAGTGCACAGTGAGGAAAGTTGGCCGCACACACTTGGAAATCAGCAGCAGCTTTATTATGCAACAAACAACTCTATGCCATGTTAACTCTGGCCCGTACTTCTGTGACGCTTGGAAAGGCTCCTAGAGAGGGGGAAAAAACACAGTAAAAACAATGATCTTCAGCTACATATTGATCTTCCAAACTCTCTGTTTCTATCCATCCAGCTTGCATCTAAACACTCTACACTCATATTAAAACGACCATCGTTTCCACCTGAAAGGACCACATTTCCTGCCCCTCAAGGGTTACAGGGGTGTACCCAGGGCCAGCACAACCCATTAGGCAACCTAGGCGGTTGCCCTGGGCGCTAACGTTTGGGGGACGGCGACCGCGGCGGCCGGATCTTCGGCTGCCCCCGTTGTCGTCGGTAATTCGGGGGCGGGACCTTCTGCCGCCTGTTGGGGGCGGCATTTCGGGGGCGGGACCTTCCGCCACCTAGGGCGGCAAAAACGCTGGCGGCGCTCCTGGGTGTACCTAGAGCTGTAGTGCACGGCCCGTGTCTGTGCTTACCTCGCTAGTCCTGGAACAGCTCCTCGGGAAACAGCACCTCAGCCCTTCTGGCCTGGAATAGGAAGAGGAAGGATTAATCATTCAAACACATAACAGCCCATGTCCTGCTACTCAGACTCCATCAATGGGCATAGAGACCGGCCATAATCTGATTCGCTGCAAAGGGACCTAAGAGGAGAAAAACGTAGGGGAGGCAGAGCATCAGCGCCACCCTGTGGTGAGTGGCTTACATGACTAGTTTCTGCCTTACTTTTTTGGAAGAACAATACAAAGTCCTAACTAAGGGGGAACTGGTTCCTTGCAGTGAGCCCAGGACAAATTCCCACCAGAGGGGCTGCTGCTGGGCTAGGGTGTTAACTTGGACCCTGCCTTCCTTTGCAATCCCCAAGCCTCTTCAAGCGCAGTCAATTAGGAGTCCAGGAACAGAGGTGGTTGCGTTGGGTAGGTCTACACTTGGGGCTATTTCGACCCTGCTAGCACGGGTGTAACAGCAGTGTAGATGGTGAGGCCTGGCTAAGGCAAGTAAAGGGACGCTTGAACCCTATGGCTATGCACCCTACATGCCCGTGCAGGGCTTCCCGTGTCTACGCTGCTATATTTAGTAGGGTAGAGTCCTGCCCCTTCCCCGCTGCCGGAGTCTTTCCCCACGGCAGTGAAAGATTCCAGTGGGGAAAGGCTCTGGTGGGGGGAGGCAGTGCGGAATGGCACCGGCAGCTCCCCGAGCTGAGCCTGGCTGCCCTCCCTACCACAGCCTTTCACGTGTAGCTACACACACCCTACGTGCGGACGTAAGTGTAGACGAGGCCTTTGTGTAATAAAGGACAGTGCAGGATGGAAGAGGGACAGGGTCAGGATTTAAGGATCATGGAAGCTTTTTTTTTTGTTAGCTGCTGTATGGAGATGGCTGCTGTGTTCGTAAAGGGACTCCTGGACCACAGAAATAGCTCAGGGTCTGGGACAGGGTGTCACATTTTTCCTTGTCCTTCTGCACCTCAAAACTTTTCTTTTTTAAAAGGCTACTAGTCAAATCCTGCAGTTGGGAGCCCAGTGTGCAGTGCACACAGCCCAGCTACACTATTTCCTTTGACTGACGGGCTGGTCTCACCCTCACTCAGATCCCGGACTAAGGAACTGGATCTGGGGAGTTTGTACCCAATATCCCGCACCTCCTCCCTCTCTACATCTGAGGGTCTCTCTGATGAGTCCTTGCTGAGGACTGTCAAGTCATATTGCCCAGGCCTGATCTTCTTTGACTAAACACCAGGAAATACGGGCTTCCAGGGCTCCATCTGTGTCTTTGCATTAACCAGGTGTATCTTCCTGCCTCATTTAACTACCAGGCTCCTCTGATCAGCGAAGCAGCAGAAAAGCTTCCTGACTCAGGACACAGAGTAACTCTGCTGCTCAGTGCAGCATCTGCCAACCTGCCAGCCTTGAGGCCCAGCCTGTGAGATGGTTCTGCAGATCCTAGGCTCAGTGCAGATCCTGGCAGCTGCGTGGGAATGTGCCTGAAAGCCGCTTTTGTGCACCACCCCCACCAACTTGGAGGCCATCTGGCCACTGGGCTAGCCCTCAGCATAAAGCAGAGAAGCCTCGGGGATGCCGCAGCCATGCCCCTCTCCCTTGGGAACGCCTCCCTCTCCTGAGGCTGGGAGGAGGGTGGTGTTGGAGCCATTACAACAGGCCGATGGCACCCATTACAGAAGAGGATTATCACACAGTGGATGACCAAAGCATACAGTACAAATTAGACCCCACTGGTGCTATGACAGGGCCTCTGCGTCCCCATTGCCATCTCCTTGACCCACACCCTGGGACCTCTGCTTCCTCACTGCACTAACCTAAGGATATTACTTACGTTCACGTACCAAGTCCCGGCCTTCGGATACAGGGGACCTAGACAAATTAGAGGATTGGGCTGAAAAAAACCTGATGAGGTTCAACAAGGACAAGTGCAGAGTCCTGCACTTAGGACGGAAGAATCCCATGCACTGCTACAGACTAGGGACCGAATGGCTAGGTAGCAGTTCTGCAGAAAAGGACCTAGGGGTCACAGTGGACGAGAAGCTGGATATGAGTCAACAGTGTGCTCTTGTTGCCAAGAAGGCTAACGGCATTTTGGGCTGTATAAGTAGGGGCATTGCCAGCAGATCGAGGAACGTGATCGTTCCTCTTTATTCGACATTGGTGAGGCCTCATCTGGAATACTGTGTCCAGTTTTGGGCCCCACACTACAAGAAGGATGTGGAAAAATTGGAAAGAGTCCAGTGGAGGGCAACAAAAATGATTAGGGGTCTGGAGCACATGACTTATGAGGAGAGGCTGACGGAACTGGGATTGTTTAGTCTCCAGAAGAGAAGAATGAGGGGGGATTTGATAGCAGCCTTCAACTACCTGAAGGGGGGTTCCAAAGAGGATGGAGCTCGGCTGTTCTCAGTGGTGGCAGATGACAGAACAAGGAGCAATGGTCTCAAGTTGCAGTGGGGGAGGTCCAGGTTGGATATCAGGAAAAACTATTTCACTAGGAGGGTGGTGAAACACTGGAATGTGTTACCTAGGGAGGTGGTGGAGTCTCCTTCCTTGGAGGTTTTTAAGGCCCGGCTTGACAAAGCCCTGGCTGGGATGATTTAGCTGGGAATTGGCCCTGCTTTGAGCAGGGGGTTGGACTAGATGACCTCTTGAGGTCCCTTCCAACTCTGATATTCTATGATTCTATAAGATTCTAATCTGGGTCTGTCTGCCGGCGTGCTGGACAGTGCGCCCTAGGGAATCAACACAACGGCTCTCCTGTCAATGCTTACATTCTCCAGGGCGAACTTTCAGAGGTTCAGCCTCTCAACAAAGAGAGCAGTTTTCAAGACGTCTCACGGAAAATCAAACGCAGTCACAAATGGGAAATTACCGAGGGACTGATGGCCGAATGCTACGCTATTTCCACTGTTCCAGAGGGATTTCCTCAGAAGTATCTGGATGATTATGGTTTCAACACAATCCCTGCCTTTTACATAAACCCCAGACCACCCCACTTACAGGTCAAGAAATGAGAATGCAAGGTGCCCCAGACATACATATGGGGCACTGCCAGTTGTGAGAATATGGGACTGAACAACGCTCTGCAATCTCGGTTCAACAAGTCAACAAAACTTACCTCAGCAAAGAAGGCAACTGAGGTGAGCGTGTGCTTCTTCCTGCTCCACTTGGGCCTTGGGCCTGAAATCCTTCCCTCTCTCATGTGGGGCTCTGGAACATAAATACCCATGAGTAACAGGGACAGCAAACTCTACAGAGCAAATCCGTACGGCAGATGGTAGAAAGAATAGCTTATACTATCTATCTATCTGTCTATCTATCATTACATGTTAATTCACTTACAGCATCTAGGCCTCCCCATTGTAGCTGAATGGCTCACAGTCAGAAGCTGGGATGTATCTGTTGAGGGGCTGGATTGTAGGATGAAAGTCCATGCATAGGCTCAGGCCAATATCTTCCTATGTCACTGTCCAAAGTCTGGCACTAACATTCATATTCAGGCATCTAAACGAGTGGATTGATTTTCAGAGGAGCTGAACAGCCACGGCTTCGGCAGATTCGAGTGAGAAGTTCTTGGTATTCAGCATTTGAGAAAGGTCAGGCCATTTATTTAGGTGCCTGAGTGTGGCTTTGCAGCCTCTGTCCTGGGTCGTTTACAATGAATACGGAATCAACATCATCTCGGCACGACAACCAAGTTCAGGATCTAATCGAGCTGTATCCTCTCTGTACTGCTGTACGGTTGCGAAACATTGGGACTGCGCCACTCAGAGTGGGCAAAGCTGGAGGCTTTCCACATAAAATGCCAACGTTGTATATTGGGCATAGAGTGGAACAACTTCATTTGTAAAGCAGATGTTTATGGTCGCTCCGGTCTACAGATTACTGGGGCCATTGTCTGCAGATGGCGTCTTATGCTTTTCAGACATGTGGAGAGTATGCCACACGACCAGGCCTGCACAACATATGGCCCGTGGGCCGCATGCGGCCCGTGGGGGCTCACTGTGCGGCCCGCGGGGGGATTCTAAACCCCACGCACACAAAGTCCCGAGGCTGGCGTGGTGGCGCTTCCTGGGGCAGCTCCTGGTGGCGTGCCTGCCCACCGACAGGAGCCAGCAAGGTGGGACACAGGGATGGAGCCCTCGCGCGCCGCCGTGCCTCCACGCGCTGCCCCCCCCGGCCCCAAGGGGGACACGGAGCCCGCGCGCGCCGCTGCCCCTCCCCACTGCCCCAAGCGGGACACAGGCACAGATCCCTTGCCTCGCCCCCCCCCCCAGCGGGACACAGGGCTCAGCCACCGCCCCCGTCCTGAGCGCTTTTTGGCCCACCCCCTGCCCCCGGGACTCCTGCCCCATCCAACCCCCCGCATTCCTTGATGCCCCCCCCGGGACCCCTGCCCCATCCACCCCCTTCCCTGTCCCCTGACTGCCCTCCGCCGCCCCATCCAACTCCTCTCCTGATTCCCCATCCAACCACCCCTTCTCCCTGTCCCCTGACCACCCTTGGAACCCCTGCCCCTGACTGCCTCCCACCGCCCCATCCAACCCCTGCTCTTTCCTGACTGCCCCCCAGGACCCTTGCCCCATTCAATCCCCCTGTTCCCTGTCATCTGACTGCCCCGACACCTATCCAGCCCCCCACCACCACCCTGAACTCCCCTGCCCTCTATCCAGCACCCCCTCCCTGCTCCCTTACCGCGCTGCCTGGAGGTGGCTGGCGGCGCTACAGCCACTCCGCTTGGCTGGAGCCAGGCCATGCTGCCACCGCGCAGTGCCTGGAGCACCGGGTCAGTCTGAGCTTGCAGCCCCCCCGCTTCCCGCCAATCAGCTGTTCGTGCAGGAAGCCTGGGAGGGCTGAGAAGCAAGCGGTGGCTTCACGCTCAGGCCCAGGGAGGTGGAGCGGAGGTGAGCTGGGGTGGGGAGCGGTTCCCCGGCGCGCCCCTCCCCCCGGGTTACCTGCTGTGGCGCAGATGGCTCCCCCCACCCCAGCTCACCTCCGCTCCGTCTCCGCCTCCCTGGGTTTGAGCACGAAGCCGCCGCTTGCTTCTCTGCCCTCCCAGGCTTCCCGCTCGAACAGCTGATTCGCGGGAAGCGGGGGGGAGGGGGAGAAGCGGGGTGGAGTGTTCAGAGGCGGAGGCGGAGCGGAGGTGAGCTGGGGCCGGGGAGCGGGGCAGAGAGCTGGAGCACCCATGGGGTCGGCTCCTAAGGCGCCACTTTTGGATAATGTGCTCAGGGGGAGCAGCCGCTCCCTCTGCTCCCCCCAGCTACGGTCCTGGTCACTTCAACTTACCGGTTGTTAAATTTAGAAGCCCTTTTAGAACCGGTCCCGCGCAGGACAACTGGTTCTAAAAGGGCTTCTAAATTTAACAACCGGTTCCCGCGAACCGGCTCCCGCTCACCACTGGAGACTCCCCTTGCCGCTCTCACCCTAGGAGCCAGAGACCTCCCAGCAGGGCTGGTGAGTGCGGCCAGGGAAGGGTGTGGTGGAGTGAGTGTCTGGGAGGTGTGCGGGGGGTGCTGGGCTGTGAGGGTGTTGAGGGCGCTGGGCAGTTGGGGAGGTTTGTGTGTTTTGGGGTGCTAGGCAGTGGGGGCCTGTTGGGGGGTGCTGGACAGTGAGGGAGATCTGTGTGTGTCAGGGCACTGGGGGTCTGTGTGGGACATTGTTTAGTTGTGGTGGTGGGGCTGTGGGGAAGGGCACTGGGAGGGAGGGAGGAGAAATCTGTGTGTATTGGGAAACTAGCGAGTGGGGTGCTGATGTGTATTAAGATGTGCTGATATGATGTGGGGTACTGATGTGTATTAAGAGTTACCAGCTGGATTGAGGACTGATAGATTTGGACAGAGTTTATATTGAATGGGCAAATGAAAAAGATCGCAGGGAAAAACAGTAAGGTTAGTTTAGCAGTCTTTGACATTTCGACCAATAAAGAAATTAAAATGCATTTGTAATTACATATCTTATTCTTGGCTGATAATCATTTATTGATATTTTTTAGGAAAATTTTCAATTTAAAACACAAACTTTTGTTTTTCGTTTTTTACTTATGATGTCTCTATCTGAAAACCCATATAAATTAACACAAATTGCAAATTAAAACTTTTTAAATGTATAAGCGTTTTACTCACTTGGACGCATTTGCCTCATGGCACACAAATTTGAACTCTGCTTCAAAAATTTGCACAGAAGAAATGTTTCTTTTACCTTAATTATACTATCTTAGGAGCCCGCTATAACATAGTACCAAGGTTCAATACAAAGTCATATAAAAGTTATACAAAAATGCATAATGCAGAGATTTATCTACAACTGCATTGATTGACTGCTGTGTGCAGTACCTACAGGCTTCCACACACCGTCAGTGCCTTGAAAATTTGCTGTTCTCTACTAAGGTTTTTCGCTAAACTGGCTGCTTTAATTATTTTTTCATTTGGGCTCAATTTGGTGAGATTGGGATGCTTAGTTTCAAAGTGCCACCGAAGGTAGTATTCTTTCGGAACGGCTAATGTTTCGCGACACACGAGGCACAGTATTTTGTCTTTGGAAATAGTACATAAGTATTTATTCGTCCATTCAGTGTTGAAAACTCTGTGCTCTGATTCTATTTTTCTCTTTTTCTTTTCACTCATGGTATCCATTATGAAGCTCAAGATTTTGTTGAATAAATTCACACACAAGGGAAACACTCACAGTCACACACAAAGAGAAGAGATATCTCACGGCGCATGGCACACTAGCAAGGCACTGACGGTGTGTGGAAGCCTGTAGGTCCAGGGGTCACTATATTACTGCACACAGCAGTCAATCAATGCAGTTGTAGATAAATCTCTGCATTATGCATTTTTGTATAACTTTTATATGACTTTGTATTGAACCTTGGTACTATGTTATAGCGGGCTCCTAAGATAGTATAATTAAGGTAAAAGAAACATTTCTTCTGTGCAAATTTTTGAAGCAGAGTTCAAATTTGTGTGCCATGAGGCAAATGCGCCCAAGTGAGTAAAACGCTTATACATTTAAAAAGTTTTAATTTGCAATTTGTGTCAATTTATATGGGTTTTCAGATAGAGACATCATAAGTAAAAAAAGAAAAACAAAAGTTTGTGTTTTAAATTGAAAATTTTCCTAAAAAATATCAATAAATGATTATCAGCCAAGAATAAGATATGTAATTACAAATGCATTTTAATTTCTTTATTGGTCGAAATGTCAAAGACTGCTAAACTAACCTTACTGTTTTTCCTTGCGATCTTTTTCATTTGCCCATTCAATATAAACTCTGTCCAAATCTATCAGTCCTCAATCCAGCTGGTAACTCTTAATACACATCAGCACCCCACATAGAACCCCCCACTCGCTAGTTTCCCAATACACACAGATTTCTCCTCCCTCCCTCCCAGTGCCCTTCCCCACAGCCCCACCACCACAACTAAACAATGCCCCACACAGACCCCCAGTGCCCTGACACACACAGATCTTTGAGTGGGAGTTCCATTGGAGGAGAAGGTACCTGTATTTGTGTCTGTCTTTGTATTGCTTGTATGTGTAGAGGCCTGTAGGGGCAGCGTGCTGGGCAGGCAGCTGAGCCCTGATTGGGGGCGGAGCTTGGCTGAGGAGAGGGCCTATAAAAGCGGCCACCCGGCCAGGCAGCGGCAACAGCTGCGAGCAGCGGCACAGGAGGCAGCAAACAGGGCTGCTAACAGGGGAGTTTGAGTGGGAGTTCCATTGGAGGAGGTGGAAGGGGAGGCAGGAGGGCGTGGTGCCCTGTGTGCTGTGTTTCCCCAGGTGCAGAGGGCACAGCTAAGCAGGCGGGCCCAGGCAACAGAAGCCATGAGCCAAGCTGCAGGTGACACAATGCAGATGATTGCATGCGGCAGCTGCGGTATGTACATGGTCCTAGCAGCGGTACCTGAACAGAGGTATGTGTGCATGAAATGCCGCCTAATAGAACTGCTGGAAGGAAAGATCCAAGGCTTGGAGATGCAGGTAGATACCCTGATAGAGTTTAGAAGGGGGTTCGAGCACCTGATGGAGCAAAGGCAAGTGGGGGTTGAAGGGGAATGCTCAGGGGTACAGGTGGTAGCAGGGGCTAAGACCTGTGAGGGGGGAATGCCGGGGGGAGAACAAGGGCAGTGGAAGCATGTGACTGTGAGAAGCAGGCAAAGGAAAAGGAGGGCCAGTGAAGGAGAAATAGAGCTCAGGAACAGGTTTGGGTGTTTGGAGAATGAGGAAGGGGTGCAGCAGGTGGTAACTGAAGGGGGCAGAGTGAGGAAAAAGAGACGAGCAGCTAGTCCCATAGAAAGAGGGGAGGAGTTGATGGAGACAGCACCAATTCTGGGCCCTGGGAGGATACAGGATGACGTAAGGGGGACTATAAGGGAAAATAGGAATGGACAGGGATTGCAACTAGAAGGAACAGGGGATAGATTAATAGATCGCACTGCCACCAGGCAAAGGCAGGTGTACGTGATTGGGGACTCCTTACTGAGGAGGTTGGACAGGCCTGTAACCAGGGCGAACCCAGAGAACAGAAGGGTGTGCTGTCTCCCGGGCGCTAAGATACGGGATGTGGACTTGCGGCTGAAAAGGATCCTAAAAGGAGCAGGTAAGAACCCCTTGATCATCCTTCACGTAGGAACAAATGACACGGCTAGGTTCTCGCTAGAGAGAATCAAGGGAGATTATGCCAGACGCTTAAGGAATTCGAGGCTCAGATCATCTTCAGTGGGATTCTGCCTGTTCCTAGAGAAGGGCAGTAAAGGGGTGAAAGGATTGTGATGATAAATAGTTGGGAGTGGTGCTATAAAGAGGGCTTTGGGATGTATGGCCACTGGGAGGCTTTCGGGGACAGAAAACTGTTCTCACGGAACGGACTTCACCTGAGTAGGGAAGGAAATAGACTTCTGGGAGGGAGGCTGGCTCATCTCATCAAAAGAGCTCTAAACTAGGAATTTGGGGGAGACGGTTGGGAGATGTCCAGTTAATCTCCACACCAGATTATAACATTGAGAGGGAGGACAATGAGATAAGAACAGATACAGCCAGGGGGAAGAGATTGGACATATGGAGGAGGGGGGGTGGATACCAGACTAATGGGTCATACTAGCAGTACGGTGTCCATATCAAATGGGAGAATGAATGTGAGAGAGGCCAAAAGGCATAAATTAAGATGTTTATACACCAATGCGAGAAGCCTAGGTAACAAAATGGAGGAATTGGAGCTCCTGGACCGAGAAATGAAACTGGATATCGTAGGAATAACTGAAACGTGGTGGAACAGTAGTCATGACTGGAGTACAGGTATGGAAGGGTATGTGCTGTTTAGGAAAGACCGGATCAAAGGTAAAGGTGGGGGAGTAGCATTGTATGTCAATAATAAGGTAAACTGTAAAGAAATAATAAGCGATGGAATGGATAAGAGGGAGTCTGTCTGGGCATTACTCACATTGGGTAAAAGAACTACTAGAGCCTCCCCTGGGATAGTGCTTGGCGTGTGCTATAGACCGCCGGGATCTAGCCTGGATATGGACAGAGAACTCATTAACATTTTTAGGGAAGTAAATACTAATAGGAACTGTGTAATCATGGGAGACTTTAACTTCCCAGATATAGATTGGGGAACAAATGCTAGTAAAAATAATAGGGCTCAGATTTTCCAAGACGTAATAGCTGATGAATTCCTTCATCAAGTAGTTGCTGAACCGACGAGGGGGGATGCCATTTTAGATTTGGTGCTGGTGAGTAGTGAGGACCTCGTTGAGGAAATGGTTGTAGGGGACAACCTTGGATCAAGTGATCATGAGCTAATTCCATTTAAACTAAATGGAAAGATTAACAGAATTAAATCGGAGACTAAGGTTTATGATTTCAAAAGGGCTAACTTTAATAAATTAAGGAGACTGGTTAGGGAAGTGGATTGGACTAACATATTTAAGGATCTAAAGGCGGAAGGCGCCTGGGATTATTTCAAGTTGAAGTTGCAGGAGCTGTCAGAGGCGTGTATCCCAAGAAAGGGAAAACGGTTCATAGACAGGAGATTTAGACCGAGCTGGATGAGCAAGTATCTCAGAGGGGTCATTAAGAAAAAACAGGAAGCGTAGAGGGAGTGGAAGAGGTGGGGGGATCAGCAAAGAAACCTACCTTATTGAGGTCAGAGCATGTAGAGATGGAGTGAGAAAAGCCAAAAGCCGAGTAGAGTTGGACCTTGTGAGGGGAATTAAAACCAATAGTAAGAGCTTTTATAGCCATATAAATAGGAAGAAAACAAAGAAAGAAGAAGTGGGACCGCTTAAGACTGTAGATGGAGTGGAGATTAAGGATAAACTAGGCATGGCACAATATTTAAATGAATATTTTGCATCGGTATTTAATGAGGCTAATAAAAGGCTGAGGAATAGTAGAAGCGAGACGGATGGGAATAAAGGAGTGGGGATTGACATTACCGTATCCGAGGTAGAAGCCAAACTCGAACAGCTTAACGGGACTAAATCGGGCGGACTGGATGATCTTCATCCGAGAGTATTAAAAGAACTGGCGCGGGAAATTGCAAGCCCGTTAGCGATAATTTTTAATGAATCCATAAACTCGGGGGTGGTACCGTTTGACTGGAGAATAGCTAATCTGGTTCCTATTTTCAAGAAGGGGAAAAAAAGTGACCCAGGTAACTACAGGCCTGTTAGTCTAACATCTGTAATATGCAAGGTCTTGGAAAAAATTTTGAAGGAGAAAGTAGTTAAGGACCTTGAGGTCAATGCCAATTGGGACAAATTACAACACGGTTTTACGAAAGGTAGATCGTGCCAAACCAACCTGATCTCCTTCTTTGAGAAAGTAACCGATTTTTTAGATAAAGGAAATGCGGTGGATCTAATATACCTCGATTTCAGTAAAGCATTTGATACGGTACCGCATGAGGAATTATTGGTTAAATTGGAAAAGATGGGGATCGATATGAAAATCCAGAGGTGGATAAGGAACTGGTTAAAGGGAGACTGCAGCAGGTCGTACTAAAAGGTGAACTGTCAGTTGGAGGGAGGTTACCAGTGGAGTTCCTCAAGGTTCGGTTTTGGGTTCGATTTTATTTAGTCTATTCATTACTGACCTCGGAACCAAATGTAGGAGTGGGCTGATAAAGTTTGCGGATGACACAAAGTTGGGAGGTATTGCCAATTCGGAGAAGGATCGGGATATCCTGCAGGGAGATTTGGATGACCTTGTAAACTGAAGTAATAGTAATAAGATGAAATTTAATAGTGAGAAGTGTAAGGTTATGTATTTAGGGATAACTAACAAGAATTATAGTTATAAGCTGGGGATACATCAGTTGGATGTAACGGAAGAGGAGAAAAGGACCTCGGAGTCCTGGTTGATCGCAGGATGACTATGAGTCGGCAATGTGACGTGGCCGTGAAAAAAGCTAATGTGGTCTTGGGATGCATTAGGCGAGGTATTTCTAGTAGGGATAAGGAGGTGCTGGTTCCGTTATACAAGGCACTGGTGAGACCTCATTTGGAGTACTGTGTGCAGTTCTGGTCTCCCATGTTTAAAAAGGATGAAATCAAACTGGAACGGGTACAGAGAAGGGCCACTAGGATGATCCAAGGAATGGAAAATCTGCCGTATGAAAGGAGACTCGAGGAGCTCGGTTTGTTTACCTTAACCAAAAGAAGGCTGAGGGGGGATATGATTGCTCTCTTTAAATATATCAGAGGGATAAATAGCAGGGAGGGAGAGGAATTATTTCAGCTCAGTACTAATGTGGACACTAGAACGAATGGATATAAACTGGCCGTTGGGAAGCTTAGGCTTGAAATTAGACGAAGGTTTCTAACCATCAGAGGGGAGAAGTTTTGGAACAGCCTTCTAAGGGAAACAGAGGGGGCGAAAGACCTCTCTGGCTTTAAGATTAAGCTTGATAAGTTTATGGAGGGGATGGTTTGATGGGATACAGTGATTTTAGTCAATAGGTCAATAACAATGGTTAATGATGGGATATTAAAAGTTACTACAGAGAACTTTTCCAGGTGGTCTGGCTAGAGAATCTTGCCTGAATGCTCGGGGTTCAGCTGATCGCCATATTTGGGATCGGGAAGGAATTTTCCTCCAGGGTAGATTTGCAGAGGCCCTGGAGGTTTTTCGCCTTCCTCCGCAGCACGGGGCAGGGGTCACTTGCTGGAGGATTCTCAGCGACTTGAAGTCTTTAAATAATGATTTGGGGAGTTCAACAGCTAAGTCAAGGGTGAGAATTCTTCCAGGAGTGGGTGGGTCAGGTTTTGTGGCCCGCATCATGCGGGAGGTCAGACTAGATGATCATAATGGTCCCTTCTGACCTTAGAGTCTATGAGTCTATGAGATCTCCCTCACTGTCCAGCACCCCCCAACAGGCCCCCACTGCCTAGCACCCCAAAACACACAAACCTCCCCAACTGCCCAGCGCCCTCCACACCCTCACAGCCCAGCACCCCCCGCACACCTCCCAGACACTCACTCCACCACACCCTTCCCCCTTCCCTGGCCGCACTCACCAGCCCTGCTGGGAGGTCTCTGGCTCCTAGGGTGAGAGCGGCAAGGGGAGTCTCCAGTGGTGAGCGGGAGCCGGTTCGCGGGAACCGGTTGTTAAATTTAGAAGCCCTTCTAGAACCAATTGTCCTGCGCGGGACAACCGGTTCTAAAAGGGCTTCTAAATTTAACAACCGGTTAGTTGAAGTGACCAGGACCGTAGCTGGAGGGGAGCAGAGGGAGCGGCTGCTCCCCCTGAGCACATTATCCAAAAGTGGCGCCTTAGGAGTCGACCCCATGGGTGCTCCAGCTCTCCGCCCCGCTCCCCGGCCCCAGCTCACCTCCGCTCCGCCTCCGCCTCTGAACACTCCGCCCCGCTTCTCCCCCTCCCCCCCGCTTCCCGCGAATCAGCTGTTCGAGCGGGAAGCCTGGGAGGGCAGAGAAGCAAGCGGCGGCTTCGCGCTCAAGCCCAGGGAGGCGGAGACGGAGCGGAGGTGAGCTGGGGTGGGGGGAGCCGTCTGCGCCACAGCAGGTAACCCGGGGGGAGGGGCGCGCAGGGGAACCGCTCCCCACCCCAGCTCACCTCCGCTCCGCCTCCCTGGGCCTGAGCGTGAAGCCACCGCTTGCTTCTCAGCCCTCCCAGGCTTCCTGCGCGAACAGCTGATTGGCGGGAAGCGGGGGGGCTGCAAGCTCAGACTGACCCAGTGCTCCAGGCACTGCACGATGGCAGCGTGGCCCGGCTCCAGCCGAGCGGCGCGGCTGTAGCACCGCCAGCCACCTCCAGGCAGCGCGGTAAGGGAGCAGGGAGGGGGTGCTGGATAGAGGGCAGGGGAGTTCAGGGTGGTGGTGGGGGGCTGGATAGGGGTCGGGGCAGTCAGATGGCAGGGAACACGGGGATTGAATGGGGGCAAGGGTCCCGGGGGGCAGTCAGGAAGGAGCAGGGGTTGGATGGGGCGGTGGGAGGCAGTCAGGGGCAGGGGTTCCAAGGGTGGTCAGGGGACAGGGAGAAGGGGTGGTTGGATGGGGAATCAGGAGAGGAGTTGGATGGGGCGGCGGAGGGCAGTCAGGGGACAGGGAAGGGGGTGGATGGGGCAGGGGTCCTGGGGGGTGCATCAAGGAACGCGGGGGGTTGGATGGGGCAGGAGTCCCGGGGGGTTGGGCCAAAAAGCGCTCAGGACGGGGGTGGTGGCAGAGCCCTGTGTCCTGCTGGGGCGGGGGCGAGGGCTCCGTGCCTGTGTCCCGCTTGGGGCAGTGGGTAGGGACGGCGGCGCGCGCGGGCTCCGTGTCCCGCTTGGGGGCGGGGGGGCGGTGGAGGCACGGCGGCGCATGAGGGCTCCATCCCCATGTCCCGCTAGGGGCGGGGGCGGGTGGTGGCGCGCGTGGGCTCCATCCCCGTGTCCCGCTTGGGGCGGGGGCGGGTGGAGGCGCGCGTGGGCTCCATCCCCGTGTCCCGCTTGGGGTGGGGGGAGGTGGAGGCGCGGCGGTGCGCGAGGGCTCCATCCCCGTGTCTGTAGAACCAATTTGAATGAGATTGTTTTTAAGTTATCCACTGTACCATTGTAACTTCTGTTGCCTACATTGTAACTTTCATTACACTTGCCATTTTGCCTACATTGTAACTTCTGTGCCATATTGTAATTCAAACCCCATTTTAAAACGCTTACTCCATTTTGTAAGGGCTTGCTGCAACCTTCATTTTTGCAAACCCTGCTGTAATTGTATTAGTCTAGTTAAGATGTGTGAATGAGGGATGTATGGGTGATAGAATCAACCTCCAGCACCAGCCCGTCCTGATGAGATAAAGTTCAAATACCAACGGCTGAAGAACTAGACAACAGCCCTAACTCAAGCAAGAAGCATCCACCTTAAAAAGAAACAACAGAAGGAAGATCAAAGCCAGGTCCCAGGCTGACAGTCACGCCTGCAATTGACGGGTGATCAAGTCAAACCCAGAGGCGGCGTGACACAGCGAGACCTAGAGACTTTGAATCCAAAACTCCTATAAAAAAGGAAGGGTGAGATGAGAGACTTTGGGTAATGTTCTGCTATCAACATCAAGGAGCATCGGTGCGCGCCCGACAGAGACCCGGCTCCCCCTCGTGCTCAGCTTTCCTGGCCAGTTAGCTGTCACGAGCTACGATCCCAAGCTGAGAACTCAAACTACAATCAGGACTGGTAACTATCCAGCAGCTGCAGAACATTTTGGTGTGTGTGTGTGTGTGTTCAGGAATGGTAACATACACAAGCCAGTAAGTGAACACTTCAATCTCCCTGGTCATTCTATTACAGATTTAAAAGTCACTATCATTGAACAAAAAAACTTCAGAAACAGACTTCAAAGAGAAACAGCAGAACTAAAATTCATTTGCAAATTCAACACCATTAATCTGGTCTTGAATAGGAACTGGGAGTGGCTCGCTCACTACAGAAGCAAGCTTTTCCTCTCCTGGAATTGACACCTCCTCATCTATTATTGGGAGTGGACTACATCCACCCTGATTGAATTGGCCCTGTCAACACTGGTTCTCCACTTGTGAAGTAACTCCCTGCTCTCCATGGGTCAGTATATAATGCCTGCATCTGTAACTTTCACTCTATGCATCTGAAGAAGTGAGGTTTTTACTCACGAAAGCTTATGCCCAAATAAATCTGTTAGTCTTTAAGGTGCCAACAGACTTCTTGTTGTTTTTGTGTGTGTGACTGTATGTGTATAAGCATTGAGGTATTTGCTAATAGTTACAGATTAATAATAAATGTGGCATCTTTGCCTTGACCTCTAAAACGATCCTGTATAAGTTTGTGGGACAACATGTCCCGCTTGGGGCCGGGGTAGGTGGAGGCGCGGCGGCGTGCGAGGGCTCCATCCTCGTGTCCCGCTTGGGGTGGGGGGGGAGGCGCAGCGGCGCGCGAGGGCTCCATCCCCGTGTCCCGCTTGGGGTGGGGGGAGGTGGAGGCGCGGCAGCGTGCGAGGGCTCCATCCCCGTGTCCCGCTTGGGGCCGGCGGTGGGTGGAGGCGCGGCAGCGCGCGAGGGCTCCATCCCCGTGTCCCGCTTGGGGCCGGCGGGGGCTGGAGGCACGGCGGCGCGTGAGGGCTCCATCCCCGTGTCCCGCTTGGGGCGGGGGGTGTGTGTGTGGCCGGCAGCGCGCGAGGGCTCCGTGCCCGTGTCCTGCTTGAGGCGGGGGGGGCCAGCAGCGCGCGAGGGCGCAAAAATATCCTTGCGCCGGCACCGGCATTGGGTCGGGGGGGGCGCCTGAAAGCCCCGCCACCGCAGCTCTGATTGAGCTGGACTCAGCTGCCCGCATTGCTGGCTCCTGTCGGCGGGCAGGCACGCCACCGCGGGCCGTATGTTGTGCAGGCCTGCTATATGGCATGAACCTGTTAGTCCCTCGTAGATTAGTCCACACTGCATCTACTTCTGCTGTCAAACCTTCTCGTAGCTCCATAGCATGAGAGGGCTAATGCACAGATTCCATCTCTTCCTACAAGGTCACAAAGAATGTATCAGAGATCGGAGGCTAATCAGTAGAAAGGGAAAAGGTCAATAATGCCGTGGCTGATGTAATGAACCAGCTGTCTTGCAACTCATCCTGTTATGGAAGGAAGACAGAGATGTGAGAGAAATGAGGTTGCAAGGTGCCCCAGACATACATATGGGGCACTGCCAGTTGTGAGAATATGGGACTGAACAACGCTCTGCAATCTCGGTTCAACAAGTCAACAAAACTTACCTCAGCAAAGAAGGCAACTGAGGTGAGCGTGTGCTTCTTCCTGCCCCACTTGGGCCTTGGGCCTGAAATCCTTCTCTCTCTCATGTGGGGCTCTGGAACATAAATACCCATGAGTAACAGGGACAGCAAGCTCTACAGAGCAAATCCGTACGGCAGATGGTAGAAAGAATAGCTTATACTATCTATCTATCTATCCAAAGTCTGGCACTAACATTCATATTCAGGCATCTAAACGAGTGGATTGATTTTCAGAGGAGCTGAACAGCCACGGCTTCGGCAGATTCGAGTGAGAAGTTCTTGGTATTCAGCATTTGAGAAAGGTCAGGCCATTTATTTAGGTGCCTGAGTGTGGCATTGCAGCCTCTGCCATGGGTCGTTTACAATGAATACGGAATCAACATCATCTCGGCACGACAACCAAGTTCAGGATCTAATCGAGCTGTATCCTCTCTGTACTGCTGTACGGTTGCGAAACATTGGGACTGCGCCACTCAGAGTGGGCAAAGCTGGAGGCTTTCCACATAAAATGCCAACGTTGTATATTGGGCATAGAGTGGAACGACTTCATTTGTAAAGCAGATGTTTATGGTCACTCCGGTCTACAGACTACTGGGGCCATTGTCTGCAGATGGCGTCTTATGCTTTTCAGACATGTCGCGAGTATGCCACAAGACGTTCCGGCCAACGCCGTTCTTTGAGTGTCTCCTAACATCCGAGAGACAATTCCACCAATCAAGGGGTGCAGGCAGCCCAAAGGCAGGCCCCCTATTACATGGGTGCCTCAAGTCTATTCCGACGTTGGGCCCTCGGCCCGTCAAGTACAGGAACGGATCAATGGTGAACAATTGCTACGGCCGACCGTTCGGCTAAGCGTTGAAGAAGAAGTATGGATTTAGGTACCTAATTTTTGACATCCATGTTTGAAAGTGCTGGCCCAAGTGTCTAAAGAAAAGTGAGATTATATAATGTCAATGGATGGAGAGATGAAGGGTTTTATTTAACTGTCCAAGGGGAACTAGAGGCCTGGATCATACGAACAGCCATATTGGATCAGACCAGTGGTCCATCTAGCCCAGCATTCCATCTTCTGACAGTGGCCAGTGCCAGATGCTTCAGAAGGAATGAACAGAACAGGGCAATTTATCAAGTGATCCATCCCCGTCATCCAGTCCCAGCTTGAGGGACACTGTGACAGGGAGCTGAGCAGGAGCTGCTGAGCCAGCCCTCGGTCACTCCGGTTCCAATTAAGGGAGATGAATTGGAGCTGATTAGACCACCTGGCCCTAATTGGGGAAGTAGAGACAGCTGCTGCCTAATTAGGCTGGGGCTGTATAAAAGCCTCAGGGGAAGGAAGCCAGGAGAGGAGCAGGAAGAAAGGGAAAAGGCAGGAAGTGGAAGCAGGGAGGTAGCTCTCCCCTCCCTCCTGCCTGTAGGTAAAGGGCTACTTGTATGGTGAAAAGGTGGTGAGAGCACAACGTGTAAATAAACTGCACCAGAGGTTACTGAAGTGACTTTATCAGCCCAACAGGGTTAGGAGCCAACAGGGTCCTGCAGCACCTTGCTACAGACACCCAGAGCATAGGGTTGTGTGCCTGACCATCTTAGCTAACAGATTCATCAGTGGCTATCTTCCATGAATGTATCTAGTGGTTTTTGAACCCAATTATACCTTTGACCTTCACAACATCCCCTGGCAACAAGTTCCACAGGTTGACTGTGCGTTGTGTGAAGATGTACTGCCTTACGTTTGTTTTAAACTTACTGCCTATTAATTTCATTTATTCAAAATATTTACTAAATTTCAATTGGTATTCTGTTGCTTAACAGTGCGATTAAAACTGTGATTAATCATGATTAATTATTTTAATCGCAATTAATTTGTTTCAGGTAATCGCGTGACTTAATTGCGATTAATCGACATCCCTAATTATTTTGGTAATTTATTAAAAAAATGTGTCAGCAAATAATGGAAAATGGTGTGATTATATTGTGTTATTTTGACAAATACAATATGCAGAATTTTACAGAATTTTTAATTTTTTGGTGCAGAATTCCCTCAGTTGTACATGGAAGCTGCGTTACTTTCTACTTATCAACATTGAATTTCATCTGCCATTTTGTTGCCCAGTCATCCAGTTTGGGGAGATCCCTCTGTAACTCTTCACAGACAACTTTGAACTTAGCTATCATGTAGGATACGTGTCTAGAGAAAGGTCAATTTATGTAAGATAAGAAGCTGGTGAAGGAGAATTATCCCTATTTGGGCTGGATTGCATAGAACGAGAGAGGATGGAGAGGAGCTGGATAAATACCTGGAGAAGGATGAGGGGACCAAAGCACAAGTTTGCAGATCAGCTAGCGAACATACCATATGGCATGAACCTGTTAGTCCCTCGTAGATTCGCCCACACTGCATCTACTTCTGCTGTCAAACCTTCTTGTGGCTCCATAGCATGAGAGGGCTAATGCACAGATTCCATCTCTTCCTACAAGGTCACAAAGAATGTATCAGAGATCAGAGGCTAATCAGAAGAAAGGGATGTAATGAACCAGCTATCTTGCAACTCGTCCCATTATGGAAGGAAGACAGAGACGTGAGAGCAAATGCCCTTGGTTTTACACTAACAGTCTTGTCACCTTTTTGTTTAGCTGGAGCCAGTAGCCGTCATTCTGCTGAGTACTGGGGTCACTTAAACTCATCCCCAGTTGCCTACATCTCATGGGGAACAATGCAGGTAATTACCACAGAATCATGCAGGCACTGGCTTCGGGGCTGGAGTGGTGGCTCAGCTGACCTCCTCCAGTCACCAACTTCTCTGTGGGAACTCAGGGCCCTCCTGAGTCCCATCGGTGGCTTTGGGAAGGGTCCGGGCCACCCAAGAGATCTCTGTCAGGAGCATTTTCCCTCTCCTCCTGACCAGTCAAGCAGCAGAGCAGGTTCCTGAATCTAGCTCCTAGGGTCTGACGTGACTGGTTTCTGCCACCATCCCGAACTTGCTGAATGGCCCGTGAGACACTGACACGGACGGAGGAATCCGGATCTTGCTGCAGGCCACTGAGAGCTGAGACAGAGAGAGGAAGCTCAGGTCAAAACACATATCGTATTAGCATGCCCTAGCACCTGCACCATGGGCCTCTGTATCTTCCACAGGGGCGGCTCTATGTTTTTTGCCACCCCAAGCACGGCAGTCAGGCGGCCTTTGGTGGCATGCCTGCGGGCGGTCCGCTGGTCACGCGGATTCAGCGGCGTTTCTGTTGGTGATCTGCTGGTCCCGCACCTTCAGCGTACCTGCCGCCGAATTGCCGCCGAAGCTGCGGGACCGGCGGTCCTCCCGCAGGCATGCTGCTGAAGGCTGCTTGACTGCCGCCCTCATGGCGACTGGCATGCCGCCCCCCCGTGGCTTGCCGTCCCAGGTACGCACTTGCTGCGCTGGTGCCTGGAGCCACCCCTGATCTTCCACAGCAACTAACTCCTCCCAGATGCTCTGGACCCACCAGGGCTATCAGTGTCATCGCCATCTGATAACCCCTTAAGTCCTCAGTGACATCTGCCCTTGGCAGCACCATCTTCCACTGCATTCTGGGGCATCCACCTCCTTAGCACCGTTTCCATGACACATGCCAGGGCCTCTCACCCTGCCTGGCATTTACTTTCTCCTTGTAAAACCTTCTGGCACCTGGAGATGGAAGTGACGCCTGACATCAGAGAAAACAAAGCTGGGACTGATGTCCAGGCTCTCTCAACAGCTACCTCTGGCCACGTCTAAATTGAACTCAATGCAGCAGCATGGCGGGGGAGTTGCACTTTTTCCTAGACTGGTTCACAAGTGGGAGGGATAGCTCAGTGGTTCGAGCATTGACCTGCTAAACCCAGGGTTGTGAGTTCAATCCTTGAGGGGGCCATTTAGGGAACTGGGGTTTAAAAAACAAACAAACACTATCTGGGGATTGGTCCTGCTTTGAGCAGGGGGTTGGATTAAATGATCTCCTGAGGTCCCTTCCAACCCTGATATCCTACAAGAAGCATGAGCTCTCCTTCCATATGCAAACACAGCCATGTGGCAACTACTTACACTGAAGTATCAGCTCCTTCTCTTGCCTGACCATGGCGGGCTCGGAGCTTTGAACAGTGCAACCTGGAACGTACAATGGAAATGAATCTTGCAGGAGTTTTCACCTCCCCTGGGGCTACCTTTTAAAAAATGTCAGTCTTTCCAACAAGCAAAACAGCTTTCAAGTGATCCCTGGGATAATCAGACAAGTCCACAAGCTCCAAGACAAAGAGGCTCATGTCTTGGAAGATACAGAGAGCCTGATTGCCAATGGCTATGGTATTGCTGCAGTCCCACAGGGATTCCAGTGGGTGGAGCTGGAGGGTAGGGTTGTAATTTGCTCCAGGCCTTTTGATATAATCCCCAGCCCAACTGCCTCAAGGGCAGGAAACCTAGACATTAGGATCCCAGGGGGTTAATTCTTGCTGCTAGTGCCCTCCAAGCAGAACACGGGACAACCTCTCAGATAGAAGTTGCTTAAGAAAAGTAGTGGTTACCGATAAAGATGGCTGCTGCCCGTCGTATTGGAGCCTGGGGGCTTTGGAGGTGATCCAGACATTGGAGCAAGATGTCAGATACGTTCTTGAGCTTCAGCACCTAGGAATAGAAACCAAAGAAGCTTCTTGTTGCTGGGGCCGCAGGGTGAGGAGAAGAGAGATTTCATCTGCTTGGCTTGGAGGGGTGGGAAGAATGCAGCTCCCATCTCCATGTATCCTGGGGGCGACCATCTACATGCCAGGCAGTCATTAAATGACCATTTCAAAGTGTCACCAGACACATTGCTGGTGTCTGAGCTGCTGGCACTGCAGGGCTGGAGCCTGGCACTAGAGAACACTGAAGCCCGGTTGTATGGGCTTCATCTGGGGAGGACATTAGAGAGGGTGCAGAGCATAGGAAATACGGTGCAGAAGTGGCCAATGGGCTGGGGTAAGGTGAAAAATGGGGACATCCAGTTTCCTGCAGGATTCAGAAGGCATTTTTGCCATCAACTGATTCTTTATGTTCTGAGCTTTCACCTCCGTACTGAACTCCTGGCCAGGTCTGGCTGTTCAGATCTGACAGGCACTGGGAGGAGTGGGGGAGCTGGGTGCTTCTAAGAGGAAGCCAGAGTGCACTATGCTAGTACTAGACATGCAATCAGAGCAGTGAGTGAGGGAACACGTTTCCGGTCCCACATCTAGAAGCAGCACTCACGAGAAGCTGATTGTTCACTTACAGAGTGCTGGCAGATCTTGTCCACCACCTGGGGATGGGTGTGCCAAGCCTTCTTGCTGTTAATCTGCTTAGGACAAGACCATCCCAGGAGCTGAAAACACCCAGCCAAGGCTTTCTGACACCTCTGCAACACAAAATGGGACAAGGAGAGTTTGCATCATGAGAAGAGCTGGAATCTGTGGTCACTCTGCAGTGAAAAGCCAGCTGAAATGATCAACGAGGGAAAGGAATGTGGGGGTCACATGGTATCCTGCTGACCCTTGGTGTCTCTTTGTTCCTATTAGTGGAGGCTCCTGGAGTTTGATCTTCATGGTGGCTGCAGTTCAGTGACTTAGGAAGTGGCTGCTGGGAGCCATAAAACATCTCCACTTGTGTGTCCATTGAAGGCCAGGGAACTTGCTTGGGTAAGCAGGTAGGGCTGAGATTTTTCACTTTTGGGAGGCGGCTCTGGAGACAGACCTAGCAGGAGAGCTGGAGCAGTCAGGGCCTGCTGCACCAGGGAGCACATGGCAGCGGGACTCACCTTGCCCACGTCAGGGTCCTCGTCCTGTAAGTGAAGGAGCAGTGGGACCAGGCTGCGGGTCACTTCCTCCTGCAGCAGGGGCTTCTGCCTCCTCGTCACTGTGTTAAGCAACTTTGTAAAGAGCACGATGGCAGCAGAGCGCACCTGGGGTCTCACCTGTGATAGACACACAACCATGAGGGGATCTCACCGAGGGAGCTTCACACTCTCCTTACAGGGTGAGCTCGGCACAATGCAAACCACAGATAGGGGCCAGTCTGACTAATAACTCCATGGTCTGCCCACCCATTTGCAGAAAGGTTTGGGTGGAGGGGCAGACAACACAGGTTAGGACAGTGGTTCCTAAATTTCCCTGGAGGCCTCCTGTAAGTGCTGACTCCATCCACAGTGAAGGGCTCTTTGGAGGGTTTCTTTAATGGGTTCAACACTTTCATAGTTTCATAGCATTTAAGGGCCATTCATTCATCTAGACTCCAAAGCACAGGACATTACATTTCACCCCACGACCACTACATTGAGCATGTTAACTTGAATTAGATTAAAGCATATCAGTCCTCAGGAGACCAAACGGTTGCATGCCACACACAAAGAACACGAGAGACCAAGATGTCACCAATGCCTGAGGCCCAGGCAATGGCTCGGAACTGATCAGGTCAGATATGCCACCACTACGACTCCAGAGTCACAACACTGCCTGGCTGGGGATGGGCAGGTCAAGAGCCCCTGACTTACAGCATCGAGTAAGGGGATTAGCTTCCTGGCCACGCTGGTGCGCTCACTCCCATCCAGGCTCTGCAGAAGGTTCTGAACAGCTGAGATGGCCTCCAGAATACTCCCATCATCCTTCTCATCCGAGCCCCAAAGGATGGCAGGCAGCAGGGCCTTGACTTGTTCCACCTACACACACACACACACGGGGGGGGGCTCATCAGATCTCCCAGCCCTCCAGTGAGTACAAGCCACAGTGCCAGGGCTGCGTTTATTCTACCCCGTGGCACCAAGTCAGAGAGAAGCTCCGTCTCCACAGTCGGAGGCGTGGTGCTTTAGGATCGATGGGGATGCCTGACGAGGCAATCAGTGAATCCTAACCCTGTCCCGGGTCATTCTGGTGTAGGGTGGGCAAAGCTGTGGTTTGCTTCGGGGCTTTTCTCTCTTTTCTACGTGCTACTCATTATTATTATAGCAGATGCTGGCAGCAATCTCCATAGTTAAGGCTGGTACACAGTTTCCATTCTAGTTGCTCCTTTTGATACGCTCCTAAAAATATTCCCAGTTAACCAAGCTTGGGCTCTCACCTTCCTTGGTTGGGTTGCCAGGATGCCAAGTCCTCTTAGACCAAGTGAACGGAAAACTGGGCTGGGGTGTTTTGTCCACTCCTCGAGACGGTCCAAAGTGTCTGGATGTGGGAGCTTCTTGGCCTCTTTGTAACGCAGAAGCTGAAAACAACACAGAGTGAATCAGCAGCTGGGTGCTTACCGGAAAACTTTGTGTGTCGGTTCTGTGGAGAGGCATCATATCCTACATGTTGTACCGTCCATTGCTATACATCAGCCCCACTTTGTGTGTGACACCCAGTCCTCCCACTGACTTCCTGGGGCTCTGACTGGCCGTTAGCACTAGACTCAGCCATAGGCGTTAGCAGAGCTGCTCTACCCTCCAGGAGAACATGTAGGGCAACAAAATGTTCAGTGACCATTTGTATGGCGGACTCTTGTGCATCTGGGGGTTTGCCAAGAGCTGCCGAACCCCTCGTGGTGACCCTGTGAGCAGAACAAGCCTCTCCGAGATAACGCGAAAGTTGGGACTGAGAAATCAAACCCCTGAGTTGAAATCCTGACCCCACTAAAGTCAGTGGAAGTTTTGCCATTGATCTCAACGGGCCCAGGATTGGACTCCTGGTGAGGAGAGAATTAAACCCCATCCCTTAATGAGTTAGATGAGGAGACAATCCCTGAAAACTGTCAATAGGAACTAGCCAGACAGAAACCGTGGAAATGGGGAGGACAACCTAGCGATGGACTATAGAGCCACCTCATTCCTGGTGATGTGCCTCTAACTAACCCATCCAATAGAGAAGGTTAAAGATTGCTCACCACATTCAGAGCTACTGATCCTGCATCTGGGGGAGCTTTTACCATGATCCTCTCTCCTCCATACCCACTCTCAATGCCCCTCTTTGCTTTTCCTTAGTGACTTTGCAGGGAGGAACCTTTCATGGACCTGCAGAAAGGCTGATGCCGACAGGAGACCCAGCTGCCCTTCGGGAGAGTCCAGGCTGATGCTGTTCTACAGAACCTTAGTTTCTTGGATATTCCCATCAGGCTCCTGATTACAACTTTGGAGCAACCAATGATCCCCTAAAGGATCCATCTCAGATTTTACACTGAGCGTGCTGGGACAGGACTGGGGGAGCCTAGTCAGTGCTGCATGGACACCTGGCAATGTGGACATGACCAATAAAGCTCATCGTTTATGTAGCGCAATAATGAGTCTCAAAGGCTTGATTTGAGGAGTTGCTCACTAATCTAGGACACAAGACCCAATTGCTCTCATCAGCTAATGAAACTTACTTCTACAAAGAAGGCCATCATGATCAGCCTGTGTTTCTTATCACCTCTGTCGAGGAGCGGGATCACTAGGTCCAGCAGCATCCTTGTGGTCTCAGGGCAAGCATAGTGCACCGTGGCTCTGTGACACAAAGCAGAAATACCTTTGTTAGTAAGGGAAGAAGCACATTCTGCAACAAGGGGGTGAGGGGTCAGCTTGGGGCCACATGGCAGCCCAGAAGTGAGGACTGTTTCATTCTGGAATTGCCCCCACTAGCAGGACTGACTGCATGGAAAACGCTTGTGTATTACCTGGCCAGCAGGCTCACCCCACGGAGGTGATCTTGGGGGCTTTGTAGGAGGATCCAGCCTTGCTCCTTCTCCATAACAGTCAGCTCGGAACGGCAGCCAACACAGAGAAGCAGCATCTTTATAGCCTCCACTGCAGAGCTAGATTCAAACAACACACCAGCGTGACTGAGTGCCAGGAGCCCCCTCACGGTAGGTCTGTCAGGGAGTGACGGATTCACTTGTGTGTGGAAAGACACACCAGTGGTTTAAATAGAGCTTAGGAAGGCATAGGTTCGTGACTGGGGTTCCTAGGCACTATAGTAATACAATTTAATAATATGAAGAAAGAGAAAGAGTTCTGAGCAAATCCTACAGACAATTGCACATCAGCACTAGGGCATGTCAATGTCACAGAACAGGAGAACTTCAGCCCTTTAGTGTCGGACCCACATTCCTTTGACACACTGGCAAATTGGCTCCCACTAATTTCTCCCCATAGATGCTGGGATAGTCTTTCTACTTCCTCTGCAGGGCATTGGTCGGTATGTCATTTACCACTGAGAGACACCCTTGCAACCTAAGCCCTGCCTGCTAACTCCCTCAGAATTAGAGAGTTATGGAAAACCTGCAGCGGCCACATGAGAGCTGGAGAAGAGAACTATGACTTCTCTATGACTGTCCATGTAATTAGACCGTTGACTTTCCAGGAGGCGCAGTACCTGGTGTGGAGGCTCTGCCGGCTGCTTTCCCTTCCAGAGACTTTATTCCCTGGTATGCTCTGTCCCAGACTGAAATGGATTTCGACAAGAAGAGCCATTAGCAGCTGAGGATAGAGGCGGGTTGTGGCATCTCTGGACTTGCTCACCGAGATCATCTCATAGAGGGCGCATGTGGCCTGAAGAGGGAACAAGACAGACACAAGCTTACTTGGAAATCCTACTCCTTCCTGCGTCAGTTCTCAGGACTTCCTGCTTATGTGCTATGAACTCCCCTGATTCATGGAGAAACAAACCAAGTTAAACTGCCCCGAGCAGCAGGGCGGGGGAAGCCGGGCACTGGCAGGTTGAAGGCTTTGCCTTGTGGAGTCTGGTGACACTAGGCTGCATTGCCACACAGGGGACCTAGCTTTGATTTCGGATCTCGCAGAGCTTCCTGACCTGCAGGGGCTGCAGAGACAGCATGCTTGGGGTGGGGGTAATGCCTCATGGGACTAAGAATGGGAGAGAATAAATTAATGAAGAGAAGAGTGGCTCTTTCATCAGCTTCCTCGGCATCTTTCTTCTCCCTCATTTGGACTTCCACCGTCATTCCTTCATGCTTGCATTGTTTCTTGGCTTCCAAGTGCCTCAGAGGGGCCTTTTCTTCTGCATCTGGGGTATAGGGGGGCTGAGACCCTGCTTTTTGGTCAAAGTCCATGAGCAAATCTCTCAGTTCGTGTTCTGCGGCTTTCTTCTTAACAGATAGCCCCCTTTCTTTACATACTTCTTCAAGTTCTTTTGAGTCAAGACTCTCATAGGATTGTGATTCACCCATTGTAACTCATCTTTAACCCTTAAAACTCTCCATATCCAATTTAAACTTTAAATAGTGTTGGGTTATGATCTTTAGGCCCAATTGACCTGTGGCATGTGACTCCTGTGCTGACTACGCCAATTGTCACGCTCTCTGGAGTGGTTCACAACTGTGAGTGCCAATCTTAGATCAGACTGTCATAAAACAGGGCAGGCACCCCAAACTAGTAGTATATTCTATAATTGGATTTCACAAAGCCAGTAACAATTGTGCATTCCTGGATTACAGTACCAGTTTTACCAAGGACAGTCTTACCACAGACAGTCCCCTTAGACATTCCTTGCCACCCAGACAAACTGAACTTTGTGATTAAAAGTTATTAAAACCAAAAATCACACCACATCAGGTTATTTCCAACCCCAAAGGGTGAGTCACTTACCCTAGGTCAATTGGTACTCTGGATCTCACACCAAAAACAACACTGGCAGCCAATTCTCTAGTAAACTAACTAAAGATTTATTAGCTAGGAAAAATAAATGAGAGTTATTGAGAGGTTAAAGCAGGTAAAATACATTAACAGGTGAGTCAAAATTTGTAAATCCCAAATGATAGCAGAGATGTAGTAATCTCTTGGTTTCCTAAAAGTCTTTTCAGGAACCCAGATGTTTCTGGGGATCTCCATTTTGCATTTGGCATCTTCCCTGTAAGAGTCCAAACAGTCAGAGATACAGAATCATTCCTTGACATCTATTTTATAGCTTTTCCAGAAACCAATCTGAACAGTGTCTTTACCCAAGTGGGTTTTGATGAGTAGGAAATTCAGACTTAGTCTGTGAATTCCCATTGTCAAACACAGTAGCCCTTGCTTTGAAGTTAGCAGTCTTCTTCATTTACATTTCCAAGTCTCCAATGGTGTTTGATGGGTAATTTAATTACAGGGATATACACGATGCCAATATAATGGAATAGCAAACAAGAATCCTTCATTAGTTTTCATAAACTTTACACATCAAGTTCATTCTCATCTTTTAACACCAACGCACACTTTTGATCTAGGGTTAACTAATTACAGGGATATACACAATACAATAGCAAACAACAGGTTATAAAGATAAGTGTTTCCTTTAACTTTTCCTTTGAACTAAACAAACACACAGGCGAACTGACTGATTACACTACAATAGCTTTTGACACTCCTTTGATTTCTATTAGCATCTGAGTGAATTAGCCTGCAACCCTATCCTGAGCTGCACCAGGGCAGACAGCGTCACAGGGGTTTCTCAGAGCTCCAACATGGATGCGATGAATGGAACCCTCCCCCAAGGGTTTGTCAGGACATTATGGAGTAGCCCCAAAACGGAGGGGATAGTCTGTTCCTGTAAAGGTAGCGGTGCTAGGGGTCAGCCCACCCTTGTCACGTGGCGTGGCCCTGTCAGATTTTGAGATGTCTGATATACGTAAGGAGCTGGGAAATACTGGTAGGGAAGAAGTGGTCCAAGGAATAAGTCGTGTTCAGGAGGAACTCCTGTTATGTTTCTGTAAGGACCTGGGACCAGGAGCCTTGCAAAATGGGAGGGCCAGGACTCCCCTCTCTCCCAGTGAATTGGGATGAGCTTTAGGAAGGGGATCAGCATACATTCTGCCTCCTCCCTCCTACCCTGTTTCCCCGAAAATAAGACAGTGTCTTATATTAATTTTTGCTCCCAAAGATGCGCTAGGTCTTATTTTCAGGGGATGTCTTATTTTTCAGAAATGAAAAATGCCTTATTATCGGTGGATGCCTTATTATCGGGGAGGTCTTATTATCGGGGGGATGCCTTATATTACAACGAGAGGCAAAACTGTAAGTAGGCCTTATTTTCGGAGGATGTCTTATTTTCGGGGAAACGGTAGCAGAGAAAACACCAGCAGGAGAAGGCTGAACCCAGGGGTGCTGGAACACGTTGTGTAGTGGAGGTGCTGAGAGCCATTGAGACAAACTGTAAACCCTGTATATGATGGAAACTGCTTCAAGCCAGGGGGTGCTACAGCACCCGCGTTCCCCCAGTTCCAGCACCTATGCCTGAACCCTCTGAGCCTGAGGACTGACTGGGGGAAAAGGGCCACCAGGAGAATCTGGCTAAGGCCCCACAGTTGGCTAACTTACAACCCAGCATAAAGGAGGAGACTGGGGGAGTCCTGCCTGCAGGAGAGGTGGAGGGACTGCCTGAAGTAAATGCCACCTCCAGGAGGAAGGCTAGGGGGTGGGGAATCCTGCCTTATGGAGGGAAACCAGAAGGACTGTTTGAAACACAGCCCAGCTGCTGTCAGGGAGGCTGGGAACAGCTTTGAGGAAGCTCCTCAGAAGTTGGGTGGGAAGAAGCCACAAGGAGCCACAAATCCAGGGCGGGAAACGCAGAAGCTGCAGACCCCTGGGAGTTGCTAACAAGCAGGGAAAAGGGAGGAGCAGCTCAGGGAAGTGGTGAGGGATTGAAGGAACAGTCCTTAGCAGCCTCTCATGGGGTCCGTGGGCTGGAACCCAGAGCAGAGGTCAGGTCTGGGTTCCCCAGCAAGAGGCAAAGTACCGACCTCAGGACTAAGAGACCAAGAATGATGAGGCTCAGATGGGGGCTGAGGGCCTGGCACAGAGGCCACTACATGTTGGGTTTTCCCATATTGGACTTTTCTGTTAACCCTGGAAGAGGTGACGTGGCCAGAGGGCCAGACCATGGAACCTGCGGAGTGTTGCAGAACCAGGAGGCTGGACAAGGGGACACCAGTGTGGAATAAGCCCTGCAACATCATGTCCTGGCATGAGGAGGCGCCTTGGCGGTGAGTGTGCCCTGTGACCGAGACATAGGATAGATTTAACTGTATGGGGCTATGGATGTTCGAACAGGGACTTACGGCAGCAGACGTGTGAGAGGCTTGGTGCTCAGAGCTGTGGTGACTCTGCAGCTTCACAACCAGGTTCTCCATCACCTGTCCTCCGAGGGCCGGGTCAGCAGATAGGAACTGCCACAGCTCGGCCGAATTGCTAGAAATTCAGAATTACGGCAACATGAGGGACTGGATGGCTTAGGAGAAAAGCTATTAAACCTCTTCACCAATGTAACCTCTTTGTAAGAGAAATCCTCCTGTGGAGACAACGCCCTGCCCAGCAGTCCAGTCCCCAGAGCTTGTGCAATTCAATGTGGAGCATGAACACGGACTCCATGGACCTCAGATTGAGAATCACTGGCACAGGATATGGAGCATTTCAGCTCAAGGCTGCCAGTGTGAATCTGGCCTCAATTGGTCACGACCTGTTACTGGCTGATGGCTAATACCGAGAGGCTGATGGCTAATGGCTAATACAGCTTCTCTGGCAGCAGATGTCCTATATGAAATGAACTAAGGGTCTCGGACCAATGCCCAGTGCACGCTGTCCACATTACAGAGTCAACCACCATACTTGGCCCTTGTTGGTAGGTTCAGGGATTGAACGGGACATGGAGGCTGAATGAGCCTTTCTTGCCTAGTCGGCAGCCCCTCCAGCTATGAGCTCAGAGTGTTGTTAGGGGCAGTGTGGCAGAAGCTTCATCGTCACTTCCTGGGCTGCAGCTGAGATCTTCATTGTCCAAGGGTGTAAATGGGGCACCTTTCACCAGCATTAAATTCCCTTTAAAAAAAAGGGAGCGGGCATGCAGCAGCGTGGCTCAGATCTCCGCAGCGCTCAGCCAACAACTGTGTGAGGGAGAGTTTCAGTGGAGTCCTCTGATATGCAGGGCTGGCTCTAGGATTTTTGCCACCCCAAGCAAAAAAAATTTTGGCTGCCCCCACTTTTTTTTTCATGCCCCCCTCCCCCGGCCCCGGCTCAACTCCACCCCTTCCAAACCCCTTCTCCAAATCCCCAGCCCCGCCTCCTCCCCCGGGCGTGCCACATTTCCCCCGCCATTGCTTCCTGGGGGCCCCCGCGACCTCCTGCCCCAGCTCATCTCCGCTCCGCCTGCACCCCCGGGGGCGCTGCCGCTCTGCTTCTCCCCCCTTCCTCTCAGGTGAAGGAGGGGGGAGAAGCGGAGCAGCGGCGCATTCAGGGGAGCAGGCGAGGCGGAGGTGAGCTAGGGTCGGGGGGCGCAGGAAGTAACGGGGGGTAGAGGAACTCCTCCCCTCTCCAGCTCACCTCCACTCCACCACCGCCACCTCCCCCGAGTGCGCAGTAAGCCTGGGAGGGAGGGGGGAGAAGCAGAGCGGCGGCGCATTCAGGGGAGCAGGCGGAGCGGAGGTGAGCTAGGGTGGGGGGGGCAGGAAGTAACGGGGGGGTAGAGGAACCGCTCCCCACTCCAGCTCACCTCTGCTCCACCACTGCTGCCTCCCCCGAGTGCCCTGCTGCTCGGCTTCTCCTCCCTCCCAGACTTGCTGAGCGAAACAGCTGTTTCGCGCGCAGCAAGCCTGGGAGGGAGGGGGGAGAAGCGGAGCGGCGGCGGCGCGCTCAGGGAAGCAGGTGGAGGTGGAGCGGAGGCGAGCTGGGGAGGCGAGCTGGGGTGGCGGGGTACTTTTTCCCCATGCTCCGGAGTCAGCACCTATGATGGCCGGTTCCAGAATGCCGCCCCTAGAAATGTGCCGCCCCAAGCACCTGCTTGTTTTGCTGGTGCCTGGAGCCGGCCCTGCTGATATGGATTGTTTTTGGAACTCACCGCTTGGGATCATCCATCATAAAACCACGCTTTGTGTAATCACTGTTGCTCAACTTTTCCTGCCCAAACACAAATGTGCTTCAGACAGCAAACGTTCCACCTAGGCTCACTATCTGTACGTTCAGATGAAGGAGAAGGGCGGAATGAGCTCTGCGCTTGCGAGCCGGAGTAGCAAAGGGATAGTGAACTCAAGAACACAGACTTAAATCCACCCCCTACTCCAGGATCCATGAGCACTGACCGTAGGTGCGGGGGACTGTGCTTTTGAGAACCCCTCCCACAGGCAGATCTCTAACAAGTCCCAGGGGCCGGGAGAGGGGGACTGGGAATGAGAGCTCCTGCCTTGCACATGGGGAGACACATTCAGGGAATAGGGGAGAGGAATCTCTGACAGGCGGATTTCGCTCGCTGTGGTTTGTGGCTGAAAAGAGAAGAGCCATCAGGAGGAGAGGGTAGGTAATTTGCCCCATGTAGAGGGGGGAGATTCAGTCCTCAACAGTCAGTGCTTTATACTTTGCACTAGTAAGACCAAACAATGTCCTCAGTGGTGAGGTTCTCATATAGGGCCTCAAAGGATCACGCGAGGCCTGAAGAGTGGAGGCATTTCGTACCTGTCTGTAGGGAAGGAGTAGTCCAGAAGGCATGAGATCACTGTGTCCAGATGCTCCGCCTCGCCAGCCAGCAGGGCCACTAACTTCTTCATCAGGGTCCTGGAGCTGGGCTGCTGGACTGAATCCAACCGGCTGCAAACCCCAGCCACAAGGTCTGCTGCCTGAGAGAGAGGGAACCAGATGAGACGGGACAAGACTCTCATCCCATCCTGCAGCTGGGGCAAGAGGGAACCTCAGCATCCCTGGAGAATCAGAGTTAGCCTCTAGGTTTTGCCTAAAAGTCACAATTTCCTATACTATTGGCAGGGCTCATTTCAGAGCCTTACAAGGTGCATTGTCGCAAAGACCACATATCAATGGCTCAAAGGAGATGAGTCCTATCTAGGCACAATACAGGGGTAACATAAGAATGGCCATACTGGGTCAGACCAATTGTCCATCTAGCCCAGTATCCTGTCTTCTGCTGGTGCCAGATGCTTCAGAAGAAATGAACAGAAGAGGGCAATTTATCGAGTGATCCATCCCCTGTCACCCAGTCCCAGTTTCAATCAGAAGGCGTAGGGACACCCTGTGCATGGTGTTGCACCCCTGACCACCTTGGCTAACAGCCATTGATGGACCTGTCCTCCAGGAACTTCTCTAATTCTTTTTTGAACCTAGTTATACTTTTGGCCTTCATGACATCCCCTGGCAATGAGTTACGAGTTGTGTTGTGTGAAGAAATATTTCCTTAGGTTTGTATTAACCCAGGTTTGTCTGTGTCTGTGTCTGTGTCTGAAAGGATAAATAAAACTTCCCTATTTACTTTCTCCACACCATTCATGAATTTATAGGTGTGGGCATCCCATGGATTTATACAGAGGCAATATGATATTTTCTGTCTTATTATCTATCCCTTTCCTAATGCTTCCTAACATTCTGGTAGCCTTTTTGACTGCCATTGCACACTGAGTGGATGTTTTCAGAGAATTGTCCATGATGACTCCACCCTTGAGTGGTAACAGCTGATTTAGACCCCCTCCGTTTGTACGTATAGTTGGGATTATGTTTTCCAATATACAGGAATCAGACTAGAAGATCTGATGGTTCCTTCTGGCCTTACACTCTCTGAATGTATGACTGTTCCCAGCACTGGGAATTCTAGTTTCTGTCCATCTCAGCAGCAGCGCCCCATACCTTCTCCACCTTAGTCCCACCGCTGTTCACCATGGCAGACAGCAATCCCTCTGCAGTTGGCTGGCAGTTATTGTTGCAGTGATTCGTCAGGCCATCCATAACAGTCAGAATGAAATCTGTCCTCTCTCTTGGGTTGAAATAGACTCCAAAGAGCTGAAGCATACAGGGAAAAGTGTAATTTACAAAAGGCCTCGGCCTGATTCCACGGGGGGCTGATAACTACTGGAGCCCAGAGAAAGCCCTGTCTGGGGGTTGCAGGTCCTCTCCAGCTTCTCAGGGGCTCTGTTTTACTCCTTTCTATTACAGGGCCCAAGTGGCTGATGAGGCTTCTGCTGCGAAACCATATCACTCACAGTGAGGCAAGAGGATTAGTTAAACCATTACAGTGGCCAACCTAGGAGTGCTGCCGTGCACGTCAGGATGTGCATTTAGTGGCATCCGAGGTGCAAGGGTCACCATTAAAAGATCAGCAGTTGCGGGATCCATGTAGTAATATTAGTAATGACTGTTACAGTACTCGGTCTTTGACTGTGACTGCATGTGATACCCTCCTACAACACATCCCAGCAGAAATACAGCACCCAAGTCCTGATTACGACACCATCACCATACTTCCTAGCTTGCAGCCTGACCCAAAGACCATTGAAATCAATGGAAAGACTTCCATTGGCTTCAATAGGTTTTAGATCAAGCCTATATAGTATAGACCTCATTGTGACAGCTTCTAACAACCCAAAATACTAGAGCATTAGGCGTTCAACCTTCCCCATATGGACACTCCCTTTCCTGTACTAGGACCCTCCCAGAGTCCCCTTCCAAACTAGCCAAGACCCTGTCCCATTTGGCAATAAGGAAAGGGCAGGGTGGCTGTGCCCCCCAGGTTGGGAACCCATCTGCTAGAGCAGTGGTTCTCAATCAGGGATACGCATACCCCTGGGGGTACACACAGGTGCGGCAGGTTTGTATAATTTTTGGCATTGCCCAGAATGGGTCCAAGTCCCGCCTCCCCCTACACCTGCCTAAGGCTCTGGGAGGGAGTCTGGGTGCGGGAGGGGGTTTGGGGTGCAGGCTCTGGGAGGAAGTTTGGGTGCAGGAGGGGTGCAGGCTCTGAGATGGAGTTTGGGTGCTGGGTGCAGGCTCTGGGTTGAGGCAGGGGACTGGGGTGCAGGAGGGGCTGCGGGCTCTGCGAGGGAGTCTGGGTGCGGGAGGGGGTTTGGGTGCAGGCTCTGGGAGGAAGTTTGGGTGCAGGCTCTGGGAGGGAGTCAGTGCAGGAGGGGGTTTGGGGTGCAGGCTCTGGGAGGAAGTTTGGGTGCAGGAGGGGTGCAGGCTCTGAGATGGAGTTTGGGTGCTGGGTGCAGGCTCTGGGCTGGGATTGAGGGTTTGGGTGTGGGAGGGGGCGTGTGGCTGGTCCAAGGATGAGGAGTTTGGGGTGCAGCAGGCAAGCTGACCCTGGGCTGGGGCAGGGGGCCAGAGAGGAGGACTCCCCCCAGCCCTCTCCCTGCTGGCAGCAGCGAGCTCTGGGGGAGAGGAAGGGGGGGCCTCCTCACCGACCCCCAACACGACACTCATCCAAGCCCCCCCAGGCTGCTGCTCAGGAGGTCCAGCCAGGATAAGCCTCCCCCTCCCCTCCCCCGAGTCGACTCGCAGTCTCCTGCCGGGGGGCGGGGGGGGGGGGGAGGGCTGCCATGCGCTCCTCCCCTCCTCCCTCCGCAGGCACAGCAGCCACCTCAGCCTGCCCCCGGCGCCGCTTCCTTGTAGCCGGCTGCGGCAGCGGCTGGCGAGGGAGCACAGTGCGGAGCTGCAGGGGGCAGCCGCCCGCTGCCCAGGGAAGGCAGGGGCGCTTGGGGGAGGTGCGCGGGGGTGGCAGCCGGGGCCGGGGGAGGTGCGTGGGGGCGACAGGTGGGGCTGGGAGAGAGACCCGGCCCCGAACATTGGTGGAGCTGGGTCCCCTGGGCCCTGAATTTTCTCAAGCCTGGGCACCATGGGCCCATATAACTTGCCGCCCCTGGGGGTACAGGGGGTACATCAACTCATCTAGATATTTGCTTAGTTTTACAACAGGCTACATAAAAAGCACTAGCAAAGTTAGTCCAAACTAACATTTCATACAGACAAAGACTTGTTTATACTGCTCTATCTACTATATCAGTGTTTCTCAATCTGGGGGTGGCAACCCCCAGGGGGGTCATGGGATGGGTTTAGGGGGGTCACAAGTTTAGGGTCGCCATTGGGGGTGGCAAGCAGGGCCCCCGCAAATCTAAGATACATGCAGAAGCTGAAGTCCAAGCCAAGCACACTGCCTAGGTTTGCCAACTTTGTAATATTTTAAAACTGGACACTCATGCAGGAGTGCTGGACCACTTCTGCCCTGCCTCTTCCCCCCGAGGCCCTGCCCCCCATTTGGTCCTCTTCTCCCCTTCCACTGTTGCTCACTGCTCTTCCCCTCTTCCCCGCCCAGGTCAGGAGCAATTTGCCTGCTGGGAGCTGCAGCCGCCTGATGTGAGTAGGTGGCGGCCCCGGTTGAGTAGGGGCTGGTGCGGGTGATGACCTGGCACCTCCCCACCTCCCTCACCCGCAGTAACTGGACTTTGGGTGTCCAGTCAGTAGATCTGACCGGACACTGTCAGATCCCCTTTTCAACCAGATTTTCTGGTCGAAAACCGGGCTCCTGGCCACCTTACCACCGCCCGGGGCTCAAGCTGAAGCCCGAACCCCGCCACCTGGGACTGAAATCAGTGTCTCCTGAAAGAGGTACAATAGTCTGGAAAGATTGAGAACCACTTGCTAGAGAGTAGATCACTCTTTATGAGCATTTGTTGTCTTCACTGTTGTAGCCGTGTCGGTCTCAGGATATTAGAGACACAAGGTGGGTGAGGTTATATCTTTTATTGACCCAACTTCTGGTAGTGAGAGAGACCAGCTTTTGAGCTACACAGAGCTCTTCTGTCTCTGTCTGAAGAAGAGCTTTGTATGGCTCAAAAGTTTGTCTCTTTCACCCACAGAAGTTGATCCAATAAAAAAATTGGACCTCACCCATCTTGTTTCTTTCTGAGCATGTCATTTCTAGCCATGAGTAAGGGCAGGAGCTGTAATTCTTGGGTAAGCCATACACAATAGAGATGGGTGATCCAGGGACAGGAAGTAGTTTGGAGCTGTGCGATACTGTATTGTACTGACACCAATGTAGAATGGTCATTAGTGCCAGGATGTGATTACCTCTGCGATCTTGGAGGGGCTGTTGCAAACCACAGTGGGGCTCCAAGCAGCCAGAAATTCCTCGTTCCTCTGGTCAGTCCATTCCACATTCTTTCTGTCCAACTGTGCAACTGAAATACATGTTAATAACACTCTTAACTTTCCATTCTGCTTCCTGGCTTCTGCTCTCATCCCCCTTTGTTTGGCCCTGATCCAGGAAAGCATTTAAACACGTACATTATTCTAAGCAGATGAATAATCCCAGGGATTTCCGTGGGACTACTCGCCTGATGAAAGTTACAGATGTGCGTAAATGTTGTGCTGGATCAGGGCCTTGACCCCCAGAGTAAAGTGGCTCTATCAAGTGGTGACTGGAATCTAGCCAAAACACTTCAGTGGCATAGAAGTGGATTAACACAGTCATGAATCGAGCCCCAGATTTGGATCCAGATTTCCAACAGCCATCAAAGTTCTGGGGCGTTCGGGGTACAGGCATCTCGAACTGATCTAATTGGTTTGATGGCGTTTAATCCCCTATCATCGTGTCCTACTGACCCTTCCCATTCCCACTGACGGAATGAGCTCTACCAGTCTCAGTTTGCGATAACGTGTGTTGCCTTTCTCTGTATTCCCCCCCTCCCCTTTCCTTTCTTTGAAACTCAGGGCTAGAATTACGGGATGACTATCAGACGCTTGTTTCTAGATCCACAAAAAAACCAGCACTCTGTTCAAAGGAACGTAAGGAATAAATACCGAGCCAGATGCTCTACTTCTTACTCAGGCACTATCCTGAACGGGAGCTTTGCCTGAGGAAAGTCTCTAGCATTTAGCTCCCAGGAGGGGGATTCAGATGCTCATCAGTGCTTCTCTTACTCTTTTGGCGCCACGCAATAGAGACGAGGTAATGAACAGCCTCTGCTGCCTTTGAGCCAATCGCCTTGACGGGATCCCCACAGCGGATCCCCAGCACTGCAACCAGGTGTCCGAGCCTGGTGAATGGAGACGCTTCCTAATTGTACAAAAGAGGAGAGGAGGAATCCATTACCACTGCAGGGAAAGCGGGCTGTGTCTCCTAGGCAAGGAGTCTATATCCACACAGTCCCTTTCTATAATGGGGCGTGATCCTCAGCTCTCCCTCTTCAGAAGAGGCTTGGGAGCCAGAAGAAGAATATAGGGCTCGATCCCGCACCACAGACGTCCACTGGAGTTTTGCCACAGACGTCAGTGGGAGCAAGATCAGGATCATAATGATCTGTAACGGCTGAGGTGGGCTGGAATGGAGAGGCCTCTTCCTGCAGCTCCACAAGAGGAAAGTATCCCATGGTACTAGGAAGAGGAATGGAGGCAAACAGGGAACCAGCTGGGGATGAAATGTCTTCAGTCTCTAGGATTTTGAAATCTCTTTTCTCTGAAATTCATTAGATCCAACCATAGAAAACCCCGTTCTTCCTGTGCCCCTTGTTAGCTGCCTTTCCTGCATTGGAAAGAGGTGGCCTATTCTTCCAGGGCACTGGATTTATTTTCCAAGTGTATCAGACGCCAACCCATCTCAGTCAGGATGATGGACGAGCAACGAGATCGGTTTTTCCTCCGCCTATTAGGGAGCATTGCATTGTGGGGCCCATCAACATACTTCTAAGCAGGAAGTTTCTCTGGCGTGGGAGAGTGCCCTGTAGGTCTAGTTTGCAATCAGATCACTAGAAGTCAAGAGTTACTCACATCCAGTTTGACTTCTGTGGCCACGAAGTTTAGGAGCAGTATGCTGCTCCATACAGCCCTCTCCCGCAGGCAATCTTTCCTGGACTGCATCCAGGAGTCCATGAGCTGCAAGAAAAACAAGAGAGGTTAAAAATAACAGGGGGAATGGGTGTATACAAGTGATCCCCAAAGGATAATCTTTATTCTGGCTGAATCATCTCACTCTTACAGATACAGGCTGCGTCTGCTTTGTGCAGACTCAAAATACACATGGAATTCTTCTCTTCGAACGAAAGCAAAGTGCATTTCTCTCTGAGGGCCCAGTCACACACCCGCTGAAGTCAATGAAAGTTTTGACATTGATCTAAGGACCGATCCAATGCCCATTGAAGTCAACGGAAAGGTCCCCATTTGATTTCAATGAGCATTGGATCGAGCCTTTAATGGATGCAGGATTGGGTCCTATGTAAGGAAAGGAAGGGCCAAGTCTTCTCTGGACAAGCCACACAATCCAGCATTTCATTCAGCAAAATAAGAGCAGCTGGAGGAAAACTTCTATCCTTTCATGATTGCAGACTTTGGGCCAGCCCTCATGCTCTGTAGTTAGCGGCAGTCTTGGTTGCCATTGCACCCATTGGTTCTCACTGTGGGACAGCTGGAGCTGGGAGTTCTGTGGAGGCCAGGTGCCAGCCCTCACGGGGGACTAGAGTCCTGGCAGCGACCCCTCCAATTGCATCAGGAGTGGCAATGATGGGCAGTAAAGGGAATAACGTCCTCACTTGGAAAGGACACTGTGATGTAAGGGCCACCAGGAGACAGGAAAGAAACTGAGGGTAACAATGGAGGAGATTGTCAGACCTCACAGATGGAAATAGAAGACTCCCCTGTGCTACATGAACCTTGTCACATATGCCCTAATAGGAGAACCCTGTGGAGATGGGGCACTCCGTTCTTTCCTTAACTCTTCTTTCCCTCACAAGCTCTTAACAAGATTTTCCTGTTCCTCTTCCCTACCTTACCATCCTCCAACCGGCATCTCCAGACCCTGTTTACCTGCAAGATCCTCTCTAGCTCAGCCGGAACTGGATTTTCTAAAATCAGACTCTGGAGCATCTCGTTGAGGGTCTGCAATGTTCCAATGAAGAGGTCCTGAAAGGAGGGGGAACCGTTATGCTCAGCGCCACAAAGCTGTGGATTGTACAAATAATTTATCTTATGGGCTTGAGGCAAGAATCACAGGGTGAAATTCTTTGGCCTGTATTATACAAGAAATCAGGCTAGATCAGGGGTGGCCAACCTGTGGCTCCGGAGCCATATGTGGCGCTTCAGAAGTTAATATGCGGCTCCTTGTATAGGCACCGACTCCAGGACTGGAGCTACAGGCGCCAACGTTCCAATGTGCCCGGGGGTGCTCATCAGGGGCGTAGCCAGGTGGAGGGAACAGGGGCAGTGGGAAAAAAAAGGTGCCACCCGCTGCGGCGCTTTTACTGACAGGGCGGCGCTCTGGGTCTTCGGCACCTCGGCGGCACCTCGGCGGCGGGACCTTCACTCGCTCTGCGGGTCTTTGGCGACACCTCAGCGGCGGGACCTTCACTCACTCTGCGGGTCTTCAGCGTCATTTCGGCGATGAAGCTTCAGTGCCGCCGAAGACACCCGGAGCTAGTGAAGGTCCCGCCGCCGAAGTACTGCCAAGACCCGTCAGTAAAAGCGCCGCAGTAAAAGCGCTGCAGCAGTTGACGCCTTTTTTTTCCTGCTCCCGGGTGAGTAAAATGAAAAAGGCGCCACTTGTGCTCGGTGGGGGAGCGGCCGCTGCCCCGCTTCCACCCTAGCTACGCTACTGGTGCTTACTGCTCAACCCGACTCTGCCACAGGCTCTGCCCCCACTCCACCCCTTCCCGCCTCACCCCCTGAGCCTGCCGTGCCATCGCTCCTCCCCTCCAGAGCCTCCTGCACGCCACGAAACAGCTGATGGGGACGTGCGGAGAGGGAGGGGGAGGCGCTGATCAGCGGGGCTGCCAGAGGGCGGGAGGGGCTGGGAGTGGGGGCGGGAGGCTGATGGGGGGCTGCTGACATATTACTGTGGATCTTCAGCAATGTACATTGGTAAATTCTGGCTCCTTCTCAGGCTCAGGTTGGCCACCCCTGGGTTAGATGATCTAATGGTCCTTTCTGGCTTCCAAGTCATAAACCAATAGAATTTATAGTTCAGACCTTGTCCTAAGACAAGGTCTATAAAAATAAGGCCAGATCCTCAATGAGTGCATATTGACATAGCTCCATCAGCGGGCGTGAAGCTACACGGATTCATACCAGCGAAGGGTCTGGCCCATACTTCTTGTGCAAAATAGTTGCTAAATAATTAGCTACTTCACTTATTCAATAATGTGGGTGCCCTGAGCGCAAGAGAAACCGTATTTAGCTTTGTTCTGGGCAGTGAATCCTTCAGGAATCTCGAGAAAACTAGCCTCATGTTTCAACTGATATTGGCCTGCCGTGATTCAAAGCTGTGCTCTTGACAATCACCCAGAAAGCCAGATGCATCGTTATATCCCTGCCTCATTTCCATTATAAACCAAAGGAAACTGATAACAGAAAGACATCTGCAGTATAAATGACCCTTTTCTCATAATTGATCTTCCAAATCATCCCCCAAACCTGATGTAATGAATTCATCAATGCCTCCCTTGGGAAGATAACATGCAGCAAAGCCCTTATCAGAGAGTAAGGAAAATGTTATAGCAAAAGAAAGTCCTACACTGAAATGAGATTATTTAACATTAGAAATAAATATCACTTTAATAAATATATCACCTTGTCTTTGCAGGAGTGCCGCCAGCTTTTCTGCTGCCCTAGGCGGCGGAAGGTCCCGCCCCGAAATGCCACCCCCACAGAGGTGGTGGAAGGTCCCGCCACCGAAATACCGCTGTGGTCCCCACCCTCCAAATTGTAGCGCCCTAGGCGACCACCTAATGGGTTGCGCCGGCCCTGTGTCTTTGCCCTTTACTCCTCTGGGTCTTAGATACTATTCACTCCAATGATTTGGTTAGAGAGAGCATACGTTAGCATGCGGGATGTGAGGCAAATTAAGTGTTCTAAATTCTATTGACTTTGGTAGTGAATTTGGTCCAGTGTCTGTAATTTCTCTCCCCTCAACTTTAGGGCCATAAATGGCTTTTCAGAATTAAAAAGCACAGGCACTGAAAGCCTTAGTAACTCTGACAGTACGGGTCAGATGTTTAAAGATTTGCCACCATATTTACACCCACAATTTGCAGGAGCAGCTTTGCTCCTACTGGTCTTTTCACCTGTCAAGTTGATCACTTCGATGCCAAAGTACTGGATTTAGGTGTGAAATCAGGTATTTCAGGTGCCCACGTGAGCTAAGGTGTAACTGCAAGTAATTGCAGGTCAAAAGTAGGGACTAAAGTAAAGTTCAGGCTGAAAATTTGGCTGTATCAAGTGCCGCAGGACCCCAACTTTATTCAGCCCCTTCATGCAAGAGGACCTAGCTGTGGGAGGTGCCACACACCAGAAATACCTGGTCAGTGATCGAACAATAGCCAGCCCCATTTCTGGGGCAAGCACTAAGTACATTTTCCTCATTCCACATGCCTCATTTTAGCTTCACCACCCAGATTGGGATCCCCAGTAGTTCCCTAGTAAATTGAAAAGGGATGGATCATTTTCATAATTGGGAATGTGGCAGCTACTTGCTGTATGCATGGGACGAATGATCAGGGCCACGTCACCGGGGCTAAAGTCCCCAACTGATACTCCACAATGGCGTTCCATGAGAAATTTCGCTGACAGTGTAGTCACATATCACCAATATGGGCCCAAAGTAAGTAACAGGAAGCCATTCTTGAGTTACCTTTGTGTCCTGGGCGCTTGTACCCCTGATTACTCCTTGCGCCTGCAATGTCGTTAGAAGTGGCAGGGAAAACACGCTCTTGAGGAATGTTCTCAGCAGGACCCTTCTCTGGTGGGAGCCCATGGCCTTCACCACATGCTTTTTGCTGGTAAAAGGAAGAAGCCTTGGATTGGACTTTGAGGTGCTGAAGCGTAACGGAGGCATCAGATGGTGAGGACATGACCTGAGGGTTATGCTGAAGGAGCATGAGACTAAGAGACATCTGGACTATACAAGAGAACAAGATCATGTGAACAGTAACAATGTAGAAGAGTAAGACACTGGCAAAGATTAACAGAATACAGGAAAAGCACGGGAGGGCAGGGATTGGTGACCCGAATAGTAAATCTGACTCAGAAATGCTACAGAAGTGAGTGAAGGAAATGACTCAGCTGACACCTCCAGAAAGAAAATCATCTCAAAATGTCTGCAGAGACTCTTGGCTTTGAATCACATGTGGAGTAAAGAGGATTACAATGTTACTGGGTAGAAAATCATCAGTCAGCCATGCAATAGTCCCCCAGCTCCTCCCCAAAGAGTCCTCAGCATCTAAGGAGAAAAAGGCACCAAGTGAGGGACTGCTATTGGCAACTCTGGTCCCACCGAGCATGGAGTGAGAAGCCAGGTGTGAAGGCTGGGCAGTTAAATGAGAAGTCACGTTACCTCAGTTCGATAATGATGGCCATGGCCTGGAGCCGTATGGTACTGGAGAGAGAGTCCCAGAGTTCTTTCTTAATCATCTCCTGTAAGTCACAAAGGGGCAAACATAGTAAATGAGACACAAGTGCTCCCAGCATCAGTCCTACTCCCTCACACATTCATTGAGAAGGTTATACAAAGCCCTGGCATCACAGCTAACTCTGGAGGCCTCAAAAAAGGCTAAATTAGCCACAGGCTTCTCCGGAGTCTCCAATAAATCCCCAGCTAAAAGAACATCAGATATTCCAAAAGTAACAAGGAGCCCAGCCAAAACCCAGGATCTTCCTTTCTGATTGAAGAGCTCCCAGATCATGAAGCTACTCAGCCAGTGGTGTTGTCCAAAGGGATCTCATCCATTTCTACCCAGCCACAAATTCACTCACTCATTTCCTCATCCATCTCTGTCCACTCATCTCCTACTTCCCACCAACTAGCATCCTCTCTCTGTCCATTCACACTAATATTTCCAGTCAATCAGCACTGACCTCAATTTTACACACTGAAATAATTGCTTCAGTGTATACAACAAAGTTCTTTACAACTCTCCAGATTCCAAGGACCCTAGCGTGGGTTTAGCAGCTAAGTATTCTCCACAGTTCATCCATCTTTTCCAACCAACAACACGGACCCTGTGTATATTATTTACTCACCACTATGGCTCCGGCAGTGTCTGATGCAAAGTTGTGAATAAAAAAGTCAGGCATGTTATGCCAGTCGATGCTCTTGCTGAGAACAAACAAGAGTCTTAAGAAACATTTTTTCATAATGAAATCCTAAACCAAAATGAGAAAAAATATATATCAGGGTGAAAGGGATTTAGATAGAGAACATCATCGGGTAGAATATTCTACCTTCATTCAAAACCCCTCCACACAGAACACCTGGTAGATAAATTAACAATGTTGCAGAGCAATGAATAGTCAGGACCAGAAATCGTGGTGAGTTGAGGATGATGATGTATCCGGGCAGCACCTACAATATACTGGGCTCTGTCTGCAAACAAAGGAAGACACAGGCCCAGCTCCCAAGAATTGACAGTCTAAGAAGGGTTCTGATGGCTTCCAGCAGAATGTTGGCTTGTGTAGGACCTGACTGTGTGAGCTACTTGTTCAGAGAAGGGTTGGATCAAGGAGAACAAGCAGAACAGCAAAGGGACTCCATGTGGAGGACTCCACACAGGGCCTGTTTTCTGTAGGACAAGTAGCCATGTAGCGTGACCATGTGTAATAAATGAAGGGGGGGGCTCCCTTTTATGAACACCCAGCCAGCCAGTTAGCTATAAAGTCCCTCTTGGTGGCTGTTCTCTGCTTGCTTTACCTGTAAAGGGTTAACAAAGTTCCCCAGCTAAAGGAAAAGGAGTGGGCACCTGACCAAAAGATCCAATGGGAGGGCTAAAACTTTTTAAAATGGGGAACAAACTTCTCTTTGTCTGTGTCTGTTCTCTGGAGACGGGACACGGAGCAGCAATTCTGTGTAAGGCTGGAACCAGGTATGAAAATTCATCTTCCATACCGAGAAAAATCATTGGACAGGGAATGTTTAACTAGACGCGATCAGGTTTATTTCTTTATTTTGGCTTGTGGATCTCCTCTGTGCTAACCCCAGATACTTTTGTTTTGCTTGTAACCTTGAAGCTGAACCTCAAGAAAGCTATCTTGATGCTTAATTTTTGTAATTGTTTTCTTTTAAGATCTAGCAAAAAGCCTAAGTTCCAGATGTACTTTTTCCTTTTTGTTTTTAACAAAATTTACCTTTTTTAAGAACAGAATTGGATTTTTGGTGTCCTAAGAGGTTTGTGCATGTTGTTTAATTAGCTGGTGGCAACAGCAGATTTCCTTTGTTTTCTTTCTCAGCTCTTCCCGGGGGGGGGGTAGGGGGGGATTTGAAAAGGCTTGAGGATACCCCACAGGGAAGAATTCCCAAGTGCTCCTTCCTGGGTCCAAGGGGTTTTTTTGCATTTGGGTGGTGGCAGCGTTTACCAAGACAAGGTCAGAGAAAAGCTGTAACCTTGGGAGTGTAATACAAGCCTGGAGTGGCAAGTATTGATTTTTTAAATCCTTGCCAGCCTCCACCTTCTGCACTCGAAGTGCCAGAGTAGGGATTCAGCCTTGACACCATGTGTATAAGCGACAAAGCTGGACCCATTTGTTTTGTCAGTGAAGGTCTAAGGGTACGTCTTCACTACCTGCCGGATCGGCGGGTAGTAATCGATCTATCGAGGATCGATTTATCGTGTCTCGTCTAGACGCGATAAATCGATCCCCGAACGCGCTCCCTGTCGACTCCGGAATTCCACCAGAGTGAGAGGCGGAAGCGGAGTCGACAGGGGAGCCGCGGCCGTCGATCCCGCGCTGTGAGGACCCGAGGTAAATCGATCTAAGATATGTCGACTTCAGCTATGCTATTCTCGTAGCTGAAGTTGCGTATCTTAGATCAATCCCCCCCAGTGTAGACCAGCCCCGAGAGAGGAGCAGTCGCCAGGGGAGACCTTGGGTGCAAATGTCTCGTCCTTGAGTCCAACGGATAGTGTGAGGCAGGGGAGTAGCCGGGCAAGAATCTACTGAAACTAGCACAGAGTGGTGGGAAATCCCTGCAAATCAAGGATACCACCAACAAACGGGGCATGAGATCACCAAAGAGTTTGTGGGATGTATCTGGAGAAGGCACCTAATCTGTAAAATAGGAGAAAAGCATCCAGAGGCTGGATTGTCTGGAGTAAGTGAAAGAAGAAAGGTTGAGTGCTGTAGGCAAAGGGTTTGAAGAGAAGTCAGACCCTATGTGATAAACCTTCTGGGATGTCCCAGGCTGGGTCAGGTGGGACGGACAGCGTGAGGGGACACTAGTTTACAGATTAGATGGAGAAGGTTTATACCTCTTTGTTACTATTGAAGTAGTCAACAGTGTTTCTCCATGATTCCAGCAAGAGCATGGCTCCCTCCATAGCACAGCCATGCTGCTCACGTCCACTTTCATCCGCCTCCCATATAGTCTCCATGCACGAGATATCTGGGACTAATAAGAAAGAAGGAATGACAGAAAGAAAGAAATTACTACCATTGCTGGTTAAAGGGGAACGAACGCGCTCTGAGGTGTCATTCATGGACTGATTGGTGCCCAAAAGACAGTTCATTTAAACCAAAGAAAGGACCCGGTCTGTCTGTCTTGGGGTTGTATACTGCTGCCCATCACCGTGGTATCTGGGCTCCTTCCAGCTAAAATCAATGAGCAATAGCGAAGTTCCTAGTGGAAAGCTTGGCGTCACTGGCACATCTCCCTTTTTGGGGTAAGATATCTCTGCTCTGGGTAGGGTTATCTTTTGTTTGTTGGCTTGATTGGTTTGATTCCCACCGCTTGTTTTGAATAGGGCTAGACATCTATATCCTGCTTGAGCAGGGGAGAAGTGAAGGAAACTGTGATGCTGGTGAAATAAGCCACTGACTCTCAAAGCAAGAGAGATTGGTGTGATCAAAATCAGAATCAAATTGGGGATTCCTTAAAAAACAAAAACAAAATAAGAGAGACCCAGAATGAGGCTCCTTTGCACTTCTATGGAGTTTTTCAGTGGAGGATCTCCAAATGGCTTTTAAAGGTGGGCCGGTATTATTACCACCATTTTTATGGCTGGAGAAACCATGGCACAGGGAGGTGAAGTGACTGGCTCAGTCAAACAGCAGGTCACTGGCAATGCTGGGAATAGAAGATAGTTCTCCTGACTCCAGTCACATCCTCTACCCCCTTTATTTCTTGGATAAATGTTATTGATTCATTACACAATAAATATCTTGTGCTCTCCGATTGGACTTGAATGAACACAGACCCAAAGAAATACCAGGACTCGCTGTACTGTATAGGGCCAACCAAATAATAGATTTGTCTGATAGCATGAACATTAGCCAGCCAAATATGGCTGAATAGGACTGGCTGATGCTCTTGCAATTAGGATTCAGTTCACATATCCTGCTTTGCCGCCGTCAGCAGCATGGGAAAGCAGCTAGGAGCTCGTGATGGATGGAACAGCCAGGATAACATCCTCCCAAGGGAAGTGGTGGAAGCCCCATTGCTTAAGTCTGTGGTTTTCAGGTTGGCCACTTATTCAAAGTCAAAGAATTTCACCTTTACACTCACTATAAGAGTTAGAAATGTGTCATTGCTAACAACGTTAGCCCTACAGAATTCACCTGCACGTGTGTTGTGAGAGGTTGGCCAAGAATATTTGACCTTGAAGGGTAAAGGTGTGCAGGGAGTGGGGGAGCAAGATTATTTTTGCTTTAGGTTATAATACAATTTTCAATGGCTCCTGACTCCTTTGATTGCTCTGTGGAATCATCTGGGGTCAAGACCCACTGTTTGAGAAACGTTGGCTAAAGACATTTAAAACTAGACTGGACTAAACCAGGGCTCAGCGTGGGATGGGCCGCGGTGGCCTGGCATATTGGCTTCTTTTTTCTAATGCCTTTTTGTTCTGCAGCATCTAAGCTTTCATTTAGAAACAATGTAAGTCTCTAGCTGTTATTTAAGATTTTTATTACAGTAATGCCTACGTGCTCTCCATGAGCAGGGTCCTATTGTGGAGAGGCACCAGCTGGGCCCAGAGTGTGTGTGGGGGTGTCTCCTTTGCACACTTCTGGGTGCAGAGGCGTGGCCACACCTAGGCCCCATTTTACTCCCTCCCCATTCCTCCTTATGGTTCCTGAGAGAGATGTACCTGCCAGAGCAGTGGAAAGAGGCCTTAGTGTAATGAGAACCAGGCTCTAGGATCCAGAAATAGGGCTCTCATTCCAACCTAGGTATTGGGCTAGTCAGTCATCCCTAGGGTTGTATTGTTCTGCCTGCTCCAAGCAATGACTTCACTACAAGGGTAAGAAAGAGAAGGGAGAGCAGTGTGTGGTGGAGAGAAATAGAAACTGCCCTTCCTCTTCCAGCAGCCAGAGGTTCCCAGAGAAATACAGGCTCTGGGGGCATCATCACTTCCACCAGTGCTGGAGAGCCTTAGAAATACAGGGGTCTGACCGTCACCCGGGTCTAGTGTTTGTATCAGGGCTTGTAAGTATTGTGTTCACACTGGGGATGGAAGGACCTCACGGAGATCCAGCATTTACCAAACTGGTCCTGATTCAGGAACACTGTCTCCTGTCATTCCAGTCTCTGGGAGATTCCGGGATGCTTAGTACTGGGACTGATTACTGCTAGCTCATTATTTATTTGCCAAGCTCCAGCAGTGATCTCTGCCCCCCGTGCAGAACAGAGGGCTGCCCTCGAGCTGCATGCAGACTCAGCCATGGAAGAGCGCCGTCCACCCACTAGCAAAGCCATGCGGCCACATCTATTTGTTCTCCCCTCCTCCACTTTTTCCATGTTTTTCCCCCCCACTCTTTGTGCCTTGTCTTCAGTTTCCCCTAAGTGGAACACAAACCCAAGAGCCTTTGGGATCACTGCAAATCTTTGAACACATGGGGGTTGAGACTGAGTTTACCTCCCTTCATTCCCACCCCTTAGCGCATCCTTAGCCTTTCCTTTTACCTGTAGTGACAGTTCGGGGATATCGCGTCTTGCCTCTCTTCGCTTTTTGGCAGATTCGCTTTAGACACCTTAGGATGGGCCCACTCTGCTTAGGAACGACCTTGGTTGGGCCATCTTGAGTATCTTCTCGAGCCAGCTCCGGCTCACGCTGACTCCCACTGGAATGTTCCTCTCTTCCCAAGGTGGACGTGCCCTCAGCAGCCGCGTCCTCCTCCTTCTCCTCCCTTGGCAAGCTGTGCACGTCCATTCTGCAACAAGTCAGGAAGGGTGGCCAGTTTTGTTTCAGTCGATCTTATTGTCTGCGGGACAATTTCCAGCCTGAAGCTAGTGAGAATGTGTGCGTCGTCCTCCGGCTAAAAATGTGAGCCACAGACAGCAGAGCCCGAGAACTGGGGCCCAGATCCTCAAAGGTTTGGAGTTTCCTAACGTCCATGGAAATCAATGGCAGTTAGGAGCTTAAATACCTCTGAGAATCAGGGCCTGGGACCCTGCAACCCCTGCCAATCGCCCCACCAAGTGTATCTCTACACTTGCAGCTGGGGGTGTGATACCCAGCTCGCATACACATATTCGCACTGGCTTGCTAAAATAGCACTGTAGCAAGGATAGCATGGGCAGCGGTGAGAGGGGCTAGCCACACCGAGTACAACCCCACCCGGACCCTATGAGTACGTACTCCGGCGGCTAGCCCAAGCCACTGCCTGAACTGTCGCAGCCACGCTGCTATTTAACACGCTAGCTTGATGACAGCTAGCGCAGGGATGTCTCCTCAAGCAGGGAATCGCACCCTGCTTGGTCCTGCCTCAGCGTAGGGGGCTGGACTTGATGATTTCTTGAGGAGCCGTCCAGCCCCACAGTTCTGTGATTCTACAAAATGAGAAGTAGCTGGGGCCAGATTAAAGGTTGGTGCCAGAACCTCAGTTGAGAATTGCCTTCCTTTTTAGCATGTAAATGCTCAGCTGTAATGAATCTAGTTCTTTTAAATACAGAAATAAATCCTCGACTCAATTGTATATTAGCAAAGGTTTGGGGGTTCCTTTTGGAACTTTGTTGTTTTAATAAAGTCAATAAATATACTCAAAACTATGCAAAGGATAAGCAGTGTGGTTTAATGGTTTGAGTATGGGACTGGAAACCAGAAATAGATTTTTCATCCTGGCTTTGCCACTCACTCACTGTGTGATGCTGGGCAACTCACGTCCCCACCCCGTGCCTCAGTTTCCCCATGTACCAAAAAGGGATGATACTGACCCTTCTGTACCTCCAAGGGATGAGGAAGGTTACTTAGTTAATGTTTGTAAAGAGAAAAGAGGTGACAAAACTAATCTGACACAATGACGGCACCAAGAGTGGAATTATAAAGCACCTAAAAATCCAAACAAATATATATGTATCACAATCAGAAATAAGAATACTTCATTCAAGTCAATGGAGCTGTCGATTTATAGCAGCTGAAGATCTGGCCCATAAAACCCAACACATTTTAAGCCCAAAGTTTACTTGCTTTAGAAGTTGGGACTCTTAACTAATTTCACAATCATTGGTTTCCTCCAATACTTGAGCTATGAACAAAGATGGAGAAAGAAGTTCACAAAGCTAAGATTACAGGCTTGATGGTCATCAATCAATATCACAATATACTTCTTAGTCTAGTGGGCAACACAAAGTTTAGCTGTATTCAAAATATCACATTGTGCTCCAATATTACTTAAATCCTCTGTCAAAGATTTAAATTTTAATCTACATGCTTGCGCTCAGGGGAGGCTCTAGCTTTCTTGCCGCCCCAAGCACGGCAGGCAGGCTGCCTTCGGCGGTGCACCTGCGGGAGGTCCGTCGGTCCCGCAGATTCGGCGTACCCGCCGCCGAATTACCGCTGAATCCACGGGACCGGCAGACCTCCCACAGGCTCATCGCCGAAGGCAGCCTGACTACCGCCCTTGCAGCGACCGGCAGGGCACTCCCCACGGCTTGCCGCCCCAGGTACGCACTTGGAGCGCTGGTGCCTGGAGCCGCCGCTGCTTGTGCTCCACTGGAGACAGCAGGAAAAATTACAGCTCTTCACATTCATTGCAAAATTTCATTGCACTCTCCAAGGCTCTGGATTTTAGTGGGATGTAAGAGGTACATGACTTTTTGCTGACCCTCAGCCCGGGGGAGAATTGCACCCCCAAAAGCATTAAAGAGCATGTATATGTATCTCCTCATTCCTTCCTAATCCTGGAAAATTTTAAACATTGAAATGGGCAGCGCAAAACCAAAATGATCTGCCATAGTGGGGAAAGGAAATGTTATTCTTCATCCAAGATGGAGAATTATGGAGAATCAACTTGAAGGCAGATTTTAAGGGCCATGTCTCGAGCCCAATTGCTGCCTCTCATGCCAGCTGTGAGGGTGAGGCCACAGAATGGGGAGCAGCTTCCGTAAATCTCCAGGAACTGAAGTGGAAATCCCCTACTGTCCATTCTGCACCTGGAGGAAATAATGCCACAGCAAAGAGCCTCTCCTTTCCACACTCTGCTGCAGGGACAGCAGGAGCCATCTTTTTATTGGGCCTATATCTGGGCCTGATCCAAGCCCATTGAAGTTAGTGGGCGACTCCCCTGATTGTGTCCTCTGGGGTCTGTGCGTATGGAGCTCGTCTACAGATGAATGGAGGCCTGGAACAAAACCCATTTCCTTTCATTCTCCACTTCAGGGACAAGGACCCTGTGTGAGATCCCAGAACAGGGTCCCAGAGAGGGATCAGCGGAAAAGACTCCCAGAGGGGGCAAGTCTTTCTAGGGATCTCAGTGATCTCCGGAAGTCCCTGCTGGGTTAATGAAATATAACCTTAACATGCAGCCTTATCAACTCTGGAGTTATTCCCTATCTGCCACAATTTTTACAGCTGAACTAAAGAATTGAGTGTAAGAGAGAGGTAGGGCACAAGTAGCCCCTGATCAGACAGCTGGATTCCCTCCTGGATTCTGTTAGGATGGCCCTTTTCATGCCAGAGCGAGAGAGACATAAAATGAGAGATTCTCAAAGGTATTTAGGCTCCTAACTCCCATGGATTTCAGTGGGAGTTAAGTGCCTAAATGCCTTTGAGGTTCTGGGCCAAAAGAACGAATTTAATTTGGTGACCCTTTTCAAACAGAATTTAAGCAAAGTGGGTCTCTGTTGGTCAGAGGTAGGACAGCCATGGGGAGTAAGAAAGCCCACTTACTTTTTTCCCCTCAGTAATAGATTAGATCTTGGATCTGAAATCGACTTTAGCCAGCACAATACCCAGCCTCTCCTTCTGTCCAAGTAAAAGCAACTGACACTGAGGGCCAACTGAGCCAGTGTTCAAATCACAGCATAGTGAGGTCACACTGCAGCACTTATGTCACTGTTGCCATGAACACGGGCGGGTAATAAAGGAAGGACCAAGGGTTGTTAACCATATAAGCGACATAAAGTATTATGGAGGTGCCTGGTGGCGACTCCAGTTAAGGTTAAGGTTTTGTCTAAAATGGGGCATAAATTCCTGCTTTTCCCTATGAGCAGGTGGTTAACCAGTATGGATTAACCTTTACTCTGACCTTTACTCAGTCAGGGAGTTAGGCTCCTAACTCCCATGGATTTCAGTGGGAGTTAAGTGCCTAAATACCTTTGAGGTTCTGGGCCAAAAAAACAAATTTAATTTGGTGACCCTTTTCAAACAGAATTTAAGCAAAGTGGGTCTCTGTTGGTCAGAGGTAGGACAGCCATGGGGAGTAAGAAAGCCCACTTACTTTTTTCCCCTCAGTAATAGATTAGATCTTGGATCTGAAATCGACTTTAGCCAGCACAATACCCAGCCTCTCCTTCTGTCCAAGTAAAAGCAACTGACACTGAGGGCCAACTGAGCCAGTGTTCAAATCACAGCATAGTGAGGTCACACTGCAGCACTTATGTCATTGTTGCCATGAACACGGGCAGGTAATAAAGGAAGGACCAAGGGTTGTTAACCATATAAGCGACATAAAGTATTATGGAGGTGCCTGGTGGTGACTCCAGTTAAGGTTAAGGTTTTGTCTAAAATGGGGCATAAATTCCTGCTTTTCCCTATGAGCAGGTGGTTAACCAGTATGGATTAACCTTTACTCTGACCTTTACTCAGTCAAAGAGTTAGGCACATAAATACCTGCAAAACCCTGGGCCCAACTGCCACTCAGAACTTCCCCTGATGATGGTGGCCTCATTGGTTCTAACTGTCGACATTCCTATGCTGCTCATAGACATTGCGGATGCTCCATCCAGCTGGATGGTGTACACAATGATACCATCCAAGTAGAAGAAACATCTGCTTAAGTCATTAATCTCTGAGAGGCAGCAGGTCCCTGGGTCATCCCAAAAAGCTGAACTGAACTATAATGACGCAGCCCAATAGTGAAGGTTATCTTTATGCAGAACTTCCGTAAGAGAACCTGGCAATATCCACTGGGCAAATCCAGTTTGTGGTGTGAGTGTGAGGAGCTGGGAGCAAGAGGCGCAAGGAGCTGAGAGTGAGAGGGTGTGCTGCTGGAGGACTGAGGAGCACAAGTGTTATCAGACACCAGGAGGAAGGTCCTGTGGTGAGAATAAGGAAGGTGTTTGGAAGAGGCCATGGGGAAGTAGCCCAGGGAGTTGTAGCGGTCATGCAGCTGTTACAGGAGGCACTATAGATAGCTGCAGTCCACAGGGCCCTGGGCTAGAACCCAGAGTAGAGGGCGGGCCTGGGTTCCCCCCAAACCTCCCAATTGATCTGGACTGTGGGTTCTTCCAGAGGGGAAGGTCTCTGGGCTGTTCCCCAACTCAATGGTGAATCTCTGAGACAAGAAAATCCACCAATAAGCGCAGGACCCACCAAGATAGAGGAGGAACTTTGTCACACCTGGTACATATCAATTTCTTTGTTAAATTGATGACTCATATAAGCTTGCAGCGTCCAGTGGGCATAACTGGAAATTGCAAGACAGAGGTTCCTAGGGTTGGGTCTGGGGCTGGAGATATTGGCTAGTGTCATTCGGTTGCACGATCCAAGCAGCAGCTTGCTAAAAGTGCTCACTCATGTAGTTGGGAGCAGGTTACATGCTAGATGTTGTGCGTGAACAGTCCAGGAGTGGGGGTTCTCACAGCAAAGCAGGGTAAAGCTGGTTCCCAGAGTTGAGGATTGGAGTGATCTAGCAAATCACCGGTCCAGATAACACCATGGGAACGTTACACATCCCATCACAGCTTCTATAAAAACAGATATCACATAGAACTAAATAAGATCATTATTACAAAAGACAGAGAGAAAACAACACAGGACATCAAGCAAAGTTATTGCAATACTAGATTGTATCTTTGTATAATATTTATTATATAACAGATGCATGTGTGCTGTATGAGTGCCGCATACAAACATAAACAGCTCTATTCATCTTTGATATAACTGATAAGTTAATGGACTCAGTGTTAAGCATTTCTATATAGCTGGGTTTTCCTTGAAAATATAGAAGACCCTCCACACATCTCTGGAGATATATGGCAATACAGGCCGTATATCAGAGGGGCGATTCAGGAGGGAGCTTAGTAGTGAAAATCCTAGCTGGTCTTCAGGCCAATTGTTTGGTTTTAAATCTGATCTTTCATTTTCCACCAGAAGTTTCCAGCATCCGCTGTAAGGAAAGTTTGGCCTTAACTATGGTCTAATTGTGTAACCCTCACTCACGCTGATTATCTAGCTAACTATTGGTTTTACACTACTGCCCATCACCATAGTATCTGAGTAGCTTTCATGTAAAATCAATAGCAACTGCAGAGTCCCTAGAAGACATCATGGAGTCTCTGGATTGTACCTCACTATGCAGAGTCCCACTTGTTTCAACAAGACAACTTGTTTAGTAGAAAAACAATGAGGAGTCTGATGGCACCTTAAAGACTAACAGATTTATTTGGGCATAAGCTTTTGTGGTTAAAAATAAAATAAATCTGTTAGTCTTTAAGGTGCCACCGGACTCCTCATTGTTTTTGTGGATACAGACTAAAACGGCTACCCTCTGATACTTGTTTAGTACGACACTATCTCTGTGAGTAAGGGCGGCACAACTGGTCTCCTCATCGCAGTTTTATTTGTCTTTGGCTGAGAGTGCAGATCTTAGCTAGTGCAATTGTTTCATATTTTTAACTCCTTGCTCAGACCCATCCTTCCAGATCTCAGGTGGAGTCATGTTAATGGTCAAGATTAATATTTCTCATCAGTCATGGCCCTTGCTTCTCATCCTTTTCCCTGCCACGCATTCTTGCTGTTTTTTTGAAGTCTGCCAGGCCGATGTCCATTATCCATGAGGTGCCTGCCCTCATGTTTCTTCATGTTGGCTGATACTTTGTCTTGGATGAACTGGTTATGATGCCAGCTTGTCTGGATGGCCCTTTAAATCAGCACTCCAACTCTAGAAAGTGCCAGATACACAGATGGTGGAACAATATTAATAATATCCATTTTTCCTTTGTTGCGATGAATTCATCCCAACGTCCTGTCCTTTTGTTTATTTATATAGGTTGATCAAAGGCACTCAGACTTCTGAGAGTACAAAACTGAAACACATTAGCTAAAGTAGCAAATAACAAATTGATCCAATGTTCGTTAAAGGACTGATCTAAAAATCCAGTAAATGTCTCAATAAAATCTGCACTCACCATAAAGATCCTTTCCTCTGATCACCATCACTTCCAGCAAATAAGTCTGCAATTGAAAACAGATGGGGCTTGCAGTGTGCCTGGAAGGTCAACAAACTTGGGGTCTGTCAAACCCGCTGTGGGAGGATCAGCCTGTTCACCCAGCGGGGGGGTGGTTCTTAGTGAGGCAGCCTATTCCAGTACACCAACCATAGGACTAGGAGCCACCATGGTCCATCTGCATGACCCAAGTGTTCCCCTACACATGGAGAACCCTCAAGTGGCTGGTTAAACCAGTTTACAGCTGCTGTGTGTGGCTGGAAAGGCAGAACACTCAGGTATATGGGTATGTCTGACATTACATGTCTAGTAGCCCCCTCAATGTACCAGACAATGTACAAACACCTGCAAAAAAGGCATGCTCTTGCCTAGGAGATTATGACTCATACCTTCAGATCAGTTCTGCTCCATTGAAACTGAAGATGTGGCCCATTATTATTATTTTATTTCTGTTTCATGTGTATTTTCCTTGTGTATCATTTTCTGCTCATATCAGGGCTTTCATCATCTCCTATCCTCACAAAGAGCCCAATTATGCCACCTTCTACTACATCTGTCACATTCATTTACTACATTAAGTAGTAAATTACTCTGTAAGAGCCCTGGAGGGCCTGATTCAAAGCCCATTGAAGTAACTGGAAAGACTCCAAAATCATGTTGACTCTTCCCCAACAAATTATGTTCATCTGTGTGTCTGACAATTCTGTTCTTTACTAGAGTTTCAACCAGTTTGCCAAGTACTGAAGTCAGGCTTCCTGGCCTCTAATTGCCGGGATCACCTCTGAAGCCCTTTTTAAAAATTGGCGTCCATTAGCTATCCTCCAGTCATCTGGTACAGAAGCTGATTTAAATGCTAGGTTACAGACTACAGTTAGTAGTTCTGAAAATTCACATTTGAGTTCCTTCAGAACTCTTGGGTGAATACCATCTGGTCCTGGTGACTTATTACTGTTTAATTTATCAATTTGTTCCAAAACCTCCTCTAATGACACCTCAATCTGGGACAGTTCCTCAGATTTGTCACCTAAAAAGAATGGCTCAGGATTGGGAATCTCCCTCACATCCTCAGCCGTGAAGACCGATGCAAAGAATTCATTTAGTTTCTCCGCAATGGCCTTATCGTCCTTGAGTGCTCCTTTAGCACCTCGATCGTCCAGTGGCCCCACTGATTGTTTAGCAGGCTTCCTGCTTCTGATGTACTTAAAAAAAATTTTTTTTTTTGCTATTACTTTTTGAGTCTTTGTCTAGCTGTTCTTCAAATTCTTTTTTGGCTTCCTAATTATATTTGGACACTTCACTTGACAGAGTTTATGCGTCTTTCTATTTTTCTCACTAGGATTTAACTTCCACTTTTTAAAGGATGTCTTGTTGCCTCTCACTGCTTCTTTTACTTTGTTGTTTAGCCACGGTGGAACTTCTTTGGTTCTCTTAGTATGTTTTTTAATTTGGGGCATACATTTAAATTGAGCCTCTATTATGGTGTCTTTAAAATGTTTCCATGCAGCTTGCAGTGATTTCACTTTTGGCCCTGCACCTTTTAATTTCTGTTTAATTAACTTCTTCATTTTTGTGTAGTGCCCTTTTCTGAAATTAAATGCTACCGTGTTGGGATGCTGTGGTATTTTCCCCACCAAAGGGATGTTACATTTAATTATATTATGGTCACTATTACCAAGAGGTCCCAGCTATATTCACCTCTTGGACCAGGTCCTGTGCTCCACTTAGGACTAAATCAAGAATTGCCTCTCCTCTTCTGGGTGCCAGGACTAGCTGCTCCAAGAAGCAGTCATTTAAAGTGTCAAGAAACTTTCTCTCTGCATCCAGTCCTGAGGTGACATGTACCCAGTCAATATGGGATAGTTGAAATTCCCCATTATTATTGAGTTTTTTTATTTTTATAGCCTCTCTAATCTCCCTGAGCATTTCAGTCACGATCACCATCCTGGTCAGGTGGTCAGTAATATATCCCTACTGCTATATTCTTATTGTTAGAGCATGGAATTTCTATCCAAAAGAGATTCTATGGTACAGTTTGGTTCATTTTTTTTTTTACTTCATTTGACTATGCTTCCTTTCATATATAGTGCCACACCCTAACCAGCACGACCTGTTCTGTCCTTCTGATATATTTTGTATCCTGGCATTACTGTGTCCCATTGATTATCCTTATTCCACCAAGTTTCTGTGATGCCTGTTATATCACTAACCTCATGCACGAGGCACTCTAGTTCACCCATCTTATAATAATAATTAATAGAGATATCCCATCTCCTAGAACTGGAAGGGACCTTGAAAGGTCATCGAGTCCAGCCCCCTGCCTTCACTAGCAGAACAAAGTACTGATTTTGCTGCAGATCCCTAAGTGGCCCCCTCAAGGAATGAACTCACAACGCTGGGTTTAGCAGGCCAATGCTCAAACCACTGAGCTATCCCTCCCCCCATTATTTAGACTTCTAGCATTTGTATATAAGGACTTTAAAAAAACTGTCATTTTTTAGCTGTCTGCCATTACATGATGTCATTGAATGGGACTCTTTTTCAATTGACTGTTTCTCATCAGATCCTACCTGTATTTTATCATCTTCCATCCTCTCCTCCTTACTAAGACATAGAGAATCTCCATTAATAGATCCTACCCTAAGGAATGTCTCTGTCTGAACCAGGTGCTCCTCCACACCTGTCAGCTTTTCCCCAGCCCTTAAAATTAAAAAGGTCATAGAGCAGTTTTTAAACTAAGTGCCAGCAATCTGGTTTCATTTTGGTTTAGGTGGAACCCATCCTTCCTATATTGGCTCCCCCTTTCCCAAAAGTTTCCCCAGTTCCTAATAAATCTAAACCTCTCCTCCCTATACCATCATCTCATCCACGCATTGAGACCCTGCAGTTCTGCCTGTCTAACTGGCCCTGCACATGGAACTGAAAGCATTTCAGAGAATGCTACCATGGAGGTCCTGGACTTCAGTCTCTTACACTAGCAGCCTAAATTTGCCCTCCAGGACCTCTCTCCTATTCTTCTCTATGTCATTGGTACCTACATGTACCACGACCACCATCTCCTCCCCAGCACTACACATAAGTCTATCTAGATGTCTCGAGAGATCCGCAACCTTCGCATCAGGCAGGCAAGTCACCATGCGGTTCTCCCGGTCATCGCAAACCCAGCTATCTATGTTTCTAATGATCGAATCCTGCGTTACTATTACCGGTCTCTTCCTAATAACTGAAGTTCCCTTCCCTGGAGAGGTATCCTCAGTGCGAGAGGATATCACGACATCATCTGGAAGGAGGGATCGTTTCCCTCTGCTCCAGTTGAACGTTCTCCTTCCCTGAGACTTTCATCTTCCTCAACAGCACAGAGGCTGTCAGACCGGGGTGGGGAGGGACGGGACTGTTCTACTGTGTCCCGGAGAGTCTCATCTATGTACTTCTCTGTCTCCCTTAGTTCCTCCAGTTCAGCCACTCTGGTCTCCAAGGCCCGTACACGGTCTCTGAGGGCCAGGAGCTCCTTGCACCAAATGCACACATATGCCACCGGCCATAGGGCAGGTAATCATACATGCTGCATTGAGTGCAATAAACTGGATAGCCCCCACTCTGTTGCTGGACTTCTGCCTGAATTCTCTTTCTACTCCTGCAGCTTGTCTACAGTTTCCATGGGGGAAGACCAGCGTTTCTCAAATTGGGGATCCTGCCAAAAAGGGAGTTGCAGAGGGGTCACAAGGTTATTTTAGAGGGGTCGTGGTATTGCCACCCTTGCTTCTGCGTGGCCTCTAGAGCTGGATGGATGGAGAGCGGCAGCTGTTGGCCAGGTGCCCAGCTCTGAAGGTCGTGCCTCTGACAGCAGCAGCACAGAAGTAAGGCTGGCAATACCATACCCTGCCACACTTTCTTCTGTGCTGCTGCTGGCAGCAGCTCTGCCTTCAGAGCTAGGCTCGTGGCCAGCAGCCGCTGCTCTCCAGCTGCCCAGCTCTGAAGGCAACGCCGCTGCCAGTAGCAGTGTAGAAATAAGAGTAGCAGTCCCACAGTCCCACTACAATAACCTTGCAAGCCCCCTCCCCCCCCCCGAACAAATCCTTTTGGGGTCAGGACCTGTACAATTATAATCCCATGAAATTTCAGATGTAAATAGCTGAAATAATGAAATTTATGATTTTTAAAATCCTATGACCATGAAATTGACAATAATGGCCTGTGAATTTGGTAGGGCCCTACCCATATTAGGCCTTGTCTTGGTCTCTAATAGAGATTGCTTTAAACCCTGAATCGTGAAGTTTGCTATCCCCTCCAAAAATTATTATTAATCAAGATAACTCTGGCTATTCTTGTTATCCATATAAATGTCCAATCCTTTTTTGAATCCTGTTAAGTTCTTGGCCTCAATGACTTCCTGTGCCAAGGAGTTCCAGAGTCTAATTACACAGTGTGTGCAAAAGTGTTTCCTTTTATCAGCTTTAGATTTCCCATCTTTTAATTTCGTTGAATGTCCCCTTGTCCTTGTGTTATGGAGATAGGGGAAAGGAGTTCCTGATCTACCTTCACTAGGCCATTCATTGTTTAATAGACTTTTATCATGCCCACTCATAGTAGTCTCCTTTTTAAGGTACCAAGCCCAGTGTTTTCAATCTGTCTTCATAGGAGAGTTTTTCCAGGCCCTTGGTCCTTCTCCTCACCTTCCTCTGACCCCCCTCTAATCTAGGGCACAATCTTGCACTAATCTGGTCAAGCCACATCACAACCAGGGCTGTCAAAGTGTTTCTAAATGCATGATGGAAATTATAACGATGAAAACTAAGCTTTCTATGCCTGTATGTAAGTGGTGTCTCCCCCGCCCTGCGGTGCGTAATATTGCCAGAAGCTTGTCCATGCAATAGCCTGCACTGGGAAACCAGTGACGCTGGAAATGCCTGACAGAGCATTCCTTCTGGCATCTAAAGCTGTCAAAGATACTTAGTGGAGCAGGCTTCCCCAGGGAGTCGATGCATGGAGTGGCTATGCTGAAGCTGAGTGTGCTTTCTCAGCGGCCTTTCTTGCCCCTCTTGACTTGGGCAGTGAGGGAAAGTATTTGGTTCCAAGACATTATGCATTGCCACTATTCCAGCGGTGCAGCTCTGCCCCCTCATACACTCCTCTATGTGAATCTCTTACCACCTGGGTGGTTTCTTTTCTCCTTTACCTCATCTCCTCCAGCGACAAAAAGAGGAGCCTCGCTATGGAACCCAGAACACTTCCCATAAGTGGGGGATTGCGGGGAATCCCAGGAGGGAGTGGCTTCTGCCTCTCTACCCCATCTGATTGCCCTGGGAGAGGGGAAGACATTGGGCAACAATTCAGGTGAGGGAGGGTGTGAGGGTTATTGGTGATGACAAGGAAATGGGAGGGATTACGTGGCGAGCTGGGTTTTAAGGAGGAATTTGCAGAAGGAAAGAGATTTCTAGTCAGATGAATCCAAGGAGACTGCTCTGTGCACAGGGGCAGTCTGACAAAAGGCACAGTGCAAAGAGTGAGGGGAAGAAGATAAACGGAGCAGGAAGGAAAAAGGTATTGTGTCACCTTTCCACATCACTGTGCCATGATCTGTAACAACCAACTCTGAATCCCCACCTTGCTCTGTCTATGCACCTCAGTCATATAACCTACATTACCCCTCCCCCTGCCATTCCACTCCTTGGCCTCTTCAGCAGAGACTGGGCCTCATGCTGAACTGTGTGGTATTTGTGATGTGGACAAAATGGCCATTAAGAACTACGTTGCTAGTAAGAGTGTGACTCATTTGTGACCTAAACCAAGTCTTCTTTCAGCTCTCCAGAGGTGAAAGGCTAGCACACTAGCCTACTGCACTATTTAGCTCCCTGTAAATACTTCTAGTCCACGTATGCGGCCACTGATTAAAGCCTAGATTAAATACTCAGTCACACTAACCTATCAAATGCAATTTACTCTAATGGTTAGAGCACAGGATTAGGAGGCAGGGAGATCCTGAATCCTAACTTCCTTTAACCTGAGGAGTCAGGGTCACATTCTGTTGCTGGCAGGGTTGCAGGTCTCTACGCGAGAGCAGAATGTAACTCACGGTGTTAAGCAAAAAGCAAAAAACCCCAGTTCTCCTGAGACGTATTGGTATGAGCTGTCAGGAGACATCCTCTCTGGCAGGGTGATTACCAGTATCTAGAAAGCAGATGCGACTGACTCACAGGCCGGGAAATCATCCCAACCTTCCTTGCAATCTGGTGGCAGAATATTAACTGGTGGATTCAAACAGGACCTCATATATTCTGTGGATCTGTGTATTTAGGTCCCAATCCTGCTTTCAGCAAAGTCAGTGGGTATTTTGTCATTAGCTGCAGTATGGGGGCAGGATTAGTTCTTTGCTAGGCTGACATCAATAGCCCATCAGAATTAAGCTGCAGAATTCTAAAGCTGTTTCCTAATCCCTCTGCCCATTATTATAGAGTCCTTCACATTTCTTAGAATATCAGGGTTGGAAGGGACCTCAGGAGATCATCTATTCCAACTCCCTGCTCAAAGCAGGACCAATCCCCAACTAAATTATCCCAGCCAGGGCTTTGTCAAGCCTGACCTTAAAAACCTCTAAGGAAGGAGAATTCCACCACCTCCCTAAGTAACCCATTCCAGTGCTTCACCACCCTCCTAGTGAAAAAGTTTCTCTTAATATCCAACCTAAACCTCCCCCACTGCAACTTGAGACCATTACTCCTTGTTCTGTCATCTGCTACCACGAGAACAGTCTAGATCCATCCTCTTTGGAACCCCCTTTCAGGTAGTTGAAAGCAGCTATCAAATCCCCCCTCATTCTTCTCTTCCGTAGACTAAACAATCCCAGTTCCCTCAGCCGCTCCTCCTAAGTCATGTGCTCCAGCTCCCTAATCATTTTTGTTGCTCTCCACTGGACTCTTTCCAATTTTTCCACATCCTTCTTGTAATGTGGGGCCCAAAATTGGACACAGTACTACAGATGAGGCCTCACCAATGTCAAATAGAGGGGAATGATTACATCCCTCGATCTTCTGGCAATGCCCCTACTTATACAGCCCAAAATGCCGTTAGCCTTCTTGGGAACAAGGGCACACTGTCGACTCATATCTAGCTTCTTGTCCACTGTGACCCCTAGGTCCTTTTCTGCAGAACTGCTGCCTAGTCATTCAGTCCCTAGTGCCTAGTCTGTAGCAGTGCATGGGATTCTTCTGTCCTAAGTGCAGGACTCTGCACTTGTCCTTGTTGAACCTAATCAGGTTTCTTTTGGCCCAATCCTCTAATTTGTCTAGGTCCCTCTGTATCCTATCCCTACCCTCCAGCTTATCTATCACTCCTCCCAGTTTAGTGTCGTCTGCAAACTTACTGAGAGTGCAATCCATACCATCCTCCAGATCATTAATGAAGATATTGAACAAAACCGGCCCCAGGACCGACCCTTGGGGCACTCCGCTTGATACTGGCTGCCAACTAGACATGGAGCTATTGATCACTATCCGTTGAGTCCAACTATCTAGCCAGCTTTCTATCCACCTTATAGTCCATTCATCCAGCCCATACTTCTTTAACTTGCCGGCAAGAATACTGTGGGAGACCGTATCAAAAGCTTTGCTAAAGTCAAGGAACACCACATCCACTGCTTTCCCCTCCTGGGCACCGCTGTCCCCTGTATCTATTAAGCCCCCAGCTCACCGGGTCCCAGAGCGCCAGCTGCCGCTCGCTCATGCGGCTGAAGCCTGTGGTGAAGATCTTGCCATCAGCCAGGAAGATGGCACGCATGGGCCGCGCTCCCTCGTGCGCACGCTCCTTCTCCTGGAGGGAGGGGGACAGCAGGGTGAGGGATGGACTGACACACTCCCCCCCCCAAACCAACTGTTGCATGGCAAGAAGGGACCTGGGGCCACCCCCCCCCGGAACTTCAGCTCCACTGGGGTAAAGGAGTCAGGTTCACCCCCACCACCAGGGGGCAGTGACAAACTTACGCCCCATTGATGGGAGCAGCTGGTGCCTTTAAATACTCCCCGCTCCCCAGATCAGGCTTCTAACACCTCTGGGCCCCACACTCAGTCAGGGGACAGAATGGGTCTGCAGAGCACAGGAGGGGAGGGGAACCACCAGGCAATGCTGCCAGGGCGGGGGAGAACCCGGGGCCATCATGTAGGAGCTGGGGATCCGGGGTCCAGGGTGGATGTGTCCCACCATCTGCAGCCCACACCGGGGGGCCCCAGAGGGGTCCGTACCGCCACGACCACCCCTTGGCGGGGATCCATGATGCGCACGCTCTTGTCCTTGCAGGCGGAGCAGAAGAGGCTCCCGTTGTGGCTCCAGCTGACGTTGTAGATGAGGTCGGGGTGCATGCTGTCCAGGCGGTACAGCTCCTCGGCCGTGCCCACGTTCCACACGATCACCACGTTATCACAGCCTGGGGGGACTGGTCCATCACACCCCGATCCCCAGAGACAGCCCCTCCTCTCCCCCCCAGTTCCTCAGCCGTGCCCACGTTCCACACAATCACCAACCACGTTATCACAGCCTGGGGAGGGGGACAGGTCCATTACACCCCGACCCCCAGAGACAGCTTCCCTCATCCCTCCTCCCCCCCAGCTCCTCAGCCGTGCCCAAGTTCCACACGATCACCACGTTATCAAAGCCTGGGGGGACTGGTCCATCAAACCCTGATCCCCAGAGACAGCTCCCCCCGTCCCCCAGCTCCTCGGCCATGCCCATGTTCCACACGACCACCAAATTACCACAGCCTCAGGGGGCGGGAACTGTTCCCCACCCCCACCGTCCCCACTCCAGAGAGCATAAGAATGGCCACTGGGTCAGACCAATGGTCCATCTAGCCCTGCCTCTTCCTTTTGTTTGTGATGCACCCTCCCCAGATCAGATTGGAAGCTTCATTCAGAAACCAAGTGACATCAGTCCTCTCTGCAGCATGCTAGTCATTTGGCTGAGATGCTGTTACAGTCTGGGTTTAAGGTTGCACTGGGTTTCTGGAAACGCATTACTGTTAGAGAGACAAAGAAAGGAACTGTGTTACCACAGTATCATTACCGTGTAAACTGAGAGGCACAGAATGAGCACGGGGCACGCAGGTTAAATAAATAATGATGAGACAAAAGGAGCACTGCAGAACAAGGGCATGGGTATGTACAGTACTGCTGACTCTGCTGGCATGTAATCTCTCAAGAGACCCACTGTGCTTATCTTGCATGATCTTGACTGCTAAGAAAACCTGAAGATGGGAAGGGAAGTAAATGGAAACATTATGGGAGACCAATACTGAATAGGATTTAAAGAATCTGGAATAAACAATATACAGAGGGATTATAATGAAAACACTGGCCAGAATAAAAAAAAAAAAGTACCTAGTAAATTCAGGACCAGATTTTCAGCTGTAAATGTAAATCAGAGCAGCTTAATTAAAGTCAACGGTGCTATCCCAATTTACCCCAGATCATGTAGGGATCCAGCCCATAATAACGATTTCCTGGATTACACTAACTGATTTTGCATGTACAACTGAATTTTGACTAACGACCGTATCACTGTGTTGTTAATATGTATTACACTTATCAAAAAGTAAAATACATTTTAAAAACTTAAAAAATGATGCATCACTATTCAGAATGGTTAGTTATATGATACTGCTACCTTTTGGCCTAATTGTAGTCCCACTGAAGTCATGATAAAATTCCCATTGACTGAGGAACAGCAGTAAGCGCTTCTTCACTAGATCATATACTTGCAAATCCTGAAGTTTATTATTTTAAATGATATGTTAGCTTTCATGTTTCAAAGATATTATTTTCTCTGCATTTTAAAACAAAACTTTTTTTGGCCTAAACGATGGTCACCTACCTCTTTGCAGCTGTCATTACACTACACACCATGGCCACTCCTAGCTTCATGACAACAAGGCCAGACCTCACATCCTCCTATTGCGAAAATGCAAGCCACTTGCCACCAAGTGGAAGGAGAAGCTTTAGAGGTGCTGAACATCCATACAAGGCTCCTTTCAGCCGGCCAGTCTCTCTTTTCATCAGAGTAGCTAGCAATAGGGTGCCTGGTACCAGAGTGATCCAAACCCACAGAAAGCAAGACGTCACACACACTCTTTTTACAGTGGCTTTGCTCCTTGGCAATTCCTGGTGAATGAGTGTTGGCAGCTGTATATTCTGCTCTGGGACAGACAGTCAATTAACCTTTACTTTCCCAACTACCCAGGCAGGCTGTACATACCTTTTCACACCAATTAGTCTGTTCATGTTTGTCTCTAGGGATGTTGCTTCCTTGGCCTTTCTCAGTTAATTGTCCCATTGGACAATGGACTTTACTGTTACATTTTCCCCTCATAGCTTGATTCAGCTCTACAAGTTTATCGTATTGCCAATCTCCAACATTCAGAACCATGTGTCTGACTCCAAAAATTGTAAGATTAGGTTAAAAATCATCAAATTTACAAAAATAATTCAACCTGAGCGGGGGCGGGGGGTGGTGGTGGAGGGTACATCAGTTATACTTTTCTTTTTGTGGTGGTTTAACTCCAGCTGAGGCACAGCTGGCAATGCTGCTGAACAAAGGGTTTATTCCTTAGATGAAGGGTTTTTTCCTCACTTGCTGGGAGGCGGATGAGAACAGTCTATTTGGATCACAGAGCTGTTCTAGGGATTTGCAAGTAGAACAGATGACAGTGTAACTGGCAATAAATGCTCATTTTCCTTAACTAGCAACTGGCTCCTAAGTGTTCTGAGCCAACATAAAAGGAAGGAATGATGAAGCAACTGGAGAGGATTTTCTTTGTTCATAGATGTGGCTTTTCCGGACATAAGAATGATCTACTGGGTCACACCCATGGTCCTGTATCCTGTCTTCCAACAGTTGCTGGTGCCGGATGGTCCAAAAGTAATGAACAGAACAGGGCAATTTATCAAGTGATCCAACCCATTGTCCAGTCCCAGCTTCTGACAGTTGAAGGTTTAGGAACACCCACAGCGTGGGGTTACATCCCTGACTATTTTGGCTAATAGCCATTGAAGGCTCTATTCTCCAGAAATTTATCAAATTCTTTTTTGAACCTGATTCACTATTCACTATTCTTTCGGCTTTCACAACATCCCCCGATGAGTTCCACATTTGGACTGTGCATTGTATGAAGTACTTCCTTACGTTAGTTTTAAACCTGCTGCCTATTAACTTCATTGGGTGACCCCTGGTTCTTGTGTTATGCCAAGGGGTAAATAACTTTCCTATTCACTTTCTCAACATCATTTGTGATTTCCTAGACCTCTATTATATCCCCCCCAGACACACACCTCGATACCCAGGCTCAGGGCACCTGCTGGGCGGGCATGCTTGTGAGAAGAACAGCTATGCTTTACTTATGGCAAACCCTTCTGCTTTCCTTCTTAAGTGGGATGGGCTCTTGGAATCCTGCCTGCCAAGCGCTGAGCCCACTCAGCTGCTCTGTGACCTGCACTTCCTGTCCTAAACTCTTGGCTAGTGCTCAGCAGCTGCTCCCTGCCCCAGAGGTGGCTGCACATCACTGCTGGTGTGTGCACTTGATTTAGTTGGGATTGGTCGTACTCTGAGCAGGGGGTTGGACCTCCTGAGGTCCCTTCCAACCCTGATAGTCTAGGATTCACTAGGCTCCATCCTGCTGCCATCAAGGTGGGGTTTCCCATTGGCGTCACTGGGCGCCGGAGAGGGCCATGGCTGCGTGAGATGGTCTCTGACCAAGAGGGGAACACTTGGTGGACACCCACAGTGGGTCAGCCCTAGCCGCCTAAACACTAGCGGCGTCCAACTCCGAGAGAGAGAGCAGGGACTGCCGGGAACTGGAGTCCGTTACTCTCCCGATTCTCCTCCCACATCTCGACCCACAAAGGGAGGGAGAACTACGTTTCCCGTGGGGCACCGCGGGAGGGGCAGTACAGGGACGGGCACGCAGCAGCGCCGGCCGGAGTCGGAGGCGGGCGGGGCGCGGGGCCAGGAGCGCGCGTGCCGGGATGGTGCCACTGGCTCTGGGTGGGCGTGGCCTGGAACGCGGCTGCGGCGACTGTTGGGGACGGGGCCGGAGAAGGGGCGGGGCTCCGGCTGGTGTTGATAGTGCTCGGCTCGCGGAGCGCGCAGAGGAGGGACCGTTACCCTGAGGCGACGCAGCCTGGCGGCGGGAGGGCGCGTGAGGCCCGGTGACTGCACTGGGTGGGGTCTGTCCTCGCGCCCGCACAACCCCCCGCTCCGCAGTGCCCGCCGCGTGAGCCCGGCTCGCGCCGGGGTCCGGGTCCCTGTCCCTGCGCCACCGCCGCCTCGTCCCCGGCTGAGGCCCCGAGCAGCGCCCCCCCTTCCCGGCGATGCCCTTGGCCGGGCTGGGCGCCGGCAGGTGATTCCCCAGCGTCCGCCGCTCGTGCGATCCGCCGCCGCCGCCGCCATGGGGGACGGGGATGTCAACTCCAACCTGCTCTTCGCCCGCAGCCCCGGGGACGCGCAGCTGGACAGGGCGGTCGGGCAATGGCTCAGCTGGGACAAGGTGGGTACCCGATGGGCGGGGGCGTCTGTGTGCGTGTGCCCTGCCCGGGAGCGGCCGGGGCTGAGCCATGGTGTGTGCGTGTCTGGGGGGGGGCTGCCGGGTGTGTGCGTGTCTGGGGGGGGGCTGCCGTGTGTGTGCGTGTCTGGGGGGGGGCTGCCGGGTGTGTGCGTGTCTGGGGGGGGGCTGCCGGGTGTGTGCGTGTCTGGGGGGGGGCTGCCGGGTGTGTGCGTGTCTGGGGGGGGGCTGCCGGGTGTGTGCGTGTCTGGGGGGGGGCTGCCGGGTGTGTGCGTGTCTGGGGGGGGGCTGCCGGGTGTGTGCGTGTCTGGGGGGGGGCTGCCGGGTGTGTGCGTGTCTGGGGGGGGGCTGCCGGGTGTGTGCGTGTCTGGGGGGGGGCTGCCGGGTGTGTGCGTGTCTGGGGGGGGCTGCCGGGTGTGTGTGTGTGCGTGTCTGGGGGGGGCTGCCGGGTGTGTGTGTGTGTGTGTGCGTGTCTGGGGGGGGGCTGCCGGGTGTGTGTGTGTGTGTGTGCGTGTCTGGGGGGGGGGCTGCCGGGTGTGTGTGTGTGTGTGTGCGTGTCTGGGGGGGGGCTGCCGGGTGTGTGTGTGTGTGTGTGCGTGTCTGGGGAGGGGGCTGCCGGGTGTGTGTGTGTCTGGGGGGGGCTGCCGGGTGTGTGTGTGTGCGTGTCTGGGGGGGGCTGCCGGGTGTGTGTGTGTGCGTGTGCGTGTCTGGGGGGGGGCTGCCGGGTGTGTGTGTGTGTGTGTGCGTGTCTGGGGGGGGGGCTGCCGGGTGTGTGTGTGTGTGTGTGCGTGTCTGGGGGGGGGCTGCCGGGTGTGTGTGTGTGTGTGTGCGTGTCTGGGGAGGGGGCTGCCGGGTGTGTGTGTGTGCGTGTCTGGGGGGGGGCTGCCGGGTGTGTGTGTGTGCGTGTCTGGGGGGGGGGCTGCCGGGTGTGTGTGTGTGCGTGTCTGGGGGGGGGGCTGCCGGGTGTGTGTGTGTGCGTGTCTGGGGGGGGGCTGCCGGGTGTGTGCGTGTCTGGGGGGGGGCTGCCGGGTGTGTGCGTGTCTGGGGGGGGGCTGCCGGGTGTGTGCGTGTCTGGGGGGGGGCTGCCGGGTGTGTGCGTGTCTGGGGGGGGGCTGCCGGGTGTGTGCGTGTCTGGGGGGGGGCTGCCGGGTGTGTGCGTGTCTGGGGGGGGGCTGCCGGGTGTGTGTGTGTCTGGGGGGGGCTGCCGGGTGTGTGTGTGTGCGTGTCTGGGGGGGGCTGCCGGGTGTGTGTGTGTGTGTGTGCGTGTCTGGGGGGGGGCTGCCGGGTGTGTGTGTGTGTGTGTGCGTGTCTGGGGGGGGGGCTGCCGGGTGTGTGTGTGTGTGTGTGCGTGTCTGGGGGGGGGCTGCCGGGTGTGTGTGTGTGTGTGTGCGTGTCTGGGGAGGGGGCTGCCGGGTGTGTGTGTGTCTGGGGGGGGCTGCCGGGTGTGTGTGTGTGCGTGTCTGGGGGGGGCTGCCGGGTGTGTGTGTGTGTGTGTGCGTGTCTGGGGGGGGGCTGCCGGGTGTGTGTGTGTGTGTGTGCGTGTCTGGGGGGGGGGCTGCCGGGTGTGTGTGTGTGTGTGTGCGTGTCTGGGGGGGGGCTGCCGGGTGTGTGTGTGTGTGTGTGCGTGTCTGGGGAGGGGGCTGCCGGGTGTGTGTGTGTGCGTGTCTGGGGAGGGGGCTGCCGGGTGTGTGTGTGTGCGTGTCTGGGGGGGGGCTGCCGGGTGTGTGTGTGTGCGTGTCTGGGGGGGGGGCTGCCGGGTGTGTGTGTGTGCGTGTCTGGGGGGGGGGCTGCCGGGTGTGTGTGTGTGCGTGTCTGGGGGGGGGGCTGCCGGGTGTGTGTGTGTGCGTGTCTGGGGGGGGGGGCTGCCGGGTGTGTGTGTGTGCGTGTCTGGGGGGGGGGGGCTGCCGGGTGTGTGTGTGTGCGTGTCTGGGGGGGGGGGCTGCCGGGTGTGTGTGTGTGCGTGTCTGGGGGGGGGGGCTGCCGGGTGTGTGTGTGTGCGTGTCTGGGGGGGGGGCTGCCGGGTGTGTGTGTGTGCGTGTCTGGGGGGGGGGCTGCCGGGTGTGTGTGTGTGCGTGTCTGGGGGGGGGGCTGCCGGGTGTGTGTGTGTGCGTGTCTGGGGGGGGGGCTGCCGGGTGTGTGTGCGTGCGTGTCTGGGGGGGGGGCTGCCGGGTGTGTGTGCGTGTCTCGGGCTGCCGGGTGCGCGGGGCTGGGAGCTGGGGGGGGGGGGGGGGCTTCATGCCAGAAGGCAGCACCAGATCTTCTCGTCTGACCCCCTGTAAATCAAAAGCCACAGATTCCCGCCACCCCCCCCCCTTAGCCATGCACTAAACCCAGCCACCCGGAATTAGACCCGAGTATGACCGCCCGCAGGGGGTAGAGTTATTATGCGCTAGACACAGCGTGTCTGCCTTTTGGCGTGACTGGATTGCGCAAAAGGGCATCATGCCGTGTTCTCAGATCACTGGTTATCCCAGCATTGGCCGATAGCTCTCCGATGGAAGGATCCATTCCCCCACCCTTTGCAGATTTTATCCCACTAAGGTGCACTTTGCTGTTCCTTAAAAAAGTGTATTTTAGTCACCACTGGATACTGCTGTCTTGAGACATTTACAAAACAAACAAACATGACCACTCGGTATGGGTGTGGGTGTCTTTGTTCCCTCTGAGGACACATTAATTTGGCATTAGTTGGCTTTGCCCTTGGTTATGTGTTTATCCTCCTCATCTCTTGTTTTTTGCCAATAAGTGTCAGATCTGGTCTGCAAAAAGAAGAACAGGAGTACTTGTGGCACCTTAGAGACTAACAAATTTATTAGAGCATAAGCTTTCATGGACTACAGCCCACTTCTTCGGATGCATAACTTCTTCGGATCTGGTCTGGTGACATCTCATTCCAGTTCTCCTTCTCCCTGGCCCAGTAACTGATGCTCCTTTTATGAGGTTGTCCGACTGCTCAGGTGGTGATGAGCTGAGCTCTCATGCAACAAGGGAGAAGGGTGAGAGCAGTCATTTGAAAAATATATGGGGGGAGGAATGTGGCCTATGAAGATCCTGGAATCACAGATGGGAGTAAACACTATGTTCTGTTGTAATCTGTTTAGCACATAAGGCGGCCTATAAGAAGATATTAAGGGGGATGTTGATGATTGGCAATAAATGCATTGATTGGCAGATAAATTACTGAATGCATTGCTTTATGTGGCGAAGCGAACACTTCAATGGTTTCTCTTTTCAGATAAATCCCAGAGAGAATTAATCTGGTCCTAGTGTAGAAGGACAACATAAGAAACTCTTTGTGGTGATTTGACAGGTTCTGAGGGGGGCATTCAATATGGAGATATCCTGTCTCCTAGAACTGGAAGGGACCTTGAAGGTCATTGACTCCAGCCCCCTGCCTTCACTAGCAGGACCAAGTATTGATTTTGCCCCAGATCCCTAAGTGGCCCCCTCAAGGATTGAACTCACAACCCTGGGTTTAGCAGGCCAATGCTCAAACCACTGATGAAAAAGGCAAAAAATTTAAATGGGCAAACATATTTTTAATGCAATGTGTAACTAACCTAAAGTAATACGCTGCCGTAGAATATAGTGTTGTAAATACTAACAAGGATTAGGCATCTATATAAATAGGGATAGCATTTACACTTACTGTCTAGCCTAAAAAAAATAAAGGCTATAATACTTCATGGCACAAGCTCACCACCAGCTGGAGTCAATGAGCCAGAGTATCCAATGGTATTACGTAATTAGATGCATTATGGCGTTGGAATGCTTTCATCTGAAGCATTGAGTATTGGCTGTTGTCCCTGCTAACAGACTAGATGGCTTATTAATTTGTTTTGATATGAGAGTTCCATTGTTAGGCTTGATTCTGCAAAGACCTGTCTCCTGCTGAAGCCAAAATTGCATACATGTGATAAGCTTTTGTAGGATTTGGCTCGTTTTAGGATATCGAAGCTCTTATAAATGTCATTGATTGTAAGAACTCTTTGTAAAGAGAATATTTTGGCTAGTACTGAATGTAGTCACCTGAAACCTAGCACCTGCTTAATAGCACATGCACAGCTGCTTGGGACAAGAAGTGAAGAATACCTTGTATTGACATTAAAGGAGTTTAAAAACAATATACTGGTAATTATCCATGTTCCTAAAGTATATTTACACTGAATTATGTGAGGCCATTGTAACTTTTTTTATTTGTCTTGACTTTCTGAATCTAGAAAACGAACATGTAAACATAGACTTACGACATTCTTTCAACATTAAACATGGAGATTGGAGTTGTAGCATGCTATTTGAAAAATCGAATGAGGCACCAAAAGGGCTGCACAACTATTCCAGTTTTCAGAAAACACTAAAATTTAATTCTAGAATGTAGTCAGGATCCAATATTGTGGATTATCTGGCTAATAATTTTTCTTGTAGAGATTCATCAATGCTAAACCAAATGGGACCATTGTGATCATCTAATCTGACCTCCTGTATTACACAGGGCATAGAAATTCCACAAAGTAATTCCTAGGTACATTGTCAGGTTGAAAATTGTTTGCTTTTTAAAAAGCTTCCTGACCGGTGTTACTAAATACCTAAGATTAATAATGAATTTTTAAAACATCTAATTTATGAAGTTTACACTTTTAATTGTAGACAGTGGGAATAAAGTGTCAAAATCGCTTGGTTTACACTTGCTTTTAGGTCAGTTTCACTTTGTGCTAGTGCCTGATTTCCAGAATTCTCATGCAACTGCAGCCCAAAGTGCAACATCTTAAAATCCAAACACCAGACCTTATTCAACAAACATCTCATTGAATGAATGTATTTGAACAAAGCATGAAGGGAAAATGTGCAGGATTTTTGGTTCTTGTCTCCTGAAATGATGCTAGATAGAAGAACATTAGAAACAGGTTTTTTAAATACTAAATTTTAATGGGAAAATATTTTGATAAGATTTTTTGCTATTGCAGCTATGTAGTATCAAAAACCAATATAGTGAATTAGATTTTTTTAAATTAGAATCTTTATATATATGGTTTTCTTGTTTTTGCTTTTAAACTCCTTAATTATGATAGCTTTCCTTTGGCCAAATGCCAAAGCAAAACATGCCTTGCACATACATGATTAATTTACTTCTGCGAAGCTTTCATCCCATAGCATTGTCATTGTAAACAGATACTTGCTGTCTCCATTTTAAAACCAGTTTTTGGAGCCTAATTAATACACAACCCTCAGCCTTTTGGACTGTTATCATTTTAGGTTTTTAATGTACCTGCAACTGCCTGATATTTGAGTTGTGTATATGTACTCAAAAAAAGCTTTAAAATCTGCGAGCAAACAGGTTTTGCCAGACAAATGGATGTAGATTCAGCTATCGGCCTTGATTCATATGTAGACTAAGCATTGGAAGCTCTGTTTTGTATATGGTGTCAACAGGAGGATGTGAAAACAACTTAAAGTCAGCACACCAGGAACGGAATCACTGGGGGTCATCCTGACCATGGGGACAAAAACAATGAGTTTTGGGAAATGCACAAAGTCATTTTGTTTTCATTCGCTGAGGAAGCAAAAAGAACAGTGCATTTTGCATTCATGAGATAAGCAGTTTTAAACAAAACTTCAATAGGCTAAAAACCTAACTTTAAGTCTTGTATTATTGTGCAGGTGCAAATGCTAGTAAGTTGAGATGATTAATAAAGAATAAACAGGTCTTTGGATTTTTTTCTACAATAGAATTTAAAAATCCAGAGTGTGGTGTAAGTGGTACTATCAGGGTGATAATGCTTTAAACTATATGTTAGAGATTAATTAGTTGTGTCACAGAAAATTCTAAATTCCCTGTCGCGCAGGAACATTTATAAAATACTTTCCATACCAGTCATATTGGATTTTTAGGGGCTGATCCTGCTTCCATTTGAAAACATTAATAAAACATCCATTGACCTGCAATAATTGCAGGAATTGGCTCTACCCTCATAGCAGGAATTGTAAGTTTTGTATAGGCTGTGGCCATGGATTTACGTACTCTGAAATTCTGTGGCTGTGCAATTTATTGTAGAATTGTGTTCTAGAATGAGTCTTTTTTTATTTATTTAAAAAACAAAAAGCTTCTAGTCGTTTATGGATGGGAAGAAAAGATAAATGCGAACAGTGTATCTAATGCAGTGTTTGCAGAAAGATAGGAACAATAGTTCTGAGGTGTGAACTGTCCTATTATCTCAATTAGTGTTTGTTTTGAAACCTAATTATGGCAGTTAAAAATGCAACTTTCACTGCTGATCATGTTGCTGATCATCTTCTCAGGTGCCAAAAGTCCCAACTGTCTCCTCTGCTTCCAAAACCTTCAGATTTCCCCTGATTTTTATACTTCATCGATTTGTCTTCAGCAGGGCCGGCTCCAGGCACCAGCTTCTCAAGCAGGTGCTTGGGGCAGCCGCTCCTGAGAGGGGCGGCACGTCCAGGTATTCGGCGGACGGTCCCTCACTCCCGCTGGGAGCAAAGGACCTCCCGCCGAATTGCTGCCGCAGATCATGATCGCGGCTTTTTTTTTTTTTTGGGGTGTTTTGGCTGCTTGGGGCAGCCAAAACCCTGGAGCTGGCCCTGGTCTTCAGTACAAATTGTGCAGCACATTGAAAATTAAAAAATGGAGTAACAGAAAACTGAATTCAACTGAGGGTATATTCTGATTGTACTATTCAATTTGATATTCAGTAAAATCTTAATTTGTTACTCTAGTTGAAGATGTCACAGAATTTCCAACCGTGGAATGTCTCAGGGTTCTGTGGTTTTGCCATGGAATATGTGACTGCTTGTGTGTGGGGGGGGTTCATAAGTGGGCATTTAAACCTGATACGTGTGTGAGGAGGGAGAAGGGATCTATACGTCTACTGTCAATTGTAGAGTCACACTTCAAAATTAGTTCCACAATACCTACAACGTAAGCAAAAGTAATTTTGTATTGAAGAATGAAAACAGTAAGTCTGCTCCTCCTGATCATTAGTCTTGGAATAGGGCTTCAGAATGTCAGTCGAGAGCAGTATACTTTCTGCAAATGTTCTAACTTCCCTGGACAAAATCTGGATGTGTAGAGGGTACAGAGGATTTAATATCTTCCTACATAGAGAACACTTTCAGGTAATGCACATATTTCTTTTTGTAATACCTTCTTCAAATCCAGGGACAAGGTTGTATCCTGTCACTGATCCTCCTGCCCCATGTTTGATTTCTTTTTTTTTTCCATTTCATGTGCTAATTCATTCCCCTGCGCTCTTCTGTTTACATCAGACCTGAAATTAATCATGGTCTGTTGAGAAGAAACTTCTGCCGCCTTCTTCACACTGTCAAGTAGCAAATTTGGTGCAGATGCAAAATGCTTCTTTTTCCAGAGTTGACGCTGGAAGATTTTTCTGAGCATCCTTAGCAGAGTCCACGTGAAATGAGCTATTAAAAACACTATTGCTTAGTCAGTGAGGTGGAGTAAAAGGCCAGAATCCTCAATTTGCCGACCTCGGGGAGAGAATCTGATGAAATTTGCAAAGGATCCTGATGTCAGTAGACCTGAAAATTGTTTTGGAAGTGGTAAAACTTTGTAGAGTCTAACAATGGTTGAATTATTGGCTTTGCTTTTACTCTCAGAATCCCTGCTCTTGTAACGACTATTTTGTCTTTAATATGAAATCTTTGTCAGTGTCTGATAAGACCAGTAACGTCATTTGAACTAGAAAGTGCCATGCAAACTGAATTGAATGTTAAATTCAATTAAAATTAGGTTTAGTTAAAATGGGTTTAAGACACCTTATCTGGTTTGTCCAATTAAACGCTCAAATCTGGTTTAGAAAACAATTTGAGATGAGAGCCTTCTTGGGGGGAGAGGGGGGAGGGAAAAAAAGTTCAGCTAGTTCAGTTCAGCAGTGAAAGCAGACGATTATAGGACAGAGGCATTGGCATATAAGTCAATGTAAATATGTTGGCAGGAACAATATTCAAACTTGGTGTTGCTTAGAGAGGAAATCATCTTTGTTGGCTCCTGTGGTGCTGTGTGGTGTTAGATAAATGTATTACATTTTGCTGTAGTTTTGTTGGTTCAAGACTAACAGTTCCCAGTAGCTTTTATGTTATTATTGATTATATCTACCTAACAACAATTCAGTCTTATTCCTCTTCTCTTCCAAATGGGATTTCCCTTCAGTTTCCAAAGAATATTCTTAAAATATTTTTTTATTTATCTTTCTGAGATCTTGTTTGGAGGGCTTACTGAGAATACCTACCTACAAGGTGAAAATGGTAGGAATTTTTATGACTAGTTTGTGCTTTTATAGATAAATATTGTTGGATTGATATACCTCATAGTAGGTTTTGAAACAAATCTTAACAGTAGGGTTAAAATAACTATGTAATAGAATGCTAGGTGGCTTCTCCATTAGTCCAAACCTTTAGTCTAACTGCAGACCTGGACAGAAAGAATTACTTATCAGAGGGAATGGAGCACAAAACCCATTGGGAAGGGAACACTTGATCCTGTGCAGGGATTTGATCTCTGCTGACCAGGCAGGGTGTGGGAGTGCTGAGGGCAGCATGCTTATTTGCCTTGTGGGGGTGTCATATTTGCACTGCCTTTGAACAAGACCCCTTATCCCCAACAATGTTTAGACAACCGACTGAACAGCACAAACTCTTCAAATAGCTGAATCCAAGTCCTTAGCAGAAGGAAGGTTGCTCTGTTGGGGCCTTTAAGGATGCTAGAGCGTCCTGGAGCATCTGTTTTATAAAACAAGGAAAACTTAAAAATCATTGAGGAGCAACTGCTATTTTATATCAAAACAACCTAGGTTTTTTCACCTTAAAGGGTTTCAGTAAAGCCTCCTGTCATAGTAATTCTGGCAGCTGTCAAGAAGAGGCATGTCAGTCTACAGCTGTTTTTGATTTATTTTAACTATTCTCTTCTGACCCTTCTATTTTATTTTAATTGAATTTGGTCTGAATTCATGCCTGTGTCTGTTTCTATAATACTTTGTTTTCTGTAGCCTGAAGAGCATGATTCTAAGTAGCAACATCCTCTATGCTTTTGGTTAGTTCAGTAAAAGCTATTCTCTAACTTAAAATAAATAAATTAACAAAGGTGGTTCTAGAAAAAGGTCTGTTGTACAAAGGGTTTGGTTCTCATCCAAGCATCTCTCAGCTGTGTGTCTAGTCTGAGTTAAGGTTTATTTGTACCCCAGAAATATAATGGAATGCTACATAGTTTTACTAATCCCCTACATCTTTCCTGAGCCCTATATTCATTATCAGCCAGTGCTAAAGTTACTCTCAGTGGGAAGCATAATGGTGCAGTGATGCTGAAAGCTTTCCTGCACAATACAGTGTCTTTGAAATAGGGTGTGTCAGTTTTTTCCTTTACTTCATGCACTCGTGGTCTGCGGTGTTAAATCCATGCCACACAAATCTTAATTTTCAATGAGTATGCTGATTGCTGGTTCCTGTTTGTCTTATGGATCTAAGAACTGAACCTTTATAAGTGAGCCACTGCACACCTGAAAAACTGAGCACAGTAGAATTTATTTAATACACATCTCTTTAAAAAAACAACAAAAACCTGGTGGTCTCACTCCACTTCTCAGTGAAGCTATAATAACACAAGCTGTAGTGAGGGATTAATAATGTAAGACTCTGTTCTTACAAAATACATTTGTATGTATATTTTTTGAATATCGTGTACAGTACAGTATTGAGTGTTGAGATGGTGCCATTCTGGTGTGACGGTACTGAATGAACGGTGAGAACATGGCTTGACATGACTGAACTGTGAAAGAGGATTCTGGGAGAATAATCCTTTCCTTAGCATCTGGCAGATGCCAGAAGTGAAACTGACTGGCTCCATGCTGTGTGTATGATGAATACTGATCTTTGCGTCAGCAGATATGTCCGCTTGAAAACAAACAACACGTGTAGAACATCTTGAGTGGAGCACGGGCTGACTGGGGCATCTTGACCCTGTAGAAAGACCTCACGCAGGGGGCTAAAGTGAATGATTCATCAGGGAGTGAATGTGGGGTAATGTTCAGTTGACACCACTCTGCAGTCTTCTCCTAAAGTATTAGGTAAAAATTAATAACCACATTCCCATTGAGCATGCTTTTAAGACATGTGAATCCTTTGAGGAAAAAGTATAAAAATCAAGCCAATTAAATTACTGTTGGGGATTCCTTAATTGACGCTTGAAGAAACTGCTAGACAGAGTAGTCAAAACTCTGCTCCATGGGCTTGAGTAGGATTGTGACCAGAGGGTTTTCCAGGCAGCCAAGGCCTTGCCTCCAGGGAATCCGAGACAGACCAGAGGGCTGAGGAGACCAGACCTGGAGAGAAGAAGCCGTCCATAGAATGGGTGACCACCTTCTCTGTTTGCGAAGCAGGGATTGCGTGAAGCTAGCGCAGGGCCTGTTTGCGTATGTTTGTGAAAGAGAGGCTCGCTAAGAGGAATGTATAGCTCTTAATGTTTAACAGAGGAGTTATGTGCATAATGTAACCCTTTACCACTTGTGTAATTCCTTCTCAATAAACTGCTGCGCATGCAAGATAATTATTGTGGACCTTTTTCATTGCTATGACAGTAATCTGCTCCAATGGGAGCCATTAAAGATCCATTTCAGGGGTAGTAGTGCCCCCTGGTGCCAACATTGAGCACAAGGAATTAAACATGGCTAACCAGATTTTGAAAAGTTCCAATCCCAGGCCAGAATTTTATAGCAGTCAGAGATCCCTGAAAAAGATTTAGGGCTAGTCAACAATGGGAACTTACATGGGCATAGCTACATCTCTCAGGGGTGTGACAAATCCACATCCTTAAGAGACATAGCTACACTGGCCTATCCCTTGATGTAGACAGAGTTAATTCGATGGAAGAATTCTTCTGTTGACCTAGCTACTACCTCTTGGCATAAGTAATCCACCTCCCCCAACTGGAGAACCTCTCCCATTGGCATAGTGTCTATGCCGACACACCACAGCGGCACAGCTGCAGCTGGGCCACTGTAGCAGTTGAAGTGTAGACAAGTCCTTAGAGTTAAAATGTTGCCAGCTGTGCGTACAATGGTGTAATGGTTTTTACCTTCAAGGTATGTGTAATGTTGACCATAAAATCGTAGCTTTAATTGCCTTTGGATAAATTGATGTAGATGACTCATTAATATAACAAATCTTTCCATTTTTAAACCACAGTATGCTGGTCTAGTGGATGAGAGAAAGCAATAGATGTGATATATCTTGCTTTTAATAGGCTTTTGATATATTCCTACATGACGTTCTCATAAGCAATCTGGGGAAATGTGATCTAGATGAAATTACTGTAAGGTGGGCACATAACTCTTTGAAGAATCCTATTCAGAGTAGTCTATTAATAGGACTTACCTAGTGGGCTCCCCTGGTGGTCTGTCCTGGGTCTGGTACTGGTCAGTATTTTCATTAATGACTTGAATAATGGAGCGGAGATTATGGTTATAACAGTTGCAAATGACACTAAGCTCTGAGGAGCTGCACTTTGAAGGACAGGATCAGACTTCAAAATGACCTTGACAAATTATTGAATTTCATCTTGTTGATTTCAGACCAATTCTCTTAAAGACAAGCGCAAAGCACTATACATAGGAAGGAAAAATCAAATGCACAACTACAAAATGGGGAATAACTGTCAAGGTAGTAGTTCTGCAGAAAAGGATCTGGGACCTATAGTGGATCAGAAACTGAACATGAGCCAACAATGATGATGCAGTTGCAAAAAAGGTTAATAGAATTCAGGAGTGTAGTAACAGGAGTGTTGTATGTAAGCTATGGGAGGTAATGGTCCCCCTCTGTTAGGCATTGGTGAGGTCTCAGCTGGCGTAGTGTGTCCAGTTTGGGGCGCCAGACATCAAGAAAGATGTGGACAAAGTAGAGAGAGCCCAGAAGAGATGGTAAAAGGTTTAGAAAACCTGACATATGAGGAAAGTTTGAAAAACAAACAAACAAAAAAACCCACCTGGGCATGTTTAGTCTCAAGAAAAGAAGGCTGAGGGGGGGACTTGATAAGTTTTCAAATATGTTATAAAGAAGACAGTGATTGATTGTTCATGTCCACTGAAGGCAGAACAAGAACGAAGGCTTAATCTGCGATAAGGGAGGTTTAGATTAGCTATTAGGAAAAATTGTGTAATTATAAGGGTAGTTAAGCACTGGAATAGGTTATGAAGGGAGGCTGTGGAATTCTCATCATTGGAGGTTTTAAAGAACAGCTTGGACAAACACCTGTCAGGGATGGTGTAGAACGGTTTACTTGGCCCTGCCTCAGCGCAAGGGGCTGGATTAGATAAACTCTTGAGGTCCCTTCCAGCCAGAGCCGTCCCTAGAGATGGCAAATTGGGGCGACCGCCCCGGGCTCTGCGCTTTGAGGGGCCCCATGCTTTGTGAGGAGGAGGTGGGGGGTAGGAGAGCAGGGGTGGGGGTGAGGAGGAGTCCCCCCCAACCTCCTCCTCTCCCCAGTGCTTCCTGTCCGCCCCACCGATCAGCGCCTCCCCCTCCCTGACTCCCAGCACCTACTGCTAATCAATTGTTTTGCAGTGTCTGGAGGTGCTGGGTGGAGGAGCGAGGATGCAATGTGTTAGAGGGAGGGGGCAGAACTGGTGGGGAAGAGGTGGGGTGGGGCCTTGGGTGGATCCGGGTGGGAGTACCCCCTGGCAGATAGGCCCAGAGTTTCTATGTCCTGGGCCCCATACCCCCCTAGGGCTATGATAAACATCTATTGAAAGCTTTGGGATTTACTAATTTTTGGCTCATAACTGGTAAATTAAAAAATATTCTAGTAATCGCCTAGCTATTGAACAAGACCCTAACAAATTTAGAATTCATTTTGGAAATTCTTGGCTGCTTTTCTTTCTATGTAATACACATCGGATAATTCCTTTTTGGTGCACCAGCATTATTGGTTTTAGCACGCTTTTGTGGGAATGGCACACTTGTATTGGTAAAATATGCATTCAGGCTATGGTTTAAGTTGCAATACTAAAACCTAATTAATTTTACAGAATGTACTTGTGACTGTAAGAGCATCCCAGTGCCAGATAGCAAAGGGCTCTCTGGTATTTAACAGTAAATCTCAGCTGGTCTGACCAGCTCAATGCACCTCACACTGTTGCCATGATATTCATTTAAAAGTTGTCTTGTAATATATCATTTGAAAACTAATAACACATTGGTTGTTGATATCACTGGGAAATGTATGTAATAACATTGTGTGTGAAATTCTGGATGCTCTAATACTGTTTTGGAGACTGTAAACAGACAAAGGAGAAGGGCAAAAACCTCTGTCTCAATTGCAAACCGAGCCAGGTGTGACCAGGGAGTGGAACAATGGGCTGTTCACTTGCTTGGGAGATTGCAGGAAGATCATTTGCATTGTAAGCCACAGGAGACTACAAAAGTAATGTGGTGTCTGCTCCCTAGTGGATATGGGAAGCTGAGCCTCCAGGAGGGCTTTCTGACTTTGAAGACAAAAACTTTGGGGATATAAAGATCTGCTTGAAAGACTTTTGGGGGATCTACCAAGTGAGAGAAGCAAAATGCTACCTTCTTTGACCTATGAAAGATGGGTTCTGCTAATCCAGCTGGAGAACGCTGACCCCTTGATGTGAATAAGAAACTAGGTTAGGCAAAGATGTATCTTGCTAGAGTTAAGTTTTAGACACTAGAAATACTATTATTTTCTTTATAATCCTTTCATATCACTTGCACTTTAACAAACAAATTTAAGAGAGATTTTTTTTTAATAACCCTATTCTTAGTTTTACTGCAAATCATCTCAGTGCTGTGTATTGGGGTGGAGTGTAGAACTCCAGCTGAGTTAACAGGTTGGTGTGTGTACTGGCTTTTTGGAGGTAGTGAAATTGGTGTTACTGAGCACTCAGAGCTCAGAGGGACTGGACGCTGCATGGGAGACAGTTTTGGGGAGAATTGGGACCAGAGGAGGTGTTGGGGTCACCCTGCAAGGAGTAGCTGGTCTGGTGGAAGCAGGGGTGAAACCATTGTACTGTGAGCGTGCTGCTTGTGTCAGGATTCTGTGCCAAAGCTGTGCAGCCCAGAGGCATCCAGAGTTAGAGGGCAGGTGGGACAAAACCTCTTACTGGTCAGGGTGAACTCCCAAAGTCTCTCAGTACTATAGTACATTTCCTAGTGTGCTGTAAAGTTTTATGATAAAACTAAATAGTATTATATGATGTAGCGTCTTTCAGCTTCTTAGGGTTGACTGGCTTGCAGAACCTTAAGCAAGCAAAAATATGGTAATATGCAATGAGTCTTTCAATTAGCATGAAATGAAATTCTCTTTTGGCTCAAAAGTAAAACCCTCTTCTTTGGTACACCTGCCGTTTGGCCAGAATTGGCTCTGTCCCGGCAACCAGTTCAAATAGGAAAAATGAATCTAAACTAGATGAAATTCCTTTTTGGTGCACCAGCATTATTGGTGTTGGCACACTTTCGAGGGGAACTAGCTGTTGCTGCACAGTCAGCTGAGAGAACTCGCGCACTGTGGCATTCGTCTTTTTGTGCATTTAAACTAAACGTTACATTATTCTCTACCGTTCAGGGCTTATTTCCCATTGGTTGAACAGTCTAATGAAGGATCATTTGTTTTGATTGGAGAAAAATGTTAGGCTATTATTTTAATCCTCTCTACAGCGTTTCTCTTAAGTGTAGCAGAAGCCGAGCCGTGCCAGGCAGTGCTAGCTCTAGCAACTGGCTGACCTTTGTGTGGTAAATGTCAGCGGTGCTCACTCAATCTTTCAGATTCCAGTTGCCTTTTTTTAACCTGTGCTTAGGACACTGCCTTAAGCTACTCTGAAGAACCGCTTCTCTAGTCTAAGCCATATTGTACCCAGTGTATATGTACAGTTGGGCTGTCTGATTATCACAAGACTTAATTGTGTTTCTAGCTGTGTATTAATTGTATTGCAGATCAATCTGCATTGTTGGTGAGTCAGTTTTGAGTCTTGGGTTGTGTCTACACTACAAATGCTGCAGTGGCGCAGCTGTGCTGCTGTATTACTGTAGTGTAGACATTTACTACAGCGATGGGAAAACGCCTTCCATTGCGGTAGTAATGAGTACCCTCCAGTACCTCTTGAGAAGTGGTAGTTAGGTTGATGGAAGAATTTTTTCCATCAACCTAGCAGTGTCTGCACCATGACTAAGGTTGGCTTAACTATGTCTCTTGGGTGTGAATTTTTCACCCCCCCTAAGCAATATAGCTAGATTGACTGACTGAAGTTTTAGGTAAACCAGACCTTGGTTACAGCTTTCATAGATTGATATATTTCCAAGGCCAGAATGGACCACTGTAATCATCTAATCTGACCTCCTGTATAATACAGACCATAGAACTTCCCCAAAATAATTTCTAGTGCAGATCTTTTAGAAAAACATCCAATTGTGATTTTAAAATAATCAGTGATGGAGAATCCACCACAATCCTTAGTAAGTTGTTCCAGTGGTTAACTGCTCCAGCCGTTAAAAGGTATGCCTTATTTCCAGTCTGTATTTATCGATCTTCAACTTCTAGCCCAGGGCTAGGCAACCTATGGCAAGTGTGCCAAAGGCGGAACGCGAGCTGATTTTCAGTGGCACTCACACTGCCCTGGTCCTTGCCACCGGTCCGGGGGGCTCTGCTTCTTAATTTAATTTTAAATGAAGCTTCTTAAACATTTTAAAAACCTTATTTACTTTACATACAACAGTAGTTTAGTTATATATTAAAGACTTCTAGAAAGAGACCTTCTAAAATCGTTTAAATGTATTACTGGCACGTGAAACCTTAAATTAGAGTGAATAAATGAAGACTTGGCACACCACTTCTGAAAGGTTGCCGACCCCTGTTCTAGCCATTGGATCATGTTATACCTTTCTCTGATAGATTGAGGAGCCCTCTATTAAATATTTATTCCCCATGTAGATTCTTATAGTCTCTAATCAAGTCTCTGAACCCTCTCCAGTGTATCAACATCCTTCTTGAATCGCGGGCATCAGAACTGGACACCGTATTCCAGGAGTGGTTGCACTGTTGCCAGCTATAGAGATAAAATAACCTCTCTACTCCTACTTGAGATTCCCCTGTTTGTGCATCCCAGGATTGTATTAGCTCTTTTGGCCACAGCATCACAGTGGGAACTCATGTTCAGCTGACTGAAAAATGATTTGGAGGTTGTGGTGGACAATCACTGCTTCCCAGGATAGAATTCCCCATTCTGTAAGTTTTTGGCTCACTTCCCCCCCCCCTCCCTGTTTCTAGATGTACACATTTATATTTAGCCATATTAAAAACACTGTTTGCTTGCACCCAGTTTACCAAGCAATCCAGATCACTCTGTATCAGTGACCTGTCCTCTTCATTGTTTACCATCTGCACATTTTCAGTGACTATTGTTTTCTTCCAGCTTGAGAGAAATAACTATCAAAAATTACACCAGCACATCGAGTTCAGGGTGTTCACTGCTCAACTGTGTTGAAAGGACTTCATTACTCCATGCTCTCTTTACAAGATGCCTGGAAGGAACTTTCATTTCTGTCTCTTGAACTGGCTCTCCTCTGTATTTGAGGGCTAAAAAGCTTTGCAAGGTGCCTCATAAAATAGAAGGATCCTTACAACACTGTATAAACTAAGAAGTCTGAACAGTGCTATAAAAGTAAGGCGACCAGTTTTCTACTTTAAGTATTTTATAATCTAAGGGTCTGATGATCTGTAGTTTTGTTTGGGCAAATGCTAGACTCCAGGGGGTAGAACCTTTTCTAGGTAGTACCATACAAATTGGTGGTGCTATAGTCAATATAACTTTATAAACTATTAAACCGTATATAATTAGTAATCGCAAACTAGGCGTTCCCCAGTGCGATGTGAGGCACAACTTCTGAGTGGATGTTTAGCAATAGTAAGGGCCACTGTGGTGGCATGGCTCCTGTAGTGAGCTCTAGGAGGCAGTGCACAGGTACTGAGCCTCCTTGCTGCCATTCATAAAATGTGTCGATTAAAGGACTGAGCCCCATTCCAGACTCTCAGGGAAGACAGTCCTGCCCTCTCCTTGCCCTGGCATATGAGTAGGTGAAAACTGGAAGTACAAACTCAGTTTCCTATAGCTTATGGAGGTTATTCTCATGTATGGGGCAATTCTGCCCTAAGTAAATGGGCAGGTGTCCTTTTCAGAGTCTCATCTTCTTCCTCCACAGAGCTGCTTCCTGTGTTGTCACTATAGCCACGTTTACAACAGTAGGAAACAGAATTTTGAACAGTTAATTTAAATAATGTTTTCAACCTTCTTTCTGCCCTGACTCTCCATATCCTGTTAATCCAAGGACACTCTGGGTGAGAATGCTCTGTGATCATTTTGTACTTCAACTTTCCCTTCAGCATATTTCTCTAAATACTTTACTTTTTTCAGATAGCTTTGTCCCCTGCTGATGTAAAAGAGGGAGTAGTACCAAGGGATATGGCAGCAGATTTTGCCGCTTGCTGCCGCTGAATGAGTTTTGTGGGACAGGGCTCTTAATACATACACATGAACATGTTGGGGGGGCCCCCGTCCTCCTCCTCCAGCAAAAGATGTGGGGGAGGAGGAGTGCTTGAGCATCATATCCTTTGCCTCTTTGATCATCTGCCTCAACGCTGTCCTTATGCTGAGTTTCTGAATGGATGGGGCACCTCAAACAGCCCTGACTGTCCCTTGTTACCTGCAGTGTTGTTTGCAGAGGGCTGGAGAAGCAAGATTTAAAAAATATTCCCCCTCCCAACCTACTTTCTGAAATAACTAAAATAATAAACTACAAGCAAGCACACTTCCATACTTCAAGCAAAAGGCCCCCCTGAAGTAGACTTCTGGCCATCCTGCCAACATACTCTATACAGTATCTCATTTCATAGAAGAGAACGTGTCACTGGACTTTTAAATACAGTAGAACCTCAAAGATACGAACACCAGAGTTACGGACTGACCGGGCAACCGGACACCAAGTGAAGCCGTAAGTAACCAATCAGGCAGCAGCAGAGGACCCCTCCTCCCCCGCTTCAAAAAAAAAAGCAAATACTGTACTGTACCTGTATTACATCTTAAAGGTAGGCACATCTGGGCCATCTGTCTCCACCCCACTCCCACCCCCACGCACGGGGCAGCCACTTACAGCAAGACACTGGGGTTGCCAGTCCAAGGCAGCAGGTGCAGCGCTGGGTCTGCATTGCTTTCACCCCACCTCCTGCCGGGAGGGGGATGGGCTGTTTTCAGACACACCTCTGTAGATAGGGGGACAAGCTTGCAAACTCCTGCAGGGGCTGTGTAGGGAGCAGCTCAGCTGCTGCTGAAGCATGGCCTGGAGTGTCAGCTGCTGGATCCGGAGCTTCATTCCGAGTTACAAACATTTCAAAGTTCCGGACAACCTCCATTCCCACGGTGTCGGTAACGCCGAGGTTCTACTGTAGGGATTCGAGCAAGTTGAGGGTTTCCATAGCATCTGCGCCCCACCCCCCCATCACATACCTTTCTATACCCAAAACACTTGCAGAGACTCCTCCACGTATCAAATTAAGATTCAGCCTTCAAGAACGTTCAACTCTCCTTTCAAGGGACTTGTCCACTGATCCCAGTGTGGGGGCCACAGTGGATGGACAGCCAGAGGAGGCAAAGAATTCTTACCAGTGATCAGTGAAATAATGAGAGCTTAGATTGCCTAGCTTAATGTCATCAGGGGAGGATAGGGGAGGGCCACTATAGTTCATTTAAACGAGCCAATGTAATTGCAGCAAATTAAAATTCTTTTTTACATTTAAAAATGTACTCTGCACTGCATGCACACCCAGATATCTCAAATTCTTGAATACATTGACATTCTGTACCTCGAGGGAACACCCTGCACCCCCATGTTCATCCTTATAATATGATACTGTGGTATGCAAAGTTTGTCATGTCGGGTGTCTTTGGAAAGCTCATGATGCACTGAGCATTGTTGTAATGTTATAGTAATTATTGTTATAGTAATGTTATAGGTTATGTATGTAGTTATGAGACTGAAAATGTGTCCTCGTAGCTTAAAACAAGCCCAGACAAAAACTCTCCAAGAGCAGAGGGGCAGTTCATACCTTATCAGGGCACGTATGGGACAAACCCAGCCCAGCCTCATAGGAACAAAGGACACTGGCCTAGGTATCAAGAAAGGATCTGTTGCACTCTCAAGTGAGTCACCGCCCTTTCCTTGGTCAGTTTGGGACTGCGATGAGGTAATGGTCACCTGACTCTCGGGGGTGGGGGGGCAGAGCCAAGAGGGAAGAAAGAACATGATAAAAGGGAGAGACGTATGCCATGCTCTTCTTCTCTTCCACCTCCATCTACAGACATCACCACCAAGCGACTGAAGCGCTGATCAAAGGGGAAAGCCTGGCTGAAGGGCAACCAGCCAGCCTGTGGTCAGAAGCATCTAAGTTTTCAACACTGAAACACTGAAAGTGTTGAGATCAGCTTAGAATGTGTTTTGCCTTTATTTCATTTGACCAAATCCAACTTATGCTTTGACTTGTAATCACTTAAAATTTATCTTTGTAGTTAATAAATCTGTTTGTTCTACCTGAAGCAGTGCGTTTGGTTTGTAGCATGTCAGAGAGTCCCCTTGGGATAAAAGCCTGGTACATATCAATTTCTTTGTTAAATTGACAAACTCTCCTAAGCTTGCAGCATCCAGTGGGCATAACTGGACACTGCAAGACGAAGGTTTCTAGGATTGTGTCTGGGACCAGAGATATTGGCTAGTGTCATTTGGTTGCACAATCCAAGGAGCAGTTTACATGCCAGAGGCTGTATGTGAACAGCCCAGGAGTGGGGTTCTCACAGCAGAGCAGGGTCAGGCTGGCCCCCAGAGTCAAGGTTTGGAGTGACCTAGCAGATCACCAATCCGGATAACACCAGGGGAACGTCACACGTAAGGAGGCTTTGCAATACTACAGCTTGAGTGAGCACTAACCAGAGGTCAGTTAAAACCAGTGTTAGAGTTATGCCAGGTCTTGTCTGCCAACTGGTGTCTAGAGTTAAACAGCAATTATTAAGGCATCACACATGGTGGCTAGACTCACTAACTGTTTAGCTGAAATTTTATACTGAGATTCACCGTGGTGTGTTGACCGCAGCCATCCTAAGTTAGACAAAATGGAACCTCCTTCTAGCCATGGGCTCTGTATTAAACTTGTCTCCACTGGAAGCTGGTCTTTGTATATGTTACACCCAGCAGGGCTGAGCCCTGACAGTTCAGTACTCTCTGGTCTCTGGTGATTTATCTGGTATCCTGAAAGGTGGTGGTAAAGAGGGTGAGACTAGTGTTGGCAGGTGAAATCCAATACTGATGTAACATTATTCATGGAATTCAGGGGTAAGCCCAGAAGCTCCTTAGTGTGAATTCATCCTTGGACCAGCCCTACTGATTTCAGTGTACTTACAACTGAGATGGATTTAACCCTGTTGTCCAAAAATCAGAAATAGATGTACGGTACTGCATTTCCTGATACTCACACCGTCTTTGTAGAACCTTCAGTATAGGTGGCTCTGAAGCACATCCGTTATTTTTATCCAGCCACTTCTCCCAAAATAACCTACTGTACTTGGATCACTTCCAGTCTGACTTCCACCCTTTCACAGCACTGGAACTGCCCTTCTAGTAGTGTTCATTGAGCTCTTTTTGTTTTGACCATGGCTCCTTCCTATTTTTTCCTTTTAACCCATTTTATTCACCTGTTTCCTTCACTGTGTATGTAATACTTTATCTGCAGTCTGTCCAAGATACCACGATGGGGATGAATGTGACTCTGTCTTCTCTTAGTTTGTCTGACATAGATAACAAAGCTGAAACTGTCCAATCCTCATCCATACATGTATTTTGACTGTACCAAATGTACTGTAAGCACACTGATCGTGATTAAGAATTCCAGAGAATGTGTACTGAAGGACTATCCCTGAAGTGGACAGATGCCAATTCAGATACTGCTATATCCCATGAAGTGGGCTGTAGCCCACGAAAGCTTATGCTCTAATAAATTTGTTAGTCTCTAAGGTGCCACAAGTACTCCTGTTCTTTTTGCAGATACAGACTAACACGGCTGCTACTCTGAAACCTGCTATATCCTAGTGACCTAGAGGAAATCTACCACTGACAAGATCCTGATGATCTTGTAGAGCATATGACCTTGTGGGGAGAGGTGACTGAAACTCTTCTCTGGGGGGGGGGGAGAGAGAGAGAAAGGGGCAACCCCAAAGAATTTTCCCTATTCACCAACCATGGTATTTCTTCAGTGTCTTTGATGCCAAACCTCAGGAGGTGGGGAGAAATCTTTAAGAAAGTCTTGGGAAATGTCAAGGAAATAGGGCAGCTAGTTTTTCAGCTGAAGTGTATTCAGAATGCCTTATTGACGTTCTTTAAAAGTCTGTTAAAGGGGCCCAAATTTTACATCAAGGTTCACCGAGGAAGTAACTTCTTGGCGTAAGTTTTTAAAGGTGTTCCAAGCACCTGCAGCTCCCATTGAAGTCAGTTGTAGCAGCTCTGAAAATGGGGCCATCCATATTTACCTTGGGCATAGAATAACTTTAAAGGACAAATGGTGTATGTGCGTTGCAGGGGAGAAGTGAAGGCCAGGAAAGGCCGGTATAAGGCTGAGATGAAAACGGGGGGAGGGGAAGCATTGGAACAAATAGACAGTTAGCGCGGAGTGGAGAAGGTCCAGTCAAAACTAGAAAATTCTGATGATATCAGCGTCTGTGGGTCCCTTCTTTGGTCACTTTTACTAGCTGGAGTCTCTGGCTGGCTCCTCCCTGTAGTTTGTTTGAAGTATAATGTACCTGGGTCACTGCATCCACTTGAATTTGAATTTAATGTTTCTGACCTTGAACATCTTTCTGAATTGTTCTAAATTCAGGTAGGTAGGGGGAAAAATCCAGTCTTAACTGGAAAAGTCACTTTGCTAAATACCTATTAAAAATTGTACCAAGCGTTAACAAAGTGTACTCTTGGTTGACAACTAATAAAAATGGAAGTCTCCAGTTAATTAATACCACACTACTTCTTGTTGTCAGAGTGCTTTGTCTGAAGAGCTGCTCCAGGCAGAACATCAATTTTGGAGAAAGATGTTGCTGTCTGTGAGAGTCATGGTGAATGGGTGCTCTGTAGTAAACATGCTGTGTATCAAATGCTTAAAGGCAGCTAAGCTCAATATAATTACTTGAAGGGTTTTTTTCGTGTTCAGTGCTATGGTTGGGATCTTATATCTTCCCACAGCATCAATCATTTAGTCCCCTTGCATACATGTATATAACATCCATTGTTTGATACAGTGGGGGACAGTGAATCTAATTTTTGGATAATAGAGGGAATGGTCAATGTTATAGGTCATGTCCTATGAGACCTATTTCAGAAAGCAGCATTTTGGGTAATCTTGGTAGCCCTGCATTTGTATAGTTTACCCATTCATATGACTTGTGTTTAGTGCAGCTGAGTTATTGTTGAAGTTGGAACCATAACTTTGACTTTCCTCACTTCAGTTCTACCACCGCGATAATATTGCGCAAGCATAACTTGTTTGTCTTTAAACCTTGGCTTAAAAACAAATAAAATTGAGTCAAACCTAATTTGTGTAGTAAGTGACAGTTGGTCTCTGAGACTATGTGGATTATCTCAGTGAAAATCATGAGCTTCCTCATTCTGGAGAATGAAACAAGAGGTTGCTCTTTAACTGGGTGTGCTGAACCACAAATCGCAATGTTGCTATGAAGCTATTTAGGCACGTTGCGTGGCCTACTTGAGAATGTAGAGGATGTAGCAGATTTCTTCAAACTTCCCCCTGCCATCAAGGTCTATCATCCTGTAACGTAAGTCTTCCATTACTGTTACCCTGCTCTAATGTGCACAAACTAGAAAGCTTCTTGAGTAACAATTATATTGGCTAAAGCTAACAGATCTGCCATCAGATCACTTTTAGAGTCCATTGAACTAGTAGGGCTCCAGGTGGGTAAAAGGGCCTGCCTGTGAGGATACAACTGCAGATTAGGTACAGTATTTAAATTATGCTCTTGATAACTCCAAATTAATGCCTCTTTAAGAAAGAGGTTTTTGTTGCTGACTTCCATAGTAACAAGACAACAAACCTACTTCTGTGTCATCAAATTCACTTGTAATCATAGAAGATTAGGGTTGGAAGAGACCTCAGGAGGTCAGTTAGTCCAACCTGCTGCTCAAAGCAGGACCAACCCCAACTGAATCAAACTTAAATTTAAAATAGTTAGTTGCAAAACATGCTGGGCAGCTGACTTCATCCAACTACTGTTTATTTAAAAGGAAGTTGTTTCTGTATTCTTGTGGTTTCTGTAGAAGTGTGCTACCATAGATATTCACGTATTGACTCTGCATCCAGATAAAACTCATGGATACTTGGCCTCTTAGAGACTAGGCCATTTTAAAAAAAAAAATCAACTTTTAATCAGGCTTGCAATAAAATTAAAAGCAAATCATTCTAGTTGACATAGACCTCGGAGGGTGTGTCTACACAGCTTCTGGGAGCAATTCTTGTAGCCTGCGTGGATAGACTTGTTTTAGTGGGGCTTCCACTAGCATGCTTACAAATAGCAGTGTGGCTGTCCGGGTTCGGCCTGTGGAGCCTAGGGAGCCCAAATGTCAAAGCAGTGCCTACACAGCTATTTTTAGCACACTAGCCCAAGCCCTGCAAGTGTGAGTCTGTGGAGACTGGCTCCCGGCAGCTGTGTAGACATACCATAGAGTCCTTGGTTAAATGCGCTGCATTTAATTTCACTCATATCCCCAGTCATTTCAGCAGTTGGGTCTAATCTAATTCCATAATAAAGAAGCAACAAACTAGACATTGTTAGTTGCCATACAAATAATCCTAGCAAAGGCAGAAAAAGGTACTGCCAGCAGTTTAAAAACAGCTTGACCAAATAAAAGCAGTTTTAGCTTTCCTGGGGTAGATTTGTACTGGTTTTGAGGAATCCGATAGGGAATATATCTAAGCCCAGTTAAATTATTTAGATCTAACTGGATTTTTCTGTCATGGAAGGAAAGTATTTTGAAGGAAATATCCTCTCAGAATGTATACTCCAATGAGGAGCATGTCAATTATTGTTCAATAGCCCTATTGATCATCAGCATGAATCTTTGCAATAATGGACCACTTGTTGGCAAGCATAATGATGAGTCAGTTCACTGTCAATCAAATGGGATTTTTCCAAATAACAGGTTGGACAATGGATTGGAGGCTTTTGACCATGAGAGAGAGTTTGACGCTGTCTTCAGTTGTATGATGGTTACATACAAGGACCTCCGAGTCATTTTTCTGGTTAAGCGTCAGTGCCCACACTAGAAAGACAAGGTGAGAGAGGTAATTGGACCAACTTCTGTGAGAGAAGTTTCAAGCTTACACAGAGATCTCCCATCTTGTCCGTCTTACATTATAAATGGCAAATATTTGCATACAGTCTCTAATTTTGACCTGGATTTTCTGACCTATTTAAAAATATTAAATTGTCTGGGTACTGTTTGTGTCTATTATAGTTCACTTGGTACATGGCCAGTGAGGAATGCTAATCTTATTTATTTTTTTCGGTCTCTGAATTTAAAAAAAAACCCACAAAATATCTCAGCACAATGATTTGGAGCTATTAAATTGTGCATATGGTTAGTCTGTGACCATATACCCCTATGATTATCTAGTTCATTCCTTTCTTTTATGCCCACTTGTTGCATCTTGTTTTAAGCTAGTTTGTAAGCTCCTCATTGTATGAACCACCTCTTCCTATATGTTCAGATAGCACCCTGATTCTTATTGGGGCCCCTGGATGCTACTAGAATATAAATAATGGCTATGGGCCCAATTCTGCAAACACTTCACGTCTGGTGGGACTACTCATTGGTAAAGTTAATCACGTGCAGAAGTGTGTGGCTAGACTCTAAAGTTACATACTAGTTTCAATTGCATCTTTTTTTTATATATAGAATTTTCTAATTGTAGGCTTAAAGGGACATGATTTGAAAGATCATTTGTCTGAATGTTGTACGTACTATAGTGACAGGTCACACCTAAAAGTACTGTAATTTAAAAGCTAGCAAAAAAATTCTCAATTTTTTTTTGTCTAGTCAGTTTCATCGTTCTTCTGCAAAACTTCTCCCTTGCAGAAAAGATTTGCATAAATGTAAACAGGGGAGAAGAAATATGCTATAAAAGGAATTGGAGACAAAATCGGAGCATGCTGTTTAAGTCTATTTTAGAGAATTTAAATTGGCAGCATTCTTGTAAACTTCCCATACTGGTCTCTACCCAAAGTCAAATTGCATTTGACAGTCTGACTGTTGAGGAATGCTTCACTCTAACCCCCCATTCCCCAGTTGTAAAAAGAAACAGCTGAGCTCTGAAGCGTAAAAGTTGATAAGGACTTTGTGCTTATTGAGGATGACTTCCATTGCTTAGGTTGAACAAAATCTGTTTTGATTTAATCATTCAAAATTGAATGTTGGATCTGTGCAGTAGAAAAATAAAGTTTACACACGCACGTTTGACTATACTATGTATGCTAGTGCAATACAAATATGGAAGTGCACACATATTGGTTTGTGGAATTCAGCAGTAGAAAGCAGAACTTGTAAGGGTTGCAAATGGAATAGCTATGGAGTAGTGAGCCTGTAAGTTGGAGACATGTCTTCTAAAACCAGCTTCCACACTTCCAGCTTCCCCCAGAAAACACTAGGAAAATCAATGCAGAAAACATGCTGAGGTTGCACAGTTAGAAATAAAAAGGGTCCAACTTCAATGTTAATCAGCTGTTGTGCAGCATAAGACATAAAAAGATGTGCCTTTTGTAATGAGCAGTAATACTTTACCCCAAAGAGGAATAGTAAATGGTTCATATGTACCATGTAGTGCAAATACAGTGTACACCAGGGGTTCTCAAACTGGGGGTCGTGAGGTTATTACATGGGGGGTCGTGAGCTGTCAGCCTCCACCCCAAACACTGCTTTGCCTCCAGCATTTATAATGGTGTTAAATATGTAAACAAGTGTTCTTAATTTATAAGGGGGGGTCACACTCAGAGGCTAGCTATGTGAAAGGGGTCACCACTACAATAGTTTGAGAACCACACTCTTTTCTTCTGGATAAATCTCTAATTTATATAATTCAGCCTTGCTTCAAATCAAGCAATAAAAGTTGCTGTTGGAACTGCAGTTTCTGCTTTGCATTGCCAGAGTTTATAATGAACTGTGCAGTCTTCACATTGCATGAATGCTGGGTTTTATATTTTAAAATATTTTTTAAAATTTTATTAAATTATTGGTACACGACAGTAGTGATTTTGTCACTACTTAGAGACACTGAAGCTGCTTGTGCATTCATATTTACGTTCCCCCTACATAAAAACAAATCTTGTCCTATCCTTTTTTTGACTACTGTGGGTACTCACAGATCCAAACACATTTCTGAGGCTGAATGTAACTTGAATATCCCACACATGTCCTGACTGTGACACCGACTCAATTGTTGCTTGACTCCTCTGCTTGTCTCTCTCACCATCAGAAGTTGGTCCAATGAACAATATCATTTCACCCACTTTGTCTCTCTAATATCCTGGGACCAACACAGCTACAACAACACGGCATATCCTCTGCTTGAGTAACTTAAAGCTAAACTGGACAAAGCACTAGGGAATGGTTCAGTGTTAGCCACTAGAAACTAATAAGATTACCTAATACTGTAGGGGGTAGTGTTTTGAAAGGCACCCTTGGAGCCCAACTCCCACTGACTAACGGTGCTTTGAAAATTTACTCATAAGTCTTTTTAAATTCCCAATTCCTGGTGCAGCTGACAAGCAATTTTGTTGCAACTCTTTGAAATATAAACTACTCTAAGCTGTCTGGTTCTGGGTCTTAACTTTGGAAAGGAACATCTTCTGGAGTACAATTCACTTCCTTAATAAGTCATGCATAATTAGACTTGGCAGAATTTGACTTTGTCAGTTTGATGGATAATATAAAAATGTTTGTTTTTTAAGCATTTTTCTGACTTTAATCTATAACTTTTCACAGCGGTAGGAAATTATGGGGTATTTCAGACAATAGGAATGTCAGCGAATAATTATTAATCACTGTAGATGTTGAGATTCAGAAAGTTAAAGCTTTGTAACTGCTAAAACACAACTAGTCAACATCACTTGTCAAAATATACAAAGTAAATTTGAGCCTTGACTCAAATTCTAGCAAGTTCTCAAGCAGCATTTGTTTTTCTTTGCCTATATGTACATTTTGATTATTATAGATGGGAATATTTGTGTGTATATGGTGAAATTGACATTTACCAATAAAAATCTAGTACTTCCAAGCCTATGCATAATTAAATATGTTTGAATAGAGAACATGTTAGAAGTGACAAAGGTTAGAGCAAAGAGTGATCCTTTCTTACACCAACATAGAACTTCTATTCTAAAAGAGCTTGGGTTGTGGATACGGAGACCACTTCTTCCTATCCTGTGACTTAGTGAGAATTATTTTAACACAAACTGCACTGCAGCAGTAATTGTTCCATCAGATCCTCCTTGAGCAGTGGGAACAGAACCTTCGTTTTTCTTTTGCAGAACCCTAAAACGAAAGCGCAGATTGAAAACCTGGTACGGAATGGGATGAACAAGGAGCTGCGGGATCGCCTCTGTTGCAGGCTGACCTTTGGGACTGCTGGACTTTGTTCTGCCATGGGGGCAGCTTTTGCTACATTAATGACCTTAGTGATCCAGTCAACACAGGTAACTTGGGTACCACTATACAGTCAGACTTTTTGTTTATACTTTCATAGTAATCATCTTGATCACTTCAAATTATGCCTTTCATCTTCAAAATTCACAATGCATTTAAGCTTACTTGACGCTATATATATGAATTGCGTCACCCATCGCTGAAATCCAGCCTCATGGGTGGAATGTGGCAACTGTTCAACAGTACGCAGCAACAGCAAAAGGACAGGAAGTGTAAAAATCTCATCCAGCTAAACCTGCCCAAGGCATCTTAGGTAGGCCAGATGTAATTACCTAAAGTGAAGTTTTGCCAGTGAGCTAAAGCTTTTTGTGTGAACTTCAGGGGACTCATCTGACATTACATGAGCAACCAAAATGCTCTTGTTTGCAAGTCTTTGAAAGATGTAAATAATGAGAAGGAATTTTCTATATTCTCTATTTTCAGGGTTTCTATACCCCTCCTCCCCCATCATGTGAGCAGCAATCTGGTGAGGGCGGGGGGGGGGGGGGCGCTTGCCCTTTTGAGAGGGTCTGAGTGTGATGAAGTGGGAATGTTTCTTAATATTTTGTATGATTACTGTGCATACCTCAGTTTCCCCTATGTGCGGCATGTTGAACTAGGTGCTGGGAAGAGTTGTTTACTTGATAGCAGCCTTCAACTACCTGAAGGGGGGTTCTAAAGAGGATGGAGCTCGGCTGTTCTCAGTGGTGGCAAATGACAGAACAAGGAGCAATGGTCTCAAGTTGCAGTGGGGGAGGTCCAGGTTGGATATTAGGAAACACTATTTCACTAGGAGGGTGGTGAAGCACTGGAATGTGTTACCTAGGGAGGTGGTGGAGTCTCCTTCCTTGGAGGTTTTTAAGGCCCGTCTTGACAAAGCCCTGGCTGGGATGATTTAGTTGGGAATTGGTCCTGCTTTGAGCAGGGGGTTGGACTAGATGACCTCTTGAGGTCCCTTCCAACCCTGATATTCTATGATTCTACTCTGGCAGAGTCTCAGCAGAATATGGCCACTCCAATGGCTGGACATGTAGTGCCTGGCAACTAATGACCCTGGACTGTCCCCAACCCCCACAGGAAGCCAGCTGGTTTTATCCAGGTGCGGGACAGAGAGCTAAAGTAGATAACCAGGTGACCTTGTTCAGACCAGGAAGAGGAACAAAGGATGGAGGAGAGACCCTTGGTGTTATATAGTGTGGGCTGCTGGAAGCTTCTGGACTGGGGACAAAGGAGGAGGGGCAGGACTGACCCAGGTGGACTATGCTGTAACTTTTACTTTTCTCGATGCTAAGTAAGGACTTAGAATCATAGAATCATAGAATATCAGAGTTGGAAGGGACCTCAAGAGGTCATCTAGTCCAACCCCCTGCTCAAAGCAGGACCAATTCCCAGCTAAATCATCCCAGCCAGGGCTTTGTCAAGCCGGGCCTTAAAAACCTCCAAGGAAGGAGACTCCACCACCTCCCTAGGTAACGCATTCCAGTGTTTCACCACCCTCCTAGTGAAATAGTTTTTCCTGATATCCAACCTGGACCTCCCCCACTGCAGCTTGAGACCATTGCTCCTTGTTCTGTCATCTGCCACCACTGAGAACAGCCGAGCTCCATCCTCTTTGGAACCCCCCTTCAGGTAGTTGAAGGCTGCTATCAAATCCCCCCTCATTCTTCTCTTCTGGAGACTAAACAATCCCAGTTCTCTCAGCCTCTCCTCATAAGTCATGTGCTCCAGACCCCTAATCATTTTTGTTGCCCTCCGCTGGACTCTTTCCAATTTTTCCACATCCTTCTTGTAGTGTGGGGACCAAAACTGGACACAGTATTCCATATGAGGCCTCACCAATGTCGAATAAAGGGGAATGATCACGTTCCTCGATCTGCTGGCAATACCCCTACTTATACAGCCCAAAATGCCATTAGCTTTCTTGGCAACAAGAGCACACTGTTGACTCATATCCAGCTTCTCGTCCACTGTGACCCCTAGGTCCTTTTCAGCAGAACTGCTACCTAGCCATTCGGTCCCTAGTCTGTAGCAGTGCATGGGATTCTTCCGTCCTAAGTGCAGGACTCTGCACTTGTCCTTGTTGAACCTCATCAGGTTTTTTTCTGCCCAATCCTCTAATTTGTCTAGGTCCCTCTGTATCCGATCCCTACCCTCTAGTGTATCTACCACGCCTCCTAGTTTAGTGTCATCTGCAAACTTGCTGAGAGTGCAGTCCACACCATCCTCCAGATCATTAATAAAGATATTAAACAAAACCGGCCCCAGGACCGACCCTTGGGGCACTCCACTTGAAACCGGCTGCCAACTAGACATGGAGCCATTGATCACTACCCGTTGAGCCCGACGATCTAGCCAGCTTTCTATCCACCTTACAGTCCATTCATCCAGCCCATACTTCTTTAACTTGGTGGCAAGAATACTGTGGGAGACAGTATCAAAAGCTTTGCTAAAGTCAAGAAATAACACATCCACTGCTTTCCCCTCATCCACAGAGCCAGTTATCTCATCATAGAAGGCAATTAGGTTAGTCAGGCACGACTTCCCCTTCGTGAATCCATGCTGACTGTTCCTGATCACTTTCCTCTCCTCTAAATGTTTCATAATTGATTCCTTGAGGACCTGCTCCATGATTTTTCCAGGGACTGAGGTGAGGCTGACTGGCCTGTAGTTCCCCGGATCCTCCTCCTTCCCTTTTTTAAAGATGGGCACTACATTAGCCTTTTTCCAGTCATCTGGGACCTCCCCCGATCGCCATGAGTTTTCAAAAATAATGGCTAATGGCTCTGCAATCTCACCCGCCAACTCCTTTAGCACCCTCGGATGCAGCGCATCCGGCCCCATGGACTTGTGCACGTCCAGTTTTTCTAAATAGTCCCGAACCACTTCTTTCTCCACAGAGGGTTGGCCACCTTCTCCCCATGCTGTACTGCCCAGTGCAGCAATCTGGGAGCTGACCTTGTGCGTGAAGACAGAGGCAAAAAAATCATTGAGTACATTAGCTTTTTCCACATCCTCGGTCACTAGGTTGCCTCCCTCATTCAGTAAGGGGCCCACACTTTCCTTGATTTTCTTCTTGTTGCTAACATACCTGAAGAAACCCTTCTTGTTACTCTTAACATCTCTTGCTAACTGCAACTCCAAGTGTGATTTGGCCTTCCTGATTTCACTCCTGCACGCCTGAGCAATATTTTTATACTCCTCCCTGGTCATTTGTCCAATCTTCCACTCCTTAAAAGCCTCTTTTTTGCGTTTAAGATCAGCAAGGATTACACTGTTTAGCCAAGCTGGTCGCCTGCCATATTTACTATTCTTTCTACACATCGGGATGGTTTGTTCCTGCAACCTCAATAAGGATTCTTTAAAATACAGCCAGCTCTCCTGGACCCCTTTGCCCTTCATGTTATTCTCCCAGGGGATCCTGCCCATCTGTTCCCTGAGGGAGTCAAAGTCTGCTTTTCTGAAGTCCAGGGTCCGTATTCTGCTGCTCTCCTTTCTTCCTTGTGTCAGGATCCTGAACTCGACCATCTCATGGTCACTGCCTCCCAGGTTCCCATCCACTTTTGCTTCCCCTACTAGTTCTTCCCTGTTTGTGAGCAGCAGGTCAAGAAAAGCTTTGCCCCTAGTTGGTTCCTCCAGCACTTGCACCAGGAAATTGTCCCCTACACTTTCCAAAAATTTCCTGGATTGCCTGTGCACCGCTGTATTGCTCTCCCAGCAGATATCAGGGTGATTAAAGTCTCCCATGAGAACCAGGGCCTGTGATCTAGCAACTTCTGCTAGTTGCCAGAAGAAAGCCTCGTCCACCTCGTCCCCCTGGTCTGGTGGTCTATAGCAGACTCCAACCACGACATCACCCTTGTTGATCACACTTCTCAACTTTATCCAGAGACTCTCAGGTTTTTCTGCAGTATCATACCGGAGCTCTGAGCAGTCATACTCCTCTCTTACATACAACGCAACTCCCCCACCTTTTCTGCCCTGCCTGTCCTTCCTGAACAGTTTATATCCATCCATGACAGTACTCCAGTCATGTGAGTTATCCCACCAAGTCTCTGTTATTCCAATTGCATCATAGTTCCCTGACTGTGTCAGGACTTCCAGTTCTCCCTGCTTGTTTCCCAGGCTTCTTGCATTTGTGTATAGGCACTTAAGATAACTCAACGATCGTCCCTCTTTCTCAGCATGAGACAGGAGTCCTCCCCTGTTGCGCTCTCCTGCTTGTGCTTCCTCCCAGGATCCCATTTCCCCACTTACCTCAGGGCTTTGGTCTCCTTCCCCCGGTGAACCTAGTTTAAAGCCCTCCTCACTAGGTTAGCCAGCCTGCTGGCGAAGATGCTCTTCCCTCTCTTCGTGGGACTTTCTATGCTGTGTTCCAGACATGTAATAAACCCTTCTATTTTTACAATGCTATCTGAGTCACTGAGGTTGGAGGGTGCATTGCTTCCTTTGGATGTGCAAGTCTCCCCCGAGGTGGCCAATTCGAGTGGACTCACTGAGTGAAATGGGTGCTGAAGGCTCTGAAGTTCGGACCCAGGAGGCAGTGAGGCTAAGGGGTTAACACACTAAAGGGTTTCTCCCAGGGACTGTTCCAGAGCTGTGCAAGGCACCAGACCTGTGGAGCCTTAACATTGAGGTTCTCTCCCTGCCCCTCATTTGAGCCAGCATCTGGAAAAGTCCTGCCCCTTTGGATGGGGAGCTGAGAACATGCATACTTCATGCATATCACAAACTGTAAAGCAGGAGGTGGATGGGAACACACATTGAAATGCATGGAGTAGTTCACATGTCTCAGATCTATTGTTTTAGATTATATTCATCTCTGTGGGGTGTTTGCATGCTGAAAACATCACATTGAAACGAATGTGCCACTTCACACCTTTCAGACCCTCCTATACTGTCAGTGGATGTGTAAAGGAGCCCTTCCCATCCTCACTTCCTCTTTAAAGGACACTTCTGACTGCTCTAAAATCTGCATGCTTGCATTGGGTTTCTTGAAATTACAAGATATTTATGGTCACATAAATACCACCCTATACCGGAAACCTACCGACCGCTACACTTACCTACATGCCTCCAGCTTCCATCCAGGACACACCACACGATCCATTGTCTACAGCCAAGTTCGAAGATATAACCGCATTTGCTCCAATCCCTCAGATAGAGATCTTGTAGATGCTTGTCTCTATCAAGCATTCTTAAAACTACAATACCCACCTGCCGAAGTGAAAAAACAGATTGACAGAGCCAGACAAGTACCGAGAAGTCACCTCCTACAAGACAGGCCCAACAAAGAAAATAACAGAACATCACTAGCTGTCACCTTCAGCCCCCAACTAAAACCTCTCCAGCGCATCATCAGAGATCTACATCCTATCCTCAAAGATGATCCTTTACTCTCACAGATCTTGGGAGACAGACCTGTCCTCGCTTAGAGACAACCCCCCAACCTAAAGCAAATACTCACCAGCAACCACACATCACTGAACAAAAACACTGACCCAGGAACCTATCCTTGTAACAAAGCCCGATGCCAACTCTGTCCACATATCTATTCAAGTGACCTCATCATAGGACCTAATCACATCAGCCATACCATCAGGGGCTTGTTCACCTGCACATCTACCAATGTGATATATGCCATCATGTGCCAGCAATGCCCCTCTGCCATGTACATTGGCCAAACCGGACAGTCTCTCCGCAAAAGAATTAATGGACAGGAATCATAAAACTCAAAAACCAGTGGGAGAACACTTTAACCTGTCTAGTCATTCTATGACAGACCTGCGGGTGGCTATTTTACAACAGAAAAACTTCAGAAACAGACTCCAACGAGAGACTGCTGAGCTGGAATTGATATGCAAACTAGATACAATCAACTCAGGATTGAATAAGGACTGGGAATGGCTGAGCCATTACAAACATTGAATCTATCTCCCCTTGTAAGTATTCTCACACTTCTTATCACACTGTCTGTACTGGGCTAGCTTGATTATCGCTTCAAAAGTTTTTTTTCTCTTACTTAATTGGCCTCTCAGAGTTAGTAAGACAACTCCCACCTGTTCATGCTGTGTGTGTGTGTGTGTGTATGTATATAATATATATATATATATATATATATATATATATATATATATATATATATATAATATCCTCAATATATGTTTCACTCTATATGCATCCGAAGAAGTGGGCTGTAGTCCACGAAAGCTTATGCTCTAATAAATTTGTTAGTCTCTAAGGTGCCACAAGTACTCCTGTTCTTTTTGCGGATACAGACTAACACGGCAGCTACTCTGAAACTTGAAATTACCTGTGACTCGTGGGAGTGCGGAGTAGGGTTGGTGATTCAAACTTGGGGTCACTTGAACTAGGGTTTCCAGAGATATAACCTGGGAGGGGAAAATAGCCATTTTTCAAAAAAAAATTGGTGTGTTTTGGGGGGTTTTGTGCCGAGGTAGAGATCAAACTGTTGCTGTGATGCAGGTCAAAATGGTCTCAGTCAGTTTTGATCTCAGGTTTTGCATGGCACCTGCTAATTCTCTGGGGGACTCTGGAAAAATTGCTGCCCCAACAGACCCACTCCTTTGCTGTATTTGGCTCTGCGTCAACTTCTGCCTTAATTCCCCCTGCCTTCTTTTTGCCTCTTCTGGGTGTAGTAGTGTCCTGGCTACTTCCTGATCTCTGGACAGATGAATGTGGTGTTTCCAAAGACACACAGCATGGAAGTTGATCGCTGAGGGAAAAGAAGGATGTGCGCTGCCTGGGTTGGCAGCATGTGGATTCTTGGTGATTCCTGGATCATGAGGTTGCAGAAGTTTGCAGGAGAGCAAGAAGTACGCCATGGCACGGGGATTGCTGGCTACAGGCTGATCTGGGTGAAGAGAGTTGGCTTGCATTAGCATCATGTTTTACCCACCCTGCAGCATCTAACTGGTGACTTCAGAGGTTGTGATCTATTGGACCTCATGGTGATTCACTCAGGTGGAAATAATCTGTTTTTTTTTTTTTTTTTATTCCTGGTATACACCTCAAACCATGTCTGATAGCAGATTTGGACAGCATCAGAAATGTGTGTCCAGGAACTGTGTAATAGTTTTCTCTGATTTGGCTGAACATTTGAATAATCAATACAGTGACAATATGAAAGCTGTTAAGAGTCAGAACAATATTAATCAGGAAATGGGCAGGTGTGTGGCTACCCAGTAAATGTGTATTGCAGGGGTCGGCAACCTTTCAGAAGTGGTGTGCAGAGTCTTCATTTATTCACTCTGATTTAAGGTTTTGCCTGCCAGTAATACACTTTAACCTTTTTAGAAGGTCTCTTTCTATACGTCTATAATATATAACTAAACTAATGTTGTAAGTAAAGTAAATAAGGTTTTAAAAATGTTTAAGAAGCTTAATTTAAAATTAAATTAAAATGCAGAGCCCCCGGGACCGGTGGCCAGGACCCAGGCAGTGTGAGTGCCACTGAAAATGAGCTTGCGTGCTGCCTTTGGCACGCTTGCCATAGGTTGTCTACCCCTGGTATATTGTATGACACAAAAACATTCTTCTTTGAGTGATTGCACATGTCCATTCCACTTTAGATTCGTGCATGGCTGTTGGAGAACTTTTCCCCTCCCTAATACCGGTTGAAGCGGTTTGAGTGTTCTGTTGCTGCACGCCACTGCATGCTGGTATAAGAGGGCAGAGCTGCCCCTGACCCCTCCCAGTTTCTTCTTACCATCAGTGATGGTATTGGAAGTCTTGCTATTGTCAGTTTATGCAAAGAGTGAGGAAAATAAAGTCTGTTTCTTGTTCAGTGTATAGTTAATGATAGGTTTTAGTTTTTGGTCTCTTTTGGACCAAATTTGATTTTCTGGTCCGGAACTGGTAGAGAGAGTCATACCTACCTCTCTCTCTCTGGGGTTTAAGTCATAAAAACATAAAAATGGCCATACTTCAGACCATAGGTCCATCTAACACAGGTTCCTGTCTTCCCACAGTGGCCAATGCCAGGTTCTTCAGATGGAATGACAGAACAGGTAACCTTCAAGTGATCCATCCCCTGTTGCCCATTCCCAGATTCTGGCAAACAGAGGCCAGTTATACCGTCCCTGCTCATCTTGGCTAATAGCTATTGATGGACCTAGCCTCCATGAATGTATCTAGTTCTTTTTTTGAACCCGGTGTGACAGACCCAGACCAGTGGGGTACAGGAGTCTGATAGAGGGCAAATATACTGGTCACTGGATGAGTAGTTTTCTGTTCCCTGAGTGACCAGAGCAGGGGCTGCACTAGAGTAATCAGGAACCTGCTAGAACCAGTTAAGGCAGGCAGGCTAATTAGGACACCTGGAGCCAATTAAGAAGAAGCTTCTAGAATCAATTAAGGCAGGCTAATCAGGGCACCTGGGCTTTAAAAAGGAGCTCACTTCAGTTTGTGGCGAGAGTGTGAGGAGCTGGGAGCAAGGAGCTGAGAGTGAGAGGGTGTGCTGCTGGAGGACTGAGGAGCACCAGTGTTACCAGACACCAGGAGGAAGGTCCTGTGGTGAGAATAAGGAAGGTGTTTGGAGGAGGCCATGGGGAAGTAGCCCAGGGAGTTGTAGCTGTCATGCAGCTGTTACAGGAGGCACTATAGACAGCTGCAGTCCACAGGACCCTGGGCTGGAACCCATAGTAGAGGGCGGGCCCGGGTTCCCCCCAAACTTCCCAATTGACCTGGACTGTGGGTTCTTCCAGAGGGGAAGGTCTCTGGGCTGTTCCCCAACCCACATGGTGAATCTCTGAGGCAAGAAAATCCACCAATAAGCGCAGGACCCACCAAGATAGAGGAGGAACTTTGTCACACCTGTTATAGTCTTGGCCTTCACAACATCCTCTGGCAAAGAGTTTCACAGATTGACTGTGTGTTGTGTGAAGAAATAGTTCCTTTTGTTTGTTTTTAAACCTCCTGTTTTAAATCCTGCTAGCTGTGTGCCAGGCCAGTGCCGGTCACTGACCCACACCCCAGCTTCCTAAAATGTTGGGGGAGTTTCACATCAGTGAGAAATATCACCTTTTACAGACATTTTAAACCTCACTCAAAAAAAAATAGAGCTGTGAGACTTAAATATTTCCTTATGGAGGCAGCACTTGGCCCTCCATTGGAGCTGTTGGGTTCAGAGTGCGCTCCAAGTGCAGCTCCATCTGAACAGAGTGTACCTCCTGAGAGGCCTTGGCACTGTGTTCTGTATCTCTAGAACTGATGAAGAGACCCAGATCTGCCAAGGACATGGTATGTTGTCCAGAAAGACCTTCGGTACCCAGGCCATCTAAAAGCAAGAATTCTGAGAGGGACCCTGAAGGGAAGCATTCTCCAGCATGCTCCTCTGCTGCAAAAGGGGGTTTGTCAAGCCCAGAACCTGTGCCAGATCTGTTGAGGCCGATTCCTGAAGTGTCTGTGTCGGACCCAAGATCCAATTTCGATATTGACTACAGCAGAAGGGTACACCGCCGCTAGAGAATTACGGAACCTCTTGGTACCAGTGTCCCTTGTGATTCAGGAAGGGTTTCAGCCCTCACTGGAAACTGGTCCCTACACCACCTCTGCAAAAGCATACAGTACTGATGCTACTTCTGGTGCCTAGGAGGCCTGTACATTCTAGGGGCTTGCCACCGTTAATATCCCTGTTGCCACCATTTCTGGGTTTGGCTTACTGGTCTCCTGTCCACAGGGTTCTGCTCCACCATTATCGCATGATTGAGCCATCTTCGTTGGATCTGGAAATGGGTCCTCTTGTGTCCCACACCAGGTGGGAAGCTTTCCCTGCATCAGAGCCCTGTGGGGTCTGTGGATGTCCCAGCAGTGGGCACATCTCAAGGGGCAATGGCCTGTGTAACCATGGGACTTTCCATCACCATGTCAGTGGCTGTTCTGGACACGGTGGGGTGTCTCTCCTGCTGCTAGGACTTCTCCTCACTTGTCTGAGCTGGCTTCATCAAAGATCATCTACACTGCAGACAACATTCTCTGACCAGGACTGAGCAACTGGAAGATGTTCAGACAGCTCCTCCGCTACAAGAGGCAGACTAGCCATTGCCTCAGTGTCCTGGTGTGTTTGTGTTCCTCATCACCAGATGAGGTGGTGAACTTTTCTTGACCACAAGAAGATGACAAGGCTCACTAAGAACTGCTTAAAAGGATGGCAGCAGTTTTACACATTCAAGGGAAGAGATCTGCAGACCCTCCACTTAACAGCGGCAATGCTTTGTGGCTAACACCAGTAGAAATGACTTGCTTGAAAGATATGGAGGAGGTGCTTCTGAACAGCAGAAAGCTTCAATTAGGCATGCTTACCTGGCCAAATGGAAACATTTCTCTATTGGATCTCAGCAGAGAAATGTGTCTCCAGTGCATGCTTCCATTAACCACATTTTGGATTACTTGTTGCACCTAAAACATCAAGGCCTGACAGTTAGTTCCATTAAAGTACATTTGGCAGCCATTGCAGCATTCCACCCTCCAGTGGGTGAGTGCGCACTTTTTTTCCAACCTCATAACTATCAGATTTCTAAAAGGGTTGGACAGATTATAGCTTCAGGTGCAAGTATTTGTTTCCCCATTGGATCCTAACCTGGGCCTATCAAAATTAACGGGGCTCCCTTTGAATCTTAACTGTGCATTTCTTGGTTCTCAGAAGTTTGAGTTTTGCTCATTTCAGTATTCTGCAAGAGGACGATATACTGCCAAGCAATCTTAACTCTGCATTAACATTTGTTTGACATTGAACCTTGAAAGTGTTACACAGCCTGGGCCCAGGGCATTGAAAAGATTGTCTAAAGCTCTAGGCCAAAGGCCATGGTTGACAACTGCTTTCCTCTGGCACACCGGAATTCTCAACCGTAAGAGTATAAAGATTATCTGTGCGGGAGACGGAATCGTCTCCAGGAGTGGCCCAAGACTGGGAAATGAGCTCCCCCAGGAACTAAGAACAGTCACAAACTGCACAGCGTTTTGTGTGAAGTGCCAGGTGCATTTCTTGACCTTGCCTTCTCTAATGTAAATCTATAGCAAAAGGTATATTTGGTTAATTAAAAAAAAAAAAACTCCTACCAAAACAACACTCCACTGCACACACTTTCTTCTGGGGAGAGGAAGAGCGAACAACCACATGACAGATGTATAGTCATGTTGCTTAACACACTTATTGGAAGATGCTCAGATCCTATGGCAATGAGCGCAGTATAAAAGCTTCTGTAGAGCAGAATCCGTGTTGGCACTTGGTTTAGCTACAGTAGTGATAGGGATGATGAAACTTCTGAAGGAAAAAAGTCTAGTGGCCTTGTTTGCTAAATGAATGTCTTGTTGATGCAAAGGAAGTTAATTACTCACTTCACTTTTTGACCTGTGTGGTGGTGAGTTTGGAGCTGTTCACGCTCCAAAGGCCTGAAAACTGCATGCTGCCTTTTATCAGGGGGTAGCCGTGTTAGTCTGTATCTACAAAAACAACAAGGAGTCTGGTGGCACCTTAAAGACTAACAGATTTATTTGGGCATAAGCTTTCGTGAGTAAAAACCTCACTTCTTCGGATGCATAGAGTGAAAGTTACAGATGCAGGCATTATATACTGACACATGGAGAGCAGGGAGTTACTTCACAAGTGGAGAACCAGTGTTGACAGGGCCAATTCAATCAGGGTGGATGTAGTCCACTCCCAATAATAGATGAGGAGGTGTCAATTCCAGGAGAGGAAAAGCTACTTCTGTAGTGAGCCAGCCACTCCCAGTCCCTATTCAAGCCCAGATTAATGGTGTTGAATTTGCAAATGAATTTTAGTTCTGCTGTTTCTCTTTGAAGTCTGTTTCTGAAGTTTTTTTGTTCAATGATAGTGACTTTTAAATCTGTAATAGAATGACCAGGGAGATTGAAGTGTTCACTTACTGGCTTATGTATGTTACCATTCCTGATGTCCGATTTGTGTCCATTTATTCTTTTACGGAGGGACTGTCCAGTTTGGCCAATATACATGGCAGAGGGGCATTGCTGGCACATGATGGCATATATGACATTAGTGGATGTGCAGGTGAATGAGCCCCTGATGGTGTGGCTGATGTGGTTGGGTCCTCTGATGCTGTTGCCAGAGTAGATATGGGGACAGAGTAGGCAACGAGGTTTGCTACAGGGATAGGTTCCTGGGTTGGTGTTTCTGTGGTGTGGTGTGTAGTTGCTGGTGAGTATTTGCTTCAGGTTGGGGGGTTGTCTGTAAGCGAGGACTGGCCTGCCTCCCAAGGTCTGTGAGAGTGAGGGATCATTTTCCAGGATAGGTTGTAGATCGTGGATAATGCGCTGGAGAGGTTTTAGCTGGGGGCTGTATGTGATGGCCAGTGGTGTTCTGTTATTGTCCTTGTTGGGCCTGTCCTGCAGTAGGTGATTTCTGGGTACCCGTCTTGCTCTGTCAATCTGTTTCCTCACTTCCCCAGGTGGGTATTGTAGTTTTACGAATGCTTGATAAAGATCTTGTAGGTGTTTGTCTCTGTCTGAGGGGTTGGAGCAAATTCGGTTGTATCTTAGGGCTTGGCTGTAGACAATGGATCGTGTGATGTGTCTTGGATGGAAGCTGGAGGCATGTAGGTACGTATAGCGGTCAGTAGGTTTCCGGTATAGGGTGGTGTTTATGTGACCATCAATTATTTGTACTGTAGTGTCCAGGAAGTGGATCTCTTGTGTGGACTGGTCCAGGCTGAGGTTGATGGTGGGGTGGAAATTGTTGAAGTCCAGGTGGAATTCTTCAAGAGCCTCCTTTCCGTGGGTCCATATGATGAAGATGTCATCAATATAGCGCAAGTAGAGGAGGGGCATTAGGGGACGAGAGCTGAGGAAGCGTTGTTCTAAGTCAGCCATAAAAATGTTGGCATACTGTGGGGCCATGCGAGTACCCATAGCAGTGCCGCTGACTTGAAGGTATAAGTTGTCCCCAAATCTGAAGTGGTTGTGGGTGAGGACAAAGTCACAAAGCTCAGCCACCAGGCTTGCTGTGGCCTCATCAGGGATACTGTTCCTGACAGCTTGTAGTCCATCCTCATGTGGAATATTGGTGTAAAGTGCTTCTACATCCATGGTGGCTAGGATGGTGTTTTCAGGAAGAACATCAATGCATTGTAGTTTCCTCAGGAAGTCGGTGGTGTCTCGAAGATAGCTGGGAGTGCTGGTAGCATAGGGTCTGAGGAGAGAGTCCAAATAGCCAGATAATCCTGCTGTCAGAGTGCCAATGCCTGAGATGATGGGGCGTCCAGGGTTTCTGGGTTTATGGATCTTGGGTAGCAGATAGAATACCCCTGGTCGGGGTTCTGCAGGTGTGTCCATGTAGATTTGTTCCCGTACTGTAGCTGGGAGTTTCTTGAGCAGATGGTGTAGTTTCTTATGGTATTCCTCAGTGGGATCAGAGGATAGTGGCCTGTAGAATGTGGTCTTGGAGAGTTGCCTGGCAGCCTCCTGTTCATAATCTGACCTGTTCATTATGACTACAGCACCTCCTTTGTCAGCCCCTTTGATGATAATGTCAGAGTTGTTTCTGAGGCTGTGGATGGCATTGCGTTCTGTACGGCTGAGGTTATGGGACAAGTGATGTTGTTTGTCCACAATTTCAGCCTGTGCACGTCTGCGGAAACACTCTATGTAGAGGTCCAGTCTGTCATTTCGACCGTCAGGAGGAGTCCACGCAGAGTTCATGCAGAGTTCCACCCAAGCTGCCTTTGGGTTTTGGTCTGCTGAAAGTGTGAGTGAGCTTGGATTGGCTGACAGAATAAACGGTCTTGGCAGGAAGTGTAAAGTTTCATTTTATGCACTAGGGAATCAGTCTCTTTCTAGTGCTGTATCGTGTGAATTACGTTTTGTGTGTGGGTTATTAAAAGTCAAACTGGTTGGTATTTACTCTGTAAAGACTGTTTTTGGTTGTTTACTTTCTGTGGTTAGGTATGCTACTGTGATCTCGAGGAGCCAGCTAAAACTTACTTCTGAAGCAGAAAGGCTTTTGATTTAATCTCTGTTTGCGGAGTACTTTCAATCTTCTTTGCTTTGGGATTTTAACTACAGTACATTAGAGATAAGGTATAATGGGAGTATGTTAAATGGGTAATCCTGATTTACTAAAACTTTTTAACTTCTTCATTCCCATAGCAGTACTTTTAAATGGCCTTTAGTGTAATTAAATTTGTTTCCTTTTAAGGGTTCCATTGAAGTCTTTGTTCTAAGTATACCCTGTACTCCTTGGCACTGAGGTTTTGTGATTGAACTGGAGGTCATACAATCACACAAAGGCCTGATCCAGAGAGGTGCCCGGCATCCACTACTATTCGCTCTTGGGGGATTGTGAATGTTTAGCACTTTTCTGAATTAGGCCCAGGAATGCAGTATAAATCTGCAACAAGTATTAGTTTCTAGGCATTATGATTACATTTAGTATGTTACTGAAATCTACATCCAAAGACTCTTCCAACAGTGCTAGAAACACTATTGCTCTTTTAAAACTAATATCAGAAACACAAAATGCTGAGTCACATCGGGGTTGCGTCAGAGTAGGAGGAAAGTCTAGCCTGTGTATGTCTGGATAAACATTAGATATTCAGCAAATCGATATTTTCCAAAGCTACCTGCCCTCATGTATGATCAAATGGCTTTGGTGCTCTAAGGGCCTCAGTGGTCTCTGCTCTCACACCACTTTGTGGTACACTGAGAACTGTAGTATCATAACTAAATGGTTAATGGTCCATATATGGTAATTAGTATGGAAGTGTTTGAAAGCGGTCAGTGGGGATGCTGGGAATGGAAAGCAGAGAGAAGTTCCAAAAGGGAATGGGATTTCAAATGATTCTTGTAGTTTAAATATCGGTGATACTCTGGGCTCTCCCTGTCAGCTTTCTCCTGTAGCACTGGCACAAAGTACAGATGTTGACAGGGTGGGAGCGATTCAGTCAACTCAAATCTCAGACTTGGGGTCTCTCTTACTGGCTAAATGATATTTAAATGAGGTTGTGAAAAGACTTCCCTTATAGTGGATATTGTAACATGTCATAAGTGGCAGGTAAAACTCCCACCTGACTTGGAAATATATAAAACAACTGTTGTTTTACCACACAGTGAATATGCTCCATATGAAAAGTTTTAGTAGGTAAACAGTTCTTGTAGGTTGAATCTCTAGTCTGTAGAAGTAGGTGCAGTATGAAAAACCTGCCACATTTTGGAGGAGAGTGTTATCATTTAGATTGTGGTAGTACCCAACCGTGCCAGGGACTTTCCAAACACAGACGGAGATGAGCTCTCTGCCCTAGAGAGCTCATACTCTGCAAAGACTAAGGCCTGGTTTACACGGCCAAGTTTTTTTGCTAGAAGGCAGCTTTTGGCAATGAAACAGCAGAAGTGTACGCGCTGCAAAGCCACCTTTTGCGACGAAACTCCTGCGTTGCAGCGCTGTAATCAGACCATCTCCATGAGAGTGATCAGGCTTTTTGCGCAAAGGTTTTATTTCCAAAGTGCCGGTGTAAACACCTTGTTTGTTTTTATCACTGTCATTGTCCTCTGGAGATGTCCCACAATGCCTGCAGTGACCGCGCTGCTCATTGTTTTGAACTCTGCAGTCTTGCAGGCATGTGTCTCTTCCCTTCTGACAGCTGGCGTGCTGTGCTGCTCCTGGAATCATAGAGCAAATCTTTAACATGGAATGTTCCTGCTTGTCTGCCACAGTACGTACACAGAGGCAGGCAGGCGTGTGTGTGTGTGTGTGTGTGTGTGTGTGACATGCTGTGCAGAGCCAGAGAGGGAGCCAGGGGCTGGTGTCAGGGGTTTCCCCCTGCCTCAGGACAGTTTGCTTTTGACAGTTGTCTGAACTTAGGACACAACCATAGGCGCCAACTTTTCCAGGCACCGGTGGGTGCTCACCCCTAGCCCCACTCTGTCCCGCCCCCATCACAACCCCTTCCCCAAATCCCGGGCCCGTCTCTTCCCCAAGCATGCCGCGTTCCCCCTCCCCTCCCAGTGCTTGCTGCTGCGAATCAGCTGTTTCCCAGGCGGGACGCGCTGGGAGGGGGGGAGAAGCAGAGCCACGGCACGCTCAGGAGAGGAAGTGGAGCGGAGGTGAGCTGGGGCGGGGCAGGACAGCCCCGGAGCACCCACAGAGTCGGCGCCTGTGGACACAACATTCCAACACACTCCCTCTCCCCCAGCACACACTGTCTGTCTCTCCCCTTCATGCACACACACTCCATCACACACTCTCTTCCTCCTCCCCCCCCTCCCGCACTTCAGTTAAAAAGTGGCTGGCAATCTAGTAGGATGCCCATGGAACAATGGGATTGAGAAACCTACATCATGAGATGCTGTACCTGCCCCATGAGGCATTGCAACCGTTCCCAAAGCACCCTGCAGCCAGTTGCACAGTGGGATAGCGATCACAGTGCACTGCTTTTTGTCGTTGCAAGAGCTGCTAGTGTGGATGCGCTCCAGCCAGGGCTGTCCCTAGGGGGGTGTGGGGCCTCGGACAAATCAGCCTCCTTGCCGGCTGCCGGGCCATTCCTTGCCTCCTCACCTGCTGCTCTCCTCCTCGCTGTCCGCACACCTGCCTGCCGCTCGTCTCCTCACCCGCCTGGCTGACTCTCGCCTCCCCATTAGTTTCCTCGCCACCTGTCCAGCACTCCACTAGTCCGCCATTCTCCTCCTCGCCGTCCGGCCGCCCACCCCTCCCCCTCCTTACTCCCCTTCCGCCTGCCTGCCTGCCACTCACCTCCTCACCCCGCTAACCCTCCCACTTCACCTGAATATTGGGACAAATGGCGTCCCGATTGTACATCGGTCAGGACGTGGGACAAAGGGCTAAATATTGGGACAGTTCCTATTTTATCAGAGCACGGGGGCCCCCAAAACGCAGGGCCCGGGGCGGTTGCCCCGATTTGCCCTACTCAAGGGACAGCTCTGGCTCCAGCGACACAAGGAGCACAGTGTGGGCATGCAACAGCAGTTTAATTAAAGCGGTTTAATAAAAGTGGTCTAACTTTTGGCGAAAAAACTTGGCAGTGTAGACATAGCCTGAGGCAGATGTGGGAGAGAGGAGAGGGGATGCAAGATACCAGGCTAGTGATAGGCCCACATCATTCTGCCGTATGTGCAAAGAAGGATTTGAAAGCTGGCCGTGGCCTAAGGATGCTGGAGCTGGACATTGCTGGGTGGAAGGAAGCAAAAGGGATAAATGGTGGCATGCAAGATAGGGAGGGGAATTTAGGCCTTGTCGAGGCTACCGCTTATGTCAGCAAAACTTACATCACTCAGGAGTGTAGGAAAAAACCACCGCCCTGAACGACAAGTTTCACCAGTCTAAATGGTAGCATGCATCGCGCTGTGTCGGCAGGAGAGCTTCTCCAGCCAACATAGTTACTGAAACTCTTGGAAGTGGTTTTATTATGGTGATGGGAAAGCTCTTTCTCGTCGGCAAAGAACAGCTACACGAACGATTTTACAGTGGCGCAGCTGCATTGGTACAGCTGTGCCGCTGTAAGCTTGCTAGTGTAGACGTGGCTTAAGTGCAACAGTTAATTTAGAGATTACCTAAATGGAAGTGAGCAATTGCACCACTTCTCCTAGTGGCCAAGAAATCGCCTATTACATATTCTCCCACTGCTATAGAGTAGCAGCACTGTCAATCCCAAGCATTCAAAAATGAATCCATTCCCCAAAATAATAAGAAAAAAATTGCCTTCTGGGCTTTTGCAAATGTAGGGTTCACTTTTTAAAATTGTTACTTGCATGGAAGCTGAGATTCTCACAATCCCATGACTCCAGGAGCTGGGGCTTTAAGAAAACTCAGAACGTGGAGGGTCATCATAATCACAAGAGTTGGCAGCACTCAAATAGATGAATGCAATTGTCTCTTAACCAAAGCAATTTAAAAAACGAAACCCCTTTGTGAGAGAACATAAATTCACAGTGCAGTCAAGAGCATGAGAAAGATAAAAGCTGTGTGAACAGAACATACTGAGCATCAGATAAGCATGTTAACTAGCCTGTCAGAAATCCCATGACTGAAATTTGTGCTGGCTGAACTATCCTGAGCTTGTCAGCATCTGTGCTGTGCCAGTTTCTGCATGGGGGAGGGAGGGCAGCTGATATACAGAACCCTGAACATATCAGGGTTTTTGAAGAGTTCAAGGAAAATTTCAGTCCAAAGACTGCATAGGCAAGGATCTCAGGATTTATAAGTGTGAAATGGAAATTATGTATCATTGTGTCGGTTATGCAAAGATGGGCATTTTACCTCTGAGTTTGACTAAAATAAATGTTAGACATTGTCTCTGCATTAATCTTCCCATCTGTTGGGTTCTGTAGGAGCTACTTTCATATAATGCAAGCAATAATACGTGGTGCTGCTGACCTGCTTATGTGATCTCGTTTGGGTGGATGGAGTCAGGTTTAAATTAACTTTGCTCATTTCTCTTTGACAATTTCCAGTGGGTCATGATCACCCCCTTCACAGGTAAGTGAAAATCCTTTACGGAAGTTGAATGGGGCTCAATCTTGACATTGCTTCTATTCAGCATTTGTGAAGCTTCAGAGCGTGACTCTGAGATGTGGTGGCTTACAATTCCATCAGTATGCAGAAAGACCATAACTTTCTTCTTAGCATATGTGTTTGTGTGAATCCCAGTCTAGGTGCACCTGCACGTTATGTGCACGAGATTGGGATCTGTGAATAGCAGTGTCAATTGGGCCATGCCTGGCCATGAATGTTACTTTAAGGGCAGAGCAGCTGCAATTATCCCTCTCTTCTCTTATCACCTGTGGTAGTAAGATGGAACAAGCTGTGTCCGCCCAAAACCCCTTAGCAGAATTACTCTCATAAATTGGGATTAATTCCCTTCAAATAGCTCCCTCTTTGATTTGAGTTACCAAAAAACCCCACAAAAGATTTAAATTTAAAACTTTTCCTCAGCTCAGGCCCTGTCTGGGCCTAAAATGGTACATTCAAAATCCTTTGGTTTCAAACAGTGTCTGTTCTGCCAAGGACTCATTCCTATTACAGACTGCCACAGCAACTGTCTTTATCTTGGTGAGAGCCATGTGCCAGATTGTCCTGGTTAAAAAGGAACCGTGTTACACCGAGCAGCAGAGTCTTGGGACACTCAGCTTAAGCTATGCTTTCTCAAACAATCAATAAGGGAATTGAGACACTAGCAAGGATCAACCTCCAAATGGATCTGATCTCTTCTGTGCCCTGATATGGGACCTCTGAAGACCACCTTGGTACCAACAGCCACTCGAGCATAGAGGACCAGTACCACCACCTCACCGAGGCAAGGGAAATCTGAACATCGGATAGATATGGCTCCTTGCACTGATCCCCCTCCCATTCTTCCCACAAGAAGTTCAAACCCTTGCTCTCCTCCGAGATACAGAGCACTAATCCCGCTTGTTCAATAGGGGCAGAGGATGCTGGCTCTATCTCCAGCTCACCATTGAAGAGGCACAAGTTACTTGGTGCCTACACTTGACAATACTAGTGGCAGTTAGCCATTGGCACCTGCATAGACATTGTACTGTCACCAGTACAGACAATGGAAGCATTAATGGTGCCGGCTAATTCAGTGTTAGAGGATGTTTGTCATGTATCTGACATCGCCCTTAGCACCGATGACACTACACTTGCCTCTCCAGCACTATGATACAGAAGTCACCTCAAAGATTGGCACCACCTCTGGAGGAAGCTTATTGCTCATCTCCATCACCAGGGACACAGCTTCTCTCTGCTGTCTAGCAGGGAGTCTTCTCTTCAATCCTAAAGCACAAGGGAAGGTCTCTGCCTAAATACAGGGACACTCCAGAGCTTCGACTCATCTGCCTTAGCCATGGTAATGGCCTGGTCAGCCTTACCAGAACCAGCTTTATCCCTACAATGCTCCACCTTAGCCATAGGCATATACTGGGGATCTCAGTCTAGAGCAGCCAGGAGGCAATCTCCCTCCTACCATGTCAGCAAATAGAGGTCACACTCCCCTTCTGCTGGAGGAACAGACAAGTCTAAAGCATCCTGAGCAACACCCTTAATCTTCTCCCAGAGACCCATCGCTGTCCTCTCCTGACCAGTTTCTTCAACTCCTGCACTGACTTCTGATGACTTTAGAGCATTCCATGAAGCTGCTACCCTCATGTTGCAGAGACACTCAAAATAGAGACCCAGTAATTGAAGCAAAAACTTGTGAGCTTTTTGAAATACTGTATTCTTCCACTCCTTCAAGAATAACACTGTGAATTAATGAGGGCATCTTAGAACCAACCTAGACCCCTGTGGCAGATACCAGCAACTTTACCACCACCAACTAAGAGCAGAAATGAAGTATCAAATACCACAAAATGGTTGGAGCATCTGTCCAACACTGGATTCTCTAGAGGTCTCTGCAGTCCAGGACAAGACCAGTGTGCAAGCACCCAAAGAAATCAGCTGTCATTGAAAGAGAGGCTTATTTGTCAGCAACACTCAACTTGGTCATCAGTTATCAAGCCTTATTTACAAAATACCCTATCCTAAATCAGATAACTGTATCCCCTTCTTGGCTGAACTTCAGGAATCCAAAGTTAAAAGCCATCCTTGCTGAAGGCCAGCTTGTGGCAAAAGCATCTGTACAGGCAGCCATAGATCCCTGATCATGGTGGAGACTTATGTGCAGAGAATCATGGTTACAGACCTCTGGAATCCCTTGGGAGCTGCAAAATACAGTTGAGGACTAACCCTTTAAGAGCACGGACCCTTGTGTGCACCTACGGATGAAGTTACATTTCTTAAAAGGCACCAGGGCTACACTTTGCTCATTGGGTATCTACATCTCTACCCCAAATTGCAAGCTTTTAAATACCAAGGGCAATCTATACAGAAGACACCTGCATACCCTTAGCAATGGTTTTCTGCATACCCACCTGGAAAGAAGTAGAGCTTCTCTTGGAGGAAACCATCTTTCTGAGTTTCTGGTTAACTTTCATCTGCTTTTCAGACTGCAGGTTTGATACCTATTAGACAAGCAATCCCCAAATCCTAGCTTTTGGATATTGGCTTGCTTTCTTCCATCAGGCTTGGTCTGCAGTAAAAGTGCTGAAAGTTGTCTCGTAGGACTATTCCATCCAGTTTGATCGTTGCCTCCTACCTATCCCTCTTCATGGACCCTTCTGATGAAAATAAACTAAAAGTGGCTTCTCTGATTCCTCTAGGAGCCCTAGGAGAGGTAACTTATTTGGAATTCAGTGGACGTTTTATGTTCTTGAGATCTCCTTATTCCAAAGAAGAAAGGGGAGCCTTGTCTGATCCAGTTTTGTGATTCAGAATGGTAATGTTTTCCACCATATGCTCTCTTCATACTCAAGACTGGTTTGTGGCTCTCTGCCTCCATGACGCTCACTTTCATATCTCAATCCATCCAACCCATTGTAGATCATCTACAATTCACAGCAGGGCCCAGTCATTACCAATACGAAGTGCTGCCATTTGGTCTCTCCACAGTAAATTTTTTTAAAAAATGCCTAATTGTTGTGGCAGCACATGTAAGGAGAGATGACATTCATGTTTTCCATATCTGGATGATTGGCTGAATTCAGACAGCTGAGCCACATGGTAAACTATGAAAAATCTCTCTGCGTATCAGTTTTTAGAAACATCAATCTATTCAAAATCAGCAAAAATATATTTTCCCAAGTATAGATTTTGCTCTATCCAGATGATTGACACCACAGAAAAAACCTGCCACAAACTTCTGAGCCACATGTTAGTAATGTGACATTACTAAGCAGACTTCATTTATGTGCATTAAAGGCTGGCTAAAGTCAATGTATCACACTGCAAAACATCAAATAAGCATGCCAGTTCTACTCTGGGCTCCCAGCTTGTCAGTACCGAACAGGCGGTCAAACCAGCTGGTACCCTTCTCCACACTACTGCCTACAAAGACATTGGTCACAGCTGCATCAGGAACAGGGTGCAGTGCATACCTGGACCACATCCATATACAAGGACCTGCATCCCAAAAGGGCATGAGGCTACACATAAAACCTTCTTGTCGTGACCTGCCCCTTCCTGGGCGCTCACCATATTTATCAGGGTCTGTGGATCACTAATGCAGCCATTTAACCTCTCTAGTCTTCTCGGGATATGTACCTATCTTGGCTGCTTATCCCGATTCTGTTTTCATAGATTCTAGGACTGGAAGGGACCTCGAGAGGTCATCGAGTCCAGTCCCCTGCCCGCATGGCAGGACCAAATACCATCTAGACCATCCCTGATAGACATTTATCTAACCTACTCTTAAATATCTCCAGAGATGGAGATTCCACAACCTCCCTAGGCAATTTATTCCAGTGTTTAACTACCCTGACAGTTAGGAACTTTTTCCTAATGTCCAACCTAGACCTCCCTTGCTGCAGTTTAAACCCATTGCTTCTGGTTCTATCCTTAGAGGCTAAGGTGAACAAGTTTTCTCCCTTCTCCTTATGACACCCTTTTAAATACCTGAAAACTGCTATCATGTCCCCTCTCAGTCTTCTCTTTTCCAAACTAAACAAACACAATTCTTTCAGCCTTCCTTCATAGGTCATGTTCTAAAGACCTTTAATCATTCTTGTTGCTCTTCTCTGGACCCTTTCCAATTTCTCCACATCTTTTTTAAAATGCGGTGCCCAGAACTGGACACAATACTCCAGCTGAGGCCTAACCAGAGCAGAGTAGAGCGGAAGAATGACTTCTCGTGTCTTGCTCACAACACACCTGTTAATACATCCCAGAATCATGTTTGCTTTTTTGCAACAGCATCACACGGTTGACTCATGTTTAGCTTGTGGTCCACTATAACCCCTAGATCCCTTTCTGCCATACTCCTTCCTAGACAGTCTCTTCCCATTCTGTATGTGTGAAACTGATTTTTCCTTCCTAAGTGGAGCACTTTGCATTTGTCTTTGTTAAACTTCATCCTGTTTACCTCAGCCCATTTCTCCAATTTGTCCAGATCATTTTGAATTATGACCCTGTCCTCCAAAGCAGTTGCAATCCCTCCTAGTTTGGTATCATCCGCAAACTTAATAAGCGTACTTTCTATGCCAATATCTAAGTCGTTGATGAAGATATTGAACAGCGCCGGTCCCAAAACAGACCCCTGCGGTACCCCACTTGTTATGCCTTTCCAGCAGGATTGGGAACCATTAATAACAACTCTCTGAGTACGGTTATCCAGCCAGTTATGCACCCACCCTATAGTAGCCCCATCTAAATTGTATTTGCCTAGTTTATCGATAAGAATATCATGCGAGACTGTATCAAATGCCTTACTAAAGTCTAGGTATACCACATCCACAGCTTCACCCTTATCCACAAGGCTCGTTATCCTATCAAAGAAAGCTATCAGATTGGTTTGACATGATTTGTTCTTCACAAATCCATGCTGGCTGTTCCCTATCACCTTACCACCTTCCAAGTGTTTGCAGATGATTTCCTTAATTACTTGCTCCATTATCTTCCCTGGCACAGAAGTTAAACTAACTGGTCTGTAGTTTCCTGGGTTGTTTTTATTTCCCTTTTTATAGATGGGCACTATATTTGCCCTTTTCCAGTCTTCTGGAATCTCTCCTGTCTCCCATGATTTTCCAAAGATAATAGCTAGAGGCTCAGATTCCTCCTCTATTAGCTCCTTGAGTATTCTAGGATGCATTTCATCAGGTCCTGGTGACTTGCAGGCATCTAACTTTTCTAAGTGATTTTTAACTTGTTCTTTTTTTATTTTATCTGCTAAACCTACCCCCTTCCCATTAGCATTCACTATGTTAGGCATTCCTTCAGACTTCTCGGTGAAGACCGAAACAAAGAAGTCATTAAGCATCTCCGCCATTTCCAAGTTTCCTGTTACTGTTTCTCCCTCTTCACTAAGCAGTGGGCCTACCCTGTCTTTGGTCTTCCTCTTGCTTCTAATGTATTGATAAAAAGTCTTCTTGTTTCCCTTTATTCCCATAGCTAGTTTGAGCTCATTTTGTGCCTTTGCCTTTCTCATCTTGCCCCTGCATTCCTGTGTTGTTTGCCTATATTCATCCTTTGTAATCTGTCCCAGTTTCCATTTTTTATATGACTCCTTTTTATTTTTTAGATCATGCAAGATCTCGTGGTTAAGCCAAGGTGGTCTTTTGCCACATTTTCTATCTTTCCTAACCAGCGGAATAGCTTGCTTTTGGGCTCTTAATAGTGTCCCTTTGAAAAACTGCCAACTCTCCTCAGTCTTGATTCCCATGGGACCTTACCTATCAGCTCTCTGAGCTTACCAAAATCTGCCTTCCTGAAATCCATTGTCTCTATTTTGCTGTTCTCCCTTCTACCCTTCCTTAGAATTGCAAACTCTATGATTTCATGATCACTTTCACCCAGGCTGCCTTCTACTTTCAAATTCTCAACGAGTTCCTCCCTATTTGTTAAAATCAAGTCTAGAACAGCTTCCCTCCCAGTAGCTTTTTCAACCTTCTGAAATAAAAAGTTGTCTCCAATGCAGTCCAAGAATTTGTTGGATAGTCTGTGCCCCGCTGTTATTTTCCCAACATATATCCGGATAGTTGAAGTCCCCCATCACCACCAAATCTTGGGCTTTGGATGATTTTGTTAGTTGCTTAAAAAAAGCCTCATCCACCTCTTCCACCTGGTTAGGTGGCCTGTAGTAGACTCCTAGCATGACATCTCCCTTGTTTTTTACCCCTTTTAGCCTAACCCAGAGACTCTCAACACTTCCGTCTCCTATGTCCATCTCTACCTCAGTCCAAGTGTGTACATTTTTAATATATAAGGCAACACCTCCTCCCTTTTTCCCCTGTCTATCCTTCCTGAGCAAGCTGTACCCATCCACACCAACATTCCAATCATGTGTATTATCCCACCAAGTTTCAGTGATGCCAACAATGTCATAGTTGTATTTATTTATTAGCACTTCCAGTTCTTCCTGCTTATTGCCCATACTTCTCGCATTTGTATATAGGCATCTAAGATACTGGTTTGAGCTTTCCTCACAGTTTTGTCCTGACCCTCCTCTCTCTCTGACAATATAGCCCACACTCCCTCTCGTTTCCGACCCATCTCCCCAGTCTCCATGTTCCCCACTTACCTGTGGGCTTTGCTCACCTGTCCCCGTCAAACCTAGTTTAAAGCCCTCCTCACTAGGTTAGCCAGTCTGTGTCCGAATAGGGTCTTTCCTCTCCTCGAAAGGTGAACGCCATCTCTGCCTAGCAGTCCTTCCTCGAATAGCATCCCGTGGTCTAGGAAGCCAAAGCCCTCCTGGCGACACCATCTTCGCAGCCAGGCATTCACCTCCATGATGCATCTGTCTCTGCCCGGGCCCCTACCCCCCTTGCAACTCCCTTCCAAAACCCACCAACTGGCTACACTTCCAACTGCTTGGTTTGATAAACAGTAAATTTATTTAACCTGACTAGACATAACAATGGTCAATAACCTTGCTAGTTCTTGCACTGAAAGGGACATTCTACGCTTTAGAGAACCTAGTGGAGCTTCCTCTCCTCACAGAAGCCACCCAAAGAATCTTCTCTCCCTCTCTCCAGGAGTCAACTGCTGTTCCTTCAAATTAACCCGCCGCCACCGAATTACAAGCTGTCATGGCTGACCCTTCACACAATATTCCGTAAAGATAAGGTGGTTGTTGAGACCTCATCCCAAATTTATTTTTGAACTTGTCACACTTATTTGAACCAATCTACCTGTCTTCATTCCAAAACCCCATTCCTCCCCAGTGGAGAAGAAATTCCCCCACTTTAAATGTTTGTTTTTAGGCCTGTGATAGGACAGAGCCCTTCAGACACTTCGTGTCTGTTGTTGTTGTTTGTTGTTGCCATTTCTTGTACTTCTAAGAGACAAGTAGTTTCCGAGATAATATCTGAACCTAAGTGGATTACAGTGCATTTCAGGCTGCTATCACATGGCTGGTATCAAAGCTTATTCCACTAAAGTGTGCTTTAGAAACATCCACATACCTGAATTTTGTAAGGCAGTTAGTGGCAAGCAGGACTCCTCACTCCCATCTTCCAAATGGGCCTCTGCTCATCAGTCATTTAGAATTGGAGATGCATCTTAGCTGACCTCTTGAACCACAGTTACTATAAGGTAAGTAACCATTCTGTCTTCTAGTGCAGGCAGTGCCATCTCCCATATCCTCCACTGTCTGAAGGGAACTGGAAGTTTTTTGAGAAAAGCAGTTGGTTCAAGCTAGATCCAATAAGATGGTGACATTATCGAAAACACTTTGGAATTGGCAGCTTTTCATTTTCATTTTAAGAGAGGGCCTCTCACCACTGGGGATCAAAATGGTGCTTACTGCATGCATCAGTGCTCCTAGATACATTTGCTAGATAGCAACAATTGCCATAAACAACTTCTAATATCTAAATAGTAAATAACTGAATATTCAGGCCATGCTAGACATATTTTTAATGTTAGCATTATCAGTAGTAAATATCCTATTAAAGATAAACAGGGTGAACTAAATATACTTATGTTTAAATACACAACTGCTTCACCATTGGGGTAGGTGTGTAAATTCACTTGTAATGAAAGACTGTTGTATACGGAGTCACATTTTCTAAAGTAATGTGCAGTGTTGAAAGGATAATTTACTTTAGATAAGAAGTGAGAGCTAGTACATATTCTGTTCCGTAGATTGTGCTCTAAACACAAGCACGAAGACTTAAGTGAACTACTTATATAACAAAGGTAGCCCTTTTGTGTGTGTGAATTATTCAGATTTTTCTTTTATGAATTGGTTCATTATTTACAGTTATCTGACAGATGGTTTGAGCATGTTTCATCCTGTGGATTAATCTCAAGTATTTGCTGCTTCGAGGATTTGTTACCTAACTTTCTGTCCGTTCTGTCTGGTCATCTGTTTCTGCTCCCTGACTAGATTCTCATGGGTATTTGCAACCTTTCTCTTCCTGTGAACACTCTAGGAACAAAAATGTACTTTTCCTGCAAACGCCATTAAAGCAGATTTTCTGTCTATTTGAACCAATGCTTATTCATGCTCATTTTTTATCATTAACCCAGCTCTAGTGAAGCAAGTCTTATTCCCATTATTGTGGCATAATGAATTCTAAACCGAGTAATCTTTGAGCTGTGTGCACTATCATGGACCTAACTCTTCATGCTTCTGTTTTGCTGCAGGGAATGTGCAGATACCTTGAGAGGTGTTTTCAGACTTCAGGCAGAGAGGCTTCGTTGTTGGATATGACACGCGAGGTCAGGTGACCAGCAGCTGCAGCAGTAAGAGGTATGAGGATTGATTCCATTTGAAAGACTAGAATTTTAAGTGTGGCTTAGAATGTTTCTCTTCATATGGGGAATTTATCAGGAATTTAGTCAAGTATCAGAGGGGTAGCCGTGTTAGTCTGAATCTGTAAAAAGCAACAAAGGGTCCTGTGGCACCTTTAAGACTAACAGAAGTATTGGGAGCATAAGCGTTCGTGGGTAAGAACCTCACTTCTTCAGATGCCTAATTATAGGCATGTCGCAGTTAGTGAAAAGATCAAACAGTGGACGGAAGTGGGAGACCAGTGAAGTGAGGGTTACAATAATGTCATATGACTATTTATTTTGGTTTGTTATGTGGACTTATTGATGGTTTCATTATGTGTTATATTCATGTTACATGTTGGATTCAAAGCTGAATATATGAATAGGGCTGATTTATTGAATGTTGTACATATGTTATAATACTCACATGAATGAGATTAAAGAGGGAATTAGAAATCAACATGCATGGAAAACACTTTATCCATTCCAAGATTATGTAAATTATGTATGCTCTTTATCACAATTCTTCCACAACATGAAGAAAAATGAAACCAAACTTCCCAGTGACTTTGAATTCTTGTGTAAATGCAAGAAACAAATCATCATCCCCAGAGGAGTCACCATCTATAACCCTCTGATCCTTACATACAACTTCAAATATGCGGAACAGCTCTGCAGAAGGACTTCAGAAAAAACTGAGGAACCATCTCCTGTACCTCACATCTCCCGAAGGAACTACCTCAAACAAGAAATCATTACATGCTTCCCACACACTGGAAGGATGACCAAGGAAACCTGCCTGGAGATCATGCAAGAAACCCAAAATATCAAAAAACCTGATGACAGCCATCCAACACAAACAAAAAGGTGGAAACCAACTACAACAACTCCACAACCCACAGAACACCATCTCCGAGAGAAACCAGGACTCACCACATGGATGTTAAGCGACACCCTATCATCATCAACTTATCAAGAAAACCCCTAACTAGAACCACATTCTGTGTACTCGCCAAGGGACTGATCATCTGCTCCATCACAGAACCTGATATCCTACTCACGTGGAGAACTAGAAGAATTCTTTCACAACAAAGACTACATCACCCACAACTACCACGTCCCCACTGATAGTCATAAGAAAAAAGAAACATCTGACTGGACTCCTCACAGAGCACGAAACCACACACTTGATCATTACGTTGATTGCTTCAGGAAAAAAATTGACTGCAATAGTTAAAATCGCATCCACCACAATCTCTCCACTGCTGAGAGGATAGCTATACAATCCATGAAATCCAACCACAAGATAGTGATCAAGCCAGTAGATAAGAGGTGCTATTGTAATTCTCAACCTCAATGACCTACATCAACAAGGCCAACTGACAACTCTGACATCACCTACGATAAAGAAACCAAAGAAGATTGCACACTACTATTCACCCAGGAGTTTAAGGATGTCATCAAATCCTTCCTTCCCCAAACCACTCCAAGAGAATCTCTACAGCCCCACCGTTCGTGAACCCTTTCCCCTCCAGGGACCTATTACATGCTTCCCAAGATACGCAAATTACGAAAACCAGGCAGATCCATCTTATCTGGCTGCAACACTCGTACTGAAGGAATATCAGGACTCACAAAAAAACATCCTCAAACAGTTCACCACACAAAGGGCCGGTTTTATCCAGGACACGCCAGCTTCCACCAGAAGCTCCATAACATTAACAGCCTCCTTCACAACACTGTCCGTGTCACCATGGATGTCACCTCCTATCCATCAACATCTATAACCCTGATTGCATTGCTGCCTGCCTCAAATATCTGCAAGACCAATGAACAACTCTCAGATATCCACCTCAAACACATTGCCAAACTTATCCATTTCATCCTCACTTACAATCATTTTACATTCAACAGACATAGACTTCTGGGAGGGAGGCTGGCTCATCTCATCAAAAGAGCTTTAAACTAGGAATTTGGGGGAGATGGTTGGGAGATGTCCAGTTAATCTCCACACCAGATTATAACATTGAGAGGGAGGATGAGGAGATAAGAACGGATATAGCCGGGGGGAAGAGATTGGACATAAGGGGGGGGGGGGAGATGGATACTAGACTAATAGGTCATACTAGCAGTACAGTGTCCATACCAAATGGGATAACGAATGTGAGAGAGGCCAAACGGCATAAATTAAGATGTTTATACACGAATGCAAGAAGCCTAGGTAACAAAATGGAGGAATTGGAGCTCCTGGTCTGAGAAACTAAACCGGATATCATGGGAATAACTGAAACGTGGTGGAATGGTAGTCATGACTGGAGTACAGGTATGGGAGGGTATGTGCTGTTTAGGAAAGACCAGAACAAAGGTAAAGGTGGGGGAGTAGCATTGTATGTCAATAATGAGGTAAACTGTAAAGAAATAAGTGATGGAATGGATAAGACGGAGTCTGTCTGGGCATTACTCACATTGGGTAAAAGAACTACTAGAGCCTCCCCTGGGATAGTGCTTGGGGTGTGCTATAGACCGGGATCTAGCCTGGATATGAACAGAGAACTCTTTAATGTTTTTAGGGAAGTAAATACTAATAGGAACTGTGTAATCATAGGAGACCGGCGTGTGGCTGCGGGGCCGCAAGCTCTGCGCCGTGGGTGAGCGCCGGGCCGGGCTGGGATCCGGGGGAAGGCGGGGGGCTGGGAGAAGTGTGGGGTTCGGCGGGTCTCGCGGCAGGAAGGGCGTGAGGGGAACATGGGGGGGGTACAGGGGGCTCAGGGTCCCTGGGGAGGAGGCAAGAAGAGGGGTGCAGGGAAAATGGGGGTAGCAGTTGGGCGATGTGGGGGCTCAGGGGGTCCCTGAGGAGAAGGCAGGAGGGGTGAGGAGGTCATGGGGGGCAGCAGAGAGGTAGAGGATCAGGGGACAAGTGGAGACTTGGGGAGCTCCTGGGAAGTTGGCAGGAGATGGGGCTGAGCGGCCTTGAGTGAGTTAAGAGTAGTTTCAGGTTTTGCACCTGCCCAAGTGCCCCACCAGTGTTCGTGGTTTTATGATCACAAGCCCTGATGCTGCAATGAACCGCACAGACTCCAGTGGGGCTCAGCACGGATGCAGGGATCCACCCATGGGGTTTTCAGTGCAGGATCAAGGCCATGCTTTTCTGCTTTGCCTGGTCTGTTCTAATGCAAGGGTCTCAAACTCAAATGACCACGAGGGCCACATGAGGACTAGTACATTGGCCCGAGGGCCGCATTTACTGACACCTCGCCCTCGGCCCCGCCCCCACTCCACCCCTTCCACGAGGCCCCGCCTCTTCCCACCTCTTTCCTGCACCCATTCCAACCCCTTCCCTGAAATCCCCACCCCACCCCATCTCTGCCCCCTCCCTGCCCCGAGGGGTGTGGCGGGGGCTCAGGGCAGGGAGTTGGGGTGTGGGGTGCAGGAGGGGTGAGGGGTGCGGCAGGGGATCAGGGTGAAGGGTGAGGCAGAGGGCTCAGGGCAGGGGGTTCGGCTGCAGGAGGGGTGAGGGGGGGTGGGCTCCGGCTTGACGCGCACCGGGGGCAGGGCAGGGTGCCTGCCTTCCTGCCCTGCCCCCGCATCACTCCGGGAAGCAGATGGAACTTGGGGAAGGAGGGGCGCAAGGGTGTGTGGCTGTTGCTTCGGGCACTTCCCCCAGCAGCTCCCATTGGCCGCGGTTCCCCATTCATGGCCAATGGGGTGCCCGAAGCAACAGCCACACACACCCCTGCGCCCCCCCTTCCCCAGGTTCCATCCACTTCCCGGAGCGGCGTGGGGGCAGGGCGGGCAGGCAGGGAGCCTGCCCTGCCCCCAGTGCACGTTGGGCCGGAGCTGCTCTAGGTAAACACTGGGGGAGGGCGGGGGGGGGGGGCCGCGAGGAGCTCGCGGGCCGCAGAAAATAACCCCACGGGCCGCATGCGGCCCCCGGGCCTCGTGTTTGAGACCCCTGCTCTAATGAGTCTTACTGGCATTGCTGTGTTGGTTTGGGGTGTGATTTTTACTAATGTAGATATGCCAGTAAAGCGGTAGTGTAGACACAGTTATAACGGTGTTTATACTGGTATCGTTTATCCTGGTCAGGGAAATCCAATAAGCACTTTTATACCAATATAAATATGTCCACACTAGAGGTTTTTGACAGTATAGACCTGATCTACCCTTAAAATTTTTGCCAGTGTAGCTACGTTATCAAGCGTGGAAAAAATCACATCCCATAACTGACCTGATGGTGGTGGCAAAAGCACAAATGTAGATGCAGTTATACAAGGAAAACCATGCTTTTGCTGATATTGTTTATTTCATTTAGGGAGCTGATATAAATTATACCAGCAAATGCACTCTTCCTGGTATAAACGGCACCTCCACTAAGATGGTTTGCTGGTATAGTTACACTGGCAGATCCTTTTCTAGCAGAGACAAGGCCGTAGCGTAGCCTTTATTAAACTGCTTCTCCTTTCATGTGCTGCTGTGTGAAAGATCCATGGAAAATAGCAGGTAGAGTGACCTGATTATACATGGAGTGTGGCTACAGGCAGTCCACATACTGAAATAATAGAGATCCCCCCCCCCGCACGCTAATCTCAATTCTAATAATCTTAGAGGTTACTTGTAAATCACTAGGAACTACATTTTTATGGCTCAGTCCTGGAAAGATTTCTGCACGTGTGTACCATTACTCGTGTGTGTAATCTCATTGGATTACTCCTCTGACTAAAATTGTGCACATGTGTAAATCTTTCAGGACGTGGGCCTTAATTCCTGGAAATTTTCTGCTACTGAAAAGCTCTATGATTCTCTAAAAACAATGGTCCCAGTACAGTAGTGTAGAATCCCACTCTCCTGTTGTGCAGTGCAAAGCAGGAAAATCAGGGATCTACTATGTATGACTGCGAACATGCACATCATCATGCTGTCCTTTGTCCACATTCGCTACCAGAGCCAATCCGGCTAATAGGCAGGATTTGCCCGGTTAACAAGCAGATATTTACAAGAATTTCACTTCCTCATGAGGGACTGCACACCATGCCTGCATATCTCTGCAATAACAATGAACCCAGTGCCCTGGGCTAGATTTGTATTATAATAGAGTCTGGGAACCCCAGTCACAAATACAGTGCAGACAGGCAGGTCTCTGCCGCCAAAGAACTTACAGTTGAAGTGTAAGATGAGATAACAGATGGTGGGGGAGTACAAGGAAACATTGAGACCGTATTGGTGAACGTGATCAGCTATGGTCTCAGCGCCCTCGCTGCTGATGAGCACTACAGCATTGGTGCCTCATCAGCTGGGCAACTTATGTGGTAAGGTGGATAGGAGTCTTAGTGTGAAGGGGATATTTAACCATTGGAACAACTTGCCAAGGGCTGTAGCGGATTGTCCATCACTGGTAATTTTTAAATCAGGATTGGATGTTTTTCTGAAAGATCTGCTCTAGGGGTTATTTGGGGGAAGTTCTGTAGCTTGTGTTATACAGATCAGGCTAGATGATCACGATGGTCCCTTCTGGCCTTGGGATCTGACATTTAAGATGGCTTTGGGGGAGGGGTGGTGTGTGGTACATAGCACTGAACGAGGTGACATGTATGTTTTGCTTTTCAGGTGTCCATTGTGGAAGGCATATAACCTCTCATGGGCTGGCGCTGAACTGCTGCACAGATCTTACGTGGTTTGATCACATTGTTCCTTGTGGACTCGAAGGGACGGGTGTCACCTCGCTGAGCGAAGAACTCCAGAGACATGTCAGTTGATGAAATCACTGAGCCTTTTCTGGACGCTTTTGAAGAAGTGTTTCAGTGCTCCCTAACTTCCCATGAGGAATCTATCGGATAAAGGGCTCCGAGTGCCTCACTTACCTGTGGAAATGTGAATATTTCTTTGGTGCTTTCATGGTGTTACTAGAAATCCAGCTTGCTTGTTCCATCTTCCTATCAGCAATTAAATACGTGTAACAAACTGTACTTCTCGCATTTGAAACATATTTCTTGCTTTTGTAAAAATGAGCTGCTGTGTCTTTAAGTATACATGGGTCTTTAAAAACAACGAGGAGTACTTGTGGCACCTTAGAGACTAACAAATTTATTTGGGCATGAGCTTTCATGGGCTAAAACCCACTTCATCAGATGCATGGAGTGGAAAATACAGTAGGCAGAATATATACACAGAACATGAAAGGATGGGAGTTGCCTTACCAAGTGGGGGGTCAGTTCTAACAAGACAATTCAATTAAAGTGGAAGTGGGCTATTCTCAACAGTAGGATACCAAGGGAGGAAAAATCACTTTTGTAGTGGTAATCAGGGTGGCCCTTTTCAAACAGTTGACAAGAAGGTGTGAGTAACAGTAGGGGGAAATTAGTTTTTGTAGTGACCCATCCACTCCCAGTCTTTATTCAGGCCTAATTTGATGGTGTGCAGTTTGCAAATTAATTCCAGTTCTGCAGTTTTTCATTGGAGTCTGTTTTTGAAGTTTTTTTGTTGAAGAATTGCTACTTTTACGTCTGTTATTGAGTGTCCAGGGAGATTGAAGTGCTCTCCGACTGGGTTTTGAATGTTATAATTCTTGACATCTGATTTGTGTCCATTTATTCTTTTGTGTAGAGACTCTACGGTTTGGCCAATGTACATGGCAGAGGGGCATTGCTGACACATGATGGCATATATCACCTCGGTTGATGTGCAGGTGAACGAGCCCTTGATGGTGTGGCTGATGTGGTTAGGTCCTATGATGGTGTCCCTTGAATAGCTATGTGGACAAAGTTGGCAACAGGGTTTGTTGCAGGGATAGGTTCCTGGGTTCGTGTTTTTTGTTGTGTGGTGTGTAGTTGCTGGTGAGTATTTGCTTCAGGTTGGGGGGCTGTCTGTAAGCGAGGATTGGATTGTCTCCCAAGGTCTGTGAGAGTGAGGGATCATCCTTCAGGATAGGTTGTAGATCCTTGTTGATGCGCTGGAGAGGTTTTAGTTGGGGGCTGAAGGTGACGGCTAGTGGCGTTCTGTTACTTTCTTTGTTGGGCCTGTCCTGTAGTAGGTGACTTCTGGGTACCCTTCTGGTTCTGTCAATCTCTTTCTTCACTTCAGCAGGTAGGTATTGTAGTTTTAAGAATGCTTGATACAGTTTCTGTAGGTGTTTGTCTCGGTCTGAGGGATTGGCGCAAATGCGGTTGTATCTTAGAGCTTGGATCGTGTGATGTGCTCTGGATGAAAGCTGGAGGCATGTAGGTAAGTATAGCGGTCAGTAGGTTTCCGGTATTGGGTGGTGTTTGTGACCATCGCTTATTTGCACTGTAGTGTCCAGGAAGTGGATCTCTTGTGTGGACTGGTCCAGGCTGAGGATGATGGTGTGGCGGAAATTGTTGAAATCCTGGTGGAATTCCTCAAGGGCTTCTTTTCCATGGGTCCAGATGATGATGATGTCATCCATGTAGTGCAAGTAGAGTAGGGGCGTTAGGGGACGAGAGCTGAGGAAGCATTGTTCTAAGTCAGCCATAAAAATGTTGGCACACCACTTTAATTGAATTGTCTCGTTAGCACTGACCCCCCACTTGGTAAGGCAACTCCCGTCTTTTCATGTGTATATATACTTGCCTAATGTATTTTCCACCACATGCATCTGATGAAGTGGGTTTTAGACCACGAAAGCTTATGCCCAAATAAATGTAGTCTCTAAGGTGCCACAAGGACTCCTCATTGTTTTTGCTGATACAGACTAACATGGCTACCACTCTGAAATGTGTCTTTAAGTATACATTGCATTCTGACACTGATCTTGGCCACCTCGATCTCTTTGTCTTAATGATCAAATGACATACAAAACAGGACAAAAAAACCAAAAGGGGTTTAATTTTCCTTTACACTAAACCCCCTTTACACCATTTTGGTGGTGGTACAATGCTTTGAAGTGGGTGCAGGTGTAATTTACTCCCACTTAAAGTCCCCAATATACTGCCAGAGCAGTGTGAAGGGGTCATAGCATAAATGGGGATAAAGCCCAGGAATTTCATTGACAAACTAGATGCTGTGTCTGAGCTGAGCTTCCCCGGAGAAGTAAGTTTGAAATTAAAACCGGAAGGGCCGTGTGATTCATGTCTAGTTTGTGATTCATGCTAACAGCCAGATCCATTTCTACAGTACTCCTGCCTAGGCGGTTATTTCCCACTATGTATTTGTGCAACTGATTATTCCTTCCTAAGTGTAGTATTCTGCATTTGTCCTTACTGAATTTCATTGCATTTATTGCAGACCATTTTACCAGTTTGTCAAGATCATTTTGAATTCTAATCCTGTCTTCTAAAGTGCTTGCAACCCCTCCCAGCGTGGTATCATCTGCAGATTTATAAGTGTATTCTCCATGACATTATACAAATCATTTAGTAAGATATTGAGTAGACCTGGACAGATTCCTGTGGGACCCCACTTAATCTCCCCTTCCAGTTTGACTGTGAAGCGTTGATAATGGCTCTTTGAGTATGCTTTTCCAACCAGTTATGCACCCACCTTACAGTAGGTTCTTCTAAGCGATAGTTCCCTAGTTTGTTTGAGCAGGTCATGTGAGATGGTATCAAAAGCTATCATTAGACTACAGGAACGCAATCCAAGACAGGTCTTGCAGGTACAGACAACAGGAACCCCTCAGTCAGGTCCATCTTGGGGGACCCCAGGGAGGCCAGAGCCCTGTCTGGGCTCCCCTCCATTTTCCCAGCCAGCTCCAAACTGAGACTCTCCACTCCTCCTCCTCTGGGCTTTGTCCCTTTCCCGGGCCGGGAGGTCACCTGATTCCTTTGTTCTCCAACACCTTTAGCTATCACCTTGCAGGGGGGGAAGGGCCCAGGCCATCAGTTGCCAGGAGACAGAGTGTCGGCCATTTATGTACACTGGCCCTCCGCTCTGCAACAATCACACCCCCTTATCCCACCACCTAGAGACTTAAGAAATGCATAGGGGAAACTGAGGCACCCCTACAGTATTCAGAGGAAACATTAAGAACAGTCCCACTTTGTCACATCTGTCCCCCCTTCAAGACTGAACTGAGCGAGGTCACTTTAGCCAGTGACCTGGGGAAGTTTGATCCCACCAACGTTCCCATGGATGTCCCATCATCTCTCCCATTCTTTGGTGGGAGTTACACCAGGCCCTTCCAGTTTTATACCCTTCCTTGGGTCGGGTGTGCTTGATGGCACTTGCTGGTGGCATGTGGGAAGGTTTAAGCGGCCCGTGCCCTTTTTCCAAAACCCTTGGGGTTCAAACTGAGATCGGGTCTTCTCCCAGCGCTCCAGTTTGGAGGGCTGTGATTTGAGCTCTCTTGGTTAAGAACCCCCATCTTGACCTTGGCCACCCTCTGACCATGTGTCTCTGTCACCCCCCGCTCGGCATCAGCCCCTTTCATTGGATGCAGCCACGTCAGGGCAGAGGGGTTAGTATACACTGCAAAGCACAGCCGAAATAGGTACGGCTGCAGCTTTTTACGGGCCTGCCCCATGGCCAGGCATTTCTTCTTTATGGCCATGTAGTTCTGCTCCCAGGGCAGCAGCTTCTTGCTTGGGCACCCAATGGGGTGTCTCTCCCCCTTAGCATCGACCTGCATCAGCACCACGGCTCAGCCCTGCATCTGAGGCATCGGTGAACCTTATAAAGGGCTTGGCACTGTCTGGGTTTATCAGATTTACCAGGCCCTGGATTAGAGCCTCCTTCAGCGCACAGAGAGCCCTCTGGCACTGCTCAGTCCAGACCACCACGTCTGGCTTCCCCTTCTTACATAGCTCAGTGATGGGAGTAGCTAGGGAGCTAAAGTGGGGTATGAACCCGCGTAGCACCCTGCCATCCCGATAAAGGCCTGGACCTGTTTCTTGGTCTGGAGAACGGGCCAATCTCTGATCCTCTTCACCAGCCCGTTGAACTGAGGGTGATATGCAGAGGTCCAGGGACAGACCCCCACATTTCTCCCACAAGCCGGGCTGACACGAAATTTGACCCCTGGTCTGTAAGGACCTCACTGGGGACCCCTTCTTTGCTGAAGATGGTCAGCAGCATGTCTGTCTCAGCGGAGGGCAGATCCCCCACCCCTGGGTAGCGGGATGCATTTCTTCCCCAACCGGATCGCCTTGCTATATCCAGAGCCCCCCATCCCTGCCATAGAATCACTTCCATGGCTGGCAGCCATCCTGCCCTGCCTGTGTCCCCCCCGCACTCAGCTGGGGTCTCTTCTCCCCCCTGGTTCAGCGCTGTCCTTGCTGTCCCAGTGGGGGCAGGCAGCGAGCTCTCTGCTCTGGTCAGAGCCAGCGTGAGCCCCCACAGTCCCAGGGGTCTGGTTAGAGACAGGCAGGTATCCTAAGCCTAGCAGTTCCTCCCCCCTGCCAGCCAGGTCATTTGCATTTTCACTGACCATTTCCGTCTCAGCCGATTGGTTCCCGGGATTCAAATTCAAACCCTCGGCCGTTACAGGAGCAGGGCCTGGATCCTGTCCCAAAGAGACACCCTCCCCAACAGGGTCTCACAGCTGATATCCTGGAGAACCCCAACGACCAGCCAGCCAAACACCTCCTGTGTCTGCACAGGAATCTGGGCCATAGGCAGGGCAATGGGCTTCATGGGGCCTTCACGCAGGTCACACAGCCCCTCAGCATCTGCGGCTGCACCACCCGGGGCCTGACAACAGTTCCCTCTGTCCCAGGGTTTCGCCATCCCAGGAATGTCTCCCCATTGACCACCACCTTCTGCTCCCACTGGGAATCCGAGGGGCCTGAGCCCAGGAGACTCCACACAGACATATAGGTTGGGGTCAGGAGTGGGAGCCTGTCCACTACCCCACCCATCTGGCTGACGGCGTCTATGGCCTTGGGACCCAGCAAGGGAGCTAGACACTGGGCTTTTCTGCAGCATCTCCCTGGTTCAAATCACCAGCCTGCTCGAAGGCAGTGTGGTGGGCAACCACATCCCCCCACCCTTAACCAGGGGCAGCAATTTAGTATCGAGGTTCCCTGCGGAACTGGCACCCCGGGGTCTATCTCCACTCACCCCTGAGAAGTCCCCTATGCCTCTCCGCTCCACCACCACCAGTCCATGCTGCTGCTGCGTCTCCTGCAGCTTTTTCTCAGGCTCTCATTGTCTCTCACAGTCCTCTTGCTCTCTCGGACTCAGCTCCAATCCCATCTGTCTCTGATCCCCTGATGGGGAACCCAATCATGAAGACCCCCATCTAGTCGGGGACAGGCGTTTTGGGGATGCCTGGCTACTGGTCCAGCTGCTCCCAGATCCTCCTCCATCTGGGTCAGGAATCTGCTCCTTAGAGCAGTCATCATCCTCCAGTTGCACGATTAACTGTGCTTTGGTGAACTTTCCAATGTGCAACTCTCTCTTTTTGCACAGGGTTACAATGTCCTTAAGGAGATGTGATAGGCCATCACTTCACTGTTCCCAAGTTGTTGTGGCCTCACAGGCCTGTGTGTTCTCAGCTCCCCACGGTTTCCAGGGAGAACCCCTAGTGTGCCAACCCTTGTCAAGGTCACCCCCTCTCTGCCAGGGTCAAGCTGCAGACTCCTCCGCCCCGGGACCACTTGCTGCAATCCCCAGGGGACCCTGTTACTGCAAAAGTCCTTCTTGCTGGTCACACACTCCCAGGGGTTAATCGCCCCCTGAAACCATCTCTCTCTGAGCCTTCAGCACACCTGGTCCTCGTTATCCCCCCTTCGTTTTACTGCTCTCCAGTCACTTACTGCAGGAAGTGCTATCCACGGGGTGCAGTACATCCCACCGCTACCACCAGTTGTCACAGAGTTTGGGGGAGACAAGGCCCTGCACCCCCGGCTTCCTGCGATTCACCGTGACTCTCAGCCAGCCAGTAAAGCAGAAGGTTTATTTAGATGATAGGAACACAGTCCAAGACAGGTCTTGCAGGTACAGACAACAGGAACCCCTCAGTCAGGTCCAATACCGGATTTACAATGGTGCCACTGGTGCCGGACCCACAGTTGAAAGGGGTCCTGGACCACTCTTCTCCACCCCCGCTCTCTCCTGTGGGGTCAGAGAAGATTTGGGGGGTGCCCCCCAATTTTTTTTTACACTACAGTGGAGTCACATTTTACATGGGGGTTAGGTTCTAAAGTCACCATGTAAGAGGAAAATTGCGCATAGTGAAAAGTACCATAAAGTACAGTATACACAGTATACACTAGAACAGGGGTCCTCAACCTACGGCACACGTGCCAAAGATGGCACACGAGCCAATTTTTTTTAATGACAGGCTGTGGGTCCTGGCTGCCGCTGAGCCTGCTGCCGACCTGGGGTTCTGTTCACACAGCCGGCAGCGGGCTGAGCAGGCCCGTCAGTGGGCCGGCTCCTGCCAGCCGGGGTCCCGGCCGCCAGCCCTGCTCAGCCTCCTGCCGGCCTGGGTGAATGTCAGGAGGCGGAGCGGAGTCGCCAGCTGGGACCCCGGCTGGCAGCTGAATGAAGGGAACCCCAGGCCAGCAGCAGGATCAGCAGCAGCCGGGACCCGCAGCCTGCCATTAAAAAAAAAAAAATCAGCTCACGTGCCACCTTTGGCACACGTGCCGTAGGTTGAGGACCCCTGTTCTAGTGTAGACAGTGTATACTATGTATGCTGTGTGTACTGTAATTTATGGTAATTTTCACTATACGTGATTTTCCTCTTACGCGCTGACCTCAGAACCTAACCCCCGCGTAAGATGTGACTCCACTGTGTTCATTTTGAAAATTTATAATAAGCAATGCTCCCGGGAGGGGGGGGCGCTCAAGGTGGAAGTTTTGCCTAGGGTGCAAAACATCCTTGCACCAGCCCTGGATACTGTGTCAGCTGATCCCCACAGTCTCCAACCTACCTGGGCAGTACAGCAGACATGGCCCTGCCCACTAGCTCCTCTCCACTCCCTAGCCCCCCACCACTTGCCTCCCCTTAAAGCTTAGCCCTCTTACTTTTAAAAATGATTGCTTGCCCCTCTCCACCACTCAGGCTTTTCTGGCAGCCCTGTTGCCAGGGATCCAGTTTTAGACTGGAAACGCCAGTAGAAAATGGGACCTGAGTGTCCGGTTAGCAGTGCTGACTGGAAACTAAATGTCTGGTTATAGGACCACATTAGCCTCCGCTCCTCCCACTCCCAACACCCACCCCAGAGGGCTGGAAGAGAACCTGTCCTGCTGCTGTGGGAGGAGGGGCAGCTCAGTGCAGAGAGAGACAAAGAGAATGGGCTAGAACCAGGTAGGTGCCTGCTCTATGTTGGCAGGGGCAGGGGGGATCCAGTTTACCCCCCCCAGTCCTGCTGCGCTTGCAGTTTACCCCTGACCCCTCCCTTGCTCCAGATGGAAAGCAGGAAACCGTCCATGCATCAGACGTACGTGGCGAAGTGGTCCAGGTTTGCCAGGTGGGCGAGGGAGCGGGGAGTATCCCCCTCCGGCACATCTCCAGTTTATCCTGGACTACCTCTTATCCCTTAGGGCCCAGGGACTGGCACCTGCCTCGGTCAGGGTGCACCTGGTGGCCATATCGGCCTTTCACCCGCCGGTGCAAGGCCTCTCGGTCTTCTCCCACTCAATGACCTCCCGTTTCCTGAAGGGCCTTGACTGTTCGTTCCCGTACGCTAGGCCCCCGTGCCGCAATGGGACCTCAACCTGGTCTTGTCCCATCTCACGGGCCCCCTCTTTGAACCCCTGGCCACGTGTTCCTGGTCGCACCTCTCGTGGAAGGTGGCCTTCCTCGTGGCGATCACGTCGGCCCGACGTGTCTCGGAGCTCAGGGCCTTGACCTCAGAACCCCCCTGTACAGTTTTCCATAGAGAAAAAGTCCAGCTCTGCCCACACCCGGCGTCCCTCCTGAAGGTGGTCTCCACCTTCCATATGGAGCAGAGCATCTTCCTCCCCTTGCTCTGTCCCAAGCCCCACTCCTCTAACGAGGAATGCCGCCTCCACACGCTCGATGTGCGTAGGGCGTTGGCTTTTTATCTGGATCAGACTAAGCCGTTCCGGAAATCCTCTCAACTCTTTATTGCCTCGGCCAAGCGGGCTAAGGGGCAGCCTATCTCCACCCAGCGGCTTTCCCGCTGGATCACCTCGTGCATACGCACGTGCTATGATCTGGCAGGGATTCCCCCGCCACCGATTGTCAAGGCACACTCTACGAGGGCTCAGGCCTCATCAGCTGCCTACATCATCCATGTCCCCATCCAGGACATTTGTAGGGCGGCCACGTGGGCCTCAGTTCACACATTTACTTCGCATTACGCGATCGTCTCCCAGTCTAGGGATGACGCCGGGTTCGGCAGGGCGGTACTTCGTCCTGAACCTTCGTGAACTCCTACCCACCTCCAGCAGATATTGCTTGGAATCACCTACTGTGGAATACCCATGAGCAAGCACTCGAAGAAGAAAGGACCGTTACCTGTTCCGTAACTGGCGTTCTTCGAGATGTGTTGCTCCTGTCTATTCCACACCCCACCCTCCTTCCCCTCTGTCCGAGTTGTTCGGCAAGAAGGAACCAAGGGTGGGGGGAGCCCATGGCTCCCCTTATAGCGCAATATACAGGCACCACTCCAGGGGCCGCCGCGGTGCTCCCCCAGTACGGGTACTGCTAAGGGAAAAACTTCCAGCACCGGTGCACATGGCGAGCACGCACACCTACTGTGGAATAGACAGGAGCAACACATCTCAAAGAATGCCAGCTACGGAACAGGTAACTGTCCTTTTTACAGATGGGGAAACTGAGGACCAAAGATGTGATGTAATTTGTCCATGTTTGCACAGAGAATAATAGGGCCAAACTGGGAACTGAATCCAAATTTTCTGAGTCAGAGCTAGGCCCTTAACCACAAGCCAAGTATTGTCAATTGCATGGCAGAGGCTTCAATGGGAAGTTGCAGAATCTCCTTCATTGGAGGATTTTAAGAAGAGGTTATACAAACACCTGTCCGGGATGGCCTAGGGATACTTGGTCCTGACAGGACACTGGGTTTGATGGCCGTTCTTATGTAACATTGCTAATGGGTAGGTGTGGGGGGAAGGCATCTGTGTGTTTAAGGGGAGAAAGGCTGGAGAACTAACAGTGGGGCTCAGAGAGAGTCCCCCACAGATTGGAGAGATCTCCTGCTGCCCACCATCACCCAGCTGTGGGAAGAACAATTTAGAATTGCTGGGGAAGCCACCTTTAAAAACACAAGTGTAACATGATAAAATTATATTTTAAAAAGATCAAACCCTCCTGAAACCTAGGGTCACAATCACTGGAATGATTTTGTCCTGATATTGTACCGGCTGCAGCCACAAAACGAGTCGAATTACAGTTCAAGTTCGGAGTCAGGGCACACAGAAGAATCTCTGGAGGCTTTTTATTCCTTAGGTTCTGCCGCCTTATGCTGCTTCCATTCCATTTCAATCCTGCTCCAATATTTATCATTGTGCAAAGCAACGTTAGGCCCTTAAGCTGGGAGAGACCAGAGCAGAGGCTGCATTCATTTAACCTACCAAAAAACAAACAAGCAGAAATGTAGCTTCGGACCAATGTACTCTCCAGGTTCCTCCAGCCCAACCTTCTGCTGATGCACCTCAGCCCTACAGTGTTTGAAGCTTGCATTGCTTAAATTCTATGACTGAGGGATTTCAGCTTCCCTTTGTCCAGAGGAAACCTTCACCCCACTCCCAACCAGGTTCTCCTCCATGGGACCACTGTCTTTTTTTTTTTTTTTTTTTTTTGGTCTTTTCTCTCTATCTAGGACAAGCCTCTATATAAATCCATGGGACACCCACATCTTGAATACTGCATGCAGATGTGGTTGCTCCATCTCAAAAAAGATGTATTGGAATTGGAAAAGGTTCAGAAAAGGGCAACAAAAAAGATGAGGGGTATGGAACGGCTTCCATATGAGGAGAGATTAATTAGACTGGGACTTTGCAGCTTGGAAAAGAGACCACTAGAGGTCTATAAAAGCATGACTGGTGTGGAGAAAGTAGATAAGGAAGTGTTATTTACTCCTGATGACACAAGAATTAGGGGTCACCAAATGAAATGAATAGGCAGCAGGTTTAAAACAAACCAAAGGAAGTATTTCTTCACACAACCTGTGGAACTCCTTGCCAGAGGATGTTGTAAAGGCCTAACAGCAGCATGGGGGACACATTCCCTGCTCTGAGGGCCAGTTGTGTGCTCCTGGAGGTTGCTGGTTCATAGGGGTCACTTTGCAGCAGGGCCAGATTCTGTGTGTGGGGCAGAGAGAATGCATGCCCTGGACTCAGGGTGCAGAGATACACTCAGCCCTCTCCCCTGCATTGGGTGGGGGGTGCTGCAATCCCCTGCTGGAAGGTCATGGTGGTGGAGGGCGCTGTGAGCAGCTCAACACCTGACCCTGGTGGTAGAAGTGGTGTGGGGAGCTCCAGGTGTTTCTAGGATCTAGTAGTTCCACCTGCCTGTAAAGTCCAGCTTTCCCCAGCACATTCACTGCAATGCAGTTGGGTCACTGTTTCCATGGCTGACAGCAAAGAATCGCTCCCGGTTTCCCTTCTATCTGTAGCATGATTAGCCTGTGTCGGTGGTTAATGAGGTGGATCTAGTTGTAGAGGGAGGGGGAGGTGCTGATAGGGAGACTGCCAACCACCATTTTTCCCCTGGGGGAGCTCCAGCCACACGGCAGAAGGAGAAATAACAAGAGTTAAAGCAGCCCGAACCCCCCGAGTCTGGATCAATGTCACAAGTTCCCAGTGTCTCCATGGAAGACAATTTATGATATTGGGCACAGCGGTTCAAGGTCCTTTTTTCCCCTCAACATGGAGTGAACTCAGCTCTTTCCCCATCCCAGAGGCATTCCATGAAATGACAGTAGCAGCATAAAGCAGCCGGGGAGTGACTGGATGTGCCCAGGCCCTCTCGGTTCGTCCTTTGTTTCTGTTGCAGAAGAGAAAGGTTCCATGGAATTTAACACTTTGCTTTGCTGTTCCTGTGTCTGTGCAAAGCAAATGTGCTTGTGTGTGAAAGAGAGGTGGGAAATGGCCCCTCTACACAGCTGGAATTTAAAAATTCTCTTCCATGGAGACATTGGGAACTTGTGACCTTAATCCAGACTCGGGGGGGTCGCACTCCTTTAACACGTGGTAAAAACATGAACTTGATTCCAGGAAGGGAGAGAGGAGAAGCCTGAAATTGCCTCATTTGCTGTTGCCAGTGGGAGCCAGGGGACAGTGGGAAACTGGAGACATCCCAGGGCTGGGATGAAAGGGGAATGTTGCATGGACTTTTGTCATAACTGTAAAGGGAAGGGTAACAACCCTCCTGTATACAATACTATAAAATCCCTCCTGGCCAGAGGCACCAAAATCCTTTTACCTGTAAAGGGTTAAGAAGCTCAGGTAACCTGGCTGAAACCTGACCCAAAGGACCAATAAGGGGACAAGATACTTTCAAATCTGGGGGGGGGGGGGGAAGAAAGGCTTTTGTTTGTGCTCTTTGTTTTTGGTGGTGTTCACTCGTGGGACTAAGAGGGACCAGACATCAATCCATGTTCTCCAAATCTTTCTGAACAAGCCTCTCACGTTTCAAACTTGTAAGTAACAGCCAGGCAACGTGTATTAGTTTATCTTTGTTTTCTCAACTTGTGAATGTTCCCTTTGCTATAGGGAGGTTTATCCCTGTTTTGTTGTAACTTTGAAACCAAGGCTAGAGGGGGTTCCTCTGGGCTCTTTGAATCTGATTACCCTGTAAAAGTTATTTTCCATCCTGATTTTACAGAGATGATTTTTACCCTTCCTTTTTAATAAAATCCTTCTGTTAAGAACCTGACTGATTTTTCCATTGTCCAAAGACCCAGGGGTTTGGGTCTTTGATCACTTTGTAACCAATTGGTTAGGAGATTATTCTCAAGCCTCCCCAGGAAAGGGGGTGTAAGGGCTTGGAGGGATATTTTGGGGAAAGAGGAACTCCAAGTGGTCCTTTCCCTGTTTCTTGTTAAATCACTTGGTGGTGGCAGCGTACCAGGTTTTAACCTAAGCTGGTAGAAATAAGCTTAGGGGGCTTTCTTGCGGGTCCCCACATCTGTACCCTAGAGTTCAGAGTGGGGAAAGACCCTGAAAACTTTATCATACAGGCCCCAGCCTGCCTCTCAGAGCCCACAGGAGACAGTCTAGAGAAAGGCGAGTCATTTCTCAGCTGCATTCTCAGGAGAAGCCGGTAGCTGTCCTTGACCAGACACCCAGGAGAGCAACCACAGCAGTTCTGCAGAGAACTCTGGCTGCCAGGAGGAGAGTGAGTGCTGGGGGGGCTCTGCAGTTTTACAGTGGGGCCAGACCAGTGAGGCTGTCTCAGGAGTCACAGGTGACTTTGCCAGTGGGTCGGTTCTAGGTCCCATGTTGGGGGGTCACTAGGGACTACAGGATCTGAGGCTGGATAAAATGGAACTGCACAAAAAATCTCCCCCTTTGCTCCAGCTAAAGGCCCTACTTTGGCCTCTCCCCCTTTCATGAAAATCTCCGTCTCTACCCCAGCTCTCAGAAACCCCCCTCTCTCCCATGGGTATTTTCACGGTTTCTTCCTTTTCTCACGGTGTCGTACAAATATTTTTGCCATGGAAATGATCAAGTACATTTAAAATGAGAAAAACAATCAAACACCATCCCTAAATTCACTTCACATCAGGCCCAGGACTTGCACCCCGCAGTTCTTGGGGCTGTGGGCAGAACTGAGCTGCACTGACTGGCAGCAGCGAGGGGGAACGGTTGGGACTGAGCTGTCTGGGGAATATTTTAATCCTTATCTATTTTTCGGAGGATTAAATCAATGCAGCTTCCACTCCTCTGTCTCTCCCCAGGAAATAACGTTTCTGCGCGAAGTACCCAAAACTTTTAACAATAAGAAGTGAAATGAAACGACCACATGATGGTGCCAGAACCTAAGGAATGAGAAGCCCTGTGCTTCTTCAGTGTGCATTGTGCTGAAAAGGGAGGTGTTTTCTCTTTGACTCCCAGCCCCCCTCGCTCTAACACATTAGCCTAGGCCCCACTCCCCCCCCACACAATGAGGAATAGAACCCAGGAGTCCTGGCTCCCAGCCCCTCCTGCTCTAACCCACTAGTCCCCACCCCTACCCCCCAACCAGGAATAAAGCCCAGGAATTCTGACTCGCAGCCTCCACCCCTGAGCTCTAACCACTGGTCCCCACTGTCCTCACATTAGCAGGTTTAGAACCTAGGAGTTTTGACTCTCAGCCCCCCCCCCTGCTCTAGCCCACTAGACCCCACTCCCTGTGACAAAGGAGGAGCTCAGAGACCCCTGTGCTGTCCCCTCACCTCCCTGCCTGTGCTGCACTTGAAACCCAATGGGGTTTCCTTGGGCAGTTCTGAATCTTGCTCCCAGGAAGGGTGTAATTTTAGATGCAGATTCCAAATAGTGCAATGAACCAGCCAGAAGGGGCAGCAGGTATCGGTGTAGGGGCCATTGAAATAATCATAGCAACGTACTTCAGGGAAACGTATCGGTTAAGTGTCAGTGAAAGGTCAGAATCTGATAGTGTCAGTGTCACACTAGAGGGCGCTGTGATGGTTTTAAATTTGTCATCCAAACCTAGCCACCACTTAGCACATGTTTCAACCTCTTCTTCTCTTCCTGTTGCTCATTATCAAAGGGGAGAGAGAGAATGAGCAACAGAAACAGAGACCTGTTGACTGAAGCAAACATTTCTTTGCTCCTTGCTTGGCTCTGTCAGTTATTTGAGGAACAAATTCACCCACCACCCACTGTCTCTCCAGGCTTCAATGGGCAGGAAGAGCTCAGCTGTCAGTGGGACTTGGGGAGCTCGGGACATTACTGTGAGCTGGGACCCCAGACTCACTCCCCATCCTGCTCCACCCCATCCTGTGCACCCCTGTGTGATTCCTGATGCAGCTCAAATCCCCCCAGACTTTCCCCCCCAGCTCCCTCTCCTACATTCCCCATCTGGATCTTCAATGCCCCTCACACACTTTCTAAGAACAGAAGAACGGCCATACTGGGTCAGACCAAAGGTCCATCTAGCCCAGTATCCTGTCTGCCGACAGTGGCCAATGCCAGGTGCCCCAGAGGGAAGTGATTCATCCCCTGTCGCCCATTCCCAGCTTCTGGCAAACAGAGGCTAGGGACACTTCAGAGCATGGTTTTGCATCCATGCCCATCCTGGCTAATATCCTCCATGAATTTCTCTAGTTCTTTTTTGAACCCCTCCAAAGGGAATGAACAGACAGGTTATCATCAAGTGATCCATGCCCTGTCACCCAATCCCAACTTCTGGCAAACAGAGGCTAGGGACACGATTCCTGCCTATCCTGGCTAATAGCTGCTGATGGACCTATCTTCCATGAATCTATCTAGCTCCCTTTTGAACCCCGTTATAGTATTGGCCTTCACAACACCCTCTGGCAAGGAGTTCCAGAGGTTGAGAGTGCATTGCGTGAAAAAATACTTTCTTGTTTTTATTTTAAACCTGCTACCTGTTAATTTCATTTGGTGGCCCCTTGTTCTTGAATTATGAGAAGGAGTAAATAACACTTCCTTATTTACTTTCTCCACACCAGTTATGATTTTATAGACCTCTATCATATCCCCCCTTAGTTGCCTTTTTTCCAAGCTGAAAAGTCCCAGTCTTATTAATCTCTCCTCATGCGGAAGCCGTTCTATACCCCTAATCATTTTTGTTGCCCTTTTCTGAACCTTTTCCAATTCCAATATATCTTTTTTTGAGCTGGGGTGACCACATCTGCATGCAGTATTCAAGGTGTGGGCTTACCATGGATTTATATAGAGGCAATATGATATTTTCTGTCTTCTTATCTATCCCTTTCTTGATGATTCCCAACATTCTGTTCACTTTCTTGACTGCCGCTGCACATTGAGTGGATGTTTTCAGAGAACTATCCACAGTGACTCCAAGATCTCTTTCTTGAGTGGTAACAACTAATTTAGACCCCATCATTGTGTGTATATATATAGTTATATTGTATAGTCATCTCTTTTCCAAGTTGTATAGTACATATGTATAGTTATATTGTATATATAGTTGTATATGTATAGTCGTCTCTTTTCCAAGTTGTATAGTACATATGTATAGTTATATTGTATATATAGTTGTATATGTATAGTCGTCTCTTTTCCAAGTTGTATAGTACATATGTATAGTTATATTGTATATATAGTTGTATATGTATAGTCGTCTCTTTTCCAAGTTGAAAAGTCCCAGTCTTATTAATCTCACCTCATATGGAAGCTGTTCCATGCTCCTCATCATTTTTTGTTGCCCTTCTCTGTACCTTTCCCAATTCCAATATATCTTCTTTGAGATGCGGCAACCACATCTGCATGCATATTCAAGATGTAGGTGTGTGTAGCAAGGGGGCATGTCCCAGCTGCCCTCCCCCATCTCTCCACGGTGGGCAGAGCCAGGACACCCACATGTGCCCTGACACAAGCAGAGCGGTGGGAGAGGAACCGGAAGTATAAAAGGCAATACCTCCATCTCAGTTGGAGACGAGTCACCAGAGGGGAAGGATGTCTCCCTCCTGTCCTGGGCTGGGACGTGGTGCAGTCGGGTGGCCCCGCATCCCCCTACCCCTGCCATCCCACCCCTGGGTTGGCAGCCTCCCCGACATAGGCCAAGAGACCTGTGTTTGTTGGCAGTCTGCCAGAGCCAGAACCCCCCAGCCCTGTTTGAGGGTCTGGGCATACAGACGCAGTATTGATCTGATAAATTGCTTAGGGAAGTTGTGGAATCTCCATCTCTGGAGATATTTAAGAGTAGGTTAGATAAATGTCTATCAGGGATGGTCTAGACAGTATTTGGTCCTGCCATGCGGGCAGGGGACTGGACTCGATGACCTCTCGAGGTCCCTTCCAGTCCTAGAATCTATGAATCTATGTCCTGAATACAGGCCAGAGCCTCCTGACTTTGCTGCCCTGCCCTGCCTGAGGGCCGGCGCTTATGGACACTGCTGCCCTACCCTGATTGTAGGTCAGAGGCTCTAAGTGTTTGGTGCCCCACCCTGTCAGAGGGCCAGGGCCCCCTACTCTCAGTACTGTGCTACCCCGCAGAGTTAGGGTGCTAATTTCCCCCGAATTGGGCCCTACCAGGGAACTTGTAGCAAGGGGGCGTGGCCTCCCTCCCAGATGAATGGAGGGACAGCTGCAAACGCCTTCCAGCCTACCATGGATTGATATAGAGGCAATCGGATCTTTTCTGTCTTCTTATCTATCCCTTTCCTGATGGGGTCAGCATCCTGTTATCTTCCTAGCAACCTGACCTGTCTCCCCAGGTCCATTTCCCCAGGCTCCTGAAATCATCAGATTCTCTACTGCATCTTCGTGAGCAAGAAATTCTTTTTGTTACCAGAAACTCCCCTGAGCTGCTGAGGGGTCCCTCCTCCAGTTTACACTGTTGACCTAATTTAGCAGTGAAGACAAGCCCTCACAGGGAGAGGAGCAGGCAGCTGTCTCTTTTCACAGCTGGTAGTGTGGCTGAGTGGTCTAAGGCGCTGGATTAAAGCGCCAGTCTCTTTGGAGGTGTGGGTTTGAATCCCACCACTGTCAACTCTTTAGCTACTCTGAACTTCCTGTGGATACAGAATGGAGTTTCAGTCCCTATTTCCAGGGCGTCTTACCCCTGGATCCTTTAACCCCAGACCCTCCCAATCAGTTATTTCCCTCTTGCCCTCTCCTCCACCCCCTAGCTCCCCATCTAGGCATCCCTCTAGTTTAAAATTGACAGCCAGCACCCTAGTACTGGAGCGCATTTCACATCACTAGCAAAGTCCAGCACTGGACATTATATCCTTATTGGGTTACCGATAGCTGGGCTTGAAGAGGAGTTTGACTTTTGGGGGGTAGGGAATTTTTCGGGGGGGGGGGGGGAAACAGAAAGGAAATTGTGTGAGATGGGGAGAAAAGGCCATTTCAGTTACTGCCACTACACATCTGGCATTTATTTTCACTGAAAAGGCCCTGCTCACTGCTGCTGTGGAGGGTTTAGGCCTGGGTGTCCCCCCGCCACCTCCTCTCCTCTTCTCCCGGGCCCCTTTAAAAACTTCGGTGCCTTTTAGCTGTTTAAGAAACACAGATATGAGCTGCACTTCCTGCTGTCAAGATTTTGCAGTAGCACAAATCTGCTTTGCAGCGCATGAAACTGACTTTGCAGAACCCCCCCCCCCATATCCCACCCCCCACCTCCCGTATTACTGAGCATTGTCAGTATCACTTGACCGAAGACTTTATAGGAATCGTTGGGGGATAAACCATCGGAAAAGAAAATTAATACAATTCCCTTCCCAAAACAGTCATGGGGAGATTGATATCCTGGGTGTCTGAAAATGGATGTCCCAGTACCTGGTGGCTGATAGTAGTACAGGCACCTTAGATTTCACTGTCTAGATAAGATCTCAGCTTTATATCAGTGATAGAATCGTAGGACTGGAAGGGATCGCCAGAGGTCCCCTGCACTCATGGCAGGACTAAGTATTATCTAGATATCTAGACCAGTGGTTTCCAACCTTTTTTATGCACAAGATCACTTTTTGAATTTAAGGGCAACCCAGGATCGACCCCTTCCCCAAAACCCCACCCCACTCACTCCATCTACCCCTTCCATCGCTCACTCTCCCCCACCCTCATTCACTTTCACCAGGCTGGGATTGGGGTTTGGGAGGGGGTGCGGGCTCTGGGCTGCGGCTGAGGGGTTTGCAGAGTGGGAGGGGACTCCGGGCTGAGCCTGGGGTAGGGGGTTGGGGTGAGGGGTGCAAGCTCTGGGAGGGAGTTTGAGTGCAGGAGGGGGCTCTGGGCAGCGGCAGAGTGTTGGGGTGCAGGAGGTATGGGAGAGGGTCTGGGCAGGGGGAGGGGGGTTGGGGTGCTGGCTCTGGGAGGGGGGTCAGGGCTGGGGCAGGGGGGTTCAGGGGGCAGGAGGGGTATGGGGTGCTGACTCTGGGAGGGGGGCAGGGCTGGGGCAGGGGGGTTCAGGGGGCAGGAGGATGTATGGGGTTCTGGCTCTGGGAGAGGGGTCAGGGCTGGGGCAGGGGGCTTTGGGGGCAGGAGGGGTATGGGGTGCTGGCTCTGAGAGTGGGGTCAGGGGACAGGAGGGGTATGGGGTGCTGGTTCTGGGAGGGGGGTCAGGGCTGGGGCAGCGAGGTTCAGGGTGCAGGAGGGTGTATGGGTACTGGCTCTGGGAGGGGGGTCTGGGCTGGGGCAGGGAGGTTCAGGGTGCAGGAGGGTGCTGGGGTGCTGGCTTTGGGAGGGGGCCAGGGGGTCCAGGGGGCAGAAGGTATGGGGTGCTGGCTCTGGGAGGGGGGTCTGGGCTGGGGGTTGGGGTGCAGGAGGGGGTATGGTGTGCTGGCTCCAGGAGGGGGGCAGGGCTGGGGCAGGGGGGTTCAGGGTGCAGGAGGGGGTATGGGGTGCTGGCTCTGGGAGGGGATTCAGGGCTAGGGCAGGGGGGTTCAGGGTGTAGGAGGGGGTATGGGGTGCTGGCTCTAGGAGAGGGATCAGGGCTGGGGGGTTCGGGGTGCAGGAGGGAGTATGGGGTACTGGCTTCAGGAGGCGGGGGTCAAGACTGGGGTGCGGTCTCCTTCCGGGCAGCACTTACATCAGGGGACTCCAGGTCGGCGGCACAGGGAGGCTAAGGCAGGCTCCCTGCCTGCCCTGACCCCATGCCACTCCCGGAAGGGACCAACGTGCCTCTGCGGCCCCTGGGGGGGACCAGGGGGGACCAGGGGGCATATGGCTCCGCACGCTGCCCCTCTTTGGAGGCAGCGCCCCCACAGCTCCCATTGGCTAGGAACGGGGAACTGTGGCCAATGGGAGCTGAGGGGGTGGTGCTTGCAGGCAGAAGCAGTGTGCATAGATTCCTTCCGCCCCCCCCCCCCCCCCCGCCGTCTCCCCTCAAACCGGGCCACTTCTGCGAGCAGCTGGGAGAGTCTCTAGGATCAACCAGTTAGTGACCACTAGAGTAGACTGATCTGTACTAGTTTTTCTAAAATCCAAGGTGAGATTAAATAAGAGAATATAAAATAAAAACCAAAATGACACTTTGATTTTTTGAAAAGTAAGAGGCGGTTCGGTTCACAATTGCTCCTAAAACGTTATCCTGCCGGTTAAACAGTGTAGAGTGCTGGACGTACTCTTTCTAGCCCCAGGGTACTTCATAATTTGGTAGCATTTAAATAAAATCAACTGAGTTCTACCAGTTAGTATGTTTCCTTTCATATTGTTGAAGATAAACTTAGATTTGAATGGCTATTTCATGCAGAATATAAATGTCTAAAATGCTTGGTGGTTCAACTAGTTACCCTGCATAACTATGGTACTAAGTAGAGTTCAGGGCATGATCAATGTTTGTCTGTGTAAAGAAAATTAATCCTGTATTTAGAACCTGTAAATTGTTCTCCCATGCTGCAATGATTTCAGTTAACTGAATGCCAGCCTAAGGAAGCATACAGCCAGGCAATAGGAAATCATTTATATCAGGTAGCTACAGCTGATATTATATAAAACAGCAGAAACAGGAACATGACAATGCATATAAATAACATGTCTCAGTCCTTACCCACTGTTAAGGTTTTTCTTTCTAGGTATTTACAAGCATAGCTGCCTCAACTGAAGCTGAAGCTCGAATCTTTTGGCTTGGACTGATTATCTGTCCCATTATTTGGACAGTGTTCTCTTTTAGCACTTCGTTTTCCTTGAAGTTGACAAGGCTGGTAAGCATGAGGTAACTGCATCTGAGCTGGGGGTGATAAGTACAGTGAAGGGGACAGGAGCAGAAAAACAAGTCTATTAAAAACATAGGTTTAAGTTAGATTCCCTAGGAAGTGAGAATTTAAGTTAGAAGATTTCAATGACAGCTTCAAGAAGGTGTAGAGCAGGCTTCTGTTCCCAAACTGAAGTGAATCCCTTAGGCCTGGCACAGACTGTATAATTCCTTACTCTCCACCCCCACTAGGTTCTGGTCAATCAGCCCTTTTCTCCTAAGTCAAATGTTTCTGCTGGCAGCCACCACTGCAGCTTCAGTTCAGCAAACTCCACCTATGCAATACCCCAAGCTAAAACGCTATTTGTTCCAGAGAAACCACTCTGCAGTTGGATTTCACTTTTCATAGAATCATAGAATATCAGGGTTGGAAGGACTACAGGAGGTCATCTAGTCCAACCCCCTGCTCAAAGCAGGACCAATTCCCAACTAAATCATCCCAGCCAGGGCTTTGTCAAGCCAGGCCTTAAAAACCTCCAAGGAAGGAGACTCCACCACCTCCCTAGGTAACGCATTCCAGTGTTTCACCACCCTCCTAGTGAAATAGTTTTTCCTAATATCCAACCTGGACCTCCCCCACTGCAACTTGAGACCATTGCTCCTTGTTCTGTCATCTGCCACCACTGAGAACAGCCGAGCTCCATCCTCTTTGGAACCCCCTAGGGTTACCATACATCCGGATTTTCCCGGACATGTCCGGCTTTTTGGGCTCCAAATCCCCGTCCGGGGGGAAATCCCAAAAAGCAGGACATGTCCGGGAAAATCCGGACATGCGGGGCCAGCGGTGTGGGTGCTCGGGGGCCGGGCCGGCGGTGCGGTGCCGGGCCGGGGGCTCCGGGGCCGGGCCGGCCGGGCCGGGCCGGGGGCTCAGGGACTGGGCTGGCGGTGCCGGGCCGGGGGCTCGGGGGACGGGCCGGCGGTGCCGGGCCGGGCCGGGGGCTCGGGGGACGGGCCGGCGGTGCCGGGGGCCGGGACAGCGGTACGGTGCCGAGGGCTGGGCTGGGGACCGGCGGTGCAGTGCCGGGGGCCGGGGGTGCTCGGCCGGGGGCCCGGGGGCCCGGGGGCCGGGCCGGGGACCGGCAGTGCTGGGCGGGCCGGGGGTGCTCGGCCGGGCCCGGGGCCGGCACCCCAGGGCCCGAGCCGACCCAGGCTGGAAACGCCGGGGGGGCCAGCCTGGGCCGCGCCTCCTCCCCCCACACACCTCCTTACCTGCTTCAGGCTTCCCGCGAATCAAATGTTCGCAGGAAGCAGGGGAGGGGGCGGAGACTTTGGGGAAGGGGCGGAGTTGGGGCGGGGGGCGGGGCTGGGGCCCCGTGGAGTGTCCTCCTTTTGGAGGCACAAAATATGGTAACCCTAGAACCCCCCCTCAGGTAGCTGAAAGCAGCTATCAAATCCCCCCTCATTTTTCTCTTCTGGAGACTAAACAATCCCAGTTCCCTCAGCTTCTCCTCATAAGTCATGTGCTCTAGACCCCTAATAATTTTTGTTGCCCTCCGCTTGACTCTTTCCAATATTTCCACATCCTTCTTGTATTGTGTGGCCCAAAACTGGACACAGTACTCCAGATGAGGCCTCACCAATGTTGCATAGAGGGGAACAATCACGCCCCTCGATCTGCTGGCAATGCCCCTACTTATACAGCCCAGAATGCCATTAGCCTTCTTGGCAACAAGAACACACTGTTGACTCATATCCAGCTTCTCGTCCACTGTGACCCCTAGGTCCTTTTCTGCAGAACTGCTACCTAGCCATTCGGTCCCTAGTCTGTAGCAGTGCATAGGATTCTTCCGTCCTAAGTGCAGGACTCTGCACTTGTCCTTGTTGAACCTCATCAGGTTTCTTTCGGCCCAATCTTCTAATTTGTCTAGGTCCCTCTGTATCCGATCCCTACCCTCTAGTGTATCTACCACGCCTCCTAGTTTAGTGTCATCTGCAAACTTGCTGAGAGTGCAGTCCACACCATCCTCCAGATCATTAATAAAGATATTAAACAAAACCGGCCCCAGGACCGACCCTTGGGGCACTCTGCTTGAAACCGGCTGCCAACTAGACATGGAGCCATTGATCACTACCCGTTGAGCCCGACGATCTAGCCAGCTTTCTATCCACCTTACAGTCCATTCATCCAGCCCATACTTCTTTAACTTGGCGGCAAGAATACTGTGGGAGACCGTATCAAAAGCTTTGCTAAAGCCAAGGAATAACACATCCACTGCTTTCCCCTCATCCACAGAGCCAGTTATCTCATCATAGAAGGCAATTAGGTTAGTCAGGCACGACTTCCCCTTCGTGAATCCATGCTGACTGTTCCTGATCACTTTCCTCTCCTCTAAGTGTTTCATAATTGATTCCTTGAGGACCTGCTCCATGATTTTTCCAGGGACTGAGGTGAGGCCGACTGGCCTATAGTTCCTCCTTTTTCCCTTTTTTAAAGATGGGTACTACATTAGCCTTTTTCCAGTCATTCGGGACCTCCCCCAATCGCCATGAGTTTTCAAAGATGATGGCCAATGGCTCTGCAATCACATCCGCCAACTCCTTTAGCATCCTCGGATGCAGCGCATCCGGCCCCATGGATTTGTGCTCATCCAGTTTTTCTAAATAGTCCTGGACCACTTCTTTCTCCACGGAGGGCTGGTCACCTCCTCCCCATACTGTGCTGCCCAGTCCAGCAGTCTGGGAGCTGACCTTGTTTGTGAAGACAGAGGCAAAAAAAGCATTGAGTACATTAGCTTTTTCCACATCCTCTGTCACTAGGTTGCCTCCCTCATTCAGTAAGGGACCCACACTTTCCTTGACTTTCTTCTTGTTGCTAACATACCTGAAGAAACCCTTCTTGTTACTCTTAACATCTCTTGCTAGCTGCAACTCCAAGTGCGATTTGGCCTTCCTGAGTTCACTCTTGCACGCCTGAGCGATATTTTTATACTCCTCCCTGGTCATTTGTCCAATCTTCCACTTCTTGTAAGCTTCTTTATTGCGTTTAAGGTCAGCAAGGATTTCACTGTTAAGCCAAGCTGGTCGCCTGCCATATTTACTATTCTTTCTACACATCGGGATGGTTTGTTCCTGCAACCACAATAAGGATTCTTTAAAATACAGCCAGCTCTCCTGGACCCCTTTGCCCTTCATGTTATTCTCCCAGGGGATCCTGCATGTCTTCTTGGGACTTGGATAATATTTGTACTAACATCCTTTCACCACCCAGCCTCCTGGTCTCCATGGCTTGCACCAGACCACTCTGTCACACTGCATCATTTAATGTTTTGGCAGGCCTTCCTGGAAATAAGCAGTTGCTGCTTATTGTCAATACCACCATACTGACCTTTCTAGGGCTGTTATGTAACAAGTTATATAGCAGGACTCATACGTGCTTGCCGCCGCTTCCCGCAGCTCCCATTGGCCACTGGGAGCAAACTGCGGCCACTGGGAGCTGCCGGGGGCCATGCCTGCAAACTGTCAACATCAGCAAAACGTCTTGCGCCCCGCAATCAGTTTGAAATGAGGCCTTTTAAACTTCAGTTACAGTTACTGGTTCCAAAATAAGATCGTTTTCTAGAAAATGTCTGAGAAGTACTTTGCACTTCTCTATCTAGCTGTCTAATGAACATCAGAAAATTAATATTGGTAGTACTGTCTTCCAAAGACAGTACTACCAATAATAGTGTTCTTCAGTTCATTAGACAACTAGATAGAGAAGTGCAAAGTACTATACTTAGGAAGGAAAAATCAAATTCACAGCTACGCCCTACGGAATAACTGCCTAGGCCGTAGCACTGGTGAGAAGGATCTGGGTGTCGCAGGTTGAATATGAAATGACCATTAATATTCTGGGGTGCGTTAACAGGAGTGTCATATAAGACACAGGAGGCAATTGCCCCCACTCTGTTTGGCACTGGTGAGGCCTCAGCTGGAGTACTGGGTCCAGTACTGGGCGCCACACATTAGGAAAGACTTGGACCTATCACCATTTCAGAACCAAATAAGCACCATTTTTTCCATGCATTGTGGGGAAAGTAACCAGGTAACTTTTCTAAATTGTTTAGAAAACCTGACCCTTGAGGAATTGTTAAAAAAACTGGGCATGTTTAGTCTGGAGAGAAGACAACAGATGGGGGGGAACCTGTTATGTCTTCAGATTTGTCAAGGGCTGTTATAAAGAGGACAGTGATCAATTGTTCTCCATGTCCACTGAATGCAGGACAAGAAATAATGGGCTTAATCTGCAGCAAGGGAGATTTAGGTTAGATATTAGGAAAAAAACTTCGATTATAGGGATAGTTAAGCTCTGGACAAGGCTGCCAAGAGGTCGGGAAGCCCCATTGTTGGAGATTTTTAAGAACAGGTTAGACAAGCATCTGTCAGGGATGGTCTACATCTGGTTCGTTCAGTCTCAGCACAGGGGGCTGGACTTGATAAACTCTCCCTCCAGCCTGCCTACATTGCTAGGATTCTGAAAGCTGACCTATTAGAAAATGTTTACCAAATAGTCGTGCTACTAAAATGATGCTGTTGACATCACTAGGCCTCACCCTAAGTAACTCAGGAGAGTGGAAGGCCACAAAGTGTCAATGAAGCCTTCCTGCACTAGGCCTAAGTGAACCAAACTCTATCCTTCCATGTTTAAACTCTAATCAACCTCAAAAGCCAGGTGCAATTGGAATATGTAAGCAACCAGTTATCTGTGTGCAACCCCCTGCTCAAGCGGTAATAATGAGGCCTGCATGTTTCTGGCTGAAGGGAAAAAGGACAAGATAACGGTTTAAAGAAGTTACTAACAAGCTAGGCTTATAGCTGCCAAGAATGATTTAACTGCTTAAATGTAATCGTTATTTGCTTAGTAACTATTACCAGGGACAGGAGGGGTAGAGGGAGGAATGGGGGGGGGGGAGAAAGGGAGGGCTAGAGCGGAAAGTGGGGGGGGTGAGGCTTAACTGCAAAATGTATAAAAGAAGAAAAACTGTTCCTGTTAGTGTGCTTGATCTGAGACGTGCCTGTCTCCTAGCACCGCTTTGGGATCCCAAATAAACTTTGTTTGCTTCTCCCCCTGGTGGTTTATTGGCGCGAAGCACACCGGGCAACGAACCCACTGTTGCTTTGCCTCGGGCACTCTGTGCTGGCAACAATGCTTTCTGCAGAGGTTAGCACATCTTCTAAACAGTACTCTTAAGTCTTTCATAAACGTGCAAATTACTATAGACCCTCCTTTGTAGGTAAAGGGGCAGTGCCATTCAAGGGTAAATTCAATTAAAGGTCTTGTAAATAGCTGGTAGTAAGAATTTGGCTGTGAATGTCTTAAAATGAAGGGAACATGACTGGATATAGATTTAAAGTTACTCTTTGGAGTCAGACTGATGTCTTATAGTTTGGCACAAAGCACTGACAAAATGGGTCCAGCTGGAAGGAGTGAGACCAGAGCTGGGAGGAGGAGGAGGGGAAATGATGTCCATCCTCAAAATGTTAAATGAGACTTCCCAAAATAAGGCGAATCTGTCAGTGGTAGGAAGGGATGTTACTGGTTATTTAAACTTCCTAAAATGCAAGTTTTAATTTATTTTAAAGTAATTTCTTTTGCTCTTACATTAAGCAGAATTATTTTGTCCATACTAAGCTGTTGATTGTCTATAGCCTCATAGAGAGACAAGTTGGCTGAGGTAATACCTTTTATTGGGCCAACTTCTGCAGGCTCTTGTGATAGCAGCTGAAGGGAGATTCTAGCTAACTTATATGGCTACATCCACTGTAAATTAGGAGGGGGGAAAAGCATCAGCAAGTTAACTTCAAGGTTTTTGTCACCACAGATGTTTCACAGGGATGTATTAAGGTTAGTTATTCTCAATAGCTGCATCATGTATGTTTTCCACAGCAGCTTTTTTAGGAATTGGGCATTATGCTGATTTACACTTTGATAGACATGAATGAGGAGTTTGGGAATTGCGCGGACTAACTGCTGCACTGCAAAAGAGTAAGTGTGACCTGAACAGAGAAGTCAAAAGGACCCATTGACAAGGACTGCTTTGCAATAAATGAAGGTATTTCCTTGAAAAGTGGCCTGTAAAAAGGGCCTATAAAATTGTCCTGGTATTTGTTTGAGTTCTGTTCATGGTACAAGAAAATATCTTGCTGCTGCTGCTACATTCTTTTCTTTTATGGATGTGGATGGCAAAGACCAACAAATCAATTTCTACTTTCCCAAAAGATGCAGAATTGAGTGGCTCAAGAAAATAAGCACCATTTTTTCCCATGCAGTGTGGAAAAAGTGACCATGTAACTTTTCTAAATTGTCGTTTGCATGCCTGAGGTCTAAAAGAATTAGACAATATTGTGACTGGTTCGGTCACAGAGACCCCCTTGGGACTGTCACCTGATGTGCTGAAACTACCTCCGAGCCCGTTTTCTTTGCCAGCTTGGGCCTCCAGAACCCCGTGTTGTTGAGCCAGACACACTAGCCTGCTACAACACAGACCCAGGGTCAACCACACCCCCAAAGCTGCAGACTTAACTGAAAACAGCTCAGCAAGTGCTCCTGTCTCCAGCACCCAGACACCCAGCTCCCAATGGGGTCCAAACCCCAAATAAATCCATTTCACTTTGTATAAAGCTTATCCAGGGTAAACTCAAATTGTCCACCCAGGGTAAACTCAAATTGTCCACCCTCTATAACATGGATAGAGAGATATGCACAGCTGTTTGCTTCCCCAGGTATTAATCACTTACTCTGGGTTAGTTGATAAACAAAAGTGATTTTATTAACTATAAAAAGGAGGATTTAAGTGGTTTCAAGTAATAACAGACAGAACAAAGTAAGTTACCAAGCAAAATAAAACAAAACACGCAAGTCTAAGCCTAATACATTTAAGAAACTGAATACAGGTAAATCTCACCCTCAGAGATGTTCCAATAAGCTTCTTTCACAGACTAGGCTCCTTCCTAGTCTAGGCCCAATCCTTTCCCTGGTACAGTTAGTTAGTTCCAGCTCAGGTGGTAACTAGGGGATTTCTCATGACTGGCAGCCTCCTTTGTTCTGTTCCACCTGCTTTTATCTCTTTGGCACAAGGCGGGAATCTTGTGTCTCTCTTGGTTTCCACCCCTCCTTTTAAATGGAAAAGCACCAGGTTTAAGATGGATTCCAGAATCATGTGACCTCGTCAGATGTCCTGTGAGACCTCATTCTTCATCCCGTACACAGGAAGGCTTGCAGGTAAACAGCCATTTACAGCCAATTGTCCTAGTCAATAGGAGCCATCAAGATTCTAAACCACCATTAAGAGTTAACTTCATATTTCTAGTTTTAGATACAAGACTGATGCATACATACAAATAGGATGACCACACTCAGTAGGTTATAAGCTTTGTAATACCTTACAAGAGACCTTTTGCATAAAAGCACATTCCAGTTACATTATATTCCCATTCCAAGCGTATTTTCATAAAGCATATGGAGTGCAACGTCACAAACGTGTTTTATAACAAACCCATTGTGTGCTCTTGTGTTACCGCCCTGGAATAGTTAAGATTAAGATTTTGTAAAGTACATTAGAGGCGGCAACAAAAATAACTGAGAAATGATTGCAGTAGAGGTTCTAGATACTAATGCTGGAGCAGCGTTAGATTAGTAGAACATCGTCTTTAGATTTCTTGTGTTCATTCTACAGGAGAGAGAAGAAGAAATTCAGGGAATGGATGTCCTGAAGGATATGGAAATACATAACCACTAGGTGACTGTGTAAGTTGAGGACTGATATTGGAAAAATGGATAAGCAATAAGACAACATTTATTAAGTAACACTATTCTAGAGCATCAACTCTGTCTGAACAAGAGTAAAGAATTGTGTGGTCAAAACATGTCAAACTCAGATTTTTAGTGATGAGTTCCTTGGTTGCAGTTATAAGCTAACATAAAAAGGCAATGTGTGCAGGAAGGAAAATTTCAATTTTTACTTAAAACAGGCCAAAGACTAGCTTTATATCCTATGAAAATAATTCCTTGCTTCTGTTTGAGAAGTTAATACAGAGTTTGTTTGATAATGATTGGGGTCATTTTAGTCATTAAGATAAAAGCCTCCAGAGGATTCCTGATTTCTGGATGTTTCTAATACTCAGTTCTGTGATATTCATACTACATAGATCAGGGAGCATAATTTCAGTAGCGTAATATAAAAGATAGCTGCAATTTTCCTACAGAATGTGCTACTCATTTCTCAGAGATTGGGAGGTTTAACCATTGGACAAGTCAAAAGACTTGTTAACACTCAGGATGCGAATATCCTTCTTGAGAGTGCAGAGTAGGGTAGTTACCCATCCCCTTTTTCTTTCCTCCCTTTGGCTAATTTCTGTCATGAAGGAGGGGGGTCTGGAATCAGAGATTGGGTTGAGGAGAGCAGAGGAAAGGCCCATTTGAGAGGGATTTCTGGCAACACAGCACTTAATTTATTTGTAGGAGTTTAATTCACCAAGTAAAATAAAGCCTGAACACTGACTTATTTCCTTGCTATAAATCAAGTAAGCAGCAAGCTCCCTCAAGTCAACTCATTCTGTTCTGCAGTCGAACACACAAGTTTATATTGATTTTAATTTGAAGGCAAATGCAGTTAATTTTCACTTGCCCTCTAATTTCTTGTATTACAAACAAGGAAACTAATGTTAACTTGTCTAAGTAAAAAAAGTACTAATTAAAAAAAAGACTCGGGTAAATGTTCCAATGAAAATATGTATTTAATATACAAGAGTTTCTGAAGAAAGTCTATTTGAACATCTTTGAAGATTAATTTCACTAACGACATACGCAAGATTACAGGTATCACAAAATTCTGCGTTTAGATTTCACCTCTGATGCACTAAGTGACTTATTTCTATAAACTTATAACAAAGCTTTGAGACATCAGGTGGACTAGATGTTCAAATATTATGGTGATCGCACACAAGAACAGGAATGTAAAGCAAGGACGTTAACTTAAAAATTATTTATTTGCAATACAGAAAGGGAGCACAAATCTTTACATTCTTCCTATTGATTCATGACAATCGTTGCTTTCCTATAATTAACTGCACATTTATTCCATTCCTTGGTTAGATAGTTTTTCTTGAGAGTGGTGTAGGGCACAATATTCTTGAATCCCTGCAAAGAGGCAAAAACAAGGTAGTAGTGAACTTATTTTATGTACTGTTGATCACTGCATGGATCTATTGCCCGCTGTGGGCATAAGTCACAACATTTTGTCTGTCATATTACCCTAACTTATACTTGAAATGGTTTAAAGAATTTTAGACCCATTTTTCTTCTGCTATTTGAATACTTTCTGCATTTTGTACATTTGCTCTTCCAGAAGTGTAAGAGTGACATATTCAAAACTTCACTCACTGGTAAGCTACCAAATTCCATTTAAGAAATGCCTGCTCATGGAAAGTTAGCAAAACTATTTTATTTTGTCAGTAAGAGTACATGATGTATTTGCTGGAACTCAATGAAGGTCAAAAGAAAGCCACACTTATTTTAGTTACCTGGAGTTAACTAGCTATCATTTTAACATCATTTAATTGTTTAAAATATAAGTGGCTGAAGTAATTCGAGACGAGTAAAGAGATAACAAATGGTGCAATTTCATGATTCTTATACTGTACATTCTAAATATAAAAAATATATATGCGGAGATATACCTATCTCCTAGAACTGGAAGGGACCCTGAAAGGTCATTGAATCCAGCCTCCTGCCTGCACTAGCAGGACCAAGTTCTGATTTTGCCCCAGTTCCCTAAATGGCCCCCTCAAGGATTGAACTCACAATCCTGGGTTTAGCAGGCCTATGCTCAAACCACTGAGCTATCCCTCCCTCCCCCCATTCTGCCAAAATTATGCTGTTGACGCCTTCATAACATATTTTAGAAACTAATTGCTCAGACAAGTAATTCACACATCAGCCTTTTAACATGACATTCTTACTTTGGATGATATTCCTGTAAGATGAAGTAGCTGGGGACTCAGGTATTTCAGAGAAAAAACATTGGCCTTGATCACAACTCTTCCCTAAAAAAAAAAAAAAAAAAAAAAAAAAAAAAGGGGGGGGGGGAGAAATAAGCTAAAAACCTTGTGATGCAGGAAAAACAAAACAAAAAAAATTGCCTGAAATTTACCTCCCCAAAATTGCTGTACCAGTCCAGTGAACCAAGGGCTTATGTTCTTCCTGGGTCAGTAACACATAAATGAAGCACGGTAGCTATTTTCTTATAGATAGCTATTAGAACTAAGTAGCAGAACAATGTTGTTTTTCAGATTGAGGTCCTAGGTTTTCCGATGCACAATGTGACGAAGTGGGAATGTTCTTAATGTTCTCTCTGAATAATGTGTGGTTGCCTCAGTTTCCCCTATGTCTTTCTTAAGTATCTAGCCAGTTGGATAAGGGTGTGCGATTGTTGCAGAGCCCTAGAGGACCAGTGTGATGCTGTCTGTACAGAGAATGGCCGACACCCTGTCTGCTGGCAACTGATGGCCTGGGCCCCTCCCCTGCAAAGGTGGCAACTGAAGGTGTTGGAGAACAAAGATCAGGTGACCTCCTGGCCCAGGAAAGAGACAAAGGCCAGAAGAGGGGCTGGAGAGTTTCAGTTCGGAGCTGGCTGGGGAAAGAGAGGGAGGCCCAGACCTGGGGTCTGGCCTCCCTGACCCCAAGATGGACCTGACTTAGGGGTCCAGTTTCTGTACCTACAAGCTCTGGTTTGGACAGTGTTCCTGTCATCTAATAAACCTTCTGTTTTACTGGCTGGCTGAGAGTCATGTCTGACTGCGGAGGTGGGGTGCAGGCTTCCCCAGAAGTCCCGCCTGCGTGGACTCGCTGTGGGAAGCGCACGGTGGGACAGGGGATACTGACTGCTCCGAGGTCAGACCCAGGAAGGTGGAAGTTTCTTGCCCCGGAGACAGTCTGCTCACAGAGAGGAGACTCCGCCAGAGTCCTGACTGCCTTTGTATGGAGTAGTTCCAGAGCATCGCCCAGTGACTCCGTGACACATGCCCTGACTATACCATCCTTCCATCTACATGGGATGCTGTTCCTTAATTCCATGGAAGAGTAGCACCAAGATGGTCTTGCTTTACACTTGGATACTATGTAGACTGGCGTATATTATCTACTAGTAACTTGGTTCTTTACATACTACTTCTTTTCTTTTAATACATCTAATTATCCACTGAAAAAAATCTACCTAAATTCATACAACGAGCATTTTTTCAGTTATAGCAGCTCTAGTTTTAACTAGATCAAAACTTGATGTTACAAGATTTTATTCTTCCTTGTGGTATGGTTTCATCTAGTCTGCAATTGTAAATGAGCAGTTTTTCAAAACAAAAATGGCACACTCCATATGAGTCATGTTACTAAAGGTGAACAGCAGCCATGATTACTATTTAAACCAGGCCTGCACAACATGCGGCCCATGTGGGCTCTCGGTGTGGCCCGCGGGGGGTGAGTAGGCAAGCAGCAGGTGAGGGAGGGGGGCTGAGGAGGCGAGCGGGCGGGCAGTGGCGGGGGGGTGAGGAGGCGAGCCATGGGAGGGGGGCTGAGGAGGCAAGTGGCAAGTCCGTGGCTGACGTGTTCTACTGATCTGGTCTGGCTCCCATCCCCTCTCCAAAGGTTGCAGCTGTCTGGAGATGCTGCCTTCCATGCCTTCCTCATTCACTCACGTGGCAATTTATTACAAGGGGGGGGGGGGAGATATCTTATTCTACTTCTAGCAAAAAGACATTTTTCTTTTACCTTAATTATACTACCTTAGGGGCCCACTATAACATACTACCAAGGTTCAATACCGCTGTTTCGGTGGGGCAGCGCTGGGGAAGGAGGGTTTGTTTCGGGGGGCAGGCGGCGCTGGCAGGGAGGGGGGAGGTTGTTGGGGAGGGCTGAGTGGTGCTGGGGGGTTCCATGGGGGGCAATGCTGGAGGGTACTGGGGGGAGTTCGGCGGGGCCGGGGGTTTCGGCCCTCAGCTGTTTTCTTTGGAGTAATATGGCTCTCACTGTTTTACAAGTTGTGCAGGCCTGATTTAAACCTAAGCAGGAAGTTCTCTCATCATTTTACTCATTTCAGACCAAACCATATCATCACCGTTCCACAAACTATATTTGCAACAATTTTCATTCTAAAAAAGTCAGCTATTGGACACTGGTTTGTGTTCATCAAAGTGAGTATGTCTCAACCTTAGCTGACACACCAAAAATAACCCTGAAGTAATGGCAAGCACATTGCTGCTTTTTATTATGCAATTTGCCAAGCTTACCTATTTGAGGATCTAGGGGCACTTTCCCCAGGAGAGAAATATTTAAATTTTGGCACATCATCTCTGCTCCTCCAGTTGTTGGAGGAAAGATTTGAGATTCAATCTGTAACATAAAAGAAAAAAGGACAAGTAATATAAGACGACGCCAGAAAAGATCATTTTGAGAAATCCCAATTAAAACAGGACCAACATTGTGGGCTTCTGATGGCTATGTGCAGTAGGTTCCTGGCATACTATCATTAAACACATTAGAGTTCTACCCAATTAAAACATTTGACTTAAGCTTTCACACAAATCATTAAGAGCACTTTAGGTGGATATATAAATCACAAGTACCATTTCAAATACATTTGTCCTCTATTTGTCTAGTTTAGGTTACTATTTCTCCAAGACATTTATTGTGGTATATACATAATCCTAATTTTAAAGCTGTGTGTGTTAGAATTTAAATTTACAAGAGCAAGGGATTTGAAAGCAGACAGCATGGCCAGCCAAAAGCTGTCACTATTTTTTAATTCTGACCTGCAAAAACCTAATTCTTCCCAATACCTGGGACTCGTGAGCAGAGACTGACAATTATGTCTGATTTTTCAAGCACTCATATTGCTTTGAGGATGCGTTCAAATGGGTAATAGGTTGATGCCAAGGAACTCACCTGAAACACATGGACCCACATCCCCAAGACAAGCTGATAGTGCATTAGTCTGCATGTTTGATTGGTCATTACCATCCTTCAGTTCCTTCTCTAACTGGGTCAGTAACATGTCATTTGTCATCTTGTTCCCTTCCTAGCCCAATCCTCAGATTCCATGTTTATCATGACTGGCACATACAATCCGCCATGGGAATGTTTTTAGAAAACGATTAAGGTACACAGTGTAGCTACACCCCATTCCATAAGGCTCCCAGTTTGTACTTTCATGTGTTGAAAGTGCCAGGAAAGTTCTGAAGCAAAAGCAGTACATGTAGGTCACTTATATAACGGGTATCAGGAGTTCAACATCGAAAGGAAATTGTTAGTAATACAGAAACATCTAAATGTTTGCATAAGCTTTTAGCAGCAAAACTAAACAAGAAGGGAGGATGCAACAACCCACATCAGCTATTCAGAGATGCCAGCCAGTGGCTCCTCATAATAGGTCATTTAAGACAGAGTTGTTAAACACAGATCTTAAAGTAGGTCTATTGTTCAAATACCGATGTCGAACATGTAACATCCTGCTGTGTAGCTGAAGCCTCCATTTCAAAATTGCTATTTTTATACAGTGTTCTGGCTCCTAAAAGGAGCCACAAAACTAATCCTTGGCCTCGGGAATGCACCTTTCGTAACTATCGAAGGACAACAGTTCCTGTATAAAGGAGCTTGATACTGTTTCCACCAACAGAAACAGGATTTTTTTTTTTTATTCAGGAGATCAAGCAAGTTTGTGCCATGGTAAGTAAATCCTTTCCCTTCCCATATGGTCACCACACAACATACATACATTTGGACCGCGTATATTAAGACGAGTGAAAATCTTAGCAATAAGTTTTAGATAGTCTTACCTTACATTTTGGGCATACAAAGCCACTCATATTTTCAACAACACCTATGATCGGCAATTTCACCTTATGACAGAAGTTGATCTCCTTTCGAACATCCTGAAGTGATATTTCCTATCAAAAGCAAGTGTTATTTTGTCAGTCCACATGTACCGGACTTTTTCCATTTATTGGTTTTCCCTGCAAAGCAAACTTTCTTAGCACAAAAATCTTTCAAGCAACTGAGCATGTTTTCCACCATCAGATTAAACATATAACCTATTATCTGGTTTACTGAATTAAGGTATCTTCTGTCTTGAGACTGACCAAAGATTATCAAAATATTTAGATCTTTATTCAACCAATTTAGCTTCCAACATCTTTAAATCTGTCCAACAACTCTGGCATGGGATCAACCATCTTTATGCATATCACCTGCATTAATGTCATATCTTCAGGGAAAAGTATTCTTTAAATAAAGGGATTATGCAAATATTACCTTTGCACCTACTAGTTTAGTTTTTTGATGTCTTTCTGTAAACTAATCTGGTGAAGGTGTTGAGGAAGATGTGCAGGAACGGGTTTACTCGCTCTTTCCAAAGTCAATTCTAATGGGGGGAGCTCAGTGGTTTGAGCATTGGCCTATTAAACCCACGGTTGTGAGTTCAATCCTTGAGGGGGCCATTTAGGGATCTGGGGCAAAAATCTGTCTGGGAATTGGGCCTGCTTTGAGCAGGGGGTTGGACTAGATAACCTCCTGAGGTCCCTTCCAACCCTGATATTCTATGATTCTAACACCACTCCCTAACCCTCCCCTTTCTCATTAAACATGCCTACATAACATAGGAATGGCCAGACTGGGTCAGACCAAAGGCCCATCTAGCCCAGTATCCTGTCTTCCAACAGTGGCCAGGGCCAGGTGCCCCAGAGGGAATGAACAGAACAGGGAATCATCAAGTGATCCATCCTGTCGCTCATTCCCAGCTTCTGGCAAACAGAGGCTAGGGACAACATTCCTGCCCATCCTGGCTAATAGACCATCGATAGACCTATCCTGCGTGAATTTATTTAGTTCTTTTTTGAACCCTGTTATGGTCTTCACCTTCACAACATCCTCTGGCAAGGAGTTCCACAGGCTGACTGTGCGTTGTGTGAATAAATACTTCCTTTTATTTGTTTTAAACCTGCTGCCTATTAATTTAATTTGGTGACCCCAAATGTGTTATGAGTAGTAAACAACTCTTCATCTACTTTCTCTACACCAGTCATGATTTTATAGACCTCAATCATCTCTCTCCTTAACTGTCTCTTTTCCAAGCTGAAAAGTCCCAATCTTATTGATCTCTCCTCATACAGAAGCCATTCCATTCCCCTAATCATTTTTGTTGCCCTTTTCTGAACCTTTTCCAATTCCAATACCTCTTTTTTGAGACGGGGTGACCACATTTGCACGAAATATTCAAGATGTGGGCGTACCATGGATTTATATAGAGACATGATATTTTCTGTCCTATTTTCTATTCCCTTCTTAATTATTCCCATCTTCTGTTTGCTTTTTTTGACTGCCCTGCACATTGAGTGGATGTTTTGAGAGAACTGTCCACGACGACTCCAAGATCTCTTTCTTGAGTGGGAACAGCTTATTTAGACCCCATCACTTCATATGAACAGTTGGGATTATGCTTTCCAATGTGCATTACTTTGCATTTATCAACATTCAATTTCATCTGCCATTTTGTTGCCCAGTCACCCAGTTTTGAGAGATCCCTTTGTAACTCTTCGCAGTCTGCCTGGGTCTTAACTATCTTTAGTAATTTTGTATCATCTGCAAATTTTGTCACCTCACTGTTTACCCCTTTTTCCAGATCATTTATGAATATGTTGAATAGGGCAGAGCCCAGAACAGACCCCTGGGGGACACCACTATTTACCTCTCTCCATTCTGAAAACTGACCATTTATACCTACCCTTTGTTTCCTATCTTTTAACCAGTTACCAATTCATGAGAACACCTTCCCTCTTATCCAATGGCAGCTTACTTTGCATAAGAGCCTTTGGTGAGGGACCCTGTCAAGGGTTTTCTGAAAATCTAAGTACACTATATCCACTGGATCCCCTTGGTCCATATGCTTGTTGACCCCCTCAGATATTTATAGTTGATTGGTGAGGCATGATTTCCCTTTACTAAAACCACGTTTGACTTCATTCCCTTCCACTCCCTCCTACCACATCCCTTGCATTCTGCTCACTACTCCCTATTTAGTATTCCACTTGTTTCCTGCCACTTGTGCCTCTGGACATTTTCTTGTTGCTCCTACTCCTGGAAAACTGTGCCTCTTCCTGCACAATTGGCCTCTTCTCCCCCTCCTTCAAATTGCCCACTAAGAATGTACTTTTGATTTAGCTAGACTTCTGCCACTAATCTTAGCACTGGTGCCTGACTTCAAACAAAAAGCCGCTGCCCCCCCCCCCCAAAAAAAACAACCAACCAACCACTATACACATCCCAAGAAGGAAAAGTATACTAACCCAGAGGTTCTATTGTCCTTAAATAAATAAAAGCTCACCACGATTCCCCCCACCCCAACATCACTAGTATCTTCCTGCTGTCTAATGTTATCATTCCTTACTTCCCTCCTAGCACCATCTGTAAGTCAACAGTATTGCAAGTTCAGAGTCCTTTGCCTTCAGGAAGTCTCTAACATGCCACAGAGCTGTATAGAAGTTCAACACAGTATCATTTAAATAAAAAAATTATTTGATCTCTAAGGATCAGCATCCAATAATTTGGTTGTGATGAAAGGATTGTGCTGGGCATGGATCCCAAAGGGCAGGAAGAAGATTCTGAAGCCAATTGGCGGAGTTAAATCATCTCCTTCCATGGAGAGGCATTCCTTTGTGCCTACATGCTATAGTTGATGGACATAGTCATTTTTGTAAATTTAATAAGTATTCCAAAGCAAAGATTTGATTTAACTGGTATTAAATTTGTAGCGATACTTCTCTTACCTGAGGAGTAGTGATTATAACTGCTCCATCTATGTGCGAGGAACTTAGATATTGCACAATAGATAAATGTTCATCTGAAGTACCTGGAGGTGTATCCACAATAAGGTAGTCAATTTCACCCCAATCCACATCACGAAGAAATTGTTTGATCATTCCTAAAAACAGATGCAAGATGAATAACAAATTTGTTATTTTCTAGCTTGTATGTTTCTAAATTTCAGGTGTGCAGTTTCCTCAATCTCCGTTGTAAACTTAAAGGAGCCAAAAGCTTTAGTGAGACATTCAGAATTTGGTCGGTTGTTCAAAAAGTCTGAAAGGCACTTTGAGAATCTATTCTGTGCTAAACGATTACCCCAAATATGACTGCAGCCACACTCAATCTCAAAGCATGGGTCTATTCTGCAAGGAGAGTATGTAAAATGGGACCTTCTCACTCAAAATATCTGCTCTGTCTGACTTCAGCAAATATATATTTTTACTCCTGTTAACAGAACAGTGCAGAGCCAACACAGATGAGTGAGGTGGATTCTATTACTTCACATGTATCGGAATTATTTAGCAAGTTCCAGTCAGTTACATCTGCAAAAGTGCATCTATGGCAAGTGATAAAAGAGGTCACTGAAGCCATAATTTTGCTGTCAGAAGTTTCATTACTGGTAGGAATGCTATAAAATAAAGAATTCAGTTTTACTCTCAGATCCCATCTTTTCAGCTGATCATTTTAAATACAGAAGGTTTTGGATACAACAATCCTGGACCCTCACAATATCAGTACAGTATCAGAGGGGTAGCCGTGTTAGTCTGGATCTGTAAAAACCAAGAAAGAGTCCTGTGGCACCTTATAATTTCGTATTCACCCACGAAAGCTTATGCTCCAATACATCTGTTAGTCTATAAGATGCCACAGGACTCTCTATTAATATCAGTACAGAATCACTGTTTCGGAAAGATCTGCCCCTTAAGTTATACTTCCAGAGCATTCTACTCAAATTTCTCTATACTTTAACGTATGCACTGTCAAACTAGAATTGAGTGTTATCAATAAAAAGCGAGGTACATTCTATTTCAGAAAATTTAGCAGAAACTGTAAGCAGAAAGCAATGAGATGTGGGACCGAAAGGTCTAAAACAAAGTAATTTTAAATCTGCGGTAACATGGAAATCACACGTTAAGTTCTGAAAAAAAGGATAAGCAGTTTTTTTACATAAATTCATCAGCAAAACTGGCTCAAAAGAATATTATTATCTATTGCCATAACCAAATGGTCTACTTCCAGTTTTCTTTTATGCACAAAAGGATAGTAAAAACAAATAGGATACATGTAAAAGGTTGAATTATCAACCAAATAAGACAGTTTTGCTAGCTACATTCATTTACAAAAAACAAAACAAAACAAAAAAAACCACACACCACACACCCCCCCTGAACATCAGGTAACTTGAAAATTATGATGTTGAATATTGCAATTTCTTTCAGATATGCAATCAATTTAGGAATCTTTTTTAAAACGTGATCAATATCCATGCCTATTTAGAAAGTTCATCAGACCTGTGTTAACAAGGAGCAATAAACTATAGATATAAATTCTGCCCAAGTGTGAAAAAAGTATTAAATGTACACGTTAATCAGTAGTATGCATGCAATGATATTTTATCAAATATAGACTCCTTAGTTTCCATCTAGCCAGTCTAAACTAAGTTGTTCTGATTATGTTAGAGAGCTCAGTTCAATATACGACAACCACCCCAGAGTGAAAGGAAATGCTCAGAGTAACTGCTTTGCCAACAAACCAAGTTTTATATGGAAAAAAGGAAGCACTGTCTAAATTGCAATAGTTTATGCTCCCCGATGCAACAATCAACAACAATGAAAATACTTGAGATACAGACCGTTTTTTTTGGGTCCTCTCCAGATAACAGCATCATCAGGACCACTGAGCAAGAACCCCACAGACATTACACACAAGTTTTCTTCAACATACTAGAAAAGAGGAAGCATACTATTAAGATAGCCCAGAAAGAAATTTACTTACCAAAATAATATCCTTACCAGTTCTTGAAAGATTTTAATGGATCAAAACATAGTTTAAGAAAATGGATGTTTGAAAAAAATGCAGCGTCCCTACTTTTCCTCCATCAGTCAAAGGCTGCACGATTTCTGTACAACAATCAGTAATCTGACTATATTTACATATTAAAGAGCCTTTTACAAACAGATAATGCAATAAATCTTCACAGAATCACTACTGAGAAGGCATGTGGCTAAAATGACTTCCCTTTCTCTCTCAGCATCAGAAAAATGTGTGTGGTGGCATGTACAAAAGTTTGAACAAAATCTGAACTATTTCCATGCATTTTGTTAAGAACATCACCTCTGTTATTCCTTGGGATTTAATTATCTGCAGTTTTATTATAACCGGAAGTGAAGTATTATGCAAGTGCATGAGAACCAAAAATAATTGAAACCGACTAGTCTATTTTCGTTGTCCAAACCAAAATAAGTGCAAAGGGAAACAGTTGAAAAAGCGAAACTTTACTTTGTTTTAAAATGTTCAGTTATAATAACCCACTGTGATGTTAGTAACAGAAGGAATTTTTATAAAGCTATGATGTTTAACCTGTAGTGCCTCTTTAAGAAGCAGGACTTCTGTGTATGGAAAAAGAGTGGATAGGAGGGAGAAAATAGTTCTAGTTTCTCTCTGGAATAGGCCCCCCTAAACTCCTTTTTTTTTTTTTTTTTTTTAAAAGAAAAGAAAAAAACCTCACTAGCTTACCACCGGAGACCATCCAGAACCACTCTGGTGAACCTGAGGATAAAAGCAATGTTTTAAAAACCGATATATACACACAAAGTATGTAAAATATAAGCTACACTGTAATGATAGCGTATTTCTTGGCATCTGGTTTGAAATGTAACCGTATTGAAAGAGTCAAATGGCCATGTAAGAAACTGCAAAAAGGCAGAGTTCCTGAATTAGTCAGTAAACAATGAATTCTATTGATGAAATGGCTGTTGCAGCAAACAAGCTGCCTAACAATCTGCAATATAGCTGTCATTCCCTTACTGCAGAAAAGTTAACCCTGAAGGACACCACTCAGAAATATTTGAAGGAAAGAGAATCAGATGCTGCTAGCCATTGCCTGTAAATATAGGGATACCTGCTAAAAGTTTGCTACATAGTACAACAAAACCAGAAAGGGGACTGGCAACCAACTCCAGAGAAACACAAGCATATACAAATTTCTCTCAAAGACAATACTTCCTTATGCCAATGGCATTACTTTCCTATTAATGTGTCAGCCTGATCATAGATAAATGTCTTAGGCCTGGTCTACACTAGGAGGTTATGTCGAATGTAGCAGCGTTAACTCGAATTAACCCTGCACCCGTCCACACAACAAAGCTATTTATTTTGACATAGAGGTCTCTTTAAATCGATTTCTGTACTCCTCCCTGACGAGGGGAGTAGCGCTAAATTCGACATGGCCATGTCGAATTTGGGTAGGTGTGGATGGAATTCTACGCGAATAGCTCCGGGAGCTATCCCACAGTGCACCACTCTGATGCTCTGGACAGCAGTCCGAGCTCGGATGCTCTGACCAGCCACACAGGAAAAGCCCCGGGAAAATTTAATTCCTTTTCCTGTCTGGCCAGTTTGAATCTCATTTCCTGTTTGGACATCGTGGCGAGCTCAGCAGCACTGGCAACGATGCAGAGCTCTCCAGCAGAGGTGACCATGTAATCGCAGAATAGAAAGAGGGCCCCAGCATGGACTGATCGGGAAGTCTTGGATCTGATCGCTGTGTGGGGCGACGAGTCCGTGCTTTCGGAGCTGCGATCGAAAAAACGGAATGTGAAGATCTATGAGAAGATCTCCAAAGCCATGACGGAGAGAAGATACAGCCGGGATGCAACGCAGTGCCGCGTGAAAATCAAGGAGCTGAGACAAGGGTACCAGAAGACCAAAGGGTCAAACGGACGCTCTGGATCCCAGCCCCAGACATGCCGTTTCTACGAGGCACTGCATTCCATTCTAGGTGCAGCCGCCACCACTACCCCACCACTGTCCGTGGACTCTGACGATGGGGTACTGTCCACGGCCGCTTCCTCAGAGATGTTCGCGGACGGGGAAGATGAGGAAGGAGATGAGGAGGACGAGGCAGTCGACAGCGCTGATTTCCCCGACAGCCAGTATCTCTTCATCACCCTCACGGAGATCCCCTACCAATCCTCCCTAGGCGGTAACCCAGACTGTGAATCAGGGGAAACATCAGTAGGTAAGTGTTTTAAACATTTATTTTAAACAGAATAGGAATGGTATCTTAACAATGGGTTTTTCATGATTAGTTTGTCCTAGGCGCTTTAGTTTTTAGTCCTTGCCAGTGCAGCTACTGGAAAATTCTGTCAATATGTCCGGGGATAGAGCAGAAATCCTCCTGGGACATCTCCACGAAGGTCTCCTGGAGGTATTGTGAAAGCCTTTGCATCAGGTTCCTGGGGAGAGCGGCCTTATTGCGTCCTCCATGGTAGGAAACTTTTCCGCGCCAGGCTAGCAGCAAGTACTCTGGGATCATTGCCTCGCAAAGCATGGCGGCATACGGCCCTGGTGCTTGCTGGCATTCACGCAGCATGCAGTCTTTCTCGGTCTCCGAAATCCTCATCGGAGTGATATCGCTCATGGTGACCTGCTTTGAATTAGGGAAATGTTAGTATTGGGACTGATTGCCTGTTCCTTTACGTAACTGTAACTGGCCGTTTACAGCCACGCGGTGGAGGCGTGACAGGGGCAGCATGCAGGGATCTTTCCCGGGGATAGCCGCGAGGGGGGTGGGACAGGGACAGAGTTCATGCTGGCTGGACTGCTGGCAGCAGGAACTGGCCGACCCTAGGAGCAGTGCTTGGAACGTGAAAGGAGGGCACTGCTATAAATTAAGCTTTAAGCAGCCAAAAGTCTACGGCTTACTATGTCCGCCTGCTAGCCGAATTCCGTTGTCCGGCCCCGCTTGTGTGATCTGTACAGCAAGACCCCAGGCACTCAATGGGAAGGCCGAAAATTCGACCTTGTACTGAGTGCGCATGTGATAGGTGCTGTGCATGGTCTTGTTCACAGAGAAAGACTATATTCATTGTTCGCAAAACTGTATCTTTCTGAGGAATTCACTCCCTTTTTCCCATCCCACAGCTGCGAGTGTCTCCCGAGCTACCCTGGCATCCCCCTCCCAGAGGCTGGCGCAGATCAGGTGACGAAAGAGAAGGACACGGGACGAGATGTTCTCAGAACTTATGGGCTGCTCCCGAGCCAAGGCGGCATAGCAGACCCAGTGGAGGGAGAACATGTCGCAATACCAGCGATCACACAGCGAACGGGAGGACAGGTGGCGGCAGGAAGACCAGCAGGCGACTCAAACGCTGCTTGGACTAATGAGGGAGCAAATGGACATGCTCTGGCACCTTGTGGATGTTCTGCAGGACCGGAGGCAGGAGGACAGAGCCCCACTGCACTCTCTCTAACCGCCCTCCCCCCCAACAAAGTCCCATCCCCCCCTCACCCAAAGTCCCAAGAAGGAGGGGCGGCAGGGGCCGTGAAAACAGTCATTCCACCCCTGCAGCCTGCTCAAGTAACAGACGGCTCTCATTCCCAAAGATTTGATAAGTCCTTTCCTTCACTCCAAAAGCACCTCACCCAAGCCCCCGTCCCAGTTTCATCCCCTAACTTGTTGTTGTTAATAAAACATATGTTTCTGTTCATTATTGTTTCCGTCATGTTCTTTTAGAGGAAGGGGGGAAAGGGGGTTGGTAATTGGAGAGGACGGTCACCTTTACCAGGGTACAGACACGGGAGCAGGTTCAGCAGAAGGTCACACACACATTGCAGTCACTAGGCACCCTGGTCAGTCTGGGAGGTGGTTTTCATGTTCTGGGGGGGGAGGGGGAGAGGCTATGTGAGTTTGTGGCAGGGGAGGGCGGTTAAAGATCTTATGCAGCGGTCCTTAGCCTGGATGACAGAGCCACGCAGCAGGGGATCTGTAACTGCCCTCCCCTGCCACAAACTCACATAGTCCCCACACACAGAGTCCTGAAAAGGAGGGGTGGCAGGCTCCGTTGAAACAACCAGTCCACCACTACGGACCGCTCTAGGAGCAGGAGCCTGTCATTCCTCGAGTTTAGAAGCGTCCTTTCCATCCCATCACTACACCCACTCCCCACCACAGTGTGCGTCCCAGTTGCAACACTACCACGAAAGCCTTAATAAAGAAAAAGGTGTTAATGAACAAAGTTTCATTTATTTTATTTTTAAAGGTGTGTTGGAAGGGGGAGGAAGGGGGTTGGTAACAGGAGAGGATAGTCAACATTAACTGGATAAAGAAACGGGGGAAACTTCACCTTCTGAATAAACAAACTTAATAGTCACAGGTTACCCTGCTCACTCTGGAACCTAGCTTTCAAAGCTTCCCGGATGCACAGCACGTCCCGCTGGGCTCTTCTAATCACCCAGCTGTCTCGCTGGGCGTAATCAGCAGCCAGGCGATTTGCCTCAACCTCCCACCCCGCCATAAAGGTCTCCCCCTTGCTCTCTCAGAGATTGTAGAGCACACAGCAAGCTGCAATAACAATGGGGATATTGATTTCGTTGAGATCAGAGTGAGTCAGTAAGCTTCTCCATCTCCCCTTCAGACATCCAAAAGCACACTCCACCACCATTCTGCACTTGCTCAGCCGGTAGTTGAAGAGTTCTTTTTCACTGTCCAGGGCGCCTGTATAGGGCTTCATGAGCCAGGGTATTAGCGGGTAGGCTGGGTCCCCGAGGATCACTATAGGCATCTCCACATCCCCAACAGTTATTTTGTGGTCCGGGAAGTAAATACCTTCCTGCAGCCGTCTAAACAGACCAGAGTTCCCGAAAACGCGAGCATCATGAACCTTGCCCGGCCATCCGACGTTGATGTTGATAAAACGTCCCCTATGGTCCACCAGTGCTTGCAGCACCATTGAAAAGTAGCCCTTTTGGTTAATGTACTGGCTGGCCTGGTGGGCGGGTCCCAGGATAGGGATGTGAGTTCCATCTATAGCCCCACCACAGTTTGGGATTCCCATCGCAGCGAAGCCATCTATGATCACCTGCCCGTTTCCCGGGGTCACTACCTTGAGAGCAGTAGCTAAACGATTGCGTTGGCTACTTGCATCACAGCAACCCCCACAGTAAATTTGCCCACTCCAAAGTGATTTGCGACTGACTGGTAGCTGTCTAGCGTTGCAGGCTTCCAGAGGGCTATGGCCACTCGCTTCTGGACAGTCAGGGTTGCTCGCATCCGGGTGTCCTTGCACTTCAGGGCAGGGGACAGCAACTCACAAAGTTCCAGGAACGTTCCCTTACGCATCCGAAAGTTTCGCAGCCACTGTGATTCATCCCAGACCTGCAGCACTATGCGGTCCCACCAGTCCGTGCTTGTTTCCCGGGCCCAGAATCGCCGTTCCACAGCATCAACATGACCCATTGCCACCATGATGTCCACGGCGCGGGGTCCCGTGCTTTGTGACAGGTGTGTGCCCCTCTCAGACTTCATGTCCTCACCGCGCTGCTGTAGCCTCCTCACCCGATTTCTCAGCATCTGCCTCTGAAAAAGGTGGCTGATAAGGTGCGAGCTGTTGACAACGGCCATAACTGCAGCGATGATCGCAGCAGGCTCCATGCTCGCAGTGCTGTGGCATCCACGCTGTCAATCACCAGAAAAAGTGCGCGAACTGATTGCCCGCCGGCGCTTTCACAGAGGGAGGGCAGGAGTGACGGCTGAATGACGACAGTTACCCAAAACCACCCTCGACACATTTTTTGCCCCAGCAGGCATTGGGGGCTCGACCCAGAATTCCAATGGGCAGCGGGGACTGCGGGAACTGCGGGATAGCTGCCCACAGTGCACTGCTTCCAATGTCAACGCTTGCCCCGTTACTGTGGACTCACAACGTCGAATTACTGTCCTTAGTGTGGATACACACGTTCGATTTTGTAATATCTGTTCCACAAATTCGCTTTAAGTAAAATCGAACTACTCTCGTAGTGTAGACATACCCTTAAGAGGCTGCTAATCGCATGGCAAAGAAGGCTCAAATATCCTTCTAATACAAACAGTACCATAACCTATAAGCAACGTTTAAAAGTAAATTCCCTGTACAGCATGTTAAGTGTCTTACTCCTATGCCAGTTAGCTAGTCTTTAAGGAAACAAAGGTGAACCTTACTAACACTAATGGTGTACGTGATTAGTACCAAAACACTGTGTGCCTCTACTTCTCAAAAATTGAAAAGCAGAGCTATAATAAGGCTGCATATCACTAAAACTTCAGAATTTTGTACAAAGTGATGATTCTGCACTATTACAGTCTTCAAAAGCAATAAAATTCGTTTTATGTTGTGTTATCCTGGCATTAACTGTTTACTTGAAGTGTGTAACTCATTTGTACAAGCTAGTCAAGCTGTACTGAATTTGGAGCGGCTCAGCTTGCTTTTTATTATGTAAGCATTTCCACACATATTCCCCAGGAAGTTATTCTTGAACAAGCCCTAAATATACAAAAAAAAAAAAAAAAGAGCAAACTAAGTCAAGCAGAACTTCCAGTAAATAACCTATTAGGCCACTTGAGACAAGTTGCTCTTACTGTTTTTAAAGCAAAAACAATCATACCTGTTCTCCCTCTATACCCATTATTTTAGGGATTGATGGTCCACAAATATCTATGTCCAACAGAGCAATCTAAGAAAAAAAAAAAAGTTGGAAATAAGTGCACAGAGTTGTTTACATGATATAAATTAGAAGCAAACACTAAAATGAGTTGAAATTTGGAGAGTATTTAGCTTAGATTAGTAATGGGAAATGAAGCATTCTGACATTAGATCACTGGCATGAAGACATGACTGCCTTTACTAAATTCATTTTTGGTAGCAGGCCCAGTTCTAATGGGCAGTCATTCACCATCTCAATGGAAATTAATTGGTATCTTCCTTGGTAGTTGACTGAGCATTAATCCTTCAGTTTTATTCTTAGTATGCCTACAAAGACGATATTGCTTAGTCAACAGGGCTATAGATCCACCTTAAAAGAGGCACTGAACAACAAAATGATTGGTAGTATCCTCCCAGAAGTTTGAAACCCTGTCTTTATCGGTTTTAATCGTTTACATCTAACAAATTCCACCCCCTCCCCACTTTCAGAGGCACAAATGTAACATGATCTTCACAAAACACAGCTCTTGGACCTGGGTGTAATTCATGCTCCCTCTGGTGACTGAGCGGTATATAAATTATACAGAAAAACAATTTCTATATCTGTGTATGTATTTAATGTCTCAGTAACAGAGTGGTGGATTTATAAAAAGATTTAGAACCTAGATGGCACTGCTCAAGCATGTAATCTTGAGTATCAAATTATTGGATAATACAACAAACTGCACCAACTACCTTCAAACTGATGTAATTAGAATGCGACTGTCAATGGCTGATAGTGAAAGCATATGAATCAAATAAAATTTTAAGCAACTGCATTGTATGGTTGAAAAGATCTAATAACTTTTATTGCATTTTCGTAGAGGCAAGTTACCAACGTTCTGAATTTATACTGTTGCTTATGAAGATTCACCTTGTCAGGCCTCAGCAACTCTAGTTCTACTTGCTTGGAGGCAATGTCAAACTCAGGTAATTTAATTTACATTGGGAAAGTGCAGACTGAACTAACTTATTCAGTAGTATGAAGGCCAAACTATCCACATAGTCACAGATTTCACTTGCCAACAGGCAAGCAGCATAAGAAAATATTTCACTTAGTTGTTACATATTGTGATTTGTCTAATGTATAATATGTCACAAAATAAAGTAACTTATTTCTAGGGTTTTTTTTTATTTCTTTAACATGCCTGAAATAATGATTGTATAGGTCAAACAATATTCTGTAGAAACCTGTTCCGTATAGGAATCAGTTGTGCCACATCAAGGTTAAGGGAAATGAGAATTGATCCAATATGAAGTGTTTGTGAAAGATTTGTCTTTCTGAATGAAGTAATACCACATGTGGAAACTCGAAAGGATTTAAAAGCTATTAATTAAAGGAAAGTTCTTTCCTGAAAAACAGAAGCGGATTTCATAGCATTAACTGCAAGCCTACTGAGACAGATTTTAGGAAAAAAGTTCATAAAAATAAAATTAAATCAGTACTAAGCACATAGCACACATGTTCAAGATGTTGTTACTGAACCCATGTGCTCTTTGCGTTGCCCAAAATTTCTCTTTGTGCATACTGACAAAAACAACTTTTTACCGTTATCAGCATTGAGGAATCCAGCCAGCATTAGAAGAGTCAGCTACATTCTAGACTACCTCACATATGAGCAACACAAATGTCTAAGCTCATATTTAAGAAAATATCGGTTTATGGTGACTGAGGAAGAGCTGCACACCACATAACTTGAACCCAGGCTTCACATTGAGTCTGTTGGCAGTTAAGCTTACAAGTCAGCACAAGACTTGTAACAGATTTGATAATGGAACATACTGGGGAAGAATGGCACATGCCATTCTTAGTTATTTTTGTGATCTTAACTGCACTTGAAACAACCAATGAAATGTTAAGGTTTTTTCCTGTGTATATCAGTTTTTTTTTTTTTAAAGATGCATTTTAGTAGCTTTTGCTTTTCTGGGGTTGGAAGGAAGGTATAGGAGTAAAATAAAGCCCCCTTCTTACTCACAGAACCCCTGAGAACAACTAACAGGCATATGGAAAGACAACCACATGCCTGAGCTACTTTTACCTTCTTCCCATAGTGCCCAGGTGTGTGCGGGATAATGTGTTTTATGGCAGCTTCTCTCATCACCTACATATCCTCCTGCCCAGTGGCAAGTCTAGCTAGACTATGCCCTTTTAGAGATGCAAGCAGCTTCCTTTTCACCTCAAGATCCCTAGTCAGTGATGTATGTATCTGTGTGGGAGGGGCGAAGAGGATGGGACACCAAAGAGAGCAGGCAGACAGCAGATGGACTGTAGTTATTAGTATTTATTTCAACATGATACCTAGATATGGACTGTGCTGTCTTACAGATTGTGTATGCATATACACACACAAATACTGAATCTGTAAGAGACTCATGTGGGGCAGTCATTTGATCTTTTGGGTATTTCTGGGGTGTTTTCCTTCAACCTAACAGCAGTTCCTGCAGTTTTAATGCTTGCAGTTTGAGGGAATGACAAATATCTTATTTACAAAAGAATTTTAAACACACCAGTAATTCCTCTTATACCAGGAGTAATGATAAACAGGAATTCCTCATACAAAAAGGGAAGTCAGTTATGCAGCATTTTCCTTCTTCAGAATTAGGCATTAAAAAAGCGAGGGGCAGTTTTTACATCTTCTGGCATGACAGTACTCAGCCCTCCCTAGCAAACAGGAGAAACAGCCCCAATTCCTTTGCTTGCACAAAATCTAGCAAATTAGTAGTTTTAGAAATAGCCCATTAGGAATACAGTTGACAAACACGGTCTTTTTCAAATTGCCTTTCATTCCTCCTATCCATGATAGGTGCCTTCAACATCATGTCAGGGTTATTTTAAGTTCAATACAAAATATTCTCGAAGTGTTAATAGTTTGAAGAGTCAGCAAGCATCTCTTCTAATGCTGGCAGGAAATGGAAATAGAAAACAGGATTTTGATTCTATAGCTCATTTTCCTTACGCAATAGCCTGTTAGAGCAAAGGGCACATTACGTACAGCCATCTTTATATCTCATTATGTCAGATGGGTGGGCTGACCTATTGCCATGGAGCATTCTTTTGCCAATAGAAGGAGCATGACAAAGCTGAGTGATAAAAAGTCAAAATAAACCCAGGGTGATATACGTGTGCGTGGTTTGTTTAGATTTTGGGGAGTAGAGGGGAGCATGGCAGAGAGGGATTGGAGCCAGCAGCAGACTCGCACTTCAAGTGCTCAGTGTACAACTAGTTGCTTTTCTTTTACAAGTGCGCATTCCATGGAACAGTACTCAGTACTGGTTCCAAAGGAAGCTTTTAGCCTTTTATTTGTTTTAAACCTGATGCCCATTAATTTCATTTGGTGGCCCCTAGTTCTTATATTATGGGAACAAGTAAATAACTTTTCCTTATTCACTTTCTCCACACCACTCATGATTTTATATACCTCTATCATATCCCCCATAAGTCTCCTATTCTCCAAGCTGAAAAGTCCTAGCCTCTTTAATCTCTTCTCATATGGGATCCGTTCCAAACCCCTAATAATTTTAGTTGTCTGTCTCTGAACCTTTTCTAATGCCAGTATATCTTTTTTGAGATGAGGAGACCACATCTATATGCAGTATTCAAGAAGTGGGCATACCATGGATTTATATAAGGACAATAAGATATTCTCCCTCTTATTCTCTATCCCTTTTTCAATGATTCCTAACATCCTGTTTGCTTTTTTGACTGCTACTGCACACTGCGTGGACGTCTTCAGAGAACTATCCACGATGACCCCAAGACCTCATCTGATCTTGTTCTGCTTGGTAACAATCCAAAGCAGTGTGGACTGACATGTTCATTTTCATTATCTGTGGCAGATGCCACCAGCAGAAGGTTGATTTTCTTTTTTGGTGGTTTGGGTTCTGTAGTTTTTGCATCGAAGTGTTGCTCTTTTAAGACTGCTGAAAGCATGCTCCACACCTCGTCCCTCTCAGATTTTGGAAGGCACTTCAGATTCTTAAACCTTGGGTCGAGTGCTGTAGCTATCTTTAGAAATCGCACATTGGTACCTTCTTTTGCGTTTTGTGAAATCTGCAGTGAAAGTGTTCTTAAAATGAACAATATGTGCCAGGTCATCATCTGCTATAACATGAAATATATGGCAGAATGCAGGTAAAACAGAGTAGGGGGACATACAATTCTCCCCCAAGGAGTTCAGTGACAAATTTAATTAATGCATTATTTTTTTAACGAGCGACATCAGCATGCAAGCATGTACTCTGGAATGGTGGCCGAAGCACGAAGGAACATATGAATGTTTAGCATATCTGGCACATAAATACCTTGCAATGCCGGCTACTAAAGTGCCATGCAAATCCCTGTTCTCACTGTCTGGTGACATTGTAAATAAGAAGAGGGCAGCATTATCTCCTGTAAATGTAAACAAACTTGTTTCTCTTAGCAATTGGCTGAACAAGAAGTAGGACTGAGTGGACTTACAGGCTCTGAAGTTTTACATTATTTTGGTTTTGAGTGCAGTTATGTTACAAATGTAGGTTGTTGGTTTTTTGTAACTTGCACTTTCACGACAAAGAGCTTGCACTACAATACCTGTATGAGGTAAAGTGAAAAATACTGTCTTTTGTTTATCATTTTACAATGCAAATATTTGTAATAAAAAAACCACACACTTTCATTTCAATTACAACACAGAATACAATATATATGAAAATGTAGAAAAACATCCAAAATATTTAATAAATGTTGGTTGGTATTCTATTGTTTAACAGTACGATTAAAACTGTGATTAATTTGAGTTAATCACTTGAGTTAACTGCAATTAATCGACAGCCCTACTAAATAATATCTACCACTTTAAACATATCATAGAATATCAGGGTTGGAAGGGACCTCAGGAGGTCATTTAGTCCAACCCCCTGCTCAAAGCAGGACCAATCCCCAGACAGATTTTTGCCCCTGATCCCTAAATAGCCCTCTCAAGGACTGAACTCACAACCCTGGGTTTAGCAGGCCAATGCTCAAGCCACTGAGCTATCTCTGCTCCCTGAATGCTTTAAGACAAGGATAGTAGAGCAAGTAGCATTCTAAAATGAAATTATAAGTTATTAAACTAGTAGCTACCTACAAACCACTCCCATCAACGCTTATATAAGTAACTTGTCCATGACTAGTCCTATGGAATGATTTATATGGTTAAGTGGCTGCAAGTTCAGGGCCTTACATTACAAGTAAGCAAAGAAAGATGCGACTTTCATGTGACTAGAATATATGCAGAGACCCACAGAGTTAAAACAACTGTGAAAACTGTAGCACAACACATCATGGAGATAAGAAGTGTATAAAATAAAACTTTACTATCCAAACATTTCAACACACACCCAAAGAGATTAATAAAGCAGATTAGAGAAGAAGAAATTATTTCTGAAGGATTTATTCTGGACTCCATCATCAATTATCCTCACTGAGATCTCTGGAAGATACTACAATATTAAAATGAGAAGGAATACAATAGTCCTATGCTCTAACAGCAGGGTCCACTGACATTAAACATGCCAGGGAACTGTCAGATGCATTTAAAAAGATCTGAGCCCATATTCCTTGGTTCTGCTAGGGATATAGTGTGGTTAGATCACATCCGAATATACAAGTTTGTCTATCCCACATGCTAACTATGTTAATATATTCTCTCTTCCATACTAGTATGTCAATAGCAAATCCAGATTTTGCACTTTAGCATCATGTCTCTATATTAATCATTCAATGCCATGTCTGTCTGTTCTATTCAACTTTTATATTTAGAATTTTCTATACATCCAGTTACCCTGGAAAACACTGCCCAAATTTGTTAGAACTTTATTTGCATTGTAGAAAACCATGAAGACACTCTCTCAAAACTTTATTACAAAGACTTAAAAACGATAGATACTCCACTTGTCCTCAATGTCTGTAATAAAAAAAAACCTAGAGCATTTCTTTTATTCATGTACCACCAAACTACTAGACTTTGACAACAGTAATGAAAACCAAGTAAAATACCATCTGTAAGAACCAACTGTAACTGTAGTTTTAGGTTGTCTGATAAGTAACAAAAGTCTGGTATATAATTTTTAGCATTTGTCTAAAAAAAAGTTATGTAGTCTTTTCTCCCAGCACCTTGGACGTGTTAAAATGAAGTTTAAAATCAGATATTCCTGCCTATATTTTTACCCCAAGCTGCAGTCGCTGTATATCCACACAAAGACCTACTGGAGAGGGGTTTCTCACCTGTTTAGTCTCGTCCTTTGCCAAGCCATGAGCCAAGTGGGCACTGAAAGTGCTCTTGCCGACTCCTCCTTTCCCAGACAAAACTAGTATTTTGTGCTTCACAATTTTCATTTTCTCCTTTATTTCTTCTATAGCTGCAAAGGTGTTCCCAAGAGTTTGCGCCATGAGCATAAGGGATGGCACCCTAGGAACCCTCAGCCTAGGCCCCCCGCCACCTGAAAGGGCTGCGGGCCAGAGTTTCGATTCTTCTCCCCATGCACCCCACCCCGCCCCTCTTCCCCAAGAGACATTCTCAATGCACTCACCAGACACCCCCCAATAACTACCCCACCCCTGAGAGACATGCTCAATGCACCCCCCAGACACCGCCCAATAACTACCCTCCCCCACCTCTCCCCACACACCCCTCCCCGCCCAAGACACATGCTCCATACACTCCCCAGGCACCCCCAATAGCTACCCCTCCCCTCATGTACCCCACATCCTCCCCGAGGGACATGCTCCATGCACCTCTCAGACACCCCCAATTAGTACCCCTCCCCCATCCCTACACACCCCCTCCCCAAACCCTTCCCCCAGAGACATGCAACCACGCACTCCCTAGACCCCCCCCATAACTACCCTTCCCCACCCCTGAGACATGCTCAATGCACCCCCCAGATAGGCCCCCCCCGCGGCTCCCCGACCCCCAGCGCACTCACCCGGGTCCGGGGCGGCGGGGCCGCCGGCGGCGCACAGCCCCTGGCTGGGACACCCCTGGCAGGCGGCGGCTCTGCCCGCTCGGGCGCTGCTGGTGCCGGGGCAGCCTGCAAGGGAAGGCGAAAGAGCGGGCGGGGACCCGGGTCAGGGGAGCCGAGACGCCGCCGCCACCGAGGCCCCCCGCGCCGCGCGCCCAGCTCCCCTCACCGTGCGGCGGCGGCGCGGCTCCGGGACCCTCCGCCATCGCTCAGCCGCTGTCAGCGTCACTTCCGGGGCGGCGGGAAAAGCGGCGGTCACGTCTCCCCGCGACCGTTGTGACGTCACTGATCCGTTAGCGAACGTGCTGGTGTAAAGTCGCGCGACGCTCCCAGGTCACGTGGTTGGGCCGCAGCCGAGAGCAGCCCCCTCCCCAGCAGGCTCTCAGCGGCTCCTGGCCCGCTCCCGCCCCGGAGTCTCCGGGGTGTGCTGACGTCAGGCTGTCCCCGCCCCCTCTGCCTGCTCCTGTACCCCGTCGCCACAGAGTTGCCAGCTCAACGTGCTGATCTAATTAAAAAGGCAATGTCCTTAGAGTGGGGCCCCCCTCCTTAAAGGGGCAATGCGCGCCTCTCATGCACAAACACACACTGTGTATGTCTCGCTGCCATGCTGTGTCTCCTCCATTCGTGCTGCCTTGTAGAGTGTACGCCTTCGTTTTGCTGATACAGACTAACATGGCTACCACTGTGTAGAGTGTGTGGCTACATTATCTACAACGAGTTAACTCCGGAGGGCTCAGCCGAGTGCTAGTTCACCATTTAGCAGCAAGGCATCCCCTGGGCGATATCCCACCCTCTGACTCCACCACCTCAACCAAGCAAAAAAATTTCCCTGGAACCTAACATTCCCCCCCCCCATTTACATTAATTCTTATGGGGAAATTGGATTCGCTTAACATCGTTTTGCTTAACGTAGCGTTTTTCAGGAACAGAACTACAATGTTAAGGGAGGAGTTACTGTACAGTTCTGCTGCCCTCGCTTCACACAATGAGGAGAACAACCCTCTATTACTCCTGCCCCAATAACAAGGAAACTGGAGAGCCAACGCCAGTCAAAAGTGATCATTTGGGCAAGCAATCCCATCATGCGGCGCACCTAGGCTCATCAAGATGTCAGAGGAGGGCTCATTCAGACTCCGCTTACATGTGCAAGGCCTAGCTCCGTATACTTGCTGCAGCTGTGGTTTGATTCTTGTGGCATCTAAGACAATAAAACACAGTGAATGCGCCTGGAGTAGTGGTTCTCAACATGGGGGGCCACAGGGCCCTGCGGCTAAAACCCAGAGCCCAAGCCCCAGCACCTCCTGTGAGGCTGAAGCCAGGAGCCACAGGGTTGAAGCCCTGATCCCTGGCCCGTGCTGCGGGGTTGGAGCCCTGATCCCCAGCACCCCCCATGGGGCTAAAGCCAGGAACAGCAGGCTGAATTCCCAAGCCCCGGTACTCCCCACAGGGCAGAAGGCCATAGCCCATGGGCAGAGTTGGGGGGCACAAGGGGCATTGCTCCCCCCCAAACTATAGGGCAAGAGTAGGGCAGTCCCAAGGCAGCTCCACACCCTCCACCTCCTTCTCTCCCCACCCCCTGGCCAGGTCAGAGGCAGGAAGCCAGAGCCAGGCATGCAGGACAGCGGCAGCATTCTCTCGTCTCCTGCTGCTGCAGGGGGTTGAAGCTGCTCCGCAGCTCCCAGACACCCCCCCCCCCCCGCTTTGCTCATGCAGCTGGTAAGAGCTGCCTGGGTGGGGGACCCAGCTCCGTAGCTGGCAGAGCCCTCAGGGAATGGGGACTGCAGGGGAGCTCTCCTGGCACACAGCCCCTCCCTGCAGAGCTACTCCCCTGTCCTCACACAGCCCCTAGCTACCCCCTTACTGCACCCTGAACTACCCCTCTACCCCCACACAGCCCCTAGCTACCCCCTGCCCATACACAGCTCCTACCCACTCCCTCCTTGCACCCTGAACCATCCCTCTGCTCGCACACAGCCCCTACCCATTCCCTCCTTGCACCCTGAACTACCCCCCTTACAGATATTAGGAATAGCAATATACAAAAACCTGTAGGAGAACACTTCAACCTCCCTGGACACACAATAGCAGATTAAAAGGTAGCCACCCTGCAGCAAAAAAATTTCAGGACCAGACTCCAAAGAGAAACTGCTGAATTTCAGTTCATTTGCAAATTTGACACCATCTGCTCAGGATTAAACAAAGACTGTGAATGGCTAGCCAACTACAAAAGCAGTTTCTCCTCCCTTGGTGTTCACACCTCAACTGCTAGAAGAGGGCCTCATCCTCCCTGATTGAACTAACCTCCTTATCTCTAGACTGATTCTTGCCTGCATATTTATAGCTGCCTCTGGAAATTTCCACCACATGCATCTGACAAAGTGGGTATTCACCCACAAAAGCTTATGCTCCAATACATCTGTTAGTCTATAAGGTGCCACAGGACTAGGGTTACCATATTTCAGCAAGCAAAAAAGAGGATGGGAGGAGCCCCACCCTAGCCCCGCCCCTGCCCCTCCCACTTCCCGCCCCCCCAGAACCCCCAACCCTCCCCCCGTTCCTTGTCCCCTGACTGCCCCCTCCTGGGACCCCTGCCCCTAACTGCCCCCCAGGACTCCACCCCCTATCTAAGCCTCCCTGCCTCTTGTCCCCTGACTGCCCCAACCCTTATCCACACCCCCACCCCCAGACAGACCCCTGGGAGTCCCACGCCCCATCCAACCACTCCCCACCCCCTGACAGCCCCCCCCGAACTCCCAACCCATCTAAACCCCTCTGCTCCCTGTCCCCTGACTGCTCCGATCCCTCTCCCCACTCCTGCCCCCTGACAGCTCCCCCCCAGAACTCCCAACCCCCCACCCCCCCGCTCCTTGTCCCCTGACTGCCCCCTCCTGGGACCCCTGCTCCTAACTGCCCTCCAGAACCCCACCCCCTACCTAAGCCTCCCTGTTCCTTGTCCCCTAACTGCCCCCTCCTAAGACCCCCCCCAACTGCCCCCCAGGACCCTACCCCCTACCTGTACCCTGACTGCCCAAAACCTTCTCCACCCCCCAAAAAGCCCCCCCCCGAACTCCCGACCCCCCCGTCTCTTGACTGCCCCCTCCAGAACCTCCCTGCCCCTTCTCCTGCCCCCTGGCCCCCTTACCCCACCGCTCAGAACAGGGTGTTGGGCTCTGTGCGAGCCGGACACGTGGCTGCGCTCCCCAGCACAACAAAACCCGGTCCCTGGCCCTGCACAGTGCTGCGGGAGCGGGGCGCGGGGCTGCCGGGGAGGAGGAGCTGCCGGCTCAGAATGCAGGGAGGGAGGGAGGGGGGGGAGGAGGAGCTCTACAGCTGCTTCGGAGTCCAGCCCGTGACTTTCCTGCAGCCCTCCCAGCCGCTCGCTCTGCTCTGCCTGGGGGGGAAATCCCGGACATTTTGAGTGATTTACAAATTCCCCCCCGGACGCTATTTTTAGCACAAAAAGGAGGACATGTCCGGGTAAATCCGGACGAATGGTAACCCTACACAGGACTCTTTGTCGCTTTTTACGTATCCAGACTAACACGGCTACCCCTCTGATAATTTACCCCCATTACTGCACCCTGAACTACCCCCCTACCCTCACACAGCCCCTAGCTACCACCAGCCTGCACACAGCCCCTCTCGTGTTCCCTGAGCTACCCCCTGCCTGCACACTGCTCCAGCTACCCTCTCCGTGCCCCCAAGCTATCTCCAGCCTGCACACAGCCCCAGTTACCCCCTGCCTGCCCCCTGAGCTACCCCCTGCCCATACACAGTCCCTACCCACTCCCTCCCTGCACCCTGAACCACTCCCCTGCCCACACACAGCCCCAGCTATCCTCTCTCTGCCCCAAACTACCCCCTTACTGCACCTTGAACTATCCCTCCACCCCCACACACAGCCCCTAGCTACCCCCTGCCTGCACACAGTGCCTATCTACCCCTCTCCCTGCACCCTGAGCTACCTCCTGCCCACACAAAGCCCCTAGCTCCCCCCTCCCTGCACCCTGAGTTACCCCTCTGCCCACACACAGCCCCTAGCTCCCCCCTCCCTGCACCCTGAGTTACCCCTCTGCCCACACACAGCCACTAGTGACTACCTCCCTGCACCCCCAAGCTACGCCCTGCCTGCTCCCTGAACTAACCCCCTTACTGCACCCTGAACTATCCCCCCACCTCCCCACAGCCCCTAGCTACCCCCTGCCTGCACACTACCCCAATCCCTGCTCCCTGAGCTACCCCGTGCCTGCATACAGCCTCAGCTACCCTCTCCCTGCACCCTGAGCTACACCTCTGCTTGCACACAGCCCCAGATACCCCCTGCCCATACACAGCCCCTACCCACTCCCTCCGTGCACCCTGAACCACTCCCCTGCCCACACACAGCCCCAGCTACCCTCTCCCTGCACCCTGAGCTATCCCTCTGCCTGCACACAGCCCCTAATTACCCTCTTCCTGCACCGTGAGCTACGCCTCTGCCTGCACACGGCCCCTAGTTACCCCTCTCCCTGCATCCGGAGCTGTTTTCAAACTTTTTGAGCTGAGCCCCCCACCTTTGAGTTATAATTTTTGGTTGCACACACCTCCCCCAGACAGGCTGGGTGGCTGAGGTGAGTCGGGGTGCAGGTGGCACTCCCTCCCTGGACCCTGCCGTGTGGAGGCTCAGGTGGCTCAAGCCCGCTGGTCCCTGCCCCCCCAAAATAGAAGTCCAACTACACCTATGCCCGAGCCCCCCCCCCATCCCCAGCCCAGAGCCCCAAGTCCCCCATTCCCCTGCTGGACCCTGGAGTTTTTATAGCATGTTCGTGGGGGAAGGGGGGCTCAGAAAAAAAGATTGAGAACCCCTGCCCTAAAGGACTCAAACAATTGAAGGGATGCTGCACTATTCCTACTCACTACGCTCTACTTTTTTGTCTTTTTTTAGGAGTTTCTCACTTCCCCCTTTTCCCAAACTGGGGCTCAGCTCTACTCGCGATGTCAAACTTAAAATGTTATCACCATTCTGCCATTCCCAACTTGCCATTTCTCAGCCCACCCATTACAATTTAACTCCCTACCTAGGAAAGCCAATGAACTGTCACTCAGGGTATGTCTACACTACGAAATTAGTTCGAATTTATAGAAGCCGGTTTTATAGAAATCGGTTGTATACAGCCGATTGTGTGTGTCCCCACATAAAATGCTCTAAGTGCTCTAGTTGGCGGACCGCGTCCACAGTACCGAGGCTAGCGTCGACTTCCGGAGCATTGCACTATGGGTAGCTATCCCACAGCTATCCCACAGTTCCCGCAGTCTCCGCCGCCCATTGGAATTCTGGGTTGAGATCCCAATGCCTGATCATGCAAAACAGTGTCGCGGGAGGTTCTGGGTACATGTCGTCAGGCCCCTCCCCCTCCGTCACAGCAACGGCAGACAATAGATTCGCGCCTTTTTACCTGGGTTACCTGTGCAGACAACATACCACGGCAAGCATGGAGCCCGCTCAGCTCAGCTGAGCTCACCGTCACCATATGTCCTCTGGGTGCCAGCAGACGTGGGACTGCATTGCTACACAGCAGCAGCTGCTAACTGCCTTTTGGTGGTAGACAGTGTAGCATGACTAATAGCCATGGGGCTGGCAGGTGTAGGGCTGCATTGCACCAGCCCTTTGGTAGAAGATGGTATATTACGATTGGTAACCATCGTCGTTGTACTGCAGTGGCTGTCAATCATGGGCACCTGGGCGGACATGCTACTGTCTCGATGATGATGGCTATCAGTCGTAGTATGCTATTTTCTGCCAATTGCCCAGTGTTGTCTGCTAAGCACCCAGAAGAGGCCGAGGGCGATCTGGGTGCAGGCAGACGTGGGGCTGGCAGACGTGGGGCTGCATTGCTACACAGCAGCAGCCCCTTGCCTTTTGGTAGAAGATGTTATATTACGACTGGTATCCGTCGTCGTCGTACTGCAGAGGCTATCAATCATGCTGCACCGTCAGCTGCCAGCTTAAGATGTAAAAAATAGATTTGTTCTGTATTCATTTGCTTCCCCTCCCTCTGTGAAATCAATGGCCTGCTAAACCCAGGGTTTTCAGTTTAATCTTTGGGGGGACCATTCTGTGTGACAGTTGTTTGTGTTTCTCCCTGATGCACAGCCACCTTTCTTGATTTTAATTCCCTGTACCTGTACGCCATGTCGTCACTCGGCCCTCCCTCCTTCTCCTGGTCCGTCAGATACTAGTTTCACGCCTTTTTTCAGACCAGGCGCCATAGCTAGCACTGGGACCATGGAGCCCGCTCAGATCACCGCGGCAATTATGAGCACTATGAACACCACGCGCATTGTCCTGGAGTATATGCAGAGCCAGGACATGCCAAGGCGAAACCCGGACCAGCCGAGGAGGTGATTGCAGCGCGGCGAAGAGAGTGATGAGGAAATTGACATGGACATAGACCTCTCACAGGGCACGGGCCCCAGCAATGTGGAAATCATGGTGTCACTGGGGCAGGTTCATGGCGTGGAATGCCGATTCTGGGCCCGGGAAACAAACACAGACTGGTGGGACCGCATCGTGCTGCAGGTGTGGGACGATTCCCAGTGGCTGCGAAACTTTCGCATGCGTAAGGGCACTTTAATGGAACTTTGTGACTTGCTTTCCCCTGCCCTGAAGCGCCAGAATACCAGGATGAGAGCAGCCCTCACAGTTGAGAAGCGAGTGGCGATAGCTCTGTGGAAGCTTGCAACACCAGACAGCTACCGGTCAGTCGGACATCAATTTGGAGTGGGCAAATCTACTGTGGGGGCTGCTGTGATCCAATTTGCCAGGGCAATGAAAGCCCTGGTGATATCAAGGGTAGTGACTCTGGGCAACGTGCAGGCAATAGTGGATGGTTTTGCTGAAACGGGATTCCCAAACTGTGGTGGGGCCATAGACGGAACCCATATCCCTATCTTGTCACCAGAGCACCAAGCCACCGAGTACATAAACCGCAAGGGGTACTTTTCAATGCTGCTGCAAGCCCTGGTGGATCACAAGAGACGTTTCACCAACATCAACGTGGGATGGCCGGGAAAGGTACATGATGCTCGCGTCTTCAGGCACTCTGGTCTGTTTCGAAAGCTGGAGGAAGGGACTTTCTTCCCGGACCAGAAAGTAACCGTTGGGGATGTTGAAATGCCTATCGTGATCCTTGTGGACCCAGCCTACCCCTTAATGCCATGGCTCATGAAGCCGTACACAGGCAGCCTGGACAGGAGTCAGGACCTGTTCAACTATAGGCTGAGCAAGTGCCGAATGGTGGTGCAATGTGCATTTGGACATTTAAAAGCGCGCTGGCGCAGCTTACTGACTCGCTCAGACCTCAGCGAAAAGAATATCCCCATTGTTATTGCTGCTTGCTGTGCGCTCCACAATATCTGTGAGAGTAAGGGGAAGACATTTATGGTGGTGTGGGAGGTTGAGGCAACTCGCCTGGCCGCTGATTTATGCGCAGCCAGACACCAGGGCGGTTAGAGGAGCACAGCAGGGCGCGGTGCGCATCAGAGAAGCTTTGAAAACGAGTTTTGTGACTGGCCAGGCTACGGTGTGAAACTTCTGTTTGTTTCTCCTTGATGAACCCTCCCCCCCCCCCCCCCCCGGTTCACTCTACTTCCCTGTAAACGAACCACCTCCACCCTCCCCTCCCCACTTCGAGCACCGCTTGCAGAGGCAATAAAGTCATTGTTATTTCACATTCATGCATTCTTTATCAATTCCTCACACAAGTAGGGGGATAATTGCCAAGATAGCCCGGGAGGGGTGGGGGAGGAGGGATGGAAAAGGACACACTGCATTTTAAAACTTTAACTCTTATTGAAGGCCAGCCTTCTGATGCTTAGGCAATCGTCTGGGGTGGAGTGACTGGGTGGCCGGAGGCCCCCCCACCGTGTTCTTGGGTGTCTGGGTGAGGAGGCTATGGAACTTGGGGAAGAGGGCTGTTGGTTACACAGGGGCTGTAGCGGCAGTCTCTGCTCCTGCTGCCTTTCCTGCAGCTCAACCATACGCTGGAGCATATCAGTTTGATGCTCCAGCAGACAGAGCATTGACTCTTGCCTTCTGTCTGCAAGCTGACGCCATCTATCATCTTCAGCCCGCCACTTGCTCTTTTCATCCCGCCATTCAGCCTGCCACCTCTCCTCTCGTTCATATTGTGCTTTTCTCATGTCTGACATTGACTGCCTCCACGCATTCTGCTGTGCTCTATCAGCGTGGGAGGACATCTGGAGCTCCGTGAACATATCGTCCCGCGTCCTCCGTTTTCTCTTTCTAATGTTCACTAGCCTCTGCGAAGGCGAAACATTTGCAACTGGTGGAGGAGAAGGGAGAGGTGGTTAAAAAAGACACATTTTAGAGAACAATGGGTACACTCTTTCGTTACAAGGTCGCATTTTTCCTCTGCCTGCCGGTTTGGTATGAGAGATCACTCACCAGTGCCAGGCAACATATTTCGGCTTGCAGGCAGCCATGGTAAGCCACAGTCTTTTGGCTTTTTTAACCTTCTTAACATGTGGGAATGGTTTCAAACAGCAGTGCATTTCCCATATCAAGGATGAATTGGGTTGGTCATTTAAAATGGGTTTTCAATGTAAAAGGAGGGGCTGCGGTTTCCGGGTTAACATGCAGCACAAACCCAAGGAAACCACCCACACACACCCGATTCTCTGGGATGATCACTTCACCCCTCCCCCCACCGCGTGGTTAACAGCGGGGAACATTTCTGTTCAGAAGAGCAGGAACGGGCACCTCTTAATGGCCCCTTAATAAAATCACCCCATTTCAACCAGGTGACCGTGAATGATATCACTCTCCTGAGGATAACAAAGAGAGAAAAGGAATGGATGTTTTCTGCATGCCAGCAAACACCGGGACCATACTCTGCCATGCTTTGTTATGCAATGATTCCAGACTGGCCTGGCGTGGTAAAGTGTCCTACCATGGCGGACGGGATAAGGCAGCCCTCCCCAGAAACCTTTTGCAAAGGCTTTGGGAGTACATGAAGGAGAGCTTTCTGGAGATGTCCCTGGAGGATTTCCGCTCCATCCCCATACACGTTAACAGACTTTTCCAGTAGCTGTACTGGCCGCGATTGCCAGGGCAAATGAATCATTAATCATTAAACACACTTGCTTTTAAACCATGTGTAATATTTACAAAGGTACACTCACCAGAGGTCTCCTGTGTGCCCTCAGGGTCTTGGGTGAGTTCGGGGGTTACTGGTTCCAGGTCCAGGGTGACAAACATATCCTGGCTGTTGGGGAAACTGGTTTCTCCGCTTCCTTGCTGCAGTGAGCTACCTACATTACCTCCATCCTCATCTTCCTCGTTCCCCGAACCGTCTTCCCTGTGTGTTTCTCCATTGACGGAGTCATAGCACACGGTTGGGGTAGTGGTGGCTGCACCCCCTAGAATGGCATGCAGCTCCGCGTAGAAGCGGCAAGTTTGCGGCTCTGCCCCGGACCTTCCGTTTGCTTCTCTGGCTTTGTGGTAGGCTTGCCGTAGCTCCTTAATTTTCACGCGGCACTGCTGTGTGTCCCTGTTATGGCCTCGGTCCTTCATTGCCTTGGAGACCTTTTCTAATACTTTGCCATTTCTTTTACTGCTACGGAGTTCAGCTAGCACTAATTCATCTCCCCATATGGCGAGCAGATCCGTACCTCCCGTTCGGTCCATGCTGGAGCTCTTTTGCGATCCTGGGACTCCATCACGCTACCCTCTCCCCGAGGGTTGCTTCTTGGACTCTGACCACTAGGCCAAGCTACCCTCCACCCGAGGGTTGCTTACTGGACTCTGGCCGCTAGGCCCTATTGCCTGGTAACCGAAGGCTGTGTTAAGGACTCCTGCCATCAAGCCGCATCTCCCTGAGGAAAAGGGGACGTCATAGACTCTGGCTGCTAGGCCATACGGCCCTGGACTGAAGGGCTATTTGAGGCCTGGTCTAAGCAGCGTTAAATCGAATTAAGCCTGGACACGTTCACACAACGAAGCCCTTTCTTTCAACTTAAAGGGCCCTTTAAACCAGTTTCTTTACTCCACCTCCGACGAGGGGATTAGTGCTGAAATCAGCCTTTCCGGGTTGAATTCGTGGTAGTGTGGACGCAATTCGACAGTATTGGCCTCCAGGAGCTATCCCAGAGTGCTCCATTGTGACTGCTCTGGACAGCACTCTCACCTCAGATGCACTGGCCAGGTAAACAGGAAAAGGCCCATGAAATTTTGAATTTCATTTCCTGTTTGCCCAGCGTGGAGAGCACAGGTGAGCACGCAGAGCTTATCAGCACAGGTAACCATGATGGAATCCGAGGATCACAAAAGAGCTCCAGCATGGACTGAATGGGAGGTACGGGATCTGCTCACCATACGGGGAGACGAATCCGTGCTAGCTGAACTCTGTTGCAGTAAACGAAATACCAAAACATTAGAAAAAGTCTCAAGGGGCATGAAGGACAGAGGCCATAACAGGGGCGCACAGCAGTGCCGCGTGAAAATTAAGGAATTAAGGCAAGCCTACCACAAAGCCAGAGAGGCAAACGGAAGGTCCAGGGCAGAGCTGAAAACATGCTGCTTCTACGCTGAGCTGCATGCCATGCTAGGGGGTGCAGCCACCACTACCCCAACCTTGTGCTTTGACTCCGTCAATGGAGAATCGCACAACATGGAAGTGGGTTTTGGGGACAAGGAAGATGATAGCTCACAGCAAGGAAGCGGAGATACCGGTTTCCCCAATAGCCAGGATACGTTTTTCACCCTGGACCTGGAGCCAGTAACCCCCGAACCCACCCAAGGTGTGCTCCCAGACCCTGAAGCCGGACAAGGGACCTCTGGTGAGTGTACCTTTGTAAATATTACACATGGTTTAAAAGCAAGTGTGTTTAATAATTAATTTGCCCTGGCATTTGCGGCCAGTAGAGCTACTGGAAAAGTCTGTTAACGTGTATGGGGATGGAACAGAAATCCTTCAGGGACATCTCCTGAAAGCTCTCCTAGATGTACTCCCAAAGCCTTTGCAAAAGGTTTCTGGGGAGGGCTGCCTTATTCCGTCCGCCATGGTTGGACACTTGACCACGCCAGGCCAGTAGCACGTAGTCTGGAATCATTGCATAACAAAGCATGGCAGCATATGGTCCCGGTGTTTGCTGGCATGCAGACAACATCCATTCTTTCTCTCTCTTTGTTATCCTCAGGAGAGTGATATCATTCACGGTCACCTGGTTGAAATAGGATGATTTTATTAAGGGGACATTCAGAGGTGCCTGTTCCTGCTCGGCTGAAAAGAAATGTTCCCCGTTCCCCGCTGTTAGCCACACGGTGGGGGGAGAAGTGAAGTGATCATCCCAGAGATTTGGGTGTGTGTGTGTGGCGGGGGGGTTAGTTGGGTTTGTGCTGCACGTTAACCCGGAAACCACAGCCCCTCCTTTTAAATTGCCAACCCATTTTAAATGGCCAACCCAATGACTGCTTGGGATGGGAAATGAGGGTGCTGCTGTTTGAAACCATTCCCACATGCTATGAAGGTTAAAGAAGCCAAAAGACTGTGGCTTACCATGGCTGCCTGCAAGCTGAATTCTGTTGCCTGGCACTGCGTGAGTGATCTCTCACACCAAACCGGCAGGCCCTCAATATAAGAGGAAAAATGTGACCTTGTAATGAAAGTACATGTGCTGTGTAATGTGAACAGCAAGGTTTAATGTGAAAGAGTGTACCCATTGTTCTCTAAAATGTATCTTTTTAACTACCACCTCTCCCTTTTCCTCCACCAGCTGCAAATGTTTCTCCTTCGCAGAGGCTAGTGAAGATTAGAAGGCGAAAAAAGCACACTCACGATTACATGTTCTTGGAGCTCCAGATGTCCTCCCACGCTGACAGAGCACAGCAGAATGCGTGGAGGCAGACAATGTCAGAGTGCAGGAAAGCACAATATGAACACGAGGAGAAGTGGCGGGCTGAATCGCGGGCTAAAGAGAGTAAGTGGTGGGCTGAAGAGGATAGGTGGCGTCAGATTGCTGACAGAAGGCAAGAATCAATGTTCTGACTGCTGGAGCATCAAACTGATATGCTCCAGCATATGGTTGAGCTGCAGGAAAGGCAGCAGGAGCACAGACCACTGCTACAGCCCCTGTGTAACCAACAGCCCTCCTCCCCAAGTTCCATAGCCTCCTCACCCAGACGCACAAGAATGCGGTGGGGGGCCTCCGGCCACCCAGCCACTCCACCCCAGAGGATTGCCCAAGCAACAGAAGGCTGGCCTTCAATATGTTTTAAAATGCAGTGTGTCCTTGTCTTTCCCTCCTCCCCCACCCCTCCCGGGCTACCTTGGCAGTTATCCCCCTATTTGTGTGATGAATTAATAAAGAATGCATGAATGTGAAGTAACAATGACTTTATTGCCTCTGCAAGCGTTGATCGAAGGGGGGGAGGGAAGGTTGGCTAGCTTACAGGGAAGTAGAGTGAACCGGGGGGGGGGGGGGCGGGGGTGTTCATCAAGGAGAAACAAGCAAAACTTTCACACCGTAGCCTGGCCGGTAATGAAACTGGTTTTCAAAGCTTCTGTGATGCGCACCATGCCCTGCTGTGCTCTTCTAACCGCCCTGGTGTCTGGTTGCGCATAATCAGCAGCCAGGCGATTTGCCTCAACCTCCCACCCCACCATAAATGTCTCCCCCTTACTCTCACAGATATTGTGGAGCGCACAGCAAGCAGTAATAACAATGGGAATATTGCTTTCACTGAGGTCTATCCGAGTCAGTAAACTGCACCAGCGTGCTATTAAACGTCCAAATGCACATTCTACCACCATTCTGCACTTGCTCAGCCTATAGTTGAACAGCTCCTGACTACTGTCCAGGCTGCCTGTGTATGGCTTCATGAGCCATGGCATTAAGGGGTAGGCTGGGTCCCCAAGGATAACTATAGGCATTTCAACATCCCCAACGGTTATTTTCTGGTCTGGAAAGAAAGTCCCTTCCTGCAGCTTTTGAAACAGAGCAGAGATCCTGAAGACGCGAGCATCATGTACCTTTCCCGGCCATCCCACGTTGATGTTGGTGAAACGTCCCTTGTGATCCACCAGTGCTTGCAGCAGCATTGAAAAGTACCCCTTATGGTTTATGTACTCGCTGGCTTGGTGATCCAGTCCCAAGATAGGGATATGGGTTCTGTCTATTGCCCCACCACAGTTAGGGAATCCCATTGCAGCAAAGCCATCCACTATGACCTGCGCATTTCCCAGAGTCACTACCCTTGATAGCAGCAGCTCTTTGATTGCGTTGGCTACTTGGATCACAGCAGCCCCACAGTAGATTTGCCCACTCCAAATTGATGCCCAACTGACCGGTAGCTGTCTGGCGTTGCAAGCTTCCACAGGGCTATCACCACTCGCTTTTCAACTGTGAGGGCTGCTCTCATCTTGGTATTCTGGTGCTTCAGGGAAGGGGAAAGCAAGTCACAAAGTTCCACGAAAGTGCCCTTATGCATGTGAAAGTTTCGCAGCCACTGGGACTCGTCCCACACCTGCAGCACTATGCGGTCCCACCAGTCTGTGCTTGTTTCCTGGGCTCAGAATCGGCATTCCACGGCATGAACCTGCCCCATTAACACCATGATTTGCACATTGCTGGGGCCCATACTTTGTGAGAAGTCTATGTCCATGTCTATTTCCTCAGTACTCTCATCACCGCGCTGCCGTCGCCTCCTCGCCTGGTTTTGCTTTGGCAGGCTCTGGCTCTGCATATACTCCAGGATAATGCGCGTGGTGTTGAAAGTGCTCATAATTGCCACGGTGATCTGAGGGGGCTCCATGATCCCAGTGCTATGGCGTCTGGGCTGAAAAAAGGCACGAAACAATTGTCTGCCGTTGCTTTCACGGAGAGAGGGAGGAAGTGGGGGCCTGACGATATGTACCCAGAATCACCTGCGACACTGTTTTTGTCCCATCAGGCATTGGGATCTCAACCCAGAATTCCAATGGGTGGCGGAGACTGCAGGAACTGTGGGATAGCTACCCACAGCACAACACTCCGGATGTCTACGCTAGCCTCGGTACTGTGGATGCAGTCCGCTGACTTAATGTTCATAGAGCATTTTGTGTGGGGACACACACAATCGACCTTATAAAAACAATTTCTAAACAACCGACTTCTATAAATTCGACCTAATTTTGTAGTGTAGACATACCAAGTAAACCTAGACCATCTCTGACTGGTATTTGTCCAATCCCTTCCTAAAACCCTCCAGTGATGCAGATTCCACAACCTTCCTTGGCCACCTAGAATCATAGAAGATTAGGGTTGGAAGAGCCCTCAGGAGATCATCCAGTCCAACACCCTGCTCAAAACAGGACCAACCAGATATTCCAGAGCTTAACTATTGTTAGTGTTAGAAAGTTTTTCTGAATATCTAAAATAAATCTTCCTCGCTGCAGATTAAGCCTTGGCCTTCACAACATCTGGCAAAGAGTTCGACAGGTTGACTGTGCGTTGAGTGAGGAAATACTTTCTTTTGTTTGTTTTAAACCGGCTGCTTATTCATTTCATTTGGTGACCCCTAGTTCTTTTGTTATGAGAAAGAGTAAATAACACTTCCTTATTTACTTTCTCCACACCGTGGGCACAGGCTTTGTGCCACTACCAATTTAGCAAGGAGAGTGAGCTCCTTAACTACCCCCCACCCCTCCTGCTGCCTTTCCTTAAATATTTCTTTCCAAATTGTGAAATTACCACAATATCACTCACAAAAAATACTACACTGCCCAAACTCTCATATCCTTCAGAGTTTGGTTTAACAGAACAAGATCTGTTTAAAAGGAGTGATTTCCTTAACAAAAGGTGAGGTCGGGGCCACCTCCAGTTCTGTTTCCCCTTCAGGCAAAAGCTTACCCTGCCTTTTCTTGAACAATTTTTAAAAGCTTGTTCAAATTTTCCCGTCACCCCTGACACAGGTCAGCGAGGGACACAGCCTAGAATCTGGGCTTGTCACTGTGATGCAGCCTAGTCACCCCTGACACCGGTCAGCGAGTGACACTGCCTGGATTCTGAAATCGTAGCTGAGAAATCTCTCTCTCTCTCGCTCTCTCTGTATATATATATATATCCTTCAAGACTTAAGGGGTGGACAAACTCCTATATCCTTCACAGTTTGTCTGGTTGTCAAGATAGAAGTGCCAAGCTCTCTAGAGCTGGCGGTGTGCACACCAATTTTCACAATAGCCAAGACATATGCCAATATTCCCCCTTTTGCAATTCTCCACCAAAATGTTATACCAAGAAAATAAAAACCATCCGGATCTTATTAAAGGGGATAAGGCAAAATGCCACATTTATTGTGAGTATAGAAAGAATCAGAGTAAGCAGTCAGTTATAGCTATAACATCTCATTCACTCACACACACAAGTTCTGCAAAGTTGTTATAGTTCCCAGCCTCGGAGTTGCTCGTCCCAAGTCAATGGCCAGGTGGCCTGGACATGAGGGTGGAGCAGGGTCTTGTCAGATGCACATCCGATGCTCCTGGAGGTTGGTTTGCAGAATCAGACCCTCAGTCTTCAGGGTCCGTTCTTATAGGGATTTATCCTTGTAGAACTGATAAATGAAATTGTTCATAAGTAAAGTTTTATGAATGAAACAACATTCATTCATAAAACTGGTTAATTGACAATTAAGATGCTTGTTAAGAGCCCTGGCTGTTCAGCCAGTTGCCCTTGTATGTTTCACTGTCAATCCAATTCCTGCTTAAATCACTGAATCATAGAATATCAGGGCTGGAAAGGACCTCAGAAGGTATCTGGTCCAACCTCCTGCTGAAGGCAGGACCAATCCCCAGACAGATTTTTGCCCCAGATAGGCCCCTTAAGGATTGAGCTCACAACCCTGGGTTTAGCAAACCAATGCTCAAACCACTGAGTTATCCCTCCCCCTAAGACTTGCACTGTTTCAGTATTGTAACTTCTGTTCATTGTTTGCCATTCACTACACTTGTCTACTTCTGTTCACTGTTTGCCATATTGTAATTCAAACTCCATTTTAAAACGCTTACTCCATTTTGTAAGCTTGCTGCAACCTTCATTTTTGCAAAACCTGCTGTAATCTTATTAGTTTAGTTTAGATGTGTGAATGAGCTTTGTATGGATGATGGAATCAACCTCCAGCACCAGCCTGTCCTGATGAAACAGAGTTCAAACGCCAACAGCTGAAGATGCATACAACAGCCCTAACAAAGTAAGAAGAGTCCACCCTAAAAAGAAAAGAACAAAGGTACAATAGAAGGAAGATCAAAGCCAGGTCCCAGGCTGAAAGTCACATCTGCAATTGACAGGTGATCAATCACACCGAACCCAGAGGCAGCGTGACACAGCAAGACCTATAGACTCTGGATTCCAACTAAAGCCTACAAAAAGGATGGGTGAGATGGGAAACTTTGGGTAAAGTTCTGCTGCCAACATGGGAGTGCAGACCCAGCCCTTCCTTGTGCCCGGCTTTCCTGGCCAGTTAGCCACCACAAGCTTCGATCTCAAGCTGGGAACTCAAGCTATGTTCAGGACTGGTAACTATCCAGCAGCTGCAGAACATTTGGTGTGTGTGTCTCTCTCTCTCTCTGTGTATAAGTATTAAGGTATTAGCTAGTGGTTATAGATCAAATTGTTATAATAGTAAATGTGGCATCTTTGCCTTGCCCCCTGAAACGATCCTGTGTAGTTTTGTCTGCATAACATTATTGGTGGAGAATGTAGTAGGGGGAGCAAGCATAGAATCCACCATTATTATAAAAACTGGTGTGCACACTGCCAGCTTTAGTAAGCCTGGCACTATGGAAAAAAGATTGGAAACTTTCAATTAACCACATAAACCCTGAAAGAAATAGGAGTTTAGGTTTGGATATTATAAAGTTGCTCTTCCAGGAGTTAAATAGTAAAATTGCTCTTCCAGGAGTTAGGGGGTTATAGTGATTGATGTTTATCAATTTGGTTTTGTGTTGTGATTGGTTGTTGCCTACAATTGTTGGGGGAAATGTTTAAGAAAACACTGTCTAAAGATATCCTTAAAGAAAAACAGGAAACATTGCCTTTTGTACAGGAACCCACACCTTTTGAACAAACCTTGCAAAAATTTGGACACAGCCCTTGGTCTGATCAAGTGTTAGCTGATGTCCATACAATTTCAGACCTAGAAGACAAATTGCCTAGGTACTTATTGATATATAAACCCTCAACTCCAATGGAAAAAAAAGTAGCCGCAGTTTGGCTTCTATGGAAAACCTGTAATGAGGTATTCCTTCAATTGGCTAAATGTAAAAATGAAAACAAAAAACTGCACCAAGATTTACAGGTCTCTGCTGCAAAAGCAGAAAAATGAAAATGTCTGTCCATTAGTACCCAAACCCAGTTAGATGCCCTTAAGGATGGGTGCAGAGAGTTAAAACAGCACTCTCAAATCTTACAGCAGCATACAAAAGAAAAAGAAACAAATTGAAAAAGAAATATTTGCAAATAGACAAATTGCAGCAGTAACATCAGGAGAAGGGACATTTGAGACCCCAGAAGGGGCAGACTTTTGGGACCCCTCTGGAGATTGGGAAGGGGATATTTGGGTAGATTCCTCTTCCCAGGGCCAAAATGCCATTGCAACAGTAACAACAGTGCCTGCTTCTGCCTCAGATCTCCAGGCCATGGCAAAGTGGCTGGGGATTTTAAAATGGAAATTTTTTTCTAGATGGAGTGTTAATGCCCTTTTATTGGGAGAAAGGGAGGATTTAAACTCATGAGAAATGCACCGCTTAATGAACATTTGTGCAGCCCCAAGTACCAGACACACTGTGGCAGAGACCAAGCAGGGTCTGCTGTGGTGGGAGCACGGTGCTAATTTGTTTCTAAGCTTCTATCTTTCAGCCTGTGAACCGGAACATCAGGAGAGCTGGTACCAGCTGAAGAGTTATAAAATACCATGGTTATAGTGTCACAACAAAGTCTGTGTTGCATGTCCTGTGTCTGTCTCTGGTGAGTGTCCTTTGCTAGCATTGGGTCCAGAGAGAGAGGGGATACTACACTAGACAGGGTAAATGCCTTTTCCTCTCTCTACTTCCCTCATCTCCAACCAAATTATCAATCATATCCACCTCTGGCCAAACGACTTTGGTCCCCAGTGCATCAGGTTTATTTTTTGTTAGGTTCTCTAATAATCATTTTGTTGTTGATTTCTGTTATTGATACATTTGTATTGTTAGTTACATTTGCTTGTATTGTTACTTCCACACTTTCTTCTAGGCACCCTGGTTCTACTTCCCCAAACCCTGAAGGGTAGTTTATGGGCCCCCATAACCTGTAAGACCTTTGCCCATGATTGTAGGGCCCCATCTTTCAGGTCCCCAGAGACCTCTTGAGAACAACTGTTAGGAATAGGGGATTCTGCAACATTTTGGCAAGTGAATGTTAGTTTAAGTCCAAATCAACTTAACCTTTGTTTGTTTAGTTGATTGTTCATTTTTTGTAACAAAATAGCAGATGAGAGCTGTAGTAAAAGTATAAGAAATTAAAGAAAAAAGAGACAATGCCCCTCTGAAGCAACAGAAGGGGTGAGGTTCACAAAAAAAAAGAAGCAATGTTAGGAACATTGGACCTAAGGTGGCTCTGAGTAATCAGACTGTTACTTTAACAAAGGTCCTTGAAAACTCTGCTGCAGCCACGACTTTGGTCCTTATTTAAAAACATTTTAAATTGTGTAAAGCATCGAGTTACCCCTTAAGGGTTAAATGCCAAATCCCAAAGCCAAACAACACCAATTACCAGTGTCTGGCAAAAAGGTCTGTCAGTTTTGCATCTTCAAATTAAAGAGTCAAATGGATTTTTAGTGGCATTATTAAAAACAAAACAAAACCAATTGGTCCTTAGAAGCTGACATATTTTACTCAAAATATCAATACACCCACATATTCTTTATTTTTTAAAAATTCTTACACTGCTTTAATTTTTACACAGGTGTCCATAGATTACATTTGTATACATTTGGGGGCAGTTCCAATAGAAACCCCTTATGTTCTTTTAGCAAATTTGACTAAATTGTCCATAGTTGAATGATTTTAATCGATTGTCTCTTTTTGCCTGGCTTATTTACAAACATTCCTTTGGAAAAGGGCCCATTTTCCCTTCAGAACAGCTGCAAAGAAACCAAGAGTTATTTTTCCCTAGCGCTTTTCCTTTTTAACATTTTCATAGAATCCTAGAATATCAGGGTTGGAAGGGACCTCAGGAGGTATCTAGTCCAACCCCCTGCTCAAAGCAGGACCAATCCTCAACGAAATCATCCCAGCCAGGGCTTTGTCAAGCCTGATCTTAAAAACCTCTAAGGATGGAGATTCCACTCTAGGGAACCCATTCCAGTGCTTCACCACCCTCCTAGTGAAAAAGTTTTTCCGAATATCCAACCTAGACCTCCCCCACTGCATCTTGAGACTGTTACTCCTTGTTCTGTCATGTGCTACCACTAAGAACAGTCTAGATCCATCCTCTTTGGAACCCCCTTTCAGGTAGTTGAAAGCAGCTATCAAATCCTCCCTCATTCTTCTCTTCTGCAGGGTAAATAATCCCAGTTCCCTCAGCCTCTCCTCATAAGTGCCCCATATGTGCCCCAGCCCCCTAATCATTTTTGTTGCCCTCCGCTGGACTCTTTCCAATTTTTCCACATCCTTCTTGTAGTGTGGGGCCCAAAACTGGACACAGTATTCCAGATGAGGCCTCACCAATGTCGAATACAGGGGAATGATCACGCCCCTCAATCTGCTGGCAATGCCTCTACTTATACAGCCCAAAATGCCGTTAGCCTTCTTGGCAACAAGGGCACACTGTTGACTCATATCCAGCTTCTTGTCCGCTGTAACCACTAGGTCCTTTCCACAAAGTTTAACTGCTTAATTCCCTCCAGCCTCTACAGAGTTAACGTCTCACTCTCTTTCCTTAAATCACTTGGAAATACCTCCCAAAATGACACTTTTATCAACTCAGATTTTACCATTTCAAGTATTGTTCCAGGATCTGAATTCCCCATGGCTGTACTTACTTACTCCTTTCTTTACTCCTGCCATTCTGCCCTCAGGGCTTCCAATCTGTTTTCTAATTTCATTATCTGTTGCCTGCCTGCTTGTCTGGGCCCGATCCTGCTTTCCTCACTGAACCGTCCCTTTCCATGGGCACAGGCTTTGTTCCACTACCAATTTAGCAAGGAGGGAGGGCTCCATAACTAGCCCCTACCCCTCCTGCTGCCTTTCCTTGGACATTTCTTTCAAAATTGTAAAATCACCGCAATATCACTCACAAAAAAATCCTAATCTGCCCAAATTCCTATATGTTTCAGAGTTTGGGTTAACAGAACAAGGTCTGTTTAAAAGGAGTGATTTCCTTAACAGGTGAGGTCGGGGCCACCTCCAGTTTGACTTCCCCTTCAGGCAAAAGCTTACCCTGTCTTTTCTTGAACATTTTTTAAAAGCTTGTTCAAACTTTCACACGCGTCTGACGAAGTGGGTATTCACCCACGAAAGCTTATGCTGTTAGTCTATAAGGTGCCATGGGACTCTTTGTTGCTTTTTACAGATCAAGATTAACACCCGATACTTCAAACTTTCCATCACCCCTGACACGGTTCAGTGAGTGACACAGCCTGGATTCTGAAATCGTAGCTGAATAATATTTACCTCTGCCTATACATATCCTTCAAGGCAAGGAGGTTGATTTACCCCTGTCTATATATATATCCTTCAAGACCTAGAGGGTGGACAAACTCCTATATCCTTCACAGTTTGTCTGGTTGTCAAGATAGAAGTGCCAAGCTCTCTAGAGCTGGCGGTGTGCACACCAATTTTCACAATAGCCAAGACATATGCCAATATTCCCCCTTTTGCAATTCTCCACCAAAATGTTAAACCAAGAAAATAAAACCCAGCAGGATCTTATTAAAGGGGATGAGGCAAAATGCCACGTTTATTGTGAATACAGAAAGAATCAGAGTAAGCAGTCAGTTATAGCTGTAACATCTCATTCACTCAGGCCTGGTCTACACTAGGCGTTTATGTCGAAGTTAGCGCCGTTACATCGAATTAACCCTGCACCCGTCTACACCGCGAAGGTATTTAGTTCGACATAGAGGTCTCTTTAATTCGACTTCTGTACTCCTTCCCGACGAGGGGAGTAGCGCTAAATTCGACATGGCCATGTCGAATTAGGCTAGGTGTGAATGGAAATCGACGCTAATAGCTCCGGGAGCTATCCCACAGTGCACCACTCTGTTGACGCTCTGGACAGCAGTACGAGCTCGGATGCTCTGAACTGCCACACAGGAAAAGCCCCGGGAAAATTTGAATTTGAATTCCTTTTCCTGTCTGGCCAGTTTGAATCTCATTTCCTGTCTGGACATCGTGGCGAGCTCAGCAGCACTGGCAACGATGCAGAGCTCTCCAGCAGTGATGGCCGTGCAATCTCAGAATAGAAAGAAGGCCCCAGCATGGACTGATCGGGAAGTCTTGGATCTCATCGCTGTGTGGGGCGATGAGTCCGTGCTTTCCGAGCTGCGATCCAAAAGACGGAATGCAAAGATCTACGAGAAGATCTCTAAAGACATGGCAGAGAGAGGATACAGCCGGGATGTAACGCAGTGCTGCGTGAAAATCAAGGAGCTGAGACAAGGCTACCAGAAGACCAAAGAGGCAAACGGACGCTCCGGATCCCATCCCCAGACATCCCGTTTCTACGAGGCACTGCATTCCATCCTCGGTGCGGCCGCCACCACTACCCCACCAGTGACCGTGGACTCTGAGGATGGGATAGTGTCCACGGCTGGATCCTCGGACATGTTAGCGGACGGGGAAGATGAGGAAGGAGATGAGGAGGACGAGGCAGTCGACAGCGCTCACAACGCTGATTTCCCCGACAGCCAGGATCTCTTCATCACCCTTACAGAGATCCCCTACCAACCCTCCCCAGCCGTTACCCCGGACACAGAATCTGGGGAAGGATCAGCCAGTAAGTGTTGTAAAAATCTAAACATTTATTTGTAACAGAACAGGAATATTAACAATTTAAAAAATGGGTTTCTCATGATTAGTTTGATTAGCTTAACGGTTCAGTCAGGGCAGTGCAACTATTGAAAAAAAATCTAGCAATGTCCGGTTTTGCATGATTGTCCTGCCCAAGCCGCTCTACTGGTTAGTCACTGCTACAGCAGCTACAGTAAAATGCGGTCTATATGTCCGGGGATGGAGCAGAAATCCTCCTGTGACATCTCGAGGAAGCTCTCCTGGAGGTAATTGGAAATCCGCTGCATTAGGTTCTTGGGGAGAGCGGCCTTATTGGGTCCTCCGTAGTAGGACTCGTTGCCACGCCACGAGACAAGCAAGTACTCTGGAATCATTGCTCTGCACAGCATGGCGGCATACGGCCCTGGTCTTTGGAGGCTTTCCCGGAGCATTCGCTCTTTCTCGCTGTCAGAGATCCTCATGAGGGTGATGTCGCTTATGATGACCTGCTTTGAATGAGGTAGGGGAATGTTAGTGTTGGGACTGCTTTGCCGTTCCTTTACAGAACTGTAACCGCTGGTTTGCAGCCACGCGGTGGAGGCGGGAGAGGGGCAGCCGAAAGGGATCGTTCCCGGGGACAGCCACGAGGGTGTGGGACAGGAGCAGACTTCCTGCTTGCCGAATTGCTGGCAGCAGGGACCGACATTGATTTCAATGTGAAATGAGGCCATTGCTAATATTAAAGTTTTAAGCTGCCACAAGTCTACGGCTTACCATGTCTGCCTGCAACAGAAATTCCGTTCTCCTGAGAGGCTTCTCAAATGTGCTGTAGAAGACCCCAGGCACTGAATGCGAAGGCCGAGAATTCGACCTTGTGCTGAGTGCGCATGTGATAGGTGCTGTGCATGGTCTTGTTCACAGAGAAAGACTATGTTCTTTGTTCACAACTACATTTATCTTTCTGAGGAATTCACTCCCTTTTTCCCATTCCCACAGCCCCATCTGCGACTGTCTCACAACCTAGCCTGTCATCACACTCCCAGAGGCTAGCGCGGATTAGGCATAAGAAGAAGAGGACACGGGAGGACATGTTCTCGGAGCTTATAGCCTGCTCCAGAGCCCAGGCAGCACAGCAGACCCAGTGGCGGGAGAACTTGACCCGAATGCACCAAGCCAACATGGATCGGGAGGAGAGGTGGCGTCAGGAAGACCAGCAGGCGACTCAAACCCTGCTTGGACTAATGAGGGAGCAAACGGACACGCTCCGGCGCCTTGTGGATGTTCTGCAGGAACGGAGGCAGGAGGACAGAGCCCCGCTGCAGTCCATCTCTAACCGCCCTCCCCCGCCACCAAGTCCCATACTCCCCTCACCCAAAGTGCACAGAAGGAGAGGCGGCAGAGTCCCTGCTAACTCTCACTCCACCCCTGCAGAGAGCTCGAGCAGCAGAAGGCTCTCATTCCCCAAAATTTGACAAGTTCTTTCCTTCCCGCCTGACACAAGCCCCCGTCCAAGTTTCACTTTCCCAGTTCCATGTTTGGTTGATAATAAAAAATACGTTTCTGTTAACTACTGTTTCCATCATGTTCTTTTGGAGGAGGGGGGGATAGGGGGTTGGTAATTCGACAGGACAGTCACCTTTGGCAGGGTATATAGTCGGGGGCAGGCACAGCAGCAGGGCACATACATAGTGCAGTGATGCAGTGACTAGTTACCCTGGTTAGTCTGGGAGGTTGTTTTCATGTTATGTGGTGGGGGGTGGGTTGCTCTGTGACTTTGTGGCAGGGGAGGGCAGTTACAGATCTTAAGTGGCGGTCCTTAGGCAGGATCACAGAGCCACACAGCAGGGGATCTGTAACCGTCCTCCCCCTGCCACAAAGTCACATAGACCCCCCCATACACACAGTCCCTATCAGGAGGGGTGACAGGCTCCGTTGAAACAACCATCCCACCGCAGCGGAGCCTGTCAATCCTTGAGTTTAGAAGCTGCATTCGCGCCACTACAGTACACCCGCTCCGCACCACAGTCTGCGTCCCAGTTTTAAAAAATTCCCGCGAATACAGTATTAAAGAAAACGGTGTGCTTTAACAAAGTAGAACTATTTTTATTTTGAAACGTGTGTTGGAAGTGGGGTGAAGGGGGTATGTAACTGGATAGGATAGTCAACATTAACTGGGTAAAGAAACGGGGGCAGGTTTAGCTTCTCAATACACAAACTTTAAAGTCACAGGTTACCCTGCTCACTCAGGAACTTTGCTTTCAAAGCCTTCCGGATGCACAGCGCTTCCCGCTGGTCTCTTCTAATCGCCCGGCTGTCTGGCTGTGAGTAATCAGCAGCCAGGCTATTTTCCTCAACCTCCCACCCCGCCATAAAGGTCTCCCCCTTGCTCTCACAGAGATTGTGGAGCACACAGCAAGCTGCAATAACAATGGGGATATTGGTTTCGCTGAGATCACAGCGAGTCAGTAAGCTTTTCCATCTCCCCTTGAGACGTCCAAAAGCACACTCCACCACCATTCTGCACTTGCTCAGCCGGTAGTTGAAGAGTTCTTTTTCAGTGTCCAGGGCGCCAGTATAGGGCTTCATGAGCCAGGGCATTAGCAGGTAGGCTGGGTCCCCGAGGATGACTATAGGCATCTCCACATCCCCAAGAGTTATTTTGTGGTCCGGGAAGTAAATACCTTGCTGCAGCCATCTAAACAGACCAGAGTTCCTGAAAACACGAGCGTCATGAACCTTGCCCGGCCATCCCACGTAGATGTTGGTAAAACGTCCCCTGTGGTCCACCAGTGCTTGCAGCACCATGGAAAAGTAGCCCTTTCTGTTAATGTACTGGCTGGCCTGGTGTTCCGGTGCCAGGATAGGGATGTGAGTTCCATCTATGGCCCCACCGCAGTTTGGGAATCCCATCGCTGCGAAGCCATCTATGATCGCCTCCACGTTTCCCAGGGTCACTACCTTTGGCAGCAGTACATCAACGATTGCCTTGGCTACTTGCATCACAACAACCCCCACGGTAGATTTGCCCACCCCAAACTGGTTCGCGACTGACCGGTAGCTGTCTGGCGTTGCAAGCTTCCACAGGGCTATGGCCACTCGCTTCTGGACAGTCAGGGCTGCTCGCATCCGGGTGTCATTGCGCTTCAGGGCAGGGGACAGCAACTCACAAAGTTCCAGGAAAGTTCCCTTCCGCATGCGAAAGTTTCGCAGCCACTGGGATTCATCCCAGACCTGCAGCACTATGCGGTCCCACCACTCAGTGCTTGTTTCCCGTGCCCAGAATCTCCTTTCCACGGCATCAACATGACCCATTGCCACCGTGATGTTCTCGGCGCTGGGTCCCCTGCTTTCTGAGAGGTCTGTGCTACTCTCAGACTTCAGGCCATCACCGCGTTGACGTAGCCTCCTCGCCTGACTTTTCTGCATCTGCCTCAGGGAAAGGTGTATGATAAGTTGCGAGGCGTTGAGAGCGGCCACAACTGCAGTGATGGTTGCAGCAGGCTCCATGCTCGCAGTGCTGTGGCGTCCGCGCTGTCACTGACTAGAAAGGGCGCGAACTGATTTCCCGCCGGCGCTTTCAGGGAGGGAGGGCGGGAGTGATGGACGGATGACGACAGTTACCCAAAAGCACCCTGGACACATTTTTTTTACCCAGAAGGCATTTGCGGCTCCACCCAGAATTCCAATGGGCAGCGGGGACTCCGGGAACTGTGGGATAGCTGACCACAGTGCACCACTTCCAATGTCGACGCTTTCCCCGTTAGTGTGGACTCACAAAGTCGAATTACTGTCCTTAGTGTGGACACACACGTTCGACTTTGCAATATCGATTCCAAAAATTCGATTTAAGTAAAATCGAACTACTCTCGTAGTGTAGACAAGGCCTCACACACATAAACACACAAGTCCTGCAAAGTTGTTATAGTTCCCAGCCTCAGAGTTGCTCGTGCCAAGTCACTGGCCAGGTGGCCTGGACATGAGGGTGGAGCAGGGTCTTGTGAGATGCGCATCCGATGCTCCTGGAGGTTGGTTTGCAGAATCAGACCCAAAGTCCTCAGTCTTCAGGATCTGTTCTTATAGTGATTTCTCCTCCTACAAGTTTATAGGGTTTGCTTCATCATGTTGTTTTCACGTTTGAAATGATAATCCATCACCGTTCTCATTTCAGCTGATAGTCAATCATGAAGATGGCACAGCAATGACGGAATGACAACATGTTGTTATCTTGTTCTTCGGCCCTCCTGTCCTTGGGGCAAGTATGCCCTAAGGGTTATCAGCCTATCTCGTCCACTGCTTTCTTCAGCCAGACAATCTGATTTTTAAGTTGGCATCTCAACCTTTAATCTTTCATTCCTCATTCAATCATACATACATACATACAATCACACTCACACTCCAACATATATCCTGTCACATCTGCATTTTAATCATCTACCCATTCTTTAACATAACCATAAAATCAGTGGGACATGGCAGACTTCAATAACTCTTTTCATCCTACTTGTTATATCTAAAGGAAACGAACAAGATAAGCATGGAAGAGTGGGGGGTTCACACATCTTATTCCAGAGTTCAGGGAAAGAAAGTTGTACCAGCAAACTCTTTGTCTCTGGATGTTGTTCTACAATTAGCACAGACCTTGCAAACTGGCGGGCCTGTTTCAATTAGCACAAACTCAGCAGGTTGAGAGAGCCGGCTGAGAGACATATTTCTTTCTAATGGTCACTCCAAATCCTGGAGTCTGCGGTGGAGTCACTCTTTCTTACATTTCCCATATCAGAAATATACCACTTATCTATCCAGTCCAACACCTGGTCTGTCACCACTTTGTTTTATCACCTTGTATGGGCAGCGGGCAGAGGCGTCCTTAAGCATTCATTGGAAATGAAAATTAGCCAAGTCAGCCTCACCGCCCTTTGCCTGTGTCCAACCCCCAGTGCTCACATCACATCACCACTCACATCACCAGTTGCTTAATGAGGGCAATATAAAAACCAGCAGCAGGGCAGAACTGGGAGATAATACCGGATCTCTGGCAAGGACAGCCAGCCAGACAAGGGATCCCGCCAGATACGCTCCTCCCTGCCTCACAAATTACGATGGGCACCTACAAAGTCCGTGTCACCACCGGGAACTTCCTGCTAGCTGGGACGTTCAGCTCCATCTCCATCACCCTGGTGGGGACCCATGAGGAAAGCGACAAGAAGCCCCTCGACAATTGGGGGAAGGACTTCAACCCTGGGGCGGTGAGTACTAGTAGAACGGGCCAGGCTCTGTGGACAGAACCTCCCAGTAGAAAGTGTGTGGGGGGGTTGCCAATGCTTGTGACTTGGGGCTGTTTGATCATCAGTCCCGAGCTTTTGGAGTCATGGGGTTACGCTGGGCGACTCTGCATTCATTTGAAAAAATATTGAAGTTTCTAGTCTGAACTAAGTGCAGCTTAAAAGATCTCCAAATAGTTAGTGTTTTTTTCTTAAATCTCCAGTGCCTGGAGTCACATGATTATTACAGGAGACTGGCAGCTTTTATTGTGAGAATGTTACTGCTTATGCTAGAGAGGAGAAAGGGGTGCAAATTTTAACAGTAATTTTTTTTATGGTGAAAAATTGCTATTTGGCACGACCTTTCACAAATTTTCACTGATTCCACTGAACTGTTTGAGTTCCAAAACAAAAAAATCAGAATGTTTCAGTCTTCTCATTTTCAAAATGAAAGTATTCAATTTTTCTAGGCAATGAGCATTTCTTTTATGTTTCATTTTGTTTAAAACATTAAAAAATTGCTTGAGATCAAAACAAAACATTCTGTTTCAGGTTGAATAAAATATTTTGTTCAACCTGAAATGATGTCCCTTGATTTTTTGATTGGCCAAAAATTTCATTTTTTCAGTTTGACCAGAAGTTAATCCCACCCCGCCAACTTTGTTGGAATTGCCGGAATTGAAAAATCCATTCTCTGCCCTTATTATACTATGTGGGGAGGATGGTCCAGTGGTTAAAGTAATTGACAGGGCTATGCTAGATCCTGGTTCTATTCCCTGTGCTACCACTGTCTGAAAGCCTTTCTGTGACTCAGTTTCCCCATTTATATAATGGGGATAACAGCACTGTACTACTTCACAAAAGTGCAGTGGGGGTAAATGTGTTAAAGATTCAAGATGCCTCCATATAGCAGTGATGGGTGCCAGATAAGTGCCTAAAATAGACTAGCTTTAGAAATGCCTCAAAAATACAAAGCACATGGGTTGCTGCTTTTTTTTAATCTCATGATTTGTAAACCAAACTTGGGAGGGATGCTGAGGGATGGTGCGTGTTAGGGGGCTTTCCCTTCACCCCCTCCCCTGGTTCTTGTCACGCAGACAGAAAGCAGAAGACCAGAAGTCGGAAATGCAGGCAACGTGATGTTTATTGGGGTTAGTTCCAAGCAAACATCCATCGCTCTACACGCCGGCAGAGTCTATTTCCCAGGGTTCTGTTCCCAGCTCTGATGCTGCAGAGCCCAGCCTGTGTCCCTGTTCCCCATTTCCCCCACCTCCTCCTTATCAGTCCCACATATACCAGCCGCGCACACCCCTGGTCCCACCCCTTGCAGCTTATGGTCATGTTCCATTTTGGAGGGGCGTGGGGTCCCAGCACCTTTGTACCCCATGGGAGGGTATAATGGAGCACGACTCACCACTGTGGCACCTCCTGCTGGTTGCTCCGGGGATTAGCTCACTCCAGCTCTGGAGTTCCCTCTGCAGCGGGTGTCCTGCCCATTGTCTACCCTACTCTGCTGTTTCAAACCCGCGTTGCTCCCCTGCTTGGCGGGGTTCTCTTCAGGATGCTGCCCTCCGGCAGTGCCCACTACTTCTTCCTCACCCCCCTTCCGGGGGTCACGGCAGTCCTGTGACTTGCACCTGCCTCGGGGCCAACCACAACCCAAAGTCTGGCCCCTCTCTGCAGGGGCAAGTTGCAGTCTGTATTGGCCCTGCTCCTCCGTGGCCAGGTGCAGTGCAAGGGGGGGACCCAGGCCCACCTGCTACTCTGGGTCCCGATCCAGAGATCCTCTAGTGGCAGCCTCCCTGCCTTCCTCTCCCCTTCTCTACATATCGTTCTGGGCCACTTCCTCTTGGCCCTTCTTGGCCCTTTCTAACGGGGGCCTGCAGCCTAGCAGGCAACAGGCCAGAGCTCCCCCTCCGCTCCCCTGAGCCTGCCCAACACTGCTCTATCTTCGGTGCTATCCCTGGGAGCCCGTCCTCCTCCCTGGCTTGTCGGGGGGAGACTCCCCTCTGCTTTGCTGGGCCGCTCCTTATATCCGTGCTGCTGCAGCAGCTGCCTCCCGTCCGCAGGGCCGGCTTTAGGCCGATTCAGCCGATTCGGCTGAATTGGGCCCCGCGCCAAGAGGGCCCCGCGCTGCAGCTATTCACCCCGCCCACTTCCCCCTCCTCCCCTGCCCTGCACGCCCCGCCCCCTCCCCTGCTTCCCGCGAATCAGAGATTCGCGGGAAGTCTGAGACTAAGCAGCAGGGGCGGGCCGGCCGGCAGCATGAGGTAAGCTGGGGTGGGGGCGGGAGAAGGGCTCCGGGGAGGCGCGGCCCGTTCCCGCAGGCCCCAGCACGGCCCCCGTGGCCCGGCTCCGGCCCGGTCCCCGCGGCTCGGGCCCCCCCGGCGGCGCGGCTCGGCTCGGGGCCCCCTGCGGCGCAGTGCGGCTGGGCTTCGGGCCCCCCGGCCCTCCCTGCGGCGCGGCTCGGGTCGGGGCCCCCCCCCCTGCGGCGCGGCGGGGCTCGGGGCACCCCCGGCGGCGCGGCTCGGGGCCCCCTGCGGCGCGGCGCGGCTGGGCTCGGGGCACCCCCGGCCCCCCTGCGGCGCGGCTGGGCTCGGGGCCCCTCCGGCGGCGCGGCTCGGCTCGGGGCCCCCCCCGGCGGCGCGGCTCGGCTCGGGGGCCCCCCCCGGCGGCGCGGCTCGGCTCGGGTCCTGGGGGCGGGGCTTGCAGCAAGCCCCGCCCCCAGGAATCGGGCCCCGCTCTTGCTAAAGCCGGCCCTGCCCGTCCGGCTCCTAACAAGCCTCGCCCTAATTAGCTACAGGTTTCCACAGCCTCCCTGGCTGCTTCTGCCCCACCCCCGGCTGGAGTGGGCCACCTGCACCGCTACAGAGGGGTAAGGAGTGAGGTTGTGTCCTGGGCAAAGCCAGGCTCATCTCCGGCTTTTAGTGTGTCGTATGCCTTCCCCCTGTTATGCTTAAACAAAGCACACGAGATCTTTTATAGGGGAGAAGGCAATACGCCGCATGTATTGAGAATACAGCAGTTAGCATATGCTTTTCAGTCACACACACACACCATGCACACAGTCCCGCCAGTCGATGTCTATAGTTACCAGTCCAGAGTCTGGATCAATCTAGTGGCCAGGCAGATTGGTCGCAGAGGGGAGCTGGGCTCTGTCGGTCTCAATCCGATGCTCCTGGAGTAGTGGCAAGATGAACCCACAGTCCCATGGCAAAGCACCCTGTTCTTATAGTCCCTTTTCTCTGTTGAAGTCTATGGATTTTGCTGTGTCGGTTTATGACCGGTTACTCCTTAACTGGTGTTATCTTTTGATGTAAACCTTCCAAAATACCTCCGAGAGGGTCATCCCGGATTGGATTTAATCAATTGTCTTTAGGGGTTCCAGCCTCCACCTCAGGGTCATCAATCTGCCCTTCCTCAATCATGGATGCACCGTGATGGTTCTCTGGCATCAATAAGTCTCGATGAGTGTCTTCATTCCTCCTTTCTTGACCATCCGTCACACCTTATCTTTTCCTGATGCATGCATTCCTCATTCACACAAACAGTCTTTTACACAGACCTTTGAGAATACAAACAGCAGTATTTTATATCGAGCAAAAAGACATTGTAAATTAAACCTTGCTAAGTTTTATAACCGAAACGATTCACATTGAGACCCAGGCCTTCAACATTCCTCTAATCTACTTAACGTAGACACAATACAGGATCCTGTCTCTTACTAACTAAAATTAAAACACAGAACTAAAAGGGCCCAATTTGTAATGCATATGGGAAACAGAATCCCATAGTCCCAGAGGGTCATTCCTTTCTGCTATTCAAAAAGGGTGGCTGGCAGGATGAAATCAAATCATACATTAATTCTCATAGTAGTTATAAAATCCTGCTCCTACACGCCCCCCCCCCCCCCAATCCCATTGCTCCCTCCTAACTGGTTGCTTGATCTTGGCTGGAAAGAGGAGCCAGGCAGCCTCCCAGTGTATGCTCGTAGATTACACTCCCAGCACGCCCTGTAACATTTTAGTTCCACCTCTTATCTCTTATCACCCTATCTGGCTGTGGGAGATGTAACACACAGCTTTGTCTTTCCTTCCCACATATCAATATAAGGATCACACCCAAAATTCTATTTCAGACTGACAAACAAGCCTATATCCTAACACTCCACCCCTTCTTTTTATTTTCTTCTGGGATCCACTGCCCCAGGTATCCCGGGAAAAGCCTAGGACATATGGTGACATTTCCTGATAGGGCCAGGCATCAAGGTGGAATGTCTTGATGCTCCATTTGCCCCACTGCCCCCTTTGCTCTGCACCTTCCCTCGTACGGACATCCATATTCCAATGAGTGTGTCAGAAGCCCCATTATGGTGTGCCCGAGAGGTTGGGTCTGGGTTATCTGTCACACTGTGGTGGAGGGCCTCTTCCATGACAATTAGTGGTTGTACCTTGTGGGTCTGTGCCCCCCTTAACCACTGCAGTAGATATTGCAAAATTACCATACTTAACAACAGGCCAATAGCCATAATAATCCACAGTAACATCGGGAGCCCTGATCATTGTAATATAGTCCAACATCCAGGCCACCACCAGAACTGCTCCTCCTCCTCTGACAGGGTCAAGGTCTTTTAACACCATTCTGGAGTGTATGTTTTAAATCTGTCCGGTTGTTGGCAGTGGCAGTGAGCTGCTCCTGCAGGTATCATGTGCTGTTGTCCGTATTATGAGTCCATGGGATATTCACAGGCAAACAGGGTATTGTCCACACCGGCTTGAGCACTTGGTATGGAATCGGGTAGTGTGCGCTGGTTCGATTGCACAAAGCAATGAGTTCCACAGATCCATTCGTGCACCCTAGTTCTGACGGGAGCATGTAGATGTGCATGCCAACTCTTCACCCTGTCCCCGGTTCTTGTCACACGGACAGAAAGCAGGCGGGCAGCAGGCCGAAGTGCAGGCAATGAGATGTTTATTGGGGTTAGTCTCAAGCAAGCATATCCAGAGCTCTACACACCGGCGGTGTCTGTTCCCCCGTGTTCCTCTTCCCAGCCCCGACGCTGCAGAGCCCGGCCTGTGTCCCCCTTCCCTATTCCCCGCTCCGCCTCCTTAGCAGGCCCACATATACCTGCCGTGCATGCCCCTAGTCTTTGTCTTTTGTTTACACATATTAGTATAAGATATAAGCGTATCAAAAAGTCACACCCCAAATTCTATCTCAGGCTGACAAACAAACCTATACACTGATGGCGTATGAACACTTGCGGATAGTACTGAAATAGTTAACAGCGCTGGCATTTCTACAGCACTGCTAACTCACCTGACTTTTTTGCGCATCATGTGATCTTTGGGATATATCTTAAAGCCCCAAGCACCTGGAGTCATGTGAATCTGTGAGAATCTAGGTTTTTATTATTTTTTTTAAGAAACTCCATTTCTTCCATTTGCAGGGCAGAAAAAAAATCTTGAAAATATGACCTCTTCTTATATTAATAATAATAATAATAGATAAATAAATAATGGGACATTCAACAAAAGCAGCGAAAACATAATCAGATTAAAGGGCTTTACATTCACTCCAGGATTCACTGCTACTAATTGGAAGAGTTTAGCAGGGTTGAGCAGAGGCATTAAATAACGCTAACCCTAACCCAAAGTCGTCATAATATCATCCAGATTTCCACCTGCTGCAATAAACAAGGGTTGTCTTCCCTGCCCTTCCTGGTCCCCAGCCAGGTCCCAAGTGCCTTGAGCGAAGGAGATGCCTCACTCATGGAAGGTTATTACAAAATGTTTCTCCATGGGTTTTCTTACTCAAACTGAGAGGCTTTCCGCAACGCGGTGGGAGATGGTATATCGGGCTAGATGGGCCCATTGGTCCCATCCAAGTGCAGAAGTTGCTGTATTCCTTTGTGGAGTCACAGTCTGGTGTCTAAAGAGACAGAAGAGAAGCTGCCAAACTCACGTTGATATGTTTCATGGTAAGCCCTGGAGGCCAAAACCCGGACTCACAATCTGCATCTACTCAGAAAACGAACTCAGTCTCCTTTTCGCTAGCACTAGATCTCACTGCAGTGGCATTAAGTGCTGTGCCAGTCCCAAGCTGCTGTCCCTTTGGGATGGCAGGCCTGGTGTTTTGGTGAGTAGCCAGCGCCAGGGACTGGAGATCACTGGGGAACAGTTCACAGGGACCGTAATGCCCAGGGGATAGGGCGGGCTGGGGGGTGGGGTTCTAGAGCAAGACTCAAGGGGTTGGATAGCTGGGAGGTCGATCGGAATCAGACATTCGGGGTAATGCTTTGAGTTTTCATAGAGGGCCGGAAGATCTGGTGCATGGGGCTGGGTCAGCGGGTTGGGTGCAGATCAGGTGAGGCTGTGGGGCAGAGCTGGGTGAAGCCATGGGGCAGGGCGAGGCAACAGGGATCAGTCTGTCACTCAGCCAGATCTTCTGGCTCTTGGGGTCTTTATATAGTCCGAGTACCCACAGACAGCGTGGCCAGCCCAGCCCCTCGGCTGCAGGTTCAAGGAGGGGCAGTGACTCAGGAGGGTGCGCGAGGACCTGGAAGGCCGGGGTTCAAGACTGGGGCCCTGGCGAGGCCCTGGGGAGTAGGGTGTGAAGGGTTTGGTCACAGAGACCCCCTTGGGACTGTCACCTGACGTGCTGAAATTACCTCTGAGCCCGTTTTCCCTGCCAGCTTGGGACTCCAGAACCCTGCCTTGTTGAGCCAGACACACTAGCCTGGGGCAAACACAGACCCAGGTCTGAACCACGTCCCCCAAAGCTGCAGACTTAACTGAAAACAGCTCAGCAAGTGCTCCTGTCTCCAGCACCCAGACACCCAGCTCCCAATGGGATCCAAACCCCAAATAAATCTGTTTTACTCTGTATAAAGCTTATGCAGTGTAAACTCATAAATTGTCCGCCCTCTATAACACTGATAGAGAGAGATGCACAGCTGTTTGCTCCCCCAGGTATCAATCACTTACTCTGGGTTAGTTAATAAACAAAAGTGATTTTATTAAGTATAAAAAGGAGGATTTAAGTGGTTCCAAATAATGACAGACAGAACAAAGTAGTTACCAAGCAAAATAAAACAAAACACGCAAGTCTAAGCCTAATACATTAAGAAACTGAATACAGGTAAATCTCACCCTCAGAGATGTTCCAATCAGCTTCTTTCACAGACTAGACTCATTCCTAGTCTGGGCCCAATCCTTTCTCCTGGTACAGTCCTTGTTAGTTCCACCTCAGAGGGTAATTTGAAGATTTCCCCTCTTGTTCTCCCCCCCCCCTTTTATAGCTGTGGCCCAAAGTGGGAATCCTTTCTCTCTGGGTTTAATTTAGGCCTTGTCCCCACTAACCCCCCACTTTGGACTAAGGTACGCAATTTCAGCTACGTTCATAACGTAGCTGAATTCGAAGTACCTTAGTCCGAACTTACCGCGGGTCCAGACGCGGCGCAGAGGCTCCCCCGTCGATGCCGCGTACTCCTCTCCCCGAGCTGGAGTACCGGCGTCGACGGCGAGCACTTTCGGGATCGATCCATCGCATCTAAACCAGACGTGATAAATCGATCCCAGAACATCGATTGCCTGCCACCGGACCCTCCGGTAAGTGTAGACGTACCCATAGATTGCAGTTCAGGTGACATGATCACATGCCACTGTCAGACTTGCTGGCATACACGTATACAGGAAGGCTTATGGGTAAACAAAGCCATTTACAACCAATTGTCCTGCTTAATGGGAGCTATCAAGATTCCAAACCACCATTAATGACCCACACTTTGCATAATTACAATAGGTCCTCAGAGTTATATTTCATATTCCTAGTTTCAGAGACAAGAATGATACATTCATACAAATAGGATGACCACACTCCGTAGATTATAAGCTTTGTAAGGATACCTTACAAGAGACCTTTTGCATAAAGCCTATTCCAGTTGCATCATAGTCACACTTATAAACATATTTTTATAAAACATATAGAGTGCAACGTCACATTGGGTGCACCTCTCATTAAACCACAAGGCATGGATGTGGCGGGCTGGGCCAACGGTAGAGGGCTTGGATGGCCGGGGGGCAGGATATCAGCCTCTGCTTTAACTGAGGCCAAGATTAGATGCACAGGGCTGCTCTGACCGGTTTCTGGCAGCTTCTAAAACATGGTGGGCACCGCTTGAGGGCTCACAAAGGCTTTAAAGGGATTGTGCCCTTCTCCTATACACTGCTCGGCTATGCTGAGGTACCTCAAGCTCTAGCCAAACCGGTAACCCTTGGCCTCTACCTCCAGGCTAATGAAAGGCAGGTGCTGAGTGGAACAGTAGTTGAAACATTGACCTGGTCGATCTGTGTTTCCTTGGAGACTTCCACACAATGGGGGCACAGGACGCCAACAAGTATTTTATTGGGGGGGGGGGAGACAGATGTTGACGGGTTCACCCCTGAGTTGCTGGATTAATCCCTGAGTCACACCCTCACGCTCCGGTCCCCCAACCCCCCCCCCCCCCCGCTGCAGGTGGAGGAGTTCAAGCTGTGCTGCCGGCGCTGGCTGGGGGACATCGTCCTAGTGCGGCTCCACAAGGAGCCCTACTCCTTCTACCCCACCGACAACTGGTACTGCAGCTTCGTGGAGGTCATCTCCCCACACGGCCAGAGCTATCGCTTCCCCTGCTACCAGTGGGTCGAGGACTACTGCACCCTGGAGCTGCGGGAGGGCAAAGGTAGGGAGCTGTGGGCTGGGGGAAGGTGCATGGGGATTGGGCTGGTGCCACTTGGGGGTCGTAGATAGAGGGATGTCTATGGGTATAACTATCTGTCCATCCCCATCCACCTCCTTTATCCATCCATCCCCATACACACCCCTACATCTATCCATCCCTGTTCACACCCCTCTGTATCCATCCCCGTACACCCCCCCTATCTATCCCCGTACACCCCCCTCTATCCATCCCCGTCCACACCCCTGTACCTCTCCATATCCATACACCTCCTCTGTCTACCCATCCCCGTCCACACCCCTCTCTATCCAACCCTGTACACCCCCACTATCTATCCATCCCAAAAAACCCCTCTCCATCTCCCTACAGCCCTTTTGTCTATCCAACCCTGTACACACACCCCTATCTATCCATCCTGAATCCTCCCTCTGTTCATCTCCATACACCCACTCAATCTATCCATTCCTGTACACATTCTTCAGTCTAACCAACCCCATCCACCTCTCTATCCATCCCCGCACACACCCCTACATCTATCTCTCCATCCCGAACACCACCTCTGTGTCCATCCCCTTCCACAGCCCTCTATCTATCCATCGATCCATAGACACCTGATCTGTGTATCCATCCCCATACACACCCCGTTATCTATCCATTCCCATACACACCCTCTGACTATCCAACCCTGAGTACACCCTTCTATCCATCTAGCGGAAGAGCTAGAGAATGAGCCTGCTGATCTTCATATTGAGAATGACGCGGAGAAAGACTGGGAGCGATTCTGCAACACTGTCCATAAAGCTGCATTGAAGGTATTGGGGCCCTCCACATGCAGGCAGCAAGACTGGTTTGATGAAAATGATGCAGAAATCCAGGCCTTACTTGCTGAGAAGCACTGCCTGCATCGTGCATATCAAAACGATCCATCCTCAGTGGCAAAGAAGACCGCCTTTATCAACGCTCGCAGAACAGTACAGAACCGACTGTGCAAAATGCGGGACTTGTGGCTGAGTGTCAAAGCAGATGAAATACAGGCATATGCGGACAGGAACGACTATAAGCAGTTTTATGAAGCCCTTTACACTCTATGGTCCACAGTCTTCTGGGAGCTTTCCCCTCCTGAACTCTGATGGTATTGTGCTCCTTACAGAGAAGATGCAGATTCTCCAGAGATGGGCTGAACACTTTGAAGCAATTCTCAATCGCCCCTCAGTCATCAATGATGAGGACATTGACAAGATGCCCCAGATTGCAGTCAATGACTCCATGGATGCTTCACCAGAAGAGGATGAAGTGAAGAAAGCTATCAATCAGCTGTCAAGTGGCAAAGCTCCAGGGTCAGATGCCATACCAGCAAAGGTGTACAAAGTCGGTGGACCCGTGCTGCTACGGAAACTCACTGAGGCTACATCTACACTACGGGGGGGGGGGGGGGGGGGTTGATTTAAGATACGCAAATTCAGCTATGTAAATAGCATAGCTGAATTCGACGTATCGCAGCCGACTTACCCCGCTGTGAGGACGGCGGCAAAATCGACCTCCGCGGCTTCCCGTCGACGGCGCTTACTCCCACCTCCGCTGGTGGAGTAAGAGTGTCGATTCAGGGATCGATTGTCGCGTCCCGACAGGACGCAATAAATCGATCCCAGAGAGGTCGATTTCTACCCGCCGATTCAGACGGGTAGTGTAGACCCAGCCCAAGCTGTTTCAGTCCTTCTGGAAGCAGGGAACCGTTCCACAAGAATTTAGAGACGCGTCCATCTTGCACCTCTCTAAGAGGAAGGGCAATCGCCAGGTATGCGACAATCACCATGGAATCTCGCTGCTTTCTACAGCAGGGAAAGTTCTTGCACGGGTTCTGTTGAACCGATTGATCACTCACCTGGAGAAGGGCTTACTGCCAGAATCACAGTGTGGCTTCCGCAAGGGACGTGGGACTATTGACATGATCTTCGCTGTGCGGCAGCTACAGGAGAATCGTGAACTCTACACAACTTTTGTGGACCTCACGAAAGCATTTGACTCTGTCAGTCACCAGGGCCTGTGGAGGATCATGTCGAAATCTGGCTGTCCAGACAGATTTATATGAACAGTACGTCAATTTCATCACGGTAGGATGGCTCGTGTCCTGGATGACTGTGAAACATCTGAGGCCTTCCCAGTCACCAACGGCGTCAAGCAAGGGTGTGTTTTAGCACCCACTTTGTTCAGCATGATATTCTCTGCCACTTTGACTGATGCCTTTTAGCACTGCACTGCAGGAGTAGGCCTGAAGTATAGAACTGACGGGAAACGATTTAATCTGAGGCGACTGCGTGCCATCACCAAGGTGAAGGAAACTGTACTTCGAGACTCTTTGCCGATGATTGTGCTCTGAATGGCTAGTACAGAGCCAGAAATGCAAGCCAGTATGGACAAGTTTTCAACTGCATGCAACAACTTCGGTCTCACCATTAACATCAAGAACACTGAGGTCATGCACCAGCCAGCTCCCCATGCTTCGTACTCAGAACCGTCCATCACTGTAAATGGACAGACTTCAGACAGTGGACCACTTCACATACCTGGGCAGTACCCTTTCCCGAGCAGTGTCAATCGATGATGAAGTAAACTGCAGAATTGCTAAAGCCAGCTCTGCATTTGGCTGATTGCGCTCCAATGTTTGGGAACGTCGAGGGATCAGCCTACCAACGAAGCTGAAGGTCTACTGAGCAGTGGTGCTTCCAAATCTGCTGTATGCCTGCGAGACGTGGACTGTCTATCGGAGTCATGCACGAACGCTCCATCGCTTCCACATTTCCTGTCTGAGAAAGCTTCTAAAAATCAGCTGGCAGGACAAAGTGCCTGATACCGATGTCCTTACTAGAGCCAGTCTGCCGTCAGTTCACACATTGCTGATGAGAGCCCAGACCAGGTGGGCCGGACATGTCGTGAGAATGTCAGACGAACGCATTCCTAAACAGCTCTTCTACGGAGAACTCACTCAGGGAAAGCGCTCCCATGGAGGACAAAAGAAGCGGTGCAAGGACACGCTGAAGACCTCTTTGAAGTCCTTGGAGATCAACACCGCCACATGGGAAACCTTCGCACTGAACCATCCAGCACGGTGCAGCCTCATTCACACAGGCAGTAACACCTCTGAGGCGAGGCGCATTGCTGAGGCTGAAAAAAAGCGTGAGCTGCGCAAGTCCAGAGCTGCTCGTACCCCATCGACAGTGCCATTACGTGTCTGTCCACTGTGTGACAGGACGTTCCACGCCCGAATCGGACAGATCAGTCATCTCCAGATGCACAGAGCCCAGTCATCGAAAGAATGAGTTGTTGAGGTCTTCATCGATAATGATGGACGAACATCATATTCCCATCTGCACCCCTCTATCCATCCATCCCCATCCACACCCCTCTCTATCCATCCCCTTCCACCCCTCTCTATCCATTCCTGTATACCTCCCCACCCCCCTCGGTCAGTTGGCCTATCTATTTATCTATCCATCCATCCATCCCCACACACCCCGTCTCTCTCTCTCACATTCTCTTTTGCCCAGGCCAGACGGTTCGTAACGATGCCGATTCCCCGTTGCTGCTGGAGCAGCGGCAGGCTGAGCTGAAGCACCGATGCAAGTGCTATGGGTGAGTGAGAGCCCGGTGGGGGTTGGGGGAGCTCCCCGGGGCTCAGGGCTGTGCGGGGTCCTGGGGATGGAGGGGGTGGTAGGAACTGCAGGACAGGTTGGCCCGGGACTGCGGCTGAGGGAATGTCAGGGCAGCAGCAGGCCGGGGCTAGCGTTCTCGGTGGTCTCTCCCTGCCCAGTTGGAAGGAGTTCGCCCCTGGACTGCCCCGGTGCCTGGACGTGGACAACATTAGTGAACTGGACTGTAACAGCATGTACTCCTTCACCAAGAGCACCAACGTCCTGCTGCGTGGGGGGAACGCGTGAGTGCTGCTTAACCATGGCCCAGGCCTGTTCTCAGCACCTGCCTCAGGCCTGCCCTTAGAAACGAACCCCAACCCTATACACCAGCCATACCCCTATACATAACCCTACACTAACCATATCCCCATACAAACACAATAGAGTAACCCTAAGCCTGTACATTAATCATAACCCTATACACAACCCTATACACTAACCCTAACTCTGTACACTAACCCTACACAGTAACCCCAACCCTTCATCAAGACCTCCCCCTTCCTCGAGCACGGGGTCAATGTGTGACTTCCGGCCCCCACAGCCCAGGTCATTCCCAGAGACTAAACCCAAACCCTAACCCTGTACTATCTCCTTTCCCTAATCCTACCCTAACCCATATCCCATACTTTTTCTTTCACTCTGCCTATGCCCTATAGTCCTTCCCTAGCTGTAACCCAACCGTGTAGCCTAGCGCCTTTCCGTAACCTTAACTCTGACCCTTCAGCAAGACATCCGCCTTCCTGTGGTGTGGGAGGGATGTGTGTGTGCGCGCCCCAGCCCCCAAGGCCCAGCCCCAGGGACTAACCCCCAACCCTGCTCTTTACCCTAGCCCTTATCCCTCACCCTACTCTATAACCTAAGTCTATCTATTCCCATACACATCCATTCTCTCTCTCTCATTCTCTCCATCCCAACCCATCAATCTATCTGTCTATCTATGCATCCCCATACACCCCCTCATCCCATACTACTCACTCTAGTCCTTGTAGTAGGGGAGAGGAGCTTGAAAACCCAGGTGTAACCAATGCAGCGATGCTGCCTGAGTCTGCCAAGAGCCTGAGCCCATCGCTCTGACAGGGGGCAGCTGCCCTGAGTGTGGCTCCACTTTGCCACCAGTGCATCTCTGGGGAGGAGAAACGGGGGGCCCTATTTGTTATTCTCATGGGGAGAAAGGGCTATCTCCATCCCAAGCCCCCCCCCAGAGGCTCTCACAACTCTCTGCCCGCCCAGGAAGATGGAGCTGCAGCTGAAGGGTTTCCTGAACTGCACCAATTCCTGGGCGAAGCTGGACGACATCAACAAGGTTTTCTACTTCAACAAAACCCCAATCACAGGTGGGTGACCCTCCCGCCCACTCCAAGCCCTGTTTGCCTAGGCCCACAGAAGCCCCCCACACACACAGAGTAGGGTGATTGGGATGGGTGTGATCCAAGCACCTAGACAGCCCAACACTGCTTGTGCCAGGCCTGCCCAGCGCGCTCCAGGATCCCCTCGTGCCAGGCACTGCCCAGACAGCCCCCCCCCCCCCCCAATCAGGGACCCCCTTGTCCCAGTGCTGCCCAGACCCCCACTGAGATTGAGCTGTCGTCATGCTGGACCGTTAGCCACGTTGTCCAGCAGGGGGAGGCTGTGGCTCCAAGAGACACCGTAAGCTGCCTCAGGTGCCTGGGGCAAGACTCAAACCCGGCTCCCCTGAGTCCCGGCCCAGTGCGTTAACCCTGCAGCTGCCCTACCCGTGTCCCCCCAGAGTACGTGCGGGCGCACTGGCGAGAGGACACATTCTTCGGGTACCAGTTCCTGAACGGGGTCCACCCAGTGGTGATCCGGCGCTGCACAGAGCTCCCCTGCAACTTCCCTGTCACACCGGCCATGGTGGCCTCCTCCCTGGGGGAGAGCACCAGCCTGCAGGACGAGCTGGAGGTAAGTGGGGCGCTGGGGATACCCCTGGGGGGACTTGGCCATGGTCTGAGCTATCGCTCCGGCTCCCTCTCCAGCATCACTCCAAGGACGAGCAGCCACGTGTCAGAGGTGTCCAGTGGGCCCAACTCCAGAGCCAATGGCTGTGCTTGCACTGGCCACTTGGCTCCAAGGGCTAGTCCCAGGGCACTGCTACGTGGAAGCTCACAGCGCTGGGAGAGGCACTGCTGCAGGGAACCTTGCCGTGCTGTGAGAGGGCACTGCTGTGGGGAAGCTCACAGCGCTGGCATCCCAGCTTTCCCCCCACACCCCGGGGACCCCGCTCTGCACCTCCAGATGCACTGGCCCCTGCCAGCCCCTGCACTCTGCTCTGCTTTCCCTGTGTGTGGGGAGGGATAGCTTGGTGGTTTGAGCATTGGCCTGCTGAACCCAGGGTTGTGAGTTCAATCCTTGAGGGGGCCATTTAGGGATCTGGAGCAAAAATCTGTCTGGGGGTTGGTCCTGCTTTGAGCAGGGGGTTGGACTAGATACCTCCTGAGGTCCCTTCCAACCCTGATATTCTATAGAAGGGGAACATCTTCCTCGCGGACTATAAAATCCTGGAGGGCGTCCCGGCCAACAGGATCAACGGCTACCAGCAGTACATCGCCGTGCCCCTCTGCCTGCTGCACCTGCAGCCCTCCGGGGAGCTCATCCCCGTGGCCATCCAGGTAACAGCCCCTGGTGCCCCCACATGTTGCCTAGGGGGACCCCCACGCAGCCCCCACCCCTACACAGTCCCAGGGCTGGGCATTGTCATATAAAAGGACCAGCCCAGGGAGATAATGCAGGAGTCCTGGCTCCCTAATCCCCCCACACCCTTCTGGGTGTGCATGCATGTGCCCAGTTGTGTGTGCGCACACACCCCAGCTGTGTCTCTCCTCTTTCTAACACTGGATTTGCGGCACTGTCATGTCCCCTCATCCTGGCAGCCGGGTCCCAGCCCCTGGGCTCCCCTGGGGGAAGCAGCAGGATTCACACACCTGGTTTGTGCCAATCCATCCCCGCAGCCTTCCTGTGTCTCTCCCCCCACAGCTCAGCCAGTGCCCAGGTCCTGACAGCCCCATCTTCCTGCCCAGCGACTCCGAGTGGCACTGGATCCTGGCCAAGACCTGGGTGCGCTACGCCGAGTTCCTGGTGCACGAGTCCGTCAGCCACCTGCTGCTCACCCACCTGATCAACGAGGCCTTCACCCTGGCCACCCTGCGCCAGCTGCCCATGTGCCACCCGCTCTTCAAGGTGAGAGAGGGGCCGGGCCGCCCCCACCCCCTGGGGCCAGCTGTGCTCAGATGTGCGGGAGAGAAGAGCCCAGCAGGGGAAGCGTGCCAGACAGGCCCCGCTGCCAGCACCCACCTGTGCCCAGCCACACCTGCGTGTGCCTGGTGGGGTGCGTGTGCCCGGCCTGCCAGGCTGGGCATGCCCCACGCTGGTCACGTTCTACCCATCGTGGTCCAGCACCTTCCTGACCTCATGAATGATGGGAAAGGAGCTGCCGCTGGCTTCTCGGAGGATCTGTGTCTGGGTACTTGCCCTTCGCCCCTGATACATGCGGGGGTGGGGGGTGCTGTCTGCTTGTCCTCACCCACCCCTGTGTCTCTTTCCCCCCCGAGCTGCTGCTGCCCCACACCTGCTACACGCTGCACATCAACGTCGTGGGAAGGACCCAGCTACTTGGACGTGGCGGGATCGTCGAAAGGGTGAGAAGATGCCATGGTCAGGGGCATTGGACCCTGCTCTCCTCCCATAGCTGGGGACAGAACCCAGGAGTCCTGGCTTCCTGCTCCCCCAGCTCTAACCACTAGCCCCCACTCCCCTCCCAGAGCCACGTACTTGGGAGTAAAATGCACCTGTCACCCGAGTTACTGGCCTCACCTGGAACCCATGAAGCTCCCTTCCCGTATTGTCTCTGTGAAAACCACATCGGGAACCTCCCGGAGAGCAGATCCTTCGGGCCAGCCTCCATCTCAGTTGGTCCCTTTGTTTGCACCGTACAGCTCTGCGGATGCAGCCTCTGCATTCAGCTCGTCAGTACTGTTAGCAATTAACTTCCAGAACTCCTGGAGGACGGGTGAGGTCCCAGCGGGCTGGAGAAGGACAAACATGACATCTCTCTTTGAAAGGAAGAGCAAAGAGGACCCAGGGAATTACAAACCAGTCAGTCTAACTGGAAGATACTGGATCAAATTATTAAACAATCAATATGTGCCCAGAGGATCATAGGGCTAGAAGGAATGGCCTGCATGCATTTGTCAAGAACAAATCATGCCAAACCAACCTAATTTCCTTCTTGGACAGTGGTGCTGGCCGAGTGGCTGGGGAGAAGCAGTAGACGTGATATATCTTGATTTTAGTCTTTTGACACACCCCACGTGCAAACGAGGGAAATTTGGGCTGGATGGAATTACTATGGGTGGTTCAAAGACTAGATGCCAAGAGTGGTTCTGAATGCTCCGCTATCAAACAGGGAGGGCGAATCTAGTGAGGGTCCCACAAGAGGTCAGGCCTGGTTCGGCACTATTCAATATTGTCATGAATAACTCGGATAATGGAGTGAACATAAGAAAGGCCGTACCGGGTCAGACCAAAGGTCCATCTAGCCCAGTATCTGGTCTACCGACAGTGGCCAATACCAGGTGCCCCAGAGGGAGTGAACCTAACAGGCAATGATCAAGTGATCTCTCTCCTGCCGTCCATCTCCACCCTCTGACAGACAGAGGCTAGGGACACCATTCCTTACCTGTCCTGGCTAATAGCCATTAATGGACTTAACCACCATGAATTTATCCAGTTCTCTTTTAAACTCTGTTATAGTCCTAGCCTTCACCAGTGTGACAAAGTTCCTCCTCTATCTTGGTGGGTCCTGCACTTATTGGTGGATTTTCCTGCCTCAGAGATTCACCATGTGGGTTGGGGAACAGCCCAGAGGCCTTCCCCTCTGGAAGAACCCACAGTCCAGGTCAATTGGGAGGTTTGGGGGGAACCCGGGCCCGCCCTCTACTCCGGGTTCCAGCCCAGGGCCCTGTGGACTGCAGCTGTCTATAGTGCCTCCTGTAACAGCTGCATGACAACTACAACTCCCTGGGCTACTTCCCCATGGCCTCCTCCAAACACCTTCCTTATTCTCACCACAGGACCTTCCTCCTGGTGTCTGGTAACGCTGGTGCTCCTCAGTCCTCCAGCAGCGCACCCTCTCACTCTCAGCTCCTTGCGCCTCTTGCTCTTAGCTCCTCACACTTGCACCACAAACTGAAGTGAGCTCCTTTTTAAACCCAGGTGTCCTAGTTAGCCTGCCTGCCTTAACTGGTTCTAGTAGGTTCCGGATTACTCTAGTGCAGCCCCTGCTCTGGTCACTCAGGGAACAGAAAACTACTCATCCAGTGACCAGTATATTTGCTCTCTACCAGACTCCTGTACCCCACTGGTCTGGGTCTGTCACATATCCCTTCCCCCTGCTCAACGCCAAGGGGTTGGGCAGCTTGGGACGCCAGACAGTGCACACGTGACAAGCCATTGCCGTTGCCATGATGGCTCCCTGCTCTGTGTTGCACATGGAACTGGAAAAGTTGGAGGGATAAGAACTATCTGGTCACCCTTGTGTTCTTCTCCTTGTTCCGCTGCATCCCTTGAAGAGGGGCATGGTCGGTCATGAGGACAAATCTGCGCCCGAGCAGGTAGTAGCGCAATGTTTCCATGGCCCATTTTACAGCGAGGCATTCTCTCTCCACCACTGCATATTTTTGTTCCCTTGGAAGGAGTTTCCGACTGAAGTAGAGAATTGGGTGTTCCTCCTCCCTGACCATCTGTGATAGAACGGCCCCCAACCCTACTTCCGATGCATGCGTCTGCAGGATAAACTCCTTGGTGAAATCAGGGGCTATCAGTATGGGGTTACTGCAGAGGGCAGTCCGTAGGTCTGTGAATGCTTCCTCTGCTGCGTCAGACCATCTCACCAGATCAGGTCCACGGGTGTTCACTAGGTCTGTCAAGGGGCTTGCCCTTGTGGCAAAGTGGGGGGATAAGTCATCGGTAATACCCCACCACACCTAGGAACGCCCGAACTGGTTTCTTGTGACTTGGTTGGGGCCAGTTTTGGATGGCCTCTAACTTGTTCACTTGGGGTTTTACCAGACTTTTTCCCACAATGTAGCCAAGATATTTGGCCTCTGTAAACCCTACAGCGCACTTGGCAGGGTTTGCTGTAAGGTCAGCTCGCCTGAAGGCATCGAGGACTGCCTCCACCTTCTCCAGGTGGGTTTCCCAGTCTGGGGTATGAATGACCACATCGTCCAAGTAGGCAGCAGCATAACTGTTATGCGGGTGTAAAAGCTTGTCCATGAGAAACTGGAAGGTAGCTGGGGCCCCATGTAGTCCAAAAGGGAGGACAGTATATTGAAAAAGACCCTCTGGTGTAGAGAACGCTGTCTTTTCCTTTGCATCTTCTGCAAGGGAAATCTGCCAGTACCCCTTTGTCAAGTCTAGGGTAGTCAAGTACTGGGCATTACCCAGACGGTTCACTAGCTCAACTATGCGAGGTATGGGGTACACGTCGAACTGGGATACTTCATTTAGTCGCCGGAAGTCGTTGCAAAATCTTGTGGTGCCATCAGGTTTGGGCACCAGCACAATTGGGCTGGACCACTGACTGTGGGATTCTTCGATGATCCCCAACTCCAGCATTTTTTTTTTTTTAACTTCTGCTTTTATTTCTTCCCTTTTTGCCACCGATAGGGCCTCATTGTTACTCTGGCCCCAGGGTTCGTGACGATGTAGTGATATGTCTCGGTTGTTCGACCCGGTTTTGTCGAGAACACATCTTGGTTCCGGAAGATCATCTCAGACACCCATTCTTCTGGTCTGGTGTTAAATCGGGAGACACTCTCACCTGTTTGGAAGGCTTGTTTTCCTGGGTTAGGTCTTTTTGGACCGTTGTGCATGACTCTTGTGCATGCCAGGGTTTCAGAAGGTTAATGTGATAAATCTGTTCTTGTTTTCTGCATCCTGGCTGCCGCACCTTGTAGGTTACTTCCCCCACGGGTTCAACCACCTCATAGAGCCCCTGCCATTGGGCCAGAAGCTTGCTTTCTGCCATGGGTACCAACACCATAACCCGATCCCCTGGTTGGAACTGTCGCACTTTTGCCTGGTGATTGTAATGAGTTCGCTGGGCCTCCTGTGCCTTCTCCAAATGTTCCCGTACAATAGGGGTAACCAGGGCTATCCGGTCTCGCATCTGCATTACATGATCTATTATATTTCTCTCCTCATTGGGTTCCTCTTCCCAGATCTCTTTGGCAATATCTAGCATGCCACGCCCATATAATAACTCGAAGGGGGAAAACCCAGTTGAGGCCTGAGGTACCTCCTGGATAGTGAACATAAGGTAGGGTAGTAGGGTGTCCCAATCCTTCCCGTCCTGACTTATCACCTTCCTTATCACAGCCTTGAAGGTTCGATTAAACCTTTCTACCAACCCATCAGTCTGCGGATGGTAGACCGAAGTTCTCAGGGTATGTATATGGAGCAGCGTACAGAGGTCCTTCATTAGCTTCAACATAAATGGGGTTCCTTGGTCAGTTAATATCTCCTTCGGTAGCCCATTCGGGCAAAGTTCCCCACCAGCTCTTTGGCTATAGTTTTAGAGGCAGTGTTCCACAGGGGGACAGCTTCTGGGTAGCAAGTAGCATTGTCCAAAACAACAAGTTTATATTGGTGGCCCCGAGCAGTCTTCTCCAGGGGTCCCACTAGGTCCATAGCTATTCACTCGAAGGGGACCTCTATGATGGGAAGGGGTACTAAAGGTGCCCTTAAGTGGGGACAGGGACTGTGCAGCTGACACTCCGGGCAGGAGGCACAGTACCTCCGCACTTCTTCATGTACTCCGGGCCAGAAGAACCATTGTAGGATTTGTGCTAGGGTCTTCTCTACCCCCAAATGCCCCCCAAAAAGATGACTATAAGCAAGACTTAATACAGCGTTCTGGTGTTTTTGAGGTACTAGGATCTGCTGTACCTTCTGCCCCTGTATTGATGCAACCCGGTATAAGAGATCCTTCTTCATTATGAAGTAGGGTCCTGGTCCCTGGGTTTTCCCTTCCACGGGGACCCCATCTATTTCAGTCACCTCCTTCCTAATGTTGTCATACCTTGGGTCTTCTGCCTGGTCCCGTCCAAAATTTCCTCTCCCGGGGCTAATCTACCCAAGGTCTAGGGGCCCAGTCTCTGTTGCCTCTACTAGTTCAGAAGCATTAGGGTGGGGGTCAGACTCAGATGCTTCTCCCTCCTGCGTGGCCTCCTTTTCAGCTGCGCAGGTCCGCCTACCTACAAGAGCGACCCTCTGGCTTTGGGTCAGTATTCGGGTTCCCAAGGCCTTAGCTGTCCTTCTTTCCCTTTTGTCTTTCTACCCTGTCTGGGAGTGGAGAACAAATCTGGGGATATTTCAGAGAAGATTGGGGGTTGGCAGTCTGCTGTGGATGCCTCACCAATTTTTGGGTCCCCATCTTTCTCCAAACCCCCTACTGGGAGTAAGTTTCCAAACCCTGGGAAGTCCCTCCCTGTGAGCACCGGGTATGGGAGTTTAGGGACTACACCTGCTGCTACCTCAGTAGTGTTCCCTTGGATCTCGATTTTTACTGGGATGGTGGGGTAGTAACTAATTGTCGCATGGACACACGTTATCTCTGTACGTTTAGCCTGCAGCAGCTGACTACGATTCATGAGCTTCCCTGAGATAAGCGTGATAGCACTCCCCGAATCAACCAGTGCCGTGGTCCCTACCCCATTTAGTTTCACTGGTCTGGTATACATATGTGGGGTGAGTGAGACCCCCACAAGGTGGATTAGGGAGCATGGATCTGCCCAGGTCCCCAGGTTACACTGCATAGGCTCCTCAGCACTGGGACACTGTGCAGCTATGTGTCCCCACTCCCTGCAGGTATAACATCTGTATGGAGCCCTAGGCGTTCCCCGGTCTCTTGGCTTGGGCAGTCTAACATCACAATCCTCTTCTCCCTCAGTGCTCCGACTCTTTGTGGCCTCTGATGGGCCTTCAGCCTCTCTTTTTCCATCTGGGCACTCCTGGTGGCCCAGTCACCTGAACTTTAGGGCTTGGTGCTGCTAGTTTAACCCGGGGTGCCTCTTCCTTAACTAGTCCGGTCAGCTCCCTCGCTGTCCTTCGCCTCTCGACCAGGGCGACAACCTCGTCATAGGTGGAGGGTTCGTTCTGGCTTACCCAGGCACGAAGGTCTGGCGTTAGTCCCCTCATGTATCGGTCGATGACCAGAACCACTAGTATCTCTTCCGGACTCCAGGACTCTGTTTGCAACCACTTTGTGCGAGATGGATGAGGTCATACAATTGGGACCGCGGGGTTTTGTCTTCCTGGTACCTCCAACCGTGATACTGCTGGGCCCGCACTGCTGTCGTTACCCCAGATCTGGCCAGGATCTCTGCTTTCAGTCTGCTGCAGCCTCTTCAGGCAGATCATGGTAGGCCTTCTGGGCCTCCCCACCCAGGAATGGGGCAAGGATGCCAGACCACTGATCTCGAGGCCAGGCCTCCTGTAGGGCTGTCCTCTCAAAGGCCAGAAGGTATGCCTCTACATCATCCTCCCGTGTCATTTTCTGCAGCCAATGGCTGGCCCGTATGAGCCGCATCCCATCATGGCTGCGATTCAGCTCTGTAAGGGACTTTACCTGGTTTACCAGTTCCCGCAGCATAGCTCAGTCTTGAGCAGCCTGGTCCATCAGTAGGCGATTAGTCTCTTGCTGCAGCCGCACTGCCTCCTGTTGGGCGGTTGCCTGGACACGGGTAGCCTCCTGCTGGGCCGCCATAGCTTGTATCAGTGCCCGCACTACGTCATCCATTGTGGTGAAAAAAAATAAACCCTCCTTTTTTTTTTTTAAATCACCCTCCTTCTTCCGCTGCGCACCCCAAGATCCCACTCCTGACACCAGTGTGATAAAGTTCCTCTATCTTGGTGGGTCCTGTGCTTATTGGCGGATTTTCTTGCCTCAGAGATTCACCATGTGGGTTGGGGAACAGCCCAGAGGCCTTCCCCTCTGGAAGAACCCACAGTCCAGGTCAATTGGGAGGTTTGGGGGGAACCCAGGCTCACCTTCTACTCTGGGTTCCAGCTCAGGGCCCTGTGGACTGCAGTTGTCTACAGTGCCTCCTGTAACAGCTGCATGACAGCTACAACTCCCTGGGCTACTTCCCCATGGCCTCCTCCAAACACCTTCCTTAGTCTCACCACAGGACCTTCCTCCTGGTGTCTGATAACGCTTGTGCTCCTCAGTCCTCCAGCAGCACACCCTCTCACTCTCAGCTCCTTGTGCCTCTTGCTCCCAGCTCCTCACACTCACACCACAAACTGAAGTGAGCTCCTTTTTAAACCCAGGTGCCCTGATTAGCCTGCCTTAATTGATTCTAGCAGCTTCTTCTTAATTGGCTCCAGGTGTCCTAATTAGCCTGCCTGCCTTAACTGGTTCTAGCAGGTCCCTGATTACTCTAGTGCAGCCCCTGCTCTGGTCACTCAGGGAACAGAAAACTACTCATCCAGTGACCAGTATATTTGCCCTCTACCAGACTCCTGTACCCCACTGGTATATCACATTATCTTTAGCAGTTTAGTATCATCTGAAAACTTTGCCACCTCACTGTTTACCCCTTTCTCCAGATCATTTATGAATAAGTCTGCCTAGATGCCTCGGGAGATCTGCAACCTTCGCACCAGGCAGTCAAGTCACCATACGGTTCTCCCGGTCATCACAAACCCAGCTATCTACATTTCTAATGATCGAATCTCCCAATACTAATACCTGCCTTTTCCTAGCAACTGAAGTTCCCTCCCCCAGAGAGGTAACCTCAGTGCGAGAGGCAACCCCAGCACTGTCTGGAAGGAGGGTCCCAATTATGGGAAGGTTTCCTTCTGCTCCTGTTGACTGCTCTGCTTCCCTGGCCCTTTCATCCTCCACAACAGCGCAGGGGCTGTCTGACCGGAGGTGGGACAATTCTACAGTATCCTGGAAAGCCTCATCAACATACCTCTCTGCCTTCCTTAGCCCCTCCAGTTCCACCACCCTTGCCTCCAGAGTCCGTCCGTGGTCTCTGAGGGCCAGGAGCTCCTTGCACCGAATGCACACATATGCCACCCACCCACAGGGCAGGTAATCATACATGCTACACTCAGTGAAATAAACTGGATAGCCCCCACTCTGCAGCTGGGCTTCTGCCTGCATTTTCTCCTAGTTCATGAAGGGGTTGTTTAAAGCAAGAAGTTTTGAATGTAGTTTGGTTTATAGGTTTTAAGGGGAATAAAGGGTATAAAATAGAACCGGCAAGGGACCCGTGCTCCTTTCTAAACTCCCTTGCGAAACTCCCTGTTGGCAGCATCCGTTCGAGAAAAAAAAAAAGGGAAAGTTTGTTGATAAAATTTATGTTGACACCAAAGCAGGATGGGTTGCAAGTACTTCAATGGGCAGGATTAGAACTCAAAGCAACTATGACAGTTCAGAAAATTGGGCTGAAATCGACAAGCTGAAATTCAATGAAGACAAGTGCAAAGTGCGCCATTGAGGAAGGAAAAATCCAATGCCCACCTGCTGGGGGGTCGTACTGCTCAAACGGATCTGGGAGTCATAGTGGACTAAAAGACAACAATGGAACCCAGTTGGGAAAAAGGCTAATATAATTCTAGGCTGTATTAATGGGAGTGTCATGTGTAAATGACACAGGAGGTCATTGTCTGACCTCAGATGGAGAAGGGGGTGGGGTGGGAGGGGCGTCACACTTCAGGAAAGAGGAGACCAAATCGGAGAGAGTCCGGAAAAGAGCAACAAACATGACAAAAGGTTTAGAAACCCTGATCTATGAGGCCAGGTTAAAAAAAAAAACAACCAAACAAAAACACTGGGCACATTTAGTCCTGAGAGAAGAAGACCAAGAGGGGGATCTGATAGTCTTCAAATATGGTGAGGACTGTTACAAAGAGGATGGTGATCAATTGTTCTCTGGTCCTGCTGAAGGCAGGACCAGAAGTAATGGGCTTAATCTGCAACAAGGGAGATTTAGGTTAGATATTAGGAAAAGCTTTCTCTCTCTAAAGATAGTTATCTCTGGGGCAGGCATGCAAGGGAGGCTGTGGAATCTCCATCCTTGGAGGTTTCTAAGGACTGGTTGGTCAAACACTGGGGCTTGCGAGTGATCAGTCACTTTTGGGGTACAACACAAAGCGAAATATTGGGGAGGTACCTTTGTCACAGGGCGTATTGTCTGTCGTTCGGTTGCCCTGAAATAGATCTCAGCAGTATTTCATTCTAACCTGCCCCCAGCCCGGTGGCTCGGAGGTTGAAGGCTCTGTCTCTGGTCCCTTCCCAGGCCATAGGCTTGGGGCTCGAGGGGACCAAGGTGCTGATGGCCAAGGGCACATCCGGCCTGACCTATGCCTCCCTCTGCTTCCCTGAGGACATTCAAGAGCGTGGGGTTGACTGCATTCCCAACTACTACTACAGGGATGATGGGCTGAAGATCTGGTCAGCCACTGAGAGGTAAGGAGCAGGAGCTGGGGCAGAGGGTGGCGAGGAAGCAAATGGCATGTGGAAAATTCCCACCATCTCAGAGTTCCTTGGAAACACGGCTTTCCTGCCACGTAAAGAATTCTAGTTTTAAAAAAAATCGTAATTCCCCAAAAGGCACTTTTTCAAAGACACCGCCCCCCCGCCCCAGCTAGATTGCATGAATGCTCCTTGAACCACTAATGAATCACACAGAGAAGGGCACCAGCCAATTCTCGCCAGCCTTGCACACCAGAACTATACCATCTTGCCCTTATCAGAAGCCTGGCCAGTTTCAGTTTATTACCCAGTCTGCCCCTCCCTCAATGCGGAGAGGACATGCACCAGTCTTTGTACCTGAGCTGAGATTTCCTGAGCACTTCAACCAAACCAAACTGTTTTAGGTAGAATATAAAACAGGTTTATTAACTACAGAAAGATAGTATTTTAGTGATTATACATGGTAGGCATAAGAGGTTAGAGATAGTTACCAAAGAAAATAAAAGGTAAGCGCACAGTCTAAATCTTAAACCTCATTACCTAGGCAGCATTTAGATCAAACAATTTTCTCATCCCACTGGATGTTACAGTTCTTCATACACAGGCTTCTCCCTGAAGCCTGGGACCAGCCTCCTCAGTTAAAGTTTTCATCTTCTCAGCATTCTTGTTGCTTCCAGCATAGGTGAAGGAGGAGACAGGCCAAGGAATGATGCCACTGTCCCTTATTTTATACCCTCAGTCCATGTGCCTAGAAAAGACTTGCCCAGACATGTGCTGATGGGCTTTGCTAAGTCACTGGGTTGAGCAATCCCCTTGGTGGGTCTTGTGCAAATGGGTCAGAGAGGGGAGCAGTCCCTATTGTGTGGTGTTTGGGCAGCCCTCATTGAATTGTAAATCCCTTGATTACAACTTCCCTGCTTATTAATGGTCTGTGAACAACCTCCTGGGTGGGGTGGGGGGAAGTTCTTTGAAGGTCACTAGCAAATTTATAGCATATTTCAGTAACAACCACACAGAAAATTCTCAACTTCATACACACTAATGATACACATATTTGGAAAGAACAAGGGGTTTCAACAGATCATGACTTTTCATACGATATCGTACATGGCATGCTTTGTATGAAATATCACAACTATATATGAATTATGCATATGGGTTTTACAGGGAGCTATTTTGAGGTACAGCGTGTCACAGATTCTATTCCTGATACCTGGAGGTTCCCTGGTAACAAAGCAGCGTGATGCCACTGGACAGATTTGGGCACTAAAAAATTAACCCTACCACAATGGAAAAGTCAACCCCCATCAAACATTGATGCCTGGCTTGGTGATCTGGCTGATCACACAGCTAGCAAATGGCTGGCATTCCAGAGAAAGGGAATGCATGAAAAATTCAAAGCAATTTGGGATGACTTATTAGAGGTCTATGATCAATGTACACCCAGATTTGTCACATCCCCTCTCCTGCCTTTATCCTAACTCCCGTTCTTACTTTGTGTGGTTGATTGGTTAGTGTAAGAGGTCCAGACTCACCCCTGTGGCACCTCCTGCTGGTCATCCAGGGAATTAGCTCACCAGCCTCTTGAGCGCCCTCTGCAGGCCAGTGATCCACCTGTCCTCTTCTGGCACCTGTATCCCTCCCTGGATCCAGTGCCCCTAATACTGGGATGCTGCCCCCTGGCAGTACCCCACAGATCTGGGTCTCCCCTCCCTGGGGAACCCCCACCCACTATCCCCACCTAGCCTCAGCACTAGGCCACTGCCAGTCACCAACTAGCCCTCGCTCCCTGGGGCAGACTGCAGTATAGGCCACTCATCACCAGCAAAGGGGGTTTGGACCTGCTGCCTTGGCCTAGCCCTGGGCTGCCCTCTGCAACCCCCAGTACCCCTTGGCCTAATACTAGGCCACAGCCTGGGGCTTTCCAGGCTGGAGCTCCTCAGACTTTCCCCAGCCCTACACCACTCAGGTACCCTGTGTCTAGCTCCCTACAGCCAGGCCCTTCTCTCTGAAGGCAGAGAGAGACTCTTGGCTCCCAGCCTCTTTATACAGGCCATCTGGGCTCTGATTAGGGTGTGGCCCAGCTGCAGCTACTTCCCCAAATCAGCCAGGGTTTTACCTTGCCCAGCCCCAGCCCTCTGCAGGGCTTTTCCAAGTCCTCAGGGCAGGAGCGGGTGTCCACCCTGCTACAGTTAACTTTGGAAAAATGAATGAAAACTTGTAAATATAGAAAAAGGGAGAGGAAAAGTCAAACTTTTGGGAATTTTGCCCAAAACCAAATTCCATGAAAAGGTCTCATTGGGGGTGAATGGAAACACGTGGTTTCAGTCAAGCCAAGACATTTTGTATCAATGGCAACTCTTGTTTAATGTGTTAACTTCCACAAGAGCAAGTCCAATTTGAAATGAAAACTTCAACTCTGCCGTAGACGAGATCCAGGATCACCTGGAGGTCAGGCCAGAGCCACCAGGCCATGCTCCCACAGCTAAGAAAGGGTGAAGTGGAGGGGACACTAGGTACAGGCAAGGGTGCGTGGTACCACTGGGCTGTTTGCGGTCACTGGCTGACTGATGCTGGCGCACTGGGGAGCGATGAGGCCTGCATTGACCCACCAAGATGACACATCTCTGTTCTTTCCAGCTTCATCTCCGGCATTGTCAGACACTATTACCGCAGCGACGCCCACGTCCTGGCTGACTGTGAGCTGCAGGCCTGGGCAGACGAGATCTTCCGTGAAGGCTTCCTGGGGAACGAGGCGTCCGGTAGGGGTCATGTGAACCCAGAGCTCTGCAGGCGCTAGTCACCGGGCTCCATGCGGAGGTTGCTGGGGGGCATCTCTGGACTGCGTATCTCAGGAGGGCAAATGACTACCAGCCAGATCCTGGCTGGTGTCAATGGGCATCTCTCCACTGGAGTCAATGGGGCCAGATCCCAGCTGGTGTCAACGGGCATCTCTCCATTTGGAGTCAATGGGGCCAGACCCCAGCTCATATCAAGTGGCCCTGCAGGCAGGGATCATGACCCCCGGATGGGGAGCAAGGTCTCCGACCCCACTGGGACAGGGTGGCCTGGGTCATGGTGGTGGGACGGGGCCATGGGGTGACTAGGAACATCCCCGCTGTAGGAACTGGCAGGGCAGGGAGCAGGCGTGTGGTGGAGCTGAAGCTCGGAGCAGGGAGTGACTCCCCAGGGGAGGATCCAGCAGAAGGAGGCATCAAACCCAGCTCTAGCGGTCCCAGCCCCAAGGCCGCGGAGGGGACCACAGCCGGGCCTGGTCAGTGATGCCATTGTCCATCCCGCAGGCTTCCCCTCATCCCTGCAAAGCATCCCTGAGCTCATCAAGTACCTGACTATGTGGATCTACTGCTGCTTGGCCCGGCACGCTGCCCTCAATAATGGGCAGGTAGGTGCTTGGGGCCCCATTCCCTGCCCCCGATGGGGCCCTGGTGTCCAGCCACTGACACCCCCACTCTGACCCCACAGCACCCTGGGGTCCAGCCACCGACATCCCCACCCTGCCCCCCACCCCACTGACACCTCAATCCCCAGGACCCTGCTCTAGCAGCCAATCCCCCACCCAGCACCCAACCCCAATGAGACCCCGGACACATCAGGACCCTGCTCCAGTCCTCCAAGACCCTCCCCCACTGCTGTGCTCAGCACCCCCAACCCCCGCCTTGACTTTCCTAATCGTTGCCCATGGGTGAGACTCTGACCAAGCCCCGGGTGCCCAGGTCTCTTGGCTGAGCCAGACCTTCCCTATGCTGGTGCACCCTGGGCGGGGTGAGGAGGGGATCCCTGGCTGGGCCCGGGGGGATCCCCAGCTGGGCTAGGCTGGTCCCCCACTGGGATGGGGGGTGCCCAGCTGGGCTGGGGAGGTCCCTGGCTGCTCTGACTGCGGGGGTCTTTCTGGGCTGCAGTACGACCATGGTGCCTGGATGCCCAACTTCCCGGCCACCATGAGGAACCCCCCACCCCAGGCCAAGGGCACCACCTCCCTGGAGAGCTACCTGGACACCATCCCGGAGGTCAACAGCACCAGCCACATTGTCCTCACCCTTTGGGTCCTCTGCTGCAAGCCAGTGGATTCGGTGAGGACATGGGAGCTAGGGGACGCTGTGGGGCAAGCACCAGGGTGGGGGCAGCAAGGGGCACTCTCCCCAGGCTGGCAGGGCTAGCCCTAGGGCATCGCTAGGGGGTGCTGTGGGGCAGGGAGCGGGGTGGGGGGCTCAGCAGGGGGCACTCTCCCCTGGCAGGCAGGGCTGGCCCCAGGGCAGCACTAGGGGGCTCTGTGCGGCAGGGAGGGGGCGGTGTCTCAAGAGGGGGCGCGCTCCCCTGGCTGGCAGGGCTGGCCCCAGGGTGGCGCTAGGGGGCACTGGGCTGCAGCTGGGCGTGTCTCTTTAATGAGCTGTTCAGTTGTGTTCTTCCCCCTTTGTGGTAACAATAAAGGACCTGCTGATGTCTCACCTGAGCCGGGGCATGAACCCTGGTGTCTCAGCCCAGCTGCAATTTGGGGGATTCCGTTCAAACACCCATAAATTCCACCGTGTTGTTTCAACCGGCTGCAGGAGTCTCCTTCCCTCCCTGGCCTGAATTCTTCCCAGTGTTGCTATGCAGCTGTTAAACAACTGCCTCATGCTCCGGGGCATGTGAGGGATCCATTTCTAACCACTGCCCCTCCCCAGAGGTGGCTGCATCTCAGTGCCGGGTGAGGGAGCCCTTCCGAGCTGTCCCTCACCCCCTCCCGTTCCCTTGCAGAGACTCCTGGGCACGTACCCTGACGAGCACTTCACGGAGGAGGAGCCCAAGCAGCTGATCGCAGCCTTCCAGGGGCACCTGGCCCAGATCTCCCAGGAGATCCGAGAGAGGAACAAATCCCTGCCCATCCCCTACCGCTACCTGGATCCCCACCAAATCGAGAACAGCACATCCATCTGAGCCCGACCGGCGAGCCCCAGGGACGGGCCCCCTGCGGCCACTGGCTATGCTGTCCCTGCGATCCTGTCCCGGGAGCAATAAACCTCAGCCTGGCTCCACTCTGAATGGCTGATTCTGTCTAGTGGGATGTGATGTTACTGACAACATAGACCATTGTTGCAACCACTGTTATATATTTGCAGCAAATATTGTACAAAGGTTGTTGTGTAAGGTGTCTATGGAAAGGTTATGATTTGCTGGGTATGATTATGCTATCTGGATGTGTGTATTGTTTTTGTAGTTGAAATTATGAATATTGGCTATGTGCTTGTATCTTAATATGTTTTGATTCTAAGTAGCCTCAATGAAGCATTTGATCAGCTTCTTGAGAAGGGACTATTCTCAGGAAGTGCCCAATCAAAAAACATTAAATGGACAATGGACTTTGGGAGATGCCAATCCACATCTGAGCTCACCTGGGAACTTTAAAACTAACAGGTAAACAATGGTAACTTGCCCATGTGACTCCAGACTCCATCTTGCTGCTATGATTTTCCACAGTAAAAACTAAAGGTGTTCTTCCATGGGCAGAGACTATAAAAGGCTGCTGAATCTCCTCCATCTTATCTTCAATCTTGATTCCTGCCTCTGGAGGGACTTGCTACAGACTGAAGCTCTGAACAAAGGACTGAATGACCCATCCCAGGTGGGGATGGACTCCAGAGACTTGATTTGAACCTGCAGCTTATTCCATCACTGCTACATGTCTGAACCCAGAACTTTGCCATTAGTGTATGTAATTGATTCTATTTAACCAATTCTAGCTCTCATCTATATCTTTTTCTTTTTATGAATAAACCGTTAGATTTTAGATTCTAAAGGACTGGCAACAGTGTGATTTGTGGGTAAGATCTATTTGTATATTGACTTGGGTCTGGGGCTTGGTCCTTTGGGATCGGAAGAACCTTTTTTCTTTTACTGGGTGTAACAATGCTGGTTCTGGCGGGACCCAACTGAGAGTGCCATGATACCAGTCAGCTCTGTGTTCCTGAAGAACCAGGGTGTAGTATCCAGCCTGAATCATGAAAGACACCCCGCCCCAACCTCTGCTTAAACCAAAACCCATCAGAGGAAAAAACCTGCAGAGAGCAGTGAAGGGCGTTGGGAGACACACCTAGACCCCTCCTGACAAGGATGACAAGATTAAGACATCTCCATTAGCATACAGAATGGAGAGCAGAGATAACTCCCCTAGCCTCATCTGCATGAAAGATGGGACAGGAAGACATCTCAATTTACATATAGAATGGAGAACAGAGAACCGCACTGAACTCTGGGACCAGAAAAAGCAGGGAAGCACTGCATCCTGGGAATCTCTACTCCAGATGCTAATAAACCTACTATGATGAAGTGGGGGGTTTTCTTGTTTTCTGTGGAGTTTCAATGGTTTGCATGTGGAGGGGGTAGGACTCAGTTTCCCTGGGTGTTACTGGTTTAACGAGGTGAGGGGAGAGGGAGTGTGTTTTGCAGAGGACCGGAGAGAGGACTTGGGGACCCAGCCGATGGGTCCCCAAGCGACCGGTGACCTGGCGACCTGGTGACCCGGAGGCCCAGCTGAGGAGATGCAGCCGGTTCTGGCCAGTGGGTGGACAATAGGCTGCAGAGTGAAGACCCAGTGACCTAACCAGCCGGTTCCAGCCAGAGGACAGAAGCGAGGAGAGGAGGCCCTGGTTTACGACCCTGTTTCCCTGGAGAGAAGACAATAGACAGAGGCGGGGCCTGGGGCCGGTGATCTCAGATGCCCAGCTGGGAGCAGGGGGGCTCGGGGCTGGAGAGGGGGAGCAGGCAGAGCCCACCTGGATGCAGAGAGACTGGGATGTGCTGGGCTGAGGGAGGCCAGGCCTGAGGCCCTGAGAGTTTCCTGTGCTGTGTTCAACTCTCAATAAACCCTCCTGTTTCCTGCTGGCTGAGAGTCACTCCGGTCTAGAGAACAGGGTGGCATCAACCCCTTTGGGGGTGGAGGCCCCAGGGGTCCAGAGCAAGTGGACTCCCTGAGGGAGCCCACGGCAGAGACAGACGTGCTAAGGTTCAGAGAGGTGTGGCTCCAGGAGGTGGAGGGGCCTGACCCCGAGAGAGAGTGGGCCCCTGAGAAGGGCTGTCGCACTGAAAGGGGCACCCCCCCACGGACCGCACGGAGCCAAGAGTGGGCATGATCTGTGAGTCCGTGACACCTACGCCTGCACACACCCAGCTCAGCAGTTATGACCAATTCTAGTAATGACTCATAGACTTTAAGGTCAGAAGGGACCATTATGATTATCTAGTCTGACCTCCTGCACAACGTAGGCCACAGAATCTCACCCACCCACTGCTATAACAAACCCCTAACCTATGCCTGAGTTATTGAAGTCCTCAAATCTTGGTTTAAAGACTTCAAGATGCAGTGAATCCTCCAGCAAGTGACCCGTGCCCCATGCTGCAGAGGAAGGTGAAAAACCTCCAGGGCTTCTGCCAATCTTCCCTGGAGGAAAATTCCTTCCCGACCCCAAATATGGCAATCAGTTAAACCCTGAGCATGTGGGCAAGACTCACCAGCCAGCACCCAGGAAAGAATTCTCTGTAGTAACTCAGATCCCACCCCATCTAACATCCCTTCACAGACCATTGGGCATATTTATCTGCTAATAATCAAAGATCAATTAATTGCCAAAATTAGGCTATCCCATCATACCATCCCCTCCATAAACTTATCAAGCTTAGTCTTGAAGCCAGATATTTCTTTTGCCCCCACTACTCCCCTTGGGAGGCTGTTCCAGAACTTCACTCCTTGAATGGTTAGAAACCTTCATCTAATTTCAAGTCTAATGTCCAGTTTATGTCCATTTGTTCTTGTGTCCACATTGATACTAAGCTTAAATAATTCCTCTCCCTCCCTGATATTTATCCCTCTGATATATTTGATTGATATCCAAAATACTGAAGCAGCCTAGTTGCATTGTGAGCTCCCTGGAAGAAAACACCACCCATAGCCAAGAGTGATCAGCTCCTATTATCTAGCCTAAAGAAAACCCTTGAGTCATCAGCTTACCTAGAAACAAATCTAGTGTTCTCCCTTCAACCATTGTATTTTCTCTACAAAAATCCCTACTCACCCTCCAGTCAGTGTTCTGATGCTTAGATCCAAACTCTGCATCAGTTCCACTGGGACTCCATCTTCTCCCGACTGATCGTGCTGGGGGCTCTGCCTGTCTCCCGCCCTCAGGATCCTGAGCTACCACCATCACCTGGGAACCCTGACCAGTTCAAGCGTCAGGGAGCGGTGAGATCCCCGCCCCCTCTGTTTTCCTTTCTACCTTAGGTATTAACCTTTAATAATGTATGGTTTCAGAGTAGCAGCCATGTTAGTCTGTATCCGCAAAAAGAAGAACAGGAGTACTTGTGGCACCTTAGAGACTAACACATTTATTAGAGCATAAGCTTTCGTAGGCTACAGCCCACTTCATCGGATGCATAGAATGGAACATATAGTGAGGAGATATATACACATACAGAGAACAAGAAAAGCTGGGAGTTGTCCTACCAACTCTGAGAGGCTAATTAAGTAAGAGAAAAACCTTTTGTAGTGCTAATCAAGATAGCCCAGTACAGACAGTTGGATAAGAGGTGTGAGAATACTTAACATGGTGAAATAGATTCAATGTTTGTAATGGCTCAGCCATTCCCAGTCCCTATTCAAGCCTAAGTTGATTGTATCTAGTTCGCATATCAATTCAAGTTCAGCAGTTTCTCATTGGAGTCTGTTTTTGAAGCTTTTCTGTGTGGCAATTTTGCAACAGAAAAGCTTCAAAAACAGACTCCAACGAGAAACTGCTGAACTTGAATTGATATGCAAACTAGATACAGCAGCAAAGTGAATACCCACTTCTTCGGATGCATGCAATGGGTATTCACCCACAAAAGCTTATGCTCCAATATGTCTGTTAGTCTATAAGGTGCCACAGGACTCTTTGCTGCTTTTACAGATCCAGACTAACACGGCTACCCCTCTGAAACTAGATACAATCAACTTAGGCTTGAATAGAGACTGGGAATGGCTGAGGTATTGAAGACAAGATGGAGATGAGGCATCAGCCTTATATAGTCTTTTCCAGGTGTAAGGACACCTCTTTGTTCTTACTGTGGAAAATTACAGCAAAATGGAGTCTGGAGTCACATGGGCAAGTCCCTGCATACTTTGCTGAGTCTCAAGGCATAGCTGCCTTCTCTCAATGGGTCAATTGTATAGCTGATGGTCCTTAATAGGCCATCAAGCAGGCTAGGCAGAGCTGACACCAACTTGTCTGGGGTGTCACCCAGAAGCAAAACATAAGTTTGAAACACAGACAGTATTAGTAAGTAGATAGTAAGTGACATCATCATAGGACCTAATCACATCAGCCATACCATCAGGGGCTCGTTCACCTGCACATCTACCAATGTGATATATGCCATCATGTGCCAGCAATGCCCCTCTGCCATGTACATTGGCCAAACCGGACAGTCTCTCCGCAAAAGAATTAATGGACAGGAATCATAATACTCAAAAACCAGTGGGAGAACACTTTAACCTGTCTGGTCACTCAGTGACAGACCTGCGGGTGGCTATATTACAACAGAAAAACTTCAAAAACAGACTCCAACGAGAGACTGCTGAGCTGGAATTGATATGCAAACTAGACACAATCAACTCCGGTTTGAATAAGGACTGGGAATGGCTGAGCCATTACAAACATTGAATCTATCTCCCGTTGTAAGTATTCTCACACTTCTTAACTGTCTGTACTGGGCTAGCTTGATTATCACTTCAAAAGTTTTTTTTTTTTCTCTTAATTAATTGGCCTCTCAGAGTTGGTAAGACAACTCCCACCTGTTTATGCTCTCTGTATGTGTGTATATATATCTCCTCATTATATGTTCCATTCTATATGCATCCGAAGAAGTGGGCTGTAGTCCACGAAAGCTTATGCTCTAATAAATTTGTTAGTCTCTAAGGTACCACAAGTACTCCTGTTCTTCTTTTTGCGGATACAGACTAACACGGCTGTTACTCTGAAACCTGTCATTATGCAAGGCACTGCATTTAGCCGTATGGAATGGAAATCCATCAACCTCATGAAAAAACTCGTACAGATACAGACAGACATCATCTTCCTTTCCAAATGCAAGCAGATGGACATCATACCAAAAGGACTAAAGGTAAAAAATCCATTACAATCTACATATCACACAGACTATGCTGAGAGACTGTGTCACACACTCTCAAAGAAACTGCGAAACCACCTGATCAGCATCCTATACAGCAAACAGGGAAAGATTAAGAATGAGCTCTCAGAACTGGATACTCTCATAAGAAACCAACCTTCCACACAAACTTCCTCATGGATAGACTTTACAAAAACTAGACAAGCCATTTACAAGACAAACTTTGCCTCTCTACAAAGGAAAAAGGACACTAAACTATCTAAACTGCTACATGCCACAAGCAGCCACAACAGTAGTTCCCTTAACCCACCCAGCAATATTGTTAATCTTTCCAGCTATACTCTTAGCCCAGCAGAAGAGTCTGTCCTATCTCGGGGCCTCTCCTTTTGTCCCTCCAGACCCATGAATATGATACAGTTCTGCGGTGACCTAGAATCCTACTTTCGACGTCTCCGACTCAAAGAATATTTCCAACATACCTCTGAACAGCATACTAACCCACAGAATCCTCCCTACCAGCACTACAAAAAAAAGGATTCTGCATGGACTCCTCCGGACGGTCGAAACAACAGACTGGATTTCTACATAGATTGCTTCCATCGACGTGCAAAGGCTGAAATTGTGGAAAAGCAACATCACTTGCCACATAACCTCAGCCATGCTGAACACAACGCCATCTACAGCCTCAGAAACAACCCTGACATCATAATCAAAAAGGCTGACAAAGGAGGTGCTGTCGTCATCATGAATAAATTGGAATATGACCAGGAGGCTGCTAGACAGCTCTCTAACACCACATTCTACAGGCCATTATCCTCTGATCCCACTGAGGATTACCTAAAGAAACTACACCATCTGCTAAAAAAACTCCCTGACAAAGCACAGGAACAGATCTGTACAGACACATGCCTAGAACCCCGACCAGGGGTATTCTATTTGCTACCCAAGATCCATAAACCTGGATATCCTGGACGCCCCATCATCTCAGGCATTGGCACCCTAACATCAGGCTTGTCTGGTTATGTAGACTCTGTCCTAAGACCCTACGCTACCAGCACTCCCAGCTATCTTCGAGACACCACTGACTTCCTGAGGAAACTACAATCCATCGGTGATCTTCCAGAAAACACCATCCTGGCCACTATGGACGTAGAAGCCCTCTACACCAATATTCCACACAAAGATGGACTACAAGCTATCAGGAACAGTATCCCTGATAATGTCACAGCTAACCTGGTGGCTGAACTTTGTGATTTTGTCCTCACCCACAACTATTTCACATTTGGGGACAATATATACCTTCAAGTCAGCGGCACTGCTATGGGTACCCGCATGGCCCCACAATATGCCAACATTTTTATGGCTGACTTAGAACAACGCTTCCTTAGCTCTCGTCCCCTAACGCCCCTACTCTACTTGCGCTACATTGATGACATCTTCATCATCTGGACCCATGGAAAAGAAGCCCTTGAGGAATTTCACCATGATTTCAATAATTTCCATCCCACCATCAACCTCAGCCTAGATCAATCCACACAAGTGGTCCATTTCCTGGACACTACTGTGCTAATAAGCGATGGTCACATCAATACCACCCTATACCGGAAACCTACTGACCGCTACACTTACCTACATGCCTCCAGCTTCCATCCAGGACACACCACACGATCCATTGTCTACAGCCAAGCTCTAAGATATAACCGCATTTGCTCCAATCCCTCGGATAGAGACAAGCACCTACAAGATCTCTATCAAGCATTCTTAAAACTACAATACCCACCTGCTGAAGTGAAAAAACAGATTGACAGAGCCAGACGAGTACCCAGAAGTCACCTCCTACAAGACAGGCCCAACAAAGAAAATAACAGAACACCACTAGCTGTCACTTTCAGCCCCCAACTAAAACCTCTCCAGCGCATCATCAGAGATCTACAACCTATCCTGAAAGATGATCCTTTACTCTCACAGATCTTGGGAGACAGACCTGTCCTCGCTTACAGACAACCCCCCAACCTAAAGCAAATACTCACCAGCAACCACACATCACTGAACAAAACCACTAACCCAGGAACCTATCCTTGTAACAAACCCCGATGCCAACTCTGTCCACATATCTATTCAAGTGACATCATCATAGGACCTAATCACATCAGCCATACCATCAGGGGCTCGTTCACCTGCACATCTACCAATGTGATATATGCCATCATGTGCCAGCAATGCCCCTCTGCCATGTACATTGGCCAAACCGGACAGTCTCTACGCAAAAGAATTAATGGACACAAATCTGACATCAGGAATCAAAATACTCAAAAACCAGTGGGAGAACACTTTAACCTGTCTGGTCATTCAGTGACAGACCTGCGGGTGGCTATATTACAACAGAAAAACTTCAAAAACAGACTCCAAAGAGAGACTGCAGAGCTAGAATTGATATGCAAACTAGACACAATCAACTCCGGTTTGAATAAGGACTGGGAATGGCTGAGCCATTACAAACATTGACTCTATCTCCCCTTGTAAGTACTCTCACACTTCTTATCAAACTGTCTGTACTCGGCTAGCTTGATTATCACTTCAAAAGTTTTTTTTTCTCTTAATTAATTGGCCTCTCAGAGTTGGTAAGACAACTCCCACCTGTTTAGGGGGGAGGGATAGCTCAGTGGTTTGAGCGTTGGCCTGCTAAACCCAGGGTTGTGAGTTCAATCCTTGAGGGGGCCACTTAGGGATCTGGGGCAAAATCAGTACTTGGTCCTGCTAGTGAAGGCAGGGGGCTGGACATGATGACCTTTCAAGGTCCCTTCCAGTTCTAGGAGATGGGATATCTCCATTAATTTTTTTTATGCTCTCTGTATGTGTGTATATATATCTCCTCAATATATGTTCCATTCTATATGCATCCGAAGAAGTGGGCTGTAGTCCACGAAAGCTTATGCTCTAATAAATTTGTTAGTCTCTAAGGTGCCACAAGTACTCCTGTTCTTCTTTTTTTGAGAATGGCTTAAAAATAATTAGATTATCTTAACATATGTGAGGTTTTCTTTATTTGCCTTCTGGTATTGGGGTCACATTTTGAGCACTGCCAGCCAGATCTCCCTGAAACCTCCCGCTGGCTCTGTCGAGACATTCTCAGGCCAGATGGAAAGTGCTCTGAGCACCAGGAGGAGATGCCCTGCAGGGTTATATGGACACGCTGTTCTGAACCTCCGCGGGGTCCAGGTAGGGGTAGCTAATGGGCAGTGACTTGTTCCTCTGCTGTATTTCCTTGGAGATCTCTGCCAGACGTGCCTGGAAGGCTGCAATAAGCCGCTTGGGCTCTTCCTCAGTGAAGTGCTCCTCAGGGTAGTAGCCCAGGGGTCTCTGGAAAGGAGCGAAGAGAGAAGTGAATATGGAGGCACTGAACTCACAGATCCCCCTTGGCAAAGGGGAAGAACCAGGGTCCATTCCAAGCTGGCCCGAATGTACTTCTTGGATCCCTTCTGATGCTCCTGGGTAATGGACAATCAGGCACAACTGGTGCTCTCTCTTGCCCTTTGGGTACCAGGGAATCTCTCACTAGCCACCCATGAGAACAACTCCAATATCTGCTTCCAACAGAACATAAGAACGGCCACACTGGGTCAGACCAATGGTCCATCTAGCCCAGTGTCCTGTCTTCCAACAGTGGCCAATGCCAGGTGCTGTAGAGGGAATGAACAGAACAGGGCAATTATCAAGTGATCCATCCCCAGGCACGTGACGCCCGCTTCTCTCCGCCTCCTCCCCCGAGGCTCCCCCTGCCTGCCTGCTGCTTGCTCTTCTCTGACCCCCCAAGTGTCTCCCGCCAACCGCTCCCTCCTTTCTGCCTTAAGGGCGCGTGACGGGGGGAGGGAGCGGAGAGGAGGGAGCTGCGGGACGTGCTCAGAGAAAGAGGCAGAGCCGGGGCGGGAAGAGGCACAGCATGGGCGGGGCCACGGAGGAAAAGGCAGAACAGGGGCGGGGTCTTAGGGCGGAGCATGGGCGTGAGTGCTGAGCATCCCTATTTTTTCCCCATAGGTGCTTGAACCCCAGAGCATGGACGGAGTCAGCACCTAGGATGCGTTGTGTGACGAACGACTTCCCTGTGTTTGTTTTACTCCTGCTGCCCATCCTGCGGCGTTGAGTTTCCTATATAATCCCAAATGCAGTCTGGTGAGATTGTCCTGCCGTACGCGTTGAACCTCGCCTGATTTCGATTTTTACCCTGGGCAGGGGAGTCACTAGGGAAATTTCCAAGGAATTGTTTTCCTTCCGAACATGGAGTTTTGTCACAATGTAAATGTTTCACAGGAGCGCGTCAATTCCAATGAGAAAAAAGTGGAAATCATTTAGACTTTCTCGTTGAACTTTGATCCGGTGAAAATGTTTTGTTTTGACTTTCTCAGTTCATTTAAACTTGTATATTCTATTATAATCTTTTAATATTCTATTATATTTAATCTTCTATATATTTTATATTATCCTGTAGTGTTTTGATGTGATCAAAATATTTTAATATATTTGTATAGGGTCTATTGAATACTAAATTACAGCGTTATGCCATTAGAGAAACAAAACTTTGAAATATTATAGTGTATATATATTATATTTAACATTTAACATGCTGTAATGCAGAAGTGTTCAATAAATATTTCTGTTCTGTAACTGGGGAAAAAAACAGATGTTGCAGTCATATCATCCAATGATGATAACACTCTTTCCTTTCCACTAGTATCTCAGGAGGAATTTAAACCTCAGCCACTAAAGATGGATATGAGTCAACAGTGTGCTCTTGTTGCCAAGAAGGCTAACGGCATTTTGGGCTGTATAAGTAGGGGCATTGCCAGCAGATCGAGGAACGTGATCGTTCCCCTTTATTCGACATTGGTGAGGCCTCATCTGGAATACTGTGTCCAGTTTTGGTCCCCACACTACAAGAAGGATGTGGAAAAATTGGAAAGAGTCCAACGGAGGGCAACAAAAATGATTAGGGGTCTGGAGCACATGACTTATGAGGAGAGGCTGAGAGAACTGGGATTGTTTAGTCTCCAGAAGAGAAGAATGAGGGGGGATTTGATAGCAGCCTTCAACTACCTGAAGGGGGGTTCCAAAGAGGATGGAGCTCGGCTGTTCTCAGTGGTGGCAGATGACAGAACAAGGAGCAATGGTCTCAAGCTGCAGTGGGGGAGGTCCAGGTTGGATATCAGGAAAAACTATTTCACTAGGAGGGTGGTGAAACACTGGAATGCGTTACCTAGGAAGGTGGTGGAGTCTCCTTCCTTGGAGGTTTTTAAGGCCCGGCTTGACAAAGCCCTGGCTGGGATGATTTAGCTGGGAATTGGTCCTGCTTTGAGCAGGGGGTTGGACTAGATGACCTCTTGAGGTCCCTTCCAACTCTGATATTCTATGATTCTATGATTCTAAAGATAGACATTTTTTAAATCAGCAGATCCAGATAACTTGCAACCAAGAGTTTTAGAAGAGCTGGCTGAGGAGCTCACTGGGCTGCTAATGCTGATTTTCAATAGATCTTGGAGCACTAGGGAAGTTCCAGAGGACTTGATGGAAGCTAACATTGTGCCAATATTTAAAAAGAGTAAATGTGATTTCCCAGGCTGGTCAGCCTGATGTCGATCCTGAGCAATATAATGGAGCAGCTGATAAGGGACTTAATAAAGAATGAAAGGAGTGTAATCTAATGAATGCCACTCAGCATGGGTTTATGGCAAATAGATCCTGTCACACTAACTTGATATATCCTTTTTGGATGAGATTACAAGCGTGGCTGATAATGGTGATAGTATTGATGTAATAGACTTAGACTTCTGTAAGGCATTTGACTTGGCTAGACCGATATTAACTGAACATGGCATACAATGAATGGATTAAAGAGAAGGGAGGGTGGCAATGCCGTACCGTGCCGCCCTTCCTTCTGCGCTTCCCTATCTCTCCACTCCGCCTTCAGAGCTGGGCAGCCAGAGAGTGGCAGCTGCTGGCTGAGCGCCCAGCTCTGAAGCACAGAAGGAAGCAATTTCAAAATGGCAGAAATTCTCCGTGGGACCCAGCTCCACTAGGAAGGCTGAGTTGGGGGATGGGTCCCTCACAACCACCCTAATTTGCAGGGCTGATGAATATGCATGGACTTATTTCCATAAATACCCTCTTTCTCCCAGCATTCCCCAGCCATTGTCCCCTCCCACATCTGTCCCTCGGTCTCCCCCAGCCATGCCCAGAACTCTCAGCCAGCATCCATGGGGCTGCCCCACTCACCAGGTCTCCTGGCTCGTAGCTCACAACGGCGAGGAGGGAGAGGAGGGCGCAGGTGGCGTTCACTGCGGGCAGGGTATCCAGGATGCTGCGCAAGGTTGCGGTGCCCTTGGTGGTGGGTGGGGGAGCTCTCAAGGTTGCTGGTGAGTTGGGCATCCAGGCAGCGAAATCGTACTGTGGTACAGACACACCCCGGTGGGTCAGAGCCTCGCCTTGGGGGAGGGAAAGCTGCCCCAGAGCACCCAGGAGTCCTGAGAAAGGGACCCGAGTGGCTACAAAGCCGGGCTGTGGATCCTGATTAGACCTTAAAGGCACAGCATTTAGGTGGTAGTATATCTACACAGCAGACTTAGCCCAGGTGCTCACCTGAGTTACTACAGAGAATTCTTTCCTGGGTGCTGGCTGGTGAGTCTTGCCCACATGCTCAGGGTTTACCTGATAGCCATATTTGGGGTCGGGAAGGAATTTTCCTCCAGGGAAGATTGGCAGAGGCCCTGTAGGTTTTTTGCCTTCCTCCGCAGCATGGGGCACGGGTCAGTTGCTGGAGGATTCTCTGCACCTTGAGGTCTTTAAACCCTGATTTGAGAACTTCAATAACTCAGACATAGGTTAGGGGTTTGTTCCAGGAGTGGGTGGGTGAGATTCTGTGGTCTGCATTGTGCAGGAGGTCAGATTAGATGACCATAATGGTCTCTTCTGACCTTAAGTCTATGAATCTATGAATGCCATAATCCTGGTCACTGATGCTAAGTGTCCCATAACACCTTGCATCTGGTGAAGTAAACGCTTGTCGCAGATAGGAAACTTGTCAAAAAGCAAGATACATTTGTTCTCTGTCTTACTACAAGCCAAGGAATAACCTTCACGGATCAGTGCCTGGAATATTAGCCTCCAGAACAAAGATACGAACAGAACAAGAAGTTAGAGAACTGGAACGAACGGATGGGTTGGGTTTTTGTGACATGTGTAACTTGTAAAATCACAGCAATGATACCAGCTGAAATGTGTAAATTGGGGAGCGCACCGTCCGCATGAGGTGAACGTAACATCACTGCACGAGCTGGCTCCTTGGAGGTTGGTAGTGTGCAGAGCCTTTTTCCTGTACCATAGTCACAAACCTGACTGACACTGGCTATTTGATCTCTTGACTATATTTCATAATGAACCGTGTGGTCAAGCAATTGACTATACAATTTAGCAGCAACAGATTTAACACAAGCCAACCAACCTTGACTTCCCCATAAGAACGGCCACACTGGGGCAGACCAATGGTCCGTCTAGCCCAGTATCCTGTCTGCCAACAGTGGCCAATGCCAGGTGCTTCAGAGGGAATGAACAGAACCGGCAATCATTGAGTGAGCCATACGCTGCCGTCCACTCCTAGCTTCTGGCACTCCGAGGCTGGGGGCACCCTGCCCAGCTTGATTAACAGCCATTGATGGACTTACCACCTCCCTCGTGTCAGGCAGCACTGCGGCAGGTGCTGTGCTGCAGAATTGGCATAGTTGCCATATTGTCCTGCGCAAGGGGGAGGCTGAGGCTTCAGAGGGGCACGTCTCATGGACTGTAGCACCACAGCAAGCTGAGCCCCCGTGCGAACGCTCATGCAGTGCATTGTGGGAGCACTCGCCCTATCTATAGTGGGTTTCACTCAGAGGCCAGCAGGCCATGGCTCGACAGTCCATACACCCCAAAACACCTCGAGGGGCGGTAGCTGACTCGCAATGTGAGGACAGGGAACAGACCATACCTGGTGTATCGCGGGAACAGGCTAGCCTGGTGGTCAGCAGGCCTAGCAGGCAAATAGCAGATGGTCAAGCCCTAGAGTTCTCCCGAATAGGTGGTGGAGAGGGGTAGGGGGACCCGGGCCCTCCTGCTCCACTGGGTCTGGGCCCAGGGCCCAAGAGGGAGAGGTGTGAAATGTCTCGCTCACCTCTTAGTGATGTGTGTGACTAGTCTCCTGTCTCCCTGGTTTGGGGGCGTGGGCGCAGCCCCCCCGCAACGGAGAGCTCCCAATCAGCCTCAGGCACTCACTCAGCCATATGAGCTTTTCCCAGCCCCCATCCTTGAGTCCGGTTATTTTCCCTCAGCTGGGAGTGGGGGAGGGAAAAGGGGCAGGCCGCTGCCTGCCAGGTTGGGTCCAGACACTTTCCTGTGCACCACTTCAGGCCCAGAAGCTGCAAACTGGCTCCCACCCTGCAGACGGTGTCTCCCTCACTCGCTCCCCCTGCTTGACCCTCAGTGGCCCCTTTCGAGCAGATCCTCCATTCAGAGGATGCGCCGCAGCTGCCGAGGGGCAGAGCCCTCTCAGCCCAGTGCTGTGACTTCCCTCCCCCTTTCTCTGTCTCGGGACTGTCCTGGGGATGGTGGGGGGAAATTTCACCACGTCATAGAGTTTAAGGCCAGAAGGGGACATTGGATCATCTCCTCTGACCTCCTGGCTAGCACAGGCCCGTCCATTTCACCACTTCCCCCTGGAGTGTTTTGTTAGGCTAAAGCATTTCTATCCTCCGGAGGCTAAACTGCTGTGTGCCACGGGCAGAGGTGCCACCGAAGCGGCAGGGCAGGGTGTTGAGTGGCTGAGCCGTGCTGAGAGGAATGGCATTGCTAGGAGCCGGGCGAAAGCCTGTCAAACTGCCGTGGGAACACCCCCGTCGTTTCAGAGGCAATCAAGGGGCCACCCCTAAAACAAGGCCTGTTAGAGTCTGCTCAGAAACTAGCAGCGCGTGGGGGGGGATCCATTGTGTGACCGAGAATGCAAACGGTGACCAGAGGAGAACGGAGCGAGAGGCAGAGGCAAAAGCCAGCAAGGCAAACGTGGCCTGAGCACCTACAGTGCAGTGTAAACCTGGGGCAGTGGGACCCTGGTGTACCCTAGCCCAGGCCTGAGCATCCGCACTGCGTTGTAAACCTGGGTTGCCAATTGCTGGCCCCAGGTCTCTGCCATGCCAGCACGTCCATAGAACCACAGAGTTACAAGGGACCGCAAGGGTCATCGAGCCGAACCCCCTGCCAAGCTGCAGGATTTATTGTGTCTACACCAGCCATGACAGCTGGCTACCCAGCCTCCAGCCCATATTGCACTACACAGACCTTCTGACTTAGACCTGTGGCTTGAGCTGTGTCCACACTGCCCAATGACAGGGCTTGGATCTGATTCACAGCAGGACTCAGGCTCTGACCTACCCCACCAGCGAAGTCATTGGATCTGGGTCCTGACCCAAGTCAGATTGGTTTGTGTGTGGACAAAAGGCGGGCTTGGGCTCAAACCTGAGTGACACCCTGGGCTTCATGTGCAGTGTAGACATACCCAGTGTGTCCCTGGGAAAAGCTAGAGAGAGAGAGGTTTGGGGACTGTTCACTAAAGAAGCCTGGGTTCTTTCTGCATTCGGAGAAGCAGCGTTTATCCATTCCTGGTACATAAATTAGACTGCATCGAAAAGAATACCAGATTCCATCAATTTCTGCATCTACCTGGAACGTACTGAGGGGCCTGAAACTTGACTAGCCACTCGGATCAAAAAGGGGCAACAGTGTGAATCTAGCATTAGTGGTGCAGTACCAATGTCTTCATGGGCCCAGAGTGGGAGAACCCACCTAGCCCTGAGGTGGCTTGGGCTTGATGCACAGGGACTTCCTGTGTGACCCGTGGGAAATCACTCAGCCGGGGGCTGGGTAGGTCTGTTCCCCAGAGGGGTCACCCCAAGCAGATTGGGCTGGTAGGTTTTTAAGACCAAAAGGGACAATTATGAGCCCCTAGTCTGAGCTGCCTAGCCCAGTGATCCCTGAATGGAGGCCAACAACCTCTGGAGGGGCTAGAACCAGATGCACAATCCCGGTTAAAGGACTTGAGGGTCCAACACTGAATTATCCACCCTGCTAAAACTGGGCACTTTACTTCCAGTTTAGAATCAATGGGGCCAGACCCAAGGTGGTGTCAATGGGAATCTCTCCACTGGAGTCAATTGGGCCAGACCCCAGCTGGTGTCAATGGGAATCTCTCCACTGGAGTCAATGGGGACAGATCCCCAGCTGGTGTCAATGGAGTGACACTGATATCCCTTGCCATGGAGATGCCCTCTGGACCAGTGCAGAGATCCACCCACCAAATCAGCTGAGCTTCCCAGGGTGCCAAAGATGGGTGGGCACCTGCAAAGCAGCATATTTCAGGGCTATTCAAACTCAGCTCCCCGCAACTCTCTCCTACCTGCCCGCTGTTGACAGCGGCATGCCGGGCCGAGCTGCAGTAAACGATCATGGTAAGGAATTTGATAAGCTCAGCTCTGGTCTGCAATGTGGAGGGGACACCTGATGGGTGCAGAAAAATGACACAGGCAGTGAGCTAACACCAAGAGTCATCTCTGCCCTGGGGAACAACACTCACACACATATACACACATCCCCCCTTCCCAAGCACTGCTACAGGCTGGGGACCGACTGGCTAAGCAGCAGTTCTGCAGAAAAGGACTCGGGGATTACCATGGAGGAGAAGCTGGATATGAGTCCTTGTTGCCAAGAAGGCTAATGGCATATTGGGCTGCATTAGTAGGAGCGTTGCCAGCAGATCGAGGGAAGTGATTATTCCCCTCTATTCGTCACTGGTGAGGCCACACCTGGAGTATTGCATCCAGTTTTGGGTGCCCCACTACAGAAGGGATGTGGACAAATTGGAGAGAGTCCAGCGGAGGACAACAAAAATGATTAGGGGGCAGGGGCACATGACTTACGAGGACAGGCTGAGGGAATTGGGCTTGTTTAGTCTGCAGAAGAGAAGAATGAGGCAGGATTTGATAGCAGCCTTCAACTACCTGAAGGGGAGTTCCAAAGAGGATGGAGTTCAGCTGTTCTCAGTGGTGGCAGATGACAGAACAAGGAGCAATGGTCTCAAGTTGCAGTGGGGGAGGTCTAGGTGGGATATTAGGAAACACTATTTCACAAGATGGATGGTGAAGCACTGGAATGCATTACCTAGGGAGGTGGTGGAATCTCCATCCTTAGAGGTTTTTAAGGCCCAGCTTGACAACGCCCTGGCTGGGATGATTTAGTTGGGGATTGGTCCTGCTTTGAGCAGGGGGTTGGACTAGATGACCTCCTGAGGTCTCTTCCAGGCCTAATCTATGATTCTATGATTCCCTGCTACGAGGAATGGGGCAAATAATGGAGTTTTTGATTCACGGGCCATACAAGGGGAAAAAAATCATTTCGGGTGCACCCAAAACTGAAATTTTTCATGAACTGAAAGATCATAAAAAGAAGAACAGGAGTACTTGTGGCACCTTAGAAACTAACAAATTTATTAGAGCATAAGCTTTCGTGGACTACAGCCCACTTCTTCGGATGCAGTCCACGAAAGCTTATGCTCTAATAAATTTGTTAGTCTCTAAGGTGCCACAAGTACTCCTGTTCTTCTTTTTGCGGATACAGACTAACACGGCTGTTACTCTGAAACCTGAAAGATCATAATGAAAATAAAAATGTTTCTTTTGGAGAACGTTGAAATGGAACGTTTCCTAGATGCTAAAGCCACCGTGACAGTCTGCTCTGACCTGTGTAACTTCCCGGAGTTAATTCCTGGTTCAGCTAGCGCAGAGCCTTCAGAAAAACATCCATTCTTGAGCTGAAAATTACCAGTGGTGGAGAACCCACTGCAGCCCTTGGTGAGTTATTCCAATGGTTGATTCCCCTCACTGGTAAAAATTTACACCTTCATTCCAGTGGGAATTGGTTTGGTTTCAATTTCCAGCTGCTGCATCTTTCTCTGCTAGATCGAAGAGCCCATCATCAATTCCCCCCTCCCCCCCACGTGCGTCCTTATACACTGGTTTGGCCTCTAACTGGAGCAGCGAGGCCACAAGGAAAGGCCTGCACAGTTCCTTCCCCGGGAGATGCGACCACACCCTGGTACCCTTTAGGCCTCTCCCAGCCCTAAGTGAGTTCTAACCAGACCCCACTGGCTACGCTGGAGAGGGTGAGCGAGGGGTTGGAGGATGGTACCGGACGACTTCCTGCCCATAAACCCTTCAGTGAAGATCTCTGCCACCCAGGCCTGCAGCTCGGAGTCCTTCTCGACAGTGACGTCGCTCTGGTAGTACAGCCCAATGATGCCAGAGACAAAGCTGTGAGGGTTAAAGGAGAAACCAGTGAGTCAGGTCGTATGCAATGGGGTTACTCCGGAGTCACACTGGGGTGAGCGAGAGGGGAACCAGCCCCAGAGACTCCAGCGGAGTTACTCCTCATTTACACAAGGGGGCAGTGAGAAAGGAATCAAACCCCAATGAGATAATAAATTACAGAGAATGAAATGTTATGGGAAAGTCACTAGATGGCACCACAGGACTAGGAATACATAGTGTACATTTCCTAACAGAGTTTCAGTTGTAGGCCGTTTGCCACACACAGAGATTTTTGTTTTGGTGGCAGGATGCTGCTAACAGCACTGATGTGATTTCAGTGATTCCTGGAAGTTAACCCCACTCCGGTCACCTATACTGACCCCCTGCCCAGCCCAGACATCACAATCTCACCCGGGAAGTCCTTGCTGAGGCTGAGGGGGTAACAGGGTATCTCACAGTTCTGGGTGTCCTGATCAAGATGTCAGACCTGCACTGCCACCAATAGAACAATGCTGATTGACACCAGCTGGGATCTGGCCCATTGACTCCAATGGAGAGACGCCCATTGACACCAGCTGGGATCTGGCCCCATTGATACTAATGGAGACTTGTCCATTGATGCCAGCTGGGGATCTGATGGGCATAAGGAGACCCAAGGGATCAGGCCTCACATTAAAAACAGCAACCAGCTCTGAAAGGCCTGTGTCCCCTGATGGCCTAGTCGTTAGTGCCGTAATCTGCAATGTGGTAGACCCAGGTCTGAAGCCCCACTCTGCAGCCTGTTAATCTGAACACAGGGATGTGCCCCACCCCCTGTGCAATAACTGGGTGGCAGGAGAGGTTCCCTGTGAGGAAAGGACTCGCCTGTTTTAAGGGCCTCATTCCAGGGGAAGATTTGTGGCTATGAATCAGGCACCGCCCTCTAGCCTTCAATTAGGCACCCAAAGCTCTGCCTAGTGGCCTGTAGCTTCTTTGATGCCTAACTCTCCCCGTGTGGTTTTTAGGGAGCCTGTCAGTGCTGAGACGTGCCCTGTCAGGCGGATGCCAAAGCACCCTTGCAAATCTGGCCTGCCTCAGTTTCTCTCAAAGGGGGTTCACCCTACTGGCCAGCCTTTGCAAAGCCCTTTGAGATCTGACAAGGATCGGCGCGAGGGGCAACGATTAATATCGATCGCTGCCGGACGTTCCCACACTCCTGCCCAGCCGGAAGGGCGACGTCCCAGAAAGCGTCTGTCCCTTTCAGAAGCTTTCAGCCGAGGCGAATTTCACCTGGGCAGCATTTTCTGTGCTCCCTCCCCTGCGTCCCTGAGACAAACCCTCAATTCTGTTGGCAAAAATCTCTTTCCAAAGCCACGTTCAGCGTCGGTGGATCAACTAGCTTCGGAAAGCCTCCGTCACGCCCAGTGATATTTAGCCCAGGCTGTTTGCATTTTCCCAGCTGCCTGCGGGAACGTGTCCGTGTCTCAGCAGCTTGAGGAAAAGGCTTAAATCCCTGTCCTGCCCCGTAACCTACCCATGCACTAGGGACTAGGAAAGACAGAGGAGTAGGTCAGATCCCCAGCTGGTGTAAATGGGTGTCACTCCATTGGATTCAGTGAGACCAGTTTCCCAGCTATTATCAAGGGGCATTTCTTTATTGGGGTCAATGGGCCCGAGCCCCCGTGCGGGTAACTGCCTGTTGCTTTGTTGGAGTCACGGGGGCCAAATCATGAGCTGGTGTAAACTGATGCAGCTCCACAGGGCCAGATGCAAATCAGCTTCACTCCACTGAAATCAACAGGGCCAGATCCCAGCTGGTGTATTTTTACCCCAAACCTAATATATCATTGAAAGGGTTTTCTGGGGTTTCTGGGGTTTTGTGAAAAATGCTCAATTTTGAACCACATGAAATTTTTCAGCCAAAAGCTGAGCGAACAGCTGTTTTTTGAGAGAATCAAAAGTTTCACAGAAACAATTTCCATTGGTTCTCTCTCCCACCCTTTGTCTATTTAGATTGTGAGCAGGTTGGGGCAGGAACCTTCTGTCCGTGGGTGTCTATCTCTACAGCACCTAGCACCCTGACGGTACCGATCTTGGTCAGGGTCTGTGCAGCGCCTGGCACAACACGGGCTCTGATCTTTGTCAGGGTCTGTGCAGCACCTGGCACAGTGGGGTTCTAATCTTGACTGTAGCAAACTATAATCACTTGATCGCAGTCCGTAAGTATCTACATGGGGAACAAATATATAAAATGGGCTCTTCGGTCAATCAGAGAATGTCTAAGAAGAGACAATGGCTGGAAGGTGAAGCTAGACAAACTCCGACAGAAAATAAGGTGTCATTTTTTAAAGGTGAGAGTAATTAACCACTTGAACAATTTACCAAGGGTCATGGAGGATTCTCGCTCACTGGCAATTTTTAAATCAAGATTGGGTGCTTTTTTTTCTGAAAGATCAGCCCTAGGGATTATTTTAGGGAGGTTTTCTGGCCTACGTGAGACAGCAGATCAGAGTACATGATCACAATGGTCCCTTGTGGCCTTAGAATCTATGAATAAAAATGATAGGACCAGAGCTTCAGTGGGTGTGAATAAGCACAGGTGTATTGAAGTCTCACAGATTCACATCAGCTGTGGATTGAGCCCAAATCTTCAGGCCTCATGAACATGAAGAAAACCTCCAGACTGTGACCTGAATGTAACCTGATGCAGCGACGCTGCCTGAGTTTGCAGAGAGCCTGAGCCCATTGCTTTGAGAGGAGGGTGGTGAGGTGCTCCCCACATGTGCCATTAACTCTGACACATAAGGACAACAATTTCCAGCTCCCGATGACTACATCACTGCGGATGAAAGCACATTACAGAGGAAAGAAATGATCCCCATTGTGATGTTCTACTAGGAGCAGCACCTCATTGAAGGGGAATGCGTGGGTGGGGCTTGGTCTGTGGACAGGGCTTGAGAAAGCACTACCTCTGTTTTCTCCTAGAGATTCACTGCTCCGCCCCAGCTCCACTGTGGTTTCTCCACCCCCACCTCCGCAGCATCACTAGCCCCCACCCCCTGGATTCACCTCTCCACTGCTGTCCAGATCCTCATGCCATCATCCCGGTAGTAGTAATTGGGGAGCGAACTGACACCACGAGCTTCCAGGTCATCTGGCAGACAAAGCTCCTCGTAACTCACGTTCTCCACACCCTTGGCCAGCAGCTTCAGCATCCCATCCCGACCTGTCGAAGAGGCCTGGAAGAGAGGCAAGAATCTAGAAATCTTGAGAGGACAGATCCCAAACTGGTGTCAATGGGAGTCTCTCCATTGGAGTCAATGGGATCAGATCCCAGCTGGTGTCAATGGGAGTCTCTCCATTGGAGTCAATGTGGCCAGATCCCCAGCTGGGGTCAATGGGCGTCTCTCCATTGGAGTCAATGGGGCCAGATCCCAGCTGGTGTCAATGGGTGTCTCGCCATTGGAGTCAATGGGATCAGATCCCAGCTGGTGTCAATGGGTGTCTCTCCATTGGAGTCAATGGGGCCAGTTCCCCAGCTGGTGTCAATGGGAGTCTCTCCATTGGAGTCAATGTGGCCAGATCCCAGCTGGTGTCAATGAGCATCTCTCCATTGGAGTCAATGGGGCCAGATCCCAGCTGGTGTCAATGGGTATCTCTCCATTGGAGTCAATGGGGTCAGATCCCAGCTGGTGTCAATGGGTGTCTCTCCATTGGAGTCAATGGGGCCAGTTCCCCAGCTGGTGTCAATGGGAGTCTCTCCATTGGAGTCAATGGGGCCAGATCCCCAGCTGGGGTCAGGAGTCAATGGGCCAGATCCCCATTGTTTGTTAATCGGCTGTAGCTCCATTGGCTCAGTGCCGATTGGCAGCAGCTGGGTTAATAAATTGTGCCTGAGCGAGAGCAGATCTTTTAGAAAGAAACCTCCAATCTGGAGCTAACGTTTCTGGTAATGAACCCTCCACCACGCCTTGGGAAGCTGCTTCTAATGCTTCTTCTCCAGCCTGGGACCCAGCTGCCACTCACTTCCAAGCTGAAGAGATCTAACTTCAACTCCCAGATACTAGATCTTGCTCTGCTGAATAAGGAGCCCTCTGCTCTTCGAAATCTCCCTAGGCAGGTACTCAGAGTGTGATCAAATCTCCTTTTATCCTTCCCTCGTCTGCTATATAGAGCAGCATTTCTCAAACTGGGGGGGCCTGATCTAAAAGTGGTTGCAAGGGGGGGCCATGAGAGGAGCCCATCTGGCAAGGTGCCCAGCTCTGAAGGCAGCGCTGCTGTCAGCAGCAACACAGAAGTAAGGGTGGTGTGGGGAACGGGAACTGGGGGGCCTTCTTTTTAAGAACCAGAGTGACTCTAAAGGCCTAGATTCAGACCCCTTAACAGAGGACTGTTAATGCTGACGGCCTCTATAAAAGCAGTACAGGCCAAGGCCTGAACAAGACTGAACTGCACGGTTCTCTGCCAAATTCGGTCAAGGGTTATGACCAGAGGAGGGAGGGGGGAGTAAACAATGCAAGAGGCCTCTGCATAACCACTTTATCAATATAATAACTGCCAGTTTATGAAATATAATAACCGCTTGTATGAAGAAATTGCTTTTGCAAATGCCAACTTCTCCTGTGATTCCAGCTATCTGCAAAATTAGCCAATCATGTATCTTCTTTGAGCATCCTATGTTAACCCCCTATGCCCGTTACCGTAAAACCCCGGAAAGATGATATGTACTTTAACGAGAAATACCCTTAAATTGGTGCCAAGTACCACCCCTAAAGGAAAAACACCAAATGACCCCTTACCTAATATATACCCAATTCTCGCAAATTAATTAGGAAGGTACCAGGAAAGGGGGACTGACCCCAACTCTTATTTCTTGCAAATGATGTATAATTTGTACTGTGCTTGCGGTTTAATGAAATAAAGGCAGCCTGCGTGCTGACCTAGGGGTGTCAGTCTTCGGACTGCACTCCAGTGCACTGGTATGTATGTCAATAAACTGGCCTCAGGCTTGAGTCTGTAAACTAAAATCAATGCGTGGGTGTCTTTGACCACGACAGTGGCGTGTGTGTGTGGGGGGGGGGGGGGGCGTCACTTTTTTGGGGTGTCATCACAGCCTGAAATATTTTCAAAGGGGGTCCCAGTAAAAAAAGTCTGAAAACCTCTGATACAGAGTCTCTTGGCTTAGTGTAGACACCACAACAGGGCACCCTGTTCCAGTCACAACCTCCCTAGGGCCGTGTCCGGACCTAGCGCTGATGCAGTGGGCCGATGAAGACATTTTAATTTCTTTTTCAGCTCAGTGAAAATTCCAAAAAAATGGGGAAAAAAATTCGTTTCAGACTGAAGTGAAAATGAAGGTGTTTGAAATGTTTGGCAAGTGGAAAATGTAAAACTAAAATCTAGATTTGTTCTGGGTCAAACAAAACCTTTCGTTTGGACAAACTGGATAATGGTTCCTCTCCGCCAAATGGTTTTGCTTCAACACAATCCAACCATTTCATTTGGATCTCGACCTTTTTAAAAACGGGTTGAAACAAAAAGTTGTGGGTTTATTTTAACTGAAACAACTCAGTGAAATGGACGCTAATTCATGAAATGTTCGGCATCACCAGATCCGCATTTATTTTCACGAAAAAACAGAAAAAGCCCCACCCAGCACTAACTGCCATCACCCTACGGCAGTTCTGGGTTAGCCCTAGAAAGGCCAATGTATCCAGCAGCCGTGCTGTAGGAATGCCTGGAGCAGTCACACGATACCACCCGTTCTATAGATGGGGGAACAGAGACGCAGAAGGAAACAGGCGTGACTACAGTCATATCACAAGTGAGTGGCAGAGCTGCAAAGATACCACACCTCCTGAAATCCAGCAGCTCCCTGCTCTACCCACTAGCCCCTGCTCCCCTCCCAGAGCTGGGGATAGAACCCAGGAGTCCTGGCTCCCAGCCCCCATCCTGCTCTTACCAGGGGACAAGAGTCAACTCTCACCTTGTCAAAGAGCCCTCCTGGCTGGATGAGGTTGGTCCTGACCAGGGTGTTGATGTGCAGGGTGTAGCGGGTGTGGGGGATCAGGAGCTGTGGGGAGCAGAGAGACATGGGGCTGAGCTGGGACCCTGGTCCAACCTCCCCACCCCCAGCGACACAGCCCCTGTGGGATACAGGGCACATTGAGGGGTGACGGGCCCACACGGCTGCGTAAAACAGAGACATGCCCACACACAGCAGGACACAGGCTCAGCCAGACATAGCTAGGACAGGGCACATCTGGGTCTGAGACAGCTTGGCATGGCTGGGTGCAGACGGCACCCGCAGAAGCAGCTGGGCATAACTGGGACATGAATCCAGGTGGGGAGTGGGCACCTTTGGCTGCAGATGGCACCTTTGCCCCTAGCTCAGGAACAGGCAGAGTGGGCACATCTGGGGCAGGGGCTGCAGCTGGGCACACACTTGGGTGCCCTGGACCGTGCAGACAGTGATGGGCCATGGCACGGCCAGCTGGGCACATTTTGAAGCGCTATCGGATGCCTCTGGGCACATCTGGGGCACGGATGCAGCTGGGCATATCTAAGACACAGACGCAGTTGGGCACAGATGTTGCTGAACACATCTGGGGCACACATCTGGGCACATCTGGGGCACAGATGCAGTTGGGCACAGCTGGCGCACAGCTGTCTGCTGGCCAAAGGCACAGGAAGGACATGAGGGGGTAACCCCTCCCACCACTCGATCCCTCGCCCCCCTCACCTTGTAGACAGGATGGCACATGGGCAGCTGGCGCAGTGTGGCCATGCAATACACCTCACAGAGGAAATGCGCCTCCAGCAGGTGGGTGTTGACCTCATGGACATGGAAGTTGGCCAGGCGCACCCAGATCTTGGCCAGGGTCCAGTCCCACTCGGGGTCGCTGGGCAGGAAGATGGGGCTGTCGGGGCCCGGGTGCTGGCTGAGCTGTGAGGGCAGGGAAAGGAGATGAGAAGAAAACAGCCTCCTGCATGGACTATGTGCTGGGAGTTGCTAGCAGGGGTTAGCGCAGGACTGGACGGAGAGCCCTGCAGCTGAGGTGGGGCTAAGGCTTGTGAGCTCTGACATCCTGAGACACCCAGTGGGTGGGAATTGGAGGGGGGCTGCCTCACCCAGGAGGGCCCCACTCCTGAATGAGTACTTGGAGCTGGAAAGGGGGAATCAGAGCCCTCCTATGAGACTTCTGGTCCATCCATCCATCCCTCCTGCCCAGCATCTTGCTCCAGCACCTTGCATCCATAGGTGCAGACTCTGTGGGTGCTGCGGAGCTCGAGCACTCACAGAAAAAAATAGGGGGTGCTCAGCACCCACCAGCCACAGCAGGGCAGCAGATCAGCTGTTGGCGGCTGGCGGGAGGCACTTGGAGGAGAGCGGAGAGCAGTGAGTGGCAGGCGGGTGGGGGACTGGGAGGAGGGGGCTGAGCAGGGGTGGGAAGAGGTGGAGCAAGGGTGGGGCCTCATGAGAAGGGGCGGAGTGGGGGCAGGGCCTCAGCGCAGAACAGGGGTGGAGCAGCCACCGGGAAAAATACAAGTCAGTGACTGTGCATCCATCTGTCCCTCCCCTCCATCCCTCCCATCCATTTGTCCATCCCTGCCCTCCGTCCTACCGTCCCTCTGGTCTGCTCAACCCACCCATTCTTCTGTCCATCCTCCTGTCCCTCTTGTCTCGCCAGCCCATCCATCCTCCTGTCCATCCTCCCGTCCATCCTCCTAAACCTCTGGTCTCCTCGGCCCCTCCATCCTCCCGTCCGTCCTCCTGTCCATCCTTCCATACATCTGGTCTCCCTGGCCCATCCATCCTCCTGTCCCTCTGGTCTCCTCGGCCCATCCACCCTCCCATCCGTCCTCCTGTCCCTCTGGTCTCCTCGGCCCATCCACCCTCCTGTCCGTCCTCCCGTCCCTGTGGTCTCCTCGGCCCATCCACCTTCCTGTCTGTCCTCCCATCCCTCTGGTCTCCCGACCATAGGCGCCATAGGTGCTGACGCCGACATGGAAAAAAATTGGTGGGTGCTCAGCACCCACTGGCAGCTCCCTGCCCTGCCCCCCTGCTCTAGCTCACCTCCGCCTCCTCTGCGAGCGTGCTGCCACGTCCTGCTTCTCCTCCCTCCCTCCAAGCGCTTGCACTGCAAAACAGCTGATTTGCGGGGCAGGGAGGGAAGGGGGAGGAAGGGGAATGCGGCGCGCTTTGGGAAGAGGCAGGGATTTGGAGAAGGGATCCAATAGGGGCAGGGATGGGCAGAGTTAGGATGGGGACTTCGGGGATGGGGGTTGGAATGGGGGCGGGGTCAGGGCGGGAATGGGGTGGAGTTGAGGTGGGGCCAGGGGCAAGGAAAGGAGCCGGTGCTGGAGAAAGTTGGTGCCTATGTCCCGGGCCCATTCACCCTCCTGTCCCTCCAGTCTCTTTGGTCCATACACCCTCCCATCCGTCCTCCCGTCCCTCCGGTCTCCTCAGCCCATCTACCCTCCTGTCCATCCTCCCGTCCATCCTCCCAAACCTCTGGTCTCCTCGGCCCCTCCATCCTCCCGTCCGTCCTCCTGTCCATCCTTCCATATATCTGGTCTCCCTGGCCCATCCATCCTCCTGTCCCTCTGGTCTCCTCGGCCCACCCACCCTCCTGTCCGTCCTCCCGTCCCTCTGGTCTCCTCGGCCCATCCATCATCCCATCCGTCCTCCTGTCCCTCTGGTCTCCTCAGCTCATCCATCCTCCCATCTGTCCTCCCGTTCCTCTGGTCTCCCCGGCCAGGGGAGGCTCTATGTTTTTTGCTGTCCCAAGCACAGCAGTCAGGCAGCCTTCAGCGGCTGTTCTGCGGGAGGTCCGCCAATCATGCGGATTCGGCGGCATTTCTGTGGGAGGTCTCTCGGTCACGCGGATTCGGCGGTGGTTCTGTGGGTGATCTGCTGGTCCCGCGCCTTCGGCGGACCCGCCGCCGAATTGCCGTCGAAGCCACGGCAGACCTCCCGCAGAACCACCGCCGAAGGCTGCCTGACTGCCGCCCTCACGGCGACCGGCACGCTGCACCCTGCGGCTTGCCGCCCCAGACACGCACTTGCTGCGCTGCTGCCTGGAGCCGCCCCTGTCTCCGGCCCATCCATAATCCCATCCCTCCGGTCTCCTCAGCCCATTCATTCTCCCATCCGTCCTCCTGTCTTTCTGGTCTCCTCAGCCCATTCATCCTCCCATCCGTCCTCCCGTCTTTCTGATCTACTCGGCCCATCCATCCTGATGTCCATCTGTTCGGCCTTCCCGCCCAGTTGTAAAATAATTTTTATTAAAAGGGTGAAAAGTGGATTTTCTCCTTTTCCGGCCCCACTTTCAGAGGTTTTCTGTCTTTCTTTTTTTTAATGTTTCAGTGGTGAAAAATGCAGAAGAAGGAAAAAGAGAAAAAAAGAGAATAAAGAGGAAAGGAAATTGGGGGAGCAACTCCCCACTTCCAAATCCAACATTTTTCACTTTCTGAACCCTCCACCAACCTTTTCAGTCCAATCACACTTCCTGTTTGGATCCAGTAACAGAAACACTCTGTCAAAATTACCCTGCATGGGAGGATCCATGTCGGGGGATTTCTGATGGGAAAATGTTTCACACCCCAAATGTTGAGGTACCTGCTTACTAGGAAGGGCGCACTGGTCTGGATCAGGGGGGCAATTCCTCTGTTCTGGATTAGCCTGACAGGGCCAAAGGGCTCCCTGGGCTGTTGTGAGCACCAGGCAGAGGCCGGGCACACTCATTACCTGGATGGCCAAGGGCACGACCTGCCCACCAGGTGTTAGGTGCAGCAGACAGAGCGGCGCGGCCAGGTACTGCTGTTCCCCATTCAGCTGGATGGTGGGGATCCCCTCCAGGATCTTGTAATCCGTCAGAAAGATGTTCCCTTTCTGCAAGGCGGAGAGACGGGTTCATCTCTCACATGAAGCAGGCTGCTGGGTTTTGTTCCAGGGAAAGGGACCCACAGAACTCAGCCCCGCAGACGGCTTTCGGGAGGACGGCAGGATTGTCTTACCTTGAGCTCGTCCCACAGGGTGGTGCCGTCCCCCAGGGAGCTGGCCACCATCTCCTCCGTCACGGGGAAGTTCTCCGGGAGCACCGTGCATTTCCAGATCACCACCGGGTTGACCCCGTTCAGGAACTGGTACCCGAAGAATGAATCTTCCTGCCAGTGCTCAGAGACGTACTCTGGGGACACAGATAACAACGTGTGAGTCAATGGAGCCAGACCCCCAGCTTGTGTCAATGGGCATCTCTCCATTGGTGTCAATGGGGCCAGATCCCAGCTTGTGTCAATGGGCATCTCTCCATGGGAGTCAATAGATGGGGGAGCATGAGCCCCCTCTAGCTATGGGAGATGTGGTGGGATCCCCAACTAGCTGTTGCGGGGCACATCCTGATGCAAGCCAGACCTGCCCTCCAGTCTCTCATGCGGATGGAACCGGGGAGGCTGCAGAGGGCTCACAAAGCCTGTTTGTCCTTCACCCTCCAGCCCCAGTGCTGAGGTCAGCCCAGTTGGAACAATGAGTCTCAGCCCTTAGACGTGCCCAGCGGGTGTGGTAGGGCTAGCAGGGCCATCTCACCCCATGTCTGTGGGCACAGGGTCAGATTGTGTCGGGGGCCCGGGGCAGGACATGCCCATGCACCGTGGGATGAGGCGGGGTACGTACCTGAAGTGGGGTTCTTGTTACACCAGAATATCTTCCGGATGTCTTCCAGCTTCTCCCAGGAGCCCGTGCATAAGAAGAAACCCTTCAGCTTCAGCTCCAGCTCCCTGGGGACAAGAGAGACCCTTGGAGGAGAGACCGATGGATCCGGCCAGTCAAGAGAAAGGGGGCGCAGCCAAATACCCAACTGAAGGGAGGGCATTGCCAGGGCCCCATAACCACAGTGTGTGCCAGCCATGACCCCGATCCACCCGCTGTGGGCACTGGGGAGCAGGGAATAGCAGCAGACTAGAGGTATCTAACTATGCCCCCAGTCTGCTAGATAGATAGATAGATGGATGGGGCGTCTGGGGATAGATAGATAGATAGATAGATAGATAGATAGATAGATAGATAGATAGATAGATAGATAGAGTGGTTTTCAGTTGGTTGGTCACTCCTACCACTGTGCAACTGGTGACCTGAGGTCTAAATAGAGGGTCGGAAGGGAAACTATGTCAGAGAGGAGGGAAGAGACTCGTCTTCCCTCCTCTCTGACATAGTTTCCCCTCCGACCCTCTGTTTAGACCAGGAGGACTTTGGGGCACTGTGGGTCGCTAGGGCCTGGCATAACATAGCGACCGAGAGGAATGGCTGGGGATGTCAGGTACAGAGGCAGGCATGAATCCTGCTCTGTGGGCAGGATCTGAGCTAGAAGATGGCCTCTTTGGAGTGACTCTCAGATCAACCCATCCCCGCTGGGGTACCTGGGGAGGGGGTTGATCCCCTTTGAGCCCTCCCCAAATCCCAACTGCCCCAGTGCCCCAGGCTGCTCCACTCAGGGCCGGCCCCAGGGTAGCGTCCCCCCCACACTCACGCTTTAATGGTGCGCAGCATGAAGACGGTGGTCTTGGTCAGGCTGTACTTGTTGTTGGAGTCCAGCTCGTCCACGCTCGCCACGTCCAGGCACCTCGGCCACCTGGGGGCGTATTCCTTCCAGCTGCCGGGAGAAGCACATGGGCTCACCATCCCACACCTGAGAGAGCGCAGGCACGGGCCCCATCAGAGACCTCCGCTGCCTCACCCAGGCATGGCTGAAGGCTTCCCAAGGGTGAAGAAATCCCTCTCCCACTCAGCTTCCAAGCAAAAATAAGACCGTCTGCAGCTTTTGTAGTTACAGAGGAACCATCCAAAATGGGCAGCCAGTGTGCCCGACTCAGCGGCGCTGCCTGAGTCTGCAGAGAGCCTGAGCCCATTGCTGTGAGAGGGGGAGATCTGCCACCAGTGTGACCAATGCAGTGATGCTGCCTGGGTCTGCAGAGAGCCTGAGCCCATTGCTCCAAGAACTGCCTCTATTCCCTTCAAATGCCCTAAGAGGCTAGTTTAAATAGTGTTGCAAACCCCAGGGGTTCATAGATCATGCACCAGCCCCCCTCCCCCCGAAATCACGAGATTGACTTCCAAATCCTGAGATTTCAGTAAATAACCCTTTGGGGTCTTACTTACTCTATGGCCTCAGGCCCTGTAGGTGGGGTCACATTTCTGAGCTGCTCTCCCCACACACAATGTCTGGAGAGTGACTTGGCTTTTTAAACAGAAGCTGAGTTTTTTCTCGGCATAACCCCATGACTCCAGGCACTGGGGCTTGCAGAGAAGGCCTGAGCTGCTGATGCCACAGGATTAACTCTTCCATTGTCTCCCCAGAGCATGTGTGGGATACTGATGGGGAGTGGGGGGTAGTAAGACCTACCTGGGGAGGGGGGCAGAGGTATGGTTTTAGCTGAGTCTTGACTAGCCTTCTGCCAGTGGCTGGAGCCTGCCCACCCCTCCCAGGTGGAGATCAAAGGAAAAGACCCTGCCCTTCCAGAGGTCAGTGATAGGAGGCACTGAGGCAGCTGAGAAGAGGGACTGGATGTGGCACAGCCTGGCTTATCCTGACATTTGGGAGGGGAGGGTGTAGGATTGAATCAGGGTCCCCATGAGCCTCTGGGATCTCTCCCCGGCTGTGGAGGGGAGTGTGGTCTAGTGGTTAAAGCTGGGGAGTTGAGAGCCCAGAGTGGGAGGCAGGGGAAGGGAGTGAAAGCAGAACTGGTGCTTATTATTGTCCTCTCCCGGACAGCGCTTATGGCTTTACCAGCCTGACCCCCCTATCCCCCATCCCTGCCTGGGTGCATCCCACCCTCCTTCACCAGCGCCCCCACCCGGCTCACCGATAGGCTTCCTGCCGTGCCTTCAGCTCCTCTTGCCGGTGCTGCAGCAGCAGCGGGTGCTGGGCGTCCTCCGCCGCGGTTTTGGCTGGAGGGAGAAGGGGGAGTTTGAAAGCCGATGGCACGCCAGGGTGTTAGCCACGCAACGGGCCCACCCTGCCGTGTTTGTGTGTGTGTGGAGGATGGCTGGTCCCAAACAGAGTGAGAAACAGCACCTCCTGCTGCTCCCCCAGGGAATCAGGGAGGACGCGTGCGTTCTCTAACAAGACAGCATGTGGGCAATGGCTGCCGCCTGCAAACTGAGTCATGCATGGACATGTGACTGGCCCATGTGACTCCAAACTCCATTTTGCTGTAATTTTCCACCGTAAGAACAAAGAGGTGTCCTTACACCTGGAGGAGGCTATAAAAGGCAGCTGCCTCATCTCCATCTTGTCTTCGTTCCTGCTTCATAACGAGTGTCACTGGTGGTGATCCTGGGAAACTGGAGTGTCTAAGGGAATTGCTTGTGTGACTTATGGTTAGCCAGTGGGGTAAAGCCAAAATCTTCTCTGTTTGGCTGGTTTGGTTTTCCTTGGTGTGCAAAGGAACCCCAGCCTTAGGCTGTAACTGCCCTGTTCTAAGCAATTTGTCCTGAATTGGCACTCTCAGTTGGGTCCCACCAAAGCCAGCATCATTACATCTTCACTGATGGGGGGGAGGGTACTGAGAAGGGAGCAGGGGTGCAGGGGCAGTATCAGATGCTGGCAGGGCAGATGTGGACAGCTGTGCATGGGGCAAACCTGCCCTGGGGCAGATGTGGCCAGATGTGCAGGGTGCCAACCTTATGAAGGACAGATGTGCATGTGGCCAACCTGAAAATAGACAGATGTAGATGCGGCTAACCTCATGGAGGACATGTGGCAAACCAGGCCCAGGACAGATGTGGACAGATATGCCCATGGCAAACCTCATGAAATATAGATGTGGATGGGGCAAGCTAGCTTCACGGTACATGTGGACAGATATTGCATGTGGCGAACCTCTTGAGGGACAGATGTGCAGATGACAGACCTTATGAAGGCCAGATGCGGACAGATGTGCACAGTGCAAACCTGAGGACAGACATGCATGAATGATGGACGGGATGTAAGAATCAGGGTCCAGATGCTCTTCCCCGGGGAGAACAGAAGGTTTGAACACCGCCCCCCTCCCAAATAAGAAGTTCAATCAACTGTTTGTATACAGTGTTATTTTACCATAAAAATGTCCTGAGTAAGGTCTTTTATGCAAGCGTGTGATGTTCTGAACTGACTGGCCCTTGTGAGCTACACATCCAGGCTGTGATTATGAATGTGTGTATGCGTCTACAGAGAGAAGTGTCAATTGTAACCATGATGCAACTTTAGCATCACCTCATGTGAGGGCGGGGAAGCAAAACAGGCTGGGGGAGGAGGGGGCCACCTCCCAAGCCAGGTGTTTACACAAAACCAGTTCCAAGTAACCAGCTCCATTAGCCAGCCCAGGAGAAGACAACCAAGAGCCATTCCATAGGAACATAAGAATGGCCAGACTGGGTCAGACCAATGGCCTATCTAGCCCAATATCCTGTCTTCTGATAGTGGTTGGTGCCACGTGATTCAGACAGAGAGACCAGAACAGGACAATTTATCTAGTGATCCATCCCCTACGGTCCAGTCCCCACTTCTGGCAGTCAGAGGTGTAGGGACACCAGAGCATGGGGCTGTCCCCTGACCATCTTGGCTAATAGCCATTGATGGACCTATCCTCCATGAACTTATCTAGTTCTTTTCTCAGCCCTGTTATACTCTTGGCCTTCACAACATCCTCTGGCAAGGAGTTCCCCAGGTTGACTGCATTGTGTGAAGAAATACTTCCTTAGGTTGATTTTAAACCTGCTGCCTGTTAATTTCATTGGTGACCCCCTGGTTCTTGTGTTATGTGAAGGGGTAAACAACATTTCCTTAGTCACTTTCTCCACCCCAGTCATGATTTTCTAAATCTCTATCATATCCCCCCTTAGTCATGTCTTTTCTAAGATGCACAGTGTCAGTCTTTTTATTCTCTCTTTATATGGAAGCTGTTCCATACCCCTCATCAGTCCAGCGAAGAGCAACAAAAATGATTAGGGGGGTGGGGCAGATGACTTACGAGGAGAGGCTGAGGGAACTGGGGTTATTTAGTCTGCAGAAGAGAAGAGTGAGGGGGGGATTTGATAGCAGCCTTCAACTACCTAAAGGGGGGTTCCAAAGAGGATGGAGCTCTAGGAGGAGTGGGGGAGGTTTAGGATGGATATTAGGAAAAACTATTTCACTAGGAGGGTGGTGAAGCACTGGAATGGGTTCCTTAGGGAGGTGGTGGAATCTCCATCCTTAGAGGTTTTTAAGGCCTGGCTTGACAAAGCTCTGGCTAGGAAGATTTAGTTGGGGTTGATCCTGGTTTGAGCAGGGGGTTGGACTTCATGACCTCCTGAGGTCACTTCCAACCCTAATCTTCTATGATTCTATGATTTTTGTTGCCCTTTTCCAATTTCAATACATCTTTTTTGACAACCAGAACTGTATGTAGTATTCAAGGGGTGGGCATACCATGGATTTATATAGAAGCAATATGATATTTTCTTATTATCTATCCCTTTCCTAATGGTTCCCAACATTCGGTTCGCTTTTTTGACTGCCGCTGCACATTGAGTGGATGTTTGACTCCAAGATCTCTTTCTTGACTGGTAACAGCTAATTTAGCCCCCATCATTTTGAATTATAGTTGGGATTATGTTTTCCAACATGCATTAACTTTGCATTTATCAACATTGAAATTCATCTGCCATTTCATCACCTACTCGCCTGGTTTTGGGAGATCCCTTTGTAACTCTTCGCAGTCTGCTTTGGACTTAACTATCTTGAGTAATTTAGTGGTGGCTGCAAACTTTGCCACCTCCCTGCTCCCTCCTCTTTTCCAAATTGTTTATGAATATGTTGCACAGCACAGGTCCCAGGATAGACCCTCGGGGGACCCCGCTATTTACCTCTCCCCACTGTGAAAACTGCCCATTCTATACCTTGGGGGAGCATACTGTAACTCCCATATTCCTCATTTTCAAATAATCATGATCATATAAAGCAGGCCTTGTAAGGTATCAACCAGGGGCCAGTTTTGTTCAACATCTTTATTAATGATCTGCATGATGGGATGGATTGCACCCTCAGCAAGTTTGCAGATGACACTAAGCTGGGGGCAGAGCTAGATACGCTGGAGGGTAGGGATTGGGTCCAGAGTGACATAGACAAATTGGAAGGTTGGGCCAAAAGAAATCTGAGGAGGTTCAACAAGGACAAGTGCAGAGTCCTGCACTTAGGACGGAAGAATCCTATGCACTGCTACAAACTGGGAACCGCCTGGCTAAGCAGCAGTTCTGCAGAAAAGGACCTGGGGATTACAGTGGATGAGAATCTGGATATGAGTCAGCAGTGTGCCCTTGTTGCCAAGAAGCCCAATGGCATATTGGGCTGTATTAGTAAGAGCATTGCCAGCAGATTGAGGGAAGTGATTATTCCCCTCTATTCGGCACTGGTGAGGACACATCTGGAGTATTGTGTCCAGTTTTGGTCCCCCCACTACAGAAGGGATGTGGACAAATTGGAAAGAGTCCAGCGGAGGGCAACCAAAATTATCAGAAGGCTGGGGCAGATGACTTACAAGGAGAGACTGAGGGAACTGGGGTTATTTAATCTGCAGAAGAGAAGAGTGAAGGGGGATTTGATAGCTGCTTTCAACTACCTCAAGGGGGGTTCAAAAGAGGATGGATCTAGACTGTTCTCAGTGGTGACAGATGACAGAACAAGGAACAATGGTCTCAAGTTGCAGTAGGGGAGGTCTAGGTTGGATATCAGGAATAACTATTTCCCTAGGAGGGTGGTGAAGCACTGGAATGGGTTCCCTAGGAAGGTGGTGGAATCTCCATCCTTAGACGTTTTTAAGGCCTGGGTTGACAAAACCCTGGCTGGGATGATTTAGTTGGAATTGGTCCTGCTTTGAGCAGCGGGTTGGACTAGATACCTTCTGAGGTCTCTTCCAACCCTGATCTTCTATGATTCTATGATCAGGGGAAAGATTATGGTCCTCTGAAAGTCATTTCTCTATCCATATCTGTGTATATGAAGTTATGAGAATTGTCATCACTAAAACATGCTGTAAATTGGGGGAATCAGCCAGAGATTAGCTCCCCAGAGGCAACAGCAAGGAAAGTAACCAACGCCCAGGTGGGGTGTGAAACAGCCCATGAGCAGCCATTGTCCAGCAAGGGGGCTACAATGCAATGACTCAGCTGCATGAGGCCACCCCAGGGGAATTGCTCAGCCTTGCTTGGAAAGACTCAGCATTGCCCCCAGACATGCCTGGACTTGTGTTCTACAGGCACGTGGGCTGAGGGTATAAGACAGACAGAGTGGACACATACTGGGCCCTTCTCCTGCCCCCACCTCTGCTGCAAGCAACCAAGACCCTGAGAAGAAGACAAGACTCCAACACAGGAGATTAGCCCAGGTTTAAGGACTGTATATTAAGGACTGCAATATCCAGTGGGGCGAGAAAAACTGCCAATGAAGAGGGGGGCAGCACGTCCGGTCGTTTGGTGGCAATTCGGCGGCGGGGCCGTCACTCCCTCTCGGAGTGAAGGACTTGCTGCCAATCGCGATTGTGGTTGGTTGTTGTTTTTTTTTGTGCTTGGGGCGGCAAAAACGCTAGAGCTGGCCCTGACAGCAGAGCAGGGTAAGGCTGGCTCCCAGAGTCAAGGATTGGAGAGACCTAGCAGATCACCAGTCCAGACAACATCAGAGCGGACCGTCACAGAGCTAGCTACTCTGTTGTCTAGCTGTTAACCAATTACGGATCCAAGCGAGGATCCATGAACATTCATGGAAGACATGGCGACATCCTGCCAATCAAGTCAAGAGGGAAATTTCCCCCCGTTGGAATCACCATGTTGGGGGGGGGGCAGGGCTTGCTGCAGACCAGCTGTTGGGCGGGCGGGAGGCGCGCGGGTTAGTGAGCGCACAGAAGAGGGAGCGGTGGGCAGGCAGGGCCTGTGATCCCTTGTGTGAAGTGGGGGAATTGGCTTTGGGAACCTACCTGCCCCTTCTCGCAGCTCCACGGTGCAGTACCCCTCGATCCATTGGTAGCAGGGGAAGCGGTAGGTGTCCCCCTCGGGTGACATCACCTGGACGCAGTTGCAGAGCCAGCTGTCCGAGGGGAAGAAGGAATAGGGCTCCTTGTGCAGTCGGATCAGCACAATCGGCCCCAGGCATTGTGCACTGGGCACCTGGTATTCGTCCACCTAGGGCATGGGGAGGGAGAGCAGGGTTAGACCCCCTGCAGAGTTGGGGGACACCAGGGATTCCCCCTAATTCCTGCACGCTGCTCATTGCACTTCCGCTCCGGCTTCTGGGGCAAAAGGGGAACCGCCCTGGCTCATGGAGGCTCTGCCTGAAGTGACCTCCAGGGGAACCACTCACCCTGAGCCCAGAGACTGGGGGTCAGCGCAGATATATTGCCAGCTCTAACCCAGCCAACGGCCTGCAAAAGGTCCAGAGCCCCATGCCTCTGCTCCCAGCGGGGAGGGGTGAGTGGCCCCTCCAGAGAACAAGAGATCTAGGGAAGCACTGTTGCGGATAGTGCAGTAGCACGGCGAGATCCAATCAGGAGTCAGGCCCCCGTTGTTCCAGGCTTTGCATGGACCCTGACTGAGATTGGGGCCCCTTTGCGTCCAGTGCTGCACAGACATATACCAAAAACCCACAAAAAGCCACAATCTAAACAGGCAAATTATTATCCTCCCTTTCCAATGGGGAAACTGAGGAACAGAGCGGGGACCTGACCTGGTCAAGGAGCTAGCACAAACCCAGGTGTCCTGAGTCCCAGTCCAGGGCCTTTGCCACCAGACACATCATCACATAAGGACAACCCTCGTTCATCAGTTTCTAAGAGTTTCGGATGGGTTAGAAATCATCATGCTTCAGGACTCTGAATAACAGGGGTCAGGAGGCAAATGGGGGGGGCAGTTTAGCCCTTCATTGAGGGGTCTCTTGCAATTTCTCATGAAGCAGCCGGATCTCAGCCACTGTTGGATAGTGGCCCGGTTGTAACCACTGCTCTGGCCAGCCCCTGCAATGGCAGGGGATTGATTAGGTTGGTGTGCCCAGATGATTCCAGCAGATGAACCATGCTGCTGAGGATGGAAACACCCTCAAGGAACCTGACCTGGGGGAGAATGTCCTTCCTGACCCTCAATCTAATGATTGGTTGGACCCCAACATGTGAGCAAAGCACACCAGCCAGGCAGCTAGGAAGAGGATTCTCTGGGCCAGCTCAGAGTGCCGGCTGCCCTGTCAGGTGTCCAAGCATTGATGTTTCAGAGGAAGGTGGGAGAGGAAAAAAAAACCAAAATGCACCGGACCAGTTGTTAAGCAGGGAAGCGGGGGGGTCGTTCCTGACCCCTAAGGAAAACCATCTGAAGTCCTGAAGCATGAGATTGCCTGAATGCAGAGCTACAGGCGTTCTGCTGGGAAATTTCCCCCTTGGGAGATCCTCAGGGGACAGCTGCTGTGGGGGAGGGAGGACTCATACTCACAGCTCCGGGAGCGAAGTCCTTGCCTTCATGATCCAGCCGGTGCTTGGGGGTCTCCCCGTGAGCTCCCACCAGGGTGATGGAGATAGCGCTGCAGGTGCTGGCTGCCAGGCCCTGCCCAGTGGTCACCCAGATAGTGTAGGTGGCCATCGGGCAATGTCAGGAGGTGGTTTGCTCACACTCCCTCCAGCCGGTGAATTGGGGCATTAAGAGCAGCTCCCAGCGGGTGACAGAGATCGTTCTTTGGCAGCTCCGCCCTGCAGACCGCGTCTGGCTTGCTGACTTGCTCCCAGATGATTGCATCCAGATGTGGGCCAGGTGCCAGATGGCCTCAGTGCTGCCCCTCCCAGCACCCACACACCTGTGAAGAGACTCACCTGAGCCAAGATCTCGCAAAGAGGATTATCACAGACATGCACAGTCACACCCCGTGCTCTGGCAACGGCTTTGGACATCTCAGGTCTGCTTTGAGCAACTCGGGGGGCCTCTTTTCCACCAATGCCTCGCTGGGCAGCCACTTGCAAAATCCCCCATCGGCCCAGGGCAGCACGACCTTCTTTCGATAACTCCCGTTTCTCTTCCAGCCTCTCAATCGCAAAACAGCCCCTGCGAGGCAGGAGTCCCAGGTGCACCTGGTTACCTCGAATTGCTGGGAACAGGTGGAGACAAAGGGACTGGAGTTATTTCAAGGCAAAGAGCTTCATAGTTCACAGTGCCCTGCCAGGATCCAGGAAACAGTCCCAGCGGGCAGCGGATTGCTGCTCTCATGAGTTGTTGGCTGTGTGTGTGCATTGGCGGTGTGTGCCATCCTGGCCCTGCACAGAGAGCCGGGCCAGCAGACCTCGATCGAACCCCCATGAGGCCACCAGATGCAGCTAGCAGCAAAGGCCCCCGGCCAGAGTTATTGCCAACAGAGCAGGACAGGGGCCCCTGCCGGCTCTGTGGCCCCAGCCCTGCCCCTTCTCTTCCCCCCCAGGTCCTGCCCCTGGCCAAGTTGGAGGCTGGAGTGGGGCCAGGAGCTGCGGACCCTCGACCTGCCCTGGGTGGGTGGGACTGAGAGCAGCCCCTGGCCCATGGCTCCCCACAGCAGCCTGCGCAATGCTTACCCCGACCCGACTCTGGCCGGGGGACAGGGCCTCGGAGCCACAGACGGGCCATGGGCGAGGGTCTCGGGTGTCTCTACACTGGGCAGGTCGAGGGTCCGCGGCTCCCCACAGCTGCTCGGGCTCCCCAGCTGGACTCCACCTTCTGTCCTGGCTGAGGGGGAGGGGCCTCAGGGGGAAGAGGCGGGGTAGGGGGTGGGGAAATGGGATACGGGAGGAAGCACGAGCAGGAGAGCACAAGAGGGGAGGACTCCTGTCTCAGACTGAGAAAGCGGGACGATCAGTGAGTTATCTTACGTGCCTTTACACAAATGCAAGAAGCCTGGGAAAGAAGCAGGGAGAACTGGAAGTCCTGGCACAGTCAGGGAACTTGGTGGGATAACTCACATGACTGGAGTACTGTCATGGATGGATATAAACTGTTCAGGAAGGACAGGCAGGGCAGAAAAGGTGGGGGAGTTGCGTTGTATGTAAGAGAGGAGTATGACTGCTCAGAGCTCCGGTATGATACTGCAGAAAAACCTGAGAGTCTCTGGATTAAGTTTAGAAGTGTGAGCAACAAGGGTGAAGTCGTGGTGGGAGTCTGCTATAGACCACCAGACCAGGGGGATGAGGTGGACGAGGCTTTCTTCCAGCAACTAACAGAAGTTACTAGATCGCAGGCCCTGGTTCTCATGGGAGACTTTAATCACCCTGGTATCAGCTGGGAGAGCAATACAGCGGTGCATAGACAATCCAGGAAGTTTTTGGAAAGTGTAGGGGACAATTTCCTGGTGCAAGTGCTGGAGGAACCAACTAGGGGCAGAGCTCTTCTTGACCTGCTGCTCACAAACAGGGAAGAATTAGTAGGGGAAGCAAAAGTGGATGGGAACCTGGGAGGCAGTGACCATGAGATGGTCGAGTTCAGGATCCTGACACAAGGAAGAAAGGAGAGCAGCAAAATACAGACCCTGGATTTCAGAAAAGCAGCCTTTGACTCCCTCGGGGAACTGATGGGCAGGATCCCCTGGGAGAATAACATGAAGGGGAAAGGCCTCCAGGAGAGCTGGCTGTATTTTAAAGAATCCTTATTGAGGTTGCAGGAACAAACCATCCCGATGTGTAGAAAGAATAGTAAATATGGCAGGCGGCCAGCTTGGTTTAACAGTGAAATCCTTGCTGATCTTAAACACAAAAAAGAAGCTTGCAAAAAGTGGAAGATTGGACAAATGACCAGGGAGGAGTATAAAAATATTTCTCAGGCATGCAGGAGTGAAACAGGAAGGCCAAATCGCACTTGGAGTTGCAGCTAGCAAGAGATGTTAAGAGTAACAAGAAGGGTTTCTTCAGGTATGTTAGCAACAAGACGAAAGTCAAGGGAAGTGTGGGCCCCTTACTGAATGAGGGAGGCAACCTAGTGACAGAGGATGTGGAAAAAGCTAATGTACTCGATGCTTTTTTTGCCTCTGTCTTCACAAACAAGGACAGCTCCCAGACTGCTGCACTGAGCAGCACAGTATGGGGAGGGGGTGACCAGCCCTCTGTGGAGAAAGAAGTGGCTCAGGACTATTTAGAAAAACTGGACGTGCACAAGTCCATGGGGCCAGATGCGCTGCATCCGAGGGTGCTAAAGGAGTTGGCGGATGTGATTGCAGAGCCATTGGCCATTATCTTTGATCCTGGTGATCGGGGGAGGTCCCGGATGACTGGAAAAAGGCTAATGTAGTGCCCATCTTTAAAAAAGGGAAGGAGGAGGATCCACGGAACTACAGCCCAGTCAGCCTCACCTCAGTCCCTGGAAAGATCATGGAGCAGGTCCTCAAGGCATCAATTCTGAAGCACTTAGAGGAGAGGAAAGTGATCAGGAACAGTCAGCATGGATTCACCAAGGGCAAGTCATGCCTGACTAACCTAATTGCCTTCTATGAGGAGATAATTGGGTGTGTGGATGATGGGAAAGCAGTGGGTGTGTTATTCCTTGACTTTAGCAAAGCTTTTGATACGGTCTCCCACAGTATTCTTGCCGCCAAGTTAAAGAAGTATGGGCTGGATGAATGGACTGTAAGGTGGATAGAAAGCTGGCTAGATCGTCAGGCTCAACGGGTAGTGATCAATGGCTCCATATCTAGTTGGCAGCCGGTATCAAGGGGAGTTCCCCAAGGGTCAGTCCTGGGGCTAGTTTTGTTCAATATCTTCATTAATGATCTGGAGGAAGGTGTGGACTGCACTCTCAGCAAGTTTGCAGATTACACTCATGTGGGAGGAGTGTTAGATACACTGGAGGGTAGGGATAGGATACAGAGGACTGGGAGGAGTGATAGATAAGCTGGAGGATAGGGATAGGATACAGAGGGACCTGGGAGGAGTGATAGATAAGCTGGAGGATAGGGATAGGATACAGAGGGACCTAGACAAATTGGAGAATTGGGCCAAAAGAAACCTGATGAGGTTCAACAAGGACAAGTGCAGAGTTCTGCACTTAGGACGGAAGAATCCCATGTACTGCTACAGACTAGGGACCGACTGGCTAGGCAACAGTTCTGCAGAAAAGGACCTGGGGTTACAGTGGACGAGAAGCTGGACAGTGGATGAGAAGCTGTGTGCCCTTATTGCCCAGCAGGCTAATGGCATTTTGGGCTCTATGAGTAGGGGCATTGCCAGCATATTGAGGGACGTGATCATTCCCCTCTATTCTACATTGGTGAGGCCTCATCTGGAGTACTGTGTCCAGTTTTGGGCCCCACACTACAAGAAGGATGTGGAAAAATTGGAAAGAGTCTAGCGGAGAGCAACAAAAATGATTAGGGGACTGGAACACATGACTTATGAGGAGAGGCTGAGGGAACTGGGATTGTTTAGTCTGCAGAAGAGAAGAATGAGGGGGGATTTGATATCTGCTTTCAACTACCTGAAAGGGGGTTCCAAAGAGGATGGATCTAGACTGTTCTCAGTGGTACCAGATGACAGAACAAGGAGTAATGGTCTCAAGTTGCAGTGGGGGAGGTTTAGGTTGGATACTAGGAAAAAAACTTTTTCACTAGGAGGGTGGTGAAGCACTGGAATGGGTTCCCTAGGGAGGTGGTGGAATCTCCTTCCTTAGAGGTTTTTAAGGTCAAGCTTGACAAAGTCCTGGCTGGGATGATTTAGTTGGGAAATGGTCCTGCTTTGAGCAGGGGGTTGGACTAGATACCTCCTGAGGTCCCTTCTAACCCTGATATTCTATGATTGTATGATTCTATGAACACAGAAACCCCAAAGGCAATTGAAACCTATCATATCGGTTCTGTGAGGTTAGCCTCTGCAGAACTAGATATGGAGCATGTTAAGGCTGTCCAAACTGATGGCAGGGAATACTTGGAGCAGAGGGACACAGGGGGCCAGATCTCTTTGGTTAAGCAGAGTGTGGTCCCAAAGGCCAGTATGCTGCCTGGCCAAATGGCAGAGATTGTGGGGGTAGGCAAAAGCAGATTCCTTGTACCACTAACTAAAATCCATGTGGTGTGGGAAGGTTTGGAAGTGTTTTGACTGTGGGGATAATGGAACACCTCCTATTCAACCTGCTCCTTGGTAATAATTTTTTCCATGTAGCTCAGGTTAAAGTATTTCCCTGCAGCAGGAGGGAGTTTTATGCTGAGACTTGTTGCCGGCACAGGGGCCCGAGGACAGCAACAGTGAGGTTCGTTGCCCGGAGTGCTTCACGCCAATAAACATACCGGGGTGGAGAAACAATCAAAGTTTATTTGAGATCTCAAAGTGGGGCAAGGAGACAGGCAAGTCTCAAATCGAGCACACCAGCAAAAACAGTTTCTCTCTTCTTTATACATTTTACAACTAAGCCCCCCTCTCTCCCCCTCTCTACCACCTCCCCCTACTCCCCCTCCCCTCTCTACCGAAGGCATGTTTATACATTTAAGCAACTAAATCATTCTAGGGCTATAAATCTAGCTTGTTAGTAACTTCTCTCTAAACAGTTATTTGGTCCTGTTTACCCTTAGTTTATTACCCCTTCCCCAGCTAGAAACATGCAAACCTCATCATTATTGTTTGGTACCTGAAATGAACAAGGTCGTAATTGCTAACTAGCTGTTTACATATTCCAATTCCTGTCCTTGGTTGTTAAGGTCGATCAGAGTTAAACATGGAAGGACAGAGTTTAAACATGGAAGAACTCTGGCTCAGGCAGGCATAGTAACCCCAACAGACCCCCAAGGGAAAGGGTAAGATCTCAGGAACTGCTGAGAGAATGGGAGAGAGGCTCCTTGATTCTTTTACAGCAGGGGGAAGCCACATGCTTCCAAGTGGGAGGGTGGTTGAGACCAACTCCTGTACTGCAGCTGGAGGCAACACCACACCAGGAAGGGATGGGGGTGTGATGCCTGAAAGAGGAGAGCCCAGAGAAGGGGCAGGGGATCTCAGAAACCACTGAGGTGGGTGAGGACAGGGGCGGCAAGTTGTATGGGCCCGTGGTGCCCGGGCTCCAGAAATATTCAGTGCCAGGGGCCCTGCTCCACCAATGTTTGGAGCTTGGTCTCTCCCCTGGCCCTGCCTGAAGCGGGCCCCGGCTCCTGCCTGCTGCCCCCACCCCCCACAGTGCCTGTGGCAGCTGTCTGCTGCTGCACCTCAGGAGGGGGACTAGGGGAGGAGGCACACACGTGCTTGGCAGCCCTTCCCTCCCCTGGCACCCACCGGGAGGAGATGCCAAGGAGCCTTCCGGCGGGAGACATCTGGAGTGGACCTCACTCACCTCAGCTGCTGGGGTTTTGGTAAGTGTTTGACCCTGTAATACGCCCCCCCAGAAGCCACCACTCCTGCCCCATGCTGGGCAAGGGGCAGCCCCATCCCCCACCCCCAGTGAGGCTATGGTGAGGGGGAGCAGGCTGCAGCAGGGGAGGAAGGAAGCCACATGTGATGGCAGTCCCCTCCCCCCCAAAACCGGTTCCGCTCCCTCCCAGAGCCTTCACCCCTATCCCTTTCCCACCCCCCTCTGGCCCCCAAACTCCCTCCCAGAGCCTGCACCCAAACTCCCTCCTACACCCCTACCCCAGCCCAGAGCCTACACCCTAAACTCCGTTCCAGAGCCTGCACCCCCTCCCATCCCCAAACTCCCTCCCAGAGCCTGTACCCCCACCCCTTCCCACCCCCTCCTCCTGCACCCAAACTCCCTCCCAGAGCCTGCACCCAAACTCCCTCCTACACCCCTACTCCTTACCCCAGCCCAGAGCCTACACCCTAAACTCCGTTCCAGAGCCTGCACCCCCTCCCATCCCCAAACTCCCTCCCAGAGCCTGTACCCCCACCCCTTCCCACACCCCCCCTCCTGCACCCAAACTCCCTCCCAGAGCCTGCACCCAAACTCCCTCCTACACCCCTACCCCTTACCCCAGCCCAGAGCCTACACCCTAAACTCCGTTCCAGAGCCTGCACCCCCTCCCATCCCCAAACTCCCGCCCAGAGCCTGTACCCCCACCCCTTCCCACCCCCTCCTCCTGCACCCAAACTCCCTCCCAGAGCCTGCACCCAAACTCCCTCCTACACCCCTACCCCTTACCCCAGCCCAGAGCCTACACCCTAAACTCTGTTCCAGAGCCTGCACCCCCTCCCATCCCCAAACTCCCTCCCAGAGCCTGTACCCCCACCCCTTCCCACCCCCTCCTCCTGCACCCAAACTCCCTCCTACACCCCTACCCCTTACCCCAGCCCAGAGCCTACACCCTAAACTCCGTTCCAGAGCCTGCACCCCCTCCCATCCCCAAACTCCCTCCCAGAGCCTGTACCCCCACCCCTTCCCACCCCCTCCTCCTGCACCCAAACTCCCTCCCAGAGCCTGCACCCAAACTCCCTCCTACACCCCTACCCCTTACCCCAGCCCAGAGCCTACACCCTAAACTCCGTTCCAGAGCCTGCACCCCCACCCCTTCCCACACACCCCCTCCTGCACCCAAACTCCCTCCCAGAGCCTGCACCCAAACTCCCTCCTACACCCCTACTCCTTACCCCAGCCCAGAGCCTACACCCTAAACTCCGTTCCAGAGCCTGCACCCCCTCCCATCCCCAAACTCCCTCCCAGAGCCTGTACCCCCACCCCTTCCCACCCCCTCCTCCTGCACCCAAACTCCCTCCCAGAGCCTGCACCCAAACTCCCTCCTACACCCCTACCCCTTACCCCAGCCCAGAGCCTACACCCTAAACTCCGTTCCAGAGCCTGCACCCCCACCCCTTCCCACACACCCCCTCCTGCACCCAAACTCCCTCCCAGAGCCTGCACCCAAACTCCCTCCTACACCCCTACTCCTTACCCCAGCCCAGAGCCTACACCCTAAACTCCGTTCCAGAGCCTGCACCCCCTCCCATCCCCAAACTCCCTCCCAGAGCCTGTACCCCCACCCCTTCCCACACACCCCCTCCTGCACCCAAACTCCCTCCTACACCCCTACCCCAGCCCAGAGCCTACACCCTAAACTCCGTTCCAGAGCCTGCACCCCCTCCCATCCCCAAACTCCCTCCCAGAGCCTGTACCCCCACCCCTTCCCACCCCCTCCTCCTGCACCCAAACTCCCTCCCAGAGCCTGCACCCCAGCCCTCTGCACTCCCTCCCAGAGCCTGCACCCCTCACCTCCTGCATCCCCACTCCTTGCCCCAGCCCAGAGACTACACCCAAACTCGATCCCAAAGCCTGAAACCCTCACCCGCTCCAGTACCCCCACCCCTGCTCCAGCCCAGAGCCTGCACCCAAACTCCATCCCAGAGCCCAACCTATCAACCATCCTGTGACAGTCACTGCCACTCATAAGGCTTTATGGAAATATGCTTCTGTATGTGTATATATATAACATAACTAGAATGTGTTTTATGCTACATATGCCATGTAACATATCTCTGTAAAGGTTATGGTCTACTGAATCTATTAATCCTATTTGTATGCATGTATCATTTTTGTATTCAAAGTTATGAATATTGGCTGCATACTTGTCTGATTCTAAGTAGGCTGTAGTGAAGCAGTTTGTCGGCTTCCTGAGAAAAGACGATTCTCAGTAAGTGCCCAAGCAGGAAACACTTAAGCCAACAATGAACTCGAAGACGCCAATCCACATCTGGGCTTTCCCAGGAATGTGGCTTGGCTGGAAAGGAACTCAGTCTTGCATGGACATGTGACTGCCCAGGTGATTCCAAAACTCCATCTTGGAGCTGGACTTTGTATAGGAGAGAGGAGGGGGTCTCCACCCACAAGAGAGAAAGTCTATTTAAGCCCATGAGAGACCCCTCCATTTTGTCTTCAGATGGCTAAAGAGACGGCCTCTCCACCCCCAAAAATACCTGAAAGAAACTGGAACAAAGGACAGTGTCTGCAAGGGGTGTGAGTGATTGCTGGACCCAGACTAAAAGGACATGAGTCTGTAAAAGGAAGCATTCTGGAACTAGTGAGGATCTTATCTGTAGTCAGTTTCTTACTGTATTAGACATAGACTTGGGTGTTTTATTTGATTTTACTTGGTATGTCACTTCGTTCTGTCTGCTACTACTTGGAACCACTTAAATCCTACTTTCTGTATTTAATAAAATCATTTTTTACTTATTAATTAACCAAGAGTATGTATTAATACCTGGGGAGGCGGACAAACAGCTGTGCATCCCTCTCTATCTAAGCTTTATACAGGGTAAAACAGATTTATTTGGGTTTAGACCCCATTGGGAGTTGGGCATCTGAGTGCTAAAGACAAGAACACTTCTGTGAGCTGCTTTCAGATAAGTCTGCAGCTTTGGGGCAAGTAATTCAGACCCTGGGTCTGTGTTGGAGCAGACTGGCGTGTCCGGCTCAGCAAGACAGGGTGCTGGGGCCCCGAGCTGGCAGGGAAAGCAGGGGCAGAAGTAATCTTGTCACATCAGGTGGCAGCTCCCCAGGGGGGTTCTGTGATCTAACCCGTCATACATCCTACATCCCAATCCCCTGCCCTAGCCCAGGGCCTGCACACCAGACCCTCTCGCAAAGCCTTAGGCAGGTGGGGGGTGGAGTTCGGGGGAGTGGGCTCTGGGCGTTCTGGGCACCCCCAAAATTTCTACAAACCTGCTGCTCCTGGGTGAGGATTCCTGTGATTCTGTAACACAGGGAAGCTGGGTGCTTCCACATATGGGAGGGGCTGAGACTAGCTCCTTTCCAGCGCAAGGCAACATGCCCTCAGACACAGGGTCAGGAGAGGTGTTGTCAGGGATTAAGGAAGCTGTCCTAGTTATTAGTTGGCAGAGGTCTGCAGCTGAACAAAAGACCGAACCCTTCCTAGGGAGCACAGAGAAATGTGTCTTAGGAGGGAGCCCAGAGGAGGAAACTGGGAAGGAATAGTGGGGGTACAGGAATGTCTCCTCCCTAGTCACTTGGGGCAGGATGCCCAGGACACTAGGAGGATGGCTGGGTCAGCATCTGTGCACCCAGGCACTCAGCCTGTGACCCAGGTTTTGAGAAGGAACGGTGTAACTGACCTCCTGGAGGGGAGCAGTCATACACCTGACTTCGCAGGGACAGAGAAAGGGGTGGTGGAGGGTGCCCCAATCCAGGTCCCAATTTTTCAGGATGCTATTCCTGAAAAGTTTTTGAAAAGTAACTGTCTGTTTACATCTACATGCAGCTCCAAAGCCTGTGACAGCAGAGGAGTTCAGACCAGGAAATTGCCAGGTGGGAGTTTGTGAGAACACAGATGACCCAACTGACAGAGAGGGAGGTGTTTCCCCCCAGGCTGGTGGGGCACAGAAAGCAGTTATGGGAAAGCTGCTGGGAAAAGGTGAATCTGATCAAAGGGGAAACACACCTAGCCCAGAGAGCACAGATCCCAGCCCTCTAGGGGCAGGGAAGGACTCAGTGCTGGGAGGGGGAAACAGGGTAACCCCACAAGGGGAGCTGGATTTTCTGCATATGTACAGTCCCCGAGGTTGGGAGACCGCTCCCCAAAGGGCCAGCCAATGTGCAGGATCCCCCTGAACACCTGTCTTGCCAGACCCTGAGGCACCAAAATGCCAGAAACATGATTAAATTAAGGGCCCCCACAGAAAGGAACCCTGGAGGGAAAGAAAAGCCAGTGACTGATTACATGGGAGAGAGTCAAAGGACACCCTGGGTAATGAACAAACTAACCTCAAACTACACTATCTGAACAGAGGGCATGGTATGATAGAAATACTTGTAAACACCCATCTGTGATAAAAATGTTGGTATTAATGTTAAGTTTGGGGGATAAGAATTTTGACATGGATGTTAAACCTTATGATAATGCTACTTTTCAATTAATACCTGTAAACAGGTTTAAAGCTTATCACAGCAGAGAAACCATTAAAAACCTGGTTTGCTGTGTTTGAATGGGGAAACTGAGGCATGCTGCCTCATGGCCTTAATGGCTGGATGCCAAGAGAATTATAACACAAACTGCCTTCGAGCTAGTCAGTGAATAACCCTCTTGCAGTGAACTAACGGGGTAGGTGTGACATTCTGTACTTCGTGAACCCCCATGTTCATCCTTATAAAATGATTGTGTGGTATCCAATGCAAAGTTGGTCATGTCAGGTGTCTTCGGAAGGCTCATGATGCACTGAACATTGTGGTCATAGTGATGTTATTGTAATTGTTGTTACAGTAATGCTATAGTAATGTTATAGGTTGTAATTTCACGTATATAGTTATGAGGCTGAAAATGTGTCTTCATGGCTTAAAATAAGCCCAAGCAAAAACTGTCCAAGAGCAGAGGGGCAGTTCACACCTCATCAGGGCATGTATGGGACAAACCCAACCCAGCCTCAGAGGAACAAAGGACGCTGGCCTAGGCAGCAACAAAAGGATCTGTTGGACTCTCAAGTGAGTCACCCCCCCCTCCTTTGGGCAGTTTGGGACTGCAATGAGGTAATGCTCACCTGACTCTGAAGGGGAGGAGGGCAAAGCCAAGAAGGAAGAAAGGATATGACAAAAGGGTATGACTTTTGCCATGCTCTCTCTCTTCCACCTACATCTACAGACACCACCACCACCAAGCGACTGAAGCGCTGATCAAAGTGGAGAGCCTGGCTGAAAAGCAACCAGACAGCCTGTGATGAGAAGCATCTAAGTTTGTAAGGACATTGAAAGTGTCAAGAGCAGCTTAGAATGCGTTTTTCTTTTATTTCATTTGATCAAATCGGACTTGTTATGTTTTGATTTATAATCACTTAAAATCTATCTTTATAGTTAATAAATCTGTTTGTTTATTCTACCTGAAGCAGTGCATTTGGTTTGACGTGTGTCAGAGACTCCCCTTGGGATAACAAGCCCGGTATATATCAAGTTATTTGTTAAATTGATGAACTCATATAAGTTTGCAGCGCCCATCGGGCATAACTGGACACTGCAAGACTGAATACCTAGGGTTGTGTCTGGGATCGGATATATTGGCTAGTGTCATTCGGTTGCACAATCCAAGGAGCAGTTTACATGCCAGAGGCTGTGCGTGAACAGCCAAGGAGTGGTGGTTCTCACAGCAGAGCAGGGTAAGGCTGGCTAGCAGAGTCAAGGATTGGAGTGACCTAGCAGATCACCAGTCCAGATAACACCAGAGGGGAATGTCACACCCAGTATGGCCATTGTTATGTTCTTATGTAACACCAGGGAGATAATTGTCCCACTCTGCTCAGCACTAATGAGGCCTCAGCTGGAGTACTGGGTCCAGATTTTTAAGAAAAATGTGGCCAATTTGAAAACAGTCCAGAGAAGAGCAACAAGAGGTTTAGAAAACCTGATCCACGAGGAAAGGTTAAAAAATTGGACATGTTTAGCCTTGAGAAGAGATGGCTGAGGGTGCAACCTGACAAGAGTCTTTAAAAATGTAAAAGGTTGCCATGAAGAGACTGGGATCAATTGTTCTCCATGGCCACCAAAGGTAGGACAAGAAGGAACCAGCTTAATCTGCAGCATGAGACATACAGGTTAGACATTAGGAAAAACTTTCCAACTATAAGGCTAGTTGAGCTCTGGAACAAGTTCCCAAGTTAGGTTGTAGAATCCCCGCCATTGGAGGTTTCTAAGAACAGGTTGGATGGACAGCTGTTAGGGATGGTCTGGGGATACTTGGTACTGCCTCAGTGCCGAGGGCTGGATTAGATGACCTCTTGAGATCTCTTTCAGTCCTACATTGTTATGAAGTAGGGCCTGCTTATCCAAGCAGGAAAGTCATTCCTTTGCCCTTTATTAAATTCTCACTGAAAGTTGAAGACTGATGAAGCAATTAATGAGCCTGTCTCTCACACTTTGCTTTTACAAGACAAAAGGAATGCAAACAAACAAGTCTATAATTTTGAGCCACTGAGCCACCCATGCTGTTGCTGGTTGCCAGACTTGTGCTGCAGCTCAGCGAAGCTTGCTGTAGAAAATTAGGAGGTTGGATGTGTTGAAGTTGGGACTTAGGATTCAAGGAAAGTGTTTGGATTTTCTGGGTTAGCAGTTTCATAGTATATGAGAGTTGGAAGGGACCTCATGAGGTCATCTAGTCCACCCCCCTGCTCAAAGGAGGGCCAATCCCCAGACAGATTTTTGCCCCAGATCCCTAAATGGCACCCTTGAGGATTGAACTCACAATCCTGGGTTTAGCAGACCAAGGCTGAAACCACTGAGATATCGCTCCCTCCCTCAGCTTATATGAGTTTGACTGTATGTTCAGGATTTGGGGGTCGAGTTTTAAGGTAGGGTTTAGGTTTAGGTTTAAGGGAGAGGGTTTAGTGTTTGGAATTAGTATTAGCTTTTAGTTTTAAGATTTATGTTTAGGGCTTGGGCCCTGTCTATACTACAAAAATTAAGTCAACCTAACTTACTTGCTTCTGGTTCAAAATGATCCCACTGATGCACCACCATGTCAGGGTATACCCCCCCAAATCTGAATTCTGGGGACAGATGTGGGGACCTGCAAGAAAGGTAGGACCCCCAAACTTATCTTCTACCATCTTAGGTTAAAACTCTTCCAAGGCATAGTCTTCTGCCTTGGACAGATATTCCTGCCACCACCAAGTGATTTTCACAAATATTCAGGGAAGGGTCACTTGGAATTCCTATCCCCCCAAAATATCCCCTCAAGCTTCTTCACTCCCTTTCCTGGGGAGGCTTGAGAATTGTCACAGAGTGTGGGGGAGCCAGGGCCCTGCACCCCCCACGTCCTGTGATTCATTGTGACTCTCATCCACCCAGTAACGCAGAAGGTTTATTAGACGACAGGAACACAGTCCAAAACAGAGCTTATAGGTACAGACAACAGGACCCCCTCAGTTAGGTCCATCTTGGAGGGCAGGGAACTTAGACCCCAGCTCTGGGGCTCCCTCCGTTTCCCTAGCCAGCTCCAAACTGAAACCCCCTCCAGCAATCTCCTCCAGCCACACCCCCGGCTCCTCCTCCAGACTTTGTCAAGGTTTCCTGGGCAGAAGGTGTCACCTGGCCCCAGCCTCCTCCTGGGCTGAGGTAACAGGATCCGGTATCATCCCTCAAGTGAAGTCACACCCTGATATCCCATCACCAATGCAGACAGTACCAGTCAAACTCCCATGCAACATTCCCAGGTCAATCCTCCCCACCCCCTACTCTGTCACATCTCTCCCCCTTCTAGACTGAACTGAGCGGGGTCACTCTAACCAGTGACCTGGGGAAGTTCAGTGCCCCGTCTCCGGGACAACACATCAGCTATCATATTGGTAGTCCCCTTCACATGGACCACCTCCATATCATAGTCCTGCAGGAGCAGGCTCCACCTCAGGAGCTTGGCACTGGCTCCTTTCATCTGGTGGAGCCAGGTCAGGGGGGAGTGGTCAGTGTACACAGTGAAGTGTTGCCCAAAGAGATATGGCTCCAGTTTCTTAAGGGCCCACACCGTGGCCAGGCATTCCTTCTCGATGGCCGCGTAGTTCTGCTCCCGGGGTAACAACTTCTTGCTCAGGTACACAATGGGGTGTCTCTCCCCCTTTTCGTCCTCCTGCATTAACACCGCCCCCAGTCCTGTGTCTGAGGCGTCGGTGAACACCATAAAGGGCTTGTCAAAGTCTGGGTTTACCAGAACTGGGCCACAGACCAGAGCCTCCTTCAGTGCACAGAGAGCCCTCTGGCAGTGGTCGGTCCAGACCACCTTGTCTGGCTTCCCCTTCTTGCATAGCACAGTGATGGAGGTGGCTATGGAGCTAAAGTGGGGCACAAATCTTCAATAGTACCCCGCCATCCCAATAAAGGCTTGGACCTGCTTTTTGGTTTGGGGAGCAGGCCAGTCTCTGTTTGCCTCCACCTTGGCTGGTTCTGGGTTTAGGCAGCTGCTCCCCACCCAGTGGCCCAGGTAAGATACTTCAGCCATCCCCACCTTGCACTTCTCAGCTTTTATGGTCAGCCCAGCCTCTTGGAGTCGGTCCAGCACTTGTTTAACCTGGGACACAAGGTCCTCCCAGGTCTGGCTAAAGACACAGATGTCATCGATATACGCCACGGCAAAACTCTCCATCCCCCTCAGTAGCTGATCCACCAGGCGTTGGAAGGTGGCCGGTGCCCCCTTGAGGCTGAAAGGCAGGGTCAGGAACTCATAGAGCCCCAGAGGGGCGATAAAGGCAGATTTCAGCCTGGCATCTGCATCCAGTGGTACTTGCCAGTAGCCCTTTGTAAGATCCATGGTGGTAAGGTAGCTAGCTCCTCCCAACTTGTCTAGGAGCTCGTCAGGTGTGGGCATGGGGTAGGCATCAGATACAGTGATGGCATTAAGCTTCTGATAGTCCACACAGAACCAGATCGACCCATCCTTTTTGGGTACCAGCACCACCAGCGAGGCCCAAGGGCTGGAAGATGGCTGGTTCACTCCCAAAGCCAGCATGTCACTGATCTCTCTTTCAAGGTCCTGAGCGGTTTCCCCTGTGACTCAGAAGAGAGAGCATCTTATAGGCGGGTGTGATCCTGTTTCCAGCAGGTGGACAGTCAGATTAGTGAGTCCAGGCTGATTGGAAAACAGCTGTTGGTACAAATGCAGCACCCTTCTGATCTCAGCTTGCTGGGCAGGGGTTAGCTGATCAGAGAGACGAATTGTTTCCAGGGAGGGGACAGCTCCTGTCTCAGGGTGAGTCCAAGCCAGTTGGAAAACAGCTGTCGGTACAAATGCAGCACCCCTCTGATCTCCTTTAGTTGCTTGAGAACCCTGAAAGGGCCTTCCCAGGTGGCCTGTAGTTTGTTTTTTCTCATGGGGATGAGAACCATCACCTGGTCTCTGGTGGCGTAGGCGTGGGCCCGTGATGTGCGGTCATACCAGACCTTCTGCTTCCTCTGGGCTCTGACCAGATTCTCCTTCGCTAGGCCCATAAGCTCAAAGTCTTTCTTGGAAGTTCAAGACATACTGCACCACTGATTCTCCATCGGGAGTGGCCTTCCCCTTCCATTCATCTCTGATCAGGTCCAGGGGCCTCTCATCAGGTCCAAAGGTAACTTCTTCCATATAATAGTTCGAAAGGCGAAAACCCGGTAGACTCTTGGGGCACTTCCCTGTAGCGAACAGCAGGTGTGGTAAGTACTTGTCCCAATCCTGCGGGTGCTGGTTCATAAAGGTTTTCAGCATCATCTTCCATTGTTCCACTGAACCTCTCCACCAGCCCGTTGGATTGGGGGTGGTATGCTGAAGCCCAGATATGCCAGATCCCACATTTCTCCCACAAGCACCAGAGCAGGGCTGACATGAAGTTGGATCCTTTGTCTGTCAAGACTTCCTTGGGGAACCCCACTCGGCTGAAAATGGTCAGCAGTGCATCTGCCACGGAAGACAAGGCCACTGCCTCGGGGTAGCGAAATATACCACCACCAGAATATATTTCTTCTCCGACCGGGTCATCTTGCTGAGAGGCCCCACTATGTCCATAGCCACCACTGGAAAGGCTCCTCTATAATGGGCAGAGCTCTCAAAGCCATTTCCCCCTTGTCCCAGGCCTTCCGCACCCTCTGACAGGGGTCACAGGATCAGCAGTACTGTTGAACTGTAGTAAAGACTCCAGGCCACTAAAGGTTCTGTAGCAGCCTCTGCCTGGTGCACCGGATTCCCTGGTGTCCTGGGGGGGTGTCATGGGCTAGGTATAGTAGCTTGCGGCAATACTTCTGGGGGGCCATCAGCTGCCTCCAGATCCCCCATGACTCCACTTCCCCTGGGGGAGCCCATTCTTGGTACAGGAACCCCTTTTCCCACAGGAACCTCTCCTGGCAACCTCTCCCCATGGTATGTGCTGCACTGAGGCCAGCCAGGTCCCTTAGCTTCTGCAAGGAGGGATCTTTCTGTAACTCTGCCTGGAACTCAGCAGCTGGGGAAGGGATGGGGACCTGCTCCTTCTCACTGGCTGGGTGTGAAGCCACAGCCCCTCTGCGCCTTGTCCCTGGGGACTCCCTCCCCACCAGGGTAGGGCCTGCGCCTCCGGTGAGGTACCCTCCCTGAGGTCAGGGCGTAGTACCCCTCGCCGGCTCTGGCTATGGGTGATGACTAGGGCGTTCTGGGGATTGGTTGGCCAATCCTCTAGGTCCCCCGCATCAACACCTCAATGGGCAAATGGTGGTGCACCCCATGTCCTTGGGGCCCTCCTCGGCCCCCCATTTCAGATGTACCCTCACCACGGGCACCTTGAATGGGATCCTGCCCACACCCGTCAGGGTTAGGTAGGTGTTGGGGACTACCCAATCTGGGGCCACCACCTCGGGCCGGGCCAGCATCACCTCAGTGCCCGTATCCCAGTATCCATTGACCTTCCTCCCATCCACCTCCAGGGGGACAAGGCACTCGCTCCGCAGGGACAGTCCTGCACCCACCCTATAAACTGAGAACCTGATGATATTAGCTGGCATGATATGACTTTCGAAACCCAATCCTTACTGACGATAAATCCGACTCCTCCAACGTTTCTAGCACCGTCTCCCTTTCCAAGCCTCACAGTGCTTCCATCCTTCCAGTTGACTTCCAACTCCTTCTTTCATCGGGTTTTGTAGATACCGAGGATATCGCATTTTATCCTTTTCTTCTCCTCCATCAGATGGTTTAACGTTTCCTCTCTCGCCAGCGACCTACAATTGTAAGTACTGTGGAAGCAGAGAAAGAACTGACAGGAAGGGGATGCAATGCATGACAGTTTGTTAGCAAGAGTCAGGCTAACTGTAACCCTAATAACGCGAGATCTGTAGAAGCGAGGATTGTGTGAGGCGAGTGGGAAAGAACTGTGTGAGAAGTTGTTGTGACCTTGTGTAGATAATATGGAATGTAGATTAGAGTCTAAATAAGTGAGAAAAATAAGTTATCAGGATGATCTATGTATAAACAAAATGCAGCTGTTGCTCATTATTGTCTGTAACAAAAGGTATAAATGCTTGCTGTAATTGTTTACCTGGGAGAGACCTGCCTAGGATGGGGAGACCCTGTGTCCTAGTGCACTCTCTCCCTCTACGCAATTGCTTGAGAAAAAAAGTATCGGACTTTGCTGTACCCAACCAAAAGAGTGAGAACTCTGTTTTTCTCTGACAGTACACACAGCGAGGGTTGTCCTTTTCCATGTTGGTCTAGCACCTGACATTTTTAGCAATCTCTCGTCGCTCAATTTCCACTCCACCACCGAAGAACGGTTTGATGACATGCAGGGAACTAAGACCCTTTACTCGTGTTGTTTTAGCCGTTAACTGGCTAGGTGGGCAGGCATACGTACCTCCTCAAGCGTAGCTAGCCTTCAACCTCTAAAGAGAAGGAAAAACACTCTTTCCTTTGATAGAGCAATCCCCCTCCTTGGACTGGATAGTCTGACACCTCTGTAGCATGGTTAGACCTACCAGGGCATACACTCCGCTACCATAGTTGTCAGACGGCCAGGGTCACCGTTGCACCACGAAGAGGCGCTGAGGTAGGATTTTGCAGTGGAACCCTATACACTAACCCTAACCCTATACACATCCCTATACACTAACCCTAAACCTGTACACTAACCCTGTACCCCATACACAACCCTATACACTAACCCTAACCCTATACACTAACCCTGTACCCCATACACAACCCTATACACTAACCCTAACCCTATACACTAACCCTGTACCCCATACACATCCCTATACACTAACCCTAACCCTATACACTAACCCTGTACCCCATACACAACCCTATACACTAACCCTAACCCTATACACTAACCCTGTACCCCATACACAACCCTATACACTAACCCTAACCCTATACACTAACCCTGTACCCCATACACAACCCTATACACTAACCCTAACCCTATACACTAACCCTGTACCCCATACACATCCCTATACACTAACCCTAACCCTATACACTAACCCTGTACCCCATACACAACCCTATACACTAACCCTAACCCTATACACTAACCCTGTACCCCATACACAACCCTATACACTAACCCTAACCCTATACACTAACCCTGTACCCCATACACATCCCTATACACTAACCCTAACCCTATACACTAACCCTGTACCCCATACACAACCCTATACACTAACCCTAACCCTATACACATCCCTATACACTAACCCTAACCCTATACACTAACCCTAACCCTATACACTAACCCTAACCCTATACACATCCCTATACACTAACCCTAACCCTATACACTAACCCTAACCCTATACACTAACCCTAACCCTATACACTAACCCTAACCCTATACACATCCCTATACACTAACCCTAACCCTATACACTAACCCTAACCCTATACACATCCCTATACACTAACCCTAACCCTATACACAACCCTACACAGTAACCCTAACTCTATACACTAAGCATACCCCTATAAAAAACTCTATACAGTAACCCTAACCCAATACACAACCCAATACACAACCCTACATTAACCATATCCCCATACAAAACACAATAGAGTAACCCTAAGCCTGTACATTAATCATAACCCTATACACAAGCCTATACACTAACCCTAATCCTATACACTAACCCGACACAGTAACCCCAACCCTTCATCAAGACCTTCCCCTTCCTCGAGCACGGGGTCAATGTGTGACTGCCAGCCCCCACAGCCCCGGTCATTCCCAGAGACTAAACCCAAACCCTAGCTCTAACCCTGTACTATCTCCTTTCCCTAATCCTACAGTAAGCCATAACCCATATTCTTTCTCTCACTCTGCCTATACCCTATAGTCCTTCCCTAGCCCTAACCCAACCGTGTAGCCTAAAGCCTTTCTATAACCTTAACTCTGACCCTTCAGCAAGACATCCACCTTCCTGCGGTGTGGGAGGGATGTGTGTGTGCAGCCCAGCCCCCAAGGCCCAGCCCCAGGGACTAACCCCCAACCCTGCTCTTTACCCTAGCCCTTATCCCTCACCCTACTCTATAACCTAACTCTATCTATTACCATACACATCCATTCTCTCTCTCTCATTCTCTCCATCCCAACCCATCAATCTATCTGTCTATCTATGCATCCCCATATACCCTTCATCCCATACTACTCACTCTAGTCCTTGTAGTAGGGGAGAAGAACTTGAAAACCCAGGTGTAACCAATGCAGCTGCCTGAGTCTGCCGAGAGCCTGAGCCCATCGCTCTGACGGGGCACCTGCCCTGAGCGTGGCTCCACTTTGCCACCAGTGTATCTCTGAGGGGAAGAAAGGGGGCCCCTATTTGTTATGCTCGGGGGGAGAAAGGGCTCTCATATGTCTCTCTGCCCCCCCAGGAAGGTGGAGCTGCAGCTGAAGGATTTCCTGAGCTGCACCGACTCCTGGGTGAAGCTGGACGACATCAGCAAGGTTTTCTGCTTCAACAAGACCCCAATCACAGGTGGGTGACCCCGCACCCCCACCCCAAGCCCCGCTCGCCTGGGCCTACTAGAGCCCCCATGCACAGAGCAGGGTGATAGGGATGGGTGTGATGCAAGCGGCTACAGAACCCAGCACTGCTTGTGGCAGGCCCTGCCCAGATCCCCCCGACTATGCTCAGGGACCCCCTTGTGCCAGGTGCTTCCTAGATCCCCACTGAGATTGGGCCCCACTCATGTTGGACCCTTTTCCAGCGGGGGGAGGCGGTGGCCCTGAGAGATGCCGAAAACTGTCCCAGACGCCCAGGGCAGGACTCGAACCCGGCTCCCTTGAGTCCCAGCCCGTTAACCCCGCAGCTGCCCTGCCCGTACCCCCCCAGAGTACGTGCGGGCGCACTGGTGAGAGGACACGTTCTTCAGGTACCAATTCCTGAACGGGGTCCACCCCGCAACTTCCCCATCACGCCGATCATGGTGGCCTCCCCCCTGGGGGAGAGCACCAGCCTGCAGGATGAGCTGGAGGTAAGTGGGGTGCCAGCGACACCGCTGGGGGGCCTCGGCCACGGTCTGAGCTCTCGCTTTGGCTCCCTCCCCAGCGTCGCTCTGGGCATGAGCAGCCATGGGTCAGAGGTGTCCAGCTGGCCCTACTCCAGAGCCAGTGACTGCGCTCACACTGGCCACTCGGCTCCAGGGGCTAGTCCCAGGGCACTTCCTTGGGGAAGCTCACAGCACGGGGAGAGGGCACTGCTGTGGGGAAGCTCATGGCACTGGGAGAGGCTCGGCTACATGGAAGCTCACAACGCTGGGAGAGGGCACTGCTGTGGGGAAGCTCGCAGTGCTGACATCCCAGCTTTCCCCCACACCCTGGGGTCTCTGCTCTGCACCCCAGGTGCGCTGGTCCCCACTGGCCACCACACTCTGCTCTGCTCTCCCTGTGCCTTGCAGAAGGGGAACGTCTTCCTCGCTGACTATAAAATCCTGGAGGGCGTCCCGGCCAACAGGATCAACGGCTACCAGCAGTACATCGCCGCGCCCCTCTGGCTGCTGCACCTGCAGCCCTCTGGGGAGCTCATCCCCGTGGCCATTCAGGTAACAGCCCCTGGTGCCCCGACATGCTGCCTAGCGGGACCCCCAAGCAGCCCCCACCCCTACACAGTCCCAGGGCTGGGCATTGCCGTCTAAGGGACTGCCCCAGGGAGAGAACCCAGGAGTCCTGGCTCCCAGCCCCACTGCTCTAACTGCCAGACCCCAGTGCCCTCCCAGAGCTGGGGAGAGAAACCAGGAGTCCTGGCTCCCTTATCCCCCCACACCCTTCTGTGTGTGCATGCGTGTGCCCAGTTGTGTGTATATGCACCCCCAGCTATGTGTGTGTGCCCAGTTGTGTGTGTACACACACCCCAGCTCTGTGTCCTCTTTCTAACACTGGATTTGCGGCACCGTCATGTCCCCTCATCCTGGCAGCCGGGTTCCAGACCCTGGGCTCCCCTGGGGGAAGCAGCAGGATTCACACACTTTGTGCCAATCCATCCCCCCAGCCTTCCTGTGTCTCTCCCTTGCCTCCCGCAGCTCAGCCAGTGCCCAGGCCCCGCCAGCCCCATCTTCTTGCCCAGCAACTCTGAGTGGGACTGGATCCTGGCCAAGACCTGGGTGCTCTATGCCGACGTCCTGGTGTATGAGGCCATGAGCCACCTGCTGCTCACCCACCTGGTCGACAAGGCCTTTGCCCTGGCCACCCTGCGCCAGCAGCCCATGTGCCACTCGCTCTTCAAGGTGAGAGCGGGGCTGGTCCACCGCCCCAGAGGGGCAGGGCCAACAGGCGCCCTGGGGGCCAGCTGTGCCCAGATGTGCGGGAGAGAAGAGCGGGTGGCCACGTTCTACCCACTGCGGTCTAGCACCTCCCCGACCTCGTGGATGACAGGGGAGAAGGAGCCACCGCTGGTTTCTCGGAGGGGCCGGGTCCTTGCCCCCCTGGATAAGGGTAGGGGTGAGGGTGGGGGGTGGCTCCCTGCTTGCCCTCACCCAACCCTGTGTCTCTTCGCCTCCCTAGCTGCTGCTGCCGCACACCTGCTACACGCTGCACATCAATGTCATGGGCAGGACCCTGCTACTCGGACATGGAGGGAATATCGAAAGGGTGAGAAGAAGCCACGGTCAGGGGCACTGGACCCTGCTCTCCTCCCAGAGCCGGGGAGAGAACCCAGAAGTCCTGGCTCCCAGCCCCTTCTTCTGTAACCATTAGACACCGCTCGCCTCCCATAGCTGGGGACAGAACCCAGGAGTCCTGGCTCCCTGCTGCCCCCGCTCTAACCATTAGCCCCCACTCCCCCCCCCTCAAGCCTTGTACTTGGGAGTAAAATGCGCCTGTCACCTGAGGTACCAACCTCACCTGGAACCCATGAAGCTCTCTTCCCATATTGTCTCTCTGTGAAAACCACATCAGGAACCTCCCGGAGAGCAGATCCTTCGGGCCAGCCTCCATCTCAGTTAGTCCCAGTGTTTGCATCCTATGGCTCTGCGGATGCCGCCTCTGCTTTCAGCTCGTCAGTACTGTTAGCAATTAACTTCGAGAACTCCTGGAGGACGGGTGAGGTCCCAGCGGGCTGGAGAAGGGCAAACACGGCATCTGCCTTCAAAAAGAAGAACAAAGAGGACCCAAGGAATTACAAACCAGTCAGTCTAACTGGAAGATACTGGAACAAATTATTAAACAATCAATATGTGCCCAGAGGATCATAGGGTTAGAAGGAAGGGCTCACATGGATTTGTCAAGAACAAATCATGCCAAACCAACCTAATTGCCTTCTTGGACAGTGTTGCTGGCCTAGTGGCTGGGGAGAAGCAGTAGACGTGATATATCTTGATTTTAGTCTTTCAACACATCCCACGTGCAAACGAGGGAAATTTGGGCTGGACGGAATTACTATGGGTGGTTGAAAGACCAGACGCCAAGAGTGGTTCTCAATGGTCCACTGTCAAACAGGGAATCTAGTGGGGTCCCACAAGAGGTCAGGCCTGGTTCGGCACTATTCAATATTGTCATGAATGACTCGGATAACGGAGTGGAGAGTTTGTTGATAAACTTTGCGGCTGACACCAAGGCAGGAGGGGTTGCAAGCACTTCAACGGGCATGTAGTGAGGTGGTCACCCGCTCCTGCTCTGAGGGGTTTTAAACAGCCCTGAGAGAGGGCTGTTGGAGGGGGGAGCAGTTCCTAGGCTGATTGAGGAAGCAGCTGCAGCTGGGCCATGCCCCAATCATTCCTCAGCTCATCCTATATAAGAGGCTGGGAGCCAGGAGCTCAGCAGACTCCCTCTGGCTTCTGAGAGGGAGGGACCTGGCTGCAGGGACCTGAGCAGAGTACCTGAGTAGAGCAGGGCTGGGGAAAGGCAGAGGAGCTGGGGAGCTCCAGCCTGGAAAGCCCCAGGCTGCGGCCTAGCATAAGGCCAACAGGTACTGGGGGTTGCAGAGGGCAGCCCAGGGGTAGGCAAAGGCAGCAGGTCCAAACCCAACCTTGCCAGTGATGAGTAGGCTGATACTGCAGTCTGCCCCAGGGCGCAGGGGCTAGACAATGACTGGCAGTAGCCTTATAATGACGCGAGGTGGGAATAGTGGGTGGGGGTTCCCTGGGGAAGGGAGACCCCAAGACTGAGGGGTGTACGGCCAGGGGGCAGCACACCAGATAACGGGGCACCGGGTCCGGGAGGGACACGGGCCAAGTGGCAGTGGGACTCCGGGCTGCAGAGGGCGCTCTGGAGGCTGGATGAGATAATTCCCGGAAGAGACCAAAAGGAGGCACCTCAGGGGTGAGTCCCACATTGCTACAGGGCAGGATTAGAACTCAAAGTGACTGTGACAGCTCGCAAATTTGGTCTGAAATCGGCAAGCTGAAATTCAGTGAAGACAAGGGCAAAGTGCACCACTGAGGAAGGAAAAATCCAATGCCCACCTGCACAATGGGACATAACTGGCTGCCGGGGGGTTGTACCACTTAAAAGGATCTGGGAGTTACAGTGGTATACAAGACAACAATGAGATATAAGACAACAATGAGATGCAGTTGGAAAAAAAGCTAATATCATTCTAGGCTGTATTAATGGGAGTGTTGTGAGTAAAACCATTGTCGGGCCCTGGTGAGACCTGAGCTGGAGAACTGGGGGGGAGGGGGGCGTCGCACTTTAGGAACGCATCACACATTTGTCACGGGGCATATTGTCAGTTGTCATATTGCGCTGAAATAGATTATGACGGTATTTCATTCTAACCCGCTCCCCAGCCCAGTGGCTCAGAGGTTGAAGGCTCTGCTTCAGGTCCCCTCCCAGGGCTCGGGGATCGAGAGGACCAAGGTGCTGATGGCCAAGGGCATGTCCTGTCTGTCCTATGCCTCCCTCTGCTTCCCTGATGACATCCAAGAGCGCGGGGTTGACTGCATTCCCAATTACTACTACAGGGATGATGGGTTGAAGATCTGGTTGGCCATTGAGCAGTAAGGAGCAGGAGCCGGGGCAGAGGGGCAGAGGATGGCGAGGAAGCAGATGGCATGTGGAAAATTCCAACCGTCTCAGAGTTTCTTGGAAACACGGCTTTCCTGACACATAAAGAATTCTAAGTTAAAAAAAACTGGAATTCCCCAAATGGCTCTTTTTCAAGGACACCTGCCCCCACACCCAGCTAGATTGCATGAATGGTCCTTGAGCCACTCATGAATCACACAGAGGAGGGCGGCGAACAGCAGAGGCTAACAGCAGGAGTTTGCCTGGGAGCTGTCCAAGAGGAGGTACGCTAAGTGCTGCATTAGGGGGGCTGTGTTGGTGGGCCTTGAGTGGGCCTGACTGGTATATAAGGGCAGTCAGCAGCGAACCAGCTGAGCGGCGAACAGCAGAGGCTAACAGCAGGAGTTTGCCTGGGAGCTGTCCAAGAGGAGGTACGCTAAGTGCTGCATTAGGGGGGCTGTGTTGGTGGGCCTTGAGTGGGCCTGACTGGTATATAAGGGCAGTCAGCAGCGAACCAGCTGAGCGGCGAACAGCAGAGGCTAACAGCAGGAGTTTGCCTGGGAGCTGTCCAAGAGGAGGTACGCTAAGTGCTGCATTAGGGGGGCTGTGTTGGTGGGCCTTGAGTGGGCCTGACTGGTATATAAGGGCAGTCAGCAGCGAACCAGCTGAGCGGCGAACAGCAGAGGCTAACAGCAGGAGTTTGCCTGGGAGCTGTCCAAGAGGAGGTACGCTAAGTGCTGCATTAGGGGGGCTGTGTTGGTGAGTATCTGAGTGCCTGCTGCTGGGACAGTTGGTCAGTTTGACCGTGTGCTTGATTGCTTGCTTGTTTGTTTGAAAAGTGTGAATTGGGAGTGCTTTGTTCCAGGTGGGCCTTGAGTGGGCCTGACTGGTATATAAGGGCAGTCAGCAGCGAACCAGCTGAGCGGCGAACAGCAGAGGCTAACAGCAGGAGTTTGCCTGGGAGCTGTCCAAGAGGAGGTACGCTAAGTGCTGCATTAGGGGGGCTGTGTTGGTGAGTATCTGAGTGCCTGCTGCTGGGACAGTTGGTCAGTTTGACCGTGTGCTTGATTGCTTGCTTGTTTGTTTGAAAAGTGTGAATTGGGAGTGCTTTGTTCCAGGTGGGCCTTGAGTGGGCCTGACTGGTATATAAGGGCAGTCAGCAGCGAACCAGCTGAGCGGCGAACAGCAGAGGCTAACAGCAGGAGTTTGCCTGGGAGTTGTCCAAGAGGAGGTACGCTAAGTGCTGCATTAGGGGGGCTGTGTTGGTGAGTATCTGAGTGCCTGCTGCTGGGACAGTTGGTCAGTTTGACCGTGTGCTTGATTGCTTGCTTGTTTGTTTGAAAAGTGTGAATTGGGAGTGCTTTGTTCCAGGTGGGCCTTGAGTGGGCCTGACTGGTATATAAGGGCAGTCAGCAGCGAACCAGCTGAGCGGCGAACAGCAGAGGCTAACAGCAGGAGTTTGCCTGGGAGCTGTCCAAGAGGAGGTACGCTAAGTGCTGCATTAGGGGGGCTGTGTTGGTGGGCCTTGAGTGGGCCTGACTGGTATATAAGGGCAGTCAGCAGCGAACCAGCTGAGCGGCGAACAGCAGAGGCTAACAGCAGGAGTTTGCCTGGGAGCTGTCCAAGAGGAGGTACGTGCACAAGTCCATGGGGCCGGATGCGCTGCATCCGAGGGTGCTAAAGGAGTTGGCGGGTGAGATTGCAGAGCCATTAGCCATTATTTTTGAAAACTCATGGCGATCGGGGGAGGTCCCAGATGACTGGAAAAAGGCTAATGTAGTGCCCATCTTTAAAAAAGGGAAGAAGGAGGATCCGGGGAACTACAGGCCAGTCAGCCTCACCTCAGTCCCTGGAAAAATTATGGAGCAGGTCCTCAAGGAATCAATTATGAAACATTTAGAGGAAAGGAAAGTGATCAGGAACAGTCAGCATGGATTCACGAAGGGGAAGTCGTGCCTGACTAACCTAATTGCCTTCTATGATGAGATAACTGGCTCTGTGGATGAGGGGAAAGCAGTGGATGTGTTATTTCTTGACTTTAGCAAAGCTTTTGATACTGTCTCCCACAGTATTCTTGCCACCAAGTTAAAGAAGTATGGGCTGGATGAATGGACTGTAAGGTGGATAGAAAGCTGGCTAGATCGTCGGGCTCAACGGGTAGTGATCAATGGCTCCATGTCTAGTTGGCAGCCGGTTTCAAGTGGAGTGCCCCAAGGGTCGGTCCTGGGGCCGGTTTTGTTTAATATCTTTATTAATGATCTGGAGGATGGTGTGGACTGCACTCTCAGCAAGTTTGCAGATGACACTAAACTAGGAGGCGTGGTAGATACACTAGAGGGTAGGGATCGGATACAGAGAGACCTAGACAAATTAGAGGATTGGGCAGAAAAAAACCTGATGAGGTTCAACAAGGACAAGTGCAGAGTCCTGCACTTAGGACGGAAGAATCCCATGCACTGCTACAGACTAGGGACCGAATGGCTAGGTAGCAGTTCTGCTGAAAAGGACCTAGGGGTCACAGTGGACAAGAAGCTGGATATGAGTCAACAGTGTGCCCTTGTTGCCAAGAAGGCTAACGGCATTTTGGGCTGTATAAGTAGGGGCATTGCCAGCAGATCGAGGAACGTGATCGTTCCCCTTTATTCGACATTGGTGAGGCCTCATCTGGAATACTGTGTCCAGTTTTGGGCCCCACACTACAAGAAGGATGTGGAAAAATTGGAAAGAGTCCAGTGGAGGGCAACAAAAATGATTAGGGGTCTGGAGCACATGACTTATGAGGAGAGGCTGAGGGAACTGGGATTGTTTAGTTTGCAGAAGAGAAGAATGAGGGGGGATTTGATAGCTGCTTTCAACTATCTGAAAAGGGGTTCCAAAGAGGATAGATTCTATGATTCTAGGGCACCAGCCAATTCTCTCCAACCTTGCACACCAGAACTATACCATAGAATCCTCGAATATCAGGGTTGGAAGGGACCTCAGGAGGTCATCTAGTCCAACCCCCTGCTCAAAGCAGGACCAATTCCCAACTAAATCATCCCAGCCAGGGCTTTGTCAAGCCTGACCTTAAAAACCTCTAAGGAAGGAGATTCTACCACCTCCCTAGGGAACCCATTCCAGTGCTTCACCACCCTCCTAGTGAAAAAGTTTTTTTCCTAGTATCCAACCTAAACCTCCCCCACTGCAACTTGAGACCATTACTCCTTGTTCTGTCATCTGCTACCACTGAGAACAGTCTAGCTCTATCCTCTTTGGAACCCCTTTTCAGATAGTTGAAAGCAGCTATCAAATCCCCCCCCCCCCCATTCTTCTCTTCTGCAAACTAAACAATCCCAGTTCCCTCAGCCTCTCCTCATAAGTCATGTGCTCCAGACCCCTAATCATTTTTGTTGCCCTCCACTGGACTCTTTCCAATTTTTCCACATCCTTCTTGTAGTGTGGGGCACAAAATTGGACACAGTACTCCAGATGAGGCCTCACCAATGTCGAATAGAGGGGAAAGATCACATCCCTCGATCTGCTGGCAACACTCCTACTTATACCGCCCAAAATGCCGTTAGCCTTCTTGGCAACAAGGGCACACTGTCGACTCATATCCAGCTTCTCATCCACTGTAACCCCTAGGTCCTTTTCTGCAGCACTTCTGCATAGCTATTCGGTCCCTAGTCTGTAGCAGTGCATGGGATTCTTCTGTCCTAAGTGCAGGACTCTGCACTTGTCCTTGTTGAACCTCATCAGGTTTCTTTTGGTCCAATCCTCTAATTTGTCTAGGTCCCTCTGTATCCTATCCCTACCCTCCAACGTATCTACAACTCCTACCAGTTTAGTCTCATCTTCAAACTTGCTGAGAGTGCAGTCCATGCCATCCTCCAGATCATTAATGAAGATATTGAACAAAAGCGGCCCCAGGACCGATCCTTGGGGCACTCCACTTGATACCGGCTGCCAACTAGACATGGAGCCATGAAGCCTTACCAGTTTTCGTTTATTACCCAGTCTGCCCCTCCCTCAATGTGGAGGGGACATGCACCAGTCTTTGTACCAGAGATTTCCTGAGCACTTCAACCAAACCAAAGTGTTTTAGGTAAAATATAAAACAGGTTTATTAACTACAGAAAGATAGTTTTTTTTTTAGTGATTATACGTGGTAGGCATAAGAGGTTAGAAACAGTTACCAAAGAAAATAAAAGGCCAGTGCACAGTCTAAATCTTAAACCTTATTGCACTAGGCAGCATTTAGATCAAGTTTCAGAGTAACAGCCGTGTTAGTCTGTATCCGCAAAAAGAAGAACAGGAGTACTTGTGGCACCTTAGAGACTAACAAATTTATTAGAGCATAAGCTTTCGTGGACTACAGCCCACTTCTTATATATGCATCCGAAGAAGTGGGCTGTAGTCCACGAAAGCTTATGCTCTAATAAATTTGTTAGTCTCTAAGGTGCCACAAGTACTCCTGTTCTTCTTTTTGCATTTAGATCAAGCAATTTTCTCATCCCACTGGATGTTTATAGATTCATAGATTCATAGATTCTAGGACTGGAAGGAATCTCGAGAGGTCATCGAGTCCAGTCCCCTGCCCACATGGCAGGACCAAATACTGTCTAGACCATCCCTGATAGACATTTATCTAACCTACTCTTGAATATCTCCAGAGATGGAGATTCCACAACCTCCCTAGGCAATTTATTCCAGTGTTTAACCACCCTGACAGTTAGGAACTTTTTCCTAATGTCCAACCTAGACCTCCCTTGCTGCAGTTTAAACCCATTGCTTCTTGTTCTATCCTTAGAGGCTAAGGTGAACAAGTTCTCTCTCTCCTCCTTATGACACCCTTTTAAATACCTGAAAACTGCTATCATGTCCCCTCTCAGTTTTCTCTTTTCCAAACTAAACAAACCCAATTCTTTCAGCCTTCCTTCATAGGTCATGTTCTCAAGACCTTTAATCATTCTTGTTGCTCTTCTCTGGACCCTTTCCAATTTCTCCACATCTTTTTTAAAGTGCGGTGCCCAGAACTGGACACAATACTCCAGCTGAGGCCTAACCACAGCAGAGTAGAGCGGAAGAATGACTTCTCGTGTCTTGCTCACAACACACCTGTTAATACATCCCAGAATCATGTTTGCTTTTTTTGCAACAGCATAACACTGTTGACTCATATTTAGCTTGTGGTCCACTATAACCCCTAGATCCCTTGGTTTAATGATAGTAGTGATGCCTATAGGGCATCAGAGGAGGGAAATTGTGGGGAAATAGAGCAGGGGGGCCTTCTTTTCAATAGCCAGAGCTGTGAATCTGAAGGCCCCAAAATAAACCCCCCACCAGGGATCTGTTATGCTAACTACCCTTACAGAAAGCAGTACAGGCCAGGGCCCAGGCCAGGGCCTGAACTAGACTAGACTTTTCCCTGCCAAACTCGGTCAAGGGTCATGACCGGGGGGGGGGGCAAGGAGGGAAAGAATAGAAGAAAAGCCCCAGCAGCAGCACTAATGAACTATGTTCATAACTAATGAAATAGAATAACCACTTGTGTGAAGCAATAGGTAACTTTAGCTAAACGCAATTTCTTGACTCATGCAGCTTCTCCTTTGGGTGATCTGTGACCCACTCCGTGATTCCAGCTATCTGCAAAAATAGCCAATCATAGATCCTCTTTAGGCATCCCATGGAACCCCCCCCCCAATCTTTAACCAAAAGACCCCGGAAAATAACATGCGTCTTGAGAAATGTACCCAAACTGGTGCCAAGTACCACCCCTGGGGAAAGCCACCAAGCGCCCCTCTACCCAAATAAACATCCAATTCTCAGAAAAATGAGGAAGGTACCTGGGGGGGAACTGACCCCGACCCTAATTTCTTAACTCATGACACATTGTTTGTACTTCGTTTGCGGTTTGACGAAATAAAAGCCCGCCTGCGAGCGGCCCTCGGGGTGTCAGTCTTCGGACTATATGTCAATAAACTGGCCTCAGGCTTGAGTCTTTGAACTAAAATCATTGCATGGGTGTCTTTGACCACAACACAAGGGTACCAACAGGGCCCGTAACTGAGGTCGGGGACTATGCAGCTGGCACTCTGGGCAGGAGGTGCAATAGTGTTGGACTTCTGCCCATATCCCCAGCCAGTAGAACCTTCTTAGGACTCTATCCAGGGTCTTGTCTGCTCCTAAATGTCCCCAAACAGACGACTGTGAGCTAATTCTAATACAGCCCTTGTGTGCTTCCGTGGCACCAAGAGCACTACCTGGTACAACAGATCCTGCTTGATTATATAGTATGGCCCTGTGCCTTTGGTTTTCCCTTCTACTGGCACGCCATTTACCTCTACTACCTCCTCCCTCATGTTTGCATACAGTGGGTCATCGGCTTGGTCCTGCTCAAAACATTTGTGTGTGGGACTGATCTGACCTGATTCTATTGACCTGGGCTCCCCTCCTTCTTTTGGGGTGCTTCCTCTAGTGCTGGGGGCCATCTCTGGGTCTCCACGGAGCTTCCTCCCAACCAGGGCAGCTCTTTGGTTTGCTGGCAAGATCCTGGTTCCTAATCTTTTGTCTGCCCTCCTTTCCCATCTGGATTTCCGGGATTTCCCGGGGGGGGTGTGAAAATAACTCTGGGGGAACCCAGCAAAAATTGTGGTAGGGTCATCCATGGGCACCTCAAACTCTGCTCAGGGTTTATTTCCCTCCCTTAACTCAATGGGGGGGGGAGTAGGCTCTCGAATGCAGGAAAGTCCCTGCCAATTAAGACCGGGTAGGGAGCTTGGGGACCACCCCTGCAATCATATTGGTAGTATTTCCCTGGATCTCAATCCGTGTTGGAATTGTGGGGTAGAAATTTACTGTGCCGTGGATACATGTCACTCTGGTGATCTTGGCCCGGCTCAGTTGGCCTTGTCCCACTAACTTCCCTGAGACCAATGTGTCAGCATTCCCAGAGGCCACCAAAGCTATGGTCCGGATGCCGTTCATCTTTACTGGCCTGGTGTACTCATGTTGGGCCGTCGCAACCTACACCAGGCTGATAAGGCCACATTGGTCCCTGGGATCCCCCAGATTACATTGCATGGGCTCCTCCCTGTTGGGGCACTGGGCTGCTATATGCCCCAACTCCCCACACTCATAACAGCGATATCTCATTCTGGAGGTTGCCCTCTGTCTTGGGCCCTCTGACACGCTCCCCCAACCCTCTCCCACGGGCCCCCAGGTCCCTTTGGGGCCTCAGGCTGCTCCTTGGTGCCTGTTCTTCCAGCTATGGCTTTCTGGAGTTCTCGATGATCCAGGGCCTCGGGGTCGGGACTGGTTTCCTGAAACGCTGTGTTTCACCTCCCAGGGTTTTGAACAGTTCACGGGCTGCCAGTTGTCTTTCTACAAGGGTGACTAGTTCATCATAGGTGGAGGGGTAATTCTGGCCTACCCAGGCTCAGAGGCCCGAGGGTAGTCCCCTCTTATAGTGGTCCAGCACCAGGAGCTCCATCATTTTCTCCAAGCTGAGAGCCTCCGGGCGTAACCACTTCTCGGCTAGGTGGATTAGGTCACATAGTTGTGAACATAATGTCTTGCCTTCACAGTACTGCCAGAACCTCCGGGCTCACAAGGCTAACATTACCTCTGCCCTGGCTAGGATCTCCACCTTCAGTCGGGGGGTAATCTGCTGCCTCCTCTGCGGTCATATCATAGTAGGCTTTCTGGGCCTCCCCGCACAAAAATGGGGCGAGAATGCCTGACCACTGGACTCGGGGCCAGGCCTCCCTCAGGGCTGTCCTCTTGAAGGCCCAGAGGTACACCTCCACATCATCCTGCTGGGTCATTTTCTGCAGACAGTAGCTGGTCCATATGGTCCGTGTCCCAAGGGCCTTCATCTGGTTCACTAGTTCCTGGAGCATGGCCCGATCTTGGGTGGCCTGGATCATCAGCAGGTGATTGGTCTCTTGCTGCAGCCCCATGGCCTCCTGTTGGATAGCTGCCTGGACCCGGGTACCCTCCTGCTGGGCGGCAGTGGCTTGCACCAGTGCTTGGACCACACCCTCCATCTTGAGGCAGGGTGATTGTGACCCACCCTCGATTATGTTCACGTCACAGAGATCCCACTCCTGACACTACATGTGACAAGTTGGCTGATGTAGTATGGTGGGTCCTGCACTTTTCTTGGTGGGGGGCTAAGATGCCCCTCCTTGCCCCTGCTCTTGGGGCACCGAGGGCCCTGCTAGTAGCCCAGGAAGGTGGTAAAGAAGGGAAGCGTGGGAGGGGTCTGGGTTTGTTCCTTACTCTGAGCCCCAGCCCCTCTCAACACTTGCAGGTTCTTACCCTCTTCCCCCTAGGGTGGGGTACCTTCGGTCCTTAAACCCTGGGGGAGGGAGTCTCTTACTCTGGTTTTCTGATCTTTAAGTCTCACAGCACACCTCCAAGCTCCAGTCCTCTCTCCTTCTCCGCTGACTGCCTGAAACAGGGGGTTTTATTAGGTTGCTAACAGGGCCTTAATTAAGTACAGGTGCTCCAATTAACCTGTAGCAACCCTCCTTAGTCTACAGGAACCCACGCCTTCATTAGCCTAGGGCCTATATACTTCCCCTCTTCCACTCTCTGAGTGCTCCCTGGCCCTCCTGTGTCACAGTAGACACAGAAGATAGATATGTCACATCCCCTCCTCTGCCTTTATCCTAACCCCCGTTACTTACTTTGTGTGGTAGATTGGTTGGCTTTGGAAAAATGAATGAAAACTGGTAAATACGCAAAAATGGAGAGGAAAAGTCAAACTTTTGGGAATTTTGCCCAAAACCAAATAACTGGAAAAGGTCTCATTTGGGGTGAATGGAAAACACTTGTTTTTCAGTCAAGCCAAGACATTTTGTGTCAATGGCAACTCTTGTTTAATGTATTAACTTCCACAAGAGCAAGTCCAATTTGAAATGTAAAGTTCAGCTCTGCCGTAGACGAGATCCAGGATCACCTGGAGTTCAGGCCAGCGGCTTAGCCACCAGGCCATGCTCCCACAGCTAGGAAAGGGCAAAGTCGAGGGGATACTAGGTACCTGCAAGGGTGTGTGGTAGCATTGGGCTGTTGGCAGACGCTGGCTGAGTGATGCTGGCGCACTGGGGAGTGATGAGGCCTGCATTGCCCCACCAAGATGACACATCTCTGTTCTTTCCAGCTTTGTCTCCGGCATCGTCAGACACTATTACCACAGCGACACCCACGTCCTGGCCCACTGTGAGCTGCAGGCCTGGGCAGACGAGACCTTCCGTGAAGGCTTCCTGGGGAACGAGGTGTCCGGTAGGGCCCATGTAAACCCAGAGCTCTGCAGCCACTGGTCATCGGGCTCTATGCGGGGGTGGCTGGGGGGGCATCTCCGGACTGCATGACAGTCAGCCAGATCCCAGCTGGTGTCAATGGGCATCTCTCCACTGGAGTCAATGGGGCCAGATCCCAGCAGTTGTCCATGGGCGTCATGACCCCCAGACGGGGTGGCCTGGGTCACAGTGGTGGGATGGGGCTGTGGGGTCACTGGGAACGGCCCCACCATGGGAACGGGCAGGGCAGGGAGATGGCACATGGCCGAGCTGAGGCCTGGAGCAGGGGAGCGACTCCCCGGGGGAGGCTCCAGCAGAGGGAGGCATCAAACCCGGTTCTGTGGGGTCCCAGCCCAAGGCCATGGAGCAGGGCAGGGCCAGTCCAGGTCTGTGACGCCTGTTCTGCATCCCGCAGGCTTCCCATTGTCCCTGCAGAGCATCGCCAAGCTCATCAAGTACCTGACCATGTGGATCTACTGCTGCTCGGCCCAGTACCCCACCCTCAACAACGGGCAGATAGGGAGAGGCCAGCCTGGGCACTTCGGGGCCCCATTCCCTGCCCCCCATGGGGCCCTGGGGTCCAGCCACAGACACCCCCATCCTGCAACCCACTGGGCCCTGGGATCCTGCCACCAACATCCCCACCCTGCACCCCACCCCACTGGCACCTCAATCTCCAGGACCCTGCTCTAACAGCCAATCCCCTACCCAGCACCCAACCCAAGTGAGACCCAGGACACCTCAGGACCGTGCCCCAGCCCCCCAGGACCCTCCCCCATTGCCACGCTCAGCATCCCAACCCCCGCCTTGACTTTCCTAACCGTTGCCCATGGGTCAGACTCTGACCAAGCCCCGGGTGCCCAGATCCCTTGGCTGAGCCAGACCTTCCCTGTGCTTGTGCCCCCTTGACGGGGAGAGGAGGAGATGCCGGCTGGGCTGGGGTGGTCCCCGGTTCGGCTGGGGGGGAGTTCCTGGCTGCTCTGACTGCGGGGGTCTCTCTGCGGTGCAGTATGAGCTAGGAGCCTGGATGCCCAAATTCCCGGCCTCCATGAGGAACCTGCCGCTCCAGTCCAATGGCACCACCTCCCTGGAGAGTTACCTGGACACCATCCCTGAGGTCAACAGCACAAGAATCGCCATCTACAGCCTCTGGGTCCTCTGCTGTGAGCCAGGGGACTCGGTGAGGATATGGGAGCTAGGGGGCGCTGTGGGGCAGGGAGTGGGGCATAGGCAGCAGGGGGCACTCTCCCCTGGCAGGCAGGGTTGGCCCCAGGGTGGGGCTAGGGGGCGCTGTGGGGCAGGGAGTGGGGGGATCAGCAGGGGGCACTCTCACCTGGCAGGCAGGCAGGCCTGGCCCCAGGGTGGTGCTAGGGGGCACTGGACTGTGGCTGGGGAGTGTCTCTTTAATTAGCAGACTTCTTCCCCCCTTATGGTAACAATAAGGACCTGCTGACATTTCACACAAGCTGGAGCATGAACCCAGGTGTCTCAGCCCAGCTGCAATTTGGGGGATTCCGTTCAAACACCCATAAATACCACTGTGTTGTTTCAACTGGCCACAGGGTTCTGCTTCCCTCCCTGGCCTGAACTCTTCCCAGTGTTGCTATGCAGCTGTTAAACACCTGCCCCATGCTCCAGGGCATGTGAGGGATCCATGTGTAACGACTGCCCCCGTCCCAGAGGTGGCTGCATCTCAGCGCAAGGTGAGGGAGCCCTTCCGTGCTGTCGCTCACCCCCTCCCGTTCCCTTGCAGAGATCCCTGGGCACGTACCCCGACGAGCACTTCACAGAGGAGGAGCCCAAGCGGCTGATCACAGCCTTCCAGGGGCGCCTGGCCCAGATCTCCCAGGAGATCCAAGAGAGGAACAAATCCCTGCCCATCCCCTACCGCTACCTGGATCCCCACCAAATCGAGAACAGCACATCCATCTGAGCCCGACCGGTGAGCCCCAGGGACGGGCCCCCTGCGGCTGCTGGCAACTCTGTCCCTGAGATCCTGTCCCAGGAGCAATAAACCACATACTGGTTCCACTCTGAATGGCTGATTCTGTCTAGTGGGGTACAGCACGGGGGGCTGGGAGCCAGGACTCCTGGGTTCTTCTCCTGGCTCTGGGAGGGAAGTGGGATCTGCTGGTTAGAGCAGAGGGGGTGTGATGTTACTGACATAACCTGTAACTGTATAGATCATTGTTGCAACCACTGTTATATATTTACAGAAAATATTGTACAAAGGTTGTCATGTAAGGTGTCTATGAAAAGGTTATGGTTTGCTGATTATGATTATGCTATCCATATGCATGCATCTTTTTTTAGTTTATGTATATTGGCTATGTACTTGTATATCAATGTATTTTAATTCTGAAGTAGCCTTGGTAAAGCATTTGGTCAGCTTCTTGAGAAAGGAATTTGCAAGTTAAGTGCCCAGTCAAGAAACACTTAACTGACAATGGACCTTGGAAGACTCCAGTCCACATAAGAAGTCTTCCTGGGGACATTCAAGACAGCATGTGGGCAATGGCTGCCCTCTGTAAAGAACTGAGTCATGCATGGACATGTGACTTGCCCATGTGACTCCAAACTCCATTTTGCTGTAATTTTCCACAGTAAGAACAAAGAGGTGTCCTTACACCTGGAGGAGACTATAAAATAGGGTTACCATTCGTCCGGATTTACCCGGACATGTCCTCCTTTTTGTGCTAAAAATAGCGTCCGGGGGGAATTTGTAAATCACTCAAAATGTCCGGGATTTTCCCCCTCCCCCGGCAGAGCAGAGCGAGTGGCTAGGAGGGCTGCAGGAAAGTCCCGGGCTGGACTCTGGAGCAGCTGTAGAGGAGCCGGATCCGCCCTGCATTCTGAGCCGGCAGCTCTCCCCTGCAGCCCGGCTCCGGCAGCTCTGTGCAGGGCCAGGGACCGGGTTTTGTTGTGCTGGGGAGCGCAGCCACGTGTCCGGCTCAGCTCGCACAGAGCCCAACACCCTGTTCTGAGCAGCAGGGTAAGGGGGCCAGGGGGCAGGAGAAGGGGCAGGGAGGTTCTGGAGGGGGCAGTCAAGAAATGGGGGGGGTCGGGAGTTCAGGGGGGGGCTTTTGGGGGGGAGTGGAGAAAGTTTTGGGCAGTCAGGGTACAGGTAGGGGGTAGGGTCCTGGGGGGCAGTTGGGGGGGGTCTTAGGAAGGGGCAGTCAGGGGACAAGGAACAGGGAGTCTTAGGTAGGGGGTGGGGTTCTGGAGGGCAGTTAGGAGCAGGGGTCCCAGGAGGGGGCAGTCAGGGGACAAGGAGCGGGGGGGTGGGGGGCTGGGAGTTCTGGGGGGGAGCTGTCAGGGGGCAGGGGTGGGGAGAGGGATTGGAGCAGTCAATGGGACAGGGAGCAGAGGGGTTTAGATGGGTTGGGAGTTCTGGGGGGGGCTGTCAGGGGGTGGGGAGTGGTTGGATGGGGCGTGGGAGTCCCAGGGGTCTGTCTGGGGGTGGGGGTGTGGATAAGGGTTGGGGCAGTCAGGGGACAAGAGGCAGGGAGGCTTAGATAGGGAGTGGAGTCCTGGGGGGCAGTTAGGGGCAGGGGTCCCAGGAGGGGGCAGTCAGGGGACAAGGAACGGGGGGGAGGGTTGGGGGTTCTGGGGGGGCGGGAAGTGGGAGGGGCACGGGCGGGGCTAGGGCGGGGCTCCTCCTGTCCTCTTTTTTGCTTGCTGAAATATGGTAACCCTATAAAAAAGGCAGCTGCCTCATCTCCATCTTGTCTTCGATCCTGCTTCAAACCTCTGGAGGGACTTTTCTATAAACTGAAGCTCTGAACAAAGGACTGAATGAACATCAAACATGGGGTCTGGGCTAGGGTTACCATGGGTTACCATATGTCCGGATTTCCCCGGACATGTCCGGCTTTTTGGTCCCCAAATCCCCGTCCGGGGGGAACTGCCAAAAAGCCAGACATGTCTGGGGAAATAGGGAGGCTAGGATCTCCGAATCTGTGTGTGTGGGTCGCCCGCTGTGACATCATCTCGGTGTGACACTCGACTCCTGCCCAGGGCATGCTGGGGGCTGTAGTCCGGCCGGGCCTAACGCTCCAGGGAGAGCCAGGAGAGGGGAGCGGCCGAGAACTACAACTCCCAGCGGCCCCTGCGACGCGACCAACCTGCCCCTGTGAGGCAGCAAGCCGTCAGGGGAGGGGGGCGCGGGCTCCTGTCCTTTGGGTGGGGGGTGTCTCTGGGCGCCGCTCTGCAGCCATCGGAGGGCTGGGGGGCGCCCCCGGGGGGGTTGTGGACGCCAGCGCATTGCGGGGAGCTGGCACTGTCCGGATTTGCGTCCCCCTGGGGCTGGAGCTGCGGCCCCGGCTCTGGGCACCAGTCACGTAGGGTTACCATACGTCCGTTTTTTCCCAGACATGTCCGGCTTTTTGGTAATCAAACCCCCGTCCGGGGGGAATTGCCAAAAAGCCGAACATGTCCGGGAAAAATACCGGACGGGCACTTCCCCTCCCGCAGCTGCTCTGCTCTTCCCCTCTCAGACTTCGGCTCTGTTTAAGAGCCGAGCTGCCCGAGCCAGCGCTACCGGCTTCGGGCAGCCCCCTTGCCTCCGGGCCCCAAGCTGCCGGCCGGGCACTTCCCTTCCCGGGCTTCAGCTGCTCTGCTCCGGCGGCGCAGGGTCCGGAGGCAAGGGAGCTGCCTGAAGCCGGTAGCGCTGGCTTGGGCAGATTGGCTCTTAAACAGAGCCGAAGAGTCAGGGGAGGAGCAGAAAAGCTGGAGCCTGGGAGGGGAAGTGCCTGGCTGGGGGCGCAGGGTCCGGAGGCATAGGGGCTGCCCGAAGCCCAAGCGCTACCGGCTTCATGGTTTGCCGGGCAGCCTCCAGACCCTGCGCCCCAGGCCGGGCACTTCCCCTCCCGGGCTCCAGCTGCTCTGATCCTCCCCTGACTCTTCGGCTCTGTTTAAGAGCCAAGCTGCCCGAGCCAGCGCTACCGGCTTCGGGCAGCCCCTGTGCTGGGGAAGCGCCGGCCGGGGGCGCAGGGTCTGGAGGCCGCCCGGCACACCGTGAAGCCAGTAGCGAATGGGCAGCCCTTTTCGCGTGGCTGGGAGGGAGGAGGGGGGGGTTAGGGCGGAGACTTTGGGGGAATGGGCGGGAATGGGCGGAGTTGGGGTGGGGAAGGGGCAGGGCTGGGGGTGGGGAAGGGGCGGGGTCAGGGCCCCATGGAGTGTCCTCTTTTTTTATTTTTTAAATATGGTAACCCTAGTCTGGGCTCCCTACCTCCAATATGGACCTGACTGAGGGGTCCTATTCATAGGCGTGCGCAGCCCATTTCATTAGGGTGTGCACCCAGGGAGCACCGCCCTAGCCCCACCCTGCCCCTGCCCTGCTCTAGTCCAGCCCCCATCCACTCCCTCAACCCCCCCTTGCTCCTTGTCCCCTGACTACCACCTCCTGGGACCCCTGCCCCTAACTGTCCCCCAGAACCCCACCCCCTATCTAAGCCTCCCTGCTCCTTGTCCCCTGACTGCCCCCCTAGGATCCTACCCCCTACCTGTCCCCTGACTGCCCCGACCCTTATTCACACCCCCGCCCCCAGACAGACCCCCCCGGGACTCCCACACCTATCCAACTGATCCCTACCCCCTGACAGGATCCCCAGAACTCCTGACCCATACAACCCCCTGCTCCCTGCCTCCCCCAACCCCTCTCTACACCCCTGCCTCCTGACAGCCCCCCCAGAACTCCTGACTCATCCAACCCCCCCAGCTCCTTGTCCCCTGACCAACCCCTCCAGAGACCACCCCCCCACTAACTACCCCCCCAGGACCCTCCTTGCTCCCTGTCCCCTGACTGCCCTGACCCCTATCCACCCCCTGCCCCCTGAGAGACCCCGGGACTCCCATGCCCAATCCAATCCCCCCTGCTCCCTGACTGCCCCCTCCAGAGACCACGCCCCTGGGATCCCACCCCCTATCCAACCCACCCTGTCCCCTGACTGCCCCCACCCCTTATCCAACCCCCCTGGCCACGGACTCCTTACCATGAGATGAGGTTCCTAGCCTCCCCGTGGAGCCAAACACTGCCCCGTGAGAGCGCGCAGCCCCAGCCCCCAGAGCGCTGCACGCGCAGCGGCATGACCCATGAGGAAGGGGGAGCGTGTCTGACTCCCCGCAGAGCCCCGACCCTCAGAGCGCTGTGTGCGCAGCGGCATGGCTCCAGGGGGCCAGGGAGCATGTCTGCCTCACTGCGGAGCCAAACGCTGCCCCGCGGGAGTGCGCAGCCTAGCCCCCAAGTGCGAATGGCAGCATGGCTCCATGGGAGGGGGGAAGGGAGGGGAGGGGCTAGCGGCTTGCTGCATTTGGCCGGGCGCTCCGGCCTGGGAGCGTGGACCTCGCGGCTTGCCGCACTGGGGAGTGGAGCCATTTGCCCATCCCTGCATTAGGGTGTGCCTGGGCACACCTGGCACACCCCGTGCGCACACCTATGGTCCTGTTCTCTGTACCTACAAGCTCTGTTTTAGACTATGTTCCTGTCGTCTAATAAACCTTCTGTTTTACTGGCTGAGAGTCACGTCTGACTGCGGAGTTGGGGTGCAGGGCTCTCTGGCTTCCCCAGGACCCCACCCGGGTGGACTCGCTGTGGGATGTGCACGGTGTGGAAGGGAATGCTGAATGCTCCGAGGTCAGATCCAGGAAGGTTGAAACTGTGTAAGTTTTTTGCCCTGGAGACGGTCTGCTCAGAGAGAGGAGGCTCCCAGAGAGTCCTGACTGGCTTCATAGGGAGCAGTTCCAGAGAATTGCCTGGTGACTCCATGACAGGTTGGTCCTGCTTTGAGCAGAGGATTGGACTAGATGATCTCCTGAGGGTTCTTCCAACCCTAATACTCTATGATTCTATGATTGTACAATGGTTCATGCTGAAAGGTCAAGTGTCAGGGTGGAGGAATCAGGCTGAAGTGTCAGGCTGGGAGGTATTGCCAGTACGGAGGAGGACCAGAATATCATACAAGAAGATCTGGGTGACCTTGTAAAGTGGAGTCATAGAAATGGGATGATATTTAATAGTTCAAAGTGCAAGATCATGCATTTAGAGACTAACAACAAGAATTTTTGCTATAAGCTGGAGCCGTATGAGTTGGAAATGACAGAGGAGGAGAAAAGTCTCGTGTATTAGTTGATCACAGGTTGACTAGCACCAAATATCTCCAATGGCTGGAGATGGGACACTAGATGGGGAGGGCTCTGAGTTATTAGAGAGAATTCTTTCCCAGGTGTCCGCCTGGTGGGTCTTGCCCACATGCTCAGAGTCTAACTGATCACCAGATTTGGGTTCGGGAAGGAATTTTCCCCTGGGTCAGATTGGTAGAGACCGGGGGGCGGCGGGAGTAGGGGGGGTTGCTTTCCTCTGCAGCATGGGGCATGCGGCAGTTGCAGGTTTAAGCTAGACTGAATGGCGGAGAATGAGTGGGTGCGGTTCTGCAGCCTGCAACATGCAGGATATCAGACTAGAAGATCGTGATGTGTATGAATCTGAGTTAAGGTGCGGCAAACCATACAAAAACCACAAGTCGGGTAATTATAGACCCGTCTGCCTGGTGCTGCTCCCAGGCAAGATAACAAAGCAGCTGACATAGATAATATCTGCAATGCCAATCAATGAAGGTTTATGTAAACTAGATCCTGTCAAACTAACTTCGTACCTTTTTATTTTATAATGAGATTACAAGTTCTAGTTGCTAGAAGCTGAGAATGAGCAACAGGAGATAGATCACTTGTTTTGTTCATTCCCTCCGGGGCACCTGGCATCAGAAGACAGGACACTGGGCTAGATGGACCTTTTGTCTGACCCAGTCTGGCCGTTCTTATGTTCTTTTGATAAAGGTCATGGAGTTGATGTAATCGACTTGGACTTCTGTGCACCATTTGGTGTGCACCAATGTCCCGATGAACAAACTAGAAAGTAAGATGGTGCGTGTTTGATGGATTCAAAATTGTCAACGGGGAACCATCATTGAACGAGGGTGCTGCCAAGCGGGTCCCGCAGGGCTCAGTTCTTAGCCTTACGCTACTTAATGTTTTTAATCCATGAGCCGGAAGGAAGCATAAAGCCAGTTCCGATATGGCGTGCAAAGGACACCAAAATTTTGGGGAGTGATAAATAAGGAAGAGGACGGGTCACTGATACAGAGCAAGGGGCTCCCTCCCCGCTCGGATCTTCTCCAGCACATACTGCCTGATGCTACCGCTACCGCCCACAGAGGCATGACATCTCTGCCAGTCCCAGCTACCTGGAAAAGGACCTTGTTGCATGCCCCCTCCCCCGTCCCAGGGGGAAGCACCCCACAGTTTGAAAACCCAAGCACTGGGGGAAAGCAGATTTTATATCCTTGATATTTCCACAAAACCTTTCCCCAAAATAACTTAAAAATACATTGAAAATGTCTGTCTCCATGGTAAAGAAGCAAAAGGGGCAAACACACCCACCCACCCTTTGCAGATTGCCTCTAAAAACATTCAGAACCTCTTGGTGCTAATCCAGTTTCTTAGCTCCTCCAAGGAGAGCACCAAGAAAATCGGCAGAATAATAGTTATAATAATTTTGAGCGCGTCTCGAGTGCTTTTCGTCAGCACATCTCACAGCGCTTTGCAACAGAGGTCAGCATCATAATCCACATTTTATGACTGGAGAAACTGAGACACTGGAAGGGGCGGTGACTTCCCTAAGGTCAGCCAACACTAAATAAGAGCTTGAAGTTATTGTTATAATTATTCTCCTGATTTACTTGGTGCTTGTGACGATGCTGGCTTTGGTGGACACAACTGAGAGTACCAATTCAGGACAAATTGCTTAGAGCAGGGCAGTTACAGCCCAAGGCTGGGGTTCCTTTGCACACCAAGACAAACCAAACCAGCCAAACAGAGAAGACGTCGGAACTGGGATTGTTTAGTCTGCAGAAGAGAAGAGTGAGGGGGGATTTGATAGCTGCTTTCAACTACCTGAAGGGGGGTTCCAAAGAGGATGGATCTAGACTGTTCTCAGTGGTACCAGATGACAGAACAAGGAGTAATGGTCTCAAGTTGCAGTGGGGGAGGTCTAGGTTGGATATTAGGAAAAACTTTTTCACTAGGAGGGTGGTGAAGCACTGAAATGGGTTCCCTAGATTGGAATCTCCATCCTTAGAGGTTTTTAAGGTCAGGCTTGACAAAGCCCTGGCTGGGATGATTTAGTTGGGGTTGGTCCTGCTTTGAGCAGGGGGTTGGACTAGATGACCTCCTGAGGTCCCTTCCAACCCTGATCTTCTATGATTCTATGATTCTACCCGGCATGTGGCCCATGAAACAAAGCCCAGCTGGACTTTCATTTGGCAGGTCACCTTTCAAGATGACTCACAAGTGACCACCAGGAGCTTCCAGACTGAACTGTGGCATAGCATGGGCCAGGGAGTTATTTCTGTACAGGGCCCAGAACTTGTCATTGTACTGGATCTTCTAGAGCAGCGGTTTGCAAACTTTTTTTCTGGTGACCCAGTTGAAGAAAATTGTTGATGCCCACGACCCAACAGAGCCGGGGATGAGGGGTTTGAGGTGTAGGAGGGGCTCAGGGCTGGGGCAAAGGGTTGGGGTGTGGAGGTGAGGGATGCGGGGTGGGGCTGGGAATGAAGGGTTCAGGATTTGGGGAACTCAGGGCTGGGGAAGGGGGTTGGGGGGCGGGAGGGAGTCAGGGCCATGGGCTGGGGGTTCAGGCTCTGGGGTGGGGCTGGGGATGAGGGGTTTGGCTGCAGGAAGGGGTTCTGGTTTTGGGGGGACTCAGGGCTGCTAACAGGGGAGTTTGAGTGGGAGTCTCATTGGAGGAGACGGTATCTGTACTTGCGTCTGTACCATTGGACTGGAGAATAGCTAATGTGGTTCCTATTTTCAAGAAAGGGAAAAAAAGTGACCCGGGTAACTACAGGCCTGTCAGTTTAACATCTGTAGTGTGCAAGGTGCTGGAGAAAATTCTGAAGGAGAAAGTAGTTAAGGACCTTGAGGTCAATGCCAATTGGGACAAATTACAACATGGTTTTACCAAGGGCAGATCGTGCCAAACCAATCTGATCTCCTTCTTTGAGAAAGTAACAGACTTATTAGATAAGGGAAATGCGGTGGACCTAATATACCTGGATTTCAGTAAAGCGTTTGATACTGTACCACACGAGCAATTATTGGTTAAATTAGAAAAGATGGGGATCGACATGAAAATCCAGAGGTGGATAAGGAACTGGTTAATGCGGAGACTGCAGCGGGTCGTACTGAAAGGTGAACTGTCAGGTTGGAGGGAGGTCACCAGTGGAGTTCCTCAAGGTTCGGTTTTGGGACTGATTTTATTTAATCTATTTATTACTGACCTCGGAACCAATTGTAGGAGTGGGCTGATAAAGTTTGCGGATGACACAAAGTTGGGAGGTATTGCCAATTCGGAGGAGGATCGGGATATTCTGCAGGGAGACTTGAATGACCTTGTAAATTGGAGTAACAGAAATAGGATGAAATTTAATAGTGAAAAGTGTAAGGTGATGCACTTAGGGATGACTAACAACAATTTTAGTTACAAGCTGGGGACGCATCAGTTAGAAGTAACGGAGGAGGAGAAAGACCTCGGAGTCCTGGTAGGCCGCAGGATGACTATGAGTCGACAATGTGACGTGGCAGTGAAAAAAGCCAATGCGGTCTTGGGATGCATTAGGCGAGGTATATCTAGTAGGGATAAGGAGGTGCTGCTTCCGTTGTACAAGGCACTGGTGAGACCTCATTTGGAGTACTGTGTGCAGTTCTGGTCTCCGATGTTTAAAAAAGATGAACTCGAACGGGTACAGAGAAGGGCCACTAGGATGATCAGAGGAATGGAAAACCTGTCGTATGAAAGGAGACTCGAGGAGCTCGGGTTGTTTAGCCTGACCAAACGAAGGCTGAGGGGGGATATGATTGCTCTCTTTAAATATATTAGAGGAATAAATACCAGGGAGGGAGAGGAATTATTTCAGCTCAGTACTAATGTGGACACGAGAACGAATGGATATAAACTGGCCATGGGGAAGTTTAGGCTTGAAATTAGACGAAGGTTTCTGACCGTTAGAGGGGTGAAATATTGGAACAGCCTTCCGAGGGAAACGGTGGGGGCGAGGGACCTGTCTGGTTTTAAGATTAAGCTAGACAAGTTTATGGAGGGAATGGTTTAATGGGATAACATGATTTTGGTCAAATGAACAGCGTGCCATCACTGGTAAATAGTATCAATGGCCAATGAGGGTCTGGCTGGAGAATCTTGGGGTTCTACTGATCGCCATATTTGGGGTCGGGAAGGAATTTTCCTCCAGGGTAGATTGGCAGAGGCCCTGGAGGTTTTTTGCCTTCCTCCGCAGCATGGGGCAGGGGTCGCTAGCTGGAGGATTCTCTGCTGCTTGAAGTCTCTAAACCACAGGATTCGGGGACTTCAACAGCAGAGTCAAGGGAAAGGGTTGGGACGGCTTTGTGGCCTGCATCATGCGGGAGGTCAGACTAGATGATCATAATGGTCCCTTCTGACCTTAAAGTCTATGAGTCTATGAGGTCCTTCTCCTACGGGCTCCAGCCCAGAATGAGCTGGTCTTCCTCCCTTTATACTCCTATAGCACTTGGAGCATGCCCAGTCCGCCCAGGGAGGCGGGACTTCCGCTGTCAGTCCCTGGGGCTTAACTCCTTCCGGGCTAAGGCAGGGTAGCCTGGCCCCGCCACAGGCTCTTTAAATCGATTTCTTTACTCCACCTCCGACGAGGGGATTAGCACTGAAATCGGCCTTTCCGAGTCGAATTCGGGGTAGTGTGGACACAATTCAACAGTATTGGCCTCCAGGAGCTATCCCAGAGTGCTCCATTGTGACTGCTCTGGACAGCACTCTCACCTCAGATGCACTGGCCAGGTAAACAAGAAAAGGCCCGTGAAATTTTGAATTTCATTTCCTGTTTGCCCAGCGTGGAGAGCACCGGTGAGCACGCAGAGCTCATCAGCACAGGTAACCATGATGGAATCCCAGGATCACAAAAGAGCTCCAGCATGGACAGAACGGGAGGTACGGGATCTGCTCACCATATGGGGAGACGAATCCGTGCTAGCTGAACTCTGTTGCAGTAAACGAAATACCAAAACATTAGAAAAAGTCTCAAGGGGCATGAAGGACAGAGGCCATAACAGAGGCACACAGCAGTGCAGCGTGAAAATTAAGGAGTTAAGGCAAGCCTACCACAAAGCCAGAGAGGCAAATGGAAGGTCCGGGGCAGAGCCGCAAACATGCCCCTTCTACGCTGAGCTGCATGCCATGCTGGGGGTGCAGCCACCACTAACCCAACTGTGTCCTTTGACTCCGTCAATGGAGAAACACACAACATGGAAGTGAGTTTTAGGGACAAGGAAGATGATAGCTCACAGCAAGGAAGCGAAGATACCGGTTTCCCCAACAGCCGAGATACGTTTTTCACCCTGGACCTGGAGCCAGTAACCCCCGAACCCACCCAAGGCGTGCTCCCAGACCCTGAGGGCGGACAAGGGACCTCTGGTGAGTGTACCTTTGTAAATATTACACATGGTTTAAAAGCAAGCATGTTTAATGATTAATTTGCCCTGGCATTTGTGGCCAGTAGAGCTACTGGAAAAGTCTGTTAACGTGTATGGGGATGGAGCGGAAATCCTCCAGGGGCATCTCCTGAAAGCTCACCTAGATGTACTCCCAAAGCCTTTGCAAAAGGTTTCTGGGGAGGGCTGCCTTATTCCATCCGTCATGGTAGGACACTTGACCACGCCAGGCCAGTAGCACGTAGTCTGGAATCATTGCATAACAAAGCATGGCAGCGTATGGTCCCGGTGTTTGCTGGCATGCAGACATCCATTCCTTATCTCTCTTTGTTATCCTCAGGAGAGTGATATCATTCATGGTCACCTGGTTGAAATAGGATGATTTTATTAAGGGGACATTCAGAGGTGCCCGTTCCTGCTCAACTGAACAGAAATGTTCCCCGCTGTTAGTCACGTGGGAGGGGGAGGGGTGAAGTGTTCATCCCAGAGAATTGGGTGTGTGTGTGCGGGGGGGTAGTTGGGTTTGTGCTGCACGTTAACCCGGAAACCGCAGCTCCTCCTTTTACATTACAAACCCATTTTAAATGGCCAACCCAACGGGTGCTTGGTATGGGAAATGAGGGCACTACTGTTTGAAACCATTCCCACATGATAAGAAGGTGAAAAAAGCCAAAAGACGGTGGCTTACCATGGCTGCCTGCAAGCCGAATTCTGTTGCCTGGCACTGCGTGAGTGATCTCTCACACCAAACCGGCAGGCCCTCGATATAAGAGGAAAAATGCGACCTTGTAACGAAAGCACGTGCTGTGTAATGTGAACAGCAAAATTTAACGTGAAAGAGTGTACCCATTGTTCTCTAAAATGTGTCTTTTTTAACCACCTCTCCCTTCTCCTCCACCAGCTGCAAATGTTTCTCCTTCACAGAGGCTAGTGAAGATTAGAAGGAGAAAATGGCGGACTCGGGATGATATGTTCTCAGAGCTCCAGATGGCCTCCCATGCTGACAGAGCACAGCAGAATCTGTGGAGGCAATCAATGTCAGAGTGCAAAAAAGCACAATATGAACGAGAGGAGAGGTGGCAGGCTGAATCGCAGGCTGAAGAGAGCAAGTGGTGGGCTGAAGAGGATAGGTGGCGTCAGCTTGCTGACAGACGGCAAGAGTCGATGCTCCGTCTGCTGGCGCATCAAACTGATATGCTCCAGCGTATGGTTGAGCTGCAGGAAAGGCAGCAGGAGCGGAGACCGCCGCTACAGCCCCTGTGTAACCAACAGCCCTCCTCCCCAAGTCCCATTGCCTCCTCACCCAGACACCCAAGAACACGGTGGGGGGGCCTCCGGCCACCCAGTCACTCCACCCCAGATGATTGCCCAAGCATCAGAAGGTTGGCCTTCAATAAGAGTTAAAGTTTTAAACTGCAGTGTGTCCTTTTCCTTCCCTCCTCCCCCACTCATCCCGGGCTACCTTGGCAATTATCCCCCTAGTTGTGTGATGAATTAATAAAGAATGCATGAATGTGAAGTAACAATGACTTTATTGCCTCTGCAAGCGGTGCTCGAAGTGGGGAGGGGAGGGTGGTTATTTACAGGGAAGCAGAGTGAACCGGAGGCCGGGGGGGTGGAGGGTTCATCAAGGAGAAACAAACAGAAGTTTCACACCGTAGCCTGGCCAGTCACAAAACTGGTTTTCAAAGCTTCTCTCATGCACACCGCGCCCTGCTGTGCTCCTCTAACCACGCTGGTGTCTGGCTGCGCGTAATCAGCGGCCAGGCGATTTGCCTCAACCTCCCACCCTGCCATAAATGTCTCCCCCTTACTCTCACAGATATTGTGGAGCACACAGCAAGCAGCAATAACAATTGGAATATTGGCTTCTCTGAAGTCTATCCGAGTCAGTAAACTGTGCCAGCGCGCTTTTAAACGTCCAAATGCACATTCCACCACCATTCGGCACTTGCTCAGCCTATAGTTGAATGGGTCCTGACTACTGTCCAGCCTGCCTGTGTACGGCTTCATGAGCCATGCCATTAAGGGGTAGGCTGGGTCCCCAAGGATAACTATAGGCATTTCAACATCCCCAACAGTTATTTTCTGGTCCGGGAAGAAAGTCCCTTCCTCCAGCTTTTGAAACAGACCAGAGTTCCTGAAGACACGAGCATCATGTACCTGTCCCGGCCATCCCACCTTGATGTTAGTGAAACGTCCCTTGTGATCCACCAGGGCTTGCAGCAGCATTGAAAAGTACCCCTTGCAGTTTATGTACTCGGTGGCTTGGTGCTCCGGTGACAAGATAGGGATATGGGTTCCGTCTATTGCCCCACCACAATTTGGGAATCCCATTGCAGCAAAACCATCCACTATGACCTGCACGTTTCCCAGAGTCACTACCCTTAATATCAGCAGGTCTTTGATTGCCCTGGCAACTTGGATCACAGCAGCCCCCACAGTAGATTTGCCCACTCCAAATTGATTCCCGACTGACCGGTAGCTGTCTGGCGTTGCAAGCTTCCACAGGGTTATCGCCACTCGCTTCTCAACTGTGAGGGTTGCTCTCATCCTGGTATTCTGGCGCTTCAGGGCAGGGGAAAGCAAGTCACAAAGTTCCATGAAAGTGCCCTTACGCATGCGAAAGTTTCGCAACCACTGGGAATCGTCCCACACCTGCAACATGATGCGGTCCCACCAGTCTGTGCTTGTTTCCCGAGCCCTGAATCGGCATTCCACGCCATGAACCTGCCCCAGTAACACCATGATTTGCACATTGCTGGGGCCTGTACTTTGTGAGAGGTCTATGTCCATGTCAATTTCCTCATCACTCTCGTCGCTGCGCTGCAATCGCTGCAATCGCCTCCTCGCCTGGTTTTGCTTTGGCATGTCCTGGCTCTGCATATACTCCAGGACAATGCGCCTGGTGTTCATAGTGCTCATAATTGCCGCGGTTATCTGACTGGGCTCCATGATCCCAGTGCTATGGCGTCTGGGCTGAAAAAAGGCGTGAAACTATTGTCTGACGGAGTGAGGGAGGAGCGAGTGATGACATGGCGTACAGGTACAGAGAATTAAAATCAAGAAAGGTGGCTGTGCATCAGGGAGAAACACAAACAACTGTCACACAGAATGGCCCCCCGAAAGATTGAACTCAAAACCCTGGGTTTAGCAGGCCGTTGATTTCATGGAGGGAGGGGGAAGCAAATGAATACAGAACAAATCTGGTCCATCTATTTTTTACATCTTAAGCTGGCAGCAGACGGTGCAGCATGACTGATAGCCATCGGCATCTTCTGGGTGCTTGGCAGAAGATGCTGTACTACGACTGCTAGCCATCATCGTCAAGATGGTTCAATAGGACTGCCGGCAGGACTGAGTCTCCAGGAGACAAAACATGTCTACCGAGGTGCCTCTGATTGAACTTACTGAGGAATATGACGATGACGGATATCAATCGTAATACACCATCTACTGCCAAAAGGCAAGGAGCTGCTGCTGTGTAGCAATGCAGTACCACGTCTGCCGGCACCCGATGACATATGGTGATGGTGAGCTGAGCGGGCTCCATGCTTGCCGTGGTATGTTGTCTGCACAGGTAACCCAGGTAAAAAGGCGCGAATCGATAGTCTGCCATTGCTCTGACGGAGGGGGAGGGGCCTGATGACATGTACTCAGAACTCTCCGCGACACTATTTTTGCATCATCCGGGCATTGGGATCTCAACCCAGAATTCCAATGGGTGGCGGAGACTGCGGGAACTGTGGGATAGCTACCCAAAGTGCAACGCTCCAGAAGTCGACGCTAGCCTTGGTACTGTGGACGTGGTCCGCCGACTTAATGCACTTAGAGCATTTTATGTGGGGACACACACAATCAACTGTATAAAACCGATTTCTATAAAACCGTCTTCTATAAATTCGACCTAATTTCGTAGTGTAGACGTACCCTGAGTGTCAAAGACAAGAACACTTCTGTACGTTGCTTTCAGTTAAGTCTGCAATGTTGGGACACGTGGTTCAGACCCTGGGTCTGTGTTGGAGCAGACTGGCATGTCTGGCTCAACAAGACTGGGTTCTGAGTCCCAGGCTGGCAGGGAAAGCGGGGGCAGAAGTTTTGGTACATCAGTTGGCAGCCCCAAGGGGGTTTCTGTGATCCAACCTGTCACAGAGGCGGAGGGGCAGAGCAGGGGTGGGAAGAGGCAGGGGCAGGGTGGGGGCAGAGTGGAGGTGGAGTGCTGAGTGCTTGGCATGACTGGCCCGTCTGGTTCCCTGTGTCATGCAGTCACCGGGCGATGCTCTGGAACTGCTCCGTACAAAGCCAGTCAGGACTCTGGGGGAGCCTCCTCTCTCTCTGACCAGACATCTCCAGGGCAATAAACTTACACAGCTTCAACCTTCCTGGGTCTGACCTCAGAGCATTCAGCATCCCCTTCCACACCGTGCACTTCCCACAGTGAGTCCGCCCGGGTGGGGCAGGGGCTCCTGGGGAAGCCAGAGGACCCTGCACCCCAACTCCATAGGCAGCCAGCCAGTAAAACAGGAGGTTTATTAGTCAACAGGACACCGCGTAGAACAGAAATTGTTAGCACAGAAATCAGTGACTTTCAGCCAATTCCATCCTGGGGAGTCCTGGGCCAGATGCCCTGGGCTCCCCCTCTTCCGGTCCCACGCTGCAGCCTGCCCTGGGCTCCCCCTCTGCCGGTCCCACACCGCAGCCTGCCCAGCTTCCAGGGACCCGACCTCCGACACCCCCATTGCTTCTCCTTCTGCTCTTTGTCTTGCTCCTCGTGTCACTCGGTTGCATCCCCTCCTGGTGCCAAAGGAAATCGGACATAGCCTATGTGCAGGCAGCTGGAGCAGCCTCACCTGCCCCCAAGGGCCTCAGCAAAAGTCATGCACCCTTATTCCCACCACCTAGGTACTGGTGCAATACACAGGGAAACGGAGGCATGCACAGCAGTCATGCCAAACACTAAGCCTCACCTAGCTCACATACAACATCTTTATGCTGTACCACACTGCTGCACTCGAACAGCAAAGGGGTGGATCCTGGCTTTGAGCCTGCATTTCAACAGGGTCCTGACACGACCCGAGAGCGGAAGAGGACGCGCCCTCCTCTGCTCTCAGGTCGTGTCAGGACCCTGTTGAAATGCGGGCTCAAAGCCAGGATCCACCCCTTTGTTGTTCGAGTGCAGCAGTGTGGTACAGCATAAAGATGTTCCGGTCTCCTAGACCACCTCCCTCTTCTCCATCCAAGAATATTAAATGCACTGGCACGTGAAATTGCAAACTTGACAGCAAGCCTTTTTAATGAATCCGTGAACACAGCGTTGTACCCTATGACTAGGGAATTGCTAATGTAGTACCTATTTTTAAGAAAGGGGTGGGGGGGAAAGTGATCAGGGAAACTACCAGCCTGTTAGTTTGACCTCAATTGTACACCAGGACTTGGAACAAAGTTTGAGAGAGAAAGCCGTTAAGGACACAGAGGTTAACGGTAATTGGGATAAAATACAAGACGGTTTTACAAAAAGCGGACCGTGCCAGACCAACCTGATCTCTTTCTTTGAGACAATAACTGATTTTTTAGACAAAGGAAATGCAGATGATCTAATCTCCCTGGATTTCAGTGAGGCATTTGATACAGTTCCACATGGGAAATTATTAGTTCAATTGGAGAAGATGGGGATTGATATGAGAATTGAAAGGTGGGTAAGGAACTGGTTAGGGACCCTGGACATCAGAAAAGCAGACTTTGACTCCCTCAGGGAACTGATGGGCAGGATCCCCTAGGAGAATAACATGAGGGGGCAAGGCATCCAGGAGAGCTGGCTGTATTTTAAAGAAACCTTATTGAGGGAGCAGGAGCAAACCATCCTGATGTGCAGAAAGAATAGCAAATATGGCAGGCGACCAGCTTGGCTTAACAGAGAAATCTTTGCTGAGCTTAAACACAAAAAGGAAGCTTACAAGAAGTGGAAACTTGGACGGATGATTAGGGAGGAGTATAAAAATATTGCTTGAGCATGCAGGGGTGTAATCAGGAAGGCCAAAACTTTTTCACTAGGAGGGTGGTGGAATCTCCTTCCTTAGGAATTTTTAAGGTAAGGCTTGACAAAGCCCTGGCTAGGATGATTTTGGGGGATTGGTCCTGCTTGAACAGGGGGTTGGAGTAGCTGACCTCCCTTCCAACTCTGATATTCTATTCTATGACAACTGGAGTTGCAGTTAGCAAGGGAGGTGAAGGGTAACAAGAAGGGTTTCTACAGGTATGTTAGCAACAAGAAGGTTGTCAGGGTTCCCTCCCCACTCTGAACTCTGGGGTACAGATGTGGGGACCCGCATGAAAGATGCCCTAAGCTTATATTCCACCAGCTTAGGTTAAAACTTCCCCAGGACAAACATTCCTTTCCTTGTCCTTGGACGGTATTGCTGCCACCACCAAGTGATTTAAACAAACATTCAGGGATTGGGCCACTTGCAGCCCTATCCCCACTCCCCAAATATCCCCCCAAGCCCCTTCACCCCCTTTCCTGGGGGGGGCTTGAGAATAATATACCAACCGTTAGGTTAACAAAGCGAGCACAGACCAAATCCCTGGTTTTTAGGACACTGAAAATCAATCAGGCTCTTAAAAGAATAAATTTTATTAAAAAGAAAGTAAAAGAATCACACCTGCAAAAACAGGATGGAAGATAACTTTACGGGGTAAATAAAAAGAAGATTTAAAACCCAGAGGATTCCCCTCTGATTCTGCTTCCCAGTTACAAAACAGGAATAAAATTAGCTCTTACCATAGGGAAAATTCACAAGATAAAACAAAAGAGAATCTAACACATTTCCTTGCTATTACTTACAATTTTTGTAATCTTAGATGCTTATTTCAAGTAGAGTTTTCGCTCGGGGGAAGTGATCCCCCCACCTGAACTCACTGCCCCAGCCTGCTCTACTCCGCCAGCTCCCAGCCGCAGTGCTCCGCTACCCTCCACCAGTGAGTGCGGGGCGGGGGGTGTCCTTTCCCCAACCCCCCCGCACTCACCGGCGGCAGGAAGCTGAGTGACGAGGCTGGGAGTTGGTGGAGTGGAGCAGGCTGAGACCAGGTTGCTCCACTTCCTGCTCCTGCCAGTGAGTGCGGGGTCGCTGGGGGAAAGAGGGGGGCAGAGCAGGGGGAAAGGGTAAGAGGTGGGGTGGAGGGAGTTGTCTGGGCCACCCCCAGGGACAGCCCTGCCCCTTGCAATGGGCGCAGCCGGCCGGGGAATAGGGCTGGTCGCCGGGGCTGGTGCTACCACATATGCAGCACGCAGCTGCCTAGGGCACCATGATATTTGGGGCAATTTGGTGCCCCAAATGTCATGGTGCCCTAGGCAGCTGCGTATGCCTAAGGACAGCCCTGGATGTTGAAAAAGCTGAAGTACTCAATGCTTTCCTCGCCTCAGTTTTCACAGACAAGGGCAGCTCTCAGACTGCTGCGCTGGGCAGCACAGAATGGGGAGGACGTGAGCAGCCCTCAGTGGTGAAAGAACAGGTTAAGGACTATTTAGAAAAGCTGGACATGCACAAGTCCATGGGGCCGGATGCACTGCACCCAAGGGTGCTGAGGGAATTGGCTGATGTGATTGTAGAGCCATTGGCCATTTTCTTTGAAAACTTGTGGCGATCAGGGGAGGTCCCGGATGACTGGAAAAAAGCAAATATAGAGTCCATCTTTTAAAAAGGGAAGAAGAAGAATCCAGGGGACTATGGACCGGTCAGCCTCACCTCAATCCCTGGAAAAATCATGGAGCAGGTCCTCAGGGAATCCATTTTGAAGCACTTCGAGGAGAGGAAGGTGATCAGGAACAGTCAACATGGATTCACCAAGGGGAAGTCATGCCTGACCAACCTGATTGCCTTCTATGATGAGATAACTGGGTGTGTGGATATGGGGAAAGCTGTGGACATGATATACCTTGACTTTAGCAAAGCTTTTGATACGGTCTCCCACAGTATTCTTGCCGCCAAGTTAAAGAAGTATGGGCTGGATGAATGGACTATAAGGTGGATAGAAAGCTGGCTAGATCATCAGGCTCAATGGGTAGTGATCAATGGCTCCATGTCTTGTTGGCAGCCGGTATCAAGCGGAGTGCCCCAAGGGTCGGTCCTGGGGCCGGTTTTTTTTCCAGCATCTTCATTAATGATCTGGATGACGGGATGGATTGCACCCTCAGCAAGTTCGGGGATGACACTAAGCTGGGGGGAGAGGTAGATACGCTGGAGGGTAGGAATAGGGTCTAGAGTGACCTAGACAAATTGGAGGATTGGGACAAAAGAAATCTGATGAGGTTCAAAAAGGACAAGTGCAGAGCCCTGCACTTAGGACGGAAGAATCCCATGCACTGCTACAGGCTGGGGACTGAGTGGCTAAGAGGTAGTTTTGCAGAAAAGGACGTGGCGACTACAGTGGACGAGAAACAGGTTATGAGTCTGCAGTGTGCTCGTGTTGCCAAGAAGGCCAACGGCATATTGGGCTGTATTAGTAGGAGCGTTGCCAGCATAGCCACCAACTTCGTGGGTGCTCTGGGGCTGGAGCACCCATGGGGAAAAATTAGTGGGTGCTCTGCACCCACCGGCAGCCAAGCTCCCCTCCCCCCGCGCTCCACCTCTTCCTCCCGCACTGAGTGCGCCACGTCCCCACTCCTCTGCCTACCTCCCAGCGCTTCCCACCCAGCCACCGCCAAACATACTCCGGGGGCGGGAGCAGGAACGTGGCTCACTCAGGGGAGGAAACTGGGCTAGGGCGGGGATTTGGGGAAAGGGTGGAGTGGGGCAGGGCCGGGGGCAGACATGGGGTTTGAGCACCCAGGTAAAAGGGGGGAAGTCGGCGCCTATGGTTGCCAGCAGATCGAGGGACATGATTATTCCCCTATATTCGGCAATGGTGAGGCCACATCTGGAGTATTGCGTCCAGTTTTGGGCGCCCCACTATAGAAAGGATGTGGAGAAATTGGAGAAAGTCCAGTGGAGGGCAACGAAAATGATTAGGGGGTTGGGGCACATGACTTACGAGGAGAGGCTGAGGGAACTGGGGTTATTTAGTCTGCAGAAGAGAAGAGTGAGGGGGGATTTGATAGCAGCCTTCAGCTACCTCAAGGGGGGTTCCAAAGAGGATGGAGCTCGGCTGTTCTCAGTGGTGGCAGATGACAGAACAAGGAGCAATGGTATCAAGTTGCAGTGGGGGAGGTCTAGGTTGGATATTAGGAAACACTATTTCACTAGGAGGGTGGTGAAGCACTGGAATGGGTTACTTAGGGAGGTGGTGGAATCTCCATCCTTAGAGGTTTTTAAGACCCGGCTTGACACTGGGATAATTTAGTTGGGGTTGTGTGACGAAGTGGGAATGTTCTTAATGTTTTCTCTGAATACTGTGTGGATGCCTCAGTTTCCCCTATGCCTTTCTTAAGTATCTAGGTGGTGGGATAAGGGTGTGGTGTGATTGTTGCAGAGCCCTAGAGGGCAGGTGTGATGCTGTCGCACAGAGAATGGCCGACACCCTGTCTCCTGGCAATTGATGGCCTGAGCCCCTCCCCTGCAAAGGTACCAACTGAAGGTGTTGGAGAACAAAGAGATCAGGTGGCCTCCTGGCCTGGGAAAGAGACAAAGGCCAGAGGAGGGGCTGGAGAGTTTCAGTTTAGAGCTAGCTGGGGAAATGGCGGGAGGCCCAGCACCAGGGTCTGGGCTCCCTATTCCCCAAGATGGACTTGACTGAGGGGTCCTGTTGTCTGTACCTACAAGCTCTGTTTTACACCATGTTCCTATCGTCTAATAAACCTTCTGTTTTACTGGCTGGCTGAGAGTCACGTCTGACTGTGGAGTTGGGGTGCAGGGCCTTCTGGCTTCCCCAGGAGCCCCGCCTGTGCGGACTCACTGTGGGAAGCGCACGGGGTGGAAGGGGAGGCTGAATGCTCCAAGGTCAGACCCAGGAAGGTGGAAGCTGTGTAAGCAGGGTCGGCTTTAGGCCGATTTGCCTGATTCCCTGGAATTGGGCCCCGCGCCTAAGAGGGTCCCGCGCCTTAGGCGCCTTTTTAATTAATTTATTTTTTAAACTTACATTTTCGGGGGCCCCGCTCCCCTGGCCAGAGCGCCGGCCAGAGTGCGGCAGCCCCGTGGCCCCGCGACCCCAGCCGGAGCACGGCTGCCCCACTGCCCCACGACCCTGGCTGGAGCGCTGCGGCCCCGTGACCCCGGCTGGAGTGCTGCAAGCCCCGCGGCTCCGCTCTCCCGGCTGGAGCTCCGGCCGGAGTGTGGCAGCCTCGTGGCCCCACAACCCCGGCAAGCCCCGCGATCCCCCTCCCCCAGCTGGCAATCTGAAGTGCCGCCGAAGACTCGGAGCGCCGCCCGGTGAGTATAAGCGCCAGGAATCAGGCCCCGCACTTGCTAAAGCTGGCCCTGTATGTGAGCTTCTTGCCCTGGAGACAGTCTGCTCAGAGAGAGGAGGCTCCCCCACAGTCCTGACTGGCTTCGTAGGGAGCAGTGCCAGAGTATTGCCCAGTGACTCCATGACAAGTTGGTCGTGCTTTGAGCAGAGGGTTGGACTAGATACCTCCTGAGGTCCCTTCCAACCCTAATCTTCTATGATTCTACCATGGGTCATGCTGAAAGGTGAAGTGTCAGGCTGGGAGGTATTGCCAGTACGGAGGAGGACCAGAATATCATACAAGAAGATCTGGGTGACCTTGTGAAGTGGAGTCATAGAAATGGGATGAGATTTAATAGTGCAAAGTCATGCATTTAGAGACTAATAAGAATCTTTGCTATAAGCTGGGGACGTATCAGTTGGAAATGGCAGAGGAGAAGAAAGGTCTGGGTGTATTAGTTGATCACAGGTTGACTAGCAGCAATTATCTCCAACGGCTGGAGATGGGACACTAGATGGGAAGGGCTCTGAGTTACTACAGAGAATTCTTTCCCAGATGGGTCTTGCTGATCACCAGATTAGGGATTGGGAAGGAATTTTCTCCTGGATCAGATTGGTAGAGACGCAGGGGTGGGGTTTTTGCCTTCCTCTGCAGCATGGAGCAGGCATCAGTTGAAGCTAGAGTGAACAGAGGGGAATGAGTGGGCGCAGTTCTGCAGCCGGCAACATGCAAGCTATCAGACTAGAAGATCGCGATGTGTATGAGTCTGAGTGAAGGTGCGGCAAACCATACAAAAACCACAAGTTGGGTAATTATAGACCCGTCCGCCTGACGCTGCTCTCAGGCAAGATAATGGAGCAGCTGACATAGGTAATATCTGTAACGCCAATTAACGAAGGTTTATGGAAACTAGATCCTGTCAAACTAACTTGATACCTTTTTATTTTATAATGAGATTACAAATTCTGTTTGCCAGAAGCTGGGAATGAGCAACTTGGTGACCACCTGTTCTATTCATTCCCTCTGGGGCACCTGGCATCAAAAGACAGGACATTGGGCTAGATGGACCTTTTGTCTGACCCAGTCTGGACATTCCTATGTTCTTTTGATAAAGGTCCTGGAATTGATGTAAACAACCTGGACATCTGCGCACCATTTGGCGTGGTACCGCCCAACGTCCCGATGAACAAACTAGAAAGTAAGATGGGGCACGTTCAATGGATTCAAAATTGTCAATGGGGAACAATCATCGAGTGAGGGCACTGCCGGGGGAGGGGGGTCCCGCAGGGCTCAGTTCTTAGCCTTCTGCTATTTAATGTTTTTAATCAATGAGCTGGAAGGAAGCATAAAACCAGCCCCGATCCAGCATGCAGAGAACACCAAAAATTTGGGGAGAGGTAAATAAGAAAGAGGACAGGTCACTGAAACAGAGCAAGGGGCTCCCTCCCCCCCGGATCTTCTCCAGCACATACCGCCTGATGCTACCACTACCGCCCCCGGAGGCATGACATCTCTGTCAGCTCCTGCTCCCCGGGAAAGGACCTTGTTGCATGCCCCCCCGTCCCAGGGGGAAGTGCCCCACAATTTGAAAACCCAAACACCAGAAGAAAGCAGATTTTATATCCTTGATATTTCCACAAAACCTTCCCCCAAAAGAACTTAAAAATACATCGAAAAAGTCTGTCTCCATGGTAAAGAAGCAAAAGGGGCAAACACACACACACACCCTTTGCAGATTGCCTCTAAAAACATTCAGAACCTCTTGGTGCTAATCCACTTTCTTAGCTCCTCCAAGGAGAGCACCAAGAATATCAGCAGAATAATAATAATTTCGAGCGCTTCTCAAGTGCTTTTCGTCAGCACATCTCACAGCGCTTTGCAACAGAGGTCGGCATTGTAATCCACATTTTATGACTGGAGAAACTGAGGCACTGGGAGGGGCGGTGACTTCCCTATGGTCAGCCAACACTAAATAAGAGCTTAAAGTTATTGTTATAATTACTCTCCTGATTTTCTTGGTGCTTGTGATGATGCTGGCTTTGGCGGGACCCAACTGAGAGTACCAATTCAGGACTGCTTAGAACAGGGCAGTCACAGCCCAAGGCTGGGGTTCCTTTGCACACCAAGGAAAACCAAACCAGCCAAACAGAGAAGATTTCGGCTTTACCCCACTGGCTAACCATAAGTCACACAAGCAATTCCCTTAGACACTCCAGTTTCCCAGGATCACCACCAGTGACACTCGTTATGGGGACAAATGGTTATGAAAACTAATACCCCAGTAAAAGAAAAAAGGTTCCCTCAATCCCAAAGGACCAAGCCCCAGACCCAGGTCAATATACAAGTAAGATCTTACCAACAAATCACTGTTGTCAATCCTTTAGAATCTAAAATCTAAAAGGAAAAAAAAAATATAGATAAGAGCTAAAACTGGGGCAGGGGATTGGGGTGTGGGAGGGCATCAGGGCTTGGGGATGCGGGGGCTGGAGATGAGGGGTTTGGGTTGCAGGAAGGGGTTCCAGGTTTGGGGGGGCTTAGCACTGGGGCAGGGGATTGGGGTGTGGGAGGGGGTCAGGGCTCTGGGCTGGGGGTGCAGGCTCTGGGGTGGGGCCAAGGATGAGGGGTTTCCGGTGCAGGAAGGGGTTCTGGGTTTGGGGGGTTGGGGCAGGGGATTAGGGCACAGGATTTAGCACGGGGTTTCCTCTGGCGGCTTCCAGTCAGAGACGCAGCGGGGGTGCTAAGGCAGGCTTCTCGCCTGTCCTGGCACCGTGGACCATGCTGCGTCCCGGAAGTTGCCAGCAGCCGGTCCAGCTCCTAGGCAGAGGACTCTCACCCGCAGGCACCACTCCCCCTCCAGTGCGGAGCCGGTGCTCGGGGCAGGAGCAGCGCATGGAGCCTCGTGGCCCCTCTGCCTAGAAAATGGACCCATTGCTGGCCACTTCATAACCTTTCCCCTGATACATATAAAGCATGCCTTGTAACGTAAGATCATTATCATATGAAAATGAGGAATATGGGGGTTACAGTACTACGCTCCCCCAAGGTATAGAATGTCACAGCCAGGTGTCCCAGAGGGAATGAACAGAACAGGGCAATTATTGGGTGATCCATCCCCTGTCGTCCAGTCCCAGTGTCTGGCAAACAGAGGCTGGTGGAACCCAGAGCATAATGGGGTTGCGTCCCAGACAATCTCGGCTAACAACCATGGACAGATCTATCCTCCAGGAATTTAGCTAATCTCTAAAGTGTCTTATTTCCAATTGGAATTTGTTTGGTTTAAGCTTCCGGCCATTGGTTCCTGTTCTGACTTTTGCCACGAGTCTTCAAAGCCCTTTAGTTCCCGGGATTTTCTGGCTGTTACATAACATGACAATCCTCTCTTTCATAAGCTAAACCATGTCTCCCTGTCAGGCAATTTCTGCAGCCCTCAAATCACTTTTGGTGGATTAGAGATGGGGTATAGGGTTACAGTTATGGGTAGTGGTTAGTTTTAGAGTTAGGGATGGGGTACATAGGCATCGACTCCGTTGGTGCTCCGGGGCTGGAGTACCCATGGGGAAAAATTGGTGGGTGCTCTGCACCCATCGGCAGCTCCCCACCCGCCCCCCCCAGCTCTCCTCCGCCTCCTCCCCAGAGTGCGCCACGTGCCCGCTTTTCCCCCCTAGCTCCTAGCGCTTGCACCGCAAAACAGCTGTTTAGCATGGCTGGGAGGGAGGGGGGAGGAAGGGGAACGTGGCATGCTCGGGGAAAGAGGTGGGGCCAGGGCGGGAATTTGAGGAAGAGGTCCAATGGGGCAGGGAGGGGGTGGAGTTGGGGCTGGGACTTTGGGGAAGGGTTGGAATGGGGGCAGGGCAGGAGCGGGGAAAGGGTGGAGTCGGGACGGGGCAAGCACCCACCGGAGCCGGGGAACATTGGCACCTCTGATGGGGTATAGGGTTACAGTTTTGGGTAGGGGTTAGTTAGTTAGGGTTAGGGATGGGGTATAGGGTTACAGTTACAGGTAGTGGTTAGTTTTAGGGTTAGGGATGGGGTATAGGGTAGGGGTTAGTTAGTTAGGGTTAGGGATGGGGTATAGGGTTACAGTTACGGGTAGGGGTTAGGATATAGATATCTAGGCCTGTCTGCAAAGGCCTATACTTTAAAAATGTAGGTGTATTCTGATCACTAAGCTAGTTAGAGGTATAAAAGAAAGAATAAAAAAAATCACTGTCTGCCGGTGTCAGGGCCTTCTCCCACTGTGACAGTCTGAGGCCTGGTTCTTAGGCTAAGGCCTTCGGCTAAGCAGCAGAGGCAGCCATAAGCTGGGAAATGTACAGTCACATCCCAAACTGGTCCCATGGAAATAAGGGGCTATTGGGCTGTTAGGAATCCAATCCTGTCCTGATATTCCCATCACCTCCAGAGAAAGGGAAGAGCCTAGAAGTTGTAAAAGGAAACTTAGTGTGATAGCATCCTGTCTGGCAAGAACTCCCTTCTCAATAGCTGGGATGTGAAATCCTCATTTCTGTATTGTTCTATCACTGTAGTCTCCATTTCCCTATTGTTTGTCTGTATAATCTGTCTGGTTCTGTAATTGTTTCGGTCTGCTGTATAATTAATTTTGTTGGGTGTAAACCAATTAAGGTGGTGGGATATAATTGGTTAAATAACCATGTTACAATGTGTCAGGATTGGTTAGTTAAATTTCAGTAAAATGATTGGCTAAGGGATAGCTAAGCAGAACTCACGTTTTACTATATAGTCTGCAGTCAATCGGGAAGTAAGGGAGGAATGGAAACGGGGATGGGGTGGGGGAATTGGAATCATGTTTCGCTAAGGGGGGGAACGGAAACAGGGAATGGGAACAGGGACACAGGCAAGGCTCTGTGGTGTCAGAGCTGGGAAGGGGGACACTGAGGAAGGAAACTGGAAGTTTCTTGCTGAAAGTTCACCCCAATAAACATCAAATTGTTTGCACCTTCAAATATTGGGTATTGTTGCTCTCTGTTCACGCGAGAAGGACCAGGAAAGTGAAAGGGTAAAAAAATAAGCCCCCTAACAGTAGTGGTTAGTTTTAGGGTAAGGAAGGGGTATAGGGTAGGGGTTAGTTAGGGTTAGGGATGGGGATGGGGTATAGGGTTACAGTTCTGGGTAGGGGTTAATTTTAATACTTGGATTGAAGTTTAGGGTTGACTAGGGTCTTAGGGTAAGAGATGTGATTAGGGCTAGTATGTTGCTACTTACCCCTTTTCCATAACATGAGACCAAGGTGGCATGGCACAATGGGGGAGGGGCCCTGATCTGGATCAGGGGCTGTGCAGCACCTGGGGGCCGTGGTCTCAGCTGGGACCCCTAGGCACTATGGGAACGATATCAATAGCGCAATGAATGGATGTCCAATAGAAAAGGAAATCCATTTCTGGTGATGGATAACTCACTTGTGAAACTCCCTGCTGCAGGAAATAATTAAAGTCCAAAAGCTCACGTAGCCTCAGCGCTCTGGTTGAATTTTTTCCCTCGTCATATGTCACTTTCCAAAGAACCCAAATTAGCTTTAACTGTACCTTCGTGCAAGCCCATGAGTCATATCCTGGCAACAAAAGGAGCCTCCACTTCAGCGGATTCCTTGTCGTGGAATCAGTGTGAACCGCACGGGTATGCCCTTTGATCTAGCAGCAGCATTCATCCCGGCTATAAGTCACAAGTTAATGAGCATTCTGATGAGGCTGGGACCTTTTGCAACGTGATTCGGGCAAGCACTTCCTGGCTGGAATAGCTTGCAGGGAAGACACCAACGCAGCCATGGGACAGTGCGTCAGGTGGGGAACTGGTCTGGGGAGCTGGGTAGGAGGCTGCAAGGGAGGCGTGGATACAAATAAGAGTGTGGGGGAATTCAGAGAAGAACCACAGGAATGATGAAAGGGTTAGAAAACCGGTCTTGGCGTGAGAGACTATTTAGATCAATTTAGCTTAACAAAGGGGAGGTTAAAGTAGGACTTGATCCCAGTCTATAGATACTGTCACGGGGAACAAGTACTGGATCGTGGGCTCCTCAGTCCAGCTGACAAAGTATAGCACAATCCAGAAACTAGGCAAACTGAGACTGGAACTAGTGGTGACAGCAATTAACCATGGGGAAACTGAGTCACACAAAGCCGGAAGGAAGTCACCTGCGATCAGCCGGCAGGCAAGAGCTGGGAATAGAAAGCAGGTCAGCTGTCTGTTGGGTTCTTGGGCCACCCTACAATGCTATGGGACAGAGGTTTAGCTTCCCCACGCATCTGTAAAAATGGGGGGGGCGCCACTCAGAGATTTCCCAGGCCGAAAGGGACTTCGGTGATAATCTAGTCTGCCCTCCTATCGCAGGGCATGGGATTTCACGGGAAGGAACAGCCATTTTAGCTGCCCCTTTCACGGCTGCATAGGGGATTTGAACCCATGACATTCGGCATCAAACGCAGGCATCAAAATCATAGAAATGGTAGATTGGCAGGACCAAGTGAACCTGGACCTTCCCTAACCAGTATTTGTCCAACCTCTTCTTAAAACCCTCCAGTGACGCAACATTTCTTGGCCACCTAGAATCATAGAAGATTAGGGTTAGAAGAGACCTCAGGAGATCATCTAGTCCAGGGGTTGGCAATCTTTGGCACGCTTGCCAAAAGGTGGCACATGGGCTGATTTTTAGTGGCACGCTGCTTCCAGCCAGGGTTCTGTCTGCTGCCCATGCTGCCAGTCTGGCGTGCGAAACCTTTTACTGGCACGCGAAACCTTAAATTAATGAAGACTTGGCACACCACTTCTCAGAGGTTGCCGACCCCTGATCTAGTCCAACTCCCTGCTCAAAGCAGGACCAACCAGATATTCCAGAGCTTAACTGAATATCTAAAATAAATCTTCCTCGCTATTGTCCTTCACAACATCTGGCAAGGAATTTGACAGGTTGACTGTGCATTGTGTGAAGAAATACTTCCTTTTGTTTGTTTTAAACCAGTTGCCTATTAATTTCATTTCATTTCATTTCATTAATTAATTTCCCTACTCCAGAGTCTTCTGCTTGTATCCCTCTATTGACTACAGGTCAACTGCCTGAAAATCATCCCCTGCTACCAGCTTTCCCATAAGAAGCCCTGCGATCACCTGCTGAATTTTGTGAAGCAGCAAGAAGAACCCCATAATGTGCCCCCCAAAATTGTGTCATGGGATTTTTCCACTTTAGGGGCCCCCTGAGAGTCCCTGGGCTGTCACCGCTTTGTTTTATGTGTGGGCAGTGGGTGGAGGCCTCCTTAAGCATTCACTGGAAGTGAAAATTAGCCAAGTCAACCTCACCGCCCTTTCCCTGTGTCCAACCCCCAGTGCTGATCCATGGAAGAACTCACCCCTCACATCACCAGTTGTTTAATGAGGGCAATATAAAAACCAGCAGCGGGGCAGGACTGGGCGATAACACCGAATCTCCGGCAAGGACAGCAAGCCAGACAAGGGATCCCACCAGATACACTCCTCCCTGCCTCACCAACTACGATGGGCACCTACAAAGTCCGTGTCGCCACCGGGAACTTCCTGCTAGCTGGGACATTCAGCTCTATCTCCATCACCCTGGTGGGGACCCACGAGGAGAGCGACAAGAAGCCCCTCGACAACTGCGGGAAGGACTTCAACCCCGGGGCGGTGAGTGCTAGTAGAACGGGGCCAGGGTCTGTGGACAGAACCTCCCAGTAGAAAGTGGGGGGGGGAGGGTCGCCAACACTCGTGACTTGGGGCTTTTTGATCTTCAATCCCCAGCTTCTGGAGTCATGGGGTTACATTGGGCGACTCTTTGTTCATTTGAAAAAAATATTGAAGTGTCTAGTCCTTGTGGTTGCTTAGAAAATCTGAACTAAGTGCAGCTTAAAAGATCTCCAAATAGTTGGTGTGTTTTTCTTAAATCTCCAGTGCCTGGAGTCACGTGATTATGACAGAAGATTGGCAGCTTTTATTATGAAAATGTTTACTGCTTATGCCAGAGAGGAGAAAGGGGTGCAAATTTTCAACTTGTAATTTTTTTTTAATGGTGAAAAATGGCTATTTGGCACTAACTTTCACAAATTTGCACTGATTCCACTGAACTATTTGAGTTCCAAAACAAAACAAAAGTCAGAATGTTTCGGTCTTCTCATTTTCAAAATGAAAGTGTTCACTTTTTCTAGACAAAGAGCATTTCTTTTGTGTTTCATTTTGTTTAAAATGTTAAAAAATTGCTTGAGATCAAAACAAAGCATTTTGTTTCAGGTCGAATGAAATATTTTGTTCAACCCAAAATGATGTCCCCTGACTTTCTGATTCGCGAAAAATTTCATTTTTTCGGTTTGACCAGAAGTGAATCCCCCCTCCCCAACTTTGTTGGAATTGCCAGAACTGAAAAATCCATTCTATGTCCTCATTATACTGTGTGGGGAGGATAGTCCAGTGGTTAGAGTCGTTGCCAGGGCTATGGTAGATCCTGGTTCTATTCCCTGTGCTACTGCAGTCTCACTGTCTGAAAGCCTTTCTGTGACTCAGTTTCCCCATTTATATAATGGGGATAACAGCACTGTACTACTTCACAAAGTGCTGTGAGGGTAAATGTGTTAAAGATTGAAAGTGCCTCAAGACAGCAGTGGTGGGTGCCAGATAAGACTAGCTGTAGAAATGCCTCAAAAATACAAAGCGCGTGAGTTACTGCTTTAATCTCAAGATTTGTAAACCAAACTCAGAATGGTTTTGGAGGGACGCTGAGGGATGGTGTGTGTTAGGGGGCTTTCCCTTCACGCCCTCCCCTGGTTCTTGCCACATGGACAGAAAGCAGAGGTCCAGAAGTCCGAACTGCAGGCAACGTGATGTTTATTGGGGTTAGTTCCAAACAAACATCCATCGCTCTACACGCCACCAGAGTCTATTTCCCAGCTCTGATGCTGCAGAACCCAGCCTGTGTCCCTGTTCCCCATCCCCCTCCCCCCCCTTAGCAGCCCCAAATATACCAGCCGTGCACACCCCTGGTCCCATCTCTTACAGCTTATGGTCATGTTCCGTTTTGGAGAGGCGTGAGTCTGGGGTCTTTGTCCCACCACTTTTGTGCCCCATGGGAGGGGGTAATGGAGCACAACTCACCACCGTGGTGCCTCCTACTGGTTGCTCCAGGGATTAGCTCAGTCCAGCTCCAGCTGCCTCCCCTCCGGCTCCTAACAAGCCTCACCCTAATTAGCTGAATGTTTCCACCTCCGGCTGGAGTTGGCCATCTGCACCACTACAGAGGGGTAAGGAGTGAGGTTGTGTCCTGGGCAAGGCCAGGCTCTTCTCTGGCTTTTAGTGTGTCATAGGCCTCTTCCCCCAACCACAAAGCAGGGCTGGGGAGGGGGTAAACAGGCTCCCCCCTTCCCCCATAGTGCAGGTACCTACCATCTCCCTGGTTCTGGCCCATTCTCTTCGTCTCTCTCTGCACTGAGCTGAGGGTGGGGGTGCACTGAGCATGGGGCTAGGGGTGCAGGGGCTGGGAGGGAGTTAGGGTGCAGGAGCAGGCTGAGGGTTGGGGTGCAGGGTCTGGCCAGGAGTTAGGGTGAGGGAGGGGGCTCAGGGTTGGGGCAGGAGGTAGGGGTGTGGAGCGCTTACCCAGGGCAGCTCCCATTTGGTGTGAGGGGTGCAGGTGGGAATGTGGGGAGGTGGTGCAGGAGCTCCTGTTTGGTGCTCAGGATGGGGATGGGGAGGGGTGCAGGAGTCAGGGCATGGGGAGGTTCAGGGGTGAGGGCAGAGGGCTGGGGATGTGAGCTGGGGTCATGGGGATGCTCCCAGCCCCCTGCCCTGAGCGGCTCACGGCAGAGGGCTGGAGGGGGTATGCCCTGATTTCACCCCCTTCCCCAAGGCCCCGCCCCCACCTCTTCTCCGCCTCCTTCCCCCAAGGCCAGTGTGCTGCAGCTCCACTCCTCTCCTCCCCTCCCCCTCCCTGGCACAGGTGATCAGCTGTTCGGTGGGGAGGGGGGCGGGTGTGATGTTGTACTCTATATGATTTTATAAATATATGCTAATGAGTGAATATAATGTAACTGGAATATGCTTCATGCAAAAGGTTTCTTGTAAGGTATCAATACAAAGCTTATACTCTACTGACTGTGATCCTCCTATTTGTATAAATGTATCACTCTTGTATCTGAAACTAGAAATATAAAATATAACTCTGAGGGCCTATTGTAATTATGCAAAGTGTGAGCCATTAATGGTGGTTTGGAATCTTGATGGCTCCCATCAACCAGGACAACTGTCTGCAGATGGCTCTGTTTGCAGGCAGGCCTTCCTGTGAGTCAGGCTGGGAGGAACGAGGGCTTGGAGTCTTAGGGCTGGTTTTCACTACCCTCCCGGATTGGCGGGTAGAAATCGATTTCTCGGGGATCGATATATCGCGTCTCGTCGGGACGCAATAATCGATCCCGAATCGACGCGCGTACTACACCAGCCCAGGTAGGAGTAAGCGCCGTCGATGGGGGAGCCGCGGCGGTCGATTTCCCGCCGTCTTCACAGCTGGGTAAGTCGGATCAGATACGTTGAATTCAGCTATGCTATATGGCGACACATTTCCTGATAGGGCCAGGCATCAAGGTGGAATGTCTTGATGCTCCATTTGCCCCACTGCCCCCTGTGCCTGCACCTTCCCTCGTATGGACATCCATATTCCAATGAGTGTGCCAGACGTCCCATAATGGTGTGTGTGACGAACTGGGCCTGTTCTCACTGTGGTCTGTGAATGCTGACAGGGGAGTGTGGCTGGAATAGTCTGCATTGGAGGATGGGAGACAGCCCGAGGGCACATACCTGAGTGTGTAACACGAGAACCCAGGAAGGGGTTGAAGGCCAGGTGACTCCTTAGCCCGGGAAACTGAACAAAGGCTGTGGGAGGGGTCGCTGAAGCCAGAGTGTGGGAAGCAGGCTGGAGAGATGGCTGGGAGGCAGAGATGGCTCTGACCTCCCAAGGGGGGCTGGGCTGGGATGCCTTGGGCCCCCAAGATGGACCTAACTGAGGGGGTCCCTGTTGTCTGTGCCTGCAAGACCTGTCTTGGACTGTATTCCTGTCATCCAAATAAACCTTCTGCTTTACTGGCTGGCTGAGAGTCGCAGTGAATCGCAGGAAGCCGGGGGTGCAGGGCCCTGAGTTCCCCAATACTCCGTGACAGTGTGCCCGAGAGGTTGGGTCTGGGTTATCTGTCACACTGTGGTGGAGGGCTCTTCCATGACAATTAGTGGTTGTACCTTGTGGGTCTGTGCCCCCCTTAAACACCGCAGTAGACATTGCAAAATTAGCATACTTAACAACAGGCCAATAGCCATAATAATCCACAGTAACATCTGGAGCCCTGGTTATTGTAATATAGTCCAACATCCAGGCCACCACCAGAACTGCTCCTCCTCCTCTGACAGGGTCAAGGTCTTTTAACACCATTCTGGAGTGTATGTTTTAAATCTGTCCGGTTGTTGGCAGTGGCAGCGAGCTGCTCCTGCAGGTTTCGCATGCTGTTGTCCATGTTTATGAGTCCACTGGATAGTCACAGGCAAACGGGGTATTGTCCACACCGGCTTGAGCACTTGGTATGGAACCGGGTAGTGTGCGCTGGTTCGATTGCACACAGCAATGAGTTCCACAGATCCATTCATGCACCCTAGTCCCGATGGGAGCGTGTAGAGGATTGTCGTCATGCAGACAGGAAGCAGGTGGCCAGCTGTCCGAAGTGCAGGTGATGTTTATCAGGGTTAGTTCCAAGCAAGCATATCCATCGCTCTACACACCAGCAGTGTCTGTTCCCCACTGTCCCCCGTACCCTGCTCTGACGCTGCAGAGCCTGGCCTGTGTCCCCCTTCCCCATTCCCCCCTCCTCCTCCTTAGCAGGCCCAAATATACCTGCTGTGCATGCCCTTAGTCTTTGTCTTTTGTTTACACATATTAGTATAAGATCTAAGCATATGAAAAAGTCACACCCCAAATTCAATCTCAGGCTGACAAACAAGCCTATACACTGATGGTGTGTGAATACTTGCACATGGCACTGAAATCGTTAACAGCACTGGCCTTTCTATAGCATTGCTAACTCACCTGACTTTTTTGAGCATCATGTGATCTCTGGGATATATCTTAAAGCCCCAAGCACCTGGAGTCATGTGAATCTGTGAGAATCTAGGGGTTTTGTTTTTGTTTTTTTTTAACTGAATTTTTTGTTTGCGGGGCAGAAAAAATCTGGAAAATGTGACCTCTTTTTATATTAATAATAATAATAATTGAAAAATAAATAACGGGACATTCAACAAAAGCAGCGAAAACGTAATCGGATTAAAGGGCTTTACATTCACCCCAGGATTCACTGCTACTAATTGGAAGACCTTAGCAGGGCTAAGCAGAGGGATTAAATCATTCAATAAGTCATTGTAATATCATCCAGATCTCCACCTGCTGCAATAAACAAGGGTTGTCTGCCCTGCGGTTTCTGGTCCCCAGCCAGTTCCCAAGTGCCTTAAGCAAGGGAGATGCCTTACAAAATGGGAAGGTTATTGCAAAATGTTTCTATGGGTTTTCTTACTCAAACTGAGCGGCTTTTCAAAACGCAGTGGGAGATGGTATATCGGGCTAGATGGGCCCATTGGACCCATCCAAGTGCAGAAGTTTTTGTATTCCTTTGTGGAGTCACAGCCTGGTGTGTAAAGAGACCAGAAGAGAAGCTGCCAAACTGGCATTGATATGTTTCATGGTAGGCCCAAGAGGCCAACACCCGGACTCACGATCTGCATCTACTCGGAAAACGAATTCAGTCTCCCTTACGCTAGCACTAGATCTCACTGCAGCAGCGTTAAGTGCCATGCCAGCCCCGAGCTGCTGCTCCTTTGGGATGGCAGGCCTGGTGTTTTGGTGAGTAGCCAGCATCAGGGGCTGGAGGTCACAAGGGAACAGTTCGCAGGGACCATAATGCCTGGCGGACAGGGCAGGCTAAGGGGAGTGGGGGGGGGGCTAGAGCAAGACTTAAGGGATCAGATAGCCGGGAGGTCGATCAGTATCGGAGATATCTGGGGCAATGCTTGGAGTTTTCATGGAGGGCCAGAAGATCTGGTGCATGGGGCTGGGTCAGTGGGTTGGTTGGAGATCAGGTGAGGCAGTGGGACAGGGACAGGCGAAGCTGTGGGGCAGGGCCTGGTGAGGCAACAGGCATCAGTCTGTAACTCAGCCAGCTTCCTCTGGCTCTTGGGGTCTTTATATAGTCCGGGTACCCACAGAGAGCGTGGCCAGCCCAGCCCATCGGGGGCCTGGGCTGCAGCTGCCCCGGGGCTGCAGGTTCAAGGAGAGGCAGCGGCTCAGGAGGGCATCCGAGGACCTGCCCCGGCGGGGCCCTGGGGAGTGGGGTGTGACGGGTTCAGTCACAGAGACCTCCTTGGGACTGTCACCTGATGTGCTGAAATTACCTCTGAGCCCGTTTTCCCTGCCAGCTTGGGACTCCAGAACCCTGCCTTGTTGAGCCAGACACGCTAGCCTGGTGCAAACACAGACCCAGGGTCTGAACCACCCCCCAAAGCTGCAGACTTAACTGAAAACAACTCAGCAAGTGCTCCTGTCTCCAGCACCCGGACACCCAGCTCCCAATGGGGTCCAAACCCCAAATAAATCTGTTTTACTCTGTATAAAGCTTATGCAAGGTAAACTCATAAATTGTCTGCCCTCTATAACACTGCTCGAGAGTTATGCACAGATGTTTGCTCCCCCAGGTATTATTTACTTACTCTGGGTTAGTTAATAAACAAAAGTGATTTTATTAAGTATAAGAAGGAGGATTTAAGTGGTTCCAACTAATAACAGACAGGACAAAGTAAGTTACCAAGCAAAATAAAACGAAAAAACAAGTCTAAGCCTAATGCATTAAGAAACTGAATACAGGTAAATCTCACCCTCGGAGATGTTCCAATCAGCTTCTTTCACAGACTAGACTCCTTCCTAGTCTGGGCCCAATCCTTTCCCCTGGTACAGCCCTTGTTAGTTCCACCTCAGGGGGTAACTGGAGAATTTCTCATGACTGGCAGCCTCCTTTGTTCTTTTCCACCCTTTTATAGCTTTGGCCCAAGGCAGGAATCCTTTGTCTCTCTGGGTCTCCACCCCTCCTTCTAAACGGAAAAGCACCAGCTTTAATATGGATTCCAGTTCAGGTGACATGATCACATGCCACTGTCAGACTTCATTACTCACTTGCTGGCATACTTGTATACAGGAAGCAGGGCCGGCTCCAGGCACCAGCTCACCAAGCTTGTGCTTGGGGCGGCACCTGGAGGGGGGCAGTGCGGCGCTCTGGCCGCCGTGGAGAGCGGAGCCCCGGCCAGGCTCTCCGCCCTCCCCCCGGCGCTCTGGCCGCCGGGGAGAGCGGAGCCGCAGCGGGCTCGCTGCCCTACCCCCAGCGCTCCGGCCGGTCGGGGAGAGCGGCCGGTGGCCAGGCTCGGTGCCCTCCCCTGCCGCGCTGACAGGAAGCTTATGAGTAAACAGAGCCATTTACAACCAATTGTCCTGATTAATGGGAGCCATCAAGATTCCAAACTACCGTTAATGGCCCACACTTTGCATAATTACAATAGGACCTCAGAGTTATATTTCATATTCCTAGTTTCAGATACAAGAATGATACATTCATACAAATAGGGTGACCACACAGTAGATTATAAGCTTTGTAATGATACCCTACAAGAGACCTTTTGCATAAAGCATATTCCAGTTACATCATATCCACACTTATAAGCATATTTTTATAAAATGTATGGAGCGCAACGTCACACAGGGTGCCCCTCTCATTAAACCACAAGGCATGGATGGGGCAGGCTGGGCCCACGGTAAAGGGCTTGGATGGCCGGGGGGCAGGACCTCAGCCTGCGCTTTAACTGAGGCCAAGCTTAGATGCACATGGCTGCTCTGACCCATTTGTGTCAGCTCCTAAAAAATGGTGGGCACCACTAGAGGGCTCACAAAGGCTTTAAAGAGATTGTGCCCTTCTCCTATACACTGCTCGGCTATGCTGAGGTACCTCAAGCTCTAGCCAAACCGGTAACCCTTGGCCTCTACCTCCAGGCTAATGAAAGGCAGGTGCTGAGTGGAACAGTAGTTGCAACCATGACCTGGTCGATCTGTGTTTCCTTGGAGACTTCCACACAATGGGGGCACAGGAGGCCAACAAGTATTTTATTTGTGTGGGGGAGACAGATGCTGATGGTTCATCCCTGAGTTGCTGGATTAATCCCTGAGTCACATCCTCACGCTCCGGTCGTCCGTCCGTCTCCGTCCCCCCCATTGCAGGTGGAGGAGTTCAAGCTGTGCAGTCGGCGCTGGCTGGGGGACATTGTCCTGGTGCGGCTCCACAAGGAGCCCTACTCCTTCTACCCCACCGACAACTGGTACTGCAGCTTCGTGGAGGTCATCTCCCCACACGGCCAGAGCTACCGCTTCCCCTGCTACCAGTGGATTGAGGGCTACTGCACCCTGGAGCTGCGGGAGGGCAAAGGTAGGGGCCTGCGGGCTGTGAGCAGGGCATGGGAGTTGGCCTGGTGCTGCTTGGGGTCATAGCAAGCTAGCTGTCCCCGTACACACCCCTCTATCTGTCCATCCCCATCCACCCCCGTCTATCCGTCCATCCCCATCCACCCCCCTCTGTCTATCCATCCCTGTACACACCCCTCTGTCTATCCATCCCCATCCACCCCTCTGTCTAATTGTCCCCATCCACTCCCCTCTGTCTATCCATCCCCATCCACCCCCCTCTGTCTATGCCTCCCCGTACACACCCCTCTATCAGTCCCCATCCACCCATCCCTGTCTACACCCCTGTCTGTCTATCCATTCCCATACACACCCGCTATCTAATCTATCTATCTATCCCATAGACACCCCTGTCTCTCTCTCTCATGTTCTCTCCTCTCCCCCAGGCCAGTTGGTTTGTGACGATGCCGATTCCCCGTTGCTGCTGGAGCAGCGGCAGGCTGAGCTGAAGCACCGACGCGAGTGCTATGGGTGAGTGAGACCCCGTGGGGGTTGGGGGAACTCCCCGGGGCTCAGGCCTGCGCGGGGTCCTGGGGATGGAGGGGGCGATAGGAACTGCAGGACAGGTAGGCCCGGGACTGTGGCTGAGGGTGGCTGGGTTTGGCGGGGCAGGGTGTATCGATGCTGCCTCTGGCCGGACACAATTGAGAGTATCAATTCAGGACAAATTGCTTAGAGCAGGGCAGTTACAGCCCAAGGCTGGAGTTCCTTTGCACACCAAGACAAACCAAACCAGCCAAACAGAGAAGACTTCGGTCTCACCCCACTGGCTAAGCACAAGTCACACAAGCAATTCCCTTAGACACTCCAGTTTCCTAGGATCCCCACCAGTGCCACTCGTTATGGGAACAAATGGTTATGAAAACCAAGACCCCAGTAAAAGAAAAAAGGTTCTCCTGATCCCAAAGGCCCAAGCCCCAGACCCAGCTCAATATACAAGTAAAATCTTACCCACAAATCATGGTGTTGCCAATCCTTTAGAATCTAAAATCCAAAGGTTTATTCATAAAAGAAAGAAATATAGATGAGAGCTGGAAGTGGTTAAATGGAATCAATTACATCCAGTAATGGCAAAGTTCTTGGTTCAGGCTTGTAGCAGTGATAGAATAAACTGCAGGTTCAAATCAAGTCTCTGGAGTCCATCCATAGCTGGGATGGGTCATTCAGTCCTTTGTTCAGAGCTTCAGTTGGTAGCAAGGTTCCTCCAGAAGTAAGAAGCAGGATTGAAGACAAGATGGAGGAGATGCAGCAGCCTGTTATAGTCTCTTGCCATGTGGCCTCTGCTTTCTTCGTTCCAAACACAAGCTGCCCAGCACATGGCTTGGAATAACCTCCGAGTTCTCTCTGTAGGCAGGTCCCTGCATGCCTTGCAGTGTCACAAGGCGGATCTGCCGTCTCTCAATGGGTCAGTTGTAGCTGATGGTCCTTAATGGGCCATCAAGCAGGTTAGGCAGAGCTGATGCCAAGTTGTCTGGGGTGTCACCCAGAAGCACAGCACAAGTTTGAACTACAGACAGTATAGAGCCAATACTTATAATTTTAAATACAAAAATGACACTTGCATACAGGTAGCATAATCATAACCAGTAAACCATAACCTCCTTATAGACACCTTATTTGACCTCCTTTGTACAAGATTTGGTGCCACTGCAGGATCTTGGTTGCAACAATGGTCTATACGGTCACAGTTTGTGTCAATAACGTGACACAGGGGCAGGCCAGGGCTGACGTCCCCTGCGATCTCTCCCTGCCCAGGTGGAAGGAGTACGCTGCCGGACTGCCCCGGTGTCTGGCAGTGGAGAACGTCATTGAGCTGGACTGTAACAGCATGTACTCCTTCACCAAGAGCACCAACTTCCTGCTGCGCGGGGGGAACGCGTGAGTGCTGCTTAACCATGGCCAGACCCGTTCCCAACGCCTGCCCCTAGGCCTGCCCTTAGAAACTACCCCCAACCCTGTACAGTAACCCTAACCCTGTACAGTAACCGTAACCTTGTACACAACCCTAACGCTGTACACAACCCTGTACACTACCCCTAACCCTAATCCTGTACACTAACCCTAGCCCTATACCCAACCTTATACTGTAACCCTAACCCTATACACTAACCATACCCCTATAGAAAACCCTATACACTAATCCTAACTCTATACACTAACCCTAACCCTTCATCAAGACCTCCCTCTTCCTCGAGCACGGGGTCAATGTGTGACTTCCGGCCCCCACAGCCCAGGTCGTTCCCAGAGACTAAACCCAAACCCTAGCCCTAACCCTAATTGTGTACTCTCTCCTTTCCCTAATCCTACTGTAACCCATGTCCCATACCCTTTCTCTCATTCTGCCTATGCCCTATAGTCCTTCCCTAGCCCTAACCTGACCGTGTAGCCTGACATCTTTCCGTAACCTTAACTCTGACCCTTCCCCAAGACCTCCACCTTCCTGCGGTGTGGGAGGGATGTGTGTGTGCAGCCCAGCCCCCAAGGCCCAGCCCCATGGACTAACCCCTAACCCTGTTCTATAACCTAACCCTTATCCCTAGCCCTACTCTATTCCTAACTCTATCTATTCCCATACACATCCATTCTCTCTCTCTCATTCTCTCCATCCCCACCCATCAATCTACCTGTCTTTCTAGCCATCCCCATACACCCCCTCATCCCATATTACTCACTCTAGTCCTTGTCGTAGGGGAGAAGAGCTTGAAAACCCAGGTGTAACCAACACGACCATGCTGCCTGAGTCTGCGGCCATCACTCCGACAGGGGGCAGCTGCCCCTTGCGTGGCTCCACTTTGCCACCAGTGCGTCTCTGGGGGGGAGAAAGGGGGAACCCTATTTGTTATGCCTGGTTCTCGGGGGGAGGAAAGACTATCCCCTTCCCAAGCCCCCCCCTCGGCGCTCTCCCACGCTCACCCTGCCCCCCTCTCCCCCCAGGCAGGTGGAGCTGCGGCTGAAGGGTTTCCTGAGCTGCACCAACTCCTGGGCGAAGCTGGACGACATCAACAAGGTTTTCTGTTTCAACAAGACCCCGATCACAGGTGGGTGATCCCCCACCCCCACCCTGAGCCCAGCTCGCCTGGGCCCACCGGAGCCCCCACGCACAGAGCAGGGTGATTGGGAAGTGTGACGCAAGCCACTAGAGACCCCAGCACTGCTTGTGCCAGGTCCTGCCCAGACCCCCCCCCCGACTGCGATCAGGGACCCCCCCCAGCCTTGTGCCAGGTGCTGCCCAGACCCCCACTGAGATCAGGCCCCCTCATGCTGGACCATTAGCTCTGTTCTCCAGCAGGGGGAGGCCGTGGCCCTGAGAGTGGCCGAAAGCTGCCCCAGGCACCCAGGGTAGGACTTGAACCCGGCTCCCCTGAGCCCCGACAGGGCACATTAACCCCGCAGCTGCCCTGCTCGTGTCCCCCCAGAGTACGTGCGGGCGCACTGGCGAGAGGACACGTTCTTCGGGTACCAGTTCCTGAACGGGGTCCACCCAGTGGTGATCCGGCGCTGCACAGAGCTCCCCTGCAACTTCCCTGTCACACCGGCCATGGTGGCCTCCTCCCTGGGGGAGAGCACCAGCCTGCAGGACGAGCTGGAGGTAAGTGGGGCGCCAGGGACACCCCTGGGGGGACTTGGCTGCACTCTGGCTCTCTCCCCAGTGTCGCTCTGGGCACAAGCAGCCACGGGTCAGAGGTGTCCAGCTGGCCCAACTCCAGAGCCAGTGGCCACGCTCACACTGACCACTCGACTCCAGGGGCTAGTCCCAGGGCACTGCTGCAGGGAAGCTCACGGCGCTGGGAGAGGCACTGCTGCGGGGAAGCTCACAGCACTGGGATAGGGTACTGCTGCAGGCAAGCTCGCAGCACTGGCATTCCAGCATTCCCCCATGCCCTGGGGTCCCCTCTCTGCACCCCTGGATATGCTGGCCCCCACCAGCCCCCACACTCTGGTCTGCTCTACCTGTGTCTTGCAGAAGGGGAACATCTTCCTCGCTGACTATAAAATCCTGGAGGGCGTCCCGGCCAACACGATCAACGGCTACCAGCAGTACATCGCCGCGCCCCTCTGCCTGCTGCACCTGCAGCCTTCCGGGGAGCTCGTCCCCGTGGCCATCCAGGTAACAGCCCCTGGCGCCCCCACACGCTGCCTAGTGGGAGCCCCACGCAGCCCCCACCCCTACACAGTCCCAGGGCTGGGCATTGCCGTCTAAGGGACTGCCCCAGGGAGAGAACCCAGGAGTCCTGGCTCCCAGCCCCCCCTGCTCTAACCCACTAGACTCCACTGCCCTCCTAGAGCCGGGGATAGAACCCAATAGTCCTGGCTCCTGCCCCCCTGCTCTAACCACCAGCCCCCACTCCCCTCCCAGAGCCGGGGAGAGAACCCAGGAGTCCTGGCTCCCAGCCCCCCCGACAGACACTACTCTGGGCCACCCCCATCTCTGCTGGCAGCGAGTGGGTCTCTGCAGACTCACTGGCACCTCGCTCTGAACTCCAGCCCTTTGTCCCCGGAGCTGAATCCCGATGCAGGCACCTGCACTGTCTGTCCCTTCCACAGCGGGGCCGGGTAAGGTTAGGGTGAGGGTAAAGATTCGGGTTAGGTTAGGTTATAGAGTAGGGTAAGGGGTTAGGGTTTAGAGGAGGGTTGGGGGTAAGGAATTAGGATTAGTGTATAAAGTAGGGTTAGGGTATAGAGTAGGGTTAGGGTTGGGGTATAGAGTACGGTTAGGATATAGAGTAGGATTAGGGATAAGGAGTTAGGGTTCGGGTATAGAGTAGGTTTAGGGGTAAGGGGTTAGGGTATAGAGTAGGGTTAGGGGTTAGGGTTCGGGTATAGAGTAGGGTTAGGGGTAAGGAGTTAGGGCTGGAGTATACAGTAGGGTTAAGGGTTAGGGTATAGAGCAGGGTTAGGGGTAAGGAGTTAGGGCTGGGGTATACAGTAGGGTTAAGGGTTAGGGTTTAGAGTAGGGTTGGGGTAAGGAATTAGGATTAGGGTAAAGAATACCGTTAGTGGTAGGGTATAGAGTAGGGTTAGGAATAAGGAGCTAGAGGTAGGGCTAGGGGTAGGGTATGCACACCCCAGTTGTGTGTATATGCACACTCCAGCTCTGTGTGTGCTCAGCTGTGTGCATACACACACCCAAGCTCTGTGTGTGTGTGTGTGTGTGTGTGTGTGTGTGCGCACCCCAGCTGTGTGTCTCCTCTTCCTAACACTGGATTTGCTGTACCGTCATGTCCCCTCATCCTGGCAGCCGGGTCCCAGCCCCTGGGCTCCCCTGGGGAAGCAGCAGGATTCACACCCCCGGCCTGCACCAACCCGGCCCCCGAATCCTCCTGTGTCTCTCTCCCACCCCCCCCACAGCTCAGCCAATGCCCAGGCCCCGACAGCCCCATCTTCCTGCCCAGCGACTCCGAGTGGGACTGGATCCTGGCCAAGACCTGGGTGCGCTATGCCGAGTTCCTGGTGCACAAGTCCGTCAGCCACCTGCTGCTCACCCACCTGATTGACGAGGCCTTCACCCTGGCCACCCTGCGCCAGCTGCCCATGTGCCACCCGCTCTTCAAGGTGAGAGAGGGGCTGGGCCGCCCCCACCCCCGGGGCCCGCTGTGCTCAGATGTGCGGGAGAGAAGAGCCCAGCAGGGGAAGCGTGCCAGACGGGCCCCACTGCCGGCACCCACCTGTGCCCAGCCACACCTGCATGTACCAGGCAGGCAGGGTGTGTGTGCCCGGTGTGCCAGGCTGGGCTTGCCCCACGCTGGCTGCGTTCTACCCATCGTGGTCCAGCACATCCCCCACCTCCTGGATGATGGGGAAGAAGGAGCCGCTGCTGGCTTATCAGAGGGGCCGGGTCCTTGCCCCCACCGGATACATGCAGGGGTGGGGGTGGCTCCCTGCTTGCCCTCACCCACTGCTGTGTCTCTTCCCCCACAGCTGCTGCTGCCCCACACCCGCTACACGCTGCACATCAACGTCGTGGGCAGGACCCTGCTACTCAGACGCGGAGGGATCATTGAAAGGGTGAGAGGATGCCATGGTCAGGGGCATTGGACCCCACTCCCCTCCCAGAGCCGGGGAGAGAACCCAGGAGTCCTGGCTCCCAGCCCCCACTGCTCTAACCACCAGCCCCAACTCTCCTCCCAGAGCTGGGGAGAGAACCCAGGAGTCCTGGTTCCCTGCTCCCCCAGCTCTAACCACCAGCCCCCACTCCCCTCCCAGAGCCAGGAGAGAACCCAGGAGTCCTGGCTCCCAGCCCCCCCTGCTCTAACCACTAGCCCCCACTCCCATCCCAGAGCCATGTACTTGGGAGTAAAATGCACCTGTCACCCGAGGTCACCTGGAACCCCTGAAGCTCTCTTCCCGTAATGTCTCGCCTTGAAAACCACATCGGGAACCTCCCGGAGAGCAGATCCTTCGGGCCAGCCTCCATCTCAGTTAGTCCCGGTGTTTGCACCGTACAGCTCTGCGGATGCAGCCTCTGCTTGCAGCTCATCGGTACTGTTAGCAATTAACTTCCAGAACTCCTGGAGGACGGGTGAGGTCCCAGCAGGCTGGAGAAGGGCAAACATGACATCTGTCTTTGAAAGGAAGAACAAAGAGGACCCAGGGAATTACAAACCAGTCAGTCTAACTGGAAGATACTGGAACAAATTATTAAACAATCAATATGTGCCCAGAGGATCATAGGGTTAGAAGGAAGGGCCCACATGGATTTGTCAAGAACAAATCATGCCAAACCAATCTAATTTCCTTCTTGGACAGTGGTGCTGACCTAGTGGTTGGGGAGAAGCAGTAGACGTGATATATCTTGATTTTAGTCTTTTGACACATCCCACGTGCAAACGAGGGAAATTTGGGCTGGCGGAATTACTATGGGTGGTTGAAAGACCAGACTCCAAGAGTGGGTTCTCAATGGTCCGCTGTCAAACAGGGAATCTAGTGGGGTCCCACAAGAGGACAGGCCTGGTTTGTCACTATTCAATATTGTCATGAATGACTCGGATAACGGAGTGGAGAGATCGTTGATAAAATTTGAGGCTGACACCAAGCCAGGATGGGTTGCAAGCACTTCAACAGGCAGGATTAGAACTCAAAGCGACTGCGACAGCTTGGAAAATTGGGCTGAAATCAACAAGCTGAAATTCAAAGGAGACAAATGCAAAGTGCGCCACTGAGGAAGGAAAACTCCAGTGCCCACCTGCACAATGGGACATAACTGGCTGCCAGGGGGTTGTACTGCTCAAAAGGATCTGGGAGTTGTGGTGGGGTCCCAAATGGAATATAAGACAACAATGCAATGCAGTTGGGAAAAAGGTTAATATCATTCTAGGCTGTATTAATGGGAGTGTCATGTGTAAAACCAGGGAGGTCATTGTCTGGTCCTGGTGAGACCTCAGCTGGAGAATGGGGGGGTGGGGGGGAGATGTCACACTTTAGGAAAGATGTGACCAAATTGGAGAGAGTCCGGAAAAGAGCAACAAATATGATAGGCTTAGAAACCCTGATCTATGAAGCCAGGTTTAAAAAAACCTGGGCACATTTAGTCCTGAGAGAAGAAGACCGAGGGGGGGACCTGATAGTCTTCAAATATGTTACAAAGAGGACGATGATCAAATGTTCTCTGGTCCTGCTGAAGGCAGGACAAGAAGTAATGGGCTTAATCTGCAACAAGGGAGATTTAGGTTAGATATTCGGAAATGCTTTCTCTCTCTAAAGATAGTTAACTCTGGAGCAAGCATAGAGGTTTTGGAATCTCCGTCATTGGAGGTTTCTAAGAACTGGTTGGAAAAACATCTGGGGTTGCGAGTGATTGGTCATTTTTGGGGTACAATGCAAAGCGAAACATCGGGGAGGCACATTTGTCACGGGGTGTGTTGTCGGTCATCGGGTTGCGCTGAAATAGATTGTGGCGGTATTTCATTCTAACCCACCCCCCGGCCCGGTGACTCAGCGGTTGAAGGCTCTGTCTCTGGTCCCTTCCCAGGCCATGGGCTCAGGGCTTGAGGGGACCAAGGTGCTGATGGCCAAGGGCATGTCCTGCCTGACCTATTCCTCCCTCTGCTTCCCTGATGACATCCAAGAGCGTGGGGTTGACTGCATTCCCAATTACTACTACAGGGATGATGGGTTGAAGATCTGGTCGGCCATTGAGAGGTAAGGAGCAGGAGCCGGGGCAGAGGGTGGCGAGGAAGCAGATGGCATGTGGAAAATTCTCACCAGCTCAGAGTTGCTTAGAAACACGGCTTTCCTGCCATGTAAAGAATTCTGAGTTTAAAAAAACTGTAATTCCCCAAAAGGCACTTTTTCAAAGACACCGCCCCCACCCCCCAACACCCAGCTAGATTGCATGAATGATCCTTGAGCCACTCGTGAATCACACAGAGAAGGGGACCAGACAATTCTCTCCAGCCTTGCACACCAGAACTATACCATCTTGCCCTGGTCAGAAGCCTGGTCAGTTTCAGTTTATTACCCAGTCCGCCCCTCCCTCAATGCGGAGAGGACATGCACCAGTCTTTGTATCTGAGCTGAGATTTCCTGAGCACTTCAACCAAACCAAATTGTTTTAGGTAAAATATAAAACAGGTTTATTAGCTACAGAAAGATAGTTTTTTTTTTAGTGATTATACGTGGTAGGCATAAGAGGTTAGAGATAGTTACCAAAGAAAATAAAAGGTAAGCGCACTGTCTGAATCTTAAACCTTATTACCTAGGCAGCATTTAGAGCAAACAATTTTCTCATCCCACTGGATGTTACAATTCTTCATACACAGGCTTCTCCCTGAAGCCTGGGACCAGTCTCCTCAGTTTAAAGTTTTCGTCTTCCCAGCGTTCTTGTTGCTTCCAGCGTAGGTCAGGGAGGAGAAAGGCCAAGGAATGGTGCCACTGTCCCTTATTTTATACTCTCGGTCCATGTACCTATAAGACACTTGCCCGGACATGCCCTGATGGGCTTTGCTGAGTCACTGGGTTGAGCAATCCCCTGGTGGGTCTTGTGCAAATGGGTCAGAGAGGGGAGCAGTCCCCATTGTGTGGGGCTTGGGCAGCCCTCATTGAATTGTAAATCCCTTGATTACAACTTCCCTGCTTATTAATGGTTTGTGAACACCCTCCTGGGTGGGGTGGGGGGAAGTTCATAGATTCATAGATTCTAGGACTGGAAGGGACCTCGAGAGCTCATCGAGTCCAGTCCCCTGCCCGCATGGCAGGACCAAATACTGCCTAGACCATCCCTAATAGACATTTATCTAACCTACTCTTAAATATCTCCAGAGACGGAGATTCCACAACCTCCCTAGGCAATTTGTTCCAGTGTTTAACCACCCTGACAGTTAGGAACTTTTTCCTAATGTCCAATCTAGACCTCCCTTGCTGCAGTTTAAACCCATTGTTTCTGGTTCTATCCTTAGAGGCTAAGGTGAACAAGTTCTCTCCCTCCTCCTTATGACACCCTTTTATATACCTGAAAACTGCTATCATGTCCCCTCTCAGTCTTCTCTTTTCCAAACTAAACAAACCCAATTCTTTCAGCCTTCCTTCATAGGTCATGTTCTCAAGACCTTTAATCATTCTTGTTGCTCTTCTTTGGACCCTTTCCAGTTTCTCCACATCTTTTTTAAAATGCGGCGCCCAGAACTGGACACAATACTCCAGCTGAGGCCTAACCAGAGCAGAGTAGAGCGGAAGAATGACTTCTCGTGTCTTGCTCACAACACACCTGTTAATGCATCCCAGAATCATGTTTGCTTTTTTTGCAACAGCATCACACTATTGACTCATATTTAGCTTGTGGTCCACTATAACCCCTAGATCCCTTTCTGCCGTACTCCTTCCTAGACAGTCTTTTCCCATTCTGTATGTGTGAAATTGATTTTTCCTTCCTAAGTGGAGCACTTTGCATTTGTCTTTGTTAAACTTCATCCTGTTTAACTCAGACCATTTCTCCAATTTGTCCAGATCATTTTGAATTATGACCCTGTCCTCCAAAGTAGTTGCAATCCCTCCCAGTTTGGTATCATCCGCAAACTTAATAAGCGTACTTTCTATGCCAATATCTAAGTCGTTGATGAAGATATTGAACAGAGCCGGTCCCAAAACAGACCCCTGCGGTACCCCACTCGTTACGCCTTTCCAGCAGGATTGGGAACCATTAATAACAACTCTCTGAGTACGATTATCCAGCCAGTTATGCACCCACCTTATAGTAGCCCCATCTAATTTGTATTTGCCTAGTTTATCGATAAGAATATCATGCGAGACCGTATCAAATGCCTTACTAAAGTCTAGGTATACCACATCCACCGCTTCACCCTTATCCACAAGGCTCGTTATCCTATCAAAGAAAGCTATCAGATTGGTTTGACATGATTTGTTCTTCACAAATCCATGCTGGCTATTCCCTATCACCTTACCACCTTCCAAGTGTTGGCAGATGATTTCCTTAATTACTTGCTCCATTATCTTCCCTGGCACAGAAGTTAAACTAACTGGTCTGTAGTTACCTGGGTTGTTTTTAGTTCCCTTTTTATAGATGGGCACTATATTTGCCCTTTTCCAGTCTTCTGGAATCTCTCCCGTCTCCCATGACTTTCCAAAGATAATAGCTAGAGGCTCAGATACCTCCTCTATTAGCTCCTTGAGTATTCTAGGATGCATTTCATCAGGCCCGGGTGACTTGCAGGCATCTAACTTTTCTAAGTGATTTTTAACTTGTTCTTTTTTTATTTTATCCGCTAAACCTACCCCCTTCCCATTAGCATTCACTATGTTAGGCATTCCTTCAGACTTCTCGGTGAAGACCGAAACAAAGAAGTCATTAAGCATCTCTGCCATTTCCAAGTTTCCTGTTACTGTTTCTCCCTCTTCACTAAGCAGTGGGCCTACCCTGTCTTTGGTCTTCCTCTTGCTTCTAATGTATTGATAAAAAGTCTTCTTGTTTCCTTTTATTCCCGTGGCTAGTTTGAGCTCATTTTGTGCCTTTGCCTTTCTAATCTTGCCCCTGCATTCCTGTGTTGTTTGCCTATATTCATCCTTTGTAATCTGTCCTAGTTTCCATTTTTTATATGACTCCTTTTTATTTTTTAGATCGTGCAAGATCTCGTGGTTAAGCCAAGGTGGTCTTTTGCCACATTTTCTATCTTTCCTAACCAGTGGAATAGCTTGCTTTTGGGCCCTTAATAGCGTCCCTTTGAAAAACTGCCAACTCTCCTCAGTTGTTTTTCCCCTCAGTCTTGATTCCCATGGGACCTTACCTATCAGCTCTCTGAGCTTCCCAAAATCTGCCTTCCTGAAATCCATTGTCTCTATTTTGCTGTTCTCCCTTCTACCCTTCCTTAGAATTGCAAAGTCTATGATTTCATGATCACTTTCACCCAGGCTGCCTTCTACTTTCACATTCTCAACGAGTTCCTCCCTATTTGTTAAAATCAAGTCTAGAACAGCTTCCCCCCTAGTAGCTTTTTCAACCTTCTGAAATAAAAAGTTGTCTCCAATGCAGTCCAAGAATTTGTTGGATAGTCTGTTCCCCGCTGTGTTATTTTCCCAACATATATCCGGATAGTTGAAGTCCCCCATCACCACCAAATCTTGGGCTTTGGATGATTTTGTTAGTTGCTTGAAAAAAGCCTCATCCACCTCTTCCACCTGGTTAGGTGGCCTGTAGTAGACGCCTAGCATGACTTCTCCCTTGTTTTTTGCCCCTTTAAGCCTAACCCAGAGACTCTCAACACTTCCGTCTCCTATGTCCATCTCTACCTCAGTCCAAGTGTGTACATTTTTAATATATAAGGCAACACCTCCTCCCTTTTTCCCCTGTCTATCCTTCCTGAGCAAGCTGTACCCATCCACACCAACATTCCAATCATGTGTATTATCCCACCAAGTTTCAGTGATGCCAACAATGTCATAGTTGTATTTATTTATTAGCACTTCCAGTTCTTCCTGCTTATTCCCCATACTTCTCGCATTTGTATATAGGCATCTAAGATACTGGTTTGATCTTTCCTCCCAGTTTTTTCCTGACTCTCCTTTCTCTCTGCCAATATAGCCCACACTCCCTCTTGTTTCCGACTCATTTCCCCGGTCTCCATGTTCCCCACTTACCTGTGGGCTTTGCTCACCTGTCCCCGTCGAACCTAGTTTAAAGCCCTCCTCACTAGGTTAGCCAGTCTGTGTCCGAATAGGGTCTTCCCTCTCCTCGAAAGGTGAACGCCATCTCTGCCTAGCAGTCCTTCCTCGAATAGCATCCCGTGGTCTAGGAAGCCAAAGCCCTCCTGGCGACACCATCTTCGCAGCCAGGCATTCACCTCCATGATGCATCTGTCTCTGCCCGGGCCCCTACCTTTAACAGGAAGAATTGAAGAGAATACCACCTGTGCTCCAAACTCCTTCACCCGTGCTCCCAGAGCCCTGTAGTCACTCTTGATCCGCTCAGTGTCACACCGCGCAGTATCATTTGTGCCCACATGGATGAGTAGCATGGGGTAGTAGTCAGAGGGCCGGATAATCCTCGACAATGCCTCCGTAACGTCTCGGATACGGGCCCCCGGCAGGCAGCATACCTCTCGAGATGAAATGTCAGGGCGACAGATGGGCGCCTCCGTCCCCCTCAGCAGAGAGTCTCCGACCACCACTACCCTACGTTTCCTATTCGCAGTGGTGGCAGCAGACTCTCCAGCCTTAGGGGTACGAGGCTTCTCCTCCTTTACTGTAGGGAGTGATTCCTTCTTTCCTGTATCAAGAAGAGCATAACGGTTACCTATAACCACGGCAGGAGGGTTCGGAGCAAGGGTGGAGCACTGCCTGCTGCCAGAAGTAACCAGCTGCCAGCGTCCACCCTGAGCCATCTCCTCCTCCACCAGTGGTGTATCAGCAGTCCTGTGTACTGGGACAGCTACCTCAGCTGTCTCCACATGGACACTGTCGAGGAATTGCTCGTGGATACGGATGCTCCTCAACCTAGCCACCTCCTCCTGTAGCTCTCCCACCTGCTGCCTGAGAGATTCCACCAGCAGGCACCTTTCACATTGGATGGTCCCCCCAGCCTGGATATCAGTAAGTGGAAATTGCAAGTTACAGTCTTTGCAAAACCACACCAGGATCTGGGTAGAGGCATCCATGCTTAGGCACTCTGTCTGGCTACAGGCACAGGTGGAGGAGACAGTAGCAGTGCTGGCACAGGTGTTGCGGGTCTTCCTAACCATCGTAAGCCTCCCTCTGTCAAACTCCCGTCTGCAGCCCCCTGTCAGCTGAAAGGGTTGTTTAAGCAAACAGTTAGAATGTAGTTGCTTTATAGGTATTAAGGGGAATCAAGAGAAAACAGATGGAACCGGCAAGGGACCCTCGCCCCCTTCCTGCTCCCTTCCAAACTCCCTTGCGAAACTCCCTGTTAGCAGCCCCTGTTCGCAAAGTTCTTTGTATGTCACTAGCAAATTTACAGCATATTTCAGTAACAACCACCCAGCAAAATCTCATAACTTCATACACACTAATGATACACATATTTGGAAAGAACAAGGGGTTTCAGCAAATCATGACCTTTCATATGATATCGTACATGGCATGCTTTGTATGAAATATCACAACTATATATGAATGATGCATATGGGTTTTACAGGGAGCTATTTTGAGGTACAGCGTGTCACAGATTCTATTCCTGATACCTGGAGGTTCCCTGATAACAAGGTAGCATGGTGCCAACAGGCAGCTTTGGGCACTAAAAAATTAATCCTACCACAATGGAAAAGTCAACCCCCATCAAACATTGATGCCTGGCTTGGTGATCTGGCCTATCACACAGCTAGCGAATGGCTGGCATTCCAGAGAAAGGGAATGTCCGAAAAATTCAAAGCAATTTGGGCTGATTTATTAGAGGTCTATGATCAATGTACACCCAGATTTGTCACATCCCCTCTCCTGCCTTTATCCGAACCCCCGTTACTTACTTTGTGTGGTAGATTCGTTGGCTTTGGAAAAATGAATGAAAACTTGTAAATACAGAAAAATGGAGAGGAAAAGTCAAACTTTTGGGAATTTTGCCCAAAACCAAATTCCGGGAAAAAGTCTTGTTGCAGGTGAATGGAAACACTTGATTTCAGTCAAGCCAAGACATTTGGTGTCAGTGGCGACGCTTATTTAATGTATTAACTTCCACAAGAGCAAGTCCAATTTGAAATGAAAACTTCAACTCTGCTGTAGACGAGATCTAGGATCACCTGGAGTTCAGGCCAGCGGCTTAGCCACCAGGCCATGCTCCCGCAGCTAGGAAAGAGCGAAGTGGAGGGGACACTAGGTACCGGGAAGGGTGCATGGTAGCATTGGGCTGTTTGCAGATGCTGGCTGAGTGACGCTGGCGCACTGGGGAGCGATGAGGCCTTCATTGACCCACCAAGATGACACATCTCTGCTGTTTCCAGCTTCGTCTCCGGCATCGTCAGACACTATTACCGCAGCGACGCCCACGTCCTGGCCGACTGCGAGCTACAGGCCTGGGCAGACGAGATCTTCCGTGAAGGCTTCCTGGGGAACGAGGTGTCCGGTAGGGGCCATGTAAACCCAGAGCTCTGCAGCCACTGGTCACTGGGCTCTATGCGGGGCTGGCTGGGGGGCATCTCTGGACTGCGTATCTGTCAGCCAGATCCCAGCTGGTGTCAATGGGCGTCTTGCCATTGGAGTCAATGGGGCACGATCCCAGCTGGTGTCAATGGGCGTCTCTCTATTGGAGTCAATCGGGGCAGACCCCAGCTCATATCAAGTGGCCCTGCAGGCAGGGATCACGACCCCCGGATGGGGAGCAAGGTGTCTGACCCCGCAGGGACAGGGTGGCCTGGGTCACGGTGGTGGGACGGGGCCGTGGGGTGACTGGGAACGGACCTGCCGTGGGAACGGACAGGGCGGGGAGCTGGTGCGGGGTGGAGCTGAGGCCCGGAGTAGGGTAGCAACTCACCGGGGGAGGCTCTGGCAGAGGGAAGCATCAAACCTGGCTCTGTGGGGTCCCAGCCCAAGGCCATGGGGCAGGGCCGGGCTGGGTCAGTGACGCCTGTTCTCCATCCCGCAGGCTTCCCCTCGTCCCTGCAGAGCATCCCCGAGCTCATCAAGTACTTGACCATGTGGATCTATTGCTGCTCAGCCCGACACGCCGCCCTCAACAACGGGCAGGTAGGGAGAGGCCAGCCTGGGCGCTCGGGGCCCCATTCCCTGCCCCCCCACAGGGCCCTGGGGTCCCACCACCGACACCCCCATCCTGCCCTGCACAGCAGCCTGGGGTCCAGCCACCGACACCCCCACCCTGCCCCCCACCCCACTGACACCTCAATCCCCAGGACCCTGCCCTATCAGCCAATCCCCCACCCAGCACCCAACCCCAGTGAGACCGCAGACATTGTAGGACCCTGCTTCAGCCCGCTAAAACCCTCCCCTACTGCCGCACTCAGCACCCCCAACCCCCGCCTTGACTTTCCTAATCATTGCCCATGGATGAGACTCTGACCAAGCCCTGGGTGCCCAGGTCTCTTTGCTGAGCCAGACCTTCCCTGTGTGCCCCCTGGGTGGGGTGAGGAGGGGATCCCCAGCTGGGCTGGGGGGGGGTCCCCTGCTGCTCTGACTGCGGGGGTCTCTCTGGGCCGCAGTACGAGCTTGGAGCTTGGATGCCCAACTTCCCGGCCACCATGAGGAACCCCCCGCCCCAGGCCAAGGGCACCACCTCTCTGGAGAGCTATCTGGACACCATCCCGGAAGTCAACAGCACCAGCACCATCCTCTTCACCCTCTGGATCATCTGCTGTGAGCCGGGGGACTCGGTGAGGACACGGGAGCTATGGGGCACCATGGGGCAGGGAGCGAGGCAGGGGCAGCAGGGAGGCGGTCTCTCCTGGCAGGCAGGGCTGGGCCCAGGGTGGCACTAGGGGGCGCTGTGGGGCCGGGGCAGCAGGGGGCACTCTCCCCTGACTCGCAGGGCTGGCCCCACAGCGGCACTAGGGGATGCTGTGCTGCAGGGAGTGGGACGGGGGCTCAGCAGGGGGTCCTCTCCCCTGGCTGGCAGGGCTGGCCCCAGAGTGGCGCTAGGGGGTGCTGTGCTGCGGCTGGGGGTGTCTCTTTAATGAGCCGTTCAGCTGAGTTCTTCCCCCCCCCGTGGTAACAATAAAGGACCCGCTGACATTTCACCTGAGCCGGGGCATGAACCCAGGTGTCCCAGCCCAGCTGCACTTTGGGGGATTCCATTCAGACACCCATAAATTTCACCCGTGTTGTTTCAACCAGCCTCAGGATTCTTCTTCCCTCCCTGGCCTGAACTCCTCCCAGTTTTGCAACAGAGCTGTTAAACAGCTGCCCTGTGCTGTAGGGCACATGAGGGATCCTTGTGTAACCAGCTGCCCTGCCCCAGAGGTGGGCGCATCTCAGCGTCGGGTGAGGGATCCTTGTATAACCAGCCGCCTTGCCCCAGAGGTGGCCGCATCTCAGCGCAAAGCGAGGTCCCTGTGTAACCAGCCACCCCACCCCAGAGGTGGCTGCATCTCAGTGCCAGGCAAGGGGTCCCTGAGTAACCAGCCACCCTGCCCCAGAGGTGGCTGCATCTCAGTGCCAGGCAAGGGGTCCCTGAGTAACCAGCCGCCCTGCCCCAGAGGTGGCTGCATCTCAGCGCAAGGTGAGGGGTCCCTGTGTAAGCAGCCGCCCCGCCCCAGAGGTGGCTGCATCTCAGCGCTGGGCGAGGGAGCCCTTCCGTGCTGTCCCTCACAGCTCTACCATTCCCTTGCAGAGATCCCTGGGCACGTATCCCGATGAGCACTTTACGGAGGAGGAGCCCAAGCGGCTGATCGCAGCCTTCCAGGGGCGCCTGGCCCAGATCTCCCAGGAGATCCAAGAGAGGAACAAATCCCTGCCCATCCCCTACCGCTACCTGGATCCCCACCAAATTGAGAACAGCACGTCCATCTGAGCCCGACCGGCAAACCCTGCGGCCGCTGGCAACTCTGTCCCCGAGATTCGGTCCCGGGAGCAGTAAACCACAGCCTGGCTCCACTCTGAATGGCTGATTCTGTCTAGTGGGGTACAGCACGGGGGGCTGGGAGCCAGGACTCCTGGGTTCTCTCCCTAGCTCTGGGAGGGGAGTGGGGGCTGGTGGGTTAGAGCAGGGGGGGGGGCTGGGAGCCAGGACTCCTGGGTTCTCTCCTTAGCTCTGGGAGGGCATTGGGGGCTGGTGATTAGAGTGGGGGGGCTGGGAGTCAGAGTACATGTAAGTTTTGTGTCATTTCGAAAAATAAAATTTTATTTTACAGTATAGTATTGCTTTTATTTTGAATTACATATGGGGGGGGCACCATAATCTTTTCAGTGCTTATGGCCTCTAAAGGTCTTAATCCGGCCCTGTTTTCTCCCCAAACTTTCCAGGAAAATACCACCCTGGCCTATGCACCCCCATATGAAATGGGGTGTGTGAATGCTTGGAACAATTGGGCTCTGCCATGGAAGCGTCGTGGGGACAGCCACCCCTAGCTTGTTTGCAGGGCCGAGACTATGCTTGTGACTGTGAATTCAGAGGGAAGGTTGCTGGAGAAAGACATCCTAGGACCTGGGGGTTGAGGGAGGGCGGGTGGGGAGCTGGAAGCCGGCTACCTATGCTCAATGCTGCTCCCTGGAAAAAAAGCAGAGGAAAAAGCAACGCAGGATGTAAGAACATAAGAACGGCCACACTGGGTCAGACCCAAGGTCCATCTAGCCCAGTATCCTGTCTTCTGACAGTAGCCAATGCCAGGTGCTTCAGGGGAAATGAACAGAACAGGACAATTACTGAGTGATCCATCCCATCGCCCATTCCCAGCTGCTGGCAAACCGAGGCTAAGGACACCCCACTCTGATTGCAAACACACCTGCAGGTCCCTGGAGGGTGCAATGTCCCTGAAATAGCTAAAGGCAAATCTCATAAGGCCAGCAGTCTAATGTTAGGTTTCAGAGTAGCAGCCGTGTTAGTCTGTATCTGCAAAAAGAACAGGAGTACTTGTGGCACCTTAGAGACTTACAAATTTATTAGAGCATAAGCTTTCGTGGACTACAGCCCACTTCTTCGGATGCATACAGATTTATTCCACTCTGTATGCATCCGAAGAAGTGGGCTGTAGTCCACGAAAGCTTATGCTCTAATAAATTTGTTAGTCTCTAAAGTGCCACAAGTACTCCTAGTCTAATGTTAATTAGCGACTGTGGGTTGTATCGGTAGGACAGACGGCGCCATGGAAGGGAAAGGGCGACACCTTGAGGTGTCACCGAAAAGCTGCATCTTATTAAGATTAGTTAGTATTGTTCCATCACGTTTTAAGAGTCCATCGGAGCATTTACTCTGACCTCCAGGCCGGTCCATTTCACGTAGATACCCCTAGACTGACATTAGTTAGACCAAAGCATCTTAGCTCTCAGGAAACGAAACTGGCAGAGAACAGGAAGGGCCGAGACAGATGGATGGGGAGGGCCCATCCTTCCTGAGCCCCTGCATGCGACTGGGTTGAAGTCGTGGGCTGAACGCCGCGTAGCAAACATGGCGATCATACCGAGGGCAATGCAGGCAATTCTGTTCTTCGCCATGAGAGGGACTCAGAGTGGTTATTGACCACCGCTGCTGGACTTTAGCGTGGGTCCATGGGTTCCTCCAGCCAGTCGGGCCATCTGGCTAAGGGAAGGACTTCTGCCGCAAGCCCTAATTCCTGACACCGCGCCAGTCAATTTCCCTATGTAGACAAAGCTGGTGGCTCGAGTGGGTGGAGCTTATTTGGTGGGAGGGGCTTGGAAGAGGGTCATCAGGGATGCCCGTTTGAAGGTAGCTTTTGGGCTGATGCCCCGCCCTCCATCCCACCTGCTGGCCCAAAGACTGGGGTGAGCGAGAGGGGAATCGGAGCCTCTGCTGCCACTAGAAGTGACTCCTGATTTACACAGGGGGGATAAGCTCCCCAGGCTCTGGCAGGAGGCAGGTGGCATGGGGATCAGAACCCCTCTGGCTCTCTGTGCCGTGGGGGGTTTCGCTCTGGGTTGGACAACGCCAGTGGCTCGGTCCCGCAGGGGCCAGTTCCAGCCCGCAGCTGCAAACCCAGCCTGGCATCTCCATGGTACCTCTGCCCTGGCCTGTCGGCGGATACATCCCTGCCGGTGTCTGGCTGGGGAGGCCACTCTGCGGGGATCAGGGCTCTGGCACTGGGCTCACATCCACAGATTGGCCCCGGGAGTTGGATTCCACCGGAGCCAGGGCCACCCCAAGTGGCTGGGTTTTGGCTGGAGAGTCGATGACGGGTTTGTTGGGTGGAAGGAGCGCGAGTCCTGAATGCTGACCACCCAGGGCCTCTCTCTCTGAGCATTGGGGGATCCTCTAGCCAGCCCCTCTGAGAAATGTGGGGGTCATTTTTGGCCCCTTGGCCACAGAATGTGCTTTCCTTGGACTCAGCAGTGCCACCCACCCGGCCAAACCACAGGTCCCTGCCTGGCATTTCACCCCCAAAAATGCCCTGAGCCAGCAAGATCTCTGGGCATCGCCTCTCCGAGCAAAAGTAGCTAATCGCTGTGAGCAGGATTTGAACCTGCGCAGGGAAACCCCATTGGATTTCAAGTCCAACACCTTAACCACTCGGCCATCACAGCTGGGTAACACCAATGCTGCTGCTTCCTGCTGCAGAGAGTCCTTTCTTTATGGGCGCAATGGGCATGTTATGGCTCAGAGCTCTGGCTTTCTAAGCAGGTACATTTTGGGGTAGGTAGGTAGGCAAATAGAGGGGTGTCACGGAGTATTGGGGGACTCAGGGCCCTGCACCCCCGGCTTCCTGCGATTCACCATGACTCTCAGCCAGCCAGTAAAGCAGAAGGTTTATTTGGATGATAGGAATACAGTCCAAGACAGGTCTTGCAGGCACAGACAACAGGGCCCCCCTCAGTTAGGTCCAGCTTGGGGTCCCAGGGCATCCCAGCCCACCCCCCTTGGGGGGTCAGAGCCATCTCTGCCTCCCAGCCATCTCTCCAGCCTGCTTCCAGCACTCTCCTTCCGCGACCCCTCCCACAGCCTTTGTTCAGTTTCCCGGGCCCCGGAGTCACCTGGCCTCCAACCCCCTCCTGGGTTCTCATGTTACAAGCTCAGGTATGTTCCCTTGGGCCGACTCCCATCCTCCGATGCAGACCATCCTAGTCACACTCCCCTGTCAGCATTCCCACACCCCAGCAAGAACAGTTCCAGTTCGTCACAAGGGGTGTGTGAGCAGAGGGGTGCATAGACAGCTAGGGTGTGGGTAGATAGATTCTGTTCCTTAACCTTTACTTTACGAAAGCAAAACTAGACAAGAAATACCTTTTTTCCAGATTTCCCCCCTCTGCCCATAGTTTCAACACTCAACCATTCTTCAAACGCAGTCAGTGAGGAGCACTCACTGATCATGTTGCTTCGTACGTTGATTGCAGCGAGGCCAGGTGTAAATCATTTTGCCCCTTGCTGAGTGACGCGTAGCTGAGTGTAAATTGTTTTGTCCAGTGATGAGGGAAGGATACCTGAATATAAATTATTTTGCTCCTTGCTGATTTGTGATTACCTGGGTATAAATCATTTTGCCTCTCGCTGATTGGAGGATACCTGGATATAAATAAATGTGTTCATTGCTGATTGGCAGATACCTGGGTATAAATCACTTTACCGGTTGCTGATTGGCTGATACCCGTGTATAAATCATTTTGCCCATTGCTGCTGGATCTTGCCTTTACTGAAACCTTCATTTTTTCAGTCCCTGGTGAGCTGCCTGGATCTAGAGCCTCAGAGGGAAACAGCTCCAGCTCCAGATGCAGCCCTGCAATAACAAAACCCTTAGAGATGGCAGGGATCAAACCCAGGGCCTCATAGAGGTAAAGCATGCACTCTACCACTGAGCTACATCCCCCACACAGAACTAGTGTCTACCTCCTTTCTATGCCTGTGTTGCGGAGTGTGGGGGAGTTAGGGCCCTGCACCCCTCTTCCCGAGATTCACTGCGACTCTCAGCCAGTAAAGCAGAAGGTTTATTTAAGGACAGGAACACCGTCTCAAGCAGAGCGTGTAGGTACGACCAGACCCCCTCAATTAGGTCCCTCTGGGAGGTTCAGGGAGCTTAGACCCCAGCTTGGGGTTCCCTGCGTTGTACCACCCAGCCCCAACCGAAACTAAACTCCCAAACTCCTCCCGCTGCTCCTCTCCTTTGTTCAGTCTCCCGGGCAGAAGGTGTTAATTCTCCCCACCCCCGTTCCTGGCTCAGGTTACAGCTCAGGTAGCTTCCTTCAAGGGAAGTCCCACATCCCCACTGCAACCCCCCTGCAACATTCCCAGGTCAAATCTGCCCTGCTCCCTGCTCCGTCACATCTCTCCCCCCTTCGAGACTGAACTGAGCGGGGTCACTCTGACCAGTGACCTGGGGAAGTTCAGGGCTCCCTCTCCGGGACAATGCGTCCGCTATCAGGTTGTCACGTCCCTTCACATGGACCACGTCCATGTCATAATCCTGCAGGAGCAGGCTCCATCTCAGGAGCTTGGCGTTGGCTCCTTTCATCTGGTGCAGCCAGGTCAGGGGAGAGTGGTCGGTGTGCACGGTGAAGTGACGCCCAAAGAGATATGGCTCTAGTTTCTTGAGGGCCCACACCATGGCCAGGCATTCCTTCTCGATGGCCGCGTAGTTCTGCTCCCGGGGTAGCAACTTCTTGCTCAGGTACACGATGGGGTGTCTCTCCCCCTTTTCGTCCTCCTGCATTAACACCGCCCCCAGTCCTGTGTCTGAGGCGTCGGTGAACACCATAAAGGGCTTGTCAAAGTCTGGGTTTGCCAGAACTGGGCCACTGACCAGAGCCTCCTTCAGCGCCCGGAGAGCCTCCTGGCACTCCTCGGTCCAGACCACTTTGTCTGGCTTCCCCTTCTTGCACAGCTCAGTGATGGGGGCGGCTATGGCGCTAAAGTGGGGCACGAACCTCCGATAGTACCCTGCCATCCCAATAAAGGCTTGGACCTGCTTTTTGGTTTGAGGAGCGGGCCAGTCTCTGATCACCTCCACTTTGGCTGGTTCCGGCTTTAGGCAGCCGCTTCCCACCCGGTGGCCTAGGTAGGATACCTCAGCCATCCCCACCTTGCACTTCTCCGGTTTTACGGTCAGCCCAGCCTTCTGGAGTCGGTCCAGCACTTGTCTAACCTGGGATATGTGGTCCTCCCAGGTCTGGCTAAAGACACAGATGTCATCGATATACGCCACGGCAAAACTCTCCATCCCCCTCAGTAGCTGATCCACCAGGCGCTGGAAGGTGGCCGGCGCTCCCTTGAGGCCGAAGGGCAGGGTCAGGAACTCATAGAGCCCCAGAGGGGTGACAAAGGCCGATTTCAGCCTGGCATCTGCATCCAGCGGCACTTGCCAATAGCCCTTTGTAAGATCCATGGTGGTAAGGTACCGAGCACCTCCCAGCTTGTCTAGGAGCTCGTCCGGCCTGGGCATGGGGTAGGCATCGGCTACAGTGATGGCATTGAGCTTCCGATAGTCCACACAGAACCGGATCGACCCGTCCTTTTTGGGGACCAGCACCACTGGCGAGGCCCAAGGGCTGGAAGACGGCTGGATCACCCCCAAAGCCAGCATGTCATTGACCTCTCTTTCCAGGTCCTGAGCAGTTTTCCCTGTGGCTTGGAAGGGGGAGCATTTTATAGGCGGGTGCGATCCTGTCTGCACCCGGTGGACAGTCAGATTAGTGCGTCCAGGCTGGTTGGAAAACAGCTGCTGGTACAGATGCAGCACCCCTCCGATCTCAGCTCGCTGGGCAGGGGTTAGCCGATCAGAGAGGGGAATTGCTTCCAGGGGGAAGCCAACTCTTGTCCCAGGGAATAGATCTACTAAAGGGTCATCTCCCTGCCCCTCCCACTGTCCACACACGGCCAACACCATATTCCCCCTGTCATAATATGGCTTCATCATATTCACATGGTACACCCGGTGGTGGTGTGCCCGGTTCGACAGCTCCACCACATAGTTTACCTCGTTTAGTTGCTTGACAACCTTGAAGGGCCCTTCCCAGGCGGCCTGGAGTTTGTTTTTCCTCACAGGGATGAGGACCATCACCTGATCCCCAGTGGCGAAGGCGCGGGCCCGTGCTGTGCGGTCATACCAGACCTTCTGCTTCCTCTGGGCTCTGGCCAGATTCTCCCTGGCCAGGCCCATGAGCTCGGCAAGTCGTTCCCGGAAGGTCAGGACATACTCCACCACCGACTCTCCGTCAGGAGTGGCCTTCCCCTCCCATTCGTCTCTCATCAGGTCCAGGGGCCCCCTTACCCGCCTTCCATATAGCAGTTCGAAAGGCGAAAACCCGGTAGACTCCTGGGGTACCTCCCTGTACGCAAACAGCAGGTGAGGTAAGTACTTGTCCCAGTCCTGCGGGTGCTGATTCATAAATGTTTTCAGCATCATTTTTAGCGTCCCATTGAACCTCTCCACCAGCCCGTTGGATTGGGGGTGACATGCTGAGGCCCAGTTGTGCCGGACCCCACATCTCTCCCACAAGCACCGGAGTAGGGCCGACATGAAGTTGGACCCTTGGTCCGTCAAGACTTCCTTGGGGAACCCCACTCGGCTGAAAATGGTCAGCAGCGCATCCGCCACAGTGTCTGCTTCAATGGACGATAAGGGCACTGCCTCGGGGTAGCGGGTGGCGAAATCTACCACCACCAGGATGTATTTCTTCCCAGACCGGGTCGTCTTGCTGAGAGGTCCCACTATGTCCATGGCCACCTTCTGGAAAGGCTCCTCTATGATGGGCAAAGGTCTCAATGCTGCCTTCCCCTTGTCCCGGGCCTTCCCCACCCTCTGGCAGGGGTCACAGGATCGGCAGTACTGCCGGACGTTGGTGAAGACCCCGGGCCAGTAGAAGTTCTGTAGCAGCCTCTGCCTGGTGCGCCGGATCCCCTGGTGCCCTGCGAGAGGGATGTCATGGGCCAGGTACAGTAGCTTGTGGCGAAACTTCTGGGGAACCACCAGCTGCCTCCTGATCCCCCACGACTCCACTTCCCCCGGGGGAGCCCACTCTCGGTACAGGAACCCCTTCTCCCACAGGAACCTCTCCTTGCATCCTCTCCTCATGGTCTGTACCACACTGAGGTCAGCCAGGCCCCTTAGCTTCCGCAGGGAGGGGTCCTTCTGCAACTCGGCCTGGAACTCGGCGGCTGGGGAAGGGATGGGGACCTGCTCCCTCTCGTCGGCTGGGTCGGAAGCCCCAGCCACCCCGCGGCCTGTCCTTGGGTGTTCCCTCCCCACCCGGGAAGGGTTCGGTGCCTCCGGTGGGACATCCTTCCCAAGGTCAGGGCGTAGTGCCCCTCGCCGGCTCTGGCTACGGGTCACGACTAAGGCGGTCTGGGGGCTGCTTGGCCAGTCCTCTAGGTCCCCCCCCATCAACACCTCAGTGGGCAAATGGTGGTGCACTCCCACGTCCTTGGGGCCCTCCTTGGCCCCCCATTTCAGGTGTACCCTCGCTACGGGAACCTTGAATGGGGTCCCGCCCACCCCGGTCAGGGTCAGGAAGGTGTTGGGCACCACCCAATCTGGGGCCACCACCTCGGGCCGGGCCAGTGTCACCTCTGCGCCCGTGTCCCAGTATCCATAAACTTTCTTCCCATCCACCTCCAGGGGAACAAGGCACTCGCTCCGCAGGGACAGCCCCGCGCCAACCCTGTAAACGGAGAACTTTGAATCCGGAGCATCTGGCCCCCCAGAGAAGCTGGCCGGGGGCCCTTCTCTCTCTTGAGCAGTTGATAAGCTGCCAGCCCCTCTTGCGTGGGAAGCCTGCCCCTCGTCCGTCTGGGCCTCTACCAAGTTAACCCGGTGCGGGTTCGGTCTGCTCAGTCTGTCCTTGAGCTTGGGGCACTGGGCCCGAACGTGGCCTCTTCGGCCGCAGTAATAGCAGCTCAGGTCCCGTGGGTCCCCTCGAGCCGGTCGGTTGTCCCTGATGCTGGGCATTCCCCGTGGGAGGGGATTCCCCATATTCCCCCTTTGGGAGGTCCCAGGGTGACTCTCTCTCTGCATCGCGGCGGGCCTGTTCCTTTGGGGCTCCTCCCTGCCACCCCCTGACCGGCTCTTTACAAACTCATCAGCCAGCTGCCCGGCGTGTCGCGGGTTCTCTGGCTTTCTGTCCACCAACCACAGCCTCAGGTCGGATGGGCACCGCTCATACAGTTGCTCCAGTACCAGCAGTTTAATCAGGTCCTCCTTCGTCTGGGCCCCACCAGCCCACTTGCTGGCGAATCTTTCCATGCGGACGGCTAGTTGCAGATATGAGATCTCAGGGGTTTTATCTTGACTCCGGAACCTTTCCCGGTACATCTCAGGAGTCAGCCCAAACTCACGTAGCAGGGCCTTTTTGAATAGTTCGTAGTCCCCTTTCTCTGCCTCTCCCAGTTGGCGGTACAATGCCACGGCTTTGGGGTCCAGAAAGGGGGTAAGGACCCGGAGTCTGTCCGCGGGATCAACCCGGTGCAGCTCGCAGGCCGTCTCAAAGGCCTCCAGGAAGTCATCCATGTCCTCCCCCTCCTTGTATGGGGCCATGATGCACTTATCAAAGCTCCGTGCAGTCCTGGGTCCCCCCTCACTCACCGCAGCCGGGGGTTCGCTGCCCTTCAATCTCGCCAGTTCCAGGTCATGCTGATGCTGTCTCTCTTCATGCTGTCTCTATCTCTCATTCTCCTGTCTCTGTCTCTCTTTCTCCTCCCGTTCATGCTGTCTCTGTTGTTCACGATCCTCCAGCTCTCTCAGTTTTAGCTCTTTCTCCCATTCCGGCCAATTCCGCTCCACGGATGCCGAACGTCGCCGGGAGGATCCTCTGCTGGCTGGGGGGGCCACGGCGCCTTCGGTATTTGCTGGGCTCCTCCCCACCCTTCCCCCAGGCATAGGAAGGAGGGGTCTCGGGAAGCCCTCAGCAGCCGGCTGACCACTCCCAGCTGGGACAGACACTGGTGCCTGCGCTGCATTTGCCAGGCTGCTTCCCTGAGACACAGGGATCAGTTCATTCGCGCGATCTTCCGCCTCCAGCCGGGCAATGAGCTGTTCTTTGGTGAGCCTCCCAATGCGCAGCCGCCTCTGCTTGCACAGCTCCACCAGGTCGCTCTTAAGCCGCTTGGCATACATCTTCCTGCTGGCCACTCACCGGCCTGTGTGCTCACAGCTCCCCACAGTTCCCAGGGGGACCCCTAGTGTGCCAGCCCTTCTCGAGGTCACCGCCTCTCTGCCAGGGTCGAGCTGCAGACTCCTCCGCCCCTGGGACCACTCGCTGCGATCCCCCCGGGGGACCCTGTTACTGCAAAAGTCCTTCTCGCTGGTCACACACTCCCAGGGGTAATAACCGTCTCTCTCCCACTCTTCAGCAGGCCTGGTCCCCGTCAATCCCCCTTCGTTTTACTGCTCCCCAGTCACTTACTGCAGGAAGCGCCGTCCACGGGGTGCAGTAGATCCCGCCGCTGCCACCAGTTGTTGCGGAGTGTGGGGGAGTTAGGGCCCTGCACCCCTCTTCCCGAGATTCACTGCGACTCTCAACCAGCCAGTGAAGCAGAAGGTTTATTTAAGGACAGGAACACCGTCTCAAGCAGAGCGTGTAGGTACGACCAGACCCCCTCAATTAGGTCCCTCTGGGAGGTTCAGGGAGCTTAGACCCCAGCTTGGGGTTCCCTGCGTTGCACCACCCAGCCCCAACCGAAACTAAACTCCCAAACTCCTCCCGCTGCTCCTCTCCTTTGTTCAGTCTCCCGGGCAGAAGGTGTTAATTCTCCCCACCCCCATTCCTGGCTCAGGTTACAGCTCAGGTAGCTTCCTTCAAGGGAAGTCCCACATCCCCACTGCAACCCCCCTGCAACATTCCCAGGTCAAATCTGCCCTGCTCCGTCACAGCCTGGTTCTCAGCCCAGCTCCCCAAATCCATTCCCCCACCTGGGGCGTTTGGCCCAAGGGTGAGGTCAGAAGTGGACACGGGCCTGGAGTTGAGAGAGGCTGGACATAAATTTGGAGAGGGGACCGATGAGGGGCGGAGGGCGGGGGAGGTTCCTTGATGCCATGGGGGCGGGATTTGCCCTCAGCAGACTGGAAGCCTTTAAACCTAGGGTTACCATACTTAACAAATAAAAGAAGAGGACCCCCCTGGCCCCGCCCATTTCCCACCCCCAGCCCCGCTCCAACTCCGCCCCTTCCCCGCCCCCTCCTCCCTCCCACTCCCAGCTACGCCAAAAGGGCTGCCCGAGCGCTACTGGCTTCATGGTTTGCCGGGCAGCCCCCAGACCCTGCGCCCCCGGCCGGCGCTTCCCCTGCGCCGCTGGAGCCCGGGAGGGGAAGTGTCCGGCTGGCGGCTGGGGTCCGGAGGCAGGGGGCTGCCTGAAGCCGGTAGCGCTCGGGCAGCCTGGCTCTTAAACAGAGCCGAAGAGTCCGGGGAGGAGCAGAGCCGCCGCGGGAGGGGAAGTGCCCGGCCGGCGGTATTTTTCCCGGACACGTTCGGCTTTTTGGCAATTCCCCCGGACGGGGTTTGCGTGCCGAAAAGCCGGACATGTCCGGGAAAAACCGGACGTGTGGTAACCCTATTTCAACCTCATGGATACCATATGGCCCTAGGAGGAGAGGGGGACCTATATGGCCCTGGGGGAGGGGTCCCTTATTGCCCTGGGGGAGGGGGTCCCTTTTTGTCCCATATGGCCCTGGGGGACGGCTCAGCGCAGGGGGAAGGGGCCTTTGCCCTTCTCTCTGCCCTCGGTCAAGATGGCGGCCTGGGGCTCGCCGCCGCCGCCGCCAGATCTCGCGAGATCTCCTCCCAGCGCACGGGCGCTCTCTCGCGCTCTCTCTCGCCCGCGCGCGGGGTGCGGCGAAGGGCGGGGCGGGGCCGGGCGCAGCTGGGCCGTTGGTCGGTTGCCAGGGGCAACGACGGGGCCTCGGGCCTGAGCGAGAGACAGAGACGGAGACAGAGCGCGGCCGGGGGTGGGCGCGCGGGGCGGGGCGAGGGGAGTCTCTGGGGGGGGTTCCACGAGGGGGAGGGGGAGTTTGGGGGGGCTCGGGGTTCCACGAGGGGGGGCGTGGGGAGTCTCTATGGGGGGGGCGGGAATTGGGAGGTTCCACGAGGGGGGGCGTGGGGAGGGGGAGTCACTATGGGGGGGCGGGGATTGGGAGGTTCCACGAGGGGGGGGCGGGGCTGGGGGAGGGGGAGTCTCTATGGGGGGGAGGGGGTCTGCACGGGGGTGGCGGCGATGCGGGGGAGGATGGGGGACAATGGGGATTGGGGGATTCCATGGGGGGCTGTGGTGGGGACAACGGGAGAGGGGGGCTCCACAGGGGCAATGGGGGAGACTCCCCAGGGAGGGGGCAGGGGGGCCTGGTGCTGCCTTTGGTCACCCCAACCTGACGCTTTTGCTCTCCCAGCCAGGCCCTGCCCAGAGGACCCTGTCTGCGTGGGGGGCGCCTGGCGATGGCGCTGGTCAGCGGATTGGTGCCCGCCCGTTTCCTGACCCTCACGGCCCATCTCGTCATCGTCATCACCATCTTCTGGTCCCGGGTAAGAGACCCCGACGACGCCCACGCTGTATGACACCCAGGATCTACACCCAGACAGCATGCCCGCCCATCCACCCTGACGACGCACACCCGTGTGACACCCCACAACATACACCCATACAGCACACCTGCTCACCCGTACAGCATGCCCATCCATCCACCACAATGACACACACCTGTATGGCACCCACAAGGCACACCCATACAGCACACCCGCCCACACACCCTGACGATGCCCACCCATACAGCACTCCCACCCGGAAACGCCCGCCCGCCCTGACAACACACACCCGTATGAGGTACATACCTTGTGAGGTACACCCATACAGCATGCCTGCCTGCCCACCCCAAGGATGTACACCCATATGACGTACACCTGTACAACATGTCTGCCCCGATGACACATACCTTTATGATACCCGCACCTGTGATGTACACCCATACAACATGCCGACCCTGATGATGCCTGTGACGCACCCCCACCCCCACCCCCACAACGCACGCCTCGCCCATACGACGACCATGCCTACAACACACACCACCATAACACACCCGCGCCTACAATACATCCCCAGACCATATGCCCATCCCAACGATGGCCACCTGCCCCCACGATGCACACCTGTACAACATCCATCCATATGACACACCACCCGTACAATGTGCACAGCTGCCCCGGCAACACCCACCTGCCACTACCCCATGCACAGCCCTGCGACACACATACAGATCTCCCAATACACTCACCACCTAACACGGTGTAGACCAGTGGTCTCCAAAGTGGGGTGCGTGCAAGAGGATCCTGGGGGGTGCGCAGCAGGAGTGCTTTTTTTTTTTTTGCTTCGGCGCGGCAGGGGATGCATGCTCAAAAATTTTTTACTGATAGGGGTGCGCGATCAAAAAAGTTTGGAGACCACTGGTGTAGACGATCATCCAACACACACCCCTCATGCAACAAGGCTTCCATCTCACCCACACATCGCGCCCATCCCATCCTCCAGCATGTGCACCCGCTGCACACTCACTGCACACACACACGGTCACTTTCCAGAGATGAGAGGAGGGGTGTGGGGAGCCCTGGCTGCAGGAATCCGGGAGGGGTTGTGACTGCAGGGACGTGGGTAGCAACAATGTGGACCAGGACTCCTGGGTTCTATCCCAGCTCTGGGAGAGAGTGGGGACTGGTGGATTAGAGCAGGGGGCTGGTGGGTGAGGACCCAGGACTCCTGGGTTCTCCCCCCGGCTCTGGGAGGGGAGTGGGGACTGGTGGGTTAGAGCAGGGGGGGCTGGGAGCTAGGATGGCATCCTTTCCCCTGCCTCTGCTCTGCCCCGTCCCCGACTCTGCCCCAGCCCACCCTCCACTGAGTGGCGTGCCCAGGACACCGCAGCCTGCAGGGCTGATCTTGCTGCCCCCTGTCTTCCAGGACAACAACGTCCTTGCCTCGCTGCCCCTGCAGTACAGCCAGCAGCAGTACCAGCGCCAGGACGTGGAGTGAGTCAGCCAGGGACTGGGGGGAGACCAGGGTGTGCAGGGGACCGGGGACACCTGGGATGACAGGTGGGAGGAGGATGGGTCCAGCAGGGCACGGGGGGAGGATGCTGGGACTTCCGGGGGGGCCGAAGTGGACTCAGAGAAGGGGGAGGCGTGAGATTGCAGGGGGCTGGGCCTGTGGGGAGACCGGGGCAGGCAGAAGTGGCCTGGGAGTAAGGGATGGCGGGCGGGGTTGTGCCCGGCCCGGGCCCACGTATCCCTGTGTCTCTGGTCCGGGCATTGGCACTGACCCCAGGCTGGTGGTGGCCCTGTCGGTGACGCTGGGCTTGTTCGCCGTGGAGCTGGCTGGCTTCCTGTCCGGGGTGTCCATGTTCAACCACACGCAGAGTCTGCTCTGTATCCTTCCGTCCTGCTGGGGGGGACGAACTCTGCACCCCCGCCCCGACTGGTGTTACAGCACCCCCTGGGCACCTACCGCTCTCCCCCCACAGCACAATGACTGTTGTCCCCAGGGGGCGCCACCTCTAGTCTGCACTTGCTGTCTCGGGGGGCAGGGGGGGAATGGGACACGGGGCCTGTCCTCTCTAGGGGACACTGGCTCCCCTTCGGCCCCAGGACAGGGACTGCCTGGCTCAGTGGGGTGGGGAATGGGAAGGAGGGGGTGTCACTCAGCTAACCCCAAAAGATCACCCTGGTTAGCACTGTTGGCATCCACAGTGGAGAGAGCAGGGCCTGGATGGGTCTGGGAGAGAGGGGACTGGGGCAGCCCCCTATCCCACCCCAGCTGCATCTGCCCCCCCACATCGGTCCCCGTTGTTGGTCCCTGACTCTGCTCCCATCCCAGCCATTGGGGCCCACACTGCCGCCGCCGTGGCCCTCCTCTTCTTCCTCTTCGACCAGTGGGACAGCAGCCTCTACTGGTGGATCTTTGCCTTCTGCAGGTCAGTGGCACCCCCTGCAGGAGCTGCAAGCCCTTCCCTCGGCACAGCACCCAGGAACCAGCGCCTCCTAGCGGGGACAGGCCCCGTACCCCATTCCCTGCCCCCCTGAGCCAGCCAGTTCCCGCACTGGGGCCGGAGGGGAGCCGGCGCCCCCTAGCGGGAACAGGCCCCGTACCCCATTCCCTGCCCCCCTGAGCCAGCCAGTTCCCGCACTGGGGCCGGAGGGGAGTTGGCACCCCCTAGTGGGGACAGGCCCCGTACCCCGTTCCCTGTCCCCCTGAGCCAGCCAGTCCCCGCCCTGGGGCCGGCAACCCCTAGAGGGCAAAGAGCCTGTCTCCCGGTGCCTGTTCTCTCCACGACGGGTTATTTTCCTGACGGCTCCTCCCCAGCATTGGCTGCTCACTGCAGCGCCTCCATCTGTCTCTCCTTCTTCGTCTTGGAGCGCTGGGAGAGCGCCACCTACTGGTACATCCTGGCCTTCTGCAGGTAGATGCCCCTGAGAGGGAGGGACGGGGTGGGCCCCTCGGGAACATCCTGCCCATGGAAGAGCCCCTGGCACTAATCCCGCCTGCCCTTGTGCCCCCAGCGCCCTGCCTGCTGCCTTCGAGATCCTGCTCTTCGTGTCCGTCTTCGTGTTCAAGAGGAAGCCCCTGTGAGCCGGAGCCGGGCCCCCCGGGAGGTCTGTACCGCTGGCCCCACGGGCTCTGAGCCGGGTGGTGGATATGCCGGACGGGGAGCTCGCCAGCGCTCGCCACTGCTCCTCAGCCCTACAGACCTGGCGCTGGCCGGGGGCAGCTGGTGATGGGGTGGCTGCATGGGGCAGTCAGGACCTGGTGCTCTGCCTCTAAGGGGCAGGGCTGAGTTAGCCCCATAGGAGCCTGCAGCGCCCCCCAGGAGACCCCCGGGGCAACAGCGGTACTGCACCCTGCGCCAATCCCATAGCAACCTGCAGCGCCCCCCAGGAGACCCCAGTGGCAGCAGGAGATACTGCACCCTGTGTCAGCCCCATGGGACCTTACAACGCCCCCCAGTGGCAGCAGGCAGTACTGCACTTGGCAGTGCGTCAGCCCCATTGCACAGCAGTGATAGGATCAGTGGGGCGGAGCCCCTAAGGAGCGGCTGATGTGGCAAGGGAGAAGAATTATTCCTCTGTTTCTACCAGCTGCTCCCTCTCTGGCCATGTCCCCCTCCCCACCCCAGGGCTGGGGCTGTGCCCTGGAGCCCGCCCGCCCTGTGAATAAACTGGCTTTCCTAACTGGAGCTGGGGTCTTTTCCAGTCTGCTCCCCCCTCCCCGTGGGCTGGGGGGCAGAACTCACACGGCGAGGGGCTTTGGGGGTGATCCCATGAGAAGGGGGCTGATTCGGCAGGGGGCGCTTTCCCCTCACAGTCACTGCTGGCCCCAGGGGGCTGTGCGTCAAGCTTGAGGGACAAATGCAGTGCGGGCACCGGCAGAGCTGGGAGGGCCAGGGCTGGGCTAGGCTAGCGGGGGCTGCAGGTCGGGAGTGAGGGGCACCGGCAGAACTGGGGGGGGCCAGGGCTGGGCTAGGCTAGCGGGGGCTGCGGGTCGGGAGTGAGGGGCACTGGCAGGGCTGGGGGGGGGCAGGGCTGGGCTAGCAGGGGCTGTGGGTCGGGAGTGAGGGGCACAGGCAGGGCTGGGCTAGCAGGGGCTGTGAGTCGGGACTGAGGGACACTGGCAGGGCTGGGCTAGCAGGGGCTGTGAGTCGGGACTGAGGGGCACTGGCAGGGTTGTGGGGGGCAGGGCTGGCCTGGCAGGGGCTGCGGGTCGGGAGTGAGGGGCACCGGCAGAGCTGGGGGGCGGGGGGCAGGGCTGGGCTAGCAGAGGCTGTGAGTCGGGACTGAGGGGCACTGGCAGGGCTGGGCTAGCAGGGGCTGTGAGTCGGGACTGAGGGGCACTGGCAGGGCTGGGCTAGCAGGGGCTGCGAGTCGGGAGTGAGGGGCACCGGCAGAGCTGGGGGGGGCAGGGCTGGGCTGGCAGGGGCTGTGAGTCGGGAGTGAGGGGCACCGGCAGAGCTGTGGGGGTGCAGGGCTGGGCTAGCAGGGGCTGTGAGTCGGGAGTGAGGGGCACTGGCAGGGCTGGGCTAGCAGGGGCTGTGAGTCGGGTGTGAGGGGCACTGGCAGGGCTGGGCTAGCAGGGGCTGTGATTCGGGAGTGAGGGGCGCTGGGGGGGCTGACTGAATATCTGGGGTTGAGAACAGGAACTTTAATACTGTGTTGAATGGATCAGCCATTAACACCATAAAGCCCCCCCACCTCCCCGCACACGGGCGCTGTTGGGTCCATCCACCCCCACTGCCCCACCTGGGCATAGTGGTGAGATTCCCTGGGGAGCAGAGTGGGGGGTCTTCCTGGGGTGGGGGTCAGGAGGTGGGAATGGGCTGAGCGGGAGAAGGGCTGCTCAGACCCAAGGATTGTCCCCACCTCGGGGGAGGTGATCAGTGCGTGGAGCTGCGGGGGCTCCCCAGTATGCCCCCATATGGGTAAACCACAGACCCATCAGCCACCCTCCCCATCCATCCCCCCATGTCCCTGTCCCTCCTCCAACCCATCCATCCATCCTCACACATCTCTGTCCCTCCCACGCATCCCCCCAATTCATCCACCCCCCAAACCCGCCCCAAGGGAGTCTGGGCAGCACCACAGGGCCCCGGTGTCTCGGAGGGGTCTGGGCAGCGCCCGGTGCCACGGGGCCCCAGTCTCAGTTGTGGGGGGTGTCTGGGCAGCGCCCGGTGCCACGTGGCCCCGGGCTCGGTCGGGGGGTGTGGGCGGCGCCCTGTAGAATGAATGCCCCATGCCAACATTAACTAACAGTGATGTGCAGTGGGACGGTGTGAGGCCCTGCCCGTCACTCTGATGCCCAGCGAGCTGTGCGGAAAAACACAGTCCCCTGCACTTGCAGTTAAAGGGCCAATGCTCACACTGCCCCCACACACACAGTGGGTCACAAGAGTAGCTCCCTGGAGCCACAGCTACTGCAGCTCGGTGCCCTGGTGTGACATGAGTGTGATGGGGCTCAGACCTGCCCCCCCCCCCCAGCAACGAGGCCAGAGACTGGGGGAAGGGGGGCTCTGCCACTGCTCCAGAGCCCCATGGAAGATTGTGGGGAGCTGCAAACCCATCCGTGCAGAACGACCAGAGTTGGGGGGGGTCAGTTCTCTCTCTCTCTCTCTCTCTCTCTCTCACACACACACACACACACAGAGAGAGAGAGAGAGAGAAAAAAAAAATCCGCTTGCCTGCCTGTTTGGTAGCCACGGTCACAGCCCTGACACCGCTGTTACAAAAAGCCACACGCCCTTCTTTCCTGATACATACGGTCGATACCGGCTTGCGGCATATGGAAATATGTGCCGCGGGGCATTATGGGAGGACAGAACGGGGCCGGTAATGCGCAGCCTTTTGCCATCCGGGGCCCGACCGAAGCCCCGCGGGGCCAGGTGGGGGGCAGGACCAGCGCGGGGGGTTTCCCCGGGGGAGGGGGGAGGGGGATTGCGCCGCCCACCCTGAGCTATAGAGCCGTGGCCGGGCCTTGGGTCCCGGCGGCGGGGAACACTTTGTATCGTCAGTGAGGTACATCCTTACCTGTTCCTCCGTTGGGGGGCAGTACATGATGATTGGAGAGCGTATGAGACATGATTACAGTCTCTGCGGCCGTGGTCTGCAACACCGCGGCTCGCTCCTATCTGAACCTCACTGGCGGGCCCTGCTATGCAGCGTGGGAGTGGTTGTTGGGACGGGGACCCGCTGGGGTTCTCCGAGCGGCTCGGGGGGTTTATTTAGTGTATTTGTTAAGAGGGGTTATATTGTGATCCTAGATCGTTACTGAAGTGCTGAGTAACCACGCATGCAGCCTGTTTTTCTGCAAATGTAACCTCACAGACGCTGTCTGTTCCTTTCCAATAGCACGGGCAACGCTATAATGTTACAGTCACAATTGATTTTTTTGCAATAAGTTAGTCATAATCTATTCCTTTGCAATAGTGGGGGGACAACGCTGTAACTCTATCCCAGTGCAAACGTTATAACGTAACAGTCACGATCTACCCCCTGCCGTAGTGGGGGACCACGTTACAGTCACCCTCTGTCACTCGCAATAGAGGTGAATGACATTAGAAGCACATTTGCAGCATCAGCATAAGCCACCGGAGACGTGAATAACACGACAGGCGTGTTTGCAGTGTTGGTGTCGCCCTGTTGGTCCCACCACACCAGGGAGACGAGGGGGGTAAAAAGAAGGGGGGACTGTTTGGCCTGCAAAAGAGACGATGGACGGAGTGGGTAGGAGATCGATAAGTGTTCTTCACCCCTTTGCACAACCCCTGGGCAGCTAGGGGTCACCTGCTGACCCGGCCGTGCGGCGGTTGAAAAACCAAGCACACGGGTTAACCTCATAGACTCATAGCCATTAAGGTCAGAAGGGACCATTATGATCATCTGGTCTGACCCCCTGCATGCTGCAGGCCGCAAGACCCTTCCCTGGACTCTACCGTTGAAGTCCCCAATCCTGTGTTTTAGTGACTTCAATCGGCTGAGACCCTCCTGCTAGTGATCCCTGCCCCATGCTGCGGAGGAAGGCGAAAAACCTCCAGAGGCTCAGCCAATCTACCCTGGAGGAAAATTCCTTCCCGACCCCAAATATGGCGATCAGTAATACCCCGAGCATATAGGCAAGAGTCTCTAGCCTGACCCTTGTTGGCCATTATGCTGTTCATGTACCATTGCTTGGTTTTCCTTGGCTACTATGTTTTATCATTAAACCATTCCCTCCATAAACTTATCCAACTTAATCTTAAAACCAGACAGGTCCGTCGCCCCCACCGTTTCCCTCGGAAGGCCGTTCCAATATTTCACCCCTCTGATGGTCAGAAACCTTCGTCTAATTTCAAGCCTAAACTTCCCCCCGGCCAGTTTGTATCCATTCGTTCTCGTGTCCACATTAGTACTAAACTGGAATAATTCCTCTCCCTCCCTTGTATTAACCCCTCTGATATATTTAAAGATAGCAATCATATCCCCCCTCAGCCTTCGCTTTGTCAGACTAAACAACCTGCGGAACTCCTTGCCACTGGATGTGGGCGAAAGCCGGAAGCCACAGGTCCAGCTGCTGGCTATGAGCCAAGCCAGCCAGGGACGCAGCCCCGCGCTCCAGTTGTCCCTGGGTCCCCTGGCTCTGAGCCCAACCCTCTCAACGCCCTGGTGCCAGGGTGAGGGGCTCCAGGGGGGTGGGACCAGCTCCATCCTCGCTGCTCTAATTGGCTGGGAGTTTGCAACAGCTCTTCCCCGGGGTTGGCTGGAGCCAGCCCGTTCTCTTGCTTGTGATTGGCTGGGCCTTGCCCTCTCTCTGATTGTCCGGGTGCTACAACAGTTCTTCCCTGTGATTGGCCGGCTCCTTCCTCTTTTTCTTGCTCCCCTACGATGACATCTCTTCCCTCTCATTGGCTGAGAGAAGTGCATCTCATCACCCCTGATTGGCTGGGCACCGCCCCCGCGCCCCCTCCACTAGCTGACTGCCCTCCCCCCTTCCGGGATTGGGTGGGCTCTGCCTCTTCTTCTCTCGTGATTGGCTGGACGCCGCGCTCTGTTCCCGGGCTAAAGCCGGGACCCCTTACAAAATGGCGGGGCGCCACGCCTCCCTTCTTTGATTGGCCGCGGTCCGGAGTGATTGACAGGAGCCTCCGTTTTTGCTTTTTTTAATCGTAAGACCGGGGGCGGAGTCTTCCGGCTCCGGCGGTCAATGGCTGAGCGAGAGAGGCGTGACCGGTGGACTCTAGCCCGGCCCTCCGTTTGCCTGACTGCCCAATGAGCTGCCGGGAGCGATTTTGAACCGCGAGCTGGGGCCTCTGATTGGCCAGACCGCACCGGGACTGGCGCCGCCGGTCTCCGCAATTGGCTGGTGCCCTCAGAGCGCGCGGCCTGTCAGCGCCCGTGGGAGGCCGGCTCGGCAGAGCGAGCGGAGCGCGCGAGCCCCGGGTAGGTACCGTCACGGTCTAGGGGCTTGAGGGGGGGATATGGGGGGCTGGAGGAGTTGGGGGGTTATGGGGGTGTGGGGGGTTATGGGGGTGTGGGGGGCTGGAGGAGCTGGGGGGTTATGGGGGTGTGGGGGGCTGGAGGAGCTGGGGGGTTATGGGGATGTGGGGGGCTGGAGGAGTTGGGGGTTATGGGGATGTGGGGGGCTGGAGGAGTTGGGGGTGTGGGGGGTTATGGGGGTGTGGGGGTCTGGAGGAGCTGGGGGGTTAAGGGGATGTGGGGGGCTGGAGGAGCTGGGGGGTTAAGGGGATGTGGGGGGCTGGAGGAGTTGGGGGTGTGGGGGGCTGGAGGAGTTGGGGGTTATGGGGGTGTGGGGGGCTGGAGGAGCTGGGGGGGTGTGGGGGTGTGGGGGGCTGGAGGAGCTGGGGGGGTGTGGGGGTGTGGGGGGCTGGAGGAGCTGGGGGGGTGTGGGGGTGTGGGGGGCTGGGGGGTTAAGGGGATGTGGGGGGCTGGAGGAGTTGGGGGTTATGGGGGTGTGGGGGGCTGGAGGAGCTGGGGGGTTATGGGGATGTGGGGGGCTGGAGGAGTTGGGGGTGTGGGGGGCTGGAGGAGCTGGGGGGTTATGGGGGTGTGGGGGGCTGGAGGAGCTGGGGGGTTGTGGGGGGCTGGAGGAGCTGGGGGGTTATGGGGGTGTGGGGGGTTATGGGGGTGTGGGGGGCTGGAGGAGTTGGGGGTTATGGGGGTGTGGGGGGCTGGAGGAGTTGGGGGTTATGGGGGTGTGGGGGGCTGGAGGAGCTGGGGGGTTATGGGGGTGTGGGGGGCTGGAGGAGCTGGGGGGGTTAAGGGGATGTGGGGGGCTGGAGGAGTTGGGGGTTATGGGGATGTGGGGGGCTGGAGGAGTTGGGGGTTATGGGGGTGTGGGGGGTTATGGGGGTGTGGGGGGCTGGAGGAGCTGGGGGGTTAAGGGGGTGTGGGGGGCTGGAGGAGCTGGGGGGTTAAGGGGATGTGGGGGGCTGGAGGAGTTGGGGGTGTGGGGGGCTGGAGGAGTTGGGGGTTATGGGGGTGTGGGGGGCTGGAGGAGCTGGGGGGGTGTGGGGGTGTGGGGGGCTGGAGGAGCTGGGGGGTTATGGGGGTGTGGGGGGCTGGAGGAGCTGGGGGGTTATGGGGATGTGGGGGGCTGGGGGGTTAAGGGGATGTGGGGGGCTGGAGGAGTTGGGGGTTATGGGGGTGTGGGGGGCTGGAGGAGCTGGGGGGTTATGGGGATGTGGGGGGCTGGAGGAGTTGGGGGTGTGGGGGGCTGGAGGAGCTGGGGGGTTATGGGGGTGTGGGGGGCTGGAGGAGCTGGGGGGTTATGGGGATGTGGGGGGCTGGAGGAGTTGGGGGTTATGGGGGGCTGGAGGAGCTGGGGGGTTAAGGGGATGTGGGGGCTGGAGGAGTTAGGGGTTATGGGGGTGTGGGGGGCTGGAGGAGCTGGGGGGTTATGGGGATGTGGGGGGCTGGAGGAGTTGGGGGTTATGGGGGTGTGGGGGGCTGGAGGAGCTGGGGGGTTATGGGGGTGTGGGGGGCTGGAGGAGTTGGGGGTGTAGGGGGCTGGAGGAGCTGGGGGGTTATGGGGATGTGGGGGGCTGGAGGAGCTGGGGGGTTATGAGGGAGTTGGGGGGCTGTCACAGAGTCCCCGGGCGATGCTCTGACACTGCTCCCTATGAAGCCAGTTGGGACTCTGGGGGAGCCTCCTCTCTGTGAGCAGACTGTCTCCAGGGCAAGAAGCTCCCACGGCTTCCACCTTCCTGGGTCTGACCTCGGAGCATCCAGCCTCCCCTTCCTCACCTGCGCTTCCCACAGCGATTCCGCGCACCCCAACTCCGCAGTCAGACATGACTCCCAGCCCGCCGGTAAAACAGGAGGTTTATTAGTCGTCAGGAACACAGCGGAGAACAGAATTTGCTAGCACAGAAATCAGTGACTTTCAGCCAAGTCCATCTTGGGGAGTCTGGCCCAGACGCCCTGGCCTCTCCCTCTGCCGGTCCCACGCCACAGCGTGGCCCGGACTCCCCACTCTGCCGGTCCCACGCTGCAGACTGCCCTGGACTGTGGAGTGTGTGTGTGGGGGGGGGGGGGGTATGGGGATGAGGCGCAGGGGTTATGGGGGGTTGGAGGAGTAGGGATGTGAGTTTGGGGGGGGGCTTTGGCATGGGAGGGGGTCTTTGAGCCAGGTGGAGTGTGGGTAGGATGGGCGGCTCAGGGTTAACTGGTACGTGGAGGGCTGGGATCTGGGATGGGTGAGTTGGGGCTGGGGATTTGGACGGGGGGGCTGGGATGAGTAGGGAGTAGGGAGCAGATCCTAGGGGTGGGGGTGGGTGGGTTCGGGAGCAGGGGGCTCTGGTGCTAGGGTTGGGGGAGGGGGAGTGGGGGACCCAGGGAGGGGGTTGGGGTATTGGGTCGCTGGGCTGGTTTCAGGTGGCTGATGGGTTGGGATTGGGTTGGGTTAGTGTGGGGTTGGGGGGGCTCTGAGGCAGCCTGGCATGGGCGTTATTGACTAGGGTGGGATGTGTGGGGTGCAGGCGGGCTGAGTTGGGGTGGGGGGTTCTCTGGGAGTTGGGGGGTGATGAGGGGTGGGCTTGGGGGCTGTGACAGTTGAGCCCCGGGGTACCCCACAGAGTAAGCAAGTGAACTAACTAGTGACTGGGCTGTTAATGGGGAAACACTGAGACAACTTGCAACTGGACAGGACCCCCAGGCATGGGGCCATCACTTGGCTTTTCCTGGGGTGGTTGGAGTGCCCCTCGTCCGGCTGGGGGCAGCCCCTTGGCCCCGCTGGGGGGTGGGCTGCACAAATTGAACTCAACTTTCTAGTGATCCAAATACATCCGCTCCTGCCCCCGTCCATGCCCAGCTCTTGCTAGGATGTTGCTTGACGTACTAGGTGGCTCAGTTGTTTACTCTGTGGGGTCCAGACCCTGTTCTTTCAGCCAGAATGGGTCAGCCATTTCTGAGAATGAAGATAGGAAAAAATAAGGCACTTTCCCCCTGTTAAATTCTTAAGACTTTCTTTGAGAGTCTCCATCGCCCCCCAGCTTTGGAGCAGGGACTTGAAATCTGGCAGGGATCACGGCCCTGGTTGTTCCCGGGGAGCTGGATTCCGTCCATGTCTCTGTCACAGAGTTCCCAGGAGACATTGGCCAAGTCGCTTCCACCAAATGCTTTCCAGATGGCCACTCAATGAGTCTTCCTCCCTTTTTGGGTGCCCAAAATGAGCCCATAGGGTCTAATTGGCAGCCGGCCACGCGCTTGCAGCTGAAGTCACCGGGAGCTGTGCTGTGAACATGCCAGGCACTGTGTGACACAACGTATTGCTGCCTCGGTGCCTCCGTTCTCCTTCTGTAAAATGGGAGCAAAAGCCCTCAGCTGGCAGGGCCAGTAAGAGAAATCAAGGCATGGGAAGCGCTCGGCTCCCGGAGGGCCGAGCACTGGGGGAGATGGAGCATCGCGAGCACAGGGTTAGAAGCAGCAGCAGGAGAGATTCCAGAAGACTGGAAAAAGGCAAACATAGTGCCCATCTATAAAAAGGGAAATAAAATCAACCCAGGAAACTACAGACCAGTTACTTTAACTTCTGTGCCAGGGAAGATAATGGAGCAAGTAATTAAGGAAATCATCTGCAAACACTTGGAAGGTGGAAAGGTGATAGGGAATAGCCAGCATGGATTTGTAAAGAACAAATCATGTCAAACCAATCTGATAGCTTTCTTTGATAGGATAACAAAGCGGAGGATGTGGTATACCTAGACTTTAGTAAGGCATTTGATATGGTCTCGCATGATATTCTTATCGATAAACTAGGCAAATACAACTTAGATGGGGCTACTATAAGGTGGGTGCATAACTGGCTGAATAACTGTACTCAGAGAGTAGTTATTAATGGTTTCCAATCCTGCTGGAAAGGTATAACAAGTGGGGTTCTGTTTTGGGACCGGCTCTGTTCAATATCTTCATCAACGAAGATATCTTAGATATTGGCATGGAAAGTACGCTTATTAAATTTGCAGATGATACCAAACTGGGAGGGATTGCAACTGCTTTGGAGGATAGGGTCATAATTCAAAATGATCTGGACAAATTGGAGAAATGGTCTGAGGTAAACAGGACAAAGTTTAATAAAGACAAATGCAAAGTGCTCCACTTAGGAAGGAGTACGGCAGAAAGGGATCTAGGGGTTATAGTGGACCACTAGCTAAATATGAGTCAACAGTGTGATGCTGTTGCAAAAAAAGCAAACGTGATTGTGGGATGTATTAACAGATGTGTTGTGAGCAAGACATGAGAAGTCATTCTTCCGCTCTACTCTGTGCTGGTTAGGCCTCAGCTGGAGTATTGTGTCCAGTTCTGGGCGCCGCATTTCAAGAAAGATGTGGAGAAATTGGAGAGGGTCCAGAGAAGAGCAACAAGAATGATTAAAGGTCTTGAGAACATGACCTATGAAGGAAGGCTGAAAGAATTGGGTTTGTTTAGTTTGGAAAAGAGAAGACTGAGAGGGGACATGATCACAGTTTTCAGGTATCTAAAAGGGTGTCATGAGGAGGAGGGAGAAAACTTGTGTATCTTAGCCTCTGAGGATAGAACCAGAAGCAATGGGTTTAAACTGCAGCAAGGGAGGTCTAGGTTGGACATTAGGAAAAAGTTCCTAACTGTCAGGGTGGTTAAACACTGGAATAAATTGCCTAGGGAGGTTGTGGAATCTCCATGTCTGGAGATATTTCAAGAGTAGGTTAGATAAATGTCTATCAGGGATGGTCTAGACAGTATTTGGTCCTGCCATGAGAGCGGGGAACTGGACTCAATGACCTCTCGAGGTCCCTTCCAGCCCTAGAATCTATGAAACAAGCTGGGGAGGGGGGGGGTGCAGGTGTTAAACAAAGAGACAGCCACGGAGCGACGAGTGGCTCATTGAGCAAGCACCGTCCACGGATTGAGGCAGGGCTCCTGTGGAAACCGTAGCATGTGATCGTGTAGTTATAGACGTAAGCTGATCTGTAACGCCGGCGGGAAGGGGCGGTCGGAGCTGCGTTTCCCAGGCTTGGCTGGGAGACTCCGAATCCGTGGTACGGCTGTGGCCAGAACTGCTGACAGAGCGTTGCCGGCTCTCTGTTTTTAAAGCTGGCCTGAGGTTGGGGCAGATGGGATGGGCAGGGGCTTTAAATCCAGACCATCTCAAAGCCTGTTCTCTGGGGGCGAAGAGCTGTGTCACTCCAATGCCTGTCAAACAGCTGGGAGGAAAAACCTCTGTGTTAAAATTCCCCTTCAGAGTTGGGTGATCACTAGTCCTCCACAGAGACCTCTGGCAAAGGCCAGGCCCGTGGGGTGGGGACAGGGGAAGCTCAATAAGCTTATTTGGGGGAGGAAATCGACTTTCCAGCCTTTGTCATAAAGGAGGGTTCATGTTCTTTCCCTCCCCAAATCGGTCCCCCGGGAGCAATTGTCTTTGTGCGTTAGGTCCCCTGGGGCACGCCGGTGTGGCCGATTCAAACAGCTGGTCTGTTTCCAGTGGGGTCCCACGGGGATCGGGGCTTGGCCCGACGCTATTTAACATCTTTCTCAGTGACCTGGAAGAAAAGAGCAAATTGTCCCCGCTAGAACTTGGCGATGACCCGACAGCTGGGGACGCGGTGAATAACGAACAGGTCGGGTCACTGATACAGGGCACTCTGGATCGCTTGGTGACCTGGGTGCATGCGAACTATGTGCTTTAGTACAGCTAAATTCCAGAGGGACGTGAGGCTCAGAGAAGAGCCATAAACCGGCCGGGGAGTGAGACACGCCGGGTGTTCGATCTGTTTAGCCGGGGAAGGTTGGGGTAGTGCTTAGGGCACTGGGCTGGTACTTGACTCCTGACTCCCCGTGTGACCCTGAATCGCTCTGATCTCTTCTGTAAAGGGGGATCCTTGTGCCCCGAGGGGATCCCCCTGATCCAGGGCCCTCTGGCGATCAGGGTCTCCGCAGGCAGGGACTCTGGGTGACCGCTTAGGCTGGTGCTGATGCTGTGTCTGCTTCTCCCCACAGAATGGCCTACAAGGAGAATGTGACCCCTGGTAGCGGCACCAGCCTGGCCAAGGTGAGCCAAACTGGCGGGCCTAGGGTGGGAGGGATTCTGTTGTGCCAGGCGCTGCACAAAACCCTCTCTCCTGCCCCCCCACCCTAGATCGGAGCCCCCCACCCGGGCGGTGCACAAAACCCTCTACCCCCCCCAGATTGGAGCCCCCCCCCAACCTGGGCGCTGCACAAAACCCTCTCCCCCCGCCAGAGATCGGAACCCCCCCCCGGGCACTGCACAAACCCCTCTACCCCGCCCCCCCGTGCTGCACAAAACCCTCTTCCCCCCCCCCCCCCCGAGATCGGAGACCCCCCTCACCCGGGCACTGCACAAAACCCTCTCCCCCCACCTGAGATCGGAGCCCCCCCCCTACCCAGGCGCTGCACAACCCCCCCCATCCCCCAGATCAGAGCCCCCCCACCTAGGTGCTGCACAAAACCCTCTCGCGCGCCCCCCCCCCACCTGAGAACAGAGCCCCCCGCCCGGGCGCTGCACAAAACCCTCTCCCCCCACCAGGTATTGGATCCCCCCCACCGGGCACTGCACAACATCCTCTACCTCTTAGTCCCAAGAGCGAACACCCACCAAAACAAAGAGCACAAACAAAAGCTTCCCCCCCCCCCCCCCCCAACCCCCAAGATTTGAAAGTATCTTGTCCCCTTATTGGTCCTTTGGGTCAGGTGTCAGCCAGGTTACCTGAGCTTCTTAACCCTTTACAGGTAAAAGGATTTTGGAGTCTCTGGCCAGGAGGGATTTTATAGTATTGTATACAGGAGGGTTGTTACCCTTCCCTTTACAGTTATGACACAGGTGCTGAGGCAAAGTGAAAGCCCCTGCTCAGTGCCCGCACTGCCTAGTTACAGTACAGGAGCGGTGGCAGCCACCACAGACCAATGATAAATACGGGCACTGATTCCGAGCGATGTAGTAAACTGGGAGAAAACCGGCCTTGGGGTGAGAGACACCAGCAGCTTGATCTATTTCACTTATCAAACAGAAGGTGAAGGGAGAACGTCTATAAATATCTGCCCGGGAAACCAGTATTTGTCAATGGGGATTCGCCATCGCTGACAATTTCCCACTCGAGATGGGCTGGTTTTCTAACAGATCTGTTCTAGGGTTTCTTTTCTTTGGAGAGACCCCGTCCAGCCTCTGGCACCTGTCTGTAACCCTCGGCTGCTCTCTGTCTCTCCCCCCTGCAGTATGGGGTGCTGAGCGGGCCGGGCCCCCAGCGAGTCCCCCGGAAGGATCCCTACATGCCCAGCGGCACCCCCTCCGAGTCGCTGCTGGCGCAGAGGGCAATGGCCAGCACCAATAAGATTATCCTGAAGTCCTCCAGCATCCAGAAGCCAGGTCGGGAGGGGCAAGTTGGGGGCTGGGGGTACGCGGGGGGGGGGAAGGGGAATCTGTCCTCCCCCCCAACAGATCTGCTCAGGCTCGGCCGGGTGTTAATTCAGGGCAGTTTCGAGGCCTGCGTTAGAAAGGAAGGCAGAGCGGGCGATCTCGGGGGCCCGTCTGGCCTTGGAATCGATGGGTCTAGGAGCTCAGAATGGGGGAGAAAGGCGAAGTGGGGATTTCCGACAGTCTAGTAGGGCCCATTCGATCAGCCAGCCCGACCTCCGGGTTCGCCCAGGCCAGAGATGGTGGACGGGGCATCGCCCGCAGTCTGGCTCAGCTGGGAGCTGTGGGCACCCATAATGTCTGGGCTGCCCACCGGGACCTGTCTTTGGGGAGGGTGGGCCTGGTGCACCGGGGTATGCTAGGATGTGACTCACTCTCCCTCTCCGCAGCCGTCCCAGGCAGGGTGCCTGCCGAACTCAGCTCCGGTGCCCAGGCGGCTCAACCCACCCCCCAGTGAGTGTCTCTGCAAGGGAGGTGGCTTGGGCTGGGCTGGGGGGCCGGGGTGGCACTTTCCCTTAGAGGACACTGAGATCTGGCTCCTGCGTGGTGGGGGGGAAGAAAGAGTGCTCACTTTGGGGCTGCCCGTCCTGGCTGACATCCCCCTCACCCCGATCCAGGTGGTTCCCTGGAGATCTGCTGTCTGGGCTAGGGAGATCTGGGGCAGAGGATGGGATTTGGGGCAGCCAGGCCCTGGGGAGCATTGGTGGGGTGGGGGGCTACCAGAGGGAAGGGAGATCTAGGACAGCTGGGCCTTGGGGAAGGGCTGCTGGGGGGGAGGGGAGTTTCTGGGGCAGCTGGGCCCCGGGGTGGGGAGGGGGGTTTCTGGGGTGGCAGGGCTCTGGTGGGGGAGGGGGTGGAGGATCTGGGATGGCTGGGCCCATGGGGCAGAGCTGCCCAGAGGGGAGGGGGATGTGGGGAGGCTGGGCTCCAATGGAGGTATCTGGGGGGGGATCTGGGGCAGCTGGGCAATTCGGGGGGAGGACTGCCCAGGAGGAGGGGGGGATCTGGGGCAGCCGGGCCCTGTGGGGGAAGGGGGATCTGGGGCGGTCGGATCCTGGGGGGTGGGCTGCTGGGGGCAGAGGGGGGGATCTGGTGTGGCTGGGCTCCAGGGAGGGGATCTGGGGTGGCTGGGCCCTGGGGGGGAAGGGATGCCTGGGGGTGGGGGGGGGGATGTGGGGCAGCCAGGTCCTGGGGGGAGGGCTGCGTGGGAGCAGGGACCCTGTGGGGGACGGGGGATCTGGGGGAGTACAAATCCCCTGCTGTCCCTTAGCATCCCGTTCTGCACCCCCCAACTCTAACCCCTCCGCCCCCCCGCCAGGCGAGTCTTTACCATCAATGACTTTGAGATCGGGCGCCCGCTGGGCAAGGGGAAGTTCGGGAACGTATACCTGGCCCGGGAGCGGGCATCCCGGTTCATCGTGGCGCTCAAGGTGCTCTTCAAGTCGCAGATGGAGAAGGAGGGCGTGGAGCACCAGCTGCGGCGGGAGATCGAGATCCAGTCCCATCTCCAGTGGGTGGGACTGGGTGCGGGCGGGGTGGGGCAGACTCAATGCCGGCGCCTCCAGGGGGCACCGTGTGGAGCAGGGTCCTGGCTGGGGGCGCGACCCTGAGAAGGGATTGGCGGCGGGCCCCCGAAGCCTGGCCTGCAGATAAGGGACCCAGGAGATCGGGAAGCAGAGAGGAGGTGGAAGCCCCTTGGGGTGGGGGTGTCCCGGGTGCAGCCCTGAAGCTGTGGATTGGACCAGTCTGGGGGGGCCGTCCTGCCCTGGGAGAGGCCAGCTGGGGCACCCCCACGACACCCCCTCAGTAACCAATGTCCCAGGCCGTGCATGTGGGGGTCTCTCTGGCGGGGGGATCAGGGGCAGGGAAGAGTGCTGCCCCCCATTGGGAGGGGAGACAAACCCCCCCCCTTTCCCCCCCAGTTGCCCTACCCCTTGGTGATCTGACTCTGACTCGGGCCCTCCCTGAGCAGCCTCATAGGGAGTGGGGCGGGGGCTCCCTAGTGGGCACTGGGCCATGGGCGGGGGGCACTCTCTGTGCTCAGGCCCGGCTCTCACTGCACCCTGCCTTTGGCCCGCAGACACCCCAACATCCTGCGCCTCTACAACTATTTCCACGACAAGAAGCGGGTCTACCTGATCCTGGAGTATGCGCCCCGCGGCGAGCTCTACAAGGAGCTGCAGAAATGCCGGCAGTTCGACGAGCAGAAGACTGCCACAGTGAGTGTGCAGGGGCCCGTTGGGTGCAGTGCCCCCCAGGCCGGGGGCAAGGGCAGATGGGGGCTGCAGACCCCTGTTAGATACAGGCGTGGCACGTGCCATCTCCACCTTGGCTGTGAGGGTGGCATGGTCTATGGGGAGAGCGCTGGCTGGGAGTCAGGACGCCTGGGTTCTCTGCCAGGTTCTGAGGGGGCGTGCGGTCTAATGGTTAGAGTGGGGGGGGCTGGGAGCTAGGAGTCATAGAATCATAGAATATCAGGGTTGGAGGGGACCTCGGGAGGTATTTAGTCCAACTCCCTGCTCAAAGCAGGACCAATCCCCAACCAAATCATCCCAGCCAGGGCTTTGTCAAGCGTGACCTTAAAAACCTCTAAGGAAGGAGATTCCACCACCTCCCCAGGGATCCCATTCCAGTGCTTCACGACCCTCCTAGGGAAATAGTGTTTCCTAATATCCAACCTTAACCTCCCCCACTGCAACTTGAGACCATTTCTCCTTGTTCTGTCATCTGCTACCACTGAGAACAGTCTAGATCCATCCTCTTTGGAACACTCCTTCAGGTAGTTGAAAGCAGCTATCAAATCCCCCCTCATTCTTCTCTTCTGCAGACTAAACAATCCCAGTTCCTTCAGCCTCTCCTCATAAGTCATGTGCTCCAGCCCCCTAATAATTTTTGTCGCCCTCCGCTGGACTCTCTCCAATTTTCCCACATCCTTCTTGTAGTGTGGGGCCCAAAACTGGACACAGTACTCCAGATGAGGCCTCCCCAGTGTCGAATAGAGGGGAATGATCACGTCCCTCGATCTGCTGGCAATGCCCCTACTTATACAGCCCAAAATGCTGTTAGCCTTCTTGGCAACAAGGGCACACTGTCGACTCATATCCAGCTTCTCGTCCACTGTAACCCCTAGGTCCTTTTCCGCAGAACTGCTGCCTAGCCATTCAGTCCCTCCTCTGTAGCAGTGCATGGGATTCTTCCGTCCTAAGTGCAGGACTCTGCACTTGTCCTTGTTGAACCTCATCAGGTTTCTTTTGGCCCAATCCTCTAATTTGTCTAGGTCCCTCTGTATCCTATCCCTACCCTCCAGTGTATCTACCACTCCTCCCAGTTTAGTGTCATCTGCAAACTTGCTGAGGGTGCAGTCCACGCCATCCTCCAGATCATTAATGAAGATATTGAACAAAACCGGCCCCAGGACCGAACCTTGGGGCACTCCGCTTGAAACCGGCTGCCAACTAGACATGGAGCCGTTGAGCCCGACGATCTAGCCAGCTTTCTATCCACCTTATAGTCCATTCATCCAGCCCATACTTCTTTAACTTGCCGGCAAGAATACTGTGGGAGACCGTATCAAAAGCTTTGCTAAAGTCGAGGAATAACACGTCCACTGCTTTCCCCTCATCCACAGAGCCAGTTATCTCCTCATAAAAGGCAATTAGGTTAGTCAGGCATGACTTGCCCTTGGTGAATCCATGCTGACTGTTCCTGATCACTTTCCTCTCCTCTAAGTGCTTCAGAATTGATTCCTTGAGGACCTGCTCCATGATTTTTCCAGGGACTGAGGTGAGGCTGACTGGCCTGTAGTTCCCCGGATCCTCCTCCTTCCCTTTTTTAAAGATGGGCACTACATTAGCCTTTTTCCAGTCATCTGGGACCTTCCCCGATCGCCATGAGTTTTCAAAGATTATGGCCAGTGGCTCTGCAATCACATCCGCCAACTCCTTTAGCATCCTCGGATGCAGCGCATCCGGCCCCATGGACTTGTGCACGTCCAGTTTTTCTAAATAGTCCTGAGCCACTTCTTTCTCCACGGAGGGCTGGTCACCCCCTCCCCATACTGTGCTGTCCAGTGCAGCAATCTGGGAGCTGACCTTGTTCGTGAAGACAGAGGCAAAAAAAGGCATCGAGTACATTAGCTTTTTCCACATCCTCTGTCACTAGGTTGCCTCCCTCATTCAGTAAGGGGCCCACACTTCCCTTGACTTTCTTCTTGTTGCTAACATACCTGAAGAAACCCTTCTTGTTACTCTTAACATTCCTTGCTAACTGCAACTCCAAGTGTGATTTGGCCTTCCTGATTTCACTCCTGCACGCCTGAGCAATATTTTTATACTCCTCCCTGGTCATTTGTCCAATCTTCCACTCTTGTAAGCTTCTTCTTTGTGTTTAAGATCAGCAATGATTTCACTGTTAAGCCAAGCCGGTCGCCTGCCATATTTACTATTCTTTCTACACTTCGGGATGATTTGTTCCTGCAACCTCAATAAGGATTCTTTAAAATACAGCCAGCTCTCCTGGACGCCTTTCCCCTTCGTGTTATTCTCCCAGGGGATCCTGCCCATCAGTTCCCCGAGGGAGTCAAAGTCTGCTTTTCTGAAGTCCAGGGTCCGTATTCGGCTGCTCTCCTTCCTTCCTTGTGTCAGGATCCTGAACTCGACCATCTCATGGTCACTGCCTCCCAGGTTCCCATCCACTTTTGCTTCCCCTACTAATTCTTCCCTGTTTGTGAGCAGCAGGTCAAGAAGAGCTCTGCCCCTAGTTGGTTCCTCCAGCACTTGCACCAGGAAATTGTCCCCTACACTTTCCAAAAACTTCCTGGATTGTCTGTATTGCTCTCCCGGCAGATATCAGGGTGATTAAAGTCTCCCATGAGAACCAGGGCCTGCGATCTAGTAACTTCTGTTAGTTGCCGGAAGAAACCCTCATCCACCTCATCCCCCTGGTCTGGTGGTCTATAGCAGACTCCCACCACGACTTCACCCTTGTTGCTCACACTTCTAATCTTAATCCAGAGACTCTGAGGTTTTTTTGCAGTTTCATACCGGAGCTCTGAGCAGTCATACTCCTCTCTTACATACAACGCAACTCCCCCACCTTTTCTGCCTTGCCTGTCCTTCCTGAACAGTTTATATCCATCCATGACAGTACTCCAGTCATGTGAGTTATCCCACCAAGTCTCTGTTATTCCAATCGCATCATAGTTCCCTGACTGTGCCAGGACTTCCAGTTCTCCCTGATTGTTTCCCAGGTTTCTTGCGTTCGTGTCTAGGCACTTAAGATAACTCGCTGATCGTCCCGCTTTCTCAGTATGAGGCAGGGGTCCTCCCCTCTTGCACTCTCCTGCTCGTGCTTCCTCCTGGTATCCCATTTCCCCACTTACCTCAGGGCTTTGATCTCCTTCCCCCAGTGAACCTAGTTTAAAGCCCTCCTCACTAGGTTAGCCAGCCTGCTTGCGAAGATGCTCTTCCCTCTCTTCGTTAGGTGGAGCCAGTCTCTGCTAGCACGCCTCCTCCTTGGAGTCTTGAGCTCTCTCATAGAATCATAGAATATCAGGGTTGGAAGGGACCTCAAGAGGTCATCTAGTCCAACCCCCTGCTCAAAGCAGGACCAATTCCCAACTAAATCATCCCAGCCAGGGCTTTGTCAAGCTGGGCCTTAAAAACCTCCAAGGAAGGAGACTCCACCACCTCCCTAGGTAACGCATTCCAGTGCTTCACCACCCTCCTAGTGAAATAATGTTTCCTAATATCCAACCTGGACCTCCCCCACTGCAACTTGAGACCATTGCTCCTTGTTCTGTCATCTGCCACCACTGAGAACAGCCTAGATCCATCCTCTTTGGAACCCCCCCTTCAGGTAGTTGAAGGCTGCTATCAAATCCCCCCTCATTCTTCTCTTCTGGAGACTAAACAATCCCAGTTCCCTCAGCCTCTCCTCATAAGTCATGTGCTCCAGCCCCCTAATCATTTTTGTTGCCCTCCGCTGGACTCTTTCCAATTTTTCCACATCCTTCTTGTAGTGTGGGGCCCAAAACTGGACACAGTACTCCAGATGAGGCCTCACCAATGTCGAATAAAGGGGAACAATCACGTTCCTTGATCTGCTGGCAGATCTCTCCCCAGCTCTGGGAGGGGAGTGGGAGCTAGTGGGTTAAAGCGGGGGGCGGCTGGGAGCCAGGACTCCTGGGTTCTTTTCCTGGTTCTGGAGGAGAGTGGGGTCTAGTGATTGCGGCTCTGCTCCTGGCCTACTGGGTGCCCTTCTGCAAGTCACTTCCTCTCTCTATTGCCTCAGTTTCCCAATCAGCAGGGGACACTCTTCTCTGGCAGGCAGAGCTGGCCCCAGGGGGGTGCTGTGGGGCAGGGGCAGCAGGGGGTGCTCTCCCCTGGCAGGTAGGGCTGGCCCCAGGGCGGTGCTAGGGGGCGCTATGGGGCAGGGAGCAGGGCGGGGGGGTTCAGCAGGAAGCGCTCTCCCCTGGCAGGCAGGGCGGCGCTAGGGGGCGCTGTGGGGCAGGGGCAGCAGGAGGTGCTCTCCCCTGGCAGACGGGGCTGGCGCTAGGGGGCGCTGTGGGGCAGGGAGCAGGGGGCGGTCTCCCCTGGCAGGCAGGGCTGGCCCCAGGGTGGCACTCGGGGGGTGCTGTGAGGGGGGAGTAGAATATAATTTAACATTTTCCACTGCAGGTGGAGGAACTTATTGATTTTTTTTTTTTTTTTTTTTTTCCCCCGAACATTTATTTTTAACCTGTGCGCCCCTGTTTTTCAGGGACAGTAAGAAGTGGGCGCAGGGGGCGGGTGGAAACAAGTGGGGATTTTCCTTGTTTCAAAGGCCTCTTTCCGCCTCCAAAGTGTTTTTGAAAAGCTTGGATTTTAGGGGGGAAATGGGGGGTTCGTGCCAACCCAGCCCCCTGACCGCCCCGCGCTCTGCCCCACAGTTCATGGAGGAGCTCGCTGACGCGCTCATCTACTGCCACGCCAAGAAGGTGATTCACCGTGACATCAAGCCAGAAAACCTCCTCATGGGCCTCAAGGGCGAGCTCAAGATCGCCGACTTCGGCTGGTCCGTGCATGCGCCCTCCCTCAGGTGAGAGCCGGCCAGGGGCGCGGCGGGGAAGGGAGGTGTCCCTGCCCCATCCTCAGCTTGGCACTCACCCCGCACCGCTCCCCCCGCACCACTCCCCCACAGGCGGAGGACCATGTGTGGCACGCTTGATTACCTGCCTCCCGAGATGATCGAGGGCAAGACGCACGACGAGAAGGTGGATCTATGGTGCATCGGGGTCTTGTGCTATGAGCTCCTGGTGGGGCACCCGCCCTTTGAGAGCTCCACCCACACGGAGACATATCGCCGCATCACCAAGGTGAGGGGCCCCGCCCCAGAGGTGGCTGCATCTCAGTGCTGGACGAGGGGTCCCTGGATAACCAGCCGCCCCACTCCAGAGGTGGCTGCATCTCAGTGCTGGATGAGGGGTCCCCGAGTAACCGGCTGCCCCGCCCCAGAGATGTGGCAGAATAACTCACGGCACATTGTGGGAGGCCGCACAGGCAATCCCCTGTCAGCCTAGGGCTGCTGCTGTGGGTTTTGGCCAAGGGGGCCACTAGTCCTTTGGCATCCCTAGGAGGGGTCCCCCAAGTCTGGGATGATCTGTGCTCCTGCCCCTCACAACTGGACACCTCAGTCATGAGCTCCAGGCTGAGGGCATTACCCCAGCTCCAAGGGGGAAGGCGGGCGCAAAGGGGCCACAGCAAGAAGAGAACCCAGGAGTCCTGGCTTCCAGCCCCTCCTGCTCTAACCCCGAGCCGGGGATAGAACCCAGGCGTCCGCCTCTCTCTGACTCTGCGTGCCCCCGGCAGGTGGATCTGCAGTTCCCGCCATTCATGTCAGAAGGTTCCCGGGACCTGATCACCAAGCTGCTGTGCCACAACCCCGCGGAGCGGCTGCCGCTGCGGGCCGTGCTGGAGCACCCCTGGGTGAAGGCCAATTCCCGGCGGGTGCTGCCGCCTGTCTTCAACCCCGCCCCTGCCAACTAGACCTGCCCCGCGGCCTCTTTCATCCCTCACGGGAGGGGCGGGGGGTGGGAGTCCCCACCCAGCCTCCCTTGGCGATGTCTCCCCCTCGGACGGTACCGGGAAGGGGGCAATGGGCCGACACACCCACTCGGGCCTGTAAATAAAGGTGCGGCTGCCAGTCCCTGACCCTGGAAGGTTTTGTGGCCATCTTCCCAGCTGTTGGGCTAGCCCCTACCTACACCCAGAGGGGCAGCGGGTCCCTGCCCCCCCTCTCCTTTCCTGCCCATGTGCCATGGGGCGGGGGCATGCCCCGGCCTGGCCTGTTTTAAATGTCCCCGCAGGAGGCTGCATGCCCCCTGCCCTCCTTTTAATAAAATTTGGAGTTACTTTGCCATGGGGTCCTCTTGTGTCTGTCTGTGTTCGGGGAGGGCAGAAAAAAGGGTGGGGGGGCAGTGGGGGGCAGCTTCGGGCCCGCAGAGCCGGGATCCCCTGGGGGGGGGTTCAGCAGCCTTCGTCTCCAGCCTTTAACCCGCCCCCCCCTTCTACTTCCCCACACCCCAGTTGCCATCCACGGGCCCTGGATTTCCCAATATGACCTGTCCCAATGTCCTCCCAACCCAGCTCCTGCTGCTTGCACCCCCCCCACCCCCCATGGTTCATAGGGGGTGCTGTGCTCCTGGGAGCGGGGTAGGGGCCCTAATGGCCCAGGGCGGTGCTAGGGGGCACGGTGGGGCAGGGAGCAGGGTGGAGAGCTGCCTGGACACTATCCCATAGGTCAATAGCACCAGCACCATCCTCTTCACCCTCTGGGTCCTCTGCTGCGAGCCGGGGGACTTGGTGAGGATATGGGAACTGGGGGTGATGTGGGGCAGGTGCAGCAGGGGCCGCTGTCCCCTAGCAGGTGGAGCTGGTCCTAGGGGGGCGCTGTGGGGCAGGGAGTGGGGCAAGGGCTCAGCAGGGGCCGCTCTCCACAGCAGGTGGGGGGCACTGTGGGGCAGGGACACACAAGGGGCTGGCCCTAGGGGGTGCTGTGGCGCGGGGGGCTCAGCAGGGGGCACTCTCCCCTGGCAGCAAGGATGGCCCCAGGGTGGCACTAGGGGGCCCTGTGGAGCAGGGAGCGAGGCGGGGGGTTCAGCAGAGGGCGCTCTCCCCTGGCAGGCAGGGCTGGTCCCAGAGCACTAGGGGGTGCTGTGGGGCAGGGACACAGCAGGGGGTGCTCTCCCACACCTTTCATGCCCCCAGCCCTGAAATGCAGCCATTGCTGGGGCACAGCAGTGCCCTTGGCTGCCTGGCTCCCCATGAGTCGAACATGGGCCCCCAGCTGCCTGCTGGCTTGGGGGGCAGGCCTGGGGGCAGAGCCTCTTCCCACCCCCTGATTGCCCCATCTCCTCCCCCCAACATCAGCCTCAGCTCGGGGTGGGGGGAATCCCTTGGGCCTGGTCTGTGTGGAGGGGACTGACCCAGCCCCATGGCCGCAGGGGGCCGGGCACCTCCTGCCCCCATCCCAGCATCGCCCCTGGGGGAGGAGGGGTAGAATAGGACTGACAGGGCCCTTTATTGGCCCTCTTGGTCCCTTGTTGCCCCCTCCCTTTTTTATCTGCCATCTACTGGCCCCCATCTCCCCCCTTGTTTCCCCTGACCCTTTGTCTGCCCCTCTTCTAGCGGCCCCCTTCATCTGCCCCCTTCTATCCCTTGCCTTGCTGCCCCTCCCCCTTCATCTGCCCCCTTCTATCCCTTGCCTTGCTACCCCTCCCCCTTCCTCTGCCCCATGCCCATTATTTGCCCTGCCCCCAGTGGCCCCGCCCCCGCGCGCTGCCCCGCCCACGCGCTGATTGCAGAGGGCTCGGGCCCAGCAGCTCCCCCTCCTGCCCCCCCTCACCCGCCCAGGTGCCCGGATGCGCCAGCCCGGCCGCCATCTTCCCCGCTCGGCTCAGGGACCCGCGCCACTCGCCGAGCGCCCGCCCCGCCGCAGACCCCGGCCCGCGCCGCCGCCGCTCCCGACATGTGAGTAGCCCCCGATGCAAGAAGGGAAGCAGCGTGCAATGGTCCCCGGGCTGCATCGCTTCGGGTGCATGCCGGAGCCGGGCTCGCCGCCCCCGCAGGGGCTGGGGGCTCCGCCGACCCCGGGGCTCAGCAAAACGGGGGGGCAGGGGACTGCTCAATGCCCCACGGGCTACATAAACCTGGGGGCATGCGAGATCGGGCCTTTCCCCTCGCCTCCGTAGGGAAAGGGGGCTCATCCACCCTCCCAATGGATGGTCTCAGTAAGGCAGGGGCATGATGGGTGCAAGGAGATAAATAGTGTGCAATGTTCCCCAGGCTGCAGAAAGCGGGGTGCACGCCAGATCTGGGGTCCCCCTGTCCAGGGCAGGGGGCTTATCCACCCTCCCAGTGGATGGGCTCGGTAAATCCAAGCTGGGGTGTTCTCAATGCAAGGAGATAAAGAGCGTGCAATGTTCCCCAGGCTGCAGAAAGCGGGGTGCACGCCAGATCCGGGGTCCCTCTGTCAAGGGAAGGGGGCTTATTCACCCTCGCAGTGGATGGGCTCGGTAAAGCCAAGCTGGGGTGTTCTCAATGCAAGGAGCTAAATAGCGTGCAATGCTCTCCAGGCTGCATAAAGCGGGGTGCACGCGAGATCCGGGGTACCCCCCCCCCAGTCCCCATAGGGGAAGGGCGCTTATCCACCCTCCCGTGGATGATCTCCGTAAAGCCAGGGCTGGGGTGTGCACCCGAGATCGGGGCTCCCCCGCTGGGAAGATGGCTTACCCACCCTCCCGTGGCCGGCCTCTGCAAAGCGCAGGGTAGGGGCATCCTCAGGGCAAGGAGAAAAATAGGCTCTGGCGTGGGATGATGCATCGCCCCGGGTGCACGGGTGATCTCCTTGCCCGTTCCCGCATTTGGGGGGCTTATTCCCAAAAGCCAGGGCCCCTGGGGCTGGGTGTAGCCAGGCAAGGGCAGGGACGGGACTAGGGGATCGATAGCAAGGAGATTGATCGCTTGCATTGCACCTCTGCTTGCATTACCCCCCCCATGCATCAGCTAGCCGCATACTTCCTGCCCCACCCGCGGGGGGGGGTCCCATCACACCCTATGGCAACCGCGGCTAGCAAAGCCCGGTTGCAAAGAAAGGACCCAGGGGTGCCCCTGGCTGTGTTTGCTGCCATGCACAAAAGATAGTGGGTGCCAGGGGGCTGGGTTGGGGGACACCCTGCAAAGGGGCAGAGGGAGGGCTGGAGAGAGAAGAATGGGGAGTAGGGGCCCAGGGCTATGGGGGGAGCCTGTGATGGGGGGCAGGGGCTTGTCGGGTGGGGCGGGAGTCTTGCGGGGGGGACAGAGGGAGCGGGGTGGGAGCCTGGGTTGGGGAGCAGAGGGGGATGGGGGGCAGGAGTCTTGGGGAGGGGGGCAGCAGGAGAGGGCAGGAACCAGCCATGGGGAAGTGGGTTTAAAACTATCATCACTCCATCCCCCCCCACACACACACACTCATGTCATGCGGGGGGGGAGCCCCCCACCCATCAGGGGACGCTGGGTTTAAAAAGAGCCTCAGCCCAGCTGAATTTCTGGGTGGGTCCCCAATCCTCCCCCCCACAGACAGGGGGCATCCGAGGCCCCCTCAATACAAGAATAAGGGGGGCTGCGTCCCCCGTTTCTCCTGCTGGGTATTTTTAGCTCCGGCGGCAGGATGACGCTGAACATGGCCGCTCGTTGGCAGCCCGGCTCCCCCCGCCTCCCCCACACACACGTTTTGCTTTCCCGGTGGGGAGGCAGCCCCCCCACACACAGTTCTGCAGAGCCCCCCAGCCTCCGATGTGAAGGCCGCGTGGCCAGTTGTAGCCCAGCCCCCCACCGTCCGGGATTTTCGGGGAGGTGTGGGGGTCATTTTTTATTTTTAGAGGAGACGGGAAGGTCACAAAGAAACAGACGGAGAATGGAGTGAGCCAGGTTGGGGGGTAGGATGTGGGGCTGGGAGATGGATGAAGGACAGCGCAGCAGTGGGGTGGGGGGGTAGGATGTGGGGCTGGGGGGTGGGTTGGGCAGTGGAGGGAAGACAGGGCAGCAGTGGGGTGTGTGGGAGGGGCATAGGATGTGGGGCTGGGGGGCATGGATGGAGGACAGGGTAGCAGTGGGCCATGGGGGTTAGGATGTGGGGCTGGATGGAGAACAGGGCAGCAGTGGGGTGTGTAGGATGTGGGGCTGGCAGGGGCCGGAGGATTAAGAGGGGGATGGATGGAAGAAGGGGCAGCAGTGGGGGTTGGGATGTGAGACTGGCAGGGCCCTGGGCAGGTTGGTGGGGCATAGGGCATTGGGGCAGGGCAAGGCGGTGGTCCCACTCCTCCCCACCTCAGACCCCACTCCAATCCCAGAGTTGGGGGAGAGAACCCAGGAGTCCTGGCTCCGGGGTCCCTCCCTGGCCTGCAGTGGACGAGCTGCAGGGCTGCTGTGGGTCTTTGGCCGTGTATTGGGGGGGGGCTGTGCCTGTTTGGGGGCCCCCCAAGAGCTCTGTGTGTGTTGGGGGGGGCCTATCTCATTGCCCCCCAACCTCCTTCTCTAGCAGGGGCGGCCGCCTATCCCTCTCCTGATGACCCAGGCCCCCTACAGCTGGGGATTGTCTGCCCATAGACGCTCCAGGGCCCTGGGGGGTGTCTGCACACGCCCCCACGGACGCTGTAGGGTCCCGGGGGGGGGGGGTGTGTGTGTCTGCACACACCCCCAAGGACGCAGTAGGATGGTGTTTCTGAGCTGGGGCATTGCAAGGCAACAAAAACGTTAGTATATAAACCAGAGTGAATTTCCCTTCCCTATGTGCTGCGGAGTGGGGGCGCTGGGAGCCAGGACTCCTGGGTTCTCTCCCTGGCTCTGGGATGGGAGTGGGGGCTAGTGGTTAGAGCAGGAGGCGCTGGGAGCCAGGACTCCTGGGTTCTCTCCCTGGCTCTGGGAGGGGAGAGGGAGCTGGTGGTTAGAGCAGGGGGGGCTGGGACCCAGGACTCCTGGCTCACCCAGGCCAGAGAATCTTCCCCCTGGAGGGAGGCCGGTAACTTGGGTTTGGCTAACGCGCCTTCTAGACAGGCCTCCCGGCTGGATCCGAACACTGGACCAGCCCCCCTCTGCCCCGGGCAGCTTGTTCCAAGGGTCCCTCCCCTTCCCGGTTAAACACCGGGGCCCGATTGTGTCTGGCGCCCCCGGGATTTCCTCCGCAGGCCAGTCCTCCCAGAGACACTCCCCAGATGCCGCCACGGCCCCTCTCGGCTCGGTTCTGGGGCTCATCTCTGCCCCACTCTACGGCGTCCTTTGGGAAAACTGCGCGCGTTGGAAGCAGGGGCTGGTCGCGGGCTCACCCACGCCGCAGCCGGGGCAAATCCCCTCCCAGCCCCCTGCGGGGGGGTGTCTCTGGGGCTGGTCCGATGAACACTTTTCGCCTGAAAGTTGAATCCTGGATCCCAGTCCCCCCACTCTGACCATTCACCCCCACTCCCCTCCCAGAGCCGGGGAGAGAACCCAGGAGTCCTGGCTCCCAGCCCGCCCTGCTCTAACCACCAGCCCCCACTCCCCTCCCAGAACCCTCCCCAGTGCAGCCCCCGTTTGCATCTCTCCCTGGCACTGGGTTTGGGTCGTTACCCAGCTGATCGCAGCCTACGTCTGCCCGGCGGGGATAAATTCTAGGGGTTCATTCCCCGGTGCTGCCCCACAGCCCCCCCCCCCCTCGCCCAAAAAACCAGAATAGAGGGGCACCTGTGACGCTGGGGGGGCTGCAGGGAGAGGCTGGCTATGGGGCAGGATTATGGGGTACTAGCAGTCCAGGAGTGGAGGGCATCTATGGGAAGGATTGAAGGGTGCTGGCATTGCTGGGGGCAACTATGGAGTGGGATTTAGGGCACCAGGGCGCTATGGGGTGGCAGTGAGGGGCTATGGGGCGGGATTGGGGGGCAGTGGCGGTGTGTGGGGGGTTATGGGGTGAGATTGAGGGGCAATGGGGTGCTATGGGGTGGGAGTGAGGGTCTATGGGGTAGGATCGAGGGCCGCTGGCAGTGCAGAGGGGGGCTATGGGTGGGAGTGAGGGGCTATGGGATAGGATCGAGGGGCGCTGGCAATGCAGAGGGGGGCTATGGGTGGGAGTGAGGGGCTATGGGATAGGATCGAGGGGCGCTGGCAATGCAGAGGGGAGCTATGGGTGGGAGTGAGGGGCTATGGTGTGAAAGCGAGGGGCAATGCCCACTGAGGATGGCTGGGTTCGGGGCTATTTCTCCTTTGCGGGGTCACTGTGACCGTTGCTCTCTGCCCCCCAGGTCGGCCCCTGCTGCTGTGCCCCCCGCCGCTGGAGGAGAAGGGGGTGGCCCCCCACCACCACCCCCCAACCTCACCAGCAACCGGAGGCTGCAGCAGACCCAAGCCCAGGTGGACGAGGTGAGTTCAGGGGGTGGCATGCGGCTTCCGGACACCTGGGTCCCTTCTCTGGCCGGGTCTCCCTGTGTCTGACGCTTCCCCTTCCCCCCCCCCCCCCCCCCCCCAGGTGGTTGATATCATGCGGGTGAACGTGGACAAGGTGCTGGAGCGGGACCAGAAGCTGTCGGAGCTGGACGACCGAGCCGACGCCCTGCAGGCCGGCGCCTCCCAGTTCGAGACCAGCGCCGCCAAGCTAAAGCGCAAGTACTGGTGGAAGAACCTCAAGGTGCGGCCCCCCAGCTCCCACTGCCCCCGCCGCCCCCCATCTCTCCACGCGACGCCCCGGCTCCCCACGGCCCTCTGCAGCCTCCACGGCCCCCCGTGGCCCCCTCATCTCCCCATGGCCCTCTGCAGTCTCCACGGCCCCCTGTGGCCCCCCCCACAGCTCCCTGTCTCCCCACGGCCTCCTGCAACCCACTGACATCTCCCCACGGCCCTCTGCAGCCCACTGACTTCCCCTGCAGCCCCCACGGACCCCCTGTGGTCCCCCATCTCCCCCCCCATGGCCCCCACGTCTCCCCATGGCCCTCTGCAGTCCCCATGGCCCCCTCGTCTTCCCCCCCACAGCCCCCTATCTCCCCACTGACATCTCCCCATGGCCTCCTGCAACCCACTGACTCCCCCCATGGCCCCCTGCAGCCCCCCCCCGTCTCCCCACAGTCCCCTGTGGACCCCCGTATCACCCCCCCACAGCTCCCTGTCTCCCCACGGCCTCCTACAACCCTCCCTATATCATCTTCCTCATCCCTGCCACTCTCTGCCCCATAGCTGCCCTTCCTGGCTCCCTCTGACCCTCTGCCCTCCCCCAGGGCTCCCCTCCTGGCCCCAAACCCCTGCCCACCACCTCCTTCCCGCGGCCCGGACGCTCATGGTCTCTCTCCCCACAGATGATGATTATCCTGGGGGTGATATGCGCCATCATCTTGATCATTATCATTGGTGAGTGGGGGTTTGGGGGAGGGGGGGCTGGTGGGCAGGGGGGTGGCTATGTGACCCCCACCCCCTTCCCTAGGGACGCTCCCACCTGCTCTTGGGATGTGGGAAAGGCAGCCGGGCACCTGTCATGGGGGTGTGGCAATGAGGAGGCGGGGCTGTCCTTGGCTCCGCCCACAGACAGCTCCACAGCCACCCCTAAAGAGGGCAGCAAAGGGTTATTGGAAGGGGTGTGGCTTTCCTTGGACCCGCCCACACAGAGACCCCACCCACCACTCTCCCCTTAGTGCAGAAATAAAGGGGGTGGAGCTTTTTTCCACCCCACAGGCCCCACCCACCACAGCACCTACACAGTCCAGCCAATAGTGCAGAAACAAGGTATTCGAGGGGGTGGGCTTTCCTTGGCCCTGCCCACAGACACCCCGAGTACAGCTGTGAAACCGGCAAAGGGTTATTGGGAAAGGGTGTGGCTTGTGAGGCCCCGCCCACAACCGCACCTGGACCCTGTGGGGTGAAACTGGGGAAGGGTTATTGGGAAGGGGTGTGGCTTTCTGTGGCCCTGCTGGATGGCCTGAAATTTCCTTCCCTCGCTCCCTGGACTTCCCCTTCTCCAGCTGTTGGAGTCTGCTGGGTCCTGTCGTCGTCCCCCCCTTCTTCCCCCCGAGCCCCTTCTCTATTTTTGGGATGAAGGTGATGGCACCCATCAGAATGAAGCAACAGAAATGTCCCATCCCCAAATGCCACCTGCCCCCTCTCCCCCTCCCATCCAGTCTCCCTGTAAACGTCAGCCACCATCATTAGGTTCCAGGGTTAACATCCAATTGGGCTAAACAGGGAGACTTCCTCTTCGCTCTGAAGAAAGCCCCACTTCCTGTCCTAAACTGGTGCTTCCTGTAGGGCTCTTAGGCTGCCCTGGCTCCCCAGAGGGGTCCCTGTATAATCATCAGCCTGCCCCAGAGGTGGCTGCATTTCAGCGCCAAGCGAGGGGTCCCTGTGTAACCAGCCGTCCTGCCCCAGAGGTGGCTGCATCTCGGCGCCAAGCAAGGGGTCCCTGTGTAACCAGCCGCCCCGCCCCAGAGGCGGCCGCATCTTAAACTAACTCCTCTCTGCTCCTGTCTCTCTTTCCTTTCTAGTTTACTTCAGCACTTAATGGACCCTTGGAAGCCAAAGCCCCCCCTCCCTCCCCCCAAAGGAGCTGCGGCCGGGAGAGGCGCGAGGGGCTACGACCCCCCCCTCCCATGATCTCAGCCATATCTTCCAGCCTCCCCCTCCCCCTCCCCCTTTCCCCCCCGGGCCTCCCCGTGGCGTGTGTGCGTGTCTTGCGGTGCGTGTGGCCGTCCTGTATATAGGCTGACTTATTTATACATATATATATATTCTATATTTTGTCTGTTTGTAGATTTATTACTAGATTTCCAGCTGTCATGGATCCGCCCCCCAATACCTGCTCCCTCCCCCCCTGGTGTTTTCAGTGTCTAGTGTTTTAATTTAAATATTTTAAGGACCAATCCCCCTTCCCCAAAAATAAAATAGGGGGAACCCAGAAGCCTGAGAAACTCAAGCACCCACCCCTGCCCTTTCAGAGTGAGGCCGGGCAGCGCGAGCCAGCCGCCCTGCCCCAGAGGTGGCTGCATCTCAGCACCTGGGCTAGGGGTCCCTGTGTAACCAGCCTCCCCGCCCCAGAGGTGGCTGCATCTCAGCGCCGGGCAAGGGGTCCCTGGCTAAACCAGCTGTGCCCCCCCCCCCCCCCCAGAGGTGGCTGCATCTCAGCACCTGGGCTAGGGGTCCCTGTGTAACCAGCCTCCCCGCCCCAGAGGTGACCGCATCTCAGCACCTGGGCTAGGGGTCCCTGTGTAACCAGCCGCCCCACCCCAGAGGTGGCTGCATCTCAGCGCCGGGCAAGGGGTCCCTGGCTAAACCAGCTGTGCCCCCTCCCCCCCCCAGAGGTGGCCGCATCTCAGCACCTGGGCTAGGGGTCCCTGTGTAACCAGCCGCCCCGCCCCAGAGGTGGCTGCATCTCAGCGCCGGGCAAGGGGTCCCTGGATAACCAGCCGCCCCGCCCCAGAAACGGTTGCATCTCACACCACGTGGGGCCGGGGGTGGGGGTGTCATGAGTTTCTTTACCTTCCTCTTCCCCCCCGCCCCGACCCTGTGGGCTTTTGTAACATTCCTGGAGCCCACTGTGCAGTCTGTCTTTGGGGGGAGGGGAGGGGGCTGGGGGTTGATCTTCCTGCCCCCCCACCTCATGTTGGGGAGGGGGCAGTGCTGTGTCACACCCCCAGCTCTAAGCCCTTTAAGAGTCTTAAAGTGGGGGTTGCATGGGGAAAGGGGGGAGCCCCCAAATCCACCCCTCCCCCATGGCCCAGCAGTTCCAGCTTCTCTCCTCTGGGGATCTGGGGGTGGCGGGATGGGGCCAGAGAGGCCCCAAGGTGGGGCAGGCTGGCTCCCCATTAACTGTCTGGCCCCAGAGTGTCCCCCACCCAGCAGCAGGGCCCAGGCCTGGCTGGGGAAGGGGGGCTCGGTGATCCCATAGCGGGGAGGTTGGTTAAGTCTTGTCTAGGAGGGGGGAAAGAAGCTGGCGCAGCCCAGAGCCAGCGACTTCCCGCTCCCCAGACAGGGTGTGGGCACCGATGGGGCATTCCCCTCCCCCACCCCCTAGTGGGGGGGTTCCCCTGGTGGCCAGCAGGGGGTGACCCCTGAGCTGCTCTGCAATGGAGGAAGCAGTGGGAAGGGTACGATTGGGGGGTACTGGCCGGCCGGATCCCCCCACCACCCCACCGGGACCCTGCCCGGCTTTGCATCCCTGTGTCGTGTGATGAGTGACCCCCACCTTTCCCTGCCCCAGCCCCTAGAGTCAATCATCTGTAGCATTAAACCTTCCCTGATAGCCCCATAGCGTTAAACCTCTCCCAGCTCCGAGACAGCCCCATAGCACGACCCCTCCCCCCGCCAGCCCCTATAGCACGATCCCCCCCACACCCACTTAGGAGACGTGACGTGTGACTGTGTCCCTCGGGGGGGGTGGATCGGGGGCCCCCCTGCCAGCTCGGAGGGACGTTGGTGCAGGGTCCCCTACGATGCCTGTTTTGGGGGGGCAGCCTGGTGGGTCCTCTGCTCCCCATCTGGAGGGAACGCGGGAGCTGAGGACCTGGCTGGCTCTGCCCCCCACCTGCCCCCTATGAGGCTGGCTTGGCAGTGGGGCGGCCGGGGGTGCCTTCAAGCAGGCTGTGTGGATTGTGAACTGCTGGGGAAGGGGGGGGGGGGGCAGATCCCAGGCTGTGTTTTCCCCAGGCCGGGGGGCAGGTGTCACTGCTGCCCCTCGGCTTTGGGGGTGCTGGTCCCACCGTGCCCCACAGTGGGACCAGCGCCCCCGAATTCTAAAGCCATCTGGGATGGGAGTGGAGGGGGGGCAGGGCTGGCTGGATTCCCCTAGACGCAGCCGGAGGGAGGCGGGGTCGTTCTCCCCCACCCCCCACGTGCTCCCTGGCAGGCGGGGGGCGAGGCACCGTGTGGAGGGAACGGGGAGTGACTTTATGCTGTGAAAATGTACAATAAATAAATGTCCTGTGAAGAACGCCCAAGCTGCTGTCTGTCCCTCTGTCTGTCTGTGCTGCCAACTGTCCAGGGGAGGGAACCCTGTATAACCCGCCGCCCCGCCCCAGAGGTAACCGCATCTCAGCGCCGGCGAGGGGTCCCTGTATAACCAGCCACCCCGCCCCAGAGGTGGCTGCATCTTGGTGCCAGGTGAAGGGTCCCTGCATAACCAACTGCGCTGCCCCAGAGGCAGACCCAGGAATGAAAGGAGCTGGGGCTTAGCAGCCAGCCTCAAGCCTCTTTTCCGGCTCAGGTGCTGGGGGGTGGGGGGGTGCCCTTCCCATAACAACCCCACGCCCCCCCTTAGGGAAGGTGTTTGGTTTGGGGGTTGATTTATGGTTACAGTTCTGTTAATTGAAAGGGGGACTCATGCCTATCTCAGTGAGGTTTTAACTCAACTCAGAACAAGGTTTGGCCCAGTTCACAACAGAACCCAGGAGTCCTGGCTCCCAGCCCTCCCTGCTCTAACTCCCCAGCCCCTGCTCCCCTCCCAGAGGCAGGGAGAGAACCCAGGAGTCCTGGCTCCTTCCCCACAACTGACCCTGTTAAAAATCAAGACTCCCCCTCACGCAGTGGAGCTGGGTGAGTGCCGGGGCTGCCAGCAGGGGGCAGCCTTCCCTGCTGCTAGAGAAATGGGGCGGGGCCATAGCCCCATTCCCATCTGGCTACAGTCCGGACCAAGGGAGCCTTGACTGGTTCCTCCAGTGCTGAGCTGGGAACCAAGGGGCCACTAGGCAGCACCCACGGCCAAGGGCTCTGGGGTTCTCTCCCTGGCTCTGGGAGGGGAGTGGGGTCTAGTGGTTAGAGCAGGGGGGTTGGGAGCCAGGACTCCTGGGTTCTATCCCCAGCTCTGGGAGGGGAGTTTTGGTCTAGTGGCTGTGTATTCCCCAGCACAGCCAACCCCTAGATCTCAGCCATGAGGCTGAACCCCAGGTATCCCCGAGACCTTAGGGGTGAATAATTTTAAACAAACCCCATTTAAGCCCAGAAAGGGCCTGTTCAACCAGCCAGCCAGCCCGTCCCTCTGGCTAGCACGGCCCATGCATTGCACTCAGCCCCCCCTGCAATGCATCCCACACCCAAAGCCTTTCACCCCTCGGCTAACTAAACTGGCACAGATCACAAGAGATGGGGGCGGGGGGCTGATGTCCCTGCAAAAGTGAGATGAGCCCCCATCTGAGCCCGGCAGGGCATCGGTGCCCCATGCTGGACCAGAAGGCAAACTCCCCCCATGGGCCCTGCCCATCTGGCTTAGGCGGGCAGGGCTAAATGCTATTTTGCGCCAGGCAATGAAAAGGGACGGAGGGGTTGGCCGGGGTGGCTCTGCCCTTTGTCTACAGCTGGGCAAGGGTACAATGGGCACCGCTGGCCAAAAGAGCCTGATCTCGTGGGGTCCACCCAAATACGTGCTCGAAGAATCCAATGATTTCTGCTTCGCCCACACTGAACATTGACTCAACAACCAACCTCCTCCTCCCCTCCAGTTTCTACGGCACGTGCTCAGGATTCGGCACGTAAGCCCCCCGATTGCCGCATCACATTTCCCTGACTTCTGTGATGCACACACTGAATTCTGCATCAGCTTGCCCTGATTTCTGTGTCACCTGATTGATTCTGCACCTGTTCCCCCTGCCTTCTGTCTCACACACTGAATTCTGCACCCAAATTCCCCTGAGTTCTGTTTCACACTTACTGAATTCTGCACCCAAATTCCCTGATTTCCCCCATCACTGACACTGAATCCTGCATCACACACCTGATTTCGCTTTCAAACACACCGAATTCTGCACCCAATTCCCCCCGATTTCTGTTTTGCACGCTGAATTCTGCACCGAATCCCTGATTTCCATCTCCCCTGCTGATATCTGCACCAAATCCCCCTGATGTGTGTTTCTCACACTGAATTCGCCATGAAATCACCCTGATTTCTTTGTCATGCTCACTTCTCCACCAAAGACCCCCTGATTATATAAAGTCATAGCGTTGAAGGCCAGAAGGGAGGGACTCCTCTGAGTTCCTGTACCTCACAGGCCATCAAGCCCCGCACACCAACCCAACAACTGAAATCAGACTGAAGTATCACAGCGCACAGGCCATAAACTATTTTGTGCTACAGGGAGAGGATAGGATGGATGATCCTGGCAAATGACCCGCACCCCATGCTGCAGAGGAAGGTAAAAAAACCCATAAACACAGCTGCTGACCCAGATGAGCAAGACCCAGCCAGCCGAGCACCGGAGAGAAAGAATCTTTGGTGCCAACTCAGATCCCGGGAGAAACCGTCTAACGTCCAGCCTGAATTTGTCCAGGGCCAGTTTATAGCCACTTGTTCTTGCGGGAACATTGTCCTTTAGCTTCAGTCGCTCGTTGTACCCCTCAGTGTCGTCCCCCCCCCGTCTTGCCCCAAATCCCCCCCGATTTCGGCATCACAGACGCTGGATCCTGCGCCCAATCCCCCCAATTTCAGCATCACGCCGGCTGGATCCTGCCCCAAATCCATCTGATGTATTTATAGAGAAATCAGTCCCCGTCCCCCCCAGTCCTCTTTTTGCTGGGCGAGACAAAGCAGTTTTTCCTGTCTCCTCTCATAAGACAGGCCCTCCATGTCCGTGATCATTCTAGGAACTCTTCTCTGCACCGGGTTCCAGTCTGAATTCATCTTTCCCAAGCATGGGTGAGCCAAATTGGAGGCAGCGTCCCGGATGGGGTCTTACCTGTGCCTCGTCTGACACGACGGCCTGTATCCATCTCCATGGATACATCCTAGTTCGCTTTTGCCTTTTTCGCTGCCCCATCACACTGGCGGTTCCTTGGCCTAGGATCAACCCACCTGCCCAGAGCGCTCTCCTGCTCCGTTGCTTCCAGCGGACGAGCCCCCAGCTCGCCGCACAAATTCTTGCCCCTAAATGCATGGCCTTGCTCTGGACTATGGAGTTTCATCCCATTTCTGCCACTCCAGTCTTCAAGGTCATCCAGAGCATCCTGAATAATATTCCAATCCTCTTCTGCATTGATGTCTCGCACGCCGGATCCTGCCCCAAATCCTCCCGATTTCTATGTTTCAACACACTGGATCCTGCCCCAAATCCTCCCGATTTCAACGTCTCGCATGCTGCATCCTGCACCAAAATCCTCCCGATTTCTACATTTCGCACGCTGGATCCTGCCCCAAATCCTTCCGATTTCGACGTCTTGCATGCTGCATCCTGCCCCAAATCCTCCCAATTTCTATGTCTCGCACGCTGGATCCTGCACCAAATCCTCCCGATTTCTACGTTTCGCATGCTGAATCCTGCACCAAAATCCTCCCGATTTCTACGTCTCGCATGCTGGATCTTGCCCCAAATCCTCCCTATTTCTACGTCTCGCACGTTGGATCCTGCCCCCAAATCCTCCCGATTTCTACATCTCGCACGCTGGATCCTGTCCCAAATCCTCCCGATTTCTACATCTCGCACGCTGGATCCTGTCCCAAATCCTCCCGATTTCTACATCTCGCACGCTGGATCCTGCACCAAGTCCCTCAGGTTTCAGCACCTGATTTCCAGCTGAGGGAGGGAAGTGGGGTCTAGAGGTTAGAGGGACCAGGACTAGACATAAGGTTGAATCTACACGAGGAAGACAGGGTCAGGGGGTTGGAGAGATCCCTGGTGTAGGCCCCATCCAGCTGCCAGAGTGAGATTGGTGCTTGCCTGGTTGGTGCCGCAGAGCCAAAGCCTGGGGCTGTCTCAGCTCTGGCTATTAATAGATGTCCCATAGCAGCGGGAACAAGGCGTTCTCGCCTCCTAACCTAGCTCCCCAGGCCCCGCCCCAGCTCCTACCACCCACGGACCTCCTATTCCCAAACACAGCCCCATGAGCCATGGGGTGGGGCTGCCGGGAGCCTCACCTGCCTCCTGCCCCAGATGAGTGTCTGAGATACGCTTTCCTGGGCAGTGCTGATTGGAGAGGGGGGTGGGAGCCAGGACTCCTGGGTTCTCTCCCTGGCTCTGGGAGGGGAGTGGGGTGTCACGGAGTATTGGGGGACTCAGGGCCCTGCACCCCCGGCTTCCTGCGATTCACCATGACTCTCAGCCAGCCAGTAAAGCAGAAGGTTTATTTGGATGATAGGAATACAGTCCAAGACAGGTCTTGCAGGCACAGACAACAGGGCCCCCCTCAGTTAGGTCCAGCTTGGGGTCCCAGGGCATCCCAGCCCACCCCCCTTTGGGGGGTCAGAGCCATCTCTGCCTCCCAGCCATCTCTCCAGCCTGCTTCCAGCACTCTCCTTCCGCGACCCCTCCCACAGCCTTTGTTCAGTTTCCCGGGCCCCGGAGTCACCTGGCCTCCAACCCCTTCCTGGGTTCTCATGTTACAAGCTCAGGTATGTTCCCTCGGGCAGACTCCCATCCCCCGATGCAGACCATCCTAGTCACACTCCCCTGTCAGCATTCACACACCCCAGCAAGAACAGTCCCAGTTCGTCACATGGGGGCTGGTGGGTTAGAGCAGGGGAGGCTGGGAGCCAGGACTCCTAGGTTCTCTCCCTGGCTCTGGGAGGGGAGTGGGGGCTGGTGGGTTAGAGCAGGGGGGCTGGGAGCCAGGACTCTGGGTTCTCTCCCTGGCTCTGGGAGGGAAGTGGGGGCTGGTGGGTTAGAGCAGGGGGGGGGCTGGGTGCCCGGACTCCTGGGTTCTCTCCCCAGCTCTGGGAGGGCAATGCAGTCTGGTGGGTTAAAGCAGGGGAAGCTAGTGGTAGAAGGAAGGCCCACGAGCTCTGCCAGTGACACGCTGTAGCTGTGGGCGTCCCCCTGCGTGTGCCTCGGCCTCAGTTTCCCCACCTGTTCCAGGTGGGTACAGAGTCAGGCTGGGAAATGGGGCTCCTGGGGGCAGTGCAGGCTTCGCCTCCTCTCCTCGGTCCCAGACCACCTCCTTCCCTCCCAGAGGCAGGGATGGAACCCAGGCGTCCGGGCTCCCCGCCCCCTCACTAGCCCCGCCACTTGCCCCGTGCGCCGGGCCCGCACGTGTCCCCCCAGCTGCCGCTGCGGCGAGGCGCCGGCCAATGGGCGGCCGGCGGGGCGGGGCCGTTCGTGGCGAGGGCCAATGGGCCGCGGCGGGGGGCGGGGCCGGGTCACGCGCGGCCCTGCATGCCCGGCCGGGACACGCCCCTCGGGGGCGAGGCCGCGCGGCCTCACGCGGCCGCCTGCATGTCCGGGGCCCGGCCGGCCAATGGGAGCCACCGAGCGCCTGGGCGGCCAATGGGCGGCGAGAGGGGCGGGGCCGGCGGCGGCCAATGGGGGCGAGGGGCGAGGGGCGGGGCTGGGCATGGGGCTGCGCAGCCAAAGGGGCAGACGGGGAGCGGCGCCGCGGTGAGTGGGGCGTGTGGGGAGCCGTGGGGCTGGGGGGATCCTCTAGGGTAGAGGGGCTATGGGGATCCTGTAGGGCAGAGGGGCTGTGGGGATCCTGTAGGGCAGAGGGGCTATGGGGGGCTGTGGGGATCCTGTAGGGCAGAGGGGCTATGGGGGGCTGTGGGGATCCTGTAGGGCAGAGGGGCTGTGAGGGGGAGCTGTGGGGGGTCCTGTAGGGCAGAGGGGCTGTGGGGGCACCTATAGGGCAGGGAGGCTGTGGGTCCCTAGGGTGAGGGAGTAGAGGGGCTGCGTGAGAGGCTGGGAGTTGGGGGTCCTGTGGGGCAGAGAGGCTGTTGGGGGGCTGTGGGGGTCCCATAGGACAGAGAGGTGCTGGGGGGCGGGCTTTGGTAGTCCTGTAGGGCAGAGAGGCTGTGGGGCCACCTATAGGGCAGAGAGGCTGGGGGTCCCTAGGGTGAGGGAGTAGAGGGGCTGTGTGAGAGGCTAGGATTTGAGAGTTGGGGGTCCCATAGGGTAGAGAGGCTGGGGAGTATAGGGGTGCAGAGGGGCTATGAGGGGGTCCATAAGGGGAGGAGCTAAGGGGTTTGGGGGATTTCATAGGTCTGAGGGGTGGCTGGAAAGATCCTTTATTGTGGGGGGCAGAGTTAGCCCGGAGGGGTGCCCGGAGGGGTCCCTTAGTGCAGAGAGTCTGGGATATCTATTGGGGGGTATCCATGGGGAGGGGAAGGGGTTTAAGGGTGTCTGTAGGATGGGGAGGGGTTGGCCTGGGGGTTATGTAGAGGATGGGGGGAGTCCATGGGGATTTGGGGTCCTGGGTTTATGGAGGCAAGGGTCCCATAGGGCATCTGTGGGGGATAGAGTTTGGGGTCTGTGGGAGGAGGTGCTGCGGGGGGCACTTCCCCTCCGGCATGGTACCAGCCCATTAACCCCTCCCCTGACACAGCTTTGCACCCCCTCCCCTGAATTTTACTGACATGACAGATGGGGGGGCGGGTGGGGGGTCACTAGGAGCAGGAGGCTCTGTGCGGGGGGCCGGGGGCATGCTGAGTTGCTAGGAGTTGTGCCTGGGGGATGGGCTGATGAGGGTGCATTGGGAACTGATGGTGCCGTGGGGGAGTTTTGGGGGGCTCCCAGACAGGGCTTGTGGGGTCTGAGCAGCGGGTGGGTCCCCGGGTCCCCCCCCACTTCCGCTCCCGTAGGGGGCGTGACGGTGGTGCTACACTCCAGTGCCCCATCCTAGAGCTAGCTGCATCTCAGCAGCCCACACTTGGTTAGCCGCGCAATGCGGGGGGAACAGGAGAGAACCCCCCTGCCGATGAGCCAGGGAGCTGGCTGGGCCCCGGGGCTGGGGCTGACAAGTGTGTGTGGGCCCCTTTCATAATCGCAGCGAGTGGCTTATGTAATCCGGGCTTTGAAAGGGGCAGGTTCGCCTCGGCGCCGACTGAGTCATTGTGTTATTCCCCCCGCCGCCCCCTTGGCTGGCGGGCCCAGAGCCCCGGGAGAGCGGCATGTCGGGGAGGCTCCCGGCGCGTTTGGGCCGTGAACTCTTTGTGCCTTTCCCCGGTCCTGCTGCTGCAGCCTTGCTCTGTGCGTGAGCTGTTCTCTTTGTGTGTGCGCGTCAAGGGTAGTGACGCAGGAGCACACAATGGCAAAGCTGAGCCGGGGCCCCAGGAGTCCTGGCTCTTCCCCTCCCCCCGTTGTAACCCACTAGACCCCACTCCCCTTCCAGAGCCAGGGATAAAACCCAAGAGTCCTGGTTCCCAGCCCCTGTGCTCTACCACTAGCCCCCACTCCCGTCCTAGAGTTAGGGAGAGAACCCAGGAGTCCTGGCTCCCAGCCCCCCTGCTTTAACCTACCAGCCCCCACTCCCCTTCCAGAGCCGGGGAGAGAACCCAGGAGTCCTGGCTCCCAGCTCCCCTGTTCTAACCACTAGCCCCCACTCCTGTCCTAGAGCTGGGGAGAGAACCCAGGAGTCCTGGCTTGCAGCCTTTCGGGGTAAGTAGGCTCCCTGGGAACCCGGAGGAGCCGGGCTCGCGTTCCTTGCCATGGCTGTGCTCCTTGCCAGTTACTGGGCCTGTTAAATACCCCCTCTCTTTTTGGGAAATCTCCGAGCTTGGTACTGAAAAGAGTTTCCGTCCCGATCCCTCCTGGGCCCAAAGAGGAGGAGCCCCATCTGCCAACCGGGAGCCCTGGATTTTCAAGTTCCCTCTGACCTTTGTGTGACGGGGGGAATAGTACACACCGGGCGGGGGACGGATGGCTAAAAAAGCCACTTAGCCGATGATGGGCTGCTGGCATACGGATTACGGCTGAGAACATCCATTCCCTGGGCCGTCAAGAGGATCAAGGGTTCTTGCTGGGAGCCTTACCGCCCGCCAGGCCCGAATTAAACGCCATCGGTTCCGTTCCTAAAACAGGCGCCTCCTAAATTCCTGCTTTTGTCCAGCTCGGGATGACCAGGAGAGAGCCCCATCGTGTGGTGCTAGCCCCCCAGTTTGCACAAAGCCAGCGAAATTCTGCCCCGTGTTTGGGGACGCCGAATCTCCTGCGTGTGCCGGGAAATGGAGGACCGTTCGCGCCGGGCCGGCTAAAAGTACGCTAGCGAGCTTTCTGTGCGTCACGGGTTGTTTTGGAAAGAGCCAGCGTGCCGGGGTTACTGTAAATGTTGCAATCCTGCCCTAGCCCTGGCATGTGTCAGCCCGTGAGATTGCCATAATAAAACATACAGTAGGGCAGAGGTTATTGGAGCGCTCGGTATTTGTTGGCACACAGGGGTGTGTGAGTGGGGCGGGGGGCGGGGGGCGGGGTGCCTGTGCTGTGTTTTGCCACGTGCAGGGCTCCTTGGACTGCTTCCAGCTCCATTGCTGTCCGTTCTGCGGTCCCACTGACGTACCCACAGCTCGTCCCCCGGAGATGAGTCCTGGTTCTTTGGGCTGCTGTCGGTTTGAGGCCCGACGGCAGGGCTGGTGCCGGAGTGGGTTTTGGGGGAGGGTGGGAGGGAAAGAAGGGGTGATGCCTGGGGCACGTCTGCACTGCGGCTTGGAGCATGCTAAGACCAGCCGTATACAACGGATGGGCAAGAAACACACCCAGACATACTCTTGCCCCCCCCTTCCACTGCTGTTTTCAGCGAGCTAGCGCATGTCTGTCTACTGGAAGTGGGGGATCCCTGATTCTGGGAGGGGAGCAGGGGCTAGGGGTTAGAGCAGGGGGGGCTGGGAGCCAGGACTCCTGAGTTCTCTCCCCAGCTCTGGGAGCAGCCAAGGAATAAATTAGCATGTGAGAGCAGGGGAGGGAGTCGCTGGCTCCGACCAGCCTGTGGTTAAGCCGAGAGAACGCAGTGTTCCCGGCGCTCTGCCTTGGTTTATTTCCACACGGCAAACTTGGCCTGGGGCGGGCGACTGGGCAGAGCTTGGGCGTTTTAATGCCTGCCCCACATCCTCCACCCCCCCCGGGACAGGCCAATGGCGGGTGCATTGCTCTGGTGACGCCGCCACGGCTCCTGGAAAGCCCCCCGGGGGGCTGGCGTGTTGTGTAAGGAGCTGCCAGGCGGGTACCTGGCTGGGAAAAATTACATAAGGGCCCCTGTGAATGGAGTCACCGCAGGCCGGAGCGGGTGACCTGGTTATATCAGGAATCTGGCTCAGGGGGGCTCCGGTTACAGCTGACCAGGTGCAGGAGATGCATTGGAGCCAGGACTCCTAGGTTCTCTCTTTGGCTTTGGGAGGGGAGTGGGGGCTGGTGGTTAGAGCAGGTGGGGGCAGGGAGCCAGGACTCCTGGGTTCTCTCCCTGGCTCTGGGAGGGGGGTGGGGGCTGGTGCTTAGAGCAGGGTGGGCTGGGAGCCAGGACGCCTGGGTTCTCTCCCCGGCTCTGTGAGGGAAGCAGTGAACTGCTCAGAGCATTCATTCCCTTCCGGCTCTGTCATCCCCTCGCCCGCCCTGTGTAATTAACCCCCGGCAGGAACACTGCACTTCTGCTGAGTGGGCTGGGTCAGGGGGCCCGCCGCTCTCCAGAGCCCTGCATCAAAGGGCCGGCGGGGGTGGCGGGAGAATGGCCCTGCAGATGAGCGGGGCGTCTCTAGGCAGTGGGAAACAATGTAGCCGGCGGAGAGGGGGGCTCGCTGAGCGGCTTGGTGGGGAGAAGAAGGGGCTAGATGGCGTCCTCTCCCGACCTGTGGGCGCCTCTCTCGGCGGCTGAATGGAGGGGAGCGCGGGTGTGAATCCAGCAGGGCTCCGGTTTTCATGCTGAGGACTGAGGTGGGGGACCTGGGCCTCCCATCGGTAGCAAAACGGGCTCCCGGGAGTGCCAGGCCTTTGGCCTTAGAGCCGTCTGCAAGGGAAACTGAGGGTGGCTGCACTCCTTTTCCAGGGCGCAATAGGGAAACTGAGGCAGGAGATGGTAGCAGAACAGTGCCCCCCCCCCCAAGCTCAAGTTTGCAGGGGGTAGGGATAGCTCAGTGGTTTGAGCATTGGCCTGCTAAACCCAGGGTTGTGAGTTCAATCCTTGAGGGGGCTATTTAGGGAACTGGGGTAAAAATCTGTCTGGGAATTGGTCCTGTTTTGAGCAGGGGTTTGGACTAAATACCTCCTGAGGTCCCCTCCAACCCTGATATTCTGTGATTCTAGTTTCAGAGTAGCAGCCGTGTTAGTCTGTATCCGGAAAAAGAAGAACAGGAGTACTTGTACTCTAAGGTGCCACAAGTACTCCTGTTCTTCTTTTTGTGATTCTAGTGTGTCTTGGGGCAGCCAGCCCCTGCCCCGCAGTGCATGCAGTTAGAGAACAGGACGTGGCGAGATCGGGGTCCAGGGAGGCTGCAACAAGAGCCTGCCCAGGGGGTCTCAGATCTGTGCCGCCAGTCCATGCCTCAGTTTCCCCAGTTATAAAATGGGGGTGATCGCCCCGCCCTGCCTCCCCCGGGGCTTGCCAGGATAAATGCCTGAAAGCCCGAGCGGCGCTCGTGTACTGTGGGGACCATACAAGTGCTCGGGCCAAACGCGGCTCACTGGGCTGAGATCCTCTCCGTTTCTGGCCCTGGCGGGGCTTGGCTTTGCAGACGCTGGGCTGTCGTCGGGGTGTCGGGAGCAGAGGGTTTGCTCTGGGGCGCCCACTGAGTGCTCCTCTTTCCTCGTCTTTGCCAACAACGCAAATATTTATCAGCAAGCTGCGTCGGAGGGGACGCGATCGCGGCTGCCTTATCAGCCGGCGTGGGCCAGAGTCAATATTTTCACCCCCTCTGTGCCTCCGTGCTCAGGCAGTGTTTTCCCTGCACCTCTTGTTAGTGGATCTCTTATCTGCCAAAGAAAATAATATTTACCGATGCCGGCATTCCTGCCTGCTGCTTACTACTTAATGTCTTTCCCACCTTCCTGGGGCCATCTGTGACCCTTTGGTCCTGGCGGTCTGGATTTGGCCTGCCATCCGCCTGTTGACTACCCCAGATGCGTTTGGAGCTGTACAAACCCCCAACTAGTTGGGTCCTGCCCCACCAGGTCCCCTTCCTTATTATGAGCTGCTGACCGTGAGCCATTCGATCGGGCATCTCTGGAATGGGGTTTTTTTCCCCCAAGGTCTGGGTGGTGGATCCAAGGTAAGTAAATTGGGTGACACGGTTAGAAAGGATCCGGATGAAATTTTTGCATTAAATTGTAGGTCTCCCCGCTCAGCCCCCCAGTTTGTAAAAATTTTCCAAATTTCTCACATGGGAAAATGTGGGGAATCTCAAATTCTCCTGGGCTGGGAAACCTCCCAAATCTGCCTCGTTACCGGCCCTGTAGGGCCTTACAACAAAAATCCTGGCACGTCCTGCTTGGCTCTGTTTTCCCCTGATCGGATTTTTTTTTTTTTTTTTTTTTTGGTGCCCTGCCAGCAGCTGGCATGAGGTTTGTTGATGCTTTTGCTGGTTGATTATGCAGGCAGACCTGGTTCCCATTGGTCGGCCCGCTCGGCCAATGAGAGCCGCCCCGGAACCTGGGGTGGCAGCACTACGGTCCACGTGCGGGGCTGTGTAACACGGCGCTGACATCACCCGGCGGTCGGCCAATGGCGAGGCCGCCGGGCGTTACACAATTGGGGGCAGCGTCTCTGCCGGAGCCACCGGGCGCGGGTGGCATTTGGGGGGCACCCGGCTGCAGAGGATGCACCCTGGAGCCCTGGGCAGCCAAGAGAAGCCGGCCGGCTGTGGTGGGGTTTGCAGCAGCAAAGAGAGGCAGAACCCCAGAGATGTGCCGCTGTCACTGTGAGTGTGAAAGTCGTTGATTTGACTCCCCAGATTTCAGTGCGTTTGCCCCCCTTGACGGCTGTGGGCGCTCCCCTGTTCTCGCCGCCTTCCCTCCCCCTGCACAGCCTTTCGGATCTAGGGCTGTGGGCTCCGCCCCAGAGGTCAGCTGGTGCTGACACACAGGGATCTGTCCTGCCAGCACAAAATGTTCTCTGTGCAAAGGGAGCAGTCGTTCCAACTGTCCCGCTTTGCCAAGGCAGGGCGTGTCAGCCGACGGTTTCCCTGCCCTCGGTCTTTGTCACTGGCATGCTAATTAGCCCTGGAAAGCTATATTCTTTTTATGTAGGGCGAGGTTTTGCAACGCCACCAGGGCAGGGGGTGGAAAGCCAGCGCGGGAGATGCGTCCGCCTGCTTTGGCGAGACGGGCGGCTGGTTTGTCCGGTGCGCTTGTAGCAAATGTGTCATAAACACCGGGAAAAAAAGGATGCGAGAGTTGTAACTTGGCGGGGGGGGGGGCAGGAATTGAAGTAACCGTCTTGGGATGGGGGGTCGGGGTCGTGGGTGACTTGATTTGTTTTGGAGATGGGTCTCGAAAGTCTTCCGGGGGAAGCGTTTAAAATCGAGTCAGTCTGTGTTTTTGACTCCTTCTTTCCTGAGCTTATCAGACAGGCAGGAGCTGAAATTTACTTTCTCTTCGCTGGGAGACACCAGTCATTTCCCTCCCCCCGACCCCTTTAGGTTTGTTTTTTAGCATTGCCGCTGGTTTCACTTAAATCAGGTTATAAACCAATTGAATCCAGCTGGTGCAAACCCCGGGGCGGGGGCTGGTTTGGGGACTTGGCTGATCTTTGGTTTCAAGAAGCTACTGATAAGTGTCCGTGCAGCCCTTTGCACCAGTGTCAATCGGTTAAAAATCTCTCCCCTTAAATTAAATTGGTGCAAGGTTCTGGCGTAGACAGACACAGCTCCTTCCGGGCGGTTGTATCTGGGTTGCAGACGCAGCCAGGTCAAGGCTCGCTTACTTAGGAATGCCTTTCCCTGCTAAATAAGTGTGTGTGTGCGCGTAGCTGTTGTGTTTTTCTCCTCCTGCTGTGTGTGTTTGCAGCTGTTGCTTCTGTGTGTGTGATCTTGGCACGTGTTAGGTTTAGTGTTGTTTTTAGAAAAGGTAGATTTTTTTTTTCCAGGGCCAACTCTGAGCTTTAGAGTAGCAGCTGTGTTAGTCTGTATCCGCAAAAAGAACAGGAGTACTTGTGGCACCTTAGTGGGCTGTAGTCCACGAAAGCTTATGCTCTAATAAATTTGTTAGTCTCTAAGGTGCCACAAGTACTTCTGAGCTTTAATTTTCTCTCATTGTTGATGCGGGGCTATTGAATCAAGGTGTGATTATTATTTATTTTTAAACATCTTCGTGTCACTCACCCCCCTGGCTCCTTCCATGCCAGTTGGGGTGTAGGCAAGCGCTTGGTAAACCGAATGATCCCCAATCGGTGTAACGTTTTGGGCCAAAATGTCCAAAGCTGGGTTCGTGAAGTGAAGCTCCTCAAATCTGTGTTGACACCCCTTAAATATAAAGGCTCCCCTTCCCAAAACAGCTGAGCACCTACACAGCTCATCCTGGTCCAGTTCGTTCGGTTCCATTAACTGTGGGATCAGGTCTCTTGCTTTCCACACCCAAAAGATCTGGGTATCCAGCAGTAAAAGTATCCATCCATTCATCCGTCCATCTGTCCCCAATGTCTGTCTGTCTAAAGAAGCATTTAAAAAAATTTTAAATCCATTTGTTGTTGTACGTATCTGTCAGGACCAGAGCACCAAATTCCCAGTTTCTCTGGTAACCGCCTGTTGACTTCCCCCATCGCTGCCTCTTGTTGCCAGGGGAATGTGGAGCGTGGTGCTCAGGTCCTGGCTGGTAGCTAAAGCAGAGGAGGCCATTTGAAATGGGCGATTCTTTATAGGCACGGCCGTGGGGTCCAGGCGGATCTCACGGCCTCGAAATCGGCGAATCCGGTTCATTCCGCGGCGTCTTTGCCGACTCTCTGTTTACAAAACCTTTGGCTCCGGCCCAGACCAGCTTAGCTCCCTGTCTCTCGGACGGGCTGCTAAATATAGCCGGGTGGCGAGAACTTACCGACCGAGCGAAAAGATTCCCAATAAGAGGCTGAGAGCAAACAGCTGCGCTAAGAATAGGCCGGCTTTGGTGCTTGAAATAGACCCACAGCGGCTCACTGGGCTCAGAGCTCACTGCACTGCTGTGGGCCCCATGTGACCGGCTCCAGCGGGCTCGGGAGAAAGGGGCTGACATCTGGGGTGGGGCTCGGGGCCCGCACCTCCGGGCTGTGTCCCAGGGTCCTGCCCGACTGATGGCCAGGGGCTTGGGCCTGGCGGTCGGAATTGATGCAGCGGAGAGGAGGTGTGGACTATGAGCCAGGACGCCTGGGTTCTCTCCCTGGCTCTGGGAGAGGAGTGGGGGCGGGTGGTTAGAGTGGGGGAGGTGTGGGGGTCGGAGACAGGACTCTCTGTTCTCTCCCGAAGTTGGGGAGGGGAGTGGGGGCTAGTGGTGAGAGCAGGGCGGGATGGGAGGCAGGACACCTGGGTTCTCTCCCCGGCTCTGGGCAGCGTTTGTCCCTTAGCAGTGTATTTTTGATGAGTAATAAGCCATGGGGTCTGATGGAGAGCTCCTTTCACCCCCCACCACGTGGGGTGGCTGGGCTCGGGGGATGGGGGGTGAATTGAGTGGTAAGAGCCAGCCGAAACCCTGGCCCAGTGCTGACAGCCGGCGAGGGCACAGCTGGTCTGGGACGTGCCCTCCATCTCCCTGGGCGCTGTCCCCTGGCCCTGCTCAGTGCATGTCCCAGCTCCCTGCAGTGTGCTGGACCTAGGCCGACGGGGGCTGCTTGGCTGGTGGATGGAGGGTTTGTGTCGGAGCCAATCGACCCCCCAGGAGCCAGGGAGGGGGGTCCCCCTGCAGCCCCTTGGGGCAGGCTGGACCTAGGAGTCGGTGCCTCTAACCGCAGCTCTCTCCGCTCTCATAGGTACCGCCTACGACGTCTCTGACTGGATCTGTCTCTAGCCCCGAACCCTGCACCTCCGCGCAGGCTGGGTGATGTCCCCGGCTCCTCCCCGATCATGAGCACCGGCTGCGAGCCAGGCCAGACGCCCTTCGAGGGGGCAAGTGTGGGCGGGGCCGGCTCCGGAGCCCCCCGGCGGACCCGGGCCCACGGCCGGGCCACCGACGACATGGACGCCAACAGCAACGGCTCCAGTGGCACCGAGTCGCGCGGGCGGGACTCCCTGCGCAGCGACCGCAGCAGCAGCGGGAACGGCAAGGACTCAGCCCTGCTCGAGACCACAGAGAGCAGCAAAAGGTAGGGGGTGCGCGGACCCTGGCGTCCGGGGGCATGGAGGTGCGCCGGGCTGGCTGGCGGACCCCGGCGTCCGGGGGCGTGGAGGGGCGTGGGGACGGTGGGGTGTTTAGAAGGCAGGTCAGGGTGACCTAGGCTCCGGGATGCCACGGTGAGGGGTGTGGTCTATGCACCCCCAGCCTGGGAATGAGGGGAGGGGCCCCTCTGCCCATTAGTGCCTGGCATTTTGGGGGTGGGGGGCTGCCCATGGGGGCCTGGGACGCTCGCTCTGATCTCTTTCCCACCCACCCACCCCCACCAGAAGGGCTGGGCGGCCCCTCTGGGTCTGCCTCGGGGTGCCCCACATTCCCTGCCCCTCGTGCCGTTCCAGCTGGGCAGCAGCAGCGCCTGGCGGGCAGCGGGGCCACGGTTCTGACCAGCCCCCATCTCTCTCCCCCGCAGCACCAACTCCCAGAGCCCGTCTCCCCCTAGCAGCTCCATTGCCTACAGCCTTCTGAGCACCAGCTCCGAGCAGGACAACCCCTCCACCAGCGGCTGCAGGTAGGCGAGCACAAGGGGTGGGGGCCCTGGACGGGGGGGGGGGGCACATGGCCCTAGGGGAGATCCTCCCCAGCCCCCCCATACACACTATGTTCTGCACTGTGGCTGACGCTCATCGGCTCCTCTTCCCTCTGGAGAAGCCAGACTGTGCAGAATTACCAGTGAGAGGGGAGTGGGGGCTGGTGGTTAGAGCAGGGGGGGCTGGGAGCCAGGACTCCTGGGTTCTTTCCCTGCCTCGGGGACGGGAGTGGGGTGCGGTGGGTTAGAGCAGGGGGGCTGGGAGCCAGGATTTCTGGGTTCTTTCCCTGCCTCGGGGAGGGGAATGTGGTGCAGTGCTTAGAGCAGGTGGGGTTCGGAGCCAGGACTCCTGGGTTCTCTTCCTGGTCTGCCACTGACTCGCAATGTGACCTTGGGCAACTCCTTCCCCCTCCCTGCAACTGGGCGGTGCGGGGCTGCCCCCCAGCGGGGGGGTGTTGGGCTGGTGGTGGGGAGCTCGGGCCTGTAGCCCGGTGGCTCACCGCCCCCCCTCTCCCCCCTGTAGCAGCGAGCAGTCTGCGCGGGTGAAGACCCAGAAGGAGCTGATGAAGGCGCTGAAGGAGATGAAGATCCGGCTGCCCTCGGAGAAACGCGGCAAGGGCCAGTCGGGCACCTTGGCCACCTTGCAGTACGCGTTGTCCTGCGTCAAACAGGTCCAAGGTAGGGGGCGCTGGGCTGGCTGGGGGGGCGTGGTGCCCCAGCGAGGGCCCCCAGGGCGGGATCCAAGGGACCCAGCCGCCCGCTGTCTGTGGTACCGCGGAGGTTGCCGGGCAGGGCCGGCTGGGCTGTGCCCGGCCTGTGGTGGGCAGGGGGTGCCCATGCTCCCAGGGCTGACGGGCTCTCCTCCCCCCCCGCAGCCAGCCACGACTACTACCAGCAGTGGACCATTGACGAGAACCAGCCCTGCCACCTGGATGTGGCCAGTTACACCATCGCCGAGCTGGAGGGCATGACCTCCGAGTACACCCTCAAGAACCCTGTGAGTGCCCCCCCCGCCCGGCTCCCGGGATACCTCCCGGCGCTGCCAGCCCTGTTCCTCTCCCCTGGTGCCCTGCCTGCCTCCCAACTGCCCCCTGTCCCCGCAGGACACGTTCGCCGTGGCCGTCTCCTTTGTCACGGGCAAAATCCTTTACATCTCGGACCAGGCGGCCTTCGTCCTGCACTGCAAGAGGGACGTCTTCAAGGGGACCACCTTTGCCGAGTTCCTCGCCCCCCAGGATGTCAGCATCTTCTACGGCTCCACCACCCCCTTCCACCTGCCCTCCTGGAGCGCCTGCACCTCGGCCAGTGAGTGCCTGGGAGAGGGGGCTCTGAGGCCAGGGTCTTCTCATCTGGGATCTAGTGGTTAGAGCAGGGGAGGCTGGGAGCCAGGACTCCTGGGTTCTCTCCCCGGCTCTGGGAGGTCAGTGGGGGCTGGTGGGTTAGAGTGGGGGGTGCTGGGAGCCAGGACTCCTGGGTTCTCTCCCCAGTTCTGGGAGGGGAGTGGGGTCTAGTAGTCAGAGCACGGGGGGCTGGGAGCCAGGACTCCTGGGTTCTCTCCCCAGCTCTGGAAGGGGCACAGAGCCTTCCCAGCCCCCACTAACCCCCCACCCCTTGGCCTTGTCCCCAGCTGCTGCCGCTGTGAACTACACCCAAGAGAAATCGGTCTTCTGCCGGATCAGGTGAGTTCCACCTGCGGCAGGCGGGGTGTCGTCTCGGATGGGGTGAGGGGGTGCAGCGCTGGGGGACCCTTAGGGACTGGACTGTGCCCGGCGTTCAGATCCCACGCTGCAAACCCCAGCCAGCTTCCCTCTGCCGTGCCGAGCCCCCTATGGCCTTGTGTTCCACATCCCAGCCTCTCCACTCCCGCCTTCTCACTCCCTCCGGGCCAGGCTGTGAGACGGGAAATCCTCGAACGGGGAGGAATATCTCAGCGAGCCCCAGATCCCTTCTGTTTGGGGAAGCCAGGCTCACCCTGTCTGCGTCCCCTCTTCCCACTCGCTCCCTTTGGCGTGGGCAGGGCACCCCATGTTCACAGCAGCTCCCTGGAAGCTGGGGGGCTGGGGGATCTGGAGGGAAGGGGACCCCATGCCCCATGTTCCCAGCAGCTCCCGGGCAGGGGGCTGGGAAGAGGTCCCATGTTCCCAGCTGTGCCTGGGAAGGGGGAGAATTGGGGGCTGAGAAGGGGACCTCACAACCTGTGTTGCTAGCCATGCCTGAGGGGGGGGGGGATCTGGGGCAGGGAAAGGGACCCCACACCCCGTGTTCCCAGCAGTGCCTAGGGAATGTGGGACGGGGAAGGGAACCCCGTGTTCCCAGCAGTGCCTAGGGGATCTGGGACGGGGAAGGGGACCCCACGTGCCGTGTTCCCAGCTGGACCCAGGAGAAGGGATTGGGGGCTGGGACGGGCAGCGGGCAGCAGTGTCGGGGGGCTGGGGCAGAGGGGTCTGGCGGTTGTCGTTGCTGGTTGGTCCCGGTCTCCTCTGGCCTCTGGTCTTATTGCAGGCGTTTGTTTCTCAGTGGAGGCCATGGCCGTGGGCGGGAGCTGTGTTACTTCCCCTTCCGGCTCACGCCTTACCTGGCCAAGGTGCGCCCCGCAGACAGCGCCGAGGGCCAGCCCTGCTGCCTGCTCATCGCCGAGCGCATCCACTCGGGATACGAAGGTGAGCTGGGGCAGGGGAACAGGGCCGGGGGGCCCCTCGGTTTCCTCCCTCTGCCTGGCCAGCAGGTGGTCCTGTGCCCCTAACCCCAGCCCGTGTCTCTTCCCCCCCAGCTCCCCGGATCCCGCCCGATAAACGGATCTTCACCACCAGACACACCCCCAGCTGCTTGTTCCAGGACGTGGACGAAAGGTGAGCAGCTTGGCCGAGCCCGGGGTGGGGGTGGGAGACACCCTCTATCTATCCGGGCTGCCCCCCAGCAGCACAGCGAGGCTTGGAGGGTCTCCAGCGGACCGGCGCCGCCCCCTAATGTCCTGTGGCTTTGGGTCAGCCTTGTCTGTAGCTGGGCTGTGGGGCCTGTCGAAGCCAGGACCTTGGTGGGCGGCGGGACCCACCCAGGGATGCCAGCTCACGGTGCCTGTCTGTTTTCCCAGGGCTGCCCCCCTGCTGGGTTACCTCCCCCAGGACCTGATTGGCACGCCCGTCCTCTTCTACCTGCACCCGGAGGACAGGCCGCTCATGCTGGCCATCCACAAAAAAAGTGAGTGGGTGGGGGGAATCCCAAGGGTGCCGGGGGGAAAGAACCAAAGGGTGAGTGTCATTTGCAGCTCCCCATTCGGACGCTGACTCTAATCCACTCTCATGCTTCAGGGCTTCAGCCTGGAGCCTGCCGGGGGTCAGGAAGGGAGATTCTTCCCCATGTGCAATTGGCAAAATCTGTTCAGGGATCTTTTTTCCACCTTCCTTTGAAACGTCACAGCTCAGCTCCAGGGTGGGCTGGTGACCTTAGCTGGCACATAAAACCTCTCCCTAGCTGTCTGGGTGATGGGGCTAGCTCTCCTTGGGGTCCAAAGAATTGCCAGGTTTGGGGTCAGGAAGCAATTCTCCTCCCCCCCACCCCACCCCCCAGCCAGATCAGCCTGGCCTTGGGGAGTTTTCACCGACTGGCATCATCTGGCCGTGTCCTACCTGGTCAGTTCCCTGCATTAGAGAGGCCGCGGGCAGAAGGGCCTGAGAGCCAGGACTCCTGGGTTCTCTCCCCGGCTCTGGGAGAGGAGTGGGAGCTGGTGGGTAGAGCAGGGGGGGCTGGGAGCTGGGACTCCTGGGTTCTCTCCCCGGCTCTGGGAGGGGAACGGGGTGTGTGTATCTCAGACACTGATCCTTATTCCCTCCCCCCCCCCCCCCCCCCAGTTCTCCAGCACGGCGGGCAGCCCTTCGACCACTCCCCGCTCCGTTTCTGCACCCGCAACGGCGAGTATGTCACCATCGACACCAGCTGGTCCAGCTTTGTCAACCCCTGGAGTCGCAAGGTCTCCTTCGTCATGGGGCGCCACAAAGTGCGCACGTGAGTACCGTCCTCCCCCCAGCCCGCCTCCAGGGATCTCCGGCTGCCTCGCGGTATCGGGGGCCGCCCGGCCTCGCACTGACCCTTCTCTCCCCCGCCGCACAGGGGTCCCCTCAACGAAGACGTCTTCACGGCCCCCAAGGCACTGAAGATGCGGCCGCTGGAGCCCGACATCCAGGAGCTCTCGGAGCAGATCCATCGGCTGCTCCTTCAGGTGGGTCATGCTCCCTCCTTAGCCCCGCATCGTCTCCCACCGAGGTGCCTCCCTCTGGGTGCTAACCCCCCCCCGCTTCCCTCCCCGCCACAGCCTGTGCACAGCAACGGCTCCATGGGGCTCTGCAGCATGGCCAGCAACGCCTCCCACGAGCAGTTCCTGAGTGCGGCCTCCTCCAGCGACAGCAATGGCCTCCCCGCCGAGGAGACAAGGGCCCAGAGGCCGGTAAGAGCACCGGCTCTGGGAGGGGACGGGGGAAGGGGCTGTGAGCCAGGACTCCTGGGTTCTCTCCCCGGCTCTGGGAGGGGAGTGGGGGTTGGGGGGGGGGGGCAGGGCGCCCGGACACCTGGGTTCTCTCCCCGGCTCTGGGAGGGGAGTGGGAGCTGGTGGGTTAGAGCAGGGGAGCTGGGAGCCAGGACTCCTGGGTTCTCTCCCCGGCTCTGGGAGGGGAGTGGGGGCTGGTGGTTAGAGCACGGGGGGCTGGGAGCAGGGACTCCTGGGTTCTCTCCCCGGCTCAGGGAGGGGAGTGGGAGCTGGTGGGTTAGAGCAGGGGAGCTGGGAGCCAGGACTCCTGGGTTCTCTCCCCAGCTTTGGGAGGGGAGTGGGCCCCAGTGGTGAGAGCGGGGGACAGGGGCCTTCCCGCTGCCCTGACCCCACCTCCTGTCCCCAGATGACCTTCCAGCAGTTCTGTAAGGACGTGCATATGGTGAAGAACCGGGGCCAGCAGGTGTTTATCGAGTCCCGTGCCAAGCCGCCAGCTGCCAAGCCCCCCTGCGCAGGTGAGAGCCCTGGGGCCCCCGCGCCCAGGGGGAGGCAGATTGGAGGGGAGGTGGGTTTGCCAGCCCCTCTTTGCTCACCCCCAGTCTCTGGGGAGACGCAGGTGGGGGGGGGGGGCGGATCGAGGGCAGCTCCAGCTGAACCGGGTCCCCCCTCGTTGCAGGCCTGGAGACGCCCCAGGATGGCGCCGGGCTGGGCAGGGAGGCCCCGTGTGAGGCGCAGCGGGGCCCGGGCCAAGTGGGCGCTTCCGAGGAGTCTGGCCAGAAGGAGCCCTCCAGTTACTCCTACCAGCAGATCAACTGCCTGGACGGGATCATCCGGTGAGCAGGGGCCGGGAACCCCAGCTCAGAGCCGTTCCCCACACTGGGGGTTGACTTGGCGCTGAGATGCGGCCACCTCTGGGGCGGGGCGGCTGGTTATACAGGGACCCCTCGCCCGGCACTGAGATGCGGCCACCTCTGGGGCGGGGCGGCTGGTTATACAGGGACCCCTCGCCCGGCACTGAGATGCGGCCACCTCTGGGGCGGGGCAGCTGGTTATATAAGGATCCCTTGTCCCCGCTAACCCTGGGACCTGTGGCTTTTTTAGGTATCTGGAAAGCTGCAACATCCCCAGCCGGGTGAAGCGGAAATGCGGCTCCTCCTCGTACACCGGCTCCTCCAACTCGGACGACGACAAACAACGGGCAGGCAGGGAGGCGGCCGACTTGGCCAAAGGTATCGTCCCGCTTGCCCTGTTCCCCCCACCCCTCCCCGGTCCACCTGCCGCCCTCTCGCTCCCTCTGGATATTACCTTGTTGCTGCTGACGGGGCTTGGTGGAGGGGGGTCGTGATGCCGGCCCGGGGCACTGAGATCAGCCCAGCAGGGAAAAAACAGCTGAAATTCGGCCAGCGGGAGACACGTTTCACAGCCGTCGATGTCCCACCCTTCAACCGCCTCGAAATGCTTCCTTCCCGTCCGTGTGTTAAAGTTTGCCGGCTCCCGACGCCGAAACTCCCTTGAAATCGAAACGATTCGGGGCATGTTTGGTGTCGTGGCCATGTTTTCCCCATGGGAAAACGGCCCGGGAAGATGTTTTCCCCCCATCCGCCCTCCGTGCCGCCCCAGGGACTGCGGCGCCCCCCCCCCCCCCGGTCTCCCCTCATTAACCCCTCGTTGTCTCTTTGAACAGATGCGGCGGAGGAAATGCTGCCAAGCCGGTCCAGGAGGGAGGAGGAGGAGCCCGCCGCGGCGGTGGGACCCCCGCTGGCCCCGCTGGCGTTGCCCAGCAAAGCCGAAAGCGTGGTGTCCCTCACCAGTCAGTGTAGCTTCAGCAGTACCATCGTCCACGTGGGAGATAAGAAAGCCCCAGAATCGGGTACGGGAGGGGAAGCACCGCTGGGCTGGCGGGCGGAAGGGGCCCGGGGCTGCCAGCTCCCCGGCCCCGTTCCCGGCCGCGGCAGAGAGCCGAGCCGCCCGGTCTCCCCCTGCCGTCGCCCCCCCCCCCCCCCCAACCTCCGCCGCCTCTCAGTAACAGCATAATATTCAGGGGGCCTTATCTCCCCGGCAGCCTCTGCTCCCCCTGCACCCCATAACCGCTTCCTTTCACGGCTCCGTGACGCGCCGGCATCACGGGGGGCGGGGGGGGCTGGGTTTTCCCCCCCTCTCTGTGTGTATTTAATTTGCCTTTTTCCCCCTTACCCCCACGCCTGCCGTCAGGACGCCCCTGCGGGTGACTCCGGGAGGGGCCGGGACGGCCTCTGGATTCGTGGCCCTCCCCGAATGGATTTTCGTTCCCCCCCCTCCCCTTTTTTTGCCTCCCGCTGACACGTTTTTTTCCCTCCCTTGTTTCCTTCCTTGATGGCGGCTGAGTCGCCGGTGAAGCCCCCACTGGGATGGGGGTGGGTTGGGGGGCGGTCTCCAAACAAAGCACGGCTGCTTGGCAACGGCTCCTCGGCTGCGGGGAGCCCCCGCACAGGGTCCTCCCTGGGCACTGATGGCATGGTGCGGGGGAAGGGCTGGGAGCAGGACACCTGGGTTCTCTCCCCTGGCTCTGGGAGGGGAGTGGGGGCTGGTGGTTAGAGGGGGAGGGGGCTGGGAACCAGGACTCCTGGGGTCTCTCCCCAGCTCTGGGAGGGGAGTGGGGGCTGGTGGTGTAGAGGGGGGCTGGGAGCCAGGACTCCTGGGTTCTCTCCCCTGGCTCTGGGAGGGGAGTGGGGGCTGGTGGTTTGGGGGGGGAGGGGGCTGGGAGCCAGGACTCCTGGGTTCCATCCCTGGCTCTGCTGCTCGCTCACTGCGTAACGTTTCTCCCTGCACGTGGCTCCGTGCGGTGGCACCCCCCAGCTGACCCTCCCTCCCCCGCTTGGTCTCTCCCCAGACACGGCAATGCTGGAGGAGGGCCCCGGCCCCGCGCCCCCCGACCGGGAGCAGTACCGCCGTGTGGGGCTCACCAAGGAGGTGCTGTCCGTGCACACCCAGCAGGAGGAGCAGGCTTTCCTGACTCGTTTCCAGGAGCTCAGCCGCCTCCACGTCTTTGACGTGCCGGCCGGGCGCAGCCGGCAGGAGGGACAGGGCGCAGAGCCAGGTGGGGGCCGCATCCGAGGGTGAGGGGGGGGCTTGTGCCTGGCTCCCGTCCCTCCCTTTGCTAACCCCCAGCCTTGTCTTCTCCCGGCAGGGCACTGTGGCCTGCGGCGGGGCGCCGGCCGGCGCGGCAAATCCAAGGCTAAGCGCGTCAAGCAGCACAAGGCGTCCGACAGCACCGGCTCCCCGCCTCCCCCCGGCCCTTGGCCCCCTTCGGCCGCCTCCCTGCCCTTCCCCGCCGTGCTGCCCGTCTTCCCGCCCAGGCAGCCCTGCGCCGAGCCCGCCCCCCACTTCCCTGCCCCCCTGGTGGCCCCCATGGTGGCCCTGATGCTCCCCAACTACGTCCTGCCCCCGCCATACTTCCCAGCCCCCTTCGGGGAGCCCTTGGGTCCCCGCCTGCCTGCCCCCCCCGAGGCCTCGCGCTCCACCACGCCCGAGCGGCCCAACTCGCCCCCCTTCGACTCCCGCTGCAGCTCCCCGCTCCAGCTCAACCTGCTGCAGATGGAGGAGGCCCCCAAGGTGGCCGAGCGGCAGGAGGTGCCTGGCGGCCAGGCCGGGCCAGGAGGTGGCAGGGCCAGCAGGACGCCTGGGGCCAGCGAACTCGGCCCACAGAAAGAAACCTGTCTGGTAAGGAGCCGCCCGCTGGGAAGGGGAGTGGGGGCTGGTGGGTTAGAGCAGGGGAGCTGGGAGCCAGGACTCCTGGGTTCTCTCCCCAGCTCTGGGAGGGGAGTGGGGGCTGGTTTGTTAGAGCAGGGAGGCTGGGAGCCAGGACTCCTGGGTTCTCTCCCCAGCTCTAGCACTCACCAGCTGTGTATTCAGGCAGGGCCCCCACTCCTGTCTTTTGGGGAAGGTGAGAGTTGGGGGAGGTGCGTATGCAGCCCCCCAGGTAAGTCCTGATCTCCCCTTTCCGGCAGGCGGAAGGTCAGGACTCCTCCAACAACGACGCCCTGTCCAGCTCCAGTGACCTGCTGGACCTGTTGCTGCAGGAGGACTCACGCTCCGGGACCGGCTCGGCCACCTCGGGCAGCGGCTTCATGCACAGCGGCTCCAATGGCGGCAGCACCTCAGCCAGCGGCACCAGTAAGTGACAGGTTGGGAGTGGATTGGCTAAAGCCTTAGTGGGGGCGAAGCCAGGACTCCTGGGTTCTCTCCCCAGCTCTGGGAGGGGAGTGGGAGCTGGTGGGTTAGTGCAGGGGGGCTGGGAGCCAGGACTCCTGGGTTCTCTCCCCAGCTCTGGGAGGGGAGTGGGAGCTGGTGGGTTAGTGCAGGGGGGCTGGGAGCCAGGACTCCTGGGTTCTATTTCTGCCTCTGGTGCTGATTTGCTCCCTTCTCTCCTGCCTCCCCCTCTCCCGCACAGCGAGCAGCAAAAGCAGCCACACCAGCAAGTACTTCGGCAGCATCGACTCGTCGGAGCCAGAGCGGGCGGGGCAGCCGCCGGGCGGGGCGGGGGCTGGCGAGCAGTTCATCAAATATGTGCTACAGGACCCCCTCTGGCTGCTCATGGCCAACACTGACGAGAAGGTCATGATGACCTACCAACTGCCCGACCGGTGAGGCGGGGAGGCGATCAGGGGGCAGATCTGGGGGGCAGAGGCTGGGCTGGCGATTGGGGGGCAGAGGGGCTGGCGAGGGGGGAGGTGATCGGGAAAGAGGCCGAGCTGGCGATTGGGGAGCAGATGTCGGGGGGAAGAGGCAGGGCTGGCAATTGGGGGAAGGTGATCGGGGAATAGGCGGGGCTGGCGATTGGGGTGAGGTGGAAGTGATCTGGTTGGAGCGAGGGGGGAGCTGACCAGGTCACGGGAGAGGATGACAGGCAGGGGGCAGTGCTGCAGGTGGGGGGCAGGCCCGGATCGCCCCCCTTGACGCTTTGTGCCCCACAGCCCCGTGGCCGCTGTGCTGCAGGCTGACCGGGAGAAGCTGCGGGAGATGCAGAAGCAGCAGCCGCGCTTCACGGAGGAGCAGAAGAAGGAGCTGGCCGAGGTGCACCCTTGGGTGAAGAAGGGGCTGCTGCCCAAGGCCATCAATGTCACGGTGAGGGGGGTCCAGACTCACCCAGCTCACTGGGCGCTGGGTAGCGGGGTTGTGACAGGTTCGGTCACAGAGACACTCTTGGGACTGTCACCTGATGTGTGGAGATTACCTCTGAGCCCATTTTCCCTGCCAGCTTGGGACTCCAGAACCCTGCCTTGTTGAGTCAGACAGACCTGCCTGCTACAACACAGACCCAGGTCTGGTCCATACCCCCAACGCTGCAGACTTTAACCAAAAACTGCTCAGCAGGTCACCTCTTTCCAGCACCCAGACACCCAGCTCCCAATGGGATCCAAACCCCAAATAAATCTGTTTTACTCTGTATAAAGCTTATGCAGGGTAAGCTCATAAATTGTCCGCCCTCTATAACACTGATAGAGAGAGATTCACAGCTGTTTGCTCCCCCAGGTATTATTCACTTACTCTGAGTTCATTAATAAACAAAAGTGATTTTATTAAGTATAAAAATGAAGCTTTAAGTGGTTCCAAGACAGAACAAAGTAAGTTACCAAGCAAAATAAAACAAAACACGCAAGTCTAAGCCTAATACATTAAGAAACCGAATACAGGTAAATCTCAACCTCAGAGATGTTCCAATAAGCTTCTTTCACAGACTAGACTTCTTCCTAGTCTGGGTCCAGTCCTTTCCCCTGGTACAGCCCTTGTTAGCTCCAGCAGGCATCTCAGGTGAAAGCAGGGGATTTCTTATGACTGACAGCCCCCTTTGTTCGGTTCCACCCCCTTTTCTAGCTTTGGCCCAAGGCAGGAATCTTTTGTCTCTCTGGGTTCCCACCCCTCCTTCTAAACGGAAAAGCACCAGGTTTAAGATGGATTCCAGTATCAGGTGACATGGTCACATGTCCTGTGAGACTGGCCCACACTCCCCCAGGAACCTTTGCAAGTAAACAGACCATTTACAACCAATTGCTCTAGTCAACGGGCGCCATCAAGCTTCCAAACCACCACTAATAACCCACACTTTGCATAATTACAATAGGACCTCGGAGTTAACTTCATATTTAAAGTTTCAGATACAAGAATGATACATAGGATGACCACACGCAGTAGATCATAAGCTTTTTTATGCTGCCTTACAAGAGACCTTTTGCAGAAAGCATATTCCAGTTACCTTATAGTTACATTCATAAGCATATTTCCATAAAACCTTATGGAGAGCAACGTCACAGGGGTGCCCCAGGTCCACTGACCCGCCTTTCCTGCTCTCTCCCCCAGGCCTGCGTGGACTGCGGCAGTAACCCGGCCTCCCACCTGGCGCCCCTCTACGACACGGAGCCGCACGCCATGGAGCTGAGCACCACCCTGGAGCCCATGGAGGAGGGCAGCAGTGCCCCCCCCTGCCCAGACATGGCCATGGAGGAGGAGGAGGCGGGGCAGCCGGCCCGGCCCGAGGTGGGCACCGAGAACGCTGGCTGAGGCCCCGGCCCGCCTCCCCGCACACTCCCAGGCAGCACCGGCTGCCCCTCGGAGCCGGCCACCGCACGGGATGGACCAGAAGTGCCAGCCCAGCCCTGGCCCCGGGACTCAGCCAGGCCGAGTGCAGAGCCGAGCCGGGCCCTGCTCCGGACCCTACCCTGCCCGCAGGCGCCCCCCGGAGGCCGGGGCTGGCCCTGCGCAGGGCGGAGTATTTATTTTTGGAACGTGTTTTTTGTACGAAAAGGCGGGACAATAAACCGCAGCCACGGCTGTCCCCCGTGGGCGGCGACATCCCAGCAAGATCCGAGGCCTCCTTTGTGTACTGCCCCCCTGTTCCCAGGGAGTGGTGTGGGCCATGGGCTTCCCCAATCCCCTGATGCGGCTCCCTAACCTTGTCCACCTGGCTGCAGTCTCTGCTCTAACCACTAGACCCCACCTCCTTCCCAGACCTGGGGAGAGAACCCAGGAGTCCTGGCTCCCTGCTCTAACCACTAGTCCCCACTCCCCTCCTGAGTCCACGTTCCTTGTGCCACAGTGGGAACTGTCTGCTCCAGCTGCCTGTGCCCGCCGGCCTGAGCCTTGCATCCCATCCTCCAGCTGGGATTTGTCTGCTTGGGCAAAGGTCTGACCCTGCTGCCATGTTCCCCTGGTCCTTCCCCCACGCCCGTCTGCCCAGGCCTGGGCGCTGTCTCCCTCCCAGGGTGTGCCCCTAGGTCCACCCTGCTTGCCCCCAGGCAGGGGTGGGGGAGCCATGCCTGCTGCCCAGCGCCTGCCCCCCCTAAAGCAGGATCCCCTGATGTTTCTGAGCCACGTGCCCCCCTGCCCTGCGGGGGGGGGGTCAGTACCCACAAATGTGGCTGGTTTTCATCCTTGCCCAGGAGGTTAGTGACCCCCTCGAGGTATGGCCCCTGGGCCAGGCTGCGGCCGAAAGGATGTCTGAATGGGAACCCCGGCGTGGGAGCAGGGCAGCTTTCCCTTTCTGGGGCCCTGTTGCCAGGTGGGCTGCCCGAGGGTTCGCCCAAGAGCCCTGTGAGTGGTTAAAAGGGGAAGACGCTAGGAGCCCATGTAGGGGAAGGGACAGTTTGAGATGGGAGCGGGGAGAGCTTGTTGATCTGGCCAAACTCTTGAGATTCAGCTGGGAAATACCGTCTGAGTTTTTCACCGCCAGCCGAATTAACCCTTGGCCCTGTTTCCCGGGGGCCCTGGTGGATTCTCCAGCACCATTAAGTGTGTGTGGGGGGGGGGGAAATCACGAGGGCCTTGTAGGCAAGATTCAGCCGGGAAATCCGGCCTGACCTATGGGTCATGTATGGAGGCAGCCCCCTTCACCAAGCCGACACGCCAGCGGAGGCGGGAGGGGTGGAGGGACGTGTGGGTGTGCCAGGGTACGGAGGTGGAGGCCTAGGGCCAGGAGACAGTGCGTCTATTTACAAAGGCCCTGTGCAAAACAGGGCGGGGAAGAACAACAGCCTGGTAGTGGCCCCCAGGGGCCAAGTGAGAGTAACCCCCACTGCCTGTGTCTGGCAAGAGCCTGAACTTGTAGCTGCCCCCCAGGACGCTATCTGTGGCTGCTGAGCGCTTGACCCCATCACTCTGAGAAAGGGGCTGCCCCTCGTGACCAACACTGCCTGAGTTTGCTGAGAGCCTGAGCCCATTGCTGTGAGAAGGGAGAGCTGTCCCCCGTGGGACCACCGCTGCCTGCGTCTGCCAAGAGCCTGAATCCTTGGTGGCATCGTTCCTGTCAGGGCTGAAGCCCGGTTTTCACGTCACGGCTGCTCATTGTAGTAACTGGGAGTTTGAGAGAGGCTGGGGTCCTAATAAGGATCAAGTGGTGTTTGGTTACTTTCCCCAGGGCACATTCCCCTCCTGCTACTGGTGGGCAGGGCCTCCCTTGCCCCCATGCCCGGAGGCATCTCCCCACAGGCGCACCCCCAGGTCATTTTCTGCTGTATCACTCCCTGTACGATTGCACCAAGCCTCATGGGGCCGCCCGACATAGGGCCCCCCCTGGCTGCTGGCGCCGGTTTTCTGGCAGAAACGCCCCACTGGGGGCTTTGAATCCAAGCTGTTACCCTGCCCCAGCCTTGTATGGGGCGGGCTCTGGCCTGAACCCCATGGGCGGGGTCTGGGGCTGGCTTCTGCGCTCCCCTTTGCCCCGATGTGGCTGGGATGGGTGACCCCAAACGGGGACTGGCCATCAGGCCCACCGAAACCCCCTCCCCAGTGCCGCCAGTGCCAGTTTCTCTAGCGCCCAGGAAAAAGGGGGTTTCTGAGTCAAGCCTGGGAGCCGGGCTGGAAGAGGCAGTGGAGCCCAGGCACGGCGTACCCCCCGCCTCCGTCCTTTGGCTGAGTTTGCCTGTCACGCGGGGTCTCCGGGTCGGGGTTTCTCCGGGTGGTCCCGGGGCACAGTGGTGCTAGCGCGTATTTGACACCCCGAGCCTGCCTCCTCCCTCGGGGTCTCCGCAGGCCGGGAGGAATTCACTCCGTCACAGCTAGCGGGTAGCCGTACCGTGGGAGTGGGGAAACTGAGGCACGGAAACTGCACGGGGAGTGGGGGCAGGGCAGTTGGCAGCCCATGGCTGCACAGGGAGGCCACGATCTGCCCTGGGTAGATCTGGACGGGGGCGGCAGGTAGATGGGGGAGGGGGGCAGCGGAAGGGGGGACGCAGGCCACCATAGATTCCCCAGATGTGGTCCCTGGGCCTGCCTGTTTCCAGGACATCTCCGTGGCACGGCTGGTCCGCATGACCCTGTGCCCGGCCTACCTCTTGCGTCTTCAGTCAGGCCCGTTTTCCTTCGCTGTATTTCCTCCCCCCTATTCACGATGGGGCACCCATCTTCTCTAGCCCCCCAGCTCCGATGCCGCCGGCTTATTCAGGACCTACTTGTCTCCCTCTTCCCCCGAAGTTGGGCCAATAAAAGATACTTCCCCTTCGCCGGCTCCCTCCAATCAACCCTGCAACCAGGGCGTTCCCCCGGCGTCGAGCCAGCGTTGGCATCGAAACCCAGGCCCGAAAGTTGGCTTTGTGGGCTCGCCCGCCGGCCGGCCGCCCGTTCGCAAGCCATTCGCCGCTGGGTTTCTTCAGCTCTGGTCTTAGGGCCGGGCTGGGTTGCCCTGAGTCTGTGTTTTACCCGGGATGAGAGCAGTAGGGTTTTGTAGTTTGCTGTCTGAAGTTGGTCTCACGCCAGTAGCTGGGTAACGACCCCACTGAGACGCAGGACAGTTATAGGCGCTCAGCTGTGATGGCTGAGTGGTTAAGGTGTTGGACTTGAAATCCAGTGGGGTGTCCCCGTGTAGGTTCAAATCCTGTTCGTGGCGGTTGGCTGCTTTTGCTCGGAGAGGCGACGCCCGGAGATCTCGCTGGCTCGGGGGTGAAATGCCAGGCAGGGGCCTGTGGATGGGTGGCACTGCTGGGTCCAGGAAAAGCAAATTCTGTGGCCATGGGGAATGCCCCCCAAATTCCTCTGAGGGATCCCCCGACGCTCGGAGAGACAGGCCCTGGATGGTCAGCATTCAGGACTCGCTCTCCTTCCACCCAACCCGTCATCGACTCTCCAGCCAAAAACCCGCCACTTGGGGTGGCCCCAGCTCCGGTGGGATCCTGCCCCCAGGGCCGATCTGTGGACGTGAGCCCGGTGCCAGAGCCCTGATCCCCGCAGAGTGGCCTCCCCAGCCAGACACCGGCAGGGATGTATCCGCCGACAGGCCAGGGCAGAGGTACCGCGGAGATGCCAGGCTGGGTCTGCAGCCGGTGTCTGGAAATGGCCCCTGATCGAGCCACTGACGTTGTCCAACCCAGAGCGAGACACGGCACAGAGAGCCAGAGGGCTTCTAATCCCCATGCCGCCTGCCCCCTGCCAGGGCCTGGGGTGCTGATCCCCTTCCCCCCCCCCTCCCCCGTGAATCTGGAGTCACCCCGCTGGCGTCAGTGGGGCCTTATTTCCTTCTCACTCACCCCCGTGTGAATCCGGAGTCACTCCAGTGGAGTTAGAGGCGCTGATTCCCCGCTCGCTCACCCCCGTGTGAATCCGGAGTCAGCGGCGTTACACTAGCTTTGTTGCATTGGGCCTCGTTTCCTGCAGGCCGGCGGGCTCGGAGCCCTGCTCACGGAGAAGCCGTGGCAGACGCCTGTCCTTCACCGCGCCACCCTGCAGCATCTGCACCCAGGTTGTGCCTGCCAGCCTCTGGGCCAACCCAGGCTCTCCGGGGCATCACACAGCACGTCCAGTCGCGCCTCTTTGTTCCTCAGCTCCGGTGCATCCCCCCGGTCTTGTCCTGGCATCCAGTCAACCCTTAGCTTGAGCGTGTGGCGAACACAGTCACGGGTACCCAGGCTGGGGGGAGCCACTGCCCTGGCATGCAGGGCCCGGCGCCCCACGAGTGTTTTAGTTCGCGGCGTGGCGGGCGATGGCTGGGCGGCTGATGCTGGGGATTATCGCTAACAGCGGTGGGTAACGGCGCACGCTCCAGGCTCACCGCTAGGGGACGCACTGTGTAGGGCAGGGGCAGGAGGGCCCCGGGTGGCCGTCCCTGGGATGGGAGGTCATTTAGGATAAGGGGGGGGGCTTCTGCAACCCCCAATAACACCCCGAAGCAGGGGGGGGTCAAGGGCTTTGCCCATTAAGGACACCGGAGGCTAATTGTCATTTGGCTCGCCCCGTTTCCAAGTGCCCCCTGCCCGGAGCCAGAAGCCCCGCCCTGGAAGTGGCGGTCTGAGATGCTGCCCCCTCCCCCCCGCCAACCTACAGGCGCGGGAGGTGTGTGTGTGGGGGGGCGGCTGGAGGAATGGATGTGGCGGGGGGATTCTCAATGGACAGACCGGGGAGACCTTTTCCGCACCGCCGGGCGTGGCTTAGCCTGTGGGACTCACCGCCACTGGAAGTCGCTGGCATGGATAACGGGGCTCTGGGGAGAGAGTCCAATGGAGGAGGCTAACGAGGCTGGCGTGGGGGTAGGGGGAGAGAACGGAGGTCACTAGTATGGGGGGAGGGCTGTGGGGCACACAGCGTTCGTAGCACGGAGGTGGAATGGGGGGAGGGGCACAGAGCCCTTGGAAAGGCGGGGAATGGGGGGGGTACATGGTCCCTGGCATGGGGGACGGGAGGCTGGGGGGGAGACACACAGCTCCTGGGGGCAGAATGGGGGCACACAGAGACCCTGATGTGGGGGGTTCCCTGCCACGGGAGACACGGGGGGCAAACAGGCAGACCCCATGCCAGGGGACGATGGGGGAGGGGCAGGGAGCCCCTGAAGTAGAGGGGGACGGGGGGTGGCGCACAGGGAGCTGGTGGGGGGTAGAGGGGAGCATGAGCTCAGCCCATACAAGCTGCCCCTCATTGTCATAATATTCCCCCTTGCCACTAGGGGCGCTACTCTGAAAGGGGACAGAGAGTGCTGGGTATGGAGAGAGAGGGTGTGGGTGTGGGTGTGGGTGTGGATAGAGAGAGAGATAGACAGATAGAGAGGGTGTCTGGGGATAGATAGATTAGATTAGATAGAGGGTGTGTGTGTAGATAGAGGGGGTGGATGGGGATAGATAGATTAGATTAGATTAGATAGAGGGTGGATGGGGATAGATTAGATTAGATTAGATTAGATTAGATTAGATAGAGGGTGTGTGTGTGTAGATAGAGGGGGTGGATGGGGATAGATAGATTAGATTAGATAGATGGGGTGCCTGGGGATGGATGGATAGATAGATATAGATGGGGTGCCTGGGGATGGATGGATAGATAGATATAGATGGGGTCCCTGGGGATGGATGGATGGATAGATAGATATAGATGGGGTGCCTGGGGATGGATGGATAGATAGATATAGATGGGGTGCCTGGGGATGGATGGATGGATAGATAGATATAGATGGGGTGCCTGGGGATGGATGGATAGATAGATATAGATGGGGTCCCTGGGGATGGATGGATAGATAGATATAGATGGGGTGCCTGGGGATGGATGGATAGATAGATATAGATGGGGTGCCTGGGGATGGATGGATGGATAGATAGATATAGATGGGGTGCCTGGGGATGGATGGATAGATAGATATAGATGGGGTGCCTGGGGATGGATGGATGGATAGATAGATATAGATGGGGTGCCTGGGGATGGATGGATAGATAGATATAGATGGGGTGCCTGGGGATGGATGGATGGATAGATAGATATAGATGGGGTGCCTGGGGATGGATGGATGGATAGATAGATATAGATGGGGTCCCTGGGGATGGATGGATAGATAGATAGATATAGATGGGGTGCCTGGGGATGGATGGATAGATAGATATAGATGGGGTGCCTGGGGATGGATGGATAGATAGATAGATATAGATGGGGTGCCTGGGGATGGATGGATGGATAGATAGATATAGATGGGGTGCCTGGGGATGGATGGATAGATAGATAGATATAGATGGGGTGCCTGGGGATGGATGGATAGATAGATAGATATAGATGGGGTGCCTGGGGATGGATGGATAGATAGATATAGATGGGGTGCCTGGGGATGGATGGATAGATAGATATAGATGGGGTCCCTGGGGATGGATGGATAGATAGATATAGATGGGGTGCCTGGGGATGGATGGATGGATAGATAGATATAGATGGGGTGCCTGGGGATGGATGGATGGATAGATAGATATAGATGGGGTGCCTGGGGATGGATGGATAGATAGATAGATATAGATGGGGTGCCTGGGGATGGATGGATAGATAGATAGATATAGATGGGGTGCCTGGGGATGGATGGATAGATAGATATAGATGGGGTCCCTGGGGATGGATGGATAGATAGATATAGATGGGGTGCCTGGGGATGGATGGATGGATAGATAGATATAGATGGGGTGCCTGGGGATGGATGGATGGATAGATAGATATAGATGGGGTCCCTGGGGATGGATGGATAGATAGATAGATAGATATAGATGGGGTGCCTGGGGATGGATGGATAGATAGATATAGATGGGGTGCCTGGGGATGGATGGATGGATAGATAGATATAGATGGGGTGCCTGGGGATGGATGGATAGATAGATAGATATAGATGGGGTGCCTGGGGATGGATGGATAGATAGATATAGATGGGGTGCCTGGGGATGGATGGATGGATAGATAGATATAGATGGGGTGCCTGGGGATGGATGGATAGATAGATATAGATGGGGTGCCTGGGGATGGATGGATAGATAGATAGATATAGATGGGGTGCCTGGGGATGGATGGATAGATAGATATAGATGGGGTGCCTGGGGATGGATGGATAGATAGATATAGATGGGGTCCCTGGGGATGGATGGATAGATAGATATAGATGGGGTGCCTGGGGATGGATGGATAGATAGATATAGATGGGGTGCCTGGGGATGGATGGATGGATAGATAGATATAGATGGGGTGCCTGGGGATGGATGGATGGATAGATAGATATAGATGGGGTCCCTGGGGATGGATGGATAGATAGATAGATAGATATAGATGGG